>NC_086229.1:26165741-27462408 GCF_036321145.2 Pelmatolapia mariae
AAACTGTGGGAGTAGATCCACGGCGAAAAACGTACGGAAGCGACAGGAATAATAAAGAATAAAGAGAAACAGGAACTCAATAGTGTGGAAGCCCTTGAGGGCATCCACACAATAAAGAATAAAGAGAAACAGGAACTCAATAGTGTGGATGCCTAAAGCATCCACACAATAAAGAATAAAGAGAAACAGGAACTCAATAGTGTGGATGCCTAAAGCATCCACACAATTATAAAGAGAGGAAAACTGAGAAATTGTAGAGTCGTCAATAAAGCGCCTGCGCCTAATAGAACCTTGAGGATTGGACTCTGAATTAACAGATACAGTAAAAGAGACTGACTTATGGTCGCTAAAAACAACTTCATTTAAGTTCATGTGGTCAAGGGAAACACCACAGGTGAAGACAAAGTCCAAATTGTGCCCAGCCCTATGAGTAGGCCCTGCTACATGCTGAACAAAGTTGAAAGAGTCCATAATGCTCAGGAACTCCTTAGTGGTACTGTTTGTTGAGTCATCCACATGAATGTTGAAATCGCCAACAATGATAACCTTGCCCATTTTAATGGTGGAAGTTAAAAGGTCTTGTAGGTCTGACAAAAAAGACGCAGGAGACCCAGGTGGACGATAAATTAAAATGCCATATATGGGCTGTTCTCTTCCAATTTTTATCATAAGCATCTCAAAAGAGTTGTAGCAGCTTGAAGAAACCATCTGGCATTAAAAAGTCTTTTTAAAAATTACAGCTGTTCTCTCTTCAGTTCTAATTCCTATTTCCCCTCATATTCTAAAACAAATTTAATGCATCAGTACTGACTGATGTGATGTTAAACTCAGCCTCACTGATGCAATTACCTTACATCTTACACCCAGGCTTTTCACCTGTTGGTGAAGTGAATAATAGTCCCTATGTTTCTGTGGCTTAATTTTGTCACATCTAAGAAAATTCTTTCACTAACTGATTCTTAGCAAAATTGACTTTATACACACACACAGGTGTGTGTGTGTAGTAGTTCTCATACGTTTACATATCCTCGCAGAATTAGTGATATTCTTGGCCATTTTCCAGAGAATATGAATGATAATCCAAATCATTTCTTGCACTCATAGTGAGTGGTTGATAGAAGCCATTTATTATGAAACAAATGTGCTCAAACAAAAACGGGAAAACCAGAAACTAACCAATTGACCCTGATCAAAAATTCACACAGCCTAGTTCTTAATACTGTATACTGTCCCGTTTAACATCAAGTCTTTTGTGGTAGTTGTGGATAAAGCACTTTATTTTGTGAGCTGCCCGTTGTTCTTGGTAAAATGCCTTCAGTTCCTCTTATTTTCTGGGTTGTCTTGCATGAACTGCATGTTTCAGATTTCCCCAAAGTGGCTCCCTGATGACTTCTGAGATGACACCCAAAACCTTCACTTTTCTCTGCTACAGCCAATGTAATGTCGACTTGGCCTTGTGTTTTGGATCATTGTCATGATGGAATGTCCAAGTGTGTCCCATGCGCAGCTTCCGGGCTGATGACTGCAAATATTCTTCTAGTATTTTCTGATAATCATCATCCACTCATCTTGCCTTTAATTTTGACCAAGTTCCCTATGCCTGTGTAGTTCATACATCCCCAAAACATCAGTGTTTCACGTCGGTGTCTCATAGTAGGGATGGTGAACTTTTCACGTGTTGACTCTTCTCCAAATATAGTGTTTACGGTTGTGGCCAAAAAGTTGAATTCACAATATTGTTAATCTGAAAATGTAATGGGAACATGTAAAAAAAAATGCTTATATTGTTTAATTTTTGTTTCTTTCTATTGGGGTTGTTTTCTAACAGTTTAAAATCATTTTGAAATGTAAAACAAATGGCACAGTATAGTTTTTAGTTTTTTTACCAAAGATGATAAAATATGCAGATAGATCTAATGAGACTATTTCAAATCCGTGTATTGTGCAAGCAGCTAGTAAACAAGTGTCACTAAATGTATCAGCTACTTACTGCTTTCCATTAAGAGATATAATTGACTGAGCAATTTAAAAAAAAAAAAATCTCTTTGTTCTCAGCTTAAATTTTAAGTTATTTTATGAACCATGAATTAGGGTGAACACTCACATTTGTTTTCTTTACACAAATAAATTTTTATTTTTTTGTGTACTTATGTCTTTTTTCTTTTTCAGACTGAGTGGCTGTTTTCTCTCAGAGAGAAGTTGCAAAGCTCTGTCCTCAGTTCTCAGCTTCCAGTCATCTAGTCTAAGAGAGAGGGACCTGGGTGGTGACAACCTGAAAGAGTCGGGAGTAAAGCTTCTGTCTGTTGCACTGCAGATTCCACATTGTATATTGAAAACTCAGAGGTCAGATCAAAGTTTTTTGTTGTTGTTGCTGTTAATTAATCTGTTGTGTGGATTCTGATGGATTTAAAATAAGCAACACTAATTCTAACCAGTAATGAAACATTTTCCCAAGTCTAGTTGTCTTTATGTACTTATTTTTCCAGACTGAGTGGCTATAACCTGTCAGACAGAAACTGAAGCTCTGTCCTCAGTTCTCAGCTCCCAGTCCTCTAGTCTGAGAGAGCTGGATTTAAGTGACAATGACCTGAAGGATTCAGGAGTGAAGATTCTGTCTGCTAGAGTGGAGAGTCCACATTGTACACTGGAAACTCTGAGGTCAGGATTCAGCCTCTTCCACTCGAAATTAGCATTATTATTATTATTATTATTATTATTATTATTATTATTATTATTATTATTATTATTATTATTATTATTATTATCATTAGCTTTTCTGTTTAATGATTCAGAATCTCTGAACTTTTGCAATGAAATATCATTAAGCTGGTGGTAAAAACTTACATGATAATACAATCATGTGTTACGTTCTTAGTCTAGGCGAGTATTGAACGCAACAAGAAGTTGGCCCACTCACACACCACCCAAGCAAGAACACAAACAACAATATCTTTTTTAAAGTGCTAAGCAGCCATTTATTTTCTTCAGCAGTGAGCAGTGCCAAAAATAACAAACAAAACTCCCTAATGGTCCCTACGCTTTCCTACGCAAAATGAAAACCAAACAAAAGACAATTCACTTACCTAACTTCATAAATGAAAAACAGGAGAAAACGTAATCAACAAAAATGGCTTCTTACGCCTACTAGGCTGCTGCAGTAAAGGATATATACAAGGTGAACAAAATGTACGATCGCTACTTGACAAATCTATTTACAGCTGTTTACAAAATTGACATAACAATGCCAGACACACACGAGGTTATACTTGCTAATCACTTTGTCAAAGAAACTGTACACTGCAACGAATCAACACACAGGTTCTTGGTTGGACGGTGGAGGTTAGGAGAGAGGGGACCAGGTGGCTGTCATCTGGTGGTTAAATACTGGAGGATAGGCAGAGACTCCACCCAGCTACTCAGCAGGCACGCCCAGGTGTCCACCTCCTAAGAGAGAAGAAGGAAGAAACCCACAGCCATCCTCTGGTGGGAGGAGTCACTCATAAAGAAAACAACATTGGATCATAACACATGTCTTCAACCCAGCTGTGGTGGCAGTTGTGGAATGTCCTCTGTTTAAAAAACAAAACAAAACAAAAAAATAATAATCAGGAGGTACACAACAGGCCAAAGCAGCACAAAAATGAGACACAATTTACTGTGCTCACTGCCATGCAGTACAGTAAGCAGTGAACATAATAATGGCCTCACTTGTGGTTCCTAGAGTAGAACAGGAGGCAGAACTTTCCGCTTTCAGGCCCCTCTTCTGTGGAATTATCTTTGAGTTTGAGTTAAGGAGACAGACACTAACTCTACTTTTACCAAAACCCACTGATCAAAGACCACTGATCAATGGCCATGAGTACCATTCACAGAGAGTTGGGGAATGGCTGCAATCACAGCATTGTAAGATGGCGAAAGATGTACCCTCCATCTTACAATGCTGTGATTGCATCACTGGTTGCTGATCAATGGTCATGAGAATTTGCATAATTAAGATTAAGGAACTGACCTCACAGCCCATTGTTCCTTCAGTGGGCTGGTTTCAGTCATTATGCAAATGTACTGTTTATAAGATTGGGAAAACCTGCAGTCAGCTGAGACTGAAGAAGTCACTTGGATGAGTGACGAAACGTTTCTCCCACAAAATGCTACGTCCAGATGAACAGAATCAACTTTTTGGAGATTTACTTTCCTGGATGATTGAGAATGCATAAAGATGTCCTCTGTAATATTATAGAATCTACTGTTACACAGCTTGAGATCGCTGTTTTTATCAGTTGATGCTTTATCAAGCAAATTTGAAATTAATTGATGGGTTAAACAAGAGTCATTGTTTCTGAAAAAAAGAAAAGCAAAGACAAACCTTCAGTTAAGTGTTTTCAGTTGAGTTCTGTTCTGTGTGTGCAGTCTGTCAGGCTGTTTGATCACAAAGGAAGGCTGTACTTCTCTGGCCTCAGCTCTGAGCTCCAACCCCTCCCATCTGAGAGAGCTGGACATGAGCTACAATCATCCAGGAGGCTCAGGAATGAAGCTGCTGTCGGCTGGACTGAAGGATCCAGCCTGGAGACTGGGCACTCTCAGGTATGGAGAGAATGTCTGATAGAGGAGGAAGACCTGGAAACATTTCCTGTGTCCTTCACTTACTTTCTGTTTGTTTAATGCAGATGAGACATGAACAATCACACATGCAAGAATATTTTCAGGAACAGAAAACTTGTCTAGCTGGATAATAAATAGCTATTCATGCAAGGGATCCAATGAGGGCTTTTGTCTATACCCGATAAGAAAAGGGGACACACAGAAAAGCTTGATAAATTTAGGCAAGTCTGTGGGACAGAAAATAAATTTGAATGAATTAAGTTACTGAGTCCCAAAAAGTTGATTCTGTTCATCTGGACATAGCGTTTTGTGGAAGAAACATTTCGTGAATCATCCAAGTGACTTCTTCAGATTCAGCTGACTGCAGGTTTCCCAACCAGGACATTTGCATAATGACTGAAAGTAGCCCACTGAGCAGACAGCGGGCTATGACTTGAAGTAATTGATCACTAATATGCAAATTGTCATGACTATGATCAACAACCACTGGTCAAAGTCAAAAGTGTACATTATTATACTCCGTGTTTGTGTCGGGGGGACCAATTTTTGGCGTGTTTTGGGGTTTAAAAGCCAATGAGACGCGGTGAGAGTCAAACCTTAAATACTGATCCGTATGTGTAGGTTTACGGTGTAGAAACTTGGAGATGTTATAGGTGACCGAGTTGATCATGCAGACAATTGGTCTTAAAGGTGCACCCTGTTTGTGTATTTTTGGTAAACCATACAGACTTGGTGTAGACTCCCCTGGGTACAGCCTGTGGTACGAGGTCCGGTCAATAGCCTTGTCTTGTTCTAACTGCTTCAGACAGTCTATCACCCTCTTCCTGTAACCACTTCCTGGGTCTCGTTTCAGGTGCTCAGAAGTATTTTCATCACTGAGTACTGACAAAATTTTCTCATGATAGTCTTTTTGGTTTAGCAACACTGTGCACCTACCCTTGTCTGCCAGAAGGATGATAATGTTGTTGTCATCACTAAGTGAGTGCCTTCCTCTCCTCCATGGGGATGCTGGATGCTTGGGGGCTTTGCACTGGTGAGACACAGGCCAAAACTTTCGTCAGCAGTTGACCTGCTTCCACGTCTGCAATGTTTTTATTTCAAATCGCTGTTTCTGTGTCTTTGATCAGTTTTACAAGTGGGATTTGTCTCTGTCTCATAGCAATCCTTTTGCAAGGATGATTTACTCTGCTTGGACTAGTTTTTTGTCAGACAAATTGTTCACCCACTTGTCCCCATCCTCGGTGTGGCATCCTTCTCTGCTCTGGCCCCTGAGGACACTCATTGTATTTTGCTGAGGTTTCCGACGCACAACAAGTAAGTCAGCCATACTTGCCTGGTCTTAGTCTTTTTATGCTGTGCTACATGAGTCTTCACAGTGAATTCAAACACGTTTTAAAGAATATTGTCATCTAGAAGCATTGTGAGTCTCTGGTGGATCTACTTGTCTTTAGACTTTAGCACAAAAAGGAAAGTCCATATAAAAGAAATTTTATTAAAGCAGGCACAGGAAGCATGAAAAACAACGAGAGCTGCTTTAATTCTCCAAACATTAGGGAAAGGTGTGTCAGTGCCTCCTTTAACAGAAGAGATACTGTTGCATCCTTCATGAAAGGAGAGGAGAAAATACCATGCCATAATTCATAGCTATACAGTATTGGCTCTTTCCCTACAATATAAAATACCTTGAGGTGAATTAGTGCTGTATAAATAAAATAGATTCGAATTTAATTTGATCATTCATGAAAACCACTAACACTGACAAGTGATTCAGGGCACTGAAATGATAATTTTAAGTGCCTCTTTCATATTTCCTGTCCTAAGCTGCTGATATCTTTGAACATATTGGTTTAAACTAACAACAGGCTGTTAAGACACAGCTGCTGGAATCAAGTCTGCTTCTTATCCAGTTGTTGCATGTGTGATGAACTTAGATTCATAGAAACTATCTGAGTTAACATTATGAGGTATGTTAAATGATAAATGAACTTGTTTTTTTCTCTGATCACTCAAAGCAATTTACACTAACACTTTGCAGCGGGGCAAAAAGGTATTTAGTAGTGATGTGCGATACCACTGATTTCCTTTCCGATCCAATACCAAGTATTATTCAGGGTGGTATCGTTGATACTGATCCGATACGATACTTTGTACAACTTATTTTATTTATTGTATCTCAAATTATAGCGTCATAATGATTAACGGACATAAGATTACTTGTTCTTATCACTTAATAATGCAGAGTTCATCATATAGAAATAAAAAAACTGAAGTTGTGCGCTATTTGAACATGTTGCCTGCCTGCAGCACTAAAGGACTCCGTGAGAGACGTCTGTCTTGCCCTAGCAGCACCTGTCCCTCTCCTCCTCTTCAGTTCGCCTCAACATACGCTCGTCATATTCTGTGATATGATTTACTCTGAGGTGTTTGACAAGGTTAGTGATGTTGCCACAACCATACATGCCAAACGTCCCGATTTTTTCCGTGAGAATCCTGAATTTCAGTGCCCCTCCCAAAAATCTCCCGGAGCCACCATTCTCCCGAATTTCTCCCGATTTTCCACCCAGACAACAAAATTGGAAAAACCATATCACAGAATTCTTAGCGCGGCCCAGCCAATTCCAGTTTCCAACAATGATGGCAGCTACTTAGTTTTAATATTACTCTTATTTCTCTTTCTGGGTCGCAAAAAAACTTTTAGCATATTTTCAGGTGAGAATGTAGCTGTGTAAACTTCAAATAGGCTATCACATCGTTTTCAAACCCCTGCGGTCTTTCACTACTTGGGTTAAACATGATATATAAGTCACTTTGATAATTTAAAAATGTTATTGTTTGGCTTTTTCAGTGTTTTATTTGTTTGTGAGTAAATTGGTTTGGCTGAGATTAAAGTTATTAGATTAGATTAAATTAAATGTAACTTTATTAATCCCTCGGGAGGGTTCCTCCGGGGTTTTCACACAGCTGAATAAACGTCAGACAGAAAACTAATTAAACAAAGTGTGAGACGGTGGAGAGTTTACACAAGCACCCTGTTATATTTTAGATAGCAAGGAGCAGCTCGTGACATATAAACACTGTAAAATGTATTTATCACACACACCCCCAACAGCCCTTTTGAATGTCTCCCTAATTCTGAGGTCTCAAGGTTGGCAAGTATGGCCACAATACCTCACTTTTTTGCCTCATGTATCGCAAACCACGTCTCAGCTGTTTGTGGAGGTAAAATACGTCCTCACAATTACTCTCCGCCGTTGTTGAGTGCGCACGCCTAGTAGTGATGTGTCGTTTGCGAACGAAATGGTTCTTAGAGCCGGATCTTTGACGTGAACGACGCAAGCCGGCTCCTTAGCGCGAGCCGTGGGCTTTTTTTTCTTTCTCTCACCCTCTCTCTCGCACTTTTTTTTCGCTTCACTCCGCGTGCGAGCCTTGTGCTTTATGCTGGGCGGGGGAGGGGCGGTAGTTACACTCAGTAGCACAGAAACAGAGCGGGAGGGAGAGAGAGAGAAAGAGCCAGGGACAACAACATGACATTAGAAAGGTATAGTGATCATCCACAACTATTTTCAGTTGCAGATGATAAAGGATTCAGAGAGATTATATATGCAGATCCATATGAGAGAGAATATTCATGTTCTTTTTGTTGTCATATTTTAATTTATATTTAATTGTGTTGTGGTTTGCAGTGTTTTGTGTTGTTTCACTTTAAATTTGTAAAAGGAAAAAGCTGAAAATTAGCTGAATATAGTTAAAAGTTGAAATATGAATAGTTGGTTTTTGTATTATATGATTTATTTATTACATTTTATGTGGAGTGAATAAATAAAAGTATATTTACGGTGGCCCCTACAGACAAAGCACGTACGAACTCCGGAGCACGTTAAAAACTCCGAAGCACGTTAAAAACTCCAAAAAACAATCAAAACACAACAGAAGTGCTCTAGGATGCTAGGCGCAGTGTTGAGCTTTTGATACCTAGTGGCTACACAAGCCAGCAAGTACCAACAACTGGATTTGGTGTGTGGTAATAACAGGTAAATGAACTTTTTTTTTTATTATTATTATTTGATTATATATGAGTGCTTGTGTATACATACACAAACAATACACATATGCTTTCAATTGTATAATTTAAGTGATCTAGGTAGCTCTGTTTTGGAAGTTCAGTTCATGCTAGAAATGTGTTTTAGAGTTTGTACGTGCTTTTTGGAGTTTGCACGTGTTTTGTCTCTAGGGGCCACCACATATATTTATATAAATAAAACCACATTTTTTTACATTAGTAATTCTTTTTGTGCATAATTTTATATTATTGTTAATAATAAATTAATTAAAGCAACAAAAAAACCTGAGGAGCCGGTTCGGAGCCGAAAGAGCCGGCTCTTTGCAGTGAGGCTAACCGAAAGAGCCGGTTCTCTTAAAAAGAGCCGGAAATCCCATCACTGACGCCTAGGGGCTGCGAGACATTTATACAGCCGTATTTCGCACATGACTATGAAAGACGGAAGAGGAAGTAGTTCCTTTGAAGGTAGACAATCCGAATGTTATAGTTTCTTTCCACTGTGTTCCTGTTAATGATAAACTACAAATTTACCCTAAATTACTAAAATATCGATATTTTAATGTGAGAATCGATTCTAGAACATAAATGATCGGTATCGGAAGAATCGATATTTCAGGATCAATCTGCACATCACTAGTATTTAGTCAGCCACCAATTATGCAAGTTCTCCCACTTAAAAAGATGAGAGAGGCTTGTAATTTTCACCATAGGTATACCTTAACTATGAGAGACAAAATGAGAAGTTTATTTGCAACTTATGGTGGAAAATTATTATTTGGTCACCTACAAACCAGAAAGATTTCTGGCTCTCATATACCTGTAACTTCATCTGTAAAAGGCTCCTCTGTCCTCCACTTGTTACCTGTATTAATGGCACCTGTTTGTACTCGTTATCAATATAAAAGACACCTGTCCACAATCTCAAACCAAAGAGCTGTCAAAGGACACCAGAAACAACATTGTAGACCTGCACCAGGCTGGGAAGACTAAATCTGCAATAGATAAGCAGCTTGGGGTGAAGGAATCAACTGTAGGCGCAATTATTAGAAAAATAGAAGACATACAAGACTACTAATAATCTCCCTTGATCTGGGACTCTCACCACCCTGTGGGTCAAAATAAGCACAAGAAAGTTGAGCATAAATCCCAGAACCACACAGGGGGACCTAGTGAATAACCCACAGAGAGCTGAGAAGAAATTAATAAAGGCTACCATCAGTAACACACTACACCGCCAGGAACTCAAATCCTGCAGTGCCAGACTTGTCTTCCTGCTTAGGCCAGTACATGTCCAGGTCTGTCTGAAGTTTTCTAGAGTGCATTTGATGATCTAGAAGAGGATTGGGAGAATGCCATATGGTCAGATGAAACCAAAGTAGAACTTTTTGGTAAAAACTCTACTTGTTGTGTTTGGAGGAGAAAGAGTTGCATCCAAAAAAACACCATACCTACTGTGAAGCATAGGGGTTGAAACCTCATGCTTTGGGACTGTTTTTCTGTAAAGGGGACCAGGACAACTGATCCGTGTAAAGGAAAGAATGAATGGGGCCATGTCTTGTGAGCTTTTGAATGAAAACCTCCTCCATCAGCAAGCGCATTGAAGCTCAAACATGGCTGGGTCTTTTAGCATGACAATGATCCCAAACGCACCGCCCGGGTAACGAAAGAGTGGCTTTGTATGAAGCATTTCGGTATTGTGGAGTGTTTAGATGAACTTTGTTATTGACTGGATACTTATATTCTACCACAATTTGCAAATGAATTCTTTAAAAATTAGACACTGTGATGTTCTGGATGTTTATAGTGTCTCTCATAGTTGAGGTATACCTATGATGAAAACTCAAGAAGGAGAACTTGCACAATTGGTAGCTGACCAAATATTTATTTTTTGCCCTACTGTATCTAATCTAATATTCACAAGCATTCATTGTCAGGGCTAGGAGAAGGAGGACCGAAATGCAGGATTTTCTAAATGGATAATGTGTGTTTATTTACAATGAAAAGAAACTATGAAACAGTGCCTGCATCTCCAATCCCTGTGCCCTGATTCTTCTCCTTGATGCATGGTGATGTTTTGTCCTCCTCTGTGCTTATGTACCGTAGTATGCTGTTCTCTCCACACGTTTCCACTATCCACTGTGTTCCTAGTATAACAAACTCACTCCACTGCTGTGCTGGTGTAGTTCTTCTTCCCACCAGCAAGAGTCACTACATTTCTTTCATGCCAAGATTTGTTTGTTATTAGCTATAGAGTTAGTAATGCAGCACACTTTGAGAAAAGACTGACTCAGCATGTTGTTCTGATAAACATCTGCATCCATTCTTTGTTGTTTTACAGAAAGCATTGCTTGCGAGTATTTAAGTTGAACAAGAGTTAAGGCAACTATATTTGTTATTATTTATGCACTTTTATGGTTAAAGGTGTACTCTATTCAGACTTTATCACACCAATAAACAACCATAAGTGATCCAGAAAGATCAATAAACTAGTAATATTCATTACACCAAGAAATCACACATGAGCCCTGGATCCCCTGACCCAGGCCCCTGATATTCATACTAAGATGGATGCATCGAAGAGCAATTTGTTGTAAGTATCTAGTATCTTGCCCAAGGATATTTGGCATAGCAGATGGGGATCAATTAGTAGATGACCTGCTCTAACATCTGAGCTACAGCCACCCAATATTAACTAATCACCATGCATTTAATCTTGTCTCAAATTGGATAAGTGATGGACAGAATTTAGACTTTAGTCACAAACACAAGTTAACAGAGCTACAGATATGATCAGTTGGTGAACGCATTCCGTGGATCTTCAGGAAATGGACAACTTGAAGTCCAGGGCAAATTTGTTCAGAATAATTCAGGGACTAGTCACCAGTAATGCAGCCATGCAGTTTTTAAATTTTACAACACACAGCCCTATTTCCCTCATCTTCTGTAGCATTTCCTCTGGGAGGGAAGGCAAGACGGGCAGCAGCAGAGGAAAATTGGTAAATTTGCGACATCCTGGGGCCAGCTCTGGACTTCAGCAATGGTCAGATATTTTATGGCAAAATCATAAACCAGAAAAGTAGGGACATTTTTTAAGAAAACACATGTAAACAAAGAGACCACAAACAAAATAGGTAACAGCGATGGCAAGCCACACAAACTGACTGGCTGTGGTTCAGATATTCCTATCTGCCTATGTGTTTGTACGTTTGATCTGATTAGTTTATGCTAGCTAACTAGTGACAGAACTCATGATTCAGTGGAAAACAAATACACTAAAACTAAAAAATGTTTTAAGGCATTTTGATGCAAGAATGAGTTTATGATAACAACAAAGATATACTGTATGCTTTCACTCTGACGAAAATCAGGGAATCCACCAATTAGTATTAATGAGGACCATGTGAAAGTGAGCCTGAGTCCGGTGCACCAGTGATTGGAGCAGGGGTCAGACACTCTGGGGTTTTTTTTTTTTCCCTTGTCGGGCAAATGTACCAAGCAGCACA
The DNA here is from genome assembly GCF_036321145.2 of Pelmatolapia mariae. Classification (NCBI taxonomy): domain Eukaryota; kingdom Metazoa; phylum Chordata; class Actinopteri; order Cichliformes; family Cichlidae; genus Pelmatolapia; species Pelmatolapia mariae. The sequence continues at coordinate 26,177,904 of NC_086229.1, forward strand.
ATTAGTTATATTTCATACAATAAAATATGGCTACAACTACAAATTAATCAATTAGTCAATGATTATTTCAATAACACTTATCCCTACTTCCTACAGGCCTCCTATTTTAGGTTTCAGTACCTCACCTACTCAAATCTCCCCACCTGTAAACATCACCCCGTTGTCTCGTCCCACAGCAAATTAAAATAATGAACCAGGAAACATATAAATTTAAAAATAATCATATGTAGTTTTAACATTACTCAACAGGATAATCAGAATAAAAATGAAATATTATGTAATACAAATTAAAGTGCTAGCATTATTTTTGTTTTAAATATGTAAAGAGGAAATTAAAGATGGCTTCTGTCCACACCCATATGGAAAAGAAATAGTAAAAACTTATAAAAGGCTACAAAAAGATTTCCCAAGCCTTGAAACATCCCATGGAGCACTGTTGAAGCGATCATTCAGAAATGGAAGGAATACGGCACAACTGTAAACCTACCAAGACAAGGCCGTCCACCTAAACTCACAGGCCAAACAAGGAGAGCACTGATCAGAAATGCAGCCAAGAGGCCCATGGTGACTCTGGACGAGCTGCAGAGATCTACAGCTCAGGTGGAGGAATCTGTCCATAGGACGACTATTAGTCGTGCACTGCACAAAGTTGCCCTTTATGGAACAGTGGCAAGAAGAAAGACATTGTAAACAGAAAACCATAAGAAGTCCCATTGGCAGTTTGCCACAAGCCATGTGGGGGACACAGCAAACATGTGGAAGAAGGTGCTCTGGTCAGATGAGACCAAAATGGAACTTTTTGGCCAAAATGCAAAACGCTATGTGTGGCGGAAAACTAACACTGCACATCACTCTGAACACACCATCCCCACTGTCAGGTATGGTGGTGGCAGCATCATGCTCTGGGGGTGCTTCTCTTCAGCAGGGACAGGGAAGCTGGTCAGAGTTGATGGGAAGGTGGATGGAGCCAAATACAGGGTAATGATGGTTCATCCTCTTGCTCCTCTTTCTTGTGTTTCTGCTGCATGAGGTATTCACGTGGTCGGCAAGGTACTCATGGATGTTCATTTTCTTATCCTGGACAGTGGTTCTGGCGCTCAATAGTCCCCGGCCTCGTTCCTTCCGCTTAGTAAATCAGAAATGTACTGACAGATCCAGGATCAGTCCAAAGCATTAGCAATTTAATCCATATATGGCTTGAAGTGTATTTGTGAAAATGTTGGACTGTTCCTTTATCAGTGTCTAACAGTATGTGTATGAGAGCCATGTAACGCCCATGTGTGCATGCTGACTGTGCTGGTCTGACCCCCCTCCTCCTTTCAGGGTGGAGCCTGCTGGAGTCCAATGGTTGAGACCAGGAAGTCTGAGGAAGTGTAAGTGTGTTTTTAATGGGATTCATGAAAACAAAGCAGCACACATTCAACCATCTTCATCATTCACATCTCTCGTTCGTTTTACATACTTCCGAAAAGAAAACCTAATTTCTGCCGTTCAATACTGAACAAATTTAAACTTTTAACCGTTTAACCGTGTCTCTAATAAAACCGCTGTAACGTCAGAGGTGTCGTTCATATGTTGATTAATGGTTTTCTTTTATTTTTGATGTACTGCAGAATATTTTTATAAAATCCCAGGCCAGGAAAAATCACCTTAATGTTTTTCTGTGTTTTATCTTCAGCTACTTTGACACAAAGGCATCTGCTGTGATTAGGGCTGCACGATTTTGCATAAAATGAGAATCACGATTTTTTTTGCTTAGAATTGAGATCACGATTCTCTCACGATTTTCTTTTCTAGTATAAATATTTATTGCGCTTATTAACTGCACATCAACTTCGTAACAGTTGAGACTGAACATAAAAACAATAAATAAACATAAAAACAACAAATGTCTCACATTTTGTCGTTGCTGCTTGAAATTCCTTCTCCACCGTTGCTCGACACTGCGTGTATAGAGCAGGAAGTGCAACAATAGAAAAATAGTTGCGGGACGGCACTGTGTAGCGTTTGTCTAGGGTGTTGATCATTTTCCTAAATCCCTCGTTTTGCACAGTGTTGATGGAGCCATATCTTTGGTCAGGTGATAAGTAATAGCCTCCGTAATTTCTTTGTGCCTGCGGGAGTTCGACGGGTATGGGGAAGCGCTGTATAAGGTTCCCGTTATTGATGTTTGGGTGGCTGACCGGGACGGATTTTCTCCTGTCACTTTCTCGTCATCCCTGACGTGCTCTCCGTTGTTTTTTCCCTGTCAATGTTAGCAGCCAGCTTCTGTATCACGTGGTATAAGGCTCCGCCCTTGTCATTTGTTGAGCAGGAAGAGTGAGCGCTTGTTTTCATGCAGATTACGTCCCGGATCAAAATGCGGTACAATCGTCGTCGTCGTCGTCTGTATTTTAAAGACAATACATTAAAAAACAGGTTATTGTATCTCTGCAGTTTAAAAATGTATCTACTCTCCCTGCACAGAGTAGATAGTAAAACAACTGGAATATTCATAAATACATTATTTCATATTTATTACATTTTTTCTTATTGCTTTATTATTGTAGCTCTAGTAATAAATAATAAGTGGATCCCTCAGCAGCTGGATTACAAAGAGCACAGGTAACGTAAACACATGCACCACTTGTTGGAGAGGTATTCCCGTATAAAAGTACTAAGCACAACTGGAATGTTTTGCTTCTATAACATTTTTCTGTCATCATTTTATTATTATTATTATTATTATTATTATTATTATTATTATAGATTAAGTGTAAGAGTTGTTAGGTGTGGATAATTAAATAATAGTTTATTGCAATAGCAAGTTGTGCCTTGTTCTCAGATGGACAGCAAGTGGAGAGTGATAGATGAGATGAGGAGATGAAGGAGGAAGAGACAGAGCCGAGTTTATTTCTCACAGTTTTTTGTTGCCTTATGGTTCCAAGCACTGTCACAAATCTTTGCTTTTTGTTATTATTTCATAAAACTTGTTTAATCAGCGACCATCTCTTCTATGGACGTTTTAATGTCTACAGTCTCAGATCAGCACAGCCCTGCCCTCCAGCACTATCAGCAGCAGGAGCAGCAGAAACCCTCAAGGACATCATTGTACCCATCATAAAAAAAACAGGCTACATTTGCTTTGCCTTGTAGCCCATATTAGATTGTTGATGAAATTAGTATAATAATGCACAAGATTGGCTGTAGACCATTGTCAATCAATCAGAACACTGTGTAACATAACAAAAAACAAAAAACAAAAAAGTGAATGCAATATGGGAGAGATCAAAATACAGTTTACTTTGACTGGACTTGAAAATCACCTGTATTCCGTTTGGGTCTCTCTACCTTGTTACATATAAATTAAGGATAATACTGTTTTGTTTGTTTTTTTAATTCATTTTTTTTACCTTTATGCTTTAGATAAACAACTAGATTGTGTTCCTTATGAAATCCACGAAGTGCTACAGAGAAAATTAAAATTTATTTATGTAATGAACCTATTTTGAACTCTTGAAAAATATAACAAAAAGGAGATAAACTCAGGTGAAGGTGTCTTTTAAATGAAGCTGAAGCTGATCTCAAATTATTCATATAGCAAACAAAAACTATAGTGAGCTGTCATTCTTATATCACCTTTGGAATTTCGCAGCCTGTAGCACACCCTTGACCTAAATTTTAAAAAATAATTGGAAAAGAGCAATATGCTGCTAAAAAATGAAAAATAAATATTCAAAAGAATATTTGGATAAATATTTGTTTTACGTGGTTGAGGTGTGTGGCGGGGCGTTGTCTGCAGTGCCGCTGCAGGGGAGGCGGACGCACCTGAGCGGCTGTTGTGTTGGTTTGTGTCGGGCTGTGAGTTGAAAAGCTACAGCCGGCTGTGTTCATGCAAATATCGTCTGCCGTGGTACAATGGACCTTCTGCTCCTGAACCTCTCTCCCCAGCGTCTGCAAATCGGGGCTGTACGAAGTCACTTCATCTTTACGTAAGACTGTAAGCTGTCATCTGTGAGGCGTGAGCGGTGTTTGTTTTTACCATAGTTCATGATGGAGAATAGCTGCTCTACTGCGTTTTGCTCCCTGCAGTCATATGAATGGCAAACTACACTCATTGGCAGTAGCATAGGCACACTTAAAATTTCTTCTGAAATTTTCGCTCTCTAGTTCCCACTTACTGTGGCTGTTTCCTTTAATTCATGGATTCTTCACCTGTCATCGAAATGTCTCCAGAAGGGAAGTGTGTATGGGTTTGTGTGTGTGTGTGTGTGTGTGTGGGGGGGGGGGGGGGGGGGGGGGGGTTCTCGTTACTCTCTTCTCTGAGTGTACTTGTTTGTCTGTAGTTGTGGGGCCCAGGTCTGGAGTTTACACCATCCATTTCAGCAGTGTTAAAAAGACTTAACATCAGTAAGAGTATAAACATCTATACATTTGACATTTTGTACAAAGTCAGCGATGAGAAGGAGCTTAAAGTGTTGACAGTGTTCACAGCAGAGTTTAACAAGTTGCACATATGAAAGCTTTAGCAGAGATTATATACAGCAGCTACGACACTGTGTTTGTCCTATGTGTGGCAGCTTGTCCCTGTTTTGTTGTTGCATTAATAAAAACCAAGACTGCAGCAGGACGTATGAGACATTTATTTGTTTAATTTGGTCAGCTGACAATGTTGAACAGAAGAAAAGAATTTATTTACAAAGGTGTTACTCACACAGACTTTGTTTACATTGACAGTATTTCTATCTGACGATACAATTCTCTGTATTTAATAATAACGCTTTACACATATTACATTTATATCAGACTGTGCCATGATGATTTATCTATAGATATAGTTAAAGAGTCACTTAAATGAACCTGATAGGTTCATGCAACAAGATAATAAACCTTGATTTAAATGCATAAACAGAACTTTGGCAAGTCCCTTACTAACACTATCAATACACCAGTAAAATAGATAATAACAATAAAACCAATAAAAAAGAGTTGACGTAAAACTTAAAAACTTTACAAATTGCTAAATATAGTGTAAAATAGTAAAAACAAACATAGTAACTGAATGGCACGGATAAATAGGAATGTCTTTGGTTTAAAATTTTGATAATGTTGATAATGTTAAATATATAATGTAATGTAAATGTAATATAATGTAAATTATTACATGGCTTCAGCACCTTGGAGGTAAAAGCAGGTACACCAGTATTAAAACAGTGTATCGAGGACGTACTGAACAGAGCGTGCAGCGACTTTGAAACAAGTATTAAAGTTTAAAAAAATATTTGAAATTAAATGGAAACTAATGCAAGAACCAACAACAGTCTCTGTAAAGCTTATTTTGGTCACAGTAACAATGTTTTTAGCTCTACACCACCTGAGCACAATCGTTCAGGTAGAAATGTGGTTCAGAAATTTTATGCCAGGCAGCTGTGACAGTTGAATTTTGGTCAGCATTGCTGTCAGCATTGCTGTCAGAATTACTGACGGCTTCTCTATCACTGTTACTGGATTCATCATTATTGGAATTGTTGCTATGGTGATTTTCTGGTTGTCTCGGCAGCTCAGCTTTTCGAATGTCATTCAAGTATCCTTCACAGAGTTTCTTTGCTTTTTCTTCTGCTATATTTTTGAGCTCTTCTTTCAAGTGGTTGCTCACCTCCTCTGAAAGAAGTTCTTCATACATCCATCGGTAGTAGGAGGGCAACCCTGTGAACTTGAAGTTCCTGTTGAGGATTCTCATACAAAAGGGTTTACACAATTCGTAGATATTCCAAATTGCGAAAAGCCCAGTCAAAACATAAAAGGCAATGTTCTAAAAGGGAAAACAGGAAAATGTTAAAACTTATTTATGTATGTTACATGAAATGCACAACTGCCAAAGATATATATGAATATATATCTAAATCTATATAAATACATCTACCTGTATGGTAAAACTTTTAGAGAAAGGCATTTTATTTTATTTTATTTACCTACCATTGACGCATTCTTATATTTAGCTTTGGTGTGCTTTTCCTCATTTGTCAGATTCTCCTTACAAGCAATTCCGGTGTGGTTTCTATCAATGTTTGTTTTTAGACAGATGTACCAGTCACCCTCAAGCATAACAGTGCCTCCCCAAATGCAAGTCAGAAAGATATATTTGCAAACAAAAAAGATAGAAAACTGTATGAAATTCCAAAAATCATGACAATGAATTGTCTTTTTGTAGCAAGACTCAATTAAGGTGACTAAACAACTGAGGATGAAAGGTGGGAGAGCCATGAAGACTACAATACCGGTTATATGTGAATCTGGATCGCAGGAACAAACATAATCCATATCCAGTAAGTACTGAAGAATGAAGAAAGTGACTATGAGCAGGATAATGCTCACAGCTTTGGTTACGGCTGGTAAAAGTTTTTGAAGAAGCTCGATATGGTGAGTCATGCTTGCTGAAAAATGTAAGTCAAAAAATCTTAATGTAACAGAAGAACAGTTCAGCTGTCTGACTTCGTTTCATCCAGCTTTGTGTACTGCTAATGTGAGCACACGGAGAGTGTTTTTCATACGATAACAGAGGGATTTTTATTGTGTTTGCCCTGTTTTTGTACCACACCCACCCAGGTGGGTGTGGTACAACTCGCACTTTTATACTTTCGCTTCTAATTTCTGTAGTCTATGAAAACATAATATATTCTATATTTTTAATGTTGTTATTTAGTAATGTAATTTAAACCCAAGAATACTTTCATCACTCTCCTCAAATTTGAACCACTGGGTCTGGTATGAAAGCACATAGCAGCTAGTCTATGTGTCGCTGCCAAATCCAGAGAGAGGGATTTCTATTAACTGCCTACCTTTGCTATTCATTGTTGTAAGTGTATGACAAAATATTAAGCATTCATTTCTAAGTTTGGTAAACTGGGGAAAGAATGACCCACAACAACATGTATACACAACAACATGTATGCAGAAAGACCAAGTGGAAGGTAAGGAAGGAAAGGGGCATTCTTCTGACGTAGATAGGAAGAAACCTGGCTCCAGGAATGTGTCCAAACTATGCACGCAAATATGGATGTATGTGTACTGCAGGAACACGTAGACTCAGATAATCTAGGATGAGAATGCACGAGACGCACTTGCTGCCTGCTGGCCTTCAGAGAGCACAGACTGAAACATATTTGTTTCATATTCTACATGGATCCTTAGAAGAACTAAGAAGCTGAGCAAAAATGCGCACTAAAAAACTATAAGTGTTGCAGTTTCAGATGGAAAGATAAACCCCAGCATATCAGCTTAAAAACACTACAAAGGACCAAGTATAGGAAGGATGAGATCTGCCTAACCTTCAGCACAACTTCTGATTAGTTGGAACATATATTAGAAGGAACAGATTGTTCTGTTTGACAGACTAGTTATTCGATATGGGATCAACAAGAACTGATTTTTAGAATATCAACAAATTAAATCCACAGTAAATAAATTTAAACCTAATCAAGTTGAATTACAAACACCATCATGTGTGGTACAATTCCTTAATCTCAAAACCCCAAATCAATGTCTAAAACATACAGGACACTTTCTAAAACAGATGAATAAATGTCCCTTTCTATTGCAAAATGGCAGGCAGATCTATCTATCTATCAGCTTAGACCAAAACTTCTGGTCTCAGATTTGCTTAAAAACCTTTAAATTTAATAAAGCTGCACAATTAAATTTAATTGTGCAGCTGTCAGAACGTTCCAGCTGGCACCGGAACTCAGTAGTTATTTTCACAAAACCTTTATTCATCTTTATTCATCTTCATTTAAGCATGCACTTCTAGAAGGGAAGACGAGGCCGGTGTGTCCCTCTGCAAAATCTTCACCCCTTTGTTAGTCACAGCCAGCTTTATAGAGGCGACCGCATCATAAATCCCCCATGGTGTGCTGGAAACTCTGTATGTCTGTGTGTGTATGCACGAGCATGTGAGTGAATGTGCATGTAAGTGTGGGTGCCTCGTAACAGTCAATGCACTATTTGTGTGTGTCTCTGTATACGTGACTTCCTGGGGGGCATAAAAGTAATCTCCTCACCCAAGTTAAACCAAATTCCTCTACACAACATAGAAAACAGAGTTAACATATTACAAACACTGAGACCCCCACTCTGCATCCACTGGGCCATTGGCCTCTTGTTGTCTTACATTTACAGATAAGGTGGAGAGTCTCCTGCAAGCCTACTTCTAAGTTATGGCAATTATGAGTTTTTATTAAAGGTACAAGCATCAGCATCAGCAACCCCCAACTGTAGCTTCCTGTCTCCTTTTATGACAGCAGACCCCCAGTGTCAATAAATTCCTTTCCCTCTAAACAATTACACACACTCTCAAGCCTACAGCTAAGCCAAACTGAAACACAGACCAATCCTTCCTTATTACTGTGATCTAAACAAATTTAACACATTACATTCTAATAATTATTTTCGTGTACTCACAGTCAAAACACTCTGGAATGCACACAAAGCCTCTGCAGCCTACTAAAGATCACACATCCTATCACTACACAATCGATTATACACCTATTCAATTCAATTCAATTTTATTTATATGGCGCCAAATCACAACAAAAGTCGCCTCAAGGTGCTTTATATTATATAGTAGATCGCACAATTATAAATACAGAGAAAAACCCAACAATCATATGACCCCCTATGAGCAAGCACTTTGGCGACAGTGGGAAGAAAACTCCCTTTTAACAGGAAGAAACCTCCGGCAGAACCAGGCTCAGGGAGGGGCGGCCATCTGCTGCGACCGGTTGGGGTGAGAGAAGGAAAAAAGGATGAAAGACATGCTGTGGAAGCGAGACAGAGATTAATAACAGATATGATTCGATGCAGAGAGGTCTATTAACACATACTGAGTGAGAAAGGTGACTGGAAAGGAAAAACTCAATGCATCATGGGAATCCCCGGCAGCCTACGTCTATTGCAGCATAACTAAGGGAGGATTCAGGGTCACCTGGTCCAGCCCTAACTATATGCTTTAGCAAAAAGGAAAGTTTTAAGCCTAATCTTGAAAGTAGAGATAGTGTCTGTCTCCCGAATCCAAACTGGAAGCTGGTTCCACAGAAGAGGGGCCTGAAAACTGAAGGCTCTCCCTCCCATTCTACTTTTAAATAATCTAGGAGCAACAAGTAGGCCTGCAGAGCGAGAGCGAAGTGCTCTAATAGGGTGATATGGTACTACAAGGTCATTAAGATAAGATGGGGCCTTGTATGTGAGGAGCAAGATTTTGAATTCAATTCTGGATTTAACAGGAAGCCAATGAAGGGAAGCCAAAACAGGAGAAATATGCTCTCTCTTTCTAGTCCCTGTCAGGACTCTTGCTGCAACATTTTGGATTAACTGAAGACTTTTCAGTGAGTTTTTAGGACATCCTGGTAATAGTGAATTACAGTAGTCCAGCCTGGAAGTAATACATGCATGAACTAGTTTTTCAGCATCACTCTGAGACAGAATATTTCTAATTTTAGAGATGTTGCGCAAATGTAAGAAAGCAGTCTTACATATTTGTTTAATATGTGCATTGAAGGACATGTCCTGGTCAAAAATGACTCCAAGGTTTCTCACAGCATTACTGGAGGCCAAGGTAATGCCATCCAGAGTAAGAATCTGGTTGGATACCATATTTCTAAGATTTTCAGGGCCGAGCACAATAACCTCAGTTTTATCTGAATTAACAAAAAACAAGGAGCACAAGAGTCCAAAGCAGTCCAAAAACACGAAAATAGTTCAAGAACCCAGGAAAACAGATCAAAACCAAAACCAAAGTAGTGCTCAACAGGAGTCCACGAAGAGTTCAGGGGGTCGACCCGGAGGTGGACAGCACAGGACAAAAAACTGTTTAGGGGGCCGGCTGTGTGGGCAGCAACGGCGGCGACGGGCAAACAGTTCCGGGGGCCGACCATGCACACGGCAACGGGCAAACAGTTCTGGGGGCCGACCGTGCACACGGCAACGGCGGCGGTGCAGACAAAGCCAATCAGGAGGTCGGCCACTTGGAAGGCAGTGGCGGCCACTGAGCAGGTCCGGAGGTCGGCCGCGATGCCAGAGGCGGCGACGAACTCCTTCTGGAGGCCGTCCTCGATGGCCATGATGCCAGCTTAGAGGCCTGGAAAGCGGCCGGCAGAGGCGAGGTGGAACAGGACGAGCTGTGTCCCATGACGGTGTGGCAACCGCAGGACCAGACGAGGCAGGACCCGACGTGGACGAGGCAGGACCCGACGTGGACGAGGCAGGACCCGACGTGGACGAGGCAGGACCCGACGTAGAGGAGTCTGACATGGCAGGACCAGACGAAGGCGGAGTTGAAGCTGGACCAGGCGAAGGCGAAGGCGTGGATGAAGACACTGAAGCTGGACCAGGCGAAGGCGAAGGCGTGGATGCAGACACAGAGGCTGGACCAGGCGAAGGTGAAGGCATGGATGCAGACACAGAGGCTGGACCAGGCGAAGGCGTGGATGCAGACACAGAGGCTGGACCAGGCGAAGGCGAAGGCGTGGATGCAGACACAGAGGCTGGACCAGGCGAAGGCGTGGATGCAGACACAGAGGCTGGACCAGGCGAAGGCGAAGGCGTGGATGCAGACACAGAGGCTGGACCAGGCGAAGGCGAAGGCGTGGATGCAGACATAGAGGCTGGACCAGGCGGCACCGGGTCGGCTGCGGAACCTGACGGCAGCGGGACGGCTGCGGAACCTGACGGCAGCGGGACGGCTGCGGAACCTGACGGCAGCAGGACGGCTGCGGAACCTGACGGCTGCGGAACCTGATGGCAGCGATGCTGGAGGCGGCGATGCTGCAGGCTGCAATGCTGCAGGCAGCGATGCTGCGCACTGCGATGCTGCAGGCTGCGATGCTGCAGGCTGCGATGCTGCAGGCTGCGATGCTGCAGGCAGTGATGCTGCAGTCTTGGATGAAGCTGCGGCTGGCTGGACGGGCTCTCCAGCTGACGAGGCCGGAAACTGGCTAGGTTCTCCTGAACTTCCAGCTGACTAGTCTTGGGGCTGGACGGGCTCCTCGGGCCCTCCAGCTGACGACACCTGAGGCTGGCTGGGTTCTCCCGAACCCCCAGCAGACGACACTTGAGGCTGGCTGGGTTCTCCCGAACCCCCAGGAGATGACACTTGAGGCTGGCTGGGTTCTCCCGAACCCCCAGCAGACGACACTTGAGGCTGGCTGGGTTCTCCCGAACCCCCAGCTGACGACACTTGAGGCTGGCTGGGCTCCTCAGGCCCCCCAGCCGATGAGGCAGGATGCTGGCTGGGTTCACCTGAACCTCCAGCTAACGTGGCTTGAGACTGGACGGGCTCCTCGGGCCCTCCAGTGGAAACAGACACTGAGGCAGCAGGTACGCAGACCTCTGCCGGTGTGGACACTGGCTGGAACTGAGCAGCACAGTGGCTAGACTCAGGCAGCAACAGTGGGATGCAGTCCTCAGAGGGCTGAAAGTGTTCCCCAATACACTCAGCAGAGGACGGAGGCGGACGGGTGAACTCACTTGAGCTCTCAGGGGGCGCTGAGAGCCGAGACTGCTCTGGTGAGTTCCCCGGTGAAACTGCTGGCGCTGGCGTCTTGACCTCTGGGGTCCAGAGTCAGCTGGTGAGCGACACCCAGCGTCTGGGGAGGCCCTAGAGGGAGTAACTGTCTCTGAGGTGGCAAGCTTAAGAGAACCAGCAGATGTAATGGTGAAGTGTGTTCCCTGCTTTGAATGAGACAGTGAGGATGGTGGCTGAATGGGTGAGTGAGCTGACTGAACTGAGGGCAGCGTGGCTGCTGACTGAACTGAGGGCAGCGTGGCTGCTGACTGAACTGAGGGCAGCATGGCTGCTGACTGAACTGAGGGCAGCATGGCATTTGACTGGGATGGAAGTGAGGACGGGATAAAGGAGCGGACACGGTCATAAACTTGGAACGAGGATTCAGAACAGGCAGTCTTAGAAGCTCCGAGCATGGGTAAGACGGGGAAATCATGGTTATCCTCAGTAGAAACACAACAAATTGCCCCAGAAACCACAGTCACAGAAGCAACAGAATCAACAAAAGTGTCCCTTTCACTCACCACAGCCGGCTGCTCTGACATTCTGAATTCCGGCTGTGGGGTGCCGCGCCGACGGCGTGAACGTCGCTTCCTCCGTGGAGACAGCTCCGACGGGCCGGGTAACTCCTCATCCGGCGGTACGGACGGCACGTCCTCCGTTGAAGTGAGCGGGCGAGCAGTGACGGCGGGGGGGTGAAGGTGTAGTTCGTGGAGAATGAAGTTTTGAACGAGCGGGTGGAGTGAGTCCAATAGCCAGGGATAATCAGAGATAAGCTGTTGTAGCTTATCTTCCACAGCATAGAGAAACGCTTCTCCCTCATGCTTTAGCCACAGGTTGATTAACTTGGAAGCTGAGTCCGTTATGAGCTTTCGAAGCTCCGTGGGTGGGGTGAATGCCGCTGGATCCATATCTGGCTGGTCCGTACTGTCACGGCGAGTGACTGCATGAAAATCATGTTTTTCTTGAAGGATGCAGACTTCTTCCTGTACCACTGCTTAAAGAAGGTGTCTTCCAGAAACTGGCAGTAGGACTGGGAGTTGAGCTTGACTCCATCCTCAACCCGAAAAGGCCCCACAAGCTCATCTTTGATGATGCCAGCCCAAACCAGTACTCCACCTCCACCTTGCTGGCATCTGAGTCGGACTGGAGCTCTCTGCCCTTTACCAATCCAGCCACGGGCCCATCCATCTGGCCCATCAAGACTCACTCTCATTTCATCAGTCCATAAAACCTTAGAAAAATCAGTCTTGAGATATTTCTTGGCCCAGTCTTCATGTTTCAGCTTGTGTGTCTTGTTCAGTGGTGGTCATCTTTCAGCCTTTCTTACCTTGGCCATGTCTCTGAGTATTGCACACCTTGTGCTTTTGGGCACTCCAGTGATGTTGCAGCTCTGAAATATGGCCAAACTGGTGGCAAGTGGCATCTTGGCAGCTGCACGCTTGACTTTTCTCAGTTCATGGGCAGTTATTTTGCGCCTTGGTTTTTCCACACGCTTCTTGCGACCCTGTTGACTATTTTGAATGAAACGCTTGATTGTTCGATGATCACGCTTCAGAAGCTTTGCAATTTTAAGACTGCTGCATCCCTCTGCAAGATATCTCACTATTTTTGACTTTTCTGAGCCTGTCAAGTCCTTCTTTTGACCCATTTTGCCAAAGGAAAGGAAGTTGCCTAATAATTATGCACACCTGATATAGGGTGTTGATGTCATTAGACCACACCCCTTCTCATTACAGAGATGCACATCACCTAATATGCTTAATTGGTAGTAGGCTTTCGAGCCTATACAGCTTGGAGTGAGACAACATGCATGAAGAGGATGATGTGGACAAAATACTCATTTGCCTAATAATTCTGCACTCCCTGTATATGGAAATTTGTATCATTAAAAGATTATACTGACTACTAAGTACAATTTTCTATTGACATTCCCTCCTGTTGTCAGTATAACTTTTAAATGAGATATCAGTATGTAACATCTTGTTGTACATTTTCTGTCACATCGTCATTGTCATGACCCTGTGCCTTCTCGGCTGACTCTGTATGGCTACAAGTGTTGTTGTGTTGCGTCTCTCTCTCCCCTCCCGCGCACTGCGTTCTACCGGGGCGGAGTCATGACGACTCCAGCCTCTGGCTCGGACACCTGCAAGCAATCATCTCATCACCACGCTGACTTCTTAAGGCGACTGCTGAGAGTGCTTCTTCGATGGATTATTGTGTAACACTCGTCAGTGTCATTGCAAGTCTGAGCTTTTTCCCTAGTTTCTTTCGTGCCGCAACTTACCTGTTCTTCCTCCCTGTGCCAGATTTCTCGCCAGCCTGAGGACCTCCGTTTGGTGAGCTAAAAGCCGGAGTCCGAGCTAACCTGAGCTTCAGCGAAGGATTGTGTACATAGCCCGTCCCCTTCCCGTGCCTGTGATCCCCGGAGACCCTCTTCCTGTGCCCACTCACCTGTATATATCCGCACCTGGTGTCTGTCTGTAAATAAATTGTGAACTTTAGAGACGGTCTGCCTCTGAGTCTCTCCTGAGCCTGACAGTCATTAAATCACACAAGGTCTTCATGTTCCAACAGGTCGGAGTCATCATCATCATCATTTTTCACGGCTATGTATGCAGCAACAGTGGAAAATATTATGCGGTTAATCATGAATTTTAGACATGGCGGTATACATGTTACAAAAACACAAAATAAAAATGAGTAGTCTTTTTAGCACCTGTAACCAGGAGCCAGTGTAAAGCGATCGAGGCTCAAGAGATGGGAGTTCACCTTGTAATCGGAAGGTTGCCGGATCGAGCCCCGGCTTGGACAGTCTTGGTCGTTGTGTCCTTGGGCAAGACACTTCACCTACCGCCTACTGGTTGTTACGGGTTCAAAATATTGGGGATGGATACAAGAGGAAAACCAAAATAACAACACTGGTCCGGCCGGGTCAGGTCAAAACGATGATTTTAATGCACACGTGTGGGAGATGAATACTGCACGCAGACACCATCGATCTCTCTCCGAAAACCACTCAACAATAATTTTTATGAACATCAGGGTATTAGAACACCCCCTCATGCGTTAAGTAGGTACAATACAATCAATGTTGACAACTTTAACACATTAAAAGAACATCTTCTTCTTCCCGAGGCCAGATCCTTCCCAGTAATCTTCTAACTCTGCTTATCCCCTGGAACAATCAGTCTCTCCTGATATTGCATAATCAAACAGCTACAAGGCCTTGCAGATTGTTATTTAAATATTTGAACTCTCCCCCTACACATGAGTTTAACTACTGCTTGTGTGATGTAAGTGTCTTGTAAGCATGTGCGGCCTTCTACGCTCTGAGCCACTTCCCTCAATAGATCAGTCAAACATCCCGCTGACTGTAGCTTTTAACCCTTACTGACTTGAGCACAATTCCATAATAAGCACCCAGCGGCAATATGTATAAAGATGATCATGGTTACACCTGCAATGAAAGATTATATGATTATACTAACACCTGTAAATAGAAGATTAACATGAGGTTATAACAATCACTGTCATCCAAACATTTAGGTAATGTCAATAGCTTCAATAAATGCTGTAATGCAATGCTTATTATATGATTCTGATGCAATGATAAAATAACAGTAAAATATCTCTTCTCATGGTGTTGGCCAGAAGGGCCGATGGCGCAATATGTCAGCCTCGCTTCTGTCAGCCTGCCCAAGGGCAGCTGTGGCTACAACTGTAGCTTGCCTTCACCATGGGTGGATGACTGGATGTTTAAAGCGCTTCGGGGTCCCTAGGCGGGACTAGTAAAGTGCTGTACAAATACAGGCCATTTACCATTTAAAGCCAAGAAAATCAGTCACTTGTATCACTTACATAGTCCTGACTTTTGGGCCTGCTGGATCTCTCTCAAGGCATTCAGGGTGTCAGTCATGTTTGATGAGTGTACATTGTCTGGTATGTAAGTGCAGCAGGTGTTGTTGAAGAGGACGCAAAGTCCCCCTTTCTCTGCTAGTATCATATCCAGAGCTACTCAATGTTGTATCACTGCAATCTGTAATGCATCAATTTCCTGGTTCTGCTGTTCGTTGATTTTGCACAAAGCGTTCAAGAAGAGTCCAAAACGGTAATCCAGAGTTCAATCCTCAGCATGTTTCTTCCGGTTCCCTGGTCCTGTTGTGGATATAGCGGTACCAGGCATTGTTCATCGAAGGGTGGATGTGGTCTTGTGTCATGTCTCTTAGGTGGGAGTTGTCTTGCGTCCATCTTTTCTGTCTGCCTCGTGGCTCAGCTGTTTCTGGCATCAGCTGGGGTCCTGTAAGGGTGAGCGTCGTAGTCAAGGTAACCAAGAGGGTCCACCTTCCCATGGTTGCACACAGGTCCGTCACACCCCACTGCTAGAGTTGGCCAATGGCTGGAGGTTGAAGTGCGAGCAATGCTCAATCAGCACTTTCCCCTCACCATTGAAGCAACCAAGTGAGGGTGAAACTTTCCTTTACTAGTTGACTTCTGTGGAGGGAGTAGAATCCTCTGAGTCCTCAACCTTTTTGCAGTGGCTCTGATGTATCCAGGAGGGTCTCTCCGCTAATTTGCAGGCCTCATCAGCACTCAAGTTTTATGGCCTCTGCCAATCCCCATCACCTCACTTCAGGCCTCTGTCACGTGCGGGATATTTATGACTCCTCCATTGTCCATCCTCTGCAGGAAAACCCGCTATGGAAAGGGTGCTGGATCCAGTTATCTTACTGCTGTTATGATCCCAGCAGTCTTCAGTGTGTCATCATATGCACAGTACAGTGACACAGCATTAGGTGATATTCATAGGGAACTGCTGTCATCACCACCATAGCTTCTGGTTCCTGTGCTTTTCACAGAATCATGATGTCATCCTCAAACTCTCCCTGCACTGTCGATGGAGCTTGGCATGCTCCCCTCATCCTTCAGGTGCCCGTCTGTTGTCCACAATCTCCTCTGTTGGCCTCTGGAAAACCCCCTTGGCACAGCTCTCATTCCAACGCAGCTTCATGGTCCTTGCTGTGGCTCCGGAATCTAAACTCATGATGGGCCCCAAACAGCTCGACCTTTGACCTCAACCACTGCCTGGGCTGTCAGCTATGCCTGGGATGGTTCTCGCTTCTCACTGGGCCTCTGAAGATTTCTCAGGAGATTCCTTTCAGCAATACTCTGACTGCTGCACCTGTATTTTCTTGCTAGGAGGAAAAACTTCTGAACATGGATGCACCACTTGCACAGGTTCAATACCCGTAAATGAACTATTAATCACACAAATCACTGCAAAAATCATAGAAAATATTGTTTCATGTTAATCCTGGACCCCTCCTCTTGACGCATGGACACTCCCATGAGTCAACTCATCAAAACCAGATTTCTGTCTGAAAGAAAATAGGTTAGCTAGACCACAGCCCAGGCAACACCAGGTTGTCTCCTCCTCCTGGAGCAGCACCAGCCCGGACCTATACCCCTGCAATAAAAGATGTTAGTGTGTTTTGCACAGTAAGTGTGCTCAACACCTGGCTCCGCCTGGAGCCTGCATACACACCACCATGGCCTGGAAAACAAAAATCTGGAAGTAAAATCAAACTTCACACTTGTAAACAATTGTATCATAAGAGTAATAAAGCATTCAGCATCAGCAAGACAAGTATCATGTTTTCTCAAATTAGAAAACTACAATTATTGCCATAATTCGCCCCAGACATGGATCAACCCATGTATTTAGTCAACATTAAAGTAGTCGGTGACTTCCCTTAAGCAAAGTCACTCTACTCATTTTATCATTTTTTATTTAGCTCAATAGTGGCCAGCTAATGAGCCCCATATTAAACTATTCCATAAACAGTGTATCTCTTATTTGTTATCTCATGTCACTTGTCTGCCTTTGCTGAATCCTCTACATGCACTCTTAGAAAAAACAAACATTAACAACACACATGGATAATTCTGGTGGTCAGGCACAAATTGACAGGGTCCAGAGGTGCTGTAAAAAGACCATAAAGTTAGCCATCCATAGCTGTGGAAAGGAGTGACAGTAGTTTCAACACAGGAAATGTCTCACATGTTATTCACATCGTCAAAGTAACCTTTAACATTTTCCCAACAACACAGTGTAACAGCATCATCAACTCATAACCTGTAAACACAGTTTCCTCCACACATAAACCCAGAAATCCTGTAGTGGAAAAACACCAACCAGCTGTCCTGTTATAAATCACATGATCAAATCACATGAAAAACTGTGATGCTGTAGAAAAGAAATGCAAATGTTAGCACTGCACAGGTGTATACACACTTTGTCACAGTAACATCTGTGAGCAACACAAGCCCATGAATAACACACCCCTGGCAGATTCACAAACACAGAAAGTGGCATTTAAAAGGTTAATCGTCACGCAACCTAGGATGTTGCTGTCATCTTCCTGCTCCTGTAAAAAGTAACACACATAAATTCATCCACCCTTTTGTCCTGTCTAGGTGGAGGTTAACCTTGAGTAGTGGTCAAGTCTTGTCAGCTTTTGTCAGCTTTTACCAGTCAGTCAGTTTTTTTTTTCACTCATTCATTCATTCATTCATTCTTTCTTTCTTTGCTGATAGTGGAACCTATCGTCGCATTTCCTTCCCACCCTCAGCAAAATGACGTCATTTCAAAAAAGCTTTAGATCGGATTACCTCGCTGAATCCTTTTTTGGGCAGGGATCTATTTTCTAATTGTCCCAGATAAGTGAATTTCTCCTGAGCCCATTTTAATGTGGAGAAACTCACTTGCAACAGTTTTCTCGACACGTGTCGTATAGCGCATCTGTTCTAATCGTGCAGATCTACTTCAAACGAGATCATCAAACAAAACTTTCAGTGCACTGTGAAAGTATCAAAATAAAAAAGCCTTGTTAAGTCATGACACATGCTCCTCATACGAATTGGCAGGATCAACTTAAATCAAAAGAAAAAATCATCAGCTAGATTAATTCCAAACCAACCATCAGCCACGCAACACACAACATAAGCCTAATGTCTTATTAGCTATGAATTTAATCTGTAATTTTTACTCATTTAGGCCACAGATTTTTTTTTCCCTTCATCACAAAACATGTGACATGTTGTCATGCATTTCGCAAAAGATGTTTGTTCTTATGTATTCAGAGTTGTGTATCTGGGTGCAGGATTCACTCGCACATCAAAACTGGAAACTGAGTTTTTTAGATTCTCCACTCTAACAAACTCCAACACATCCCATTCACTCGTACTAGAATTCAATCACCTTTCATTAATCTAAGAATGATCAACTAATTTGCATATCAGCTATTAACCCACCAAGATGACAGGACAACAGAAATGCATGTTCAAAATATTATCACAAAAATAGAATTTCCCTCATACAGTAAATTACTTGTGCTGCATCAGTCAGGCAGAAAGCATCTCCCAATTTACTATATTAACAACTAAATTTATTGTCTGATCACTGGTTGGTCAAACCAGAATCTTATTTTTTTCGTTTCTCTTTCACAAAAGTTAAACTGTTGTCCTGCAACCTAGAGAGTTAACTGTCAGCATTGGATAAATTCAGCATTTGATAACAAGTGTCTGTTAAATTTACACTATTTTAACACTGATGAGAAATAAGCTGATTTTCATTGCATGTGTGTTTGTGTTATTAGGCAGGTTTAATCAATGTCTCTGGAGCTGCATCTCCAGCAGGGCATGTTCTTAAAGCTGCCTTTCCTACACACTTCTCTGCTATTATTTGATCATTTCTTAACTAATGTGCTATGAGTCCACTGGTCTTTGCATCACATGCAGTGACTTGGACAAGATGATAAGCAGACTCACAGGCTTAAGATGGTGTCTAATTTTCATGAGCTCACTTGTGTTTGTGTTAGTAGGGTTAATGCTTGTTCTGCTTGTGTGTGTGATTTTGTATGTGTTTCTTTTTGCAGTGGTTCAGATTCCTTCACAATTTTCCCACTTAAGCAGTCAGTTTTCTTTTTCCCAGGTTTGCTAACACAAATTTTGATTTCCCACATTAAACAACAGCATTCCTCTGTGTTCCCACCTACTCTCACTCTGTTGTCCTCTCCCACTTCAACAGTCCAACAGCCAGCAGTTCAACTTCAGCTTTGTCCTGTGTTCCACTGTCTCTTCTTGCCATTTTACTCCAAAAGTGGCAAATGTCAAACTCCAACAGTCTCCTCAGTTCTCCTCAAATGTTCTTTTCACATGCACAGTGAAGTTCCAGCTTGTTGGAAACACAGTGTCATTCATCCAATCAGTGAGGTGATTGGATGAAGCATCGGAGCATCGGAGAAGAAAAGCAATGGCTTTGCTTTTCTTCTCCACTGCTGTTTGTCCACACTGCTGCTGCTTGCTGGGTCTCTTTGCTCAGGACTTTGCTGCTGTCTCTTTATCTGCCATGTTATTGCTCTTTGGAACTGCATTCCTTGTCTTCAGGGAGGAGTGAGAGTTCGCTTGTGAGGTTGAAGAACACATGGTGCTGTAAATAAGTTAGCCAGAAATTGGCCTGAATGTTTCCAATGATGTTAAACTATAACTTTCTTCCGACCGCTGCATGTGGAAAATTGATTCAGGTCTGCTTTTCATCTGAAAGTGACAAAACTAAGACATTTTCATTATTCTCATCACTGCTTAACCAACACACATCTATCTCTCTTTTGTTTTAAAACTCCCCTTTCTTAAAAGCAGAAATTTAGATTCTAGTTGTATGGCCAATGGCATGTGCCATGGTGATCCATAAGTATGAGCACAAGTTTATATAAATATTTTTCAACCCAACAAAACAAATAAACAAAACACGATGCTGATGCTATGAACACTCTACACACATAAGTCAAGATACAGGAAAACTGCTGCACACTCCAGTTATCATAGTTATCATAGTTTTCTTTCCCTCCCTTTGATGAGTTCTCAGCCAGCTCCCGATCTGATAATGTGTAGCGTGCTCATCAGCTCAGAAGAGACCACAACGCAACCTCACACAGTGGTTGCATGCTTTGCCCCACAGTGGCAAATACTTGCACTTTCATATTCAATTCAGCTTCTCCATCATGTAGTTTTAGCTTTTTTACACAGCATATTAGTTGTTTTCATAGGTGTGCTCTATATCTCAACCATGGCTCATAATAGGATGACAGTCTTTCAAACAGGTCAAGTGCCTCTACGCGCTTCATTAGTTTAAATATTTGCCTATTTTACTTCATCTCATATGTCATTGTACTAAATTTGAGCAACCCTAAGCTTAATGCAGATTACTGTTAACAACTGCTTAAATTAATGGTCTGGAGCACAGGCTGTTGTTGATCAGGGCAGCTCTCAGCTGGGTAACAGCTGAGGGATTGCATTTCCCTTTGCAGCTGCGGTTTTTAGCTTTTGGTGGATTTCTCCACCTATTCGCACTTATTTTACCTGCTCCGGTTTGTTGTTTTTCTAACCATTCCTCATCAGGTGTTAATTTTGCTTGTTTAGTAATAAAATAGAAGTAGTTCAGCAGCGTATTGTGCTGTAAAATCAACTTACTTCCAGACACATACACACATAGATATTTGCGCGCTTTTACAATTTGTTAAGAACTAATAACGGTGACCTCTAAAACCTAAGTCTAATTCGGTTCATTTTGGCGAATCCTAACCTATTTTAATTTCTTACGAAGTAATTGCGACTCCCTCTAAAACCTAAGTCCAATTCATTTTAGAATGATTTAGAATGATTTAGAATTTGAGAATCATTGTTCTTTGATTTCTCCAGTGCCTTCAACACCATTCTTCCCACAGTCCTGAAGGACAAGGCAGAGAACTCAGGAGTGGACCATCACCTCACTACCTGGATTTTGGACTACCTCACCGACCGACCACAGTGTGTGAGGACTCAGGGCTGTGTGTCGGACAGGGTTGTCTGCAGTACGGGGGCCCCACAGGGAACGGTTCTGTATATTTTTTTTTTCGATATATTTTTATACAAGACATAAGATGTGACAATATGTTGCGTTATAATTACACTTGTGGAGTCCGGTGTCTGTTTTTTTTTGTTTTGTTTTTTTAAATGTCTTTTCAAGCAGTTGTACAAAAATGTACTTATGTGTGAATATGCATTGAAACACAAATTATTTTTTTTGTATTATTTTATTTTTTATTTTTTTTCTCTCCCTCACTGAACACAACACCCCCTCCCCCATCACTACACCTCTAGTTGGCGACAAGATGGACATGGGAGCTAACGAAGAGGAGCTCGTGGGAAAAAAGAAAACCAATGTCTCAACTAGAAAGTGCATTTTCTGAAGAAACTGCAGTGTGAATGCTTGAATCTGAATGTATGCACTGAAATGAATTAATTGCTGAATTTAAGTTAAAATTTTTGAATGAGATGAAAAATACAGAAATTTTCACCTGAAAACAAAAGTGCATAACTTATGATAGCTGATGTTCACGCAGAAGAAGTTGGAAAAGAGCTGAAAATGTTTTAAATGTAAATTAGAAAAACCTAAGTAATGAGAAAAGAAAATTTAGAGTCAGAAAACATCTGAATGAATATTAAAAGTTCATATTCTTTGAATCACTGAATGACTAAAATGTGATCCCTCCACTTGGATCCATAAAGTTTAAAAAGTTTAAATGTCTGAGGTTTGAAAGACACGCTGTTGGAAAGAGAACAACGACGGCGACGTTTCGAGGGTAAAATGATGGCTGTAGAGCAAACACTGTGGATACAGCAGCAGTTGAAAGAGAAGTGTTTAAGATGAATCTTGGCACAGTGAGAGACAGAGCTCGTTAGGCAGGCAGGTGTGAGCCTGGTTGCTATAGTGACTGCACCCAATGGCTCCATACACACGGACACAGACATGCACCTCACTTTTGCTGCTTAAAATGAACAGAAAAGTCAGGCCGAAACAAGTCGCTCCCAAATGAAAAGTACAGGTCGTATTGACAAAATTCTTTCACCGTGAGTGGCAGTAATGTCTAGTCTACTGAATTCTGAGTTTTTATGGCTGTGGAGTTTATTATATGGACGTGGTGACAGTGGAAAGACACCATGCTCTTCTGATTTTCAAACGAACCTTCTGAGCCATTTTAACATTAGAGTCTATGGAAGAGTTGGAGGGAGTAGGCTGTGCATTGGTGACATTTATGAAAGAACCATAACACCTAGTACAATAGTAAACACATTGGATGAAAGAGGACAGCAATGGCTACATTTTGAGGGTAAAATCATACCTGTAGAGCAAACGCCGCAGACACAGCAGCAGTTTTAAAAAAGATTTTAAGATTAATTTTTTTCCTCCTTTCACTCTAGCAGTTGAGCTGTCTCACTCTAGCAGCAACATTCCGTCCCATACACACCCATTATAAACTCTGAAACGGGTGAAAAAACATCATGAAACTTAAACTGGAACTGAAGAAAAAGTATAAAAGATATTGAAAAGATAAATACGAGTTGAATAGTTGAATGTCTTGTCTTCATTTTAAAGTTTGAATGGTGGCTCTATGTCAACGTATGTGGAAGTAGTAGGAGTTTAAAAATGAGTAAGTTGAATTAGGATTTGAAGGGTCTCCCCATTGAAATACTTGGGAAAATTTTGTTGAAAAAAGTTGAATAAAATTAAAAATATAAATGTTAAAAATGAGAAAAATAGAAGCAGTCATGTCCAAAAGAAGAGGAATCTAACGGTGTTTGAATGGTTTTTCTAAGTTGAAGGGTTTTGAAGTAGTAAGACTACAAAAAACGTACGGAATAGATAATAATAATAAAATAGAATAATAAAGATTAGAAGAACAATACTGTGAATGCTTTTACAAGCATTCACACTAATTATTTGGAGATGGTTCGGGTTCAAAGTGTCAAATGAGCAGCAGAATAATGTATTCTGTAGAAAATGTCGTAAAAGCATCGCAACGAAAGGTTCGAGCACTACTAATCTTTTCCACCATTTACAACAGCTCCATAAAGTGCAGTATGAAGAGTGTGTGAAACTGCGTGCTGTAGCCCAGACCGCAAAGTCTTCCGAGGTTCCTGCCGTAAAACAGACCACCTTACAACACTTATATACTCGTGCTGTGCCATATGATACAAAAAGTGAGAAATGGGGGGAAATTACTAAAGCAGTGGCCTATCATATTGCTAAAGACATGGTCTTTACTGATGGAACATACGCTCAATATCGCACATTATAGCAACTTGTCCCTTGCGAAAGCGGCAGAGAACACCTATCAGGCTGTTCGTTAATTCTGGTCCAGTGAGAAGGTAATCATTTAATGACACGCCTTCAAATCTTGCTGAGCAGTCGAACACAACCCGTATTTTTCCTGGCTTGTGTGGGTGATACACCCCGTGATGAGGAATGTACCACACAGGACTGTTGTTAATTTCTCCTATTGGGACCTTTTCTGCATCCCTATTTGTTATGATTTTTACTCATAAAGGTCGTGTAGTCCTTTTGGTATTGTTTGTCTTTTTCAAATCTTCCTTTCAAGCATCGAAGCCTGTGAACTGCACATGCCTTATGTCTGGGAGATTTGGTCGATCTTTCTTGAAGGGAAGCGGCATTTCACAGTGACCATCTGCTTTAATTTTGATTCCTTCTTCCATTATAGTTAGGAAACGCAAATCTTCCTTAGATAAATTAGCATCCTCCACTCTTCTCTCACTGAAGTCAGACTCAAGCATCCTCAGCACATCTGGTGGTGAAATGAACTCCTTAACTTGGGTTCGACATATGTATTTCACTTCATTTGTGAGCTTCTTAGATGTCTGGAGATGAGGTTTCACTGACTTCATGACAATCTTGTGACTGCTTCCTATAGCATCACCATAGTCGACACATGGGCTAACACAACCGACTATGCTCCATCCAAGATCTGTCCTTTGAGCAAATGGCTCATTGTCTTTACCTGGGACAACCTCTTGGGGTAGCAAAGCCTGTGGACAGTTGTATCCTATGAGAAGCCCTACATCGCACTCAATCAATGGAGCAATCTCCTCAGCAAGATGCTCTAGGTGTGGCCAAGCTCTTGCCGTTTTTGGTGTAGGAATGTGACTTAGATTGGCAGGGATCAACTCTCTTGAATAGGTTACAGGGAAAGAAATCTTCTTTGATGAATAGAAACCTCTCACCTGCAGTCCAACTAACCTCTGACTTGGGATGATTGTATTTCTGGATGAAAGTGTGGAGAGTTTTAACTGCACAGCTTCCCCTTTCATTTCCAGAGCTTCTGCCTTATCTTGCATAATGAATGTGGTGTCGCTTTGGTTGTCAAGTAGTGCATATACAAGAATTTCATTCTCTGGGTTACTTGATGTAGATAACCAAACTGGGACGACTGTAGAGGAGTATATGCTGTCCATGCCTTGCACTACTCTGTTCGATGTAGCTTTATTTGATGGTTCAGGAGTGTGTTTGCTCTCTGTACTTTCCGTTGACATAGCATATTTTGAGTTTTTTACATGCTCCCCATGCTCATCACTGCTTTTCTCTCTTCTGATTGCCCTTTCGCGATCTTCATGTAAACATGTTGGGTGTTTTTTCTTACATGTTTCACAAAGACTCCTCCTTTTGCAGGTCTTTGAATGATGTCCTGGTTGTAAACATCCAAAGCACAACTTCTTTGTCTGGACAAATTTAACATGTTCTGCAACTGGTTTTTCCTTGAATTTCCAGCTTGTCTGAATACCATGATTGCATTTTTCACAAAAGGTGCATCTCTTGCGTTCTACATTCTCTTCCGAGTTGCTCACAAGCACCTTTGCACCAATGTTTTGTGTCTTTGTTGTTTTTATTTTTTCACCATCATTGGATTTCAGGGCATGAAGAGAAGTTACTGGATTGCAAGCTATTTTTGCTTCCTTTGTGATAAATTCCACGAACTGACTGAAAGTAGGAAACACATTACAAGTTTCTTCTATCTCAATCACCTTCCTATTCCAACTGGCCACCAGCCAATCTGGCAGTTTTGTTAGAAGTTTTTGATTTTCATCACAATCGTTCAATACTTCCAGACTCTTAATCTGGGACATTGCAGCCTGGCAGCCTCTAAGAAAGTCTGAAAAATCCCTCAGCTCAACACTGTCTTTGGGTCCAATTTTGGGCCATGCTGCAAGCTTATCCTTGAAAGCTTTAGCTATCACAAATGAGCTTCCAAATCTTTCTTCCAGGATATCCCATGCTGAGTTATAAGCTGCATCCGTTCCTAATAGGAAATAACTTTCAATGGCCCTTTTTGCAGGTCCACCAACATATTTACGAAGGTAATAGACCTTTTCATTTACTGGAATGTTTTTCCTGCCTATTAGGGTTTGAAATGACATCTTCCAATCATTGTATCTTAGTGGGTCTCCCATGAAGACAGACGGTTCAGGTGGTGGGAGACGGCTTACATTAATAGACTCTGCTATTGCTTCAGCAAGGACTGACACTATCTGCTTGGTGTATCACGGGATGCTCACGTGAAATCCTTATAGCTTCTGGAGATCTATGTTGCTGATCTGCATGGTTATGAAGTAACTCTGTTATTTCCTCATCTGAGCTTGCATCTTGTTCATAAACTTGGAGCCGTGCTTTTGCCGCACTTAGCTTCTTAACAGTCTGTAAGCGCTCTATTTGTCTGCGCTTCTCTTCCAGTGCTTTCTTTCTTGCCACATTTTCTTCCTCTTGTAATGCAATCCTCTTTCTATCTTCTTCTTCAAGGCTTTCAAGTTCTTGTTGTTCACATTCTATCTCCTGCAGGACTTTTAGTGCAGCTTGTGTGGCAGCCAGCTCTGCTACAGCCTCTTGTCTCTTAATGGAGGAAAGGCTTGACTTTCGTGACTTTATGCTGGAACTGCTAGCAGAGCTTAAACTTCTTTGAGAGCCCTTACTAGTGCCTTGAGAAGCTGAAGATGAAAACACTGAACTAGACTCAGGCCAGACTAAATCCTCTGTCTGAACATCTTCATTATCTTTATTCTGAAGATAAGTGGTTGCATTGTCCAAGATTATTTTAGATACCGCGTCACAGGTGTCCACTCTACGACGGATCTCACTTTCTGGGGAAGCACATTTGCGCAAATCTTCATATGCGTGTTTCACATCTGCTGATGCACAACTTAACTTACACATCAAATCCTTCACAACCTCAACAGAGGGGGCTCCCTTTATCATTTTCTTAGCTTGCTTGGCGTTTGCTTTCCATTTATCATAAGTTATAGTGAAACGATGCTGAAGTTTTTTTGACTTATCATCATGCAGTTGCTGAGCCTTTTCAGTAAGCTTTCGAGGTCTCTGACTTCGTGGCTGCTCTTCAAGTGACTGCTGTACATTTGTGGCACTACTATCCTCAAGTAAGTTGCCATTTCTTAGTGTCATATTTAGTCATTTGATCCATTTTCCAATGTTTACTTATTACTTGGGACAAAATAAATTATAGCTATACCTTTAACAGACATGCGGTTTAACAACAGAACAGCTTAATTGCCTGAAATATTAATAGCTACAAGCTTAACCTTGCCTTTAGAAGAACTTGTCCAAAACATTAACAATGGATAATACCTTCAAGATTTTACCTTAAACCTTAATAAAATATCTAAATGAATACCATCTTGAGTCGTATAAATATGGTGAATTTTTTCCGAAAACCAACAACACATACGACGCAGCACTTAATTCTACAACACTTCTAGCATCCAAATAACACAAATAGGTAAAACGACTTCACCTATAAAAAATCTTAATTGGACAGAACCATGAACTTAGAAAGGAAATATGCAGAGCACCAGATTACTTAAAGTTTCAGTTCTTACAGTGTTCCTTTAATGCAGTTGACAAAATTGATCCACTTCTTAACATTTAACTTGTTTTAAATGTATCACTTAAAGGATCATCCATGTAAACTTCAACTGCTTGCTGCTCAGGTTACTGGCGTATGCACAGTCTTATCTGTCTGATGCTAGAGTGCGATTAATTTCTTCTTGCTCAGTGGATGACAGGCACAGCTCCTCGTCTCCTCACCTCATGTCGAGCAGACTGAGTTCTCACTGTAACTCCCTCCAAGTTGAAAAACGGACACAAGGCGTTCTTGATTTTTACTGGCATTTATTGCACACAGGTGCCACCAACGATGCCATAAGAACTGTACAAACAACATAAAATAATCAATTTCCACAGTCAACTGTTCTCATAGAGAATAAACAATAAAGCACATTATTAAATAAGATAAAACACTCACAATTTTACATTTACAAATGTTAACATATTACACATGACTACCATAAACTCGACAGTTCAGTTACAAACAAACATCTTATTTTCCTATCACGACACATAAAATACAAATTGAATACCTCATTGGCCGCATTAACTTGCAGGGGTTAATGAAAACACATCTTGCAGTGTCACTCCTTTTCACAGCTGGAAAACTTCGTTGCATGCGTCTGCATACTGTAGCTCTATCACCAAGGCTGTGTCCCAATTCAGGGTCTGCACGCTTGAAGTACGCACACTACGCGTACTACGTACGGTGCGTACTATAAGTGCGAGAAGTGCGGAAGTGAGAGGCTTGTGAAATGGGACGGTCCAGCATTCGTCGCGCTGTTCAGGTTGCCTAGCAACCATGATACTAACCGCGAGAAACGTTACTTACAGCATTGTGTGACATAAATGAAGGAGAAAAAAATGTCTTGCTGGTCATTCATTTTTGTCATGACATCACTTTGATTACTTGAGTATCTGAGGCTGAGACCACAGGACTGTAAAACATGATAGTTGGGCTTCATTTCTGTACTGAACAGACATTTCAAGAGTAGTTAGTAAATAACAATTAGCTAATGTTGTTCATGAGACTAAAATCATCTCACTGTGGTACTGTAAATACAATATGGCCAATATTATAGTATTTTCAGATTATCTATCTATCTATCTATCTATCTATCTATCTATCACAATGTTTTAATGTTCTCCGTTATTAAACATTCGCACATAAATAAGTGACATCAGTGGCCGCTCCCTTCTGCCGTATTGTGCAGCAAAATTATCCACACCCACTGCCGCGCTATGAATTGTGGGATATATGGGACCACGAAGCGTGCACCGGACCACGCTTGATATTTGGGGAAATCGACGGCGCATTTGGAGTATGCATTTAAAGTACACTTCGAACTGGGACAGCCGTCGTCGCGTGGCGGTGACGTAATCGCACTTAAAATGCGTACTTTAAGCGTGCAGACCCTGAATTGGGACACAGCCCAAGTGAGAGAGGAAAGCATGCTGTCGCTACCCAATCCGTACCGGTAACCCAATCGGTACCCCGCATGCGCAAATCTTACGTCACTTCCTCTCTTTGCCAACATTGCGACATTAAATATATTTGAATGATATGGTTAGCGCCCAGTTAGCTCCTAGCATTTCTCAACAGCTCTGCCTCCTTTTCGACTGCCCGAGACATTTAAACAATGGATAATCCGTATACAAACAAATTTATGCTTTTCTCCTCAACAGAGAGCGTTCCCCGATTGAACAACAGCGCCGTAAAATAATAAGAATGGCGCCTAATTACAGACTTAATAATATTGACTTAGCAATGTGTTACGTGAAGATTCATCAGCCAGATTAAGTGTTTACTGACAATTGACAGTGATAGCGGACATCATCATCACTATTCCAACATTCCTCTCCTCACAGACAAGCATAAACACACTTGACTATCGCTAACACGCATTTGAAATGACGCTAATTCAGTTTATAACAGGGTTCATTCGCTCGGTCAGCAGGTGGCGGAAGAAGAAGAAAACATCTGCACATGCGCGGTACGGATCGGGTAGACCCGATTTGTACGGTCCAACTTTGCACATGTGCAGTAAGGATCGGAGAGTCCTGATCCGTAACTTCTTATTTTTCGTTTTTGTGTACATTGTACTGAAATGCTTCATTATTGCAAACATTTTAAGAGATACTTATTATTCTTAACATCTTAACAGATACTCTGACCCGTAACTATCGTAAAATGCTTTGACCGGAAGAAGAAGCCTTTCGCGCATGCGGGGTACCAATCGGGTTTCCGGTACGGATCGGGTAGTGACACATGCTGCCCTCTACCGAGTGTGGCATGTAACTGAAAAATATTGTCAACCCCAAACAACAGACTGAACATTGGTTCCACCCTGGAAACATTCTGTAAACCTTTTAAATGTGTAACCAACAATGTATACATTAAATCTGATATATCAAAATAAGGTATTTTTAACTTATTTATTGTAAGTTAAACCCTGAAATTATCTTAAACTGCATAACTGCTGCTGACGGCAGCCACAATTACCGTACAATATTAGAAAGAAGCCCCAAACACTCAGATGATCCCGGTATGCCTAGAGAATTTGCAATGGTGCAAAGAAAAAAACCTCCCTTTTAACAGGAAGAGACACCAGTTCAGGGAGGGGCCAACCACAGTGAGTGAAAATAGAACACCGTAAAAAAAAACAGCAAGGTAACTGACTTTTGCTTTAATCAAAAAATTAAATAAAGAATATCTTTTACTTGATCGGTAGTGTCTTTGTTGCCAAATACTCTGTCCCTATTCTGTGTTAGAATACTTGGAAATACCTCTGTAAATACCCCCCCCCCCCAAAAAAAAACAAACAAAAAAAAACAAAAAAAACCTATATAGCAATCCCGTCAAGTGGAGACAAGCATATTTGTTCTCTCCCATGTTCTCCTCTCCACCTCTCAGCTGGTGCGGCTCTTTTCACTGCTGAATTTGTCCTGATGTGAAGATGGAAAGTAGTGATGGTGAGATGAAGCCTCGTGATGAGCTGAAGCTTTCCATCCAACTGGTCGACTCATGGTTCGAAGCATTGTGATGATTCATTTGCTCTACTGCGCCATCAAGTGGACGATTTAAGTGAAATAGGCTCTGTGATTATAATGATGTGATGTGTAAACCTCTAAACTGAATAAATAGATTTATAAAAATATTCTGCAGCAGATCAAAAACGAAAGAAAACCATTCATCAACATATGAACATTACCTGATGCTGCTGAAGTGAAGCAAAGCAAAGTTACAGAAGTTTAGAGACACGGCTAAGCGTTTTGCAATTTTGCAAAATTTTAAAAAGTTTAAATTTGTTCAGTAGCCTATTGAACAGCAGAAATTAGGTTTTCTTTTCGGAAGTAAGTAAAAGGAAAAAACAGCGGCTGACAGCGCTGTAAACAACGGTAGACTTGTGCGTAACAAGCAAGCGAATAATGCAGAAAACCGATTTTTAGACGGGAAACTGTTCTTCAAGTACAGAGAGAGAGAGAGAGAGAGAGAGAAAGCTGTGCATGAAGTGTGATTTTTATCGTGGTGGAAGCAAAACAGCAAAAGTAAGAGGGAATTCATGACGATGTTTATGTGAAGCGTATTTTGGATCTTCTTTTGCTGCTGGTTCAGTCAATATTGTTTGGAGAGAAATAAAACCTGCAGCGTCAGAATTAGCGCAAAAAGACGTAAAAACAAAGCGCGGACCCGCCGACACATGAGAATCAGTGAGCTGTCCTTTCAGCCCCGACCGTGTCCGTGTCGTCGGGTGAGAAAGTCACATCTCACTGATTCTGATCCGTCAGCGGTTCCGCGCTTTGTGTTTGCGTCTTTGTGCAGAATCCGTGTACCTGCTGTCATTTACTGTTTTAGCTGTTTGGTGGTTGTTGAAATTTTTGTGAGGTTGAACCTGAGATTCTGGCATTTCGGGCAAAATAAATTTATATTAAAAATCGATTCAGGATTTTAATTAAACAATATCATTTTTTCCAAGCGAGAATCGATTTTAATCGATAATTAAAACCCACCCCAATAACTGTGTAATCATGCTTATGTACATCTGGATAATGACACAAACTGTGTGGCGTTTCACTTTTTAATAAACTAAAAGACATAAATCAGGTTATAGGATCTGTACTGTTGTTTATTTATATTATGGTACTTATCATTTGTGATATTTATTACTGTGTGCATACTTTATTAGAAGAGAAAACAAATCTCTTCCTTGCTGGCTCCATCGAAGAAGAAATGCTCAAGTAACTATGTAGCACTTAAACAATCCAATTCCACAACACAGTGTGATGGGGAATCAGCTGTGTTTTGCTGCCCATTTTATTTCGAATCTAGCGTGAACCGGCGAGACAGTTCCTGAATCAGTCACGTGGTACGGACTGCCCGCGAGGCCTCGAACGTCACTGCATACGTAATCAAAGCAAGCCTCGATACGCGCTTCACAAAAACGCCCCCGAGATTACCCGAAGCACGATTCGACGCTTCGACACACAGGACACATCACTAATGGAAAGTCTCTTATACAGGGAGTGCAGAATTATTAGGCAAATGAGTATTTTGTCCACATCATCCTCTTCATGCATGTTGTCTCACTCCAAGCTGTATAGGCTCGAAAGCTTACTACCAATTAAGCATATTAGGTGATGTGCATCTCTGTAATGAGAAGGGGTGTGGTCGAATGACATCAACACCCTATATCAGGTGTGCATAATTATTAGGCAACTTCCTTTCCTTTGGCAAAATGGGTCAAAAGAAGGACTTGACAGGCTCAGAAAAGTCAAAAATAGTGAGATATCTTGCAGAGGGATGCAGCAGTCTTAAAATTGCAAAGCTTCTGAAGCGTGATCATCGAACAATCAAGCGTTTCATTCAAAATAATCAACAGGGTCGCAAGAAGCGTGTGGAAAAACCAAGGCGCAAAATAACTGCCCATGAACTGAGAAAAGTCAAGCGTGCAGCTGCCAAGATGCCACTTGCCACCAGTTTGGCCATATTTCAGAGCTGCAACATCACTGGAGTGCCCAAAAGCACAAGGTGTGCAATACTCAGAGACATGGCCAAGGTAAGAAAGGCTGAAAGACGACCACCACTGAACAAGACACACAAGCTGAAACGTCAAGACTGGGCCAAGAAATATCTCAAGACTGATTTTTCTAAGGTTTTATGGACTGATGAAATGAGAGTGAGTCTTGATGGGCCAGATGGATGGGCCCGTGGCTGGATTGGTAAAGGGCAGAGAGCTCCAGTCCGACTCAGACGCCAGCAAGGTGGAGGAGGAGTACTGGTTTGGGCTGGTATCATCAAAGATGAGCTTGTGGGGCCTTTTCAGGTTGAGGATGGAGTCAAGCTCAACTCCCAGTCCTACTGCCAGTTTCTGGAAGACACCTTCTTCAAGCAGTGGTACAGGAAGAAGTCTGCATCCTTCAAGAAAAACATGATTTTCATGCAGGACAATGCTCCATCACACGCGTCCAAGTACTCCACAGCGTGGCTGGCAAGAAAGGGTATAAAAGAAGAAAAACTAATGACATGGCCTCCTTGTTCACCTGATCTGAACCCCATTGAGAACCTGTGGTCCATCATCAAATGTGAGATTTACAAGGAGGGAAAACAGTACACCTCTCTGAACAGTGTCTGGGAGGCTGTGGTTGCTGCTGCACGCAATGTTGATGGTGAACAGATCAAAACACTGACAGAATCCATGGATGGCAGGCTTTTGAGTGTCCTTGCAAAGAAAGGTGGCTATATTGGTCGCTGATTTGTTTTTGTTTTGTTTTTGAATGTCAGAAATGTATATTTGTGAATGTGGAGATGTTATATTGGTTTCACTGGTAAAAATAAATAATTGGAATGGGTATATATTTGGTTTTTGTTAAGTTGCCTAATAATTATGCACAGTAATAGTCACCTGCACACACAGATATCCCCCTAAAATAGCTAAAACTGAAAACAAACTAAAAACTACTTCCAAAAACATTCAGCTTTGATATTAATGAGTTTTTTGGGTTCATTGAGCACATGGTGGTTGTTCAATAATAAAATTGTTCCTTAAAAAATACAACTTGCCTAATAATTCTGCACTCCCTGTATCTGTTTTCACCCTTGTATGCTTTTCATACAAGTTTCACACAAGACAGATACAAACTTTATAAGATTTATATATATCTTTTCCATATGGGTTTGTTCTCTGTTTAAAACATTTTACTGTTTTGTAACTGTCTGTTAGGAACATGAGAGGATGGGGAGCAGGTGGAAACACAGCTGGGACTAATCAGACATAATGACACGAGGGAAGGCAAAACTAGATACACTGACGTAGGACAAGG
Source organism: Pelmatolapia mariae (assembly GCF_036321145.2). Classification (NCBI taxonomy): domain Eukaryota; kingdom Metazoa; phylum Chordata; class Actinopteri; order Cichliformes; family Cichlidae; genus Pelmatolapia; species Pelmatolapia mariae. Next base: position 26,211,548 of record NC_086229.1, read on the forward strand.
ACTATGAAAGTAAAACAGGAAACACATAGCGACAAGCGTGACTCGACATGGCAGACATGGGGACAGAGACAAAACACAGGCTAAGATAACCACTAAGGGAGGAAAGACTGCAATCACTAAGAACTAAAGAAAACCCAAACTATAAACAACAATAATCAAATGATATAATTACAGAGTAAGAAATACAAATACTGGGTGGCAGACCTAGTACTGTGATAAGGACACAGGAAATACAGACAACTATTGCAGTTTGAAGAAATGTGGCATAAAGCATCTCTTTTTAAAGAGTTTATTTTCAGTCTTGAGGACACAAAGAATAGCTGCTGTGTGTTTACCCGTTGGACTCTATTTTAAATAAAAAAGAACACAGTATGTTATGGAAAGCATCTGAAGAATCTTTGTTGGCACACACAGCATTTGCGCACTGGTGGGAAATCAACATGTTTGCTATCCTCCCACAGAGAGTGGCTGATAGCATCACACATCCTATTATGTCTTCTGATGACTCCTCTCTCAATCAGACTAAAATCTGCCTGTCATTTTATCACTGTTCATTTATCTCAAAAATAACAATTCTCAATCTTCGGACACAAATGTGTTAGATCGAAAATGTTTTTATTTATTTTATTATTTTTAATAGGTGTTTTTGAAATAAAGTAAAAAAAAACAGAAAAAAAAACAGCAGTTCTACTGGTTTTAGTGTGTTTAAGTCCTAGATGAAAAATGACGTGACCACTTTTAAAATTGCACTTTGTTTTAAAGTAGTATATTTTGTTTCTAAAGTACATGCACCAAAAAAAAGGATTCGTTGGCCTTTATTAAAACTGGGAGGAGAAATGTGAAGTTGCAACAAGATAATTGGATATTCTGTCAAATCAGGACTATCAACATACAAAAGCTCAATGTGCAAACACATTAATATGAAATGTCTGGGCTCAAATTGTGGTCATAAATATTTTGTGCTTGTAAAAAAAAAAGTTTACACATACAAATCCTGATTTACAAGTACAAAATATTTATCACCACAATTTGAGCCCATAGGTAACAGTGCAGGGGTGGGTCTAGTTTTGCCAGGGGGCCACTTTCAGAAAACTTATGGTTCTTAAATGGTTCTACAGATGTCTTCATGGTTCTTTAAGAACCATCACATGTCAAAGAACCTTTTTATTTTGTAGATGGTTCTTCAGCTATTACAAATGGTTCTTTAAAGAACAAAAGGTTCTTCATCGTTAGCTATCTAAGTTTGATGGTCTAAAATGGCATAAATATTTATTCACTATAATGAGGGTGTGAATTATACTGTGTGTTTTGTTTGTGTGCATGTGTCTGCGAAGGGGGAGGGTGGGTTACCTGGTGATTAACCGTGAAGAGCAGATGGTAGGAAACTGAATATTCAAATAAAAGTTAGAAATACTTGCTTAAGAATATACTGGTGGCAGGGGTGGGGCCCAAAGACTAAAGACCCCCCCCCCCCCCCCCCCCCCCCCACACACACACACACACGCACACACACACACACACACACACACACACACACACACACACACCCCTAACCCCGCAAACCCATTGATCACAAATAATGGAGTAATAGAATATGGAATTTATTATTAAGATGTTTATGATTATGATGAGTTAACAAACAGTAGACACAATACACACATTCAAATACTGTACTTTAAATTTAAATTTTAGTTAAGTATTAGTATTTTCTGCTTCAAGGCATTACTTTTGAGATTATTATACATATTAGAAAATACAGCATGATGATAATACTAGTTATTGTAAGCTTTACAAACCACCCAGCAGTATGTAAAGTCAAATTATAAAATACAAGTAAATAACAATTACACGAAAGAATGTCAATGTATTGAACACACCGACACACTTACTTAGTTTTGACAAAGCAGCAGCAGAGAATCTAAAGTGTGTCACACAGCACCAAGTTTCCTTTGGTCACATATGAAATGTGAGTCAGAGCTTCAGCTACACAACAACACACACACAGCAGCTGATTGTAACATGAGCTCATCTGAAAGCCACCAAGAAGAATCCAGTGATTTGAAAGTTGAATAAATAGTTAAATAAATAAATAAATAAATACTTTTATTTTTATTTTAGTTTTATTTTTTTTATTGCAAAACTATTTGTTGGTACATTTTTTGAGGGTCAAATATTTTGTTTGATTTGAGGAATGAACTGTTAAGGTGGAAAAAATGAATCAGGTTAAAATAGTGGTACTTTAAATCAGTGAAGATGTATAATGTAATTTAAAGTGTTGATAATGGTTGTAGTGGGCTTGTAATGTAAATGTGGTCTGATTAAATGTAACATTAATGGTGACACTGCATAAACCTGATAAAACAGTTCTATTAGTGGGTCTGTGTGATTAACATCAGTGGGTTAAGGTGAGGCCTTGACTAGTAGAACGTCATGTTGGTGTCTGACAACACATGAGCCAACATCAGACTCCGAGCGCTACGATGCTAAAGATCAGAAGATCCAGTGTGACATCATCGTTACCTGGCAACAGCAGCCCTCATCTGACTTTATTGGAGGATATTTACACCAGCAACACTGTTTAGTTTGATATGACGGATTAACAACATGCTGTGATATCCAGTTCATCTGTAACAGATACTGGATCTAATCAGTGAGCAGATATTTGATCACCTTATTTATAACTATACTAGAAACAAACACAACTGTGTTGGTGATTCATGCAAACTTGCATATCAGCCTTTTAAGGTTTTGTAGTATTGAGAACAAAGAGGTTGTGTTAGGGCTGAAAAGCCCGACTTGTTCTCCTCTGCAGGTCATCAAATGCACCACAGAAGTTTGTATTTGCACAGCCTGTATATGTTTGATGGCTTTATTATTCTCTGTTCAAAGACAATAAATGTGGAAAATGTCTCATGTAGTATCAGCTTCATTTAAAAATGACTGCAAACATTTAGAGAACATGTGCTGCTGTTTGTCCTACATTTCCAACACTGAACTAACCCTGAAAACATGATGGCAGGTGGCATATTGCAGTTCACATGAAATATAGGCTGTATGAAGACTGGAAAATATAGATGATACAAATATGCAGCCAAACATTTGTGGACATGGATAAACTATCTGATCCAAAAAGCAGGAAGTGACACAGCTAAAAAATGAAAGTGTGTAAGAGCTGAAGTCAAATGTAATGCAGAGTTGAATCTGCACTTGGATCCATGTGTGAAAGGTCCACATGTAGGGATCACATGAGTCCTGATGTTTGTCAGTCCAGCTTGATAACTCTACTGTGGGCTACATATACTGGGCTGGTAGCTCCATAGTGTTGGAAAGAAACTATTCAATGTGCAAAGTTTAACATCAGAGGCTCTTCTAACACAGGAGCCATGTTGAGTTTAGATCACAGCCGACCACCGGCAGTCTGAAATGGAATGAAGCCCATTGACAGCCAGCAGGTCTAAACAGGAACGCAGCCATTTGTATGCGTGGCAATAATGTGGCTGCAGCTGACACAGGATTGGTTCACACTAAATATCAGACACTTTTCACAGAGTTCACAAATAAAGTCACGTTTTTATCTTTGAAGATCATCATAAAGTAGAATTTATGGTCCAGTAGACAACAGCAGGTGGTTTGAGCCCTTCTGATGCAGCAGAAACAGGATTTGGAGGAAGATGTTAATAGATTAGAAAGAATTGTACACTGTGAATCAATGCAAGTCTTTCTAGATAGACAGATCTTTAATAATCCCTCAGGTAGGTTCCTCTGGGACAGTCACAGATAGAGACACCAATTCTGACGTCCTTTGAAAGCCTGACTTTGAATTTTCATAACTCGTCATGTACACAGATGTTAATTCTATATATTCCTAGTACTGAACTTTAAATCAATATGAAGAAAATGCTCCTACTAATCTGCATATATGTTGATATCAAATCCTTTTCCAGCACATGGATAAATCTCTATAAATCTTTCAATCTGATCAGAATGGGCACAGTGTTGTTATTGCAGCACTCCCTGATGTTTGAAAAGCTAAATGTCCATTTTGGTCGTGTGTGAGATTGTGTTTCCTTCCTTTGTGCAGTTCTTACAGTAAACATGTTTGAATGTTTCCTGTTCCCCTGATGCTTCTTCCTGTTGGATAAAGTTGGTTTGAATAACATGTTCTTATAGGTTTCAATGAACTTCAAACTGTGATCCACTTACAAAACTGTCTCATTTTATTGGAACAATCCACATTTGCATCCATTCACGGTACATTTGACATCTGAACACGTTTGTACACATGATGAAAGGACAGATGGTGTTTGTGTGTCCTTCTTAAACTTAGTGTGAATGTTTCATCATGTAGAACTACTTAGAACAAAGTCTTTGGGAACATTTGGAGAACACGTTTAGGAAAGTAACATCCTGGTAGAACATTTTCTTAAAGCAAAGCAGAGCTGCAACATGACTGTGAGGATTCACAATAATAAAGTCACAATACTTTATTATTATGAAGACTAAAGTGCACCTTAATGCTGCCAATGAATACACATGTTCTTTGTGAAAGCATGAGCACAGCTGACATGCACCACACTGACCCCACTCGCCCCATTTCTTCATCCACTTCTATCTCTTGTGCTTGAAATGAGACGCAGACGCAGCAAAAGTCAGAGGCTCTAAAATCCACAAAAAGGGGACTTGTTAGATCAGGATATTGGATGTGATCCATATAAAACATGGATAATACACCACTTTATTTGAAGACATCTGTAGCACTGCCTCAGTTCTGGATGTTTCCACAGACTCCTCTGTGCACCTAAAGAAAAGGTCAAAGGTCAGCAGCACATGTAGTTGGGACAATTCTTCATTTACAAACAACAGTCGCACAAACTACACAATTATTTTCCTCCAATTAGGACTTTTCACTTGCAGAAATGGTCCTGTGTCATTTCTAGGTTGTGATATGAAAAACTAGTTCCTAATGGCAGCGATTCACTCAGTAAACATGTGTTTCCTTCACCAACCTCACACACAGATCCAATAAGGTCAGGAAGTGGGCAGTATAGTACAATATGTGTTATTTTGTACTGTACTGCCCAAACTAAAGATCTGCTGAAATGTTGGAAATGATTCAGATGTTTATTTTGGACGATACAGCAGAAGATCAGACATGAAAGTGGAGATAACACAGAAGACCTGCAGCAAAGGGTCAGAGGTCAGACTGGGCCACTGGATTCAACAATGAGCCAATGATCATCAAGTAGTGACTAAAGCAGAGCCCTGACGTTCTGACATTTATCACACAGTTAGAACAAATGTCTGCTGATGACTTCATCTCATGAAATGACTGATAGATGTCAATTGATTGATCAGCTGAGCTGCTGCTGCTGATCTTCATGGTGCACAGAAACATTCAGCTTGTTTCAGTCAGTAAATAACTCCCACTGCTCTCAGTTTGAACTGTTCCCACTCAAAATGCTGTCAGAACAATGATCATTGTAGAACTTCACAAACATCACGTGTTGTTTGCCACATGTAAGATCAGCTAGCATACAGAAACTTCCTGTTGCCACACACGGCCTCTAAAATCTCTTCCACGCTTTCTGTCTGAAGTCCACTCTCTGTGTCGGATCCACAGGAAACAACAAGATCTTATTAACATGGTTTTCAATGTGTCTCCTTCCAAAAAGTCCAACCAGTGAACAAATGTGTATATTTGTGGAGGCCGAACAAAAGCATGACACATTTCTCTGTTTCTATAAACTGGTGTCAAACACAAATATCAAGAGTTTCATTAACAGACTCCAAAATGCCCCCGCAGTGAATCAAAGGGAAATCCTACAGTGTGCAGAGAATCTTAATGGCTCCAACATCAACACATCCACAATGTTGGATCCAGTTCTACCTCACAGAGTTACTAAGACACAGCCTCTGCCAGCATTACAACAGCTCCACCTGCTTCACCTGCCTCCTCAGCCTCTGTACACCTGAAGAGAAAAGAAAGGCTCCAAAAGCTCAAATCTACAAAGGATTCATGAAGTTTCATCCAACAATAACATGTTTGCCTTCCACAGTGTGCTGTTAGACACCACTGTACCTCTGCCATTTCAAAAAGAGCAGCTTGCTAACATTTTGGTTCCAAACACTTTGTTTTTAAGTTCCTAATCTTTGTTTTCTTTGTGAAGCCGACAACATCTGGAGCTCTTTGACTCATAGAAACATCATTTTGTTCTTTAGATGACAGCAGATTGGGACTGAATAATCAATCACTATCAAACCAATAAAGATGCTGATTTTACAGGAACTTTGTTGGAGAAGCTGTAAAGACATGAAACTGGTGGAGATCCCAAACCAGTTGATAGTGCTGATTATTCCAAATAAAGCTGTTTCCCATTTGAGATGAAATGACTTTCTGTCATGATATATAATATAGATGTTAGTTGTTTTTGAGCCCCTGTATTAAAAGTAGATCCAGTTTAAAGTCAGCTTGAGTTTGATGTCTTTATGTCAAAGCTGCTCATGATGTTGAGCTGCTGATGGAATAAAAACAGTGAAAAATCTGCCTCAATATAAAAGCATGTAGTCCAGACTTAAATGTAGCCTATTGTTAGCTGAGGTCCACACACAGTGTTTGACAGTGTAAACTGTGTGAAAGAGCTGCTGGTGGAGCTCACTAGGATGAGCAGGTGACCATGTGCCACGAGGTGGAGAGCAGCTAGCTGGGTTTGATTCTGACCCGGGCCACGTCCCCTTTCTCTCTCCCTCTGCTTTGCTGTCACTTATCTTCACTGCTCTGTCCAATAAAGCTAAAAAAGGCCCCAAATCAAAGAAATCTGCTGCAGCCTCTGAAATGTCTTCTGTTTCCTTCTAGAGGCCGACGGCTTTTTCACCGTCAGCCCATCAGACAGTCCAGTAGCATTTATGATGATGTCATGATCTTGAAGAGACTGAAGTTGAAGTTGCTGCCTCTTTGTAGACACTGAAATTAGCTTTTGCCTCCCTGCCAGCATGGACACCCACACTAAAAACTCACTTACACAAACCCTCGGCTCTGGGATGGATTCAAAAACAGTTCTGGTAAAAAAATGGACGGTTTTGCAACCACAAAGTTTAATCCAACAAGGACAGAATTATGTTCACTGTGTGAGAGGTGAACGTCAGACAGTTAGCAAGAGAAACATTCAAAGAAACAACCTAAATAACACAAACTTAGCAGTTGGGATGTAGATCATAGGATATCAGCAACGTGATGATCAAATTTAGTTTAAAAAACACAAGAAAAAAAAAGGCTTTTTGCTCCAAAAGGACAAACAAAGCAGGGCCAGATTAACCTGTCTGTCACAGTCTGGCGGGAGGCAGACTGTATGTATTATGAAAAAGGACCCAAAATGCAGACTGCAAGGAACAGGGAGAAAAACGGGAAGGTTAACAAAAAGCGAGCTGTTTAATGAGGCTGGTAAAAGGTACAAACAAAAGGCAAGGCAAACTGAAGCAAAATTAACACAAACCTAAACTGGGAAATCTAAACAAACAATAAGAAAAGCCTAGACAAGAAACTTGGAGGCGAGGCGACGCATGGCATGGGAAACATGGTGTGGACAACAGACGACCTGACAATGACACACTGAAAACAGAGGACTTAAATACACAAGAGGTGATTAAGGGAAGTGGAAACACATGGAGGAACAGCTGACTGACTTGAGCCCAATGACAGGACAAGGGAAGTGAAATTAAATACAATGAACAAAGAACACACGACTCCTTCAAAATAAAACAGGAAACATGAGACAGACATGATAATACAAACTTGATACGCAGCATGAAACGCAAAGGGTGAGGGAAACTTAAATACAGGGGAAGAAAACACAAGGAGTCTAATAACCAAATGAACTTCGCTAATAACCAAATGAACATGACAGAAACGCTTGATTGTTCGATGATCATGCTTCAGAAGCTTTGCAGTTTTAAGACTGCTGCATCCCTTTGCAAGATATCTCACTATTTTTGACTTTTCTGAGCCTGTCAAGTCCTTCTTTTGACCCATTTTGCCAAAGGAAAGGAAGTTGCCTAATAATTATGCACACCTGATATAGGGTGTTGATGTCATTAGACCACACCCCTTCTCATTACAGAGATGCACATCACCTAATATGCTTAATTGGTAGTAGGCTTTCGAGCCTAAACAGCTTGGAGTAAGACAACATGCATGAAGAGGATGATGTAGACAAAATACTCATTTGCCTAATAATTCTGCACTCCCTGTAAGCCACGCTTTTTTCTAAATACTGTTGTCCCGTTTTTGTGTGTGTGCGTTTTCTAAGGACGGCGCAAAAACAGTAAAGAAAGGAAAAAAAGCCACCGCTTTCCTATCGGTGGAAAAATGTACCATGTCGACCAATTTTTAAAAAAGTCAACACTGTTGGGAATCAAATCAGTGTAGAGCGGTGCGAACCAACCACGGAGGCCCCAGAAACGTGCAATCAAACGTGAGTTTATTAACAGCCAGGAGAAAACATCAGCCCATGTCTTCTGACAAAAATACACTTTGAGAACACTTATAAAGCAGTGGGGTACACGCCCCCCCATGGCGTCAATTACAGATTAAAAATACATTGTTTACAGTCAATGGTACATCTTGTACATCTTTAATGGCTATAATCAGACATAGAACTTCTCCTTTTACTAACACCTACCCTATAAGGCAATAACCTTAAGTCTGCAAAGTCTCTAAGGTCTAATTATTACCTCTAGTCATCTGTTACCAAGGAGAACAAAAGTACAGTGAGACACAAAAATGAGTTAAGGCCTCAGGGGCCACAGAGGCCCGGCACATTCCTAGATTATATGTGTTGTAAGCATGTATTGCAGTTATCCTTCTATGCTCTCATCTTCCTCAGCATGTATCACATGGACATCGCGCCAGTGAGGCTTAAAACCCTTAATGGAGAGAGCATCAACTCTAAATCAGCACTATGCAATGTGTATGAACTACTTCCGGTTATACCTGTAATAAAAGTCAACATAATAAAAGGATCCTTAAATGAACATATTCAATAAACAACTTTAAGGCAATATCAATCCTGTAAAGAAATAGTATTAAATGGGATGTTGCTGTAAAAGAATGTTATTAATGCAATTATAGCAATGCAGGTTATATGGCAGCAATAAAAGAAATTCTGTATCTCCACATTTCCCTCTTTTGACATTCCAGAAAAGGAATGTCACCACACCTTGTGTTGTATCACTCCTCAGCCCACTGCCTGGCGGCTAAGTTCACCAGGTACATGGAATCCCCCCTTTTGGGATTCGGAGCCCTAGCCATCATCTTTACCAACAATCCTCTGAGACAAGGAATGACACAACAACCACAGGTGACCAACATCCCTAAAAGTATGGTCAGAGAAAACATTACTGATATGGCCAAACCTTTCCATCGTCCAAACACGGATGCCATCCAGCTCTCCAGCGGGTTTTCAATACCTGAGTGCTCATGCATGGTTTTAGACAAAGTTTAAGACAAATCAGCGAACTCGGACCCAATTGTTCCACAAATCCTTCCATGGCATCCCTGGTAAGGTTAGAGAGTCTCAGCAGGTTGTAATGGACATAGTTAATGCGATCCACATTCTTATTAGGGGTCACTCAAATGAATATGCTTTCAAATCCTAAAGCTACTTGGTCTGCCAGCTTATATTCGTTTGGAACTCCCCTGGGCACTCCTATGGAGTCTATCCAGGTCGGAGAGTTTAACCTAGGGTCATATGCATGTGTACCCTGGGTCCCTCTTTTTGCCAAAATGTGTCTCTTACGTCTGGCTGCTAAAGTACGTGTATTGTGTTCCCGATGCTCTCCAGCTGCTACTAGCTCCTGCACACTTAATGACGTCACACAAATCAAACGTGAATGAGCTGGCGGACCCTTTAACATAATTCAGTTCTATGCCATTAAATATGCTGAGGCACTCATCCCCTTTACCTGACACCTCGCGCTTTAGTCCTTTCACCGCTCCTGTTTTAGCAACCACTGTCTCAGGAAGTGCTGTGCTGGACTCGCATCCGCGTTTGACCAATTCACAAGGTGCGCCCTGCAAAAAATACCCAAGAAAACATGCGGCCGCAATCATTATCAATACACACAAGATACGTAAAATCAAATACAACATTGGAATACACCTCCTGTCTCTGCGCCCCTCGGGCTCAGGCATTTCCATGATGTTATTTGGATTTTAGCTTTAGCCTAGACCTTCACTCTTTCTAATGTTCTTTTCAATTTGTTACCACTCCTTTTTGGTGCCGCGGCGACCTTCTGCGATGCTCCTCTTCTTGCTTCGGCCTCCCAGGTAGACTACTGATTGGCCCGTTGCACAGGTGAGAGGATTTATTCTGCCTCTGTTTGTTGACACCTGTGTTGGTTGAAGACGAGTCTTCCTCAACCAAGCTCTCATGTGCCGGTGCACACTGCGACCAGTGAAACCAAGTGTCGCCTTTCCCCTTCAGTTGAACTGCTGTAGTCGTCCTGGCAATCACCTCGTAAGGACCAGTCCAGCGTGGCTCCTTCCACTTTCGTTTGATGACCTTCAGCCACACTGCCTTTGCATCTGGGACCTCTCCTTCTGCGGTTGGTCTCCCAGAGGTAACCTGTTTGGTAAAACTGGACACAAGAGATTTCAATTCATTCCAGTATTGTGCATGAGACCTGTTACTCCTGGTGGTGTGTTCCGCCGGAACCTCTGTCCATGGGGCGGGGAACAGCCTTCCCGTCTGCAGCTCATGAGGCGTGAAACCTGTAGACTTATTAACAGAACATCTTATAGTCATTAAAGCAATTGGTAGGGCTGAAACCCAATTTAACCCTGTCGCTGCGCATATTTTAGAAATTTTGTTTTTCAAATTTAAGTTCATTCTCTCTACCTTCCCTTAAGATTGAGGATGGTACACTGTCCCAAACCTGTGTTTTACTCCCATCATACTCTCTACGGCCGCCAAATCCTGATTTTTAAAGTGAGTTCCATTATCTGATCTAATACGCTTTGGAAACCCATGCCTGGGAATATAATGATTGATTAAGCACTTAATCACACTTTTGGCGTCTTCTCTTCGAGTAGGCCACGCTTCGGGCCACCCGGTCAAAGCATCTACACACACTAACAAATACCTGACTCCCCCAGGGCACACATCAATCATGTCAGTAAAATCAATCACAATTTCTTCTCCTGGCTTCTCTGGCAGGAGAAACTTACCAGCTTCTGGCTTTACCACTGGCTTTGGATTAAGTGCTCCACAAATTAGGCATGTTCTGGCCTTTTCTTTTATCAGGGCTGTTAGATCTGGGTGCCACCAATGACACAAGTTTTTCTCCATCTGGGCCACGCCTACGTGGGCAAGCCCATGTGCCTCAGTTATCTTCTGTGTGGCCAGTTTGTCGGTTAGGACTGGTCGTCCATCGCCTCCTCTCCAGAGACCACCCTCTTTTGAGGCTCCTTTGCTCTGCCACACTGCTTTCTCCTCCTGAGAGGCCTGCTCTTGGGCCTGTCTGGCTCAAGAGAGAGACCTAATATTTAATAATCCACATTTCACTGTTCTATTCTTCGGTTCAGATGTGGATTCTGTATTGTTCTTGCTTTGTTATTATTTATTATTTATTTTTGTTTATTTATTTATTATTTATGGTTAAGTTGTTTATTGCTAGTTTTGGTTTGTTATTGTCTATTTGGGAGCTGACATAGTCTCTATGGATAAGGGTCTGTGGCGGGGTAGCATCAGGAGAGAAGCTCCAGAGAGGCATGTTTCCTGTTAAAAGCTAAAATATAACAAAAGAGATTATGCTAAACAAACAAAACCTTTCAATTGCCCAACCCTATCTGTCTCCTCAACGGGTTGTATGTTTTCAATGTTTCCTTATTATTTTGTCATAAAAATAAATCAAACAAATAATTTATGTTGTGTGACAGCACCTTGCGTTTACGCCGGGCTGTGAGCTGCCCTGAATCTACTTGCTACACCCCCCTTTCACCCAATTTAATTTTTCAATTTAAAAGTTATTCTCAGAACTCAGAGCTGAGGTTCCCCGTTCCTAAGTCTGTATGTTCTAGAAGAGAGCAAGCTGCTAGTCGGTAAACAAGTTTATCATCACAACAGTTATTAGGTGAAAAGTCACCTAGACATTTACTTAGTGATCCTAAAAGAGCACATTTCATGTAGCTGATCACATATACAGTGGGGCAAAAAAGTATTTAGTCAGCCACCGATTGTGCAAGTTCCCCCACTTAAAATGATGACAGAGGTCAGTAATTTGCACCAGAGGTACACTTCAACTGTGAGAGACAGAATGTGAAAAAAAAATCCATGAATTCACATGGTAGGATTTGTAAAGAATTTATTCGTAAATCAGGGTGGCAAATAAGTATTTGGTCACCTCAAACATGGAAAATCTCTGGCTCTCACAGACCTGTAACGTCTTCTGTAAGACGCTTTTCTGTCCCCCACTCGTTACCTGTATGAATGGCACCTGTTTGAACTCATCATCTGCATAAAAGACACCTGTCCACAGCCTCAAACAGTCAGACTCCAAACTCCGCCATGGCCAAGACCAAAGAGCTCTCCAAGGACACCAGGAAAAGTATTGTAGACCTGCACCAGGCTGGGAAGAGTGAATCTACAATAGGCAAGCAGCTTGGTGTGAAGAAATCAACTGTGGGAGCAATCATCAGAAAATGGAAGACATACAAGACCACTGATAATCTCCCACGATCTGAGGCTCCACGCAAGATCTCATCCCGTGGGGTCAAAATGATCGTGAGAACGGTGAGCAAAGATCCCAGAACCACACGGGGGGACCTGGTGAATGACCTGCAGAGAGCTGGGACCAAAGTAACAAAGGTCACCATCAGTAACACACTAAAACGGCAGGGAATCAAATCCCGCAGTGCCAGACGTGTTCCGCTGCTGAAGCCAGTGCATGTCCAGGCCCGTCTGAAGTTTGCCAGAGAGCACATGGATGATACAGCAGAGGATTGGGAGAATGTCATGTGGTCAGATGAAACCAAAGTAGAACTTTTTGGTATAAACTCAACCCGTCGTGTTTGGAGGACGAAGAATACTGAGTTGCATCCCAAGAACACCATACCTACTGTGAAGCATGGGGGTGGAAACATCATGCTATGGGGCTGTTTTTCTGCCAAGGGGACAGGACGACTGATCCGTGTTAAGGACAGAATGAATGGGGCCATGTATCGTGAGATTTTGAGCCAAAATCTCCTTCCATCAGTGAGAACTTTGAAGATGAAACGCGGCTGGGTCTTCCAACATGACAATGATCCAAAACACACCGCCCGGGCAACAAAGGAGTGGCTCCGTAAGAAGCATTTGAAAGTCCTGGAGTGGCCTAGCCAGTCTCCAGACCTCAACCCCATAGAAAATCTGTGGCGGGAGTTGAAAGTCCGTGTTGCTCGGCGACAGCCCCAAAACATCATGCTCTCGAGAAGATCTGCATGGAGGAATGGGCCAAAATACCAGCTACTGTGTGTGCAAACCTGGTAAAGACCTATAGTAAACGTTTGACCTCTGTTATTGCCAACAAAGGTTATGTTACAAAGTATTGAGTTGTATTTTTGTTATTGACCAAATACTTATTTGCCACCCTGATTTACGAATATATTCTTTACAAATCCTACCATGTGAATTCATGGATTTTTTTTTCACATTCTGTCTCTCACAGTTGAAGTGTACCTCTGGTGCGAATTACTGACCTCTGTCATCATTTTAAGTGGGGGAACTTGCACAATCGGTGGCTGACTAAATACTTTTTTGCCCCACTGTATACGATTTTCCTTTGACATATCTGTATGTGCAAGCCTAAATTATAACCTCTTACTCTAGAACTTAAAAAGAACCTGAAAATAACAATTTCTGCCTCAGTTATACCATACCTAAATTATCAAAAACCCCAAACGTCATCAAGTAATCCTAAAACCCATTTCAAATTAAACCTTAAATCCTGTAACTCCCCCCTTTTGTGACACATCTTATGTGTTACAAACTCAAAATCATTCACTCGAGCTCAGGAAAGTAAAAGAAAAAGGTTAGTCATATCATTTCTCAAAACACCTCAGCAATCCTCCGGCCCTGCAAACCTGTAGTAAGGAATGAAATCAACTTAATCATCATGTCAAATCTGAACGTCTCCAGTAGGGAGGGGGTCTGCACCCCTGAACTTTGACACTTATTAATTCCTTTATTTCTTAATCACAAATCTCTTTTCTCTATTTCTTCAACAATGACGTCTCAAGTTACTTTTAGCTCAGTACTGCTTCTTCCTAGTCGACCGTGAATGCAACAATCCTCTTAAGTTTCACTTTTGTTTTAAACAAAACTCAAAGCAGAGACCAACGAGTAATTCCTTGACCACCTTTTTTAGAATTATCTTCCAATACAGCACAATTTCAGTTTAAGAGGTTTGTGCTTACCTTATTTATGTGGGCCCACAGTAGTCAAGGAAATCACCCGCGATGTCTACCGTCTGATCGCCGCTTCCGGCTCGACCACCGTGGAATGCCGACACCGAGTCTACGCCGCCCCGGCATCCTCCACCAAGCTGTTGGGAATCAAATCAGTGTAGAGCGGTGCGAACAAACCACGGAGGCCCCAGAAACGTGCAATCAAACGTGAGTTTATTAACAGCCAGGAGAAAACATCAGCCCATGTCTTCTGACAAAAATACACTTTGAGAACACTTACAAAGCAGTGGGGTACACGCCCCCCCCCCCCCCCCCCCTTGGCGTCAATTACAGATTAAAAATACATTGTTTACAGTCAATGGTACATCTTGTACATCTTTAATGGCTATAATCAGACATAGAACTTCTCCTTTTACTAACACCTACCCTATAAGGCAATAACCTTAAGTCTGCAAAGTCTCTAAGGTCTAATTATTACCTCTAGTCATCTGTTACCAAGGAGAACAAAAGTACAGTGAGACACAAAAATGAGTTAAGGCCTCAGAGGCCACAGAGGCCTGGCACATTCCTAGATTATATGTGTTGTAAGCATGTATTGCAGTTATCCTTCTATGCTCTCATCTTCCTCAGCATGTATCACATGGACATCGCGCCAGTGAGGCTTAAAACCCTTAATGGAGAGAGCATCAACTCTAAATCAGCACTATGCAATGTGTATGAACTACTTCCGGTTATACCTGTAATAAAAGTCAACATAATAAAAGGATCCTTAAATGAACATATTCAATAAACAACTTTAAGGCAATATCAATCCTGTAAAGAAATAGTATTAAATGGGATGTTGCTGTAAAAGAATGTTATTAATGCAATTATAGCAATGCAGGTTATATGGCAGCAATAAAAGAAATTCTGTATCTCCACAACACGTAGGATTTGGTTCTTTAGGAAGAGGGGAGAGTTTTGGGAGTGACGGTAATGGCAGCGAGACAGAGCGAGCGAGTGAGAGACAGAGAGAGAGAGTTTTTAGATGTGGGAGATTTGTGACATTTAGTGTGGAGTGTATACTTAGTGTGTTGTGTTGTCTTGTGTAGTTGTTCTGTTGTGTAGTCGTTTTGTTTTGTGTGTCCATGAGGGCACTAATGAATGTCACAAAGGCACATTTGCAACGTAAACACTGTCACTAACTAGAAAACCGGCTCCTGTTGTCAGGCCTGCAGGTCTATCTCTGTGCTTTTCTTCTCTTTCTTTTGGTGGACAAACTTTTTTTTTTACTGGCACACATCATTTGTGGGGCATCTTATTGCAAAACCTGATTTTTCTCTCATTTTAGTTTTAGTAATATTTTTAAATGGTTGTAGAAAATGAAAAAATGGCAGGTGTATTGGCTGCATCTTTAGATAAATAGTTGTATATGTTTACAAAATGTACAATTTATATTTGCATTTCAAGTTATAAAAATTTACTCAACATGTCACCCTGACACAGGGTTTTTTTTTACAGTAAAAAATACTACTAGGATTTTAAGTTCTTTGTGTGATTTCAGTGAAAAAAAAACCCAACTACATTGAGTTGAGCTGAAAAGATACTGTAAGGAGTAGGAAAAAATTTTTATTGCTATTTTTTATAATCATTATTACCATTCCATTAATTATTAATAGTGATAATGCATTCAGATGTTCAAATATATTGGTATCATATTAGTCTTTATTACAGGCTGTTTTATTATGCATTAATATCGCTGATTAAGCTTTGATTAAGTTTTAAGTAGTTGTATTAGAGTGAAACATTGGTTTTATGTATTTTAAGATCAGTACACACAGGATGGCCTTAGCCTGGTTGCCTAAGTTGAGGTTAGGTAAAGTGCAGCGCGAGGATCGTACACATACACCCACATACAAGTTAGAGAGAATTATTTATAGGTGAAAGTTTAATCATGTTTTGCATATGTGACAGTTTGTGCAGAACGTGGGCCTGATGTTCCAGAAGATAAAAATAGTGTGAAACTTAAGTTAGACTTGTGTTTGTAAATGAACCGCCCCATGTTGTGTAGCTTTCTGGATTTTATACTTATTGGGCTACATACAGTGGGGCAAAAAAGTATTTAGTCAGCCACCGATTGTGCAAGTTCCCCCACTTAAAATGATGACAGAGGTCAGTAATTCGCACCAGAGGTACACTTCAACTGTGAGAGACAGAATGTGAAAAAAAAATCCATGAATTCACATGGTAGGATTTGTAAAGAATTTATTCGTAAATCAGGGTGGCAAATAAGTATTTGGTCAATAACAAAAATACAACTCAATACTTTGTAACATAACCTTTGTTGGCAATAACAGAGGTCAAACGTTTACTATAGGTCTTTACCAGGTTTGCACACACAGTAGCTGGTATTTTGGCCCATTCCTCCATGCAGATCTTCTCGAAAGCAGTGATGTTTTGGGGCTGTCGCCGAGGAACACAGACTTTCAACTCCCGCCACAGATTTTCTATGGGGTTGAGGTCTGGAGACTGGCTAGGCCACTCCAGGACTTTCAAATGCTTCATACGGAGCCACTCCTTTGTTGCCCGGGCGGTGTGTTTTGGATCATTGTCATGTTGGAAGACCCAGCCGCGTTTCATCTTCAAAGTTCTCACTGATGGAAAGAGGTTTTGGCTCAAAATCTCATGATACATGGCCCCATTCATTCTGTCCTTAACACGGATCAGTCGTCCTGTCCCCTTGGCAGAAAAACAGCCCCATAGCATGATGTTTCCACCCCCATGCTTCACAGTAGGTATGGTGTTCTTGGGATGCAACTCAGTATTCTTCGTCCTCCAAACACGACGAGTTGAGTTTATACCAAAAAGTTCTACTTTGGTTTCATCTGACCACATGACATTCTCCCAATCCTCTGCTGTATCATCCATGTGCTCTCTGGCAAACTTCAGACGGGCCTGGACATGCACTGGCTTCAGCAGCGGAACACGTCTGGCACTGCGGGATTTGATTCCCTGCCGTTTTAGTGTGTTACTGATGGTGACCTTTGTTACTTTGGTCCCAGCTCTCTGCAGGTCATTCACCAGGTCCCCCCGTGTGGTTCTGAGATCTTTGCTCACCGTCCTCATGATCATTTTGACCCCACGGGATGAGATCTTGCGTGGAGCCCCAGATCGTGGGAGATTATCAGTCGTCTTGTATGTCTTCCATTTTCTGATGATTGCTCCCACAGTTGATTTTTTCACACCAAGCTGCTTGCCTATTGTAGATTCACTCTTCCCAGCCTGGTGCAGGTCTACAATACTTTTCCTGCTGTCCTTGGAGAGCTCTTTGGTCTTGGCCATGGCGGAGTTTGGAGTCTGACTGTTTGAGGCTGTGGACAGGTGTCTTTTATACAGATGATGAGTTCAAACAGGTGCCATTCATACAGGTAACGAGTGGGGGACAGAAAAGCGTCTTACAGAAGACGTTACAGGTCTGTGAGAGCCAGAGATTTTCCATGTTTGAGGTGACCCTGATTTACGGATAAATTCTTTACAAATCCTACCATGTGAATTCATGGATTTTTTTTTCACATTCTGGCTCTCACAGTTGAAGTGTACCTCTGGTGCGAATTACTGACCTCTGTCATCATTTTAAGTGGGGGAACTTGCACAATCGGTGGCTGACTAAATACTTTTTTGCCCCACTGTATGTATTTATTATACAGGCTATACAGTACATAAGATCAAAACTCACGTTTTATGTAACTACATTGTGTAATTATGTGGGCTACAGACAATAATTAAGTTATAGACTATATTTATATGAAATCATTTTAACCATATGTAACCACCTGCATATGTGTCTGGGGGGGGGGGGGGGGGGGGGGGGGGGAGGCTTTGATTTTGCCACCCCATTTGATTTCTTTGCCACCCTCATGCCACCCTAAGAAACTTTCTCTAGATCTGCCCCTGATGATACCCAGCCCTAGTGAGCAGCCTTTATTATGGATCACTTTCAGTTCAGTGCACTCTGCTGAATGCAAAATGGTTTGAGGTCAGATTTCATCTTTACAAACTCATCAGCAACCTTTTTATACTCATCAGAGATCTGTGTGTTACAAGGTACAGGTGTTAATGTTCTGAGGTTTACTGTGATGGCGAACAGCTCCAGTGTTTTGATCTCCAGTTGGATGAAAGCCTGTGATCCGACTGAAACTACACGAAGATGTCCACACACTCTTTACAGCCTCCAGACAGTTCCTCAGATCTGTAACAATCATCCCAAACTCTTTCATTAATTTGTTCATTTTGGGGGCATTTTCAAATTCTACAGTAATTTGATTTTTTTAAGAAAGTGCCAGCAAGAATAATTCCAGTTTGAATTAATAAGGTACCAACAGCTATATTCAAAACTGGAATGAATTCTCCTCCATGTGATATTGCTTTAACTCCAAATCCAAAAACAGAAAGTACTAGTAATATGAAACTCAATGATTCCTGTTGATGTCATTTTACATTAGCAGAAATCTGCTGAAGCTCATCTATGACCGCCCTCATTCTAGGTTCTCTGCACTCACACAAGTCGATGAATGAAGCAGCTTGTTAAGAAAGAGCTTGGAGTAAATGAGAAATGTTATTACGGTATCCCAAGCTCTGCATTATTTGTTGTATGAATGATCCCATTTCCATAAAATCTCCTTGAAACTGAATGTCAGTGATTCTGGATGATTCTGTGAGTGAAAAGTAAAACAGTCAGCAGTCTGTTTAAACATCCAGAGTTGAACAGGTTTACTGAGTTTTACCTTTAGCTGAAGGATTCTTCCTGTTTGTCTACAGAAGCTCACAGATCAGATCTGGTTACCCTTTCATGTCCTCCTTGTACCTGAATCTCTGTGAGACACACCTTGGTTCTGTGAAGTCATGTGATCTGATTCCAAATAACATAAATAAATAAAGTCAAAATATTTAAGTTTGAAATGGGTGTGTGTGCCAAAGAACTATGAGCTTAATATGCAAGATGACCTGATATGCAAAAGTTATTATTATTCTAAAAAATAGGTCAGCTGTTTAAGAGTCTGATAGCAGTGGGGAAGAAGGAATTGTAAGTCTGGATGTTCTAGATTTCACGCTTCAAAACCTTTGTCTCGAGGGCAGAAGTGTGAACAGTCCATGTTGGGGGTGTGTGAGGTATTTGAGGACAGAGACAGCTCTCCTCTTGACTCTGCAATGGTAGCTGCTCTGCCAGAGAGGGCAGCGGAGTCAAGGTGATCTTCTCCGCAGTAATTATCATTCTCTGCAGGCATTTGTGGTCCATGCTGCCGTACCATGCAGTGATGCAGCTGGTCAGTGTGCTCTCCACAATGTAGAAACTGCTGAGGATCTTGGCCAACATATCAAATTTCCTCAGCCTCCTCAGAAAAAAACAGTCGCTGCTGAGGCTTCTTGTGGTGATTAGTGTCCAGGTGAGGTCCTCGGTGATGTAGACACCGGTATCTAAAGCTGTAGGTATCTAAAGCTGCTCACCCTCTCCACTTCAAGCCACAGGGTGGGACTGAGGACACAACCCTGTGGAACTTGTTAGAAAATAAAATATATAATCTGAATGCTGATTAGTGTGTTTTATGAGAGGCCCAGACTTCAGTGTAAAACTAGGTTGCAGGCTGACAGGAAACTACATACTTTTGCATAGCATAGGACCAGAAAGTGAAACCAACTAGGCTGTTTGTTCGAAACTTAAAGTGGGGTTTGACGTAGAGCAAGTATATAAACAACTAGGCTTCCTTTTCTGCTTCAGACCTGGGGATTTGGGTTTTGTGTACAGGTCTCCATATCCTGGATATGTAAAATAAGATCATTTTTAAAGTAATAAGACCACTTCTGAGCTGTGTCTTTTTTGGCCGTAAAGAATGCAAAGAACTAGAATTTAATAAACTCCAGTGTTTGTAATAATGCTGGTTGAAGTTCTGTTGCCGATCCTGGCAGACTTGGGCCTGCCAGTCGAAAAGTCCTGTAGCCAGTCACAGGGGGTGGGATGCAGGCCGAGTGTTGCCAGCTTGTGAGTTTGTGAAGGATGACTGTATTAAAGGCGGAGCTGTAATCAACAAAAAGTAAAATGAAATGAAATGAATTTCATTTTTTGAGTTATTACAAGATATTAAAAAATCTGCCAAAGGAACAAATAAAAACCTCCAGTTTTTTTTCTAGTTTTAAGATTCACTCTCTTGAAACAAGTTCCTTTAGATTACTTAAATGTTGCCCTTTAGCTGATTGTGGCTTATTTTAAGTGTAATGAGATAATTTGACTAGAAATAAGACAAATATACTTGGTAAGATTTTGCAGTGTACCGCTGTGCCATTGAGAGCATCCTCACTGAATGCATCACCACCTGGTATGGCACAGCACCACTTACAACCGCAAAGCTCTCCATAGACAGTGTTGGGAAGGTTACTTTTAAAATGTATTCCACTATAGAGTACAGATTACATGCCATACTGTCATTGATTAACGTAACGGAATACTTTGGATTGTTGCCCGGCCCTGGATAAAGCGGAAGAAGATGGATGGATGGTTTGACAGAGGTGGGATATCCACATGGTTTTGGAGAATGCATGTTCGCTTACCAAGAAGCTGGAGAGCATTTGAAACACTTTTTGCCTTTCCTGGGTGTAATCACCAATTGCCTTGTTATAACACCTTGAAATGTTTCTACCTCTGAGGAAAACATTTATTATTTCATGATTTTATTGTGTCAAGAAAGGAGATTTCTCAGTGGCCACTATAATGCTGTGATTGTAGCTAATCAACAAGCTAAATGTAGGACATCCTAGTGTCGTGAAATCAATCAATCAATCAATCAATCAATGTAGAGCAGTGAAACAAACCACGGAAGCCCCAGAAGAGTGCAATCAAACAATGAGTTTATTAACACACAGGAGAAGAAATGTCAGCATATGTCTTCTGACAAAAATACATGTTGAGAAAACTTTTAAAGCATTGGGTATCCGCCCCCCATGGCGTCAGAACAGGTCAAAGACGTTGATTACAGTAAATGGTATATCTTGAATGGCTAAAAACAGACACAGAACTTTCTATTTCTATAACACCTTCCATACATGGCAATAACTTTAAGCCCTAAGGGTCTCTGAGGGCTGGTCGTTGACTCCGGTCATCTGTTACCAAGTAGACTAAACTGCAGTTAGAAGCTAAATGAGTTAAGTTAAGTTAGGTTACATTACTAGATGATTAAACATGAAACTATTTTGCTGATAATAATTGAAACGATTAAAAAAATCAATAAATTCATAAAGTCATGTAAGATAATTCATAATTTTATAAACAGGAATGATAAAATTATATTGGCTGGATCTGATTATTGGGGGGTCATGACCAATGTTCCCTCTAAGCTGCGCACGTGCGCAATTGAGCACTGCTGGCACGGTCTCTGCGCACAGAAAATCTGCGTTGCGCACAAAAACAAACAAACTCCAAAATACGTACAAAAGACAACAGAAGTGCTCCAGGATGCTCGGTGCAGTGTTGAGCTTTTGTTACCTAGTGGCTACACAAGCCAGCAAGTACCAATGACTGGATTTCGTGTGTGGTAGTAGCAAGTAAATTAACTTTTTATTTTTTAAATTATATGAATATATATGAGTGCTTGTGTATAAATACACAAACAATACACATATGCTTTCAATTGTGAAAAATCAACAATACCAATATCGCAATGCGGATATCACCACGGCGCCAGCTGCAGGCCCAAGGCTGGAGTCGAACAAAAACAACTCCCTGATAACGACTGTGATGACTATTCTTCCCATCCCTTGCAAGGCCACCTGAGTTGGCTGGTAGACTGTTTACTTAGCCTGGCAGGGCGAAGGACACTGTCTCAGCTGAACTATGGACACGCACACACATACGCTTACATTGATAAGCACTCACTGTCCCCCCTCCCCTTCCAACGCCTTCGATGCTTGACTCCTCTTGGGGAACACGAGGCGGGTCTGGGCCCGCGCTGGAGAGTCGGCACAGTGGCAGGATGGCTGCTGTGTTGCCCAGGATTACTCCTCACCCCCTACCCAACCCTGTTGCTGGTCACGTGCTCCATATTGTTGTACTGTGGACATTTATGTGCTTTTCTGTGCAGAGGAGTTTTTTTTGTTTCCTGTTCTCATGCTGTCCTCTTATAGCCCAGCATGAGTAGAGGTCTCTTTTTTTCCTCTTGTACTTTCCCATTGTAGTGTATGTTTCAGTGGTTTTCTGTAATGCAACCGTTCTCTGACTTGTATCCCCATGTGATGTCTGTCTTGTGTGTGTATGGTCGGGGGGCGGGTTCATTCCACTGCAGGGCCTGCCATTGCATGTGGCGAATAAAATTTGAACTTGAACTTGAACTTGAACTTGGATAACCACCGAGATAATCCATCCACAATATGAGGTTAGTCATTAATACACTGCTGCATGGGCTTGGCTGTAGTTACATCGTAAGGGTTTAAAAACTGAGCTTTAAAATGATCAGCGGTAATAAAAACCATGAGAAGCCGACAATGATCACTGACAATGTTCCCTCTAAGCTGCGCACATGCGCAATTGCGCACTGCTGGCACTGTCTCACAGAAAATCTGCGTTGTGCACAAAAAAAAAATCTAACCTGAATTGAAATTAAAATTAATACTTTAACAATTCTGTTTTGCAGTGTTAGTCAGTAAGTGACTGGCTGCTCCCGTATGGGATTAGAACGATGCCACCTTATCCCATAGTCCAGCCAATGATGCGATTCACATTCGTATATACGCAGCCAATCAACGTCGTTGACAGGCTATGACAGCGTCCTTATGTGCCGACACCGGTGTTTTAGCTAGCAAAGCGGTGTGGCTGATGTTGAGTGAAGCCACTTTAAAGACAACGTGTACAACCATTGGAGATGTGAGCAGGACAGACGGAACAACTGACGGAAAAAGTGTGGACTTTATACCAGTTTTTAAATTGTGTTGATAGGCCACGTAAAACCAGAGTTATGATAAAAATATATGCAATGTTTGGTTTTCTTACTCTATACTATCGTTGTTTATATTTACTGCGGGAAGAAACAGTAAAAACGGCATTTTATAAGGAAAACGCTCGAAAGCCTGTGAGCAAAAACAAACGCTACCCCCCTCTGCCTTTCCTATTCGTCCAAAAAAGTAGCATGTCGACCAATCAAAAAATGATATGGCAACCAGTGTTGCCAACTTAGCGACTTTGTCGCTATATTTAGCGAGTTTTCAGACCCCCTAGCGACTTTTTTTCTAAGAAAAGTGGCTAAAAAAAAGACGTGAAAGCGCGTATCGCTTTTACTCTCAACAAGCAGCTGGTGCTGTAACGCAGTCAGTTCTTCTTTTTCTCTTTTACTCTTATGCTGTTTTGTGGATCACAAGGTTTAAAACTACTTATAAACACACACACAAAGTAACTCCACCAGAGTGCCTATTTCGGGTCACTTTTGCCGGTCCAAGCCCGGATAAAGGAGCAGGGTTGGAATTGTGACATTAAAAAAAACAATAATTGCTAAAAGAAATTTAATTTGTAGTTCTAAATAAACTCTAAATGCATTTAGGATGTTTTTTACTCACTTTGTCTCTTCCACGATGTTATTTCTGTCTCCAACAACGTAGGTTACAATTATATTAGTATGACCAATTATGCAAATTAGGTGATGACGTCATTTAGCGACTTCTAGCGACTTTTAGGACAACCAATAGCGATTTTCCTTACTGAGGAGTTGGCAACACTGATGGCAACGTGGCATCTAGTTGTTAAGAAACGGGGGGAAGTTTTAGGAGTGACGGCGGTGCTTTGAGATGTGAGAAATTTGAGAAGTTTAGTGCAGATCTTGTGTAGTTAGTGTGTAGTTAGTGTGTAGTGTAGTCAATAGTTTTGTTGTGTGTGTCAGAACAATGAGGCGACTGCTGAATGTTACATGTGTTACAGGAGTGATACATCTCCTGTTGTCAGACCTGCAGGTATCAGGCTGTTGTTCTCCTTTATCTCATAGTGGACAGAAATTATTTTTGGAGTGGCACAAATAATTTGTGTGGCATCAAATTTGATGCAGAACAGCTGATTGTTCTGTAAATAGTTTGAAATGTTTATTTAAAAAAACGCCTTGGCTGCATTAAAAAAAAAAAACTTTGTTGTTTGCCAAACTGAGTTACTTTTTCAGACACGTGAAAAATTAGAGGGAACATTGGTCATGACCCCCGTAACCCCCCTGGAAATTACGTGCCTGGTCCTGAGGTCAAATCCACCATCTTTGTTTCAGTGCTGAGCTTCATGTTCTCCCTCCCGTGTTTGTGTGCGTCCTCTCCGTTACTCCGGCTTCCTCCCACAGTCCAAACACATGCAGTTAGTGGGGTCAGGTTAACTGTGAGTGGTTGTGTGTCTCTGGTCGTGTCCAAATTCATGGGCTGCATCCTCCTGAGGCCGCATTTGTAGACCGATTACGTCACAGCGAGGCACCGAAGGCTGTCCAAATTCGTAGACTGCTCCGAATGCAGCCAACAAATGCGTCCTCCTTTTCCCCGAATTTGAGGATGGGTCGGGTGTATCCTTCTTGGCCCACCATATCCTAGAGTTCATAGCGCGGCCCAGCCAAACTCTAGTTTCTGGCAATGGCGGCCGGTACTACGTTTTAAAATTACTCTTATTAATTTTTCTGGGTCACAAAATAAACTTTTAACATATTTTCAGGCGAGAAAGTAGCTGTGTAAACATCAAATATCTGCTCGGCTTATCAAGATATCGCATATTTGGAAAAGTGCTTCGACGTTTTCGGAGACGCCTGCTACCCACCAGCTCGATAGCGAGCCGGGAGCTCGAGGTTCACTGAAGCCGCTGAGAACGGCACAACTCCCGGCACATCATTTTCAGATCACCGCGGACTTTCGCTACTCGGGTTAAACGTAGTATATAAGTACCTGAGACAACCTAAAAATTTTATTTTTGGGCTTTTTCAGTGTTTTGTTTGTTCGTGAGTAAATCGGTTTGGCTGAGATTAAAGTTATTATATTAGATTAGATAAAATAAAACTTTATTAATCCCCCGAGTGGGTTCCTCCTTGGTTTTCACACAGCTGAATAAACGGCAAACAGAAAACTGATTAAACAGAAGTTTACGCCAGTGTCCTGTTATATTTTACATAGCAAGGAGCAGACGGCCGAGTTTATTAAACTCCACGGAGACAGCGGTGACGTTAATCAGAAGGCTAGACCGTCCAATTTCACTGCCGTTTACTTTCGGCCTACCCGACCGTCTGAGGACCCGGCCCACGTAGACCGCGAAGGCCGGGTCCTCAGGAGGATGCAGCCCATGAATTTGGACACAACCTCTGTGTTATTCCAGCCCCTGAGCTGTGTTACAGACAAACATGGAAAACTGACAGGTCTGTGTCATTCACAGTCTGTAACACTTCTAAACAACAGAGGCTGAAACCAAGTGCCTCAGAGCCAGGCATGCTCACATCACAGCTCTCTAAATAAGCCAGTTTCAAAATAAGAGCTGAAAGCTGTGTTTGGTTGTGTTACCTTGTTATTGTGGAGACTAACATTCAGTGATCATGTGTTCAGACTAGACAGATGATTACTCTCATAAATCCTGATCTTTGTATTTACTGTGTGTTGGATCAATAACTGAGATTCATCGTATCACACAGCTGTGCTGCTGCTGCTGCTGGGAAATGTGATGTCAGCACATCTGGAACAATACGAGGTATCTGCTACCAGACTGAGCAGGACGTGAGACCTGTGGACTGTTTAAAGCTGTCCCTCCACAGGTCACTCAGACCTGATCCACACCTCAGTGATATTCTCTGACTTCCTCAGTAGAGACAGAAACCAGTCAGATCTGGGACGATCAGCTGACTGATGATATCACACAGACTGTGTTTTTCAGGAACAGTGATTCTGATGTGAGCCTGCTAGCTGACAGCAGACCTGATGAAACCACATGTTCACATCTGTGAGGACAGACTGGACTCTTTGACTGCACCTTGGTTCTCCTCAGAGGTCTGTACAGGAGCATGTCCACCCCCACTGAAGATCTCAGTCACTGTGAAACATAGAAAGCTGCTTGTGTGGCCTCTGCCTCACATGTAGATGCAGCTACAGGTTTCTCTGTCAGTCAGACTGAAACAGTGTCCTGATGCTGCATCATTCAGCTCTGTGCCCCAGTCAGCATCACTGTGTCTACCAGTGTCAGTGTTTCTTTTCCTGTAACACTCAGCACAGGCTCAGCTGGTATCCAGTGTTGGACTTTCAGCTGCTGTGATAGATCCTCTAACATAGATCAGCTCTGCTACATGTTGTTAGATAAGTGCAGCTGCCTGTCATGTCCTGATGTTTCTCTGGGTCAGCAGCTTCTCCATCAGAGGTTCACATGGAGCTGATCCAGTATCTCCAGTAACTGTGTTCTGTGCCTCACTGGTTCATCCTTCTGTCTGTGTGACGTCAGTCAGATGTTGAAGTTAAACTCTGTAATCTTCACTGTGTCACAGAGTTCAGTGAGTCCCGTTATTCACAGTATCAATCAGATCATCAGAGAACAGCTGATCAGCAATCAGTGGTGCCAACAGCACCTCCTGTGGTGAGAGGATGCAATAATGCAATGTAGCATTTTTACACTGAACACTTCCAGTCATGGAAACTGTCTGTTGGATCTGTGTGACGTTGCTTTCTTGTGTTGCTTTCTTGGTTAGAGTTCCTCACAAATTTCCAGATTATTCTTCTAATGAGGCGTCAACCATGTTTTCAGTTCTTTGGAAGAAAACATCGCCCTTTGCTATCGTTACTTTTCTTTGACTTCTTCAAATGCAGCTGAACTCCAGCTGGTATTTTATTGGACTCTGCAGCTGTTTCTGGTCATCAGTTCATTCCTGCAAACCTCTGAACCTGAACAACAATGATGCTGCATTGCTGGCTGATCCCAAAAGGTTGATTCTGTTCATCTGGACGTTTTCAGAAACAATTGCTCACTGATCAGGTGACTTCTTCAGTCTCACCTGACTGCAGCTTTACAACCTTACAAACAGCACATTTGCACAATGACTGAAACCAGCAGCAGCAGCACCTGATATATATGATACTAATATAATACATATACATATATAATCCATACTAATGATGAAGGAACTGAGCTCACAGTCCATTGTTCATTCAGTGAACTACTCAGTTTATTTTGGGCTCAGAAATGCTCACTCTGTTTGTACATCATTGTCAGCAATAGACTCATTCTGCTGTGTGGACAGGAACACATGTGACATCACTTCCTGTTTGTTTGTGACTGAAGAGGAAGAAGTTTACAAGGAATCATTTAGAAGAGTTTCAAACATCAACTGATTGAATCCATGAATCTGAAAACGTGTTTGTGAGTGAAAGAGACAGACGTACAGACTGAACTATCTGTTCAACAGTCAGAGTGTTTCTCTAACAGGAGACACTCTTTACACTCCACTCAACACAGAGACACTGAGGAACCAGCAAACCTGAACCCAAATGATGAGAGTCTAAACCCAGGATAAAGAGTTTCAGTGAATGTGGTGTTGAAGGTGTGGAGGTGGATCAGAGTGTCAGAGGAGACTCTGTAGAAGGACAGAGTGCCAGCAGGGCAGTCCACATACACTGCTGCTCTGTTAGAGTCAGAGGAGGAGGAGGAGGAGATGGATGTTTTTATTTTATTGTGCCTGACATGATGAGGACCATAATCAGTGCAGTACAGACTCCAGGACTGATCATTGTCTCCAAACACACAGTCATTACTGTCTCCTTTCCTTCTGATGCTTCTGTAACTCACTGATATATAAACGTATCCTCTCCACTCAACCTCCCAGTAAAAGCGACCAGTCAGACCATTTCTACACAGCAGCTGATAAACATCAAATCTGTCTGGATGATCAGGATATGACTGAACCTCCCCCACATGTGTCACCTTCCTGTTGTTGTCAGACAGTTGGAGGTATTTGTTCACTGTGTTTGTGTCAATTGTGAGTTGACAGGAATCTGATGGAGAGAACAAACACAATCCAGCTGCAGTTATTGATCCATCATCTGTTCATTGATTGACACTTTGATGATGACTCCTGACTTGATGAAGATGGTTGAATGTGTGCTGCTTTGTTTTCATGAATCCCATTAAAAACACACTTACACTTCCTCAGACCTGGTCTCAACCATCGGACTCCAGCAGGCTCCAACCTGAAAGGAGGAGGGGGGTCAGACCAGCATTGCTCTCATACAAACACTGTTACACACTGAGGATGGCTCAAAGCTCGGCTCCACTGTTTTATTTATTTTCAAAATTCTGCCTAAATATGTATTTTACCTGGTTAATGTGTGTTGCGGGAATCACGCCTCGCCGCCTTTACGTCTGTGCTCTCTCTACTGTTGTGTTGTTGTTGGTGTGTGTCGGGTTTACAATGGGACTTCTGCTCCTGAAGCTCTGCGCACAGCGTCTGCAAATCGGCGCTGTACGAAGTCACTTTCATCTTTACGCAGGACTGTAAGCTGTCATCTGTGAGGCGTGAGCAAGGTTTGTTTTCACATAGTTCACAGTGGAGCTGCTGACATAATGTGGATCCGAAGATCCATAATTGGCCTACCTGGGGCTGAAAGTCTCGATAAATGGGCGTTTAGGCAGGTATATCAGCTTCCGCGAGTGTGACGCTTATTTTGAGCGATCAAAAACTAATAGAATATAATTTTATATTTATATTTCAATATCACAATAATCTTCCAATTTCAAAATACAAGTTAAAAAAGAACTAACATAAATAAAACACACTTCAGCTAATTACTTAAAAAACTAATTTATTTTCCCAAACCACGCGAAGCCGCAGGTTGCCGACCCCTGTCCTATACCATAAATGAGTAAGACAAGGTACGACCTCTCTCATTACCCCAAGTTGAAGAGTGAACTGCTAATGCTAACACTCTTTTCCCTAGCAAAACCTAATGCTCATATCGTTTTCCTTTGCTTTACAGAAATGTGAGCAGCTACAGCTAAATAGACTGCTGCCATTAGTGGGTAATTCTAATTAGGGGTGAATAATTATTACCTGCTACTGCTAATATCGTTTTCCCTTCCCTTTTAACAATGTGAGCAGCTAGTGCTAGGTAGGCTGATGCTAGCAGCTAATGCTAATTTGGTGTGAATTAGCATTATATTAGTTAGGATTTCATGCTAAGTAGACTGCCATTAGTGGCTAACCATATTTTCTTGCTTTATATCAATATCAATAGCTAATGCTAGGTACATAGCCACTAATTCTAATTTAGGTGAATTAGCATTATCCACTAATGCTAACAATGTTTTTGCCAACTCTTTTCCCTTGCATTATAACAATATGAGCAGTTAATGCTAAGAAGGCTCCCATTATTAGGTAATGCTAATTTGATGTGTGTTAGCATTATCCGCTACTGATAGCAATGTTTTACCTTACTTTTTTATTACTTTTTAATAATATAAGCAGCTAATGCCAACACCACTTTCATTTAAGTTAAGCCTATTTAGCATGAATTAATTTCATTTAGCATTAAGAAGTTTATGCTAAATTGGCTACCATTAGTGGCCTAATTTTAAGTAAATAAGCATTGGCAACTAATGCTAATGCCATATTCTCTTGATGTCTAACAATGGGAGCATCTAATGCTAAGTAGGGTGCCGTTATTAGCTCATGGCAATTTATCCGCTAATGCTAACAATGTTTTTTCTTAAATTTTAACAATATAAGTAGCTAATGTTTATACTATTTTTCCTTCCATTTTAACAATGTGATGTATGTTACTGTTAATAACTATTACGCCCTTAGTGGCTAATTCTAATTTTAGATAAAAAAGCATTAACAGCTAATGCTCATACTGTTTGCTTTGTAAGAATGACAGCAGCTAATGATAAGAAGCCTACCGTTATTAACTAATGCTAATTTTATTTGCATTAGCATTATCCGATAATGGTAACTCTTTTTCCCTGCATTATAACGATGTCAGGAGTTAATGCTAAGCAGGCTGCCATTAGGGGCTAACTCTATTTAAGGGTGAATAATTCTTAGCAGCTAATGCTAATACCGTTTTCTCTTTCCTTATAACAATATGAGCAGCTAATGCTAATTTGATGTAAATTAGCATTATATTAGTAAGGGGTTAATGCTAAGTAGGCTGCCATTAGCAGCTAAATGTAATTTGGGGTAAATAAGCACTAGTAGCTAATGCTAATACCCTTTTCTCTTGCGTAATAATGATTTGACGTTAATGCTAAACAGCATTAGTTTAGCAGCATTAGCTTATCAGAGTTTCCATCATGGTCACACAAATCCTTAGCAGAGCAAAGTGGCCTACTTAGCAATAGCTTCACAAGTTGTAGAAAGCAAGGGAAAACAGTATTAGCATTAGCTGCTAAATGTGCACTTGAGAACAAATTTATTGTGAATTCAGCTGTGAATGTAGAGTTTTCAGTATTTGTGCTCCTGTCTGTCTCTTTGTCACACACACAGACTGAAATGATTCACAGCCTTGTTCCATCCTTCTGTCAGTGTCACTGACTGCCACTGTGACTGTGGACATACAGCATGGGAAACATACACATGGCTGACACATTAATAGGTACACAGTGACCACTATCTCAGGTACACCTGTGACCTAATAAAGTGTATCTAAAGTTACAAAAGGTTGTCTCTTTCCAAATATTTATGGACCTAACTTTAGGTCCACTTTTAATGAAACTCTCAACATGACTTATAAGTTATCATTAATGCTCGTGCAAACAGACTCCTTGGAGACCCCGTACATAAATATCTATGTACTATCCAGTTAGGCTAGTGTGTCTATCCCTGAAAATATTCCTGCATGTAGTGCTGGGCAATATGGAAAAAAATATTTATCACGATATGAATTATTTTATATCACAATAACGATATATATCACGATATACCACCTGACCCGTGGTCATCTAGAAAGTACGCAGTCTGTAAACAGCGAGTGCCGAGGGTGCAGTCTTTGTTTTGAGTTACCATAAAGTATGTCGCAAATCCGGGTGCACGGACAGCAGCACCAGCTCGCAAACCACGAGACGGAATTTCTTCACGAAAAATATAATTTTTTTAATACTTTATTTTTCTTGCATAAAGTTAAGAGCATGTATAGTTAGAAGACAACACTAATATATTTGCCACAGGCTATTTAACCCTTTAAGACCTGCCATAGAACCAAGACCGCCAGAGCTTATCTTTATGTTTTTACATGCTGTAGTGCCATTTGTGGGAGTATTTCAAGTTTCCATATATATTTACAATCGTTATAGCCCAAATTTTAATAATATGTAGGCATTAAGTAAATAGTAACTACATAAATTACAAAAACTTGTTGTTTAGTTTTTTACATATATTTCTAGTTAAAGAAATTTAAGAGGTGTATCCCTCAAAACTGTAAATACAAAAGTTTCCAACCACGAGAAATTTATTTTGAGCGTCTTCATAGTTTTATTTTTGAGATACACTAATTTTTATATACTACAGGAAAAATGAAAATAAATGTTATAATGCATCAAAATGAACTATTTCCAACAGCGTAATTTGAGTTCTAAGCATCCTAGAAATGATACAAGAAAGCATAAAGTAAAACATGACTTTTAAAAACACCAACATAGGCTTTTCGTGAAAATGAAGTCACTTCTGGTTTTGGGTAGGTAATGGCGGACAGTTAGTTCGCGCTGACATATATGTCAACGTAGGAAGTCTTATGAACGTCGTCAAAGCGTGTTTCTGGAATATTATCTGGCATAAGATGTAAGTACAAGTCCTCCGGTTTCACATGCAAATAAAATTATTGCGCTACCTTACGTGGCTCCATTTCTAAAAGGATTTAAAAATAGTTAGGTAAAACGGAGCGTGCCTGCTCCGACCAGTTGTAAAGGGTTAATTATATATTTTATGTAATAATTTATCAAATTTGGGTTAGTACGATATAAACGACAGAAGACAAATGGCACGATAGACACTTTTCTATCGTCCACACGATATATATCGTCATATCGCCCAGCACTACCTGCATGTGTGATTGGTCATGTCTCATCTGCAGGAAACAAACAGGAGGTGAGTGAAGGACACAGGAATGGTAAATGGGCTGGTTCTTATATAACGCTTTTCTACTCATCTGAGCACTCAAAGCGCTTTACACAACTTGTGCATTCACCCATGTACACCTATTCACACTAGCTGTAAGTGCTTATAGCTAACATTCACACACATTCATACTCCAATGGATGCATCGGAGAGCAATTTGGTTAGTATCTTGCCCAAGGATATTTGGCATGTAGACTGGGGGAAGCCAGGAATCGAACCACCAACCTTCCGTTCAGTGGATGACCTGCTCTACCACCTGAGCTACAGCCACCCTCCATGTTTCCAGCTCTTCCTCCTCTATCAGACATTCTCTTCATACCCGAGAGTGTCCAGTCTCCAGCCTGGTTCCTTCAATCCAGCCGACAGCAGCTTCATTCCTGAGTCTCCTGGATGATTGTAGCTCAGGTCCAGCTCTCTCAGATGGGAGGGGTTGGAGCTCAGAGCTGAGGCCAGAGAAATACAGCCTTCCTCTGTGATCAGACAGCCTGACAGACTGTAGACACACAAAGCAACAATCCATCTGTCAACAATCATTTTCTCTTTGTCACAATAACATCTATCCATTTACATCCACTCAATGTAACTTTATTTATAAGTGACAATTCCCAACAGACACCAACAGTCATCTCAAGCTCAAACAGTGTAAGGTAACAGCTTCCAATATTAGAGAGAAAGCCCCAACCATCAGACAATCCACTGTGAGCAGCACTTGGTGATGGTGGGAAGGAAGAACTCCCTTTGACACAAAGATCCTCCCAGGGAAAACAGCCTCCAGGAGGAGCTACCATGACTGAGGGGGAAGAAAAGAGATGAGCTCAGAGAGACAAGAACAAAACACAAACTAATGTGAGAGAAGACAAAAGTTAAAAACATGCATATGTGACACACTGTAAGGTGTGGTCACATTATGTGATTTAATTTTTGTATATTGTATAAGCTTTTAGGTGTAGTTTTGTTAAGGAAGGGCCTTATTCTTTTGATTTTTGTTGGAGATCCAACATGTGGTGTGATCCCTAGTTACGCCACAAGGGGGCACTTCCGCCCTAGTGAGATGGTTTAGTGTGACGCTACTGCTCGTCTTCAGATCTGGCAGAAGCGAGAGAGGAAACACACTACCTGTCGTCCATCTCATGATTTATCTGTTTTTTTCAGGTTAGTAAGTAATAAGGCCACACATGTGGTCCACATTATTTACATGCCAAATAAGGGTAAAACCCGACCAGCAGTTTGTTATGCTGAGATCTGTATTTGTTTGTTTTGCTCACTGAAATGTGTTAAGATCGAGAGTAGGAGCTAGCTTAGCTCGCCGCAGGCTGGAGTATACGTCGGCTTTGTTGTTTTCTAAACTTAAGGCACCCTCTTGTAACAAAAGTAAACCACGGCTCCTGTATATTTGAGTTAATGTGTTCACAGAGACAGTTTGATGTGTTGTCACTGTTATTGTCTAAAGTTAGTGTAATAACCTGTAAAAATTCTGATCGCTCTGCAATGTTGATGTGGAGATTTCCACTATACGGATACACCATTAGTATATGGGACAGTACTGGAATGTTTGCTTTATCAAACTATGTGTGAAAAAAGTGTAATTTATAGCTCTTAGTAACAAACAACAGAGATGACTGTTTAGATTTTTGTTTATACTATTTTAGTTTATTCTGATTTTGGGCTTTGGGAATGTGAGACAGAGATGTTAAGAAGTTTTTGCAACCTGTTGTGAACACATGAATGTGTATAAATAAAGATCTGGCAGAAGCGAGAGAGGAAACACACTACCTGTCGTCCATCTCATGATTTATCTGTTTTTTTCAGAACCAGACATAATCTGTCAGCCGCCCTCTTGCTTGGGGTGTGTTACAGATTCTTGGGGGCTCGTACGGGATTGGCTCTCCACATCGCCATGAGCTAATCCCACAACCTACAACACCTCGTGCTGGTAAAGCTGACAGCGTTATGCCGGCTGCCCCGAAGTGAGCTGTCAGTGTGAGACAAGCTGAGACCAAGTGAGGAAGAGGGCTGGACCCAAAAGCAACCTACTACGAGAGACTGGGGAAGACGTCATCATGGCAGTCCAGGAAAAGCCTGGTATGGGACATCAGGAAAGGCCTACTGTCGCTGTCATCCAACGAACTTTTCCAGATTGCTTCTACAGTCGGCCCTGTTCCAGGCAAAGATGCTGCAGAGCTTTCCAGCGGAGACGCCGAGGGATGTTTCGAGTACATCCACGCCTTTATGTACAGTAAGAACTTGCTAGATGCTGAGGATAGGGGCATGGGAGAACTACTAGCCCTAAAAGATGTTGTCGATGAGGTTGTTCAGTCTCAAAGTAGTGTAATCCCACGTACTGCATCAGCCCAACCAGCTAACACTGATGTACTATTTTCTGATGTAACAAATGTAACCACTCCTGTAACAGCAAACGCCAAGCTAATCACTGAGACAACTAATGAACTCAGCTGTGACATATCACCAGAGAATGTCCAAAAGATGCTGTTAGACTATGAGGATTTGAGCCGAAAGCTTGGTAGGCTGATGCACATTCCCACACCGCAAGCCACAGCACAACCTACACTCTCAGTCCCACATCACTCTGAGCCACAGATGGACGTTTCCAGACACAGAGGACCCGAAAAAGTAGTGTCATTGAAGGATCTGTCCTACATTCATCGCCGTGAATTCAAAGTTCAAGGAGGCCAAATTGGAGATCACTCATCTGATATCAGCTTTAACAGTGTTTGCAGACAGATAGAGGAGGGGATAAAGGACAATTTCACTGAGTCTGAGATCGTGAGAGGTGTGCTAAGGATAATAAAGCCAGGGGATTTCAAGGACATGCTGGTCAATAAAGAAGACATGACTGTGGCTGAGCTCAAGGGATTCCTCCAGTCGCACTTAGGTGAGAGGAATAGCACAGAACTATTCCAAGAACTAATGTGTGCCAAACAAAATGAGCATGAAACCCCTCAGCAGTTCCTCTACCGTGTTATTGGACTGAAGCAAAGAATATTGTTTGGGTCAAAACAGCCAGGGACTGATATCAGGTATAGCCCAGACACAGTACAAGATGTCTTCCTACACACAGTGTATCAGGGAATAGGACACAAGTACAATGACATTCGCAGGGAGCTGAAACCTTTACTTTCAGACAACACAGTTACAGATGAGACAATCCTAAAGCATGTCATGAGGGTAACAAGTGATGAGAGTGAACGACAAAGGCGTTTGGGGTCAACACAACACTCAAGACAAGCTGCTGCACATAGTCTACAGGTTGAGGGAGAACAGGTTAAGCAGGCAAATACAAAGAAAGAGATGACAGAGCATAGAGCTAAATCAGATGAAGTACAGAAGCTCGCAGAGAAAATAGATGTGCTCACGAAATTAGTAGACACGCTAGCAGAGAAAGTAGAGAGGAGCCAGTCATACAGCTGTCTACCCCCCAAGCCTCAAGCAGCCAGAAGAGGAAGCCGTTATGGTTGTCCAAAGTGTGTGCAAGAGGGGTTACAAGATTGTAAACACTGCTTCTCTTGTGGCGAACAGGGACACAGAGCTGTGGGTTGCCTAAAAAACCCTAAGCAGCAGGGAAACGTGAACCGGTTGCTGTGGGGGGACAAACAGTAACCGAAGTTCTTCCCAAGTCCCAACTCACAGGCAGAGGAGCTGAAACAGACACCACCCACAATGTGACAGGGAACAGTAGGTTCAAAACAACTATTGAAACAGCTGCTGTCAACAAAAAGCATAGCCGTGAGAGAACTGCTGCTGACCCCCTAAAAGACACGATGCCTACTGTTGTCCTATCATGTATGTATGTGCTCTTAATCTGAAAGGTATAAATACGGAAGTGTGTGTTCAATAAATGAAGGCGCAAAGGAAGGCGTGTGCCTCTGATGTAAAACTCTAACAACGTGTATGTGGTTTATTCCTCCATGAGACGTACGAGTTACCACGGTATTTCTGCCCTACACAATGGAACATACAACAGGTTATGGGCCCAGAAGGGATGTGGGAAGCCGGTGGAACCGTCTGTGCTTCGACGGAGACGAGAGAAACTACGAATTGTGGGAAACAAAGTTCTTGGGATACCTGCGGCTACTTGGGCTAAGGGCCGCCATTTTGGACGAGCCCGGCGAGTCGGAGGAAGAAGACAAGGACTTGGATGAAAAAAATGAAGTAGCTTATGCAGAGCTAATCCAAGTATTGGATGATAGAAGTCTTTCACTCGTGATGAGAGATGCCAGGGATGACGGACGGAAAGCGTTGAAAATTCTGAGAGAGCACTACGCCGGTAAGGGGACACCACGTGTGATTAGCCTGTACACGGAGCTAACGTCGCTACAGAAAACGCCCAGTGAGAGCGTCACAGACTATATGATAAGGGCTGAGACTGCCATTACAGCTTTGAGGAATGCAGAAGAGACATTAAGTGATGGACTGCTTATTGCAATGGTGTTAAAAGGGTTGCCTGAATCTTTCAAGCCGTTTTCCATACACGTAACCCACAGTGACAGAGCAATGACATTTAGTGAATTTAAAGCTAAATTAAGAAGCTACGAGAGCACCGAAAAGGCCACATGTTCTGAAGACAATGTGATGAAGGCAAACAACTGGAAGAAAGAGGGAGACAATGGCGAACACTTTTTGAAATGGCACGGTGTATGTTGATTGAAAGTAACCTGCCAAAGAGATTATGGACTTATGCTGTTATGACTGCCGTAGTAATTCGTAATAGGTGTTACAACAGACGCACAAAGCAAACCCCTTATTACATGCTGACAGGAAAGAAGCCAGACATGTCGAGGATGGGGATTTTTGGATCAGTTTGCTACGGTTACGGACACAACAAAAAGAAGTTAGATGCGAGATGTGACGAAGGAGTTTTTGTGGGTTACGATAAAAACAGTCCGTCGTATCTAATCTACTACCCTAAAACAGGACGAGTACTTAGACATAGGTTGGTCAAGTTCCTCACTAAAAGTGTAGTTGAGCACCAAACCCAGACTATTCAGGATGATGACGATGGAGATAATGATTTGACTCCAGGGGACATCTTGCAGTACCCCGCTAGAATGGACAAAACAGGGAATGACCAGAGATCAAATGAAAGTATGATCCTTGAACCTGAAAGTGGTATTCAGGACAATGGTATAAATGACACACAAAACTCAGACAAACAGAGTGGCAGAACAGAGTCTGAACGATATCCTAAACGAAACAGGAGAAAGCCAGATTACCTGAAAGACTATGTCCAAACTGCAGAAGATGACCAAACATCGCTGACTGTAGATTATTGTTACAGGGTGATGTATAACATACCAAAGACATTTGAAGAAGCTATGCAGTCATCGAACTCTAAGTGTTGGTCAGATGCTATGGAAGATGAAATGAGATCTTTGAAAGACAATAATACGTTCACTCTAACCACGCTGCCAGAAGGTAAAAATGCAGTGGGAGGGAGATGGGTCTATGTGATAAAAGAGAACCCGAATCGGACTAAAGCGTTTAAAGCAAGATATGTTGCTAAAGGCTATAGCCAAGTTCAAGGCATCGATTACAAAGAAACCTTTTCGCCGACTGCAGATATGACATCGGTGCGTACTCTGATGCAATTAGCAGTACAGTACAACTTTAAACTCCATCAAATGGACGTGAAGACTGCTTATTTGCACGCCCCAATCGATTGTGAGGTGTATATGCAGCAACCAGAAGGTTTTGAAGTAAAATCAGACACAGGTGAAAAACTGGTCTGCAAACTAAACAAATCACTATATGGTTTGAAACAATCTGGCAGGAACTGGAATAAGATGTTACATGACCATTTATGTGAAAAAGGTTACAAACAAAATCCTGTAGACCATTGTGTATATTCCAGACAGACAGCGAGTGAGACAGTGATTCTTATCATCTGGGTTGATGATGTAATCATAGCTGCCAACAGTGAAGACGCTATTGAAAACGTGAAACAAATGTTGAATGAGAAATTTAAAATGAAGGATCTTGGTGAGCTCAAACACTTCTTGGGTATTGACTGTATACAAGAGAACCATGAGATAAGACTAAACCAGACACGGTATGTCACAAAAGTCCTGGAAAAGTTCAAAATGTCTGACTGTAAGCCACGTTCTACTCCTTGTGAACTCAAAAATGACTTTGATGCACATGGTGAATCAGTTGATTCAGGAAAATATAGAGAATTGGTGGGCAGTTTGATTTACTTAATGACATGTACAAGACCAGATTTGAGTTGGATAGTGAGTAAACTGTCACAATCTCTGTCTGAGCCAAAAGAGCATCATTGGACAGCAGCAAAACATGTGTTACGTTACCTTAAGGGGACACTAAACAAAGAGCTGTGCTATAAAAGGACAGAAGGAAACCTAAATCTTATAGCATACAGCGATGCAGATTGGGCCACAGATTTGAGTGACAGGAGAAGTACAACGGGTTATTGTTTTGTACTATCCAAAAATGGGCCAGTCATTTGCTGGAAAACCAGGAAGCAAGCTACAGTAGCTTTGTCAACGTGCGAGGCAGAGTACATGGCGATGGCCGCCACAGTACAAGAAAGCTTATACCTCTCACAGCTACTTAATGGCATGGACATGAAAAGGCACTATTCACCAGTTACCATTCTTGCAGACAATCAAGGTGCAATTGCATTGTCCAGAAATCCTATAAACCGTCAAAGATGTAAACACATTGATGTCAAGTATCATTTTATTAGGTCTGCTATAACTGAGAAGGAAGTACAAGTTAAATATTGTGCAACAGAAGACATGGTAGCAGACATCATGACTAAGTCTGTAAGTAAAGTGAAAATAGATAAGTTTACGCATATTTTGTTTGGAACATAAATGTTTATCTGTGAATGTTATGTAAATATGTATATCATGTAAATGTGTAATGTACAGTGTTAAGAGCAAGTGGGGGTGTTGTCCTATCATGTATGTATGTGCTCTTAATCTGAAAGGTATAAATACGGAAGTGTGTGTTCAATAAATGAAGGCGCAAAGGAAGGCGTGTGCCTCTGATGTAAAACTCTAACAACGTGTATGTGGTTTATTCCTCCATGAGACGTACGAGTTACCACGGTATTTCTGCCCTAGACAATGGAACATACAACACCTACCAATGAACCTGTTGCCAAATTAATAGGTAGGAAAGCTTTGACTAAGTGTATTCTCAATGGCCTCGCAGTCAATGCTCTCTTGGACACTGGGGCCCAAGTCAGCATAATAGACCGCCATTGGAAAGACAAGTACTTACCTGATCTTGACATTCGTCCTCTGACTGAGCTAATTGAGCTCATGGAGGATAAAAAGACACTGGAAGTGTATGCAGTCAATGGAGGGCTAATCCCCTTTGATGGCTGGGTGGTCATAACCCTGAACTTACCAGGAAATGAGGACCCAGATTTATCAGTCAGTGTACCCTTTCTGGTGAGCTCGTTGCCCCTAGAAATGCCACTTTTGGGATTCAATGTGGTTGAAGTAGTGATTCAGGGAAAATCAGATAGACTAGCTTCCACTTTAAGTCGCCTCCTAGGTGGGGCAATGTCCATCCCTGATGACAAAGCAAAAACCATTGTTCATTTTGTGCAGACAAAAAAACCTGTTTCTGCTCAAGGGCGCCTGAGAACAGGTCCAAAAGACAGAGTCATCCCAGCTGGTAGTGTAACCTGGGTAAAATGTAGAGTACCACCACAGTTTGACCCTGGTGACCCTCTTGTGCTGTTCGAACCTGAGGAAAATTGCCCACAGTTACAACAGCTAGATGTGGGTGAGGGCCTCTTAGAAGTTCAGATGGGCAGAACTCCACATGTGAATTTGCCTTTAGGGAACCAGACAAAACATGACATTATTCTACCTCGAAAAGCTTTGATTGGCAGTATCCAGCCTATCAAAAAAATTGTTGAGACTGACTCACTCCCAAACAGAGACCTAGAGATTCAGAGTCCTACCATTGCACCACCTACTCCAAGTTGTTCCACTCTATTGTGGCATCCACCGGTTGATGTCCATCACCTCACAGAGGAGCAGCAGAGAGTTGTAAGGAAAATGCTGTTTGAGGAGTCAGCTGCTTTTGCAAAGGATGCTAATGATATAGGCTGTATTACAAGTCTAGAGCTGTCACTAAATCTTAAAGATGACATCCCTGTGCAAAAAGCCTACAGCTCAGTTCCAAAGCCATTATTCAATGAAGTAAAGGAGTACATCCAGGACCTTTTAGCAAAGGGCTGGATAATCAAATCAAAATCTCCTTATGCTGCCCCTGTTGTGTGTGTCCGCAAAAAGTATGGCACATTACGCCTGTGCATCGACTACCGATTACTGAACCAGAAAACCATACCCGATAGGCACCCACTGCCCCGTATCCAAGACCTGATCGATACGCTGGGGGGCCATTGCTGGTTCAGTATTCTTGACCAAGGAAAGGCGTACCACCAGGGATTTATGGCAGAGGGCTCAAGGCATCTCACAGCCTTTGTAACTCCCTGGGGGTTGTATGAGTGGGTCAGAATACCCTTCGGCCTCTCCAATGTTCAATCAAGATGGCGCTGGAGTGACGGCAGCCTTTCCAAGTAGCTCTGTAACACCGCACTTTTTTCTTAACTTTAACTTTTTTTAGACTAGGCTTTCAACCTTTTTCCCTTTCCTCAAGTTACTCTACTTATACCTCTTAGATATAGCGATACAAGATGGATAATGCACTTTTTAAGACTTCTGGAACCAGCTCCTTCATCTATTCGAGAGCGGAGCTTCTGGCACTAAGAACAAAGGAACAGACCGGCATGCGACACAACATCCCGGCTGAGATAAAGAGGAGCTACAGAGGCTGCAAGGCTGGAGCGAGGAAAGAGGATCACCAGAGGCGATTCAAACCATCAATCCCGACAGTGATAATGGGCAACGTGAACTTGCTACAGAATAAAATGGACGAACTGTGTGCTCTGAACAACCACACACTATACCGTGAGTGCAGTCTGTTTATCTTCACGGAGACGTGGCTAACCGAGCTAACGCCACAGGCTAACGTAGACCTATGCGGTTTCACATCCGTGAGAGCCGATAGGGACATGCAGGCCAGCGGGAAAAGCAGAGGTGGGGGACTCATTGTCTACGTTAACAACAGATACTGCAACCCTGGACACGTCTCCGTTAAAGTTTCGGTATGCCGGCCGGACCTGGAGCTGCTAGCTGTTAGCTTGCGGCCATATTATCTACCTCGGGAGTTCAGTCATGTGATCTGTGTGTGTGTTTACATCCCTCCGAGGGCCGACGCAGCAGCTGCCTGTGAGAAAATACACACAGTCACAGCAAGACTTCAGACACAAAACCCAGAGGCTTTCATTATTATATCTGGAGACTTTAATCATACCACACTGGACTCTACTCTGGCTGCTTTTCACCAGTTTGTGAATTGTCCCACAAGGAGCAACAGGACAATTGACCTACTGTATGCTAATGTGAGAGATGCATACAGCGCCAACCCCCTCCCCCCACTAGGGAAGTCAGACCACAACCTGGTTTATCTACAGCCACAATACACACCCCTCGTCCGAAGGCAGCCTGTCACAACACGCTCCATCAGGAAATGGACCCCAGAAAAGGAGGATGCTCTGAGAGACTGCTATGACACCACAGACTGGGATGTGCTCCTGAGCCCACATGGTGAGGACATAGAGGGGGCGACACACTGTCTGACAGACTACCTCAACTTTTGTGTGGACACAGTCGCCCCTGCTAAGACGGTACGGTGTTACCCTAATAACAAACCGTGGGTAACACAGGAAGTCAAAGCTGTCCTCAACATGAAGAAGAAGGCTTTCAGGAGCAAAGTGAAGGAGGAGATGAAAGCAGCACAGCAGGAGGTGAAACGCTGCCTGAGGGAAGCAAAGGACACCTACAGGAGGAAGGTGGAGCTGAAGTTGGAGAGGAACAATATGAGGGAGGTCTGGCATGGTGTGAAAACCATCACAGGCCACAACACCAAGAACAGCACAGTGGGGGGGACTGTGGAGAAGGCAAACGAACTCAACAACTTCTTCAACAGGTTTGACCAGCCCACAACCCCCCCACCCTCGCCCTCACCTTTACTACAGAGCCCTCTCCCCACTCTCCTACCTCCCTTGCTTCCCCCCCTTCCCGACACTATGACACCCCCCTTTTCCAATTCCTCTCTTGGCAGCAAGACATCTTCTTCCCCCCCTCCTCCCAATCATCTCCCTGTGTAACAGTGGATCAGGTCAGGAGACAACTGAGGAAGCTTCACCCCAGGAAAGCAGCAGGCCCAGACAAGGTGTGTCCCAGGATGCTAAAGGTGTGTGCTGCTGAACTTGGGGAGCCG
The DNA here is from genome assembly GCF_036321145.2 of Pelmatolapia mariae. Taxonomy (NCBI): domain Eukaryota; kingdom Metazoa; phylum Chordata; class Actinopteri; order Cichliformes; family Cichlidae; genus Pelmatolapia; species Pelmatolapia mariae. The sequence continues at coordinate 26,254,436 of NC_086229.1, forward strand.
CTACAACGAGTCTTCAACCTCAGTCTGCGACTGGGGAGAGTGCCCGCCCTCTGGAAGACATCCTGCATCGTCCCGGTCCCCAAAAAGAATCGGCCCAATGAGCTGAATGACTTCCGACCGGTGGCACTGACGTCACATCTCATGAAGACTCTAGAGCGGCTCTTCCTCAACCTCCTCCGACCACAGGTACAACATGCCCAGGACCCACTACAGTTCGCATACAAGGCGGGTGTCGGAGTGGAGGATGCCATCCTGTATCTCCTACATAGAGCTCACTCACACCTGGATGGGGGAAAAGGCACGGTCAGGATCCTGTTTCTTGACTTTTCCAGTGCCTTTAATACCATCCGGCCCTGTCTGCTTCAGGAAAAACTGAACAGGATGGAGGTGGACCCCTGCCTGGTCGCTTGGATCTCCGACTACCTCACTGACAGACCACAGTACGTCAGGCTGAAGAACATCACGTCTGACACTGTGGTCAGCAGCACAGGAGCACCACAGGGAACTGTGCTGTCCCCTCTTCTCTTCACCCTGTACACCTCTGACTTCTGCTACAACTCTGAATTATGCCACATTCAGAAGTTTGCAGATGACACAGCCATCATGGGGTGTATCTTGGATGATCAGGAAGAGGAGTACAGAAGTCTGGTGAGGAACTTTGTCACTTGGAGTAACACAAACCACCTGCAACTCAACACCTCAAAGACTAAGGAACTGGTTGTGGACTTCGGGAGGTCCAGAGAAGGTCCAGTGCCGGTTCAGATAGAGGGGGAGGAGGTGGAGGTGGTCAACAAGTACAAGTACCTCGGGCTGTGGGTGGACAATAAACTGGACTGGTCATGCAACACAGAGCACCTGTATAAAAAAGCCCAAAGCCGACTGTACTTCCTCAGGAGGCTGAGGTCTTTTAACATCTGCAGGAAGCTCCTGAGGATGTTTTACCAGTCAGTGGTTGCTGGAGTACTGTTCTATGCTGTAGTGTGCTGGGGGAGCAGCACAGCAAAGAAGGACTCATCCAGGCTGGAGAAACTGATCAGGAAGGCTAGCTCTGTGGTCGGCATGAAACTGGACACTCTGGTGTCAGTGGCAGAGAAGAGGACACTAAAAAAGCTGCTGGACATTATGGACAATGCTGGGCATCCTCTGCACACGGCCATAAACAAACAGAAGAGTCTGTTCAGTGACAGGTTGCTTCTCCCCAAGATAAGAACAAACAGACTTAAAAACTCCTTTGTCCCACATGCCATCAGACTGTTTAACTCCTCTCTGGAGGGGAGAGGGAGGGGAAACAGGAGGACAAAGGAGGGGGGAACAACGAAGCTGTAGTGCCTCTTCACTTCACTGTGCAATAACTTCTGTGCAATACTTTTTGTGCAATACTTTGTTAAATAGTCAACAGTGCAATACACTCTAATACTTGAAATGTGCAATTCACTTGTATTTTAATTTTTTATTCTTATTTATTCTATTTATCCCCTTCGTATTCTTTATTCTTTATCTATATATGTCTCTGTATTTATATGTGTATATATATGTATATATAATATTCTCCTCACGCTCTGTAACTTCTGTCGGTGTTGTGCTTTTTTTGGAAACCGAATTTCCCAGAGGAACCCACCCGAGGGATTAATAAAGTTCTATCTTATCTTATCAATGCGCCTGCAGCCTTTCAGGGGAGTGTGGAGGAGATGCTGGATCCATTTAGGGATGAATGTTGCATTCCCTACCTAGATGACATCCACTGCTATGCCAAAACCTTTGAGGAGCATGTTGAGGGCGTCCGCAAAGTTTTGAAAGCACTTCAGCATCATGGTGTGAAGCTAAGGCCTGAAAAGTGCGAACTCTTTCGCAGACAAGTAAGATATTTGGGTCGCCTTGTATCAGCAGAGGGTGTGCAAATTGACCCAAAGGATCTAGAGGCTGTGCAGTCACTCAGGGCCAAAACACCGCAGACTGTTGGTGATGTGAGGCGGCTCCTGGGCTTCCTCAGCTATTACCGTAGCTATATTCAGGACTTGTCACGTATCGCAAAGCCTGTGTATGAGCTTCTCCAAGCCAAGTCTGACATGTCACGAGCACCATCTCACCAGAGGAAACCCAAAGGCAGTAAGCTGTCTTCCAATACTCCTGTGGTGTGGACAGGTGAACACCAGGGGACACTGGAGCGACTCATTGACATGCTCACCCACCCTCCAGTCCTGGCCTACCCAGACTTCCACTTACCTTTCTTGCTACACACAGATGCCTCAGAGCAAGGCCTTGGTGCTGTACTCTATCAGCAGCAAGATGGTAAGCTAAGGGTTATTGGGTATGGCTCCAGAACGCTGTCTCCAGCCGAGAAAAACTATTGCCTGCACAGTGGGAAATTAGAATTTCTGGTGCTTAAATGGGCGGTGTGTGAAAAGTTTAGAGACTACCTCTATTATGCCCCACACTTCACCATCTATACTGACAACAACCCTCTGACTTACATAATGAGCACGGCTAAACTTAATGCTGTTGGGCATCGCTGGGTTGGGGAGTTGTCAGATTTCCGGTTTGAGATAAAATACAGACCAGTAAAGGTAAATATCCATGCTGACACGTTGTCCCGCATGCCCCTTGACATTGAGAAGTACGTGACAGCATGTACTGAGGGGCTCTCTCATGAAGTTGTGCAATCCACATGGGGTGGGGCCAAAGCAGCCCAGGAACAAGATGTAGCTTGGGTCGCCATCCTGGCTCTTACTGCTAACATGAATCAAGACCCCCCAACTTCACTTCCAACAATAAGCAGTGAGGAGTGGGTGAAGGCTCAAAGGGAAGACCCAGCTGTGGGAGAAATCATTCGGCTAAAAGAGACAAATGCTGTAATGACAAACGAGATACGACAAACAGTAGGTAAAGCTGCAAGGAGATTGCTTCATGAATGGAGCAAACTGTGCCTTGACAATGGACTTTTGTATCGACGTACTACTGAAAGGCAGCAACTTGTCCTCCTAGCAGTTTACAAGGCCAAGGTACTAAAATACCTCCATGACGACATGGGACACATTGGTACTGACCGAGTACTGGCCCTAGCTAGAGAGAGGTTCTACTGGCCATTTATGAAACAGGAAGTTGAAAACTATGTCACAAAGAAATGTCCCCGCATAAAACAAAAAAAAAACGGTTGGACATGTCCGTGCCCCAATGGGTACAATCACTTCAAACTCACCTTTGGATCTTGTATGCATAGATTACCTGCACCTAGAGCCCAGCCAAGGTGGATATGAATATATCCTGGTCGTAGTAGATCATTTTACAAGGTTTGCTCAAGCATATCCAACCAAAAATAAGTCAGGCAAGGCAGCAGCTGAGCGCATCTTTGGTGATTTCATCCAGCGTTTTGGATATCCCGGCAGGTTGCATCACGATCAGGGTCGTGAGTTTGAAAACGAGCTCTTTAGGACTTTAAGAGAGAAAGCTGGAATTCGACACTCAAGGACCACACCGTATCACCCCCAGTGTAATCCTGCCGAGAGATTTAATCGGACTCTCTTGCAGATGCTTAGGACACTCGGTGACAAAGAAAAGCAATGCTGGAAAGATCACCTTCAGCAAACAGTACACGCTTACAATTGTACGCGGCATGAGTCAACAGGGTATTCCCCTTACTTTCTGTTGTATGGGCATCACCCCCGTCTCCCAATAGACTTGTTGTTTGGCCTGGTTGGGGAGAAAAAAACTGTGTCTCACAAACATTATGCTGAGAAGTGGGCAGAAAAGATGACTGAGGCATACAAGATAGCCAGCGACAATAGTAAACTGTCCAGCGCACGAGGCAAATCCTACTATGACAAAAAACTCAGGGGTGTCGTCTTGCATCCTGGGGACAGGGTCCTCGTTAGAAATCTTGGTGAAAGAGGTGGGCCTGGAAAACTCAAGTCATACTGGGAAAAGAGTATCTACGTAGTCAAAGCACAAGTAGCCGACAACCCCGTTTATGTCGTCTACCGAAAAGCAGGAGATAAGGATAAGACTAGAGTGCTTCACCGTAACTTGTTACTACTTGTGAATGACTTGCCAGTTGAGGCTCCACAGCACATTCCTGAACCTACACCAAAGAGACAAACAAAATCAAACAACCTGCCAGGGGACAGAGGCAGGAGAAGGCAACAGACTGAAACAAGTGACTCAGACTCTGAAGAGAGTAATGGAAAATTCTGGTTGAGGCTTCCTGTAAAAGAAAGAGAGCCCATCAAAGGAAAGACTTACCATAGGATATCTACTGCAGAACAGCCCGACCCAGCCGCTGCTGAAGAAAACAGTCATGCAAAGGTACCTGTCAGGGAAGAAAGCTGTATTGGCCGGCCAGTCAGCCAAGATCAAGTCAGTCTAGGAGACAACTTTCCAGAGGTGCTTTCACTACATGACCCAGTCCCATCAGAAAGTGCAGATGATGAACTGCCAATTCCAAATGAAGACGAACTGCCTGCACGCACCCCTCCACTATGTTCTACTAGCGACATGAGAAGGTCGACTAGGGAGAGGAAACCAAGGCAGATGTTTACATACCAAACACTGGGTGAACCATCATACCAGCCTCATCCTACAGTTGCAATGCTCTCCTCACCCTACATGCCACCATGGACAGGTCCTTATCATATTCCAACACCCACAGGCTTTACACCTCACCTTCCATATGCTTACACACCTTACATGTACACACCTTTGCTATATTGACTAAGTGTATGTGTCAATGTTTTTGAGAAAAATTGAGGTTTGAATGCCAGGAGCCATTCTTATTTTGTCAGGGAGCGTGTGACACACTGTAAGGTGTGGTCACGTTATGTGATTTAATTTTTGTATATTGTATAAGCTTTTAGGTGTAGTTTTGTTAAGGAAGGGCCTTATTCTTTTGATTTTTGTTGGAGATCCAACATGTGGTGTGATCCCTAGTTACGCCACAAGGGGGCACTTCCACCCTAGTGAGATGGTTTAGTGTGACGCTACTGCTCGTCTTCAGATCTGGCAGAAGCGAGAGAGGAAACACACTACCTGTCGTCCATCTCATGATTTATCTGTTTTTTTCAGGTTAGTAAGTAATAAGGCCACACATGTGGTCCACATTATTTACATGCCAAATAAGGGTAAAACCCGACCAGCAGTTTGTTATGCTGAGATCTGTATTTGTTTGTTTTGCTCACTGAAATGTGTTAAGATCGAGAGTAGGAGCTAGCTTAGCTCGCCGCAGGCTGAAGTATACGTCGGCTTTGTTGTTTTCTAAACTTAAGGCACCCTCTTGTAACAAAAGTAAACCACGGCTCCTGTATATTTGAGTTAATGTGTTCACAGAGACAGTTTGATGTGTTGTCACTGTTATTGTTTAAAGTTAGTGTAATAACCTGTAAAAATTCTGATAGCTCTGCAATGTTGATGTGGAGATTTCCACTATACGGATACACCATTAGTATATGGGACAGTACTGGAATGTTTGCTTTATCAAACTATGTGTGAAAAAAGTGTAATTTATAGCTCTTAGTAACAAACAACAGAGATGACTGTTTAGATTTTTGTTTATACTATTTTAGTTTATTAAGATTTTGGGCTTTGGGAATGTGAGACAGAGATGTTAAGAAGTTTTTGCAACCTGTTGTGAACACATGAATGTGTATAAATAAAGATCTGGCAGAAGCGAGAGAGGAAACACACTACCTGTCGTCCATCTCATGATTTATCTGTTTTTTTCAGAACCAGACATAATCTGTCAGCCGCTCTCTTGCTTGGGGTGTGTTACACATAGCATCATGGAAAGTCCACCACAGCCAGGCTTTCTTTGTGTTCGCTGCTTTGACAAAACCTCAAACCGAACCTTAAGCTCCTTATTCCACACGCTGGGATCATTTGGCCTTCATTGGTGTCCTGGCTGACACACTGGAGTGACCGGAGTGCTAAAGAGTGAATCTGACACATCAGTGTCGTCCCTGATATCTCTACTACACTTTCAGCTTCTCCACCTGAGCTGTGGCTAAGGTGCTACCAGCATGCAGGCTTGGTGTGTCTCACTCAACAATTACACTCGTCACCCAGACTAACACCACTCCACAAGTTCACCACTAAGAGGCGCTAAAAGACCACATATAGTGAGATCATCACTAAATGTCTGCTGCGTCTGAAGGTGATTTGGTTTTTTAATAACTGGCTACATGAGCATGATTAGCTGCAGTTCCATCTATGTTTATTTGAGACTCAGCATTAGAGCCAGAAACAGAAACAGAAAATTTCTCATATGCAATATTAGTTCTTGTCAATCCTTGCCACTACATTGCATGCCTGTCCATAAACATATATACAGAGAGTTGTATGTATATTTATATATTTATATAGCCACACCTTATATAATATGCATAAAGTCTAGTTATACACACAGACACATCTAAATCATATCATATATATACATATATGATATACACCAATAGTGTATATGACATACACCAATATTTTTGAATACACGTGTCCATATTTATGTTTCCAGATTGTTTGAATAGTGCACTTTCTGTACCGTGCTCTGTCCAATTTTTTGCAATGACAATGCAGATTTTCCACTTGTGGGACAAATAAATGCAGATTTGCTGTGTGTGTGTGTGTGTGTGTGTGTGTGTGTGTGTGTGTGTTTGTGCAACATTGGCATTTGTTTACTCAGATCCAAGGCAGGCCAAACCTCCGTGTTACAATAATGTCCTCCCTACTGTTACTCATTTTATATAAAGATTTTAAAAATCTAGTTGGAATTGGTATGGTGAGTAACCTTCATAATAGTAATAAATCACACAGCAATAGTACATTCATGTAGCTATAAGAGTAAATACCGGACAGAAGGTCCGAGGAATTGTGAAATACCGGACAGAAGGTCCGAGGAATTGTGACATGTGTAAGAGTAAATACCGGACAGAAGGTCCGAGGAATTGTGACACGTGTTAAAAGTAAATACCGGACAGAAGGTCCGAGGAGTTGTGACATGTTTTTAAGAGAATAAAAACTGGACCCAAAGGTCCAAGGTGTTGATACATGATTTAAGAGAAACTCAGGCCAGCCGTGAGCTTGAGGTTTTGTAGTAAGCAGCTGATCAGTAAAAGTGAAAGTCTGATAATAAATACTGTGAGCTATGAGAGACGATTAAGAAGTATTACCTGTGCATTTGTGGACCCGCCGTGGTCAGTGAAAATTTGTGGACCCGCCGTGGCCCATGAAAAACTGTGTTTTGTTGATATTCCTGTGGCCGTCTGAGAGACAAGCGGCACGGTGCATATCCGGGGTAAACTGAACTAAAGCTGTGACGTAGGAAACTGTCTAAAATGATTTAAAGTGCCAGCTGGTTGCAGGCTGGAGCCTGTGTTTGAGAGGCTTGGAGGTCTCTTTTTTCCTTTTTCTCCATTTTTTCCCCCTTCTCTTCTTTCTGGTTAAGAAGTGCGTAGTTAAAAATTTTTTGGGTGCGGTCGCTTCTCCTTTTAATGTTAACATAACAAGCACGCTGACCTGTAGTAATTACATTTCTTATTTAAATAAAGGGCATGTTGATTTTAGGGGCTTGCCAAATTTAAATTTCACCAAGAGAGGGTCGTTTTTACGTAAAGTGCACATGTCACGCTGAAACTGCTGATTCCCACCACGCCTTTACAGTTTCTGCAGAAATAGATCAATAAGATTTAGACAACCTGTTGTGCCATTGTTTCATTATATTTTGTGCCCTAATTTTATACTGCCCAGGCCCACCTCGGGGATCAGAAGAGGCAGGAAGGGCATTTTCTGCTTTTTGTGAGCGTGCATTTGTTGATTTTGAAAGACAGTATCACTGGACAGGGTGATTCTAATATAAGAGTTATTTTAATTCAACCAGAAACAGAGTAATAAATAAAGCTGTGAGCCTACTACTGAGTGCAGAGAATTTGCAGAATTTTTGAGTATCTCTTGTCAAAGAAAAAGGGAAAAAGAGATTGTGTGCATTGAATGGGCGAGGCAGACCTTGAAGCTTTTAGATTAGATCAGAGAGAACAAATGTGGCTGAAGGTTGGATCTGATATGAGGCGGACAGAGGACCGGTCTAAAAAGATTAAAAAGGTAAGCACAAACCTGTTCAATAAGCAAATTTGTGCAAATTGGCTGAATTCTAAATTATCTGTTCGCTGAGTAGATGATCTTAACTATTAAATTGGCTCAGTAGTGGTAAAACTGAATTCTTGAGAATAAAGAAGCTTTGAAGTAATGAGAAACTTTGAAGTAATGAGAAGTTTTGAAGTAAGGATAATGAAACTTTGAGAAGGACAGCACTGAAAATAATGAGTAACATGAGATGTTATGATAAAAGAAAAAAGAGACGCAATGTATGTTTAAGAATAAAGAAGAATATAAGAGTTATTGGTCAGCTTATGGTAAGTACAAGGCGTAAGTTTGGACGAGGGAGTCCGGCAGAAAATATCTGGTGCTGTCAGGATGTTTAAGTGACACAGAAGTTCAGAAAATCGTATCAGAAATGGTTTTGTGGCTCTTGGCAAACTGATTTTGAAGGAAAATTAGTGTTTATTGTGCTGAAGTAACAGATCCGGCGAGGTCTGAGGAAAAGAAATAAATCGGTGAATGGTTGATATATTTACATGAATTTTGGTGGATCCGCTGAGGTCCAGTAAATAATCAATGTGGACTGTGTTGGTTTGAAGGTTGATAAATGATCCAGGAGAATCGAGTCAGCTGTGATCTTGAGTTTTAATGGTAAGTTGATTTTAAAGGAAAATCAATGTTTACCAGGTTGAAGTAATTCTGATGATATTACTAGATGTGCTGTGATATAAGTTGTGTACAGGGGGATACACAATTGTGTTGACATGGATGGATCGGCTGCAGTCCATCTGATAAGTGAATGCTGGGTAAATTGAGACAAGAAACTGTTTTTAAATCCTCACTGGCTGCAGTGAGGTACATGTGCTGAAGATTACTGGATTTTCTCTGTGCTTGGTGCGCTGTGTCGACTTATATCTGAGATATAAGCCCAAAGGTTATGATCTGGAGGTCATTCATGGTGTTTAAAGAAGAACAGGAATTAGAAAAGGATATTTAATGTCATATTTTGTGTAAATTGAGGAAAAACTCACCATATGTGTTCACCTTTTTTTTTTTTTTTTTTTTTTTTTTTTTTCATTTAAAGGGACACAGACATTAACACACACACAAAATTCTTAGGCGTGAGTCACTTCCTCTTTTTATTTTTAAACTGCAACACATGGGTTCATTGAACTAGAATTTCAGCAGTGGATGAGACAGGGTTTAGATCAGGGCTAGTTAAAGATAAAGATGACTTTTATTAGTCCCACAGGTGGGAAATTTGTTTGTCACAGCAAAAGTGCAAAATTATGCAGCAGGAATTAGAAAACACTGGAATGCAATAAAGTAAAGTAGAATAGAATGATATATACAATAGAATAAAATAGAATACCAACACTACATACAACTGAGTAAGAAAATATAAAATACAACTTTGTCAAAGAAAGAATTGCACATATAGCAGTCTTATTGCACGTATGAGGGTTCTGGTAAAGTAAAAGATTATGTTGAAAGTTTTATGCCCTGGAGGCCAAGAGTCGTGTAAAGAAGGACACGACTTACACTGAAAATGGCCATGTTGGATTTACTTGGTTAAGTAGTGGACATTGGTTGCACACAAATGTTTTCCTTTGGCAGAAACTTAAACAACTGAGTTAAATGAACACAATTTTTTCATATCGAATAAACATGTGCATTTTGTGTTCATAAAACGCGATTGAAACATGTTCAGATGAAGTAAGTTGAGCTGTTGGAATATTTTAATACTTAACAATCTTGTCATTTTATTTGAACACTATTAAATAACTTTTACCCAAATACTATTTGGTCACTTGAATACTACACGTTGTCTTCATATTCCATAATGTTCAACAAAGGCTAAACTCTGGTTACTATAAAAATTGAATGGATCTACAACAACTACCATCTTTATCCTGATTGCAGGGGTCTGGGAAATAACCCCGGAGTGATAGGTTACGATGCAGGGTACACCCTGGACAGCTCACAAGTCTATCACAAACAACCGTTTGCATTTACATTGACAGGTAATTTAGAATTACCAATTAACCTAACCTAACTTTAACAACTGCATGACTTTTAGCTGTGGGAAGAAACCAGAATACTCAGAGTGAACCTAGTGCAAACTAGCCAGACTGTGGATTTGAACCCAGGACCTGGTTGCTGTTAAGCAACAGCACTAACCACCAGGCCAACAATCCAGACTTAATAAAATAAGAAAGCTATGATTTCAGGGCTTGATGCTGAATTTTGTGTACGTTTTTGTCCTTGACCGGTTAAACCACAAGAAATAATGATAGCATACACGTGGTGTGTGTGAAGGTGTCTGCCTGTTATAACTCCAGTGATTTTCCTGGAGTTTGACATCTTGTGCGATCATGTGAATTTCATGAGTTCAGGAACTAACCACTCTCACTAGATTGTATCATGTCATTCCGAGAAGAACAAATTAAGTTGTTGAATTTGGTACAGATCCTTAATGATTTAATTACGTTCATAGAAACATGAAATTATTGTGTTCAAATCACAAGTTAAACTTTTTAAAGGTAACAACCACCCAATTTACTTTTTTCGTTATTCCAAAAAGTAGAGGCGGCTGCTCGACTTGACTGAGATGGGTGCCTTCCTGAAAGCGCGTGAGACTGAAATCTCGTGCAGTGTTGCAGTAAGTTATTGACTTACTTCACTCGAACATGATATGAACAATTTAATCTGGCCTATCTGCATATCATGTAGTTTCTACACTTAACTTTAAAGCATGAGGCACTTGTGTTAAATACACGCAAGATGCTTACGTAAATCCAAGAGCTGGCCAATTTTTTCAGTGTAGAAAAGGACATTTAAGGTCACATTTTGTCTAAGATGGGGAGAATTGTTCCATGTGTGTTTATTTCTCTTCTCTTTTAAGAGGACAGACGCAGTTACTGAGTGTTGTTTACTTCCTTTTTCTGAGTCTCAAAAGTAGGTTTGACAAAATACTGTTAGGAAAGTGTATTTCGAGTGATTCTAAGTGTGCGAAGGTTGTGAGTACTGGATTTGAATGATTCTGTGTGATTCGTATAAAATAAGAAAAAGTAAAAATAATACATAGGAGAGTGAGTGGAAAAGTGGAAGTCTGAGAGGAAGTGTGTGCGTAGGCAAACTTCAGAGTGTGTGTGCGTCAAACAGGGAGTCTGATTCTAGCTGGTAAGCTGGTAAGCTGGTGAGAGACGTTGCAACATGAAAACAGAGGAATTAGAGACTGAATGTGTCAAGAAAAAGTAATAAAATATATTAATTACATATTTTAGGAAAGAGAAAGACCGAGAAAATAAATACATGAACTAACAATTACATTAATGAATAGAAAACACACATACACAAATTGCTACAGGAGAAATTATTGTTGGAAACAATCAGAAGTGGGATAGTTTAATATATCCATGCAATGAAGAAAGCAGCTTACACTCCTTTAATGTCTAGAGCCAGTGTGTCCCCTGCCCTCATACCACCCCTGCCCACGTGGCCCCGGTAACAGGCGAGCATGGAAGGCTGGATAAGCCCATGACGGGTAAGATCCCAAATGGAAAACCCTGGGACAACCTAAGGCAGGCACAGTCACGATTGCTCCACACCTAAGTCCCTGTGAGCTTGGACTCACTGGTGGAGACGGGACTTGAAGGGTAAAGCCGTTGGGCTGAGGCAGAGGGGGAAATGTCATTAACAATGACCAGTGATGAGTTAAAGAGGGGAGACACTCTCTGTCTTTCAGGGTGAATTGTTCCCTGAACCTGAAAAGTAAGCTATGACTTCTGGCTGAGGACAAGGAATGCTGTTATTTAAGGTGGGAAATCAAAATTGGAGTTAGGAAATTTGGGATAGAGAAAACTGATTGTTTAAGTGGAACCTTGTGAAGGAGTTTGAGGAAACCATAAAAAGAAACATATACACAATCACACACACAAATAGAAAATGCCTTAACCTTAGAATACAAAAGAGTTCATGAAGATCAGATGGCAGGTTTAGCATAGGAGTCTGTTTATCATGTTGTCCAACTCGCTTAGTGTGTAGTAGTGTTTAGAAGAGAAAATTCAGAATTTAGTGTTGATGGTGTGCAAGTTGTGTGGCGTTTAACGAGATTTTATGTGTTTTGAACAGGTGAAATTATGTTAAGTTGATCTGAGAGTGTCAGGACTCTGAAGGACTTGTGGCAAAATGTTCTGTGTTTAAGATTGTTGAGGTTGTTGTTGTAGTGATGGGTTACTTCTATCGGTTACGTTTGTGTTGTTTTCTTATTTTAATAGAGGGAGTTTGATTAAACATGGACATTTTTTATTTTTGTAACAGTGCACTTAGAAAAACCTGTCAGGGGATTTTGTTTTGTGTTTAATGAGCTAATAATCAGCTCTCTTTTTCTCATTTTGTTCTAAGCAGGCCTGCAATTGTGAATAAAAGCGCTTATCGGGAAGAACAAATATAAGATGGACTTTCCAGATTACAACTGGCTGAGGAGGTTACCTGTGGGGACCTGATCTGATTGAAGGTCTCTCTCTAAAAGGATTGCCGCGAGCCAATCCAGTCAGATGCATAAAGAACTATTTTCCAAAACTATATCAAATGAATGTTCCTAAGGGTGGAGAATCTAATTATTTGCGCGGGAGTCTCCACTATTTACAATACCTGATGTTAATGCGTGTGAGTGAAGGTGTGGAAATGGACGGTGACTGGACGGACGTGGACCAAAGGTTGGGCCGACTGGACACTGGGATACAGACTGGACTAAGGTTAAACATATGACTAATAACTGTTCGGTTTTGAGTTTCCTTTCTTATGACACAGATTGGATCATGAGTGAGGAAAAACTGAGTATGAAATGTGAAGTTCTGGTTAACATACAGGTTTTTGTTTCAAGGAAGTTCCAAGGATGCAGGCTGTGGATGGAGCCAGGGAAAGATTTGACATGATGATTAAGTTGATTTCATTCCTTGCTACAGGTTTGCAGGGCCGGAGGATTGCTGAGGTGTTTTGAGAAATGATATGACTAACTTTTTTCTTTTAATTTCCTAAGCTCGAGTGAATGATTTTGAGTTTGTAACACATAAGATGTGTCACAAAAGGGGGGAGTTACAGGGTTAAGGTTTAATTTGAAATGGGTTTTAGGATTACTTGATGACGTTTGGGGTTTTTGATAATTTAGGTATGGTATAACTGAGGCAGAAATTGTTATTTTCAGGTTCTTTTTAAGTTCTAGAGTAAGAGGTTATAATTTAGGCTTGCACATACAGATATGTCAAAGGAAATATGTGATCAGCTACATGAAATGTGCTTTTTTAGGATCACTAAGTAAATGTCTACGTGACTTTTCACTTAATAACTGTTGTGATGATAAACTTGTTTAACGACTAGCAGCTTGCTCTCTTCTAGAACATACAGACTTAGGAAGGGGGAACCTCAGCTCTGAGTTCTGAGAATAACTTTTAAATTGAAAAATTAAATTGGGTAAAAGGGGGGTGTAGCAAGTAGATTCAGGGCAGCTCACAGCCCGGCGTAAACGCAAGGTGCTGTCACACAACTTAAATTATTTGTTTGATTTATTTTTATGACAAAATAATAAGGAAACATTGAAAACATACAACCCATTGAGGAGACAGATAGGGTTGGGCAATTGAAAGGTTTTGTTTGTTTAGCATAATCTCTTTTGTTATATTTTAGCTTTTAACAGGAAACATGCCTCTCTGGAGCTTCTCTCCTGATGCTACCCCGCCACAGACCCTTATCCATAGAGACTATGTCAGCTCCCAAACAGACAATAACAAACCAAAACTAGCCATAAACAACTTAAATATAAAGAATAACAAAGCAAGAACAATACAGAATCCACATCTGAACCGAAGAATAGAACAGTGAAATGTGGATTATTAAATATTAGGTCTCTCTCTCTTCAAAGTCTCTGTTAGCTCACGCCAAGCGGTCGCAGCAGATGGCTGCCCGTACCTGAGCATGGTTCTGGCGGAGGTTTCTTCCTGTTAAAAGGGAGTTTTTCCTTGCCACTGTTGCCAAAGCGGCTATGCTATAGTTTGCAAACAGGGAACTGAATTGAGGTAAAAGAAGCAGGGAGAATTGAAGGACACTCTCAGGCAAATACCATGGTTACAGGAGGAAATCAGAGAGCGGATGAAGCCGCCAAGGGAGCAGCAGGCTATAAAGGACAACAGCAAAGGGTGCAGGTAACTACTGAAGAGGAGGCAGGTATCGATATGTGGGAGGAGGCCAGACGGGCCCAACAGGAGGCTTCTTCCGAGGAAAAGAGGGTGGTCTCTGGAGAGGAGCCGATGGACGACCAGTCCTAACTGACAAATTGCTTAATCAATCATTATATTCCCAGGCATGGGTTTCCAAGGCGTATTAGATCAGATAATGGAACTCACTTTAAAAATCAGGATTTGGCGGCCGTAGAGAGTATGATGGGAGTAAAACACAGGTTTGGGACAGTGTACCATCCTCAATCTCAAGGGAAGGTAGAGAGAATGAACTTAAATTTGAAAAACAAAATTTCTAAAATATGCGCAGCGACAGGGTTGAATTGGGTTTCAGCCCTACGAATTGCTTTAATGACTATAAGATGTTCTGTCAATAAGTCTACAGGTTTCACGCCTCATGAGCTGCAGACGGGAAGGCTGTTCCCCGCCCCATGGACAGAGGTTCCGGCGGAACACACCACCAGGAGTAACAGGTCTCATGCACAATACTGGAATGAATTGAAATCTCTTGTGTCCAGTTTTACCAAACAGGTTATCTCTGGGAGACCAACCGTAGAAGGAGAGGTCCCAGATGCAAAAGCAGTGTGGCTGAAGGTCATCAAACGAAAGTGGAAGGAGCCACGCTGGACTGGTTCTTACGAGGTGATTGCCAGGACGACTACAGCAGTTCAACTGAAGGGGAAAGGCGACACGTTTCACTGGTCGCAGTGAGAGCTTGGTTGAGGAAGACTCGTCTTCAGCCAACACAGGTGTCAACAAACAGAGGCAGAATAAATCCTCTCACCTGTGCAACGGGCCAAACAGTAGTCTACCTGGGAGGCCGAAGCAAGAAGAAGAGCATCGCAGAAGGTCGCCGCGGCACCAAAAAGGAGTGGTAACAAATTGAAAAGAACATTAGAAAGAGTGAAAGTCTAGGCTAAAGCTAAAATCCACATAACATCATGGAAATGCCTGAGCCCGAGGGGCGCAGAGATAGGAGGTGCATTCCAATGTTATATTTGAGTTTACGTATCTTTTGTGTATTGATAATGATTGCGGCCGCATGTTTTCTTGTGTATTTTTTGCAGGGCGCATTTTGTGAATTGGTCAAACGCGGATGCGAGTCCAGCACAGCACTTCCTGAGACAGTAGTTGCTAAAACGGTATCGGTGAAAGGACTAAAGCGCGAGGTGTCAGGTAAAGGTGATGAGTGCCTCAGCATATTTAATGGCATAGAACTGAATTATGTTAAAGGGTCCGCCAGCTCATTCACGTTTGATTTGTGTGACGTCATTAAGTGTGCAGGAGCTAGTAGCAGCTGGAGAGCATCAGGAACACAATACACGTACTTTAGCAGCCAGACGTAAGAGACACATTTTGGCAAAAAGAGGGACCCAGGGTACGCATGCATATGACCCTAGGTTAAACTCTCCGACCTGGATAGACTCCATAGGAGTGCCCAGAGGAGTTCCTAACGATTATAAGCTGGCAGACCAAGTAGCTTTAGAATTTGAAAGCATATTCATTTGGGTGACCCCTAATAAGAATGTGGATCGCATTGACTATGTCCATTACAACCTGCTGAGACTCTCTAACCTTACCAGGGATGCCATGGAAGGATTTGCGGAACAATTGGGTCCGAGTTCGCTGATTTGTCTTAAACTTTGTCTAAAACCATGCATGAGCACTCAGGCATTGAAAACCCGCTGGAAAGCTGGGCGGCATCCGTGTTTGGACGATGGAAAGGTTTGGCCATGTCAGTGATGTTTTCTCTGACCATACTTTTAGGGATATTGGTCACCTGTGGTTGTTGTGTCATTCCTTGTCTCAGAGGATTGTTGGTAAAGATGATGGCTAGGGCTCCGAATCCCAAAAGGGGGGATTCCATGTACCTGGTGAACTTAGCCGCCAGGCAGTGGGCTGAGGAGTGATACAACACAAGGTGTGGTGACATTCCTTTTCTGGAATGTCAAAAGAGGGAAATGTGGAGATACAGAATTTCTTTTATTGCTGCCATATAACCTGCATTATGATAATTGCATTAATAACATTCTTGTACAGCATCATCCCATTTAATAACATTTCTTTACAGGATTGATATTGCCTTAAAGTTGTTTATTGAATATGTTCATTTGAGGATCCTTTTATTATGTTGACTTTTATTACAGGTATAACTGGAAGTAGTTCATACACATTGCATAGTGCTGATTTAGAGTTGATGTTCTCTTCATTAAGGGTTTTAAGCCTCACTGGCGCGATGTCCATGTGATACATGCTGAGGAAGACGAGAGCATAGAAGGATAACTGCAATACATGCTTACAGTACACATAATCTAGGAATGTGCCAGGCCTCTGAGGCCTTAACTCATTTTTGTGTCTCACTGTACTTTTGTTCTCCTTGGTAACAGATGACTAGAGGTAATAATTAGACCTTAGAGACTTTGCAGACTTAAGGTTATTGCCTTATATGGTAGGTGTTAGTAAAATGAGAAGTTCTATGTCTGATTATAGCCATTAAAGATGTACAAGATGTACCATTGACTGTAAACAATGTATTTTTAATCTGTAATTGACGCCATGGGGGGGCGTGTACCCCACTGCTTTATAAGTGTTCTCAAAGTGTATTTTTGTCAGAACACATATGATGATGTTTTCTCCTGGCCAGTTAATAAACTCACGTTTGATTGCACGTTTCTGGGGCCTCCGTGGTTTGTTCGCACCGCTCTACACTGATTTGATTCCCAACAGTCGCCAATCACATTAAGAGACAGACTGGGATCATGCCACTATTTAAAGAAAGGGATGGGGGCAAACGTTCACAAGAAAGCAAGCATAGTGGTACAGGCCAGGTACACACAGACACAGGTTTAAATGCAAGCGTGTCAGGACAAAGTGAAAACACAAAATGAGCAGCATCTGGCTGAATTTCAGTGATATTGGAGATGGCAAAGCTGAGTGCAGAATTTATGAATTAGAAGCTGGGTAAAGTGATACCCATGTCCGTTCTCTTCTTAGTGGTAGTAGATGCATAAAATTAAGACTAATGAAAACACTGAATTAAAATTGCTTCCCTTAAAAACACCAAGCTTACAATTAAATTTCGAATCTGATCTTCAGCACCCAATACCATGACTATGTACATATTGTCGGGTGTGAGAATATTTGTGTTGTGTGCTGTGGATTCAACTCTGCAAACTCATCACTATTTTCATCATCAAATTTCTACTTAGACAGCAACAAAACAGAAAGTAGTTCCCAGGAACTACTTCTTGTTTTAGAATCTTTCAACATAAGAGTATGTTGCACATCAGAACACCTCCACATCTCCTCTTATTAAAGGATTATCTTATTATTAATTTGCTATTTCTGCCAATTGATTAAAAAATGTTTGATCTCACCTGAGAGTTTCCAGTTTACAGTGTGGATTCTTCAGTCCTTCAGACAGAAACTTCACGCCTGAATCCTGCAGGTCATTGTTACTCAGGTCTAGCTTTATCAGTTTAGAGGACTGAGAGCTGAGACCTGAGGACAGAGCTTCACAACTTCTCTCTGACAGGTTACAGAGACTCAGTCTGAAAAATAACAGCAAAACAATAAAATTACTTTTGATCAAGTGTAATGAGATTATATAACATTTAGGAATATTCCATTCTCTTTTTGTCTGGAAAGTAATGAGCAACATGTGGAGACAATCAGAGAGAGAAGTGAAGAGAGAATAGAGCAGTAAAAGAACACTGGATAGTTCAATGTGCTTTTGGTATCAACAAAATGTGTCAAATTTCTTTATTTTGTAATCGTTTCAGAAGAGTTCATGATTAAAACTCAGATAACAACTGAAGGCCAGATCTGGATGGAAATTTGATGACAGTTACACCGAGAAAAATTTCAGAAATGCCGACATGTATTCAGTGTTGAACAAAGTGAGTACTGATTATCACTTAATAGCTTTATAGACTTTTCAGACACCAGCACTCATGACTGTTTTTCAGGGGTTATTTTGTTAGTTTTTTTTAAGTTGATCGCACCTGCTTTTTATCAACAAGCATATAAGTTAAAATGTACTCACAGAGCTTTGTTGGAGGCTTTGACCACTGGCAGCATTCTCAGAAGAGCCTCCTCAGAAGCAGAGTATTTCTGGAAGTCAAACTCATCCAGATCTTCTTCTGATGACAGTAAGATGAAGGTCAGAGCTGAGCACTGAGCAGGAGACAGTTTACCTGTGGAGAGACTTCCTGAAGTCCTGTATTGTTGGATCTCCTCCACTAGAGAACGATCATTCAGTTCAATCAGACAGTGGAGCAGATTGATGCTTTTCTCTGCAGACAGATTCTCACTGAGCTTTTTCTTAATGTACTGAACTGTTTCCTGATTGATCTGTGAGCTACTTCCTGTCTCCGTCAGCAGACCTCGTAGGAGACTGTGATTGGTCTGCAGTGAAAGACCCAGGAGGAAGCGGAGGAACAAGTCCAGGTGTCCATTTGGACTCTGTAAGGCTTTGTCCACAGCACTCTGGTAGAAGTGTTTCTCTACAGATTTTACTTCTTTTTCTGGTTCTTGTTTTCGAAACAATATAGACCATATGGACGTTGTTTGTTTCTGTGTGAGCAGATTTTTTCCAGAGTTGATGAAGGTCAGATGGACATGAAGAGCAGCCAGAAACTCCTGAACACTCAGATGGATGAAGCAGAACACCTTGTCCTGGTACAGTCCTCTCTCCTCTTTAAAGATCTGTGTGAACACTCCTGAGTACACTGAGGCTGCTCTGATATCGATGCCACACTCTGTCAAGTCTGATTCATAGAAGATCAGGTTTCCTTTCTGCAGCTGATCAAAAGCCAGTTTTCCCAGAGACTCAATCATCTTCCTGCTCTCTGGACTCCAGTGTGGATCTGTCTCAGCTCCTCCATCATACTTGACCTTCTTCACTTTGGCCTGAACCACAATGAAGTGGATGTACATCTCAGTCAGGGTCTTGGGCAGCTGTCCTCCCTCTCTGGTTTCCAGCACATCCTCCAGAACTGTAGCAGCGATCCAGCAGAAGACTGGGATGTGACACATGATGTGGAGGCTTCGTGATGTCTTTATGTGGGAGATGATCCTGCTGGCCTGCTCCTCATCTCTGAATCTCTTCCTGAAGTACTCCTCCTTCTGTGGGTCAGTGAACCCTCTGACCTCCGTCACCATGCCAACACAGTCGGGAGGGACCTGATTGGCTGCTGCTGGTCGTGTGGTTATCCAGAGGTTAGCAGAGGGCAGCAGTTTCCCTCTGATGAGGTTTATCAGCAGCGCATCCACTGAGGTGGACTTTCTAGGGTCAGTTAGGATTGTAGTTTTGTGGAAGTTCAGAGGAAGTCGACACTCATCCAGACCATCAAAGATGAACACAACCTGGAAGTCTTCAAAGCTGCAGATTCCTGCTTCTTTGGTTTCAGTAAAGAAGTGATGAACAAGTTCCACCAAGCTGAACTTTTCCTCTTTCATCACATTCAGCTCTCTGAAAGTAATTGGAAATATGAACTGGATGTCCTGGTTAGTTTTGTCTTCAGCCCAGTCCAGGGTGTATTTCTGTGTAAAGACTGTTTTCCCAATGCCAGCCACTCCCTTTGTCAGCACTGTTCTGATTGGTTCATCTCTTCCAGGTGAGGCTTTAAAGATGTCTTCTTGTCTGATTGTTGTTTCTGGTCTGTTTGGTTTCCTGGATGCTGTTTCAATCTGTCTGACCTCATGTTCATCATTGACCTCTGCAGTCCCTCCCTCTATGATGTAGAGCTCTGTGTAGATCTGATTTAGAAGGGTTGGGTTTCCTGCTTTAGCGATCCCCTCAAACACACACTGGAACTTCTTCTTCAGAGCAGACTTTAGTTTACGATGACAAACTGCAGCTTCAAGTTCTGAATAATAAAAATAAAAATACAACTTCAACAATAATATTTTACAAAACGCTGATGACAATTTCTGACCCACTGAGGAATGACTGAACACAGTGGTGTCACAGGTGTCTCATTTATCTAACAGCTTAAATCTTTAGATAAATCCTCTTACGGCTCTGCAGACGGTCAGCCAGCTCCTCCTGCTTCATTCTCCTCAGGAAGTCCACTGTGATCTTCACAAATGCCTCTCTGCTGTGTTTCCTCTGCTCATCATCCTCCCTCTGAAACTCCAAGCACTGGGGCTTATTTGGATTCAGAGCCTTCTGGATCTTCTTCAGCTCGTTCTTCACAAAAGTAATGATGTTGTCCTCCAGCAGCTGGAACAGAATATTTTATGAATATTCATCATGGCCTTGCCATATTGGTCCATTTGATTGACCTTTATTATAATTATGTATTTATTTTATTTTCAGTTGTTACAGTCGGGACAGACATGACTGGGGGATAGGACAGGGAGAAAGAATGAAAGAAAAAGAGGGAGAGAAAGAAAAATAGAAGGGAGAAGAGATGGTGAGAAAGGGGAGAAGAAAGAAAGAAAACAAACAAAACACCTGGATCACCTGTATGAAGAAAAAAAACAGAAGAGAAAACAAACAAACAAAAAAAAAACAGCAACATAATAAATACAGCACCATCACAATAAACTAGCTAGCAGTAGATAACAGTAGATACTAAATATTAAATGTTATTGTGCAGCACGCAAGATAGATAGCGCACAATGTGCTTTGAGGTAGAAGCCAAGAAAGGTGTAGTTTGTGTCCGTGAACACCATTGTGTACACCTGTGTGGATAAGCATGCTTGTATTCCAAAGGTTTCTCCATGTAACGATCTGCTAGGGAATGTGAGGAGCCATAGCCCCGTCCCCCAGGGCATGAAGCAGCTATGGAGGAGATCCAGGCCCCAGACATACAGAGGCCCCAGAGTATGAGGACCCAATGAGGACCACCAAAGGGGGGGAACCGTGCCACCCTCCTGGGAAGAGCTGAGTAGACCCCCAAACGAGATGTCACCCAGCAGCCACAGAGCAGAGGCTGGAGGGGTTGCAGTGGCGTGCCCGCGGGCTCTGCCGGCAGCCAGCTGCGCCAGAGAGGACCGAGCTTCAGGCCCAGAAGCCTGAGGGCACCCCACCCCCCGGAAGGGGCCCAGCCGGGCCACAGGTGCCAGGCCCCGCTAATCGGCCACCAGGAGTAAGCCGGTACATACATGAGTGCCCAGCCTCAGTTGACAAGAACCACCAGCACACCAACGTCTGAGGGCATCAGCCACCGGCAGGGAGTGTGGTGAGGGGAGATAGGCCTCCGTACTTTGGAGGGCCTGAGATGTTCCCAGAGAGGTAGAGTCTAAGGCCCAACCTGACATATAGACACAAACGAACAGGCGCACACAGACTCAAACGTGCATTCCCACCCCCATATACACGACCAAATACTCGGCACTTACCCAACATGTACACAGACACAAATAGACACTGCACAGACAATCACACTCCCCAAACATACTCTGTATCCCAGGTCCAGGTACCCCCGCCCCCAGAGGGGCAAGCCGCACCTAGACCCAGGAGGTGTAACCCTTCTCTCTGGGGTGGAGGCAAGCGGACCGCCCCCCTATCTGCAGTAGCAGGGAGGCCCCGCATCCCAGACCCCAATCCGACGGCCAGCAGCTCCTCCCAGCCCCCCAGCCCTGATGGCCAACAGAATCGGGGGGGGGGGGGGGGGTGAAGACCCCAAACCTCCCTCCGCCCGCTCATATGTAGTGTTGCTGTGTGCTGTTCTAAAGTGCATTTAAAACACAGGAGGGCATGGTGCTTCCTGCCAGAGAGCAGCACGGCTCCTCCCGAAAACCCTCAGTGTCTATATGCATTAAAATTGAGGGTAGGGCACCAGCGCCAGAGGTGGGTTGGAATACACCGACCATCCTCTGGATGCTGTAAAACGTGCCCACCCCCAAGGCCCTATATGTATGTGTTGTGTGAGAGTGTGATTAATGTGGATGTCTAGGTTGCAGGATAAAATTGAGGCACAGGTGGCCAGAAGGGGACAGAGGGGGGGGAGTGCCTCCCCTGCACCCTGGTGACATATCTGCACCCCAAGCCCTGTGTGTGTGGGTGGGTGTGGTAGAGCGGGAAGAGGGAGGTAGCTGAGGATGGGGAGGGAAGAAAGGGAGGGGCAAGTGGCCCCTCCCTGGGGCCAGCTCCCCCGCTGACCCCAGTAAGCACCCCCAACTCTGGAACCCACCAGGGCAAGGGGGCCCAGGTTGAGTTCATTCTCTACCTCTCCTATATCTCTCCCCCCACCTGCAAAGTGAGCTCCATTAGAGAGGAGACCACCTGCAAAGATGTAACAGCCTCCCCACCAGTTAGAGAGCCCCTTAGTTGGGCTGATGCACCAGAGGTCCCCTGCACTGGGGCTGAGCAAACCAAAGAACCAAAGAGCGTGGGTGTAATTGTCCGGTGTATTTGCGAGGCAGTGTGAGCAGTTGTTAGAAGACGTATAGCCCATCTTGAACATCCTATGACCGGTATAGTGCACTCTATGTAATATTTTGTATTGTATTAATTGCAAACTGGGATTTCTGATCCATTGAAAGGTTTTTAAGCATATCTGAGACCAAAGGTTTTGGTCTAAGCTGATTGATAAATCTGCTTCCCATTTTGCAATTGGAAGGGATATTGATTTATCTATTTTAGAAAGCATTCTGTATATTTTAGACAATAATTTGGGGGGTTTTAGATTAAAAAAAATGTAACACACTTGGTGGTGTTTGTAATTCAGCTTCACTGGGATTAAATTTCTTTTTTTACTATAGATTTAATTTGTTGATATTCCAAAAATCGTTTCTTGTTGATCCCATATTGTGTAACTAGTCTGTCAAACGAAATAAAGTCTGTTCCTTCCAATATATGTTCCAAGTATTTAATTCCTTTGCAACTCCAATCTGGAAAATTAATCATATTATTGTTTTGTAATATGTCCGGATTGTTCCAGATAGGTGTACGTTTGCATGGGATTAATGAGGACTCTGTCATTTTTAGATACTCCCACCATGCTGTCAGAGAAGAGCTGATGTTGATGCTTTTAAAGCATTCATGTCGTTTGATGTTTGAACTGATAAATGGTAGGTCTGAAATTTCTAGATTATTACATAGTGCCTGTTCTACATCTAGCCAGGGCTCATCTAAGAAGCTGTGTTTAAACCATCTAAAGATGAACTGAAGCCTGTTGGCTAAAAAATAGTGATTAGGCAGTAAGTTAGGCAGATCTAATCCTCCTTTATCCTTGGTCCTTTGTAATGTTTTTAAGCTGATACATGGGGGTTTGTCTTTCCAAAGGAATTTAGAAATACATGAGTCTAGAGATCTGAACCAATCTTGTGATGGCTTATTTGGGATCATTGAAAACAAATTGTTTATTTTTGGCAAGAGTGATATGGGTAAAGATTTCCATCTAGCCAGATTGCTTTCTACTGTCTTTAAAAGCGGGATGTGGTTTAATTTAGTTAATTCTGAAAGCTTAGGAGAGACATTAATACCTAAATATTTTATATTTCCAGATTGCAGTGGTGTAGTATGGAACGCCAGGACTGCCATAATGAATTAATTAAATACACCATTAAATAATTAATTAAATGTGGCAATAATTAATTAAAATCGGAAATAATTAATTACATAAATATTTACGACACATGTAATTAATTAATTATTGACACATTTAATTAATTATTGACACATTTAATTAATTATTTATTTATTTCACATTTTAATTAATTATTGACACATTTAATTAATTAACTATTGACACATTTAATTAATTATTTATTTATTTCACATTTTAATTAATTATTGACATATTTAATTAATGGATCCACTGGTTTCCGTTATAGTTGAGGACCACCTAATCTGGTTGTCTCAATACAGCCGAGTCTCAACTCACATCATTAGTAAGTGCTAATGCTGCTAATTTCCATCATATTTCTCATTTATTTCTGAAAGTTATTGTAGAAACAGTTATTCAGCTTCATTCCCACTGATCTCAACTACAAACTGTTTCACTTTGGTTTTTGTTTAAAGCCTCGAGTTTAAAACATTTCCCTGTGATCACATTTGCACTGTATGATTTCAAAGTTTGTTTGCTTTTGCTCATTTAGTCCACAGAGTCCTTGGTGTTCTGAAAGGGACCTATAAATAAATGTATTATTATTAATATTAATAATAAAGTAGTTGTTGTACATGTACAGACCATAAATATGGAGTCCAGCTGTGTTTGATGCTGCTGGGCAGACTGACCACTGGGAACCTCCACTCTGTGGAGGAAACATGGACACACACACACATACACATGAAGCCACTTTCATTATTAAAATGTGAATTCACCTTTGAGAATCTACAGGGACAATTTGGACTGGATAAATCAGATTTATTTAGGTACTTTCAATTAAGACACTTATACAATACAGAAATTTGGAAGAAGCCCTTGAAAGAAGGAAGCCATATAATAGAAATAATAACTGGTGCATATAAAAAACCTCCATCAAGAATTTTATCGAAATTATATAATGGTCTGCAAAATTTGAATAGGAATGAAACATTACATATCAAACAAAAGTGGGAAACTGAATTACATTTTGAGTTGTCAGAGGATGACTGGCGATCCGTATGTCTCACACAGCATAATTCCACCAGCTCATGACAGACAATGGAGAGAATATGGCTGGAAAAATGTGATTAGGTTCTTTATTACTTCTTATATTAAAAGTAAGCAGCTGAAAACACCCCAACGGTGCTGGAGATTATGTGGAGACTGGGACGCAAATTATTCTTATGTGTTTTGGAAGTGTAAACATGTCAAACCTTACTGGGAAAGCATTGCAGTAACAATGAAGAGAGTGCTGGGGTACGTAGTGCCGTGTGAGGCACGAGTAATGTATTTTGGAATATGGGAAAATGTAAGAAAGGAGGACCATTACTTGTTTAAAATTATGTTGTTGTCAAGCAAAAAGGTAATAACAAAAAACTGGTTGAAAAGTGACCCTTTAAAACTGGAAGAATGGACTGATGTAATCGAGGAAATATATATAATGGAGAAAATGACACTCTGAGACTGAAATCTGACAAACACCGAAAACAGTGGATAAAATGGATAGCCTACAAGACTCATTCAGCCCCATAAGGCAGGGACCATTCCTCGTTTTCTTTTTCTTTTTTTCCCCCCTCTCTTTTGTCTAATTCAAATTAACTTTAGTCTTTGGTTCTTGGAGGCATAGGCGGATGGCCGGGCCCTGAGAGAATGGGGTCCTTCTATTTCCCGCTTTGGGTTCAAATATGTTATGATTGTGGATGGAGCCGGACCTGCCGGTGAGAGGACCGGAATTCGGGCTTTGTTTGGCAGTCCTCATATGGGTGTAAGGGGCTGGGTGGATGGTGTTTTTGGGACGGGATCGATAAGACAGTACTTTGGGTATTCCCTGGCTCCATCTATATATATATATATGTGTGTATAATTATTCTTTGTTTTCTTTTCCCCACAGATTAGGTGTGCTTTATAACTTTTAGTTTGTTTCTATTGTACTTCATATTTTTGTTTGCATGTACTATAAATTTGGAAAAGTACAAAAATGTGAATTCAGCCTCTAAAAGCTCCCTGTGTCTGACCTCACTTATGTGTTTCTGAAAGAACCGTTAAAAATTCCCATAAACACTTTAAAACTTGTGAAAAAACCTTTTTAGAACAGTTAGGGCTGTTATTTGTTGAACTCTTGGCTGACATCATATTAAATGCTTTGGATTCAGAATATGATGTCACTCAAGTTTTCATGTGTGTGAAGGCAGACGAGTCAGTACTTTTGGTAATACAGTGTAAAGTTGAATTTATTGATTGATTTCCATGAACACCACTGTGGTTCAGTGTTGTCCTGATGGAGTCTCATTAACAGCAGCCTGTATGATCCAGGCTTTAGCTGCTGGGTCTCTGTGTGACCTCTCAGACTGTTTAACAGATCAGACACAAAGAGAATCAGAGCAGCTCTTTAAAGACAAACATGAACCCACTCAGGTCACACTTTCCCCACAGATATGAGCATCACTGTCCTCAAACAGCAAATGACCAAGTCGAACATTTTTCTCTTTCATTGTTTTCTTTTTAATGAATCTTTGTAACAATCTGAGGATGTTTCAGGTCAGATTTATCCAGGAAACACAAACATGTAAAGGAGTCATCACATCTCTCTGACCTCGTTGGTCCAGGTTCAGCACTGAAGAATGGAGGGTGATCATTGGACCGGTCACTCCTCACAGACGAACAGCTGGACCCTGCAGACTGTGACCTCTGACCTCTGCAGACACAAATATGATTGAAGCAGCTGTGATCACACAGACTGCAGATAATGCAGCTGTTTCCTGTCAGTAACAGTCCTCTTAGATTAGAGTTCAGCTTTTTACAGGAAAACTGGACAAAACTGATTTTTTTTACAAATTCATTTTCATTTCCTCTCAGCTCAAAAAAACAGTCAGAAAATCAACAAAAATTCACATGTACAGACCCGATATCTGACTTAAAACATATGTGAGATTTATATTGTCAGTTTATCCAACACTACTAAGCGGTCTTTACCTTTAAGCTCTCTTATTCCTGTCCTTTCTTAACTTTCTCCGTCTCTGAAGGAGGTCAGATCTTTCTTTTTGTCTGTTAGTTTCTCAGCTGATGTTTTTTGAGCTAACAGAGCTAACAGAAACGCTGCATTTGAAATGACCTGGCACTTTAAAAATGTTTTTCCCTTTATTCTCCTCTTCAGTATGCTAACTAGATGCTGAAGTACCACAACTGCAACTTATGGACACCTGCAGTCATTCACTGTCCCACTTTTAACCTGCGACTTTAGCATACGTCATCTCTTTTTATTCGACATCTTAATAAATATAAATAAAGGAACAGAAGCCTTTCATGTGTTTCTATTTAGGCTTAGATGTTTGAAGGCTTGTAGTGATGTGAAATAAGAATGTCCAAAATGTGTTATACCGTGCAGCAGCCCATGTCGCCCGTATCAAAAACCGCCACTGTACACAGGACAGGAAACTGAACCATGATTAAGAAAGAATATTAATGAACCAAGAAAAGACATAAACACTGGGTCACAGGACCGTAGTAGAAAAGAAAAGTTGCTGGTACTCATGGTGCCCCGACGTCCTGCCAGCGCCGTATAAAAGAGGAGCTGAGACGTCCTGAGGGTAGAGCGCTCATAACTTAAACCTGTGATGTTATGATGTGTGTGTTGGCTCTCATGTATGCATGCAGTAATACATAGCTTGACCACAGCTCTTTCTCAGTTGCAGACGTTATTTTATCAGAAAACTCCACGACAACATCATGATATAGACTTGTAGTTTGCACCGATGTGTTTTCTAAATTCGATCACACACATATATGTGAAAAGTGAGTGTGAGACACTGAATGAGCTCATAGAATCTGTTGCACTTCTGCAAAGTGTTCAGCATAATATTAATTAGCCATTAATTAGAAGAGCTGTATTGTTGATTTGTCTGCTATTCTACTTAAAAGATCAAACTAATATATGATATGGACTCATTACATGTAAAGTATTGCAAGCCTTTAATTTTTATAAGTTTGATGATGGTGCCCAAAGCCACCAAACAGCCTAGGACCGCCCCTGCCTGTGTACCTTCCATGTCTTGTGTCTCTACAGGATTTTGTTAAGTTGTGCGTTCTCCCTGTCTTGTTGTGTCTGATTAGTTCCAGCAGTTGTTTAACTGAATTTCTCTGAGCAACCAACTCGAGGGATCAATAAAATTCTCTCTCTTTTTCTCCTCTTTAACCTTGTTACAAACACTACAGCTAACTGTGGATTTTCCTGTTTTAGCTCAACCAGCAAACAAAGCAGAACCACTTCATGCTGATGAGACAAAGAGTGAAAGTTTTTAAATAAACTTATTGCTTCAGCAAAGAGCAGCACAACAGTGAGACAAATTTTTAGCTTCAGTGCTCTTATTCTCCACAAAGTCATTGCTTCTGTCTCTAATTAGCTAACATGAACTAATCTATGTCGATTAGCTACCAACCAACTCAAAGAGTTCATGTTACTAACAGCTCACCTCTCTGCAGCAGACACAGGCTGGACTTTAAAATCAATGATGGCATCTTTAGATGTGTCACTCTGTAAGGACACAGAGCTGGGTGGAGGTCCAGGCTGGTTCCTGTGAATAATGATGGAGCAGTGATGTGAGTGCTGAGCTGTGACATGGAGAAGAGTCATGAACAGTTAGAGATGGTCATCTCACCTCTGAGCTTTGATCTGGCTCTCATGTTCTCCACACAGAGTGCTTTTAGAGGGAGGGACTCCCTCCTCTCTGTCCTCACACTGATCCATGCTGCTCAATTCACATCAGCTCACACACACTTTCTACCTTCACCTGCAGAGGAAACACAAATCATTCATGTGCACATCAACTGAGAGCTGCAGAGGTCGTGTCTGATGTGTTGGACTAACATCCATCTGAGACACAGCTTTCATCAGTTCACTACAAAAAGTGTCACAGAGCCCAGTTCAGCCTCCAAATCCTCCATTACTGTAGTCCTACAAAGGTCAAACATGGCTGCAGCTTTATGTCAGTAACAATGTCCAGGACCGAGCTGACTGCTTACAGAGTTCATGCTCTAACTGCTAGCTGCTCTGCTAGCTAACTCATGTTAATGCTGCTCAGAAAATGTTTATAAAACATTAAAGAGTGAAAAGTAAAGCTTGGAGTCACAGGATGATGCTGATGTAAGCAATGAGAGCACTGAGTTCTTCATTGATGTTCCTTTGTTGTTAAGCCACAGAAAAAGAAATCTTAAGGAAAAAATTACAATGTTGATAAATCTATTTATTTGTAAGACAAAACTTGGCTTAGTTTGTGGAAAGCTGCATGAAGCTGGCAGTGTGACATTTGTCTCAAAACTGCACGTGTGATGGAGAGAAATGTTTTAGATATTTGTGCATACAGGAAGGTTTTTGATTGGTGAAGCTGAACTTCATAAACTGAGTGTAAATGATGAGGATCTTTTCAGGTTGGGATGTGTGGATTGAAGCACACACTTGTGAGTACTCATATGAAACACACAAATCACTGCAGACGTGTGTAAATCTTATGGATCATATCGCACCCAGTCGAACAACTCTAGAGACACGTTTGTCTGTTAATGAGCTGAGATCTTTTATTGGGACTCGTCATCCAAGAGAAACCCTCCCTGTCACCATGGTTACTGATTGTCACCTGTGTGCACAGAGAGCAGAGAGAGGCTCTGCAGCTGTGCACCGCTGATGTCAGTGTGCGCAGCTGCATGTGGGAGTTTCTAGTGAACCATCACGTTACACATGTTTCTGATGTGACTTCATCCCAGATACACGATGACAAACAGCTTTACTTTAACTTTACATTTATAATTTGGTCTCTTTCAGGAGAGTCCAGACTCCTACACAAACATTCAGAGCCTGAAACACAGAGACTAACTGAAAAACGTGTTTAGTCTTAAAATCAAATCACAGCAGAGCGAGTAGAGAAAGAAACGACAGACCAAATCTTCACAGCATATTTCCTTTTTTCTTCAGAAACATGTTTCCACGTCACGTACAGCGGCCTCACTCAGAGCTCAGGGCGCGGTCAGCCTCTTCGTCCAGCTGTGAGTCCGTTACCGTGAACTGTGGAGCGGCAGATTTGTGCTGAACTAAGCTGCACACAGCTGATGTTAGCCAGGAAACATTACACACTGTTAACGTTACCTTAACACAGAGCTTCACACGGAGACGATCAGCGTCAGACACAAAGTTCAGGAGAGAAAAACTTCGGGAAGGAAAAACCAGGGAGGGGCTTGTGGGACAGAGGGTCCACAGCCACAAACAATCACAGCACTCCATTTCACTCCGCTTTTGTTACGCCCCCCGCTTTTCCACAGCAGTAAACTGTGGCAGTAACAGAGAGGATGGAGTCAGTGAACTCAGCACATAAGATTTTCTATTGAACGTAGAAAAACACAGAATAGATTAGTTTGAGTGAATGGACAGCCCATGTTGCACAGACCATAATAATACTGACAGGCCACTGTTTGTTCAGAGCTGATTTATTTCTGCTCATTTTCCTGTTTGAAACACAAACATCTGTCAACACTTTGTTTCAGCTCCACATTCATCCAAACATCCTCAGAGTCCTGACAGTCAAACATTCATGCTGAGAGTGATCATGGACGAGTGTGAGGTACTAAACTACTGTAACACTTTACCTTCATCTGATGTCAGAATGACCATCAGCAGGATTCTAATGCAGGACTTTCACTGCAGTAAATACTCTGAATACTACAGACAGGCTGATCCCAACAGCAGCAATAACACCTGAAAATACATGAAAGTAACATTAAAGCAGCGTTTCATCCTCACTGTGTGTTTAAACACACTGATCCAGGATCAGATTCATGTTTCTGACCTGAGAGTTTACCTGTACACTAATGATGCATTCAGGGTCCTGCAGCAGACTGTTGGCTCTACAACGGGGGTTTATCCTTCAGTGACTGCAAAAATAAAATCTGCTAGAAGATAGAAGCTCTGAGGTCACACTGTCAACATGTCAGCACACGAGCTCACACATGACTGCTTCATCAACATGGAGGTCTGAGTGTTTATTAAAGGATCATTGTGTGAAAGACGCTCTAACACAGCTGACTGCAGCCTTTAGCTGTGAGCACACAGTGTCTCACGCTTACATTCACTTTACTGCCAAATATACTCAATAACTTTAAACAGCTACTGTGGTTCCAGGGCTGAACCCCCAGTGTTTCCCCTGATCAGGTCTAAGATATCTGCCTGCACTGCAAGGCCCAGCTCCAGGATCATGTTCAGCTATAAATAGACTGCATGTTTTACAGGGACTGACAGCACTAAAGGAGAAGAGGACAAACTAAACAGGACACACACAGTTTGTTTATGAAGAAAAAATCAGTCAGTGAGTTTGATTCAAGCTGATCAATAATGTATAATCATGTGGATTTGTCTTCAAACACATGCGTGATTTGTCTTGAAATAAGAGCTGAACATGCTTTAGTGTGTAGAAGCTGTTGTTATTGCAGCACTCCCTGATGTTTGAAAGTGTCCATTTTAAAGTGGTCGTGTGTAGGATTGTGTTTCCTTCCTTTGTGCAGTTCTTACAGTAAACATGTTTGAATGTTTCCTGTTCCCCTGATGCTGCTTCCTGTTGGATAAAGTTGGTTTGAATAACATGTTCTTATAGGTTTCAATGAACTTCAAACTGTGATCCACTTACAAAACTGTCTCATTTTATTGGAACGATCCACATTTGCATCCATTCACGGTACATTTGACATCTGAACACGTTTGTACACATGATGAAAGGACAGATGGTGTTTGTGTGTCCTTCTTAAACTTAGTGTGAATGTTTCATCATGTAGAACTACTTAGAACAAAGTCTTTGGGAACATTTGGAGAACACGTTTAGGAAAGCAACATCCTGGTAGAACATTTTCTTAAAGCAAAGCAGAGCTGCAACATGACTGTGAGGATTCACAATAATAAAGTCAGAATACTTTATTATTATGAAGACTAAAGTGCACCTTAATGCTGCCAATGAATACACATGTTCTTTGTGAAAGCATGAGCACAGCTGACATGCACCACACTGACCCCACTCGCCCCATTTCTTCATCCACTTCTTGCTCTTGTGCTTGAAATGAGACGCAGACGCAGTAAAAGTAAGAGGCTCTAAAATCCACAAAAAGGGGGCTTGTTAGATCAGGATATTGATGTGATCCATAGAAACATGGATAATACACCACTTTATTTGAAGACATCTGTAGCACTGCCTCAGTTCTGGATGTTTCCACAGACTCCTCTGTGCACCTAAAGAAAAGGTCAAAGGTCAGCAGCACATGTAGTTGGGACAATTCTTCATTTACAAACAACAGTCGCACAAACTACACAATTATTTTCCTCCAATTAGGACTTTTCACTTGCAGAAATGGTCCTGTGTCATTTCTAGGTTGTGATATGAAAAACTAGTTCCTAATGGCAGCGATTCACTCAGTAAACATTTCATTTCAACATGTTTCCTTCACCACCCTAACACACAGATCCAATAAGATCAGGAAGTGGGCAGTATAGTACAGTATGTGTTATTTTGTACTGTACTGCCCAAACTAAAGATCTGCTGACGTGTTGGAAATGATTCAGATGTTTATTTTGGACGATACAGCAGAAGATCAGACATGAAAGTGGAGATAACACAGAAGACCTGCAGCAAAGGGTCAGAGGTCAGACTGGGCCACGTGATTCAACAATGAGCCAATGATCATCAAGTAGTGACTAAAGCAGAGCCCTGACGTTCTGACATTTATCACACAGTTAGAACAAATGTCTGCTGATGACTTCATCTCATGAAATGACTGATAGATGTCAATTCATTGATCAGCTGAGCTGCTGATCTTCATCGTGCATAGAAACATTGAGCTTGTTTCAATCAGTAAATAACTCCCACTACTCTCAGTTTGAACTGTTCCCACTCAAAATGCTGTCAGAACAATGATCATTGTAGAACTTCACAAACATCACGTGTTGTTTTCCACATGTAAGATCAGCAAACATACAGAAACTTCCTGTTGCCACACACGGCCTCTAAAATCTCTTCCACGCTTTCTGTCTGAAGTCCACTCTCTGTGTCGGATCCACAGGAAACAACAAGATCTTATTAACATGGTTTTCAATGTGTCGCCTTCCAAAAAGTCCAACCAATGAACAAATGTGTATATTTGTGGAGGCCGAACAAAAGCATGACACATTTGTCTGTTTCTATAAACTGGTGTCAAACACAAATATGAAGAGTTTCATTGACAGACTCCAAAATGCCCCCGCAGTGAATCAAAGGGAAATCCTACAGTGTGGCCAGAGAATCTTAATGGCTCCAACATCAACACATCCACAATGTTGGATCCAGTTCTACCTCACAGAGTTACTAAGACACACCCTCTGCCAGCATTACAACAGCTCCACCTGCTTCACCTGCCTCCTCAGCCTCTGTACACCTGAAGAGAAAAGAAAGGCTCCAAAAGCTCAAATCTACAAAGGATTCATGAAGTTTCATCCAACAAGAACATGTTTGCCTTCCACAGTGTGCTGTTAGACACCACTGTACCTCTGCCATTTCAAAAAGAGCAGCTTGGGAACATTTTGGCTCCAAACACTTTGTGTTTAAGTTCCTAATCTTTGTTTTCTTTGTGAACAACATCTGGAGCTTTTTGACTCATAGAAACATCATTTTGTTCTTTAGATGACAGCAGATTGGGACTGAATAATCAATCACTATCAAACCAATAAAGATGCTGATTTTACAGGAACTTTGTTGGAGAAGCTGGAAAGACATGAAACTGATCCCAAACCAGTTGATAGTGCTGATTATTCCAAATAAAGCTGTTTTCCATTTGAGATGACTTTCTGTCCTGATATATAATAAAGATGTTAGTTGTTTTTGAGCCCCTGTATTAAAAGTAGATCCAGTTTAAAGTCAGCTTGAGTTTGATGTCTTTATGTCAAAGCTGCTCATGATGTTGAGCTGCTGATGGAATAAAAACAGGTAAAAATCTGCCTCAATATAAAAGCATGTAGTCCAGACTTAAATGTAGCCTATTGTTAGCTGAGGTCCACACACAGTGTTTGACAGTGTAAACTGTGTGAAAGGGCTGCTGGTGGAGCTCACTAGGATGAGCAGGTGACCATGTGCCACGAGGTGGAGAGCAGCTGGCCTGGCTTTGATTCTGACCACGTCCCCTTTCTCTCTCCCTCTGCTTTGCTGTCACTTATCTTCACTGCTCTGTCCAATAAAGCTGAAAAAGGCCCCAAATCAAAGAAATCTGCTGCAGCCTCTGAAATGTCTTCTGTTTCCTTCCCGACGGCTTTTTCACCGTCAGCCCATCAGACAGTCCAGCAGCATTTATGATGATGTCATGATGTTGAAGAGACTGCTATGGTGGCCTCCCATGACCCCCAGCCTCATCTACACTGAGATGCAGACATTTGAAAAGCAGACAACTGAATAATAGTCCAACACAACAGTCTGTGTACAGACACACACTGAGCTTTCATAGAGTCAAAGGAGTCAATCAAACACAGCTAGTTGAGTCATTTCTTGTGTGAGTCTAAAGTGAATCTAGTGTTTGAAAGTCCACTTCCTGTATTTGTTGTTGAAGACTTCTTCAGCTTCTTCTCAAGGACATCAGCTGCTTGTTTGGCAGCAGAGGCAGTTAAGAAGCTTCCTGAAAAACACTGAACAGTGAGTTCACTGTGGCATATGACAAATTCAGCTTTCTATGTGCAAATGTGTCTGTGTCAACCTTTCAAATGCTGTTGAATCCAAAACATCAGCGGCTCCTTGGCTGCTCACTTCATGCACTTCTGTCTTTGTGACAGTCCAATGACATCACAGCTGTTTCCACCCCCAGTGTCTCAGGACTGGACACCTTTAAACATGTGGAGGATCAAACAGCCGTCCAGCTAAACATACATGAAACTATCAAAGCTGACAATCATTCCAATAACATCTAATCAGTGGCGGTCCTAGCCCGTTTGGCGCCCTGGGCGAACACTCCCTCTGGCGCCCCCCTGGGCGAACACTCCCTCTGCCCCAACCACACACACACACACACACACACACATGAAGAGAGAGAGAGTGTATGCATAGTATGCAAACGGCTACTAAACAGACATCATAATTCGTCATACAATGACACATTATTGTACATATTGTTTGGAGTTTAGTCTGTTACTGTTGCTATTTTTGCCATTTCTTCTTGGAGGAACTGTAACCCACATATTTTCCTTAGGGATTAATAAAGTATTCTGATTCTTAATATTTTAGGATACATGACCTGCCATTATCCACTGACACATCTGCTTACCTGTATCTTTTGCTCGTTTCTCCTTGTAGGAGCCATAATTAAATGTATTCAATTTTAATGATCACTGGGTTTTCATTTGTTTGGTTGCTATGGTGATGTGTAACGGGAGTCACGTGCATGTTAGCGGCGACATTAAGAGGGCGTTGTCAGTCTGTCTTTCACTGGTTTGATTTTGACAGAGAGGAGGGCTGGGTAGCCGTAGTTTTTGTTGGTCGCAGCACAGCGAGTTTCCCCTTGTTGCATTAGAGCCTGTGATGTTTTAAGAGTTTGAATCGCGAGCTGATAACATTGCTCTGTAAACTTTTCAAGCACTTTAATAAACAAGCAAGCAATTCCACCTCTCGCATTATTGCGTAAAGTTGACAGCGCGTCAGGCAAATAGGCTCAATCCCCGGCCTCTAGCGACTGTGGAAGTCGCTACACTCCTCCTCTTCTTTTCTCTTTTTTTAAACTTTAAAAACGGGTTGTGTGTGAGACTTTAAACCAACAAAATATAAAATATAGGGGAGAGTGAGGTAAGATGAGCCAGTGGGTAAGTTGAACCACCCCTTGTATCTAGGTAACTGTATTCATGTTTTGTCATGTGACCATAAATCCAGGAAGCACTCATCATTTCCATCCTGCTATATTAAAGAGGAGCACATTGGAGAAGGGGTAAGTCTGTATTACACAAAAAAATGTTTTCTGCTTGTCAAAGTAAAATTTCTGCATATCAGGTAAATTGACTGTAATATTAAAACAAATGTATCTGTGTCTAAAATGATATATTATACATGTTGGTGGGTTTCTAAAATATAATATCATCTGAAGAAGTTTTCTAAAGATTAGCCTAAATTGCTAAACAAGCCCGTTTTTTTCAAAATGGTGGCTATGGGGCAAAGTGAGCCAAAGGCTATGGGGTAAATTGATCCAATGGTTCAACCTACCCCACTATAAGGCACTGAAATTTATTTAAGGCTCTGACTTATTAAATAGTATTTTAGTTCAGTATACTGAACCCTTTTGTTGTATTTGTCATATGTTAACTATTATAGAAAAGATATCATGCCAAGGACCTACAGACGGAAGACCAGCTGGGGCTCAACACCCCTGGAGGAGATTGAAAGGGCAGCGAGTGAAGTCAAGGGAGGAAAGTCCATAAGATCAGTGGCTAAAGAAAGACAAATTGACAGGTCAACACTCAGGAGATATATTAAAAAGAGGGACACACAGGAGGTCAAATCGGTTGGCTATAGTGGAACAGCTTCAGCAAAGAGAGTCTTCTCTGAGGAGGTGGAGAAGGAGCTAGCAGAGCATATCAAGAAGCTTGCAGAGCAGTTCCATGGTATTTCCCCAAAGAAATGCCGTGAACTGGCATTAGAATTGGCAGGCAGAAACAACATTGTGCTCCCCTGACCTGCCACTGCTGCTAATCATGGATAACCATGAAGCCCACATTTCACTGAAGGCTTTGGACATAGCAAAAACAAGTGGTATTGTAATGCTCACAATTCCACCCCACACTTCCCATCGCCTTCAGCCTCTGGATAAGTGTGTGTATGGTCCATTTAAAACCTATTACAACAGAGCTCTTGATGGCTGGATGAGGTCCAACCCAGGCAAAACTGCCAGCATATACCAAATTGCTGGTTGTGTGAATGATGCTTTCATGTCAGCAATGACACCACGAAATATCTCCTCGGGATTTAGAGCCACTGGGATTTTCCCTTACAACAGAGATATCTTCTCTGATGCAGAGTTTGAGCCATCCATGGTGTCAGACAGGCCCAACCTGGAGCAGCAGCCTGCCGCTGAAGGTGTTGCACCTGTGGTTTCAGCCTCTCTTTCTGCTGAGCTACCTTCACCAGACCCTGTACATGCATGTGGTTCACGAAGTGACCCCAACCATGCTCGATATGTGTCTCCCACTGATATTCTACCCTTACCCAAAAGTCAGCAGCCCAGGAAACAAACAAATCGAAAGCGTGTGAAGACACGAATCCTGACTGATACACCTGAAAAGCAGGCAATTGAGAGAGCCCATGAAGAAAGGACAAATAAACTGAAAGGCAAAAAAGAAATAATCCACAAAAAGCAAGGAATGTGGAAGAGGAAACAAACCCAGACAAAAATTGCAGTGGAAAGCAGCTCTGAGGAGAGTGATGTTCCCATCCCATTTGAAGACACTTCTGAGTATGAGAGTTCCAGCGATGAAAGAAGTGAACCAGATGTCTCAGACCTGGTAGTTGGTGACTTTGTCATCGTAAGATTTGCATCCAAATCCAGGAGCCACCATTACATTGGCCTGGTTGACAGCTTTGCAGACAACGAAGTGAGTGCCAGATTTCTCAGAAGAATCCGAGGGATCACTAGCAGTAAGAAACCCACGTTTGTGTTCAAGGAAAATGATGAGGCATCTTTCCCACGCAAGGATGTGCTGAAGAAGCTACCTCAACCTCAACAGGCTGGGGGAACTGCAAGGAGGGAGCAACAGTTCATATTCCCCTGCAACCTTGATCATTGGAATATTGAATAGTTCTTTTGAATAAATGGTTTTGAACTGGTGGTTTGTTTAGAAACCACCAGTTTCCAGGTTTGTTCTCACGGGTTTACAACTGTTAAAATGGTTTGTTTTCACAATATGATCAGTTTTACATTTTAAAAACTACATGGTCAGTTTGCCCCAAGATGGCTCAGTTTACCCACTGACTAGGTTCAATTTACCCCTAATCTGGGGCAAGTTGAGCCAAAGGAGCATTTTTTTTTAATAGGTCATTATTTTGGGCAGCGTCATCAGACATAGATTCTGATCATTACATTTGAAAGGAGACATCCTGAAATAAAGGAATATGTTATCATTCTCTTTCTGTGTCATTTTTTCTCACATCCAGGGCAACATGAGTAAAAAGTGGCTCATCTTACCTCACTCTCCCCTACATTTTAAATTGTTATTGATCCCTTTACCCCTGGTCCTAAAGTGTATATTTATTTTTTTACTCTTAAATATTTATTGTTCGTTTACTTTCACTGCTGTAACTGGAGTCTCGTCGTCTCGTCTCTCTATATACTGGACTGGATGTAGCAGAGATGACAATAAAGTTTACTTTGACTTCAGCAGCGAGCAGGCGCACCGAGGGCTCTCGCGCTCACTTTTCGCGTGTAGAATTTTGAAAAAACATCGGTGCAAATTATAAGTCTGTATCATAATGTCTGGTATTTTCGTGTTGTTGGTTTGTTTTTATTTTGTTTTATTTTGCGAGTTGGTTATTAGATGCTGCTCCAGCCAGCCAGAGAATCCCCCGCCGCCCCGCCCTCTCCTCTCTGTGCCGCAAGCAGCAGGCGCACCTCGCAAACGGAGGGCGCCCTTACTCCCAGCAAATGGGCGATAGAAAACCGATCGGTGCCTATACCATTTCCAATATGCGCTGGCTGATGTCGGGGCAGCATGAGTACGAGCAATTTTTTTTTTTGCCGATGCCCGTGATGCCGCCCTCCACCACGATACCGCCCCGGGCAACCGCCCGTGTCGCCCGTATCTAAAACCGCTACTGCATCTAATGGTACATATATATAGACACAGGACTACAAGGAAATGGCTCTCAGCATCTGGCTGTGGGAACAAATGATCCCTGTTTGTGTTCAAATTGTGTGCATGTTTTAGACGTGTGTCACATGTAGAAACACAAAAATCCCACAATGACACAAAGATGTGTTTGACACAACTGTGCAGCTGTAAGTTGTTTCTAATGATTCATTGAAGCTCTTCTAACATTCTGGAGACAATCAGTCCATGAATCTGTTCAACACCACAACAATTTGACTTCAATGTGAACGTTTGCCATTAAATAACCTTCTTCATCCAGCTGACAAGCATCCTTCATTCTATGATATGAACAGTTCCTCCTGTTGATGACAAACCTCTGACATGATCTGCTTGAGGAGCTTTTTCATGTGAATCTCTCTGAGCTCAGGGCTAAGTTGCTGTGTTTCATCTTTAAGAGCTGCTGCCTCCTCGCCGTTCTTCTTCTCCTAATGACACCATTTCTGCTTCAGATCTTTCACTGGGCCTAAAACAGATGAAGAGTAGATCTACTGCTGTTCACTGTTTGTGTCAATATGGAGAATAATGAAAGACAAACACAGCACATACAGAGAAATGTAGACAGAATGAGCAGCCAGTGCAGTAAATGGTCTAAATATCAGCTCTTTAGAAAATGATCCTGATGAACATGAAACTAACATCCAATGAGAAACACAGCTTCCTTGTTTCATGTACAATAACAATAAATGAAGAGCTAATAAAGAGCTATTCTATTGTAAAATGCTGAGATGATTATTAGACACAACCCAGCGGCTCACCAAAAGCCTGCATTGCAAATCTATATGAAAGTAATCTATGCTCATATATGGCAAAATCCTTTAACTGTCACTGTGTTTTTCATCTGTGCTCTTGTTGGTTGGACAGGTTTGTAAATGACAAAGAGCTCAGTGGACTTTGCATCCATCAAATCCTGTTAGATGTTTGTTTTTCCTTCACAGCTTTGTGATGAAGGCTAAAGAACAGAGATATGAACTATTGCCAATATGAATCCTGATGCATGACGTGGGCACAGACCCACCAAAGCAACACTCAGCTCACCTCATTCCAGGCGCTTGTCTGCTGGAGACCATGAGCCTTGTTAGTCACACATTAGCACCGTGGTAGGAAACAGCCTCCATCATTTCATTAGATCTGAATTTGGACTGTTTCCCTCTGGATGAGAACCAAGTCTGTCAAATCTATTGATCCAACACAAACTATCAAACACATTGGCTCACAGTCAGATTGGCTTTGTATGGATGGTGTAACAGGGGCTGGGAAAGGATGCTGAAAGCTGAATATAATACAGAACAATAACAGGACATATAATCATGTAGAAACATGATCTTCAACAGGCTCACTTCTATTATTCATGATCACAAAGAACTTGTGCAGCCCTGATATCAGCCCTAATATATGAGTGTGTTTGCCCAAAGATTGAAACAGCATCAACATGACAGCTGTAAGAAATCTTCTCTCAGCCTTGTTTGGCAGAAGATCCCTGCAACAAAGATTGTAGCTGAAAGATGACGTGTGTAAAGTTTGCTCTTTGTTGAGGCTGTTTTTAGACCTTTGATAGTTCCAATCCAGTTCTGAAAGACAGAAATAAAAACAACATCATTAGGATCAGATCATGGAGCTGTTTCCTGCCTTGTTTCTAGCTTCAGATTACAAGACTTTACTACAATAAAGATGCTAACATGTATCTGTAGGAACAACATCATTGAATCTCTAACAACTGGAGCCAAACCAGTGGCTCTGCTGGGATCACTGGTGAGCCAACACTTCCTTGTTGATGCAGATTTCAGGGCTTCCTGTTGCTCCTCCGTTATAACTGTTCTCTCTTCTCAACACATGATGACACAAAGGAATCAGCAGTGACGAAGATGATGCTGAAGAGAAGCACACATTTCACACATATAACAGAGCAGTGCAGTTACACACACCTCTGCTTGACATTAGGCCTCAAACAAAGACACAAAACACTAACTTGACTCTAAATAGAAGAAACTGGCAGCTTTTTCTGTTCTGTGCTTATTTATATTTGACACACATGCTTCTCTTTGTGCAAACACACATCGCACTATAAGGGTAACCTAGCACACAATGATTGGACAGCACAGTGATGATGCTGGGAGATCCTATACGAAGCAACACAGAAACACTGAGAACTTTAAACATTGATTATATTGAGATAAGCAGCCGAGCCAGTCTAGATAAAGGCGAGCAGCTGGGACCGCTGCTGCACCAAAAACAGGTTTCAGTGTTTCCATGTGTGTGTGTGTGATGTCTTTACTTATACTGGTCAATAGACTTTAGTCAACACATGATTGAAAGGTGTTACACATGAAATAAAAACAGTGTTTCATCTTTATTCCTCTGAAGCAGCTGCATTATAACCAATCTGCTCCTTTGTGGCCTTTAAAACAGCTTAAATAACTGTTGTTATATTTGTTTCTGCTCCTCTTGGACAGACGACTCTTGAAAAGACATTTTTGAATTTCAATGTGACTTTAACTGGATAAATATGGGATATATAAACGTCTGCAACAGATTCCAGCTTCTACCTCATGATAGGAATGTTTTTGTGGCTCAAGATGACCTGATATCTTTCATGATGGATACATTTGACACATGTTTCACATATTATAGACCAACAAGTTATTCATAGCAGTTTAAATACGGGGAGTCACTTTTGGGCCTAGCAGATAAAACAGAGCCAATATTTGCTTCTTTATTTAAGTGACGTGTGTCACAGATGTGACCTAGTAAAGTGTAGCTGAACATTAGTAACGTTATTAACACTCTCAGCTCGTCCTTGTTCCAGACCTGAAGATCCTCTTCTTTCATTCAGCAGCAGCTTCAGGTCTCTGATGGTCCAGGCTTGTTGTTGGGAAACAGCCCTGCTGGGATGATGGTGTCCTCACAGAAACAGTCAGTGATGCTGTTGATCTCCATCACAGAGCACGTCCCAGTCTGCAGTCTCAGTCCTGCAGGGCCTCGCTGGCTTCCTGACTCCACCCAGTCAACAACAGGAAGTGTTTGCAGGAACAAACTGAGGCTGTGGTCAAACAGGAGTTTTTATCTCCTGGCTCTGACTCTCACTGCGGCCCCGCTGCTGTGTCAACATGTGTTTGTGCTAAACAATGATGGAAAGTGTTATAAATGACTTGTTGGCCTCTGATCTGTCACAAACAGCTGAAACGTGTCTCTCATGAGTCACATGAAGGTTTCTGACAGAAAGGACAAAAAGTAGCTGCAGTCAGTTTGTGTCATTTTTATATTTATTCATCTGGGAGAAAAATCTGAGGGACATTAAAATGTGTTTTTCAACAGAGACAAGAACATAAATATAACGTCACAGGTAAATGAACATATTTCAAGTAAACAGCTGGACTGATCAGGTCCAAACACAGAGTGATCAACAAACAGCTGTCATATCTTTATATATAAGCTCTTTATAAATCCTGTTCACTGCAGTCTGTTTACTAATAATGTCAAACTGTTAGAAACACAGAAACATGGTCTTTGTTCACATAAACCTGTCTGGGATCCTTTGTTGTTCTTTTGATGCAGAGTTACATTATAAATATAAAGAGTTATTTCAGAGTCTCATCAGTTTTCCTGCATGTCTTTATTGAACACATCAGCAGGGCTGAAGCTCTCATGTTAAACACACACTGATCTATGGACACGTTCATGTGTTTCTAACAGAACCAGGCTGTTATCAGCTGCACTAACATGATGTCACACACACTGAATGTAACAGTGACAGTTTACATCATCACACAATCAGCTGTGATTGTTTCACTGTCATCAAACTAGTCAACAGGAAGTAGAATCAATAGAAACCAATCATTTACTGACAGCATGTCTGATTGAAATAAGTGCAGATTATGTATGAAGTATAACTGCACACAGTAACTGTGTTACAATAAGGACTTAACAGCGCCCTCTGCTGGAGTGTTTCAGTACTGCGTTAACTAGAATACACCACCTCCTCCTCCTCCTCGCACCACCTGCTACAGCTCTACTCTTCTATGACTACAGTCATCCACAGCACTGATGTGAGGTCACATGGTTCATGTGTAAGGAGCACAGAGACGTCCTAGCAGCTGACCTCAGGTCAGTTTAATGACTGTGAGCAGCAGCTGTGTTCTTGTCACTGTGACAGGGAGACACTCTCAGACACAGCGCTCATGTCAGCTTGTTCTCATGCAGGAGGATCAGGAGCTCCATGTTTGTCTTTCTGTTTGAATCATGATGTGTTTGTGCCATCAGAGTCTGTCATGAGTACTCAGGGTTTCACAGCAGCTCTTCTGAATGCTGACGAGAACTCCAACCTCATGTTTCACCTCTCTGAGCTTCTGATGTCTGTGGACACTCGTGTTTCTTCTCTGGGCTCATCTGGACAAAAACACCTTTCTGTGTTTGGCTCCAGCCTCATTCTGACTGACAGGAAGTGTGTTATCCATGAGCTTCTTTGTTTCCTGCTGTGTTTCCTGTCTGTGGACAAACACGAGTGTTTCAGCTGAGGACTTGGTTCCTTCCACCTGTCCATACAGGACATCACGCTGTCTTTTCTCTTTAAATGCAGCTCCAGGTCCTTCCACGTGCTGTATTTGTGCAGTTTGTAGTGTGTCCTGGGAAACGTAGCACACATGGTGTTCTTCTGGTGTTTCCTCCTTTCACTGAGTGTGAAACACTGACACTGTGCTGTTGTTCACAGAGCTGATTCTAGCTGCAGCTGGACTCTGTCATCTAACTGAATGTGTTGGTGCTGATCACGGGGCTCTGAGGGGGGAGCAGCAGGAGGACTCTGGATGCTGACGTCAGTGTATCTGTGGAAGCTCACACAGCGTGTCTCTGTCACTCAATATTGTGCTATATATTGTATCTATGCAAAGATGAACAGACTGTGTGTTCACTGGTCTCTGTGCTGCTGACTGCTTTGCTCTGATGTCATCATCACTCCCTCCTCCACCCTCAGCAGTCCCAGCATGCTGCTGTGGTGCACCCCACCCTCACTCTACACCTGAGCCATAGACCACACCCTCCACCTCAATATACACCACAGTTTTCTCTGCTATGGAAATGAGATCAGGAGGAAATCATTATTATTATTATTATTTAATAAATGCTCACATTAATGTGGGCTTATTTGTTTCATATTAGAAACATTAGTTGAGTGTTTTTAGTATAAAATGGTGAAAGTCCCTCTTTTTGCTCCTCCCCTCACCTGTGGATGGACGGTGCTGTTACCGTGGTGACAGCTTGGATGTGTTTCAGTCCTGCCTGGTTATCACTGCAGGAATCTTTACTTTCACATTTATTACAGGTAATAACTCTGATTTTTCTGTGTATTATGAACTAAATGTATCCTGATACACACAGAGATGGATGAGCAGAGGTCACATGATGAAAGAAAAAACATGGAGTCTTTGATTTATTTAGATATTTATTGATGAATGCAAACAAACCCTGACACCATAGCTGGACTGGCCATCGGTCATACCGGGCATTTGCCCGGTGGGCCGTTGGCGATTTTTTGTTTTTATGGGCCGATGGATTTTTTTTTTTTTTTTTAGGAAGGGTATATAGAATGAAAGGTGTTGGATTGGCCAATTGGTCATGATCGACTCTGGGCTGGACCAATTACAGCCGAGGAGGCCGGATGCACCCGCCCCCTTGTTTAGCAATCTTATAGACGAACTATAGAAAATGGAGAACAAAAAACGGAAAGGAGGTGTTTATGAAAATATCACTAAATCTGTCATTTATTAATTTTAATATTAATTAATGATCATGTCTCACCTCTAGTGTTCTTGGTCTTAATTTAAGGTTATTCCTATAGCGATTGACAGATCACGTGACTTTCGCGCATTGCATGCCGGGAACTCGAGGCAAAACAATCCAAGTACCGCATCAAATGCAAGCATTTGCAGCACCGCAAAACGTTCATTCTCCGGTTCCAATACCTTCTTGGTTTTTCTTTGCCACACAAAAAAGGAATGTACAAAACTAAGGAGAACAATGCCGGTCCGTACAAAGACAGACTCGACGAAAAGGCAAAGAAAAGATACGAGGAAAAAATCAAAGGAGTGAAAGGGAGTGGACGTCAGCGTGCTGCCCAACTTTCACCACGCTCAGATTTATAATTATACGT
The DNA here is from genome assembly GCF_036321145.2 of Pelmatolapia mariae. Taxonomy (NCBI): domain Eukaryota; kingdom Metazoa; phylum Chordata; class Actinopteri; order Cichliformes; family Cichlidae; genus Pelmatolapia; species Pelmatolapia mariae. The sequence goes on from NC_086229.1 coordinate 26,299,322, forward strand.
TCTTGGAGTGAGTGCATACACTCATGAAGTTTTTAGTAACTTCAGGTCACTGCAACAAGCCCAGGTACAGTTTACCGACGGAAAGACCATCGTACAAACAAAGGTAAGTTTACCAGTCTCACAAATCGTCGTCATAAATACACATTCGTTAACCGTTTATTAATATAACCTTTGAGCTCAACGGTAATTAATTAGTAGTTGAAAAATAATTTCTGGTACGCATTACAGAAATGTAGCAGTGACAATAATATTGTATGTTGTAATCGCACTGGACAATTAGTGATACAAAACAACTGTTTTATCGTGTGAATAAAAGTATATGTTTTTGTCAATGTACCGTGGTAATAACAGAAGCGAAACGCAGTATTCTGTCAGGACAATTCACTATTTATGCACAATAAATAAAGGAGCATAGCGCGACAATTTCTGTTCAGTGCCAGACTTGCTTGTAACCTATATCACCAATTATGTTAAGAAAAATGACGTATTAACTACTACAAAACACTGACCTTTGTGGGAATGCTTGGAGCAGACTAACATGTGAGCTGGAGTGTTCTGAGACGTTATATTTGGTATATCCAGACTATCCGTCAGCTCTTACTTCGGAAACATGGCTTAAAAAATTTCTCTTCAACGACGTAATCCAATAAAAAAAAAAACGATCTCTTTACCCGTCGGCTTCCCGTGGCTGTCATGCGACCGGCTATTGCAGTTAATAATACAACAGCTTCTTGCCATTTTTTGTGTTTCTTTTTTATCCCTGTGTAACTGAGTTCAATTGAAAGCCTGCGTGCGCTAGTACCTCTTGCCTCAAGTTCCTAGAATCCTTTGCGGTTTTTACCCCTGAATGACGTCACATTTTCAATCTCTATCCTGGTGGGCCGGTCTCCAGTCAAAATGCCCGGGCCGATTTTTTGTCCCAGTCCAGCCCTGCCTGACACTGAACCATCGTCGAGCAGAACAAACCTGATCACATGACCTGCTGACCCAAACAGTCAAAAGCTCCATGGCAACAACAACAAACAGCCTCACATATGTTAACAGAGGCTGTTAGAAGCACAGAGTCTTTACAGTCTTTCTCCTGTTTGTACACAGATCTCTGCACATCTTCATCACAGTTACTCACAGACGTGCAGAGTGTGTGGATATCAAAGCTAAGTTTCCACCATGTTTGTAGTCTGTACTGGGACTCATGGAGCATCTCTCTATGAGCACTCAGTGCTTTAAACAGTGAGTCCCAGTTTAACCAGCAGCCTTCACACCACACAGACATGGAAAGTTCTTTTTTTTTTTTTTTTTTTGGCCATCAGAATTATTGTCTAAAGGCGAAGAAAGATGCCCAACGGATTTACTTTACCAAATGGACCATCCCAGCCTTGCCGTATTGGTCTATTTGATTCACCTTTTATTGTTTATTTTACTTATTTTTTATTTTCACTTGCTAGATATGGGACAGACTTGAATGAGGAAAAGAAAAGGGAGAAAGGAAGAAGGGGAAAAACAGACAAGAAGAGGGACGGGGATAAAGGGCAAAAAAACAAAAACTAACTAAATAAGCAGAAAAAAAATACATATATCGATCACCTGGATCACCTGTTGAGAGAGAAAAAAGAAAACAAGCAGAAGAAAACAAGAGCAATACAATAAACAACATCACGATGATCTATGTGAATATAACAGTAAATACTAAATATTAAACATTATTGTGCAGCACGTAATATCGACAGCGCACAGCGTGCTTTGAGGTAGGAGCCAAAAAGGGTGTAGTTAGTGTGTGAGCACCCGTGTGTATACCTGTGAGCATGAGCGCGCTTGTTTTTAAAAGGTTCCTTCATTTAATGATCTGTTAGAGGGTGTGGGGGGCCATAGCCCCGTCATCCAGGGCATGAAGCAGGTATGGAGGAGATCAAGACTCCAGACATCCAGAGGCCCTCAGAACACAAGAGACCAAGGAAGACCAACAGAGGGGCAGCCGCGTCACTATCCCAGAAAGAGCTGAGGAGAGCCCCAGATGAGGGGACATGGAAACTTCAAACCCTCAGACTGAAGACACCATAATAAATAAATAGATTGTTGAAGATGAATAACTGGAACAGTTTGCTGTGGTTTCCTCTGTTTCTGTCAGAAATAAGAGTCTGGCAGCGCTTTGCTCTCCTTCCACATTGTCAAAAGATTTCAGGATTTTGGGATTTTTATTATGTTATGCTTAAAAGTACGTTTCTTTATCTAAATGTGTTTGCTCTTTCAGTATTAAGCTTAAATAGGGAAGTCACATTTTGTGCAGACTCCTAAATGGGGAAGTTACAGACCGAGAAGAGGTAATTTTCCCACACCACCTCATCCTTTTCATACAATCCACATGGATTTTATTGAGCTAAATGAATGCCAAGGCTCAAAATACGCTCTAGTGATCATAGACGTATTCTCAAAATGGCCAGAAATCTATCCAGTAAAAAAAGCAGACGCCATCTCAGTAGCAAAATGTTTGTGCAATCACTTCATTCCAACATATGGCATCCCCACTCTGATAAGATCAGATAATGGGACACATTTTGTTAATGAAGTAATCAGTAAGGTCTCTGAATCACTAGGATTCAGCATCAAACATCACTGTGCTTACCACCCTCAAAGTGCCGGACTCGTGGAAAGAACTAACGGCACAATAAAACAGAGACTGAGAAAATGCATGGAAGAAACAGGGGGACCATGGCCTGAGTGTATAGGCCTGGTAAAATTGTGGATGAGACTGACACAAAGTTCTCAGAAACTCACACCTTTTGAAATCATTCACGGTAGACCATTTCCACTCCCAATTACAAGTGAGCCTATAGATAAGTCAATAAGAGAAACTACACTAGCCGAATGGATGACTAAATTACTTGAAAATAAAGAGATTGTTCTAAACAACCAACTGCCAAGTGATATCTCTCCAGTGTCTTGGAGGTTGAAACCAGGTGATTGGATCCTGATCAAAGTACTCCAAAGGAAAAATTGGAGTTCACCAAGGTGGGAAGGTCCTTATCAAGTGCTACTCACCACACCTACTGCCTGCAAAATAGCAGAAAGACCGTCCTGGATTCATAAAAGCCACTGCAAAAAAGTGAGTGACAACCTAAACGTTTAGACGCCGACACCCCTAACTCCTGGTGATCTACTGGTGGAGGGAGGGCTGATCGGGTACACCCCGCCTTCTTCTTCTTGCCAGTAGTCTACTCATCAGAGGTCACAGGTGTGTCTGGTCATCATGAAGACACTCGTCCTCCTAGTGGCTAATGTTGCACTCCTGGTGAGTTTATTAACACTCACCCGAAAGAAAAAAGATGAACAACACCACCTGCAGACAAGATGGACACATGACAACTCACATCTTCGTGACATGACACAAGACCACATTCATCCATGGATGAACAACACATGGTATCGATATATACATGACAGCACACCCAGAAAAGACTGCTATGTTTGCTCCTATATACCCCCAACGACACAATACGCCACCTTGTATGCGAAGGCAATGGACATAATTCAAGCAAAGTGTGCCGCAAGCTACGCCAGCTGTGGGTATTAATTCCAGGGAATCGTGGTCAACCATGACGAACCTCTCCAGATAGGACTGCGAAATGGCACATGTGATGAATGGTTCTGGGTTGACCTGAAAGTGAAGCACAGAAGTAAGGCTAAATCATTCCCAGTATTTCTTGAAAACAATGGGAATTTGAGCCACAGCCTATGCTACCGCCAAGAGAACGGATCCACGCCAATGGGAAACACCACCAACTGCAAAGCAGTACAAACACACGCTCCTGGAGGGCCCGTGAAGAGCAACAACATCTCAAATGGCACCCAGTGGATGGCCTGGATCTGTGGCCAACAGGCCTATTTTATCCTTCCTGGGGATTGGACAGGTCAGTGCGCTCCCATTTTCATATCTGACCACACTTTCAGGATAACCATGGATGCCACGTCAACTTCAACGTCAACAACAAGGAAAAGACGAAGCACCCCGGACCTCAAGCAACATGATCCTGTGTGGGGTTCCGATGTCCCAGAGGAATTCAAACTTTGGACTGACAGACAGAAAGTTACTCACGCACTCTTCCCATGGGTGGGGGTAGGAAAACACGCTTTAAGGATAGAGACTCTGAACTACCGCTTTGGACTTTTTCTGAATGCTTCATGTAAAATCGACGACGAACGGGATCAGAAAATTGACGCCCTGCGCATTGCAGTAATGCAACACAGGGTAGCATTGGACATGATTCTCGCCGAGAAAGGAGGACTATGTGTCCTCTTTAACAACACATGTTGCACATACATTCCAGATAATGTGCACTCACCGAACATGACTGATGCTCTGAAAACACTCAGACAACTTCGGGATGCACAACAACGAGACTATGCCACAAACACAGAAGACTGGCTTACGTGGCTTTTAAGCGGCTCTTGGAAGTCCCTGCTGATTAAAGGACTTGTTTTTGCTGGTGTTCTTCTACTGTTATTGTGTCTTTTCACTTCATGTGTCATACCTTGTTTGAAGAACATGGTATCAAGAATGGTAACTGCTTCAATTCATGCTTACATCACCCTATCACAGAATGATGAAGATGATGAGATAGACACTTGGATATAACACAAAACCCACTATTTTATGATGTCTTGGCTAAAAATGTCTACAAGTGGCCATAGACTGATACAATGTTAGTGGTTGCTATGTACATATATAGAAGGAAAGATCAAACAACAGGTGGGAATGTCAAAAGATTTCAGGATTTTGGGATTTTTATTATGTTATGCTTAAAAGTACATTTCTTTATCTAAATGTGTTTGCTCTTTCAGTATTAAGCTTAAATAGGGAAGTCACATTTTGTGCAAACTCCTAAATGGGGAAGTTACATACACTCTGTACTCCACAGGAAGCCTGCACGCAGCACGGGTCTATTTTATCTCTTCCTGTATCTCTTCCTGTATGTGCTCTGTAAATAAAGACTGTTTTTTTTTTTACTGCAGGGTGCGAGTCTCTCCGTGAGTCTCACCCGTGTACACGTTAAACCTGTCTGAGCGTTTTTATTCTGACCTGAGTTGCAATACAGGAAAACTCCTGACACACATGTATAAGGAGGAAGTGAAGAAGAGTGAGTGAGTCGTCTTCCTCTCTGGGCCCAACATCAGGCAGCAGCCACGTATTTTTAAAAACCCAGCACACTGGTTAGAACTGCATTCAAAACTATCGAGCCAATATTTTCAGCTTCTATGGCTGAAACACTTTTACATGATGAGCTTCCAACAATAAGTGAAACAGTAAGAGCATGTGGAAAGTTTGGAAACATCACATTAAGAAAGAGAAATCAAACATTTGGATTCATTTTAATGAGCTTGGACTTGTTGAAAATGCAGAGGAGCTGGTTGTGAACTGAGCTTCAGAGAAACACAACATACTGAGATTCACTGTGACGCTTTGAGTGGAAAAAGACATAAAACAACATGTGGATCCTGGAATAATGGGAGCTTCCATCTTTAAAGGACTGAAGAGGAAGAAGTTTACAAGGAATCATTTAGAAGAGTTTCAAACATCAACTGATCGAATCCATGAATCTGAAAACGTGTTTGTGAGTGAAAGAGACAGACATGTACAGACTGAACCATCTGTTCAACAGTCAGAGTGTTTCTCTAACAGGAGACACTCTTTACACTCAGCACAGGGACACTGAGGAACCACGAGACCGGAACCTAAATCCAGGATAAAGAGTTTGAGTGAATGTGGTGTTGAAGGTGTGGAGGTGGATCAGAGTGTCAGAGGAGACTCTGTAGAAGGACAGAGTGCCAGCAGGACAGTCCACATACACTGCTACTCTGCTAGAGACAGAGGAGGAAGAGGAGGAGGAGGAGGAGATGGATGCTGATCTCTTATTGTTCCAGACACGAACAGGACCATCCTCAGCGCAGTCCAGACTCCAGGACTGATTGTTCTCTCCAAACTCACACTCATCACTGCGTCCTTTCCTTCTGATGCTTCTGTAACTCACTGATATATAAACGCTTCCTCTCCACTCGACCTCACAGTAACAGCGACCAGTCAGACCATTTCTACACAGCAGCTGAGAATAGATATTAAATCTGTCTGGATGATCAGGATATGACTGATATCCTTCACGTGTCACATTCCTGTTGTTGTCGGACATTTTGAGTTTTCTGCCTATGGTGTTTGTGTCAATTGTGAGTTGACAGGAATCTGATGGAGAGAACAAACACAATCCAGCTGCAGTTATTGATCCATCATCTGTTCATTGATTGACACTTTGATGATGACTCCTGACATCAGAATGATGAAGATGGTTGAATGTGTGCTGCTTTGTTTTCATGAATCCCATTAAAAACACACTTACACTTCCTCAGACCAGGTCTCAACCATCGGACTCCAGCAGGCTCCACCCTGAAAGGAGGAGGGGGGTCAGAGCAGCACAGTCAGCATGCACACATGGACATTACATGGCTCTCGTACACACACTGTTACACACTGATAAAGGAACAGTCCAACATTTTCACAAATACACTTCAATCCATACGTAACTGATGATGATTTGGACTGATCCTGGATCTGTCAGTACACGACTATATTGAATGAAATATGACCGATTCAAACTGTGACCTTCACTATCTTTATATTCCTCTTCTGTTAAGCTGAAATGGACACCTCCCTGCCTTTGCTGCCAGCTATTCTTCTCCTCTTGGTGTCAGTGTGGTTACTGTACATGACCTCTGACCTCTGAGTGAGTGCAGCATCCCCATGCAGTACAGCACACAACGATAACAGCAGAATGGAAACACAAACTGCGTGACATGCTCTTTATTTTTCATAGTTTATTAGAGATTTACATAATGAATTCATTGCCAAAACTAAATGAAAGGTAAAAGAGAAAAAACATGTGTTCTCCTCCCTGAATTTCTACCCTATCACGGTGGAGGGTTTTGTGTGTCCCAGGTATCCTAGGCGCTATGTTATACCAGGGAGCAAGGGTCTCCCATGGCAAATTGGTCCTGGTTGAGGGACCAGACAAATAACGAGACAAAAGACCCCATATGAGTATGAAATCAAAGGAACAGTTCACTCCACATGGGATAAGGATACCCGATTACTATAAATGGGACATGGAATGTCACCTCTCTGGTGGGGTAAGAGCCTGAGTTAGTGCGTGAGGTTGAGTGGTACCAGCTAGATATATTTGGGCTCACCTTAATGCACAGCTTGGGTTCTAGAACCAGACTGCTAGAGAGGGGCTGGACTTTGTCCCAGTCTGGAGTTGCCCTAAGGGAGAGGTGGCAGGCTGGAGTGGGTATCTTGGTATCACCTCATGTTTCTGTCTGTACATTTTTTCCTGGTAGAGAAGAAGGAAGAAGTTCCTTGTGCTTTCAGGTTGGGGAACAGGTCCTGATTGTCATCTGCACTTATGTGCCCATTGATAATTCAGAGTACCCAACCTTCTTGGAGTCCCTGGGTGAGGTGTTTGTGGATTATTCACCTGGGGACTCAGGTGTCCTACTGGGAGACGTCATATTTGCAACAGTGGCAAGATCCTGGAGGGAAGTGATTGGAATGAACAGCCTGCCTGATTTGAGGCAGAGTGGTGTTCTGTTACTAGACAGATTTTTCAATAACAAACACAGTTTTCAAACATAAGTGTGTCCATAAGTGCATGTAAATGGTAAGTGGCCTGTATTTGTATAGCGCTTTATGTCTGTGAAGGTGGCTTCTTTCACTCCTCTTTCAAACCATCTGTCCTCGAGGATGCCAATGTTCACATTTTGGACAAAGAGGACATATGGTTTGAAAAAGGAGTGAAAGAAGCCATTTATGTCCACTGTGACCATCTTTGAACAGAGGGTTTACGACACCAACTGTCTGCCATCTATAATCCAGTTTTGAGATCCCTTCCCATTTGCCTTAACGCCCACTCACATCCTGGGCCATCTGACCTCAGGAAATCACATGATAGGGTGGGGCCAGGTTTCACAATGAGCTCACCCAAAACTGATTGTGACCCACACTCGTTTTCACACCTAGGCTGTGATTAGGTAGAGGATCATCAGGGGGTCCTTTGTCTCTATTTGGAGCGAAACTTCTACTCGGTTTAAATCTGGGAGTCTCCACCATTTGACCCTTAGAACTGAGGAAGCTTCTCGGTTGAGAGGTGAAACATCTTCAAGCAACTTAGAGAAGTCCCGATGTTTTTCTTTCCAAGCTCCTTAGAGTATAGCACTTTACTTAGTCCCTATGGACCCCAAGCGCTTTAGTCATCCACCCATTCACACACTGGGGATGGCAAGCTACATTGTAGCCAAAGCTGCCCTGGGGCGCACTGACAGAGGTGAAGCTGCAGGACACTGGCACCACCGGGCCCTCTCACCACCACCAGTAGGCAACGGGTGAAGTGTCTTGCCCAAGGACACAACGACCGAGACTGTCAGAGCCGGGGCTCGAACCAGCAACCTTCTGATTACAAGACAAACTTCCAACTCTTTGAGCCACGATCACTAGGTTGATGATCGATTTTGTAATCGTATCATCAGATCTATGGCCATATGTTCTGGATACGTGGGAGAAGACAAGGGCTGAGTGCTCAACTGATTACCACCTGGTGGTGAGTTAAATCAGGTGGTGGGGGAGGATGCTGTAAAGACACCTAAATGTATAGTAAGGGTGCACTGGGAACGCCTGGCAGAGGCCCTGGTCCATCAGATCTTCATTTCCCACCTCTGGCAGAGCTTTGGCAGCATTCCAAGGCAGAGTGAGGACACTGAGTCTGAATGGACCATGTTGAGCCCCTCCATTGCTGAACCTGCTGCACTGATGGTTTGTGTCTGTCGTGATGGTAACCCCTAAACCAGATGGTGGAAACTGGGCGTAAAGGGTGACATCAGGCTGAAGAAGGAGTCCCATTGGGCTTGGCTAGCCTGTGGGAGGCTATGATAGTAATGAGCTGCCCAAGCGGAATGCAGAACGGATAATTGCTGAAGCCAAAATTTTATGCAAAGAGTTTCCTAAAAATATTTCTGAATGTGAGATTGTTCATGTCACATCTGCCTGAAACAAAGAGGAAGTGAATAAATGATACAGGAAATGTTTACAACTCTTTCTCCTCTATCAAACATTCTCTCCATACCTGAGAGTGTCCAGTCTCCAGCCTGGATCCTTCAGTCCAGCCGACAGCAGCTTCATTCCTGAGTCTCCTGGATGATTGTAGCTCAGGTCCAGCTCTCTCAGATGGGAGGGGTTGGAGCTCAGAGCTGAGGCCAGAGAAGTACAGCCTTCCTCTGTGATCAGACAGCCTGACAGACTGCAGACACACAAAACAACAGTTCATCCGTGAACAGTGATTTTTGTTTGCACATACCATAACATCTATCCATTTATATCCATTTAACTTAACTTTATGTATAAGTGACAATTAACAGACAACAACAGTCATCTCAAGCTGTTTAACAGAGTAAGGTAACAGCCTACAATATTAGAGAGAAAGCCCCAACCATCAGACAATCCACTGTGAGCAGCACTTGGTGATGGTGGAAAGGAAGAACTCCCTTTGACACAAAGATCCTCCCAGTGAAAACAGGCTCAAGGAGGAGCATCTACCATGACTGGTTGCAGGGTGAGGGGAAAGAGAAGAGATGAGCTCAGAGAGACAAGAACAAAACACAAACTAAGGAAGGAGAAGACAAAAGTTAAGGACATGCAGTAGTGACATATAAAAGCATCAGGAGTGAAAAGAGGGGAGTGGAGAAGAAAGCAGAGCATCATGGGAAGCACACCAACAGCCTGAGCCTATAGCAGCATAACTCAGGGATAGTTCAGGGTCAACTGATCCAGCTTTAACTTTAAGCTTTATCAAAAAGGAAAGTTTGAAGCTGATCTTCAAAGTAGAGAGGGTGTCTGTCTCCTGAACTCAAACTGAGAGGTCTTCAGCTGGAGGAACAGAAAGTTGAACACATGAATGGGCGGGCCCCACACTTTGGGAACCTCTGGTCTAGGGAAACCGTCTGAAGGAACTGCAGCATCTAATATTGACAAATTCTGTAATTGAGGGCTGGCAGCAGACTTTGAAGCAGAATGACGAATAACTTGTAATGGACAAGAGGGTGACAAGATAAGATGTGGAGGGTGAAAGCAACAGTGGTCCCAGTGATGATTGATACATAATAATTTAATTAATGCCCATTAGACACCAAAACATGTAATTTTGACATTTTATTCCCACAGAAATAAAATTTATATTTTATGAGCACAAAGTAGCCCCAAATCTCCAAATTGGCCAGTACATGAAGTATTTTTGTTAAACAAACAAACACATGACTATAAAAATGTTTACATATTAATTCCAATTACTGAATTAATTCTTAATTAATAAACATTTACTTGATAGATCTATAAAGGTTACTTGTTTATGCAATAATATAATTCACAATTTAAATGATCATCTGTGTAAAAGTTTGAATCCTGACCTGAGAGTTTCCACTGTACACTGTGAACTCTTTAGTCCAGCAGACAGAAGCTTCACACCTGAATCCTGCAGGTCAGAGTTACTCAGGTCCAGCTCTCTCAGACTAGATGACTGGGAGCTGAGAACTGAGGACAGAACTTCACAGCTTCTCCCTGAAAGATTACAGCCCATCAGTCTGAAAAATAAAGACAACCTATAATACAAATACTCGTGTAAAGTTCCATCCATCCATTTCCGTTTATCCTTTTCAGGATCGCGGGGGGGCACTGAAGCCTATCCCTGCTGTCTTAGTCCAAGAGGCAGGGTACACCTTGGACAGGTCGCCAATCTGTCATAGACATACACAATAAGACAGACACAACTATTTGCACTCACATTCACACCTATAGACAACTTAGTGTCCTAACCCCACTAACTGCATGGCTTTGGACTATGGGAGGAAGCCGGAATACCCAGAGAGAACCCACGCAAACACAGGGAGAACATGCAAACTCCAAGAAAGAAAGAAAGACCCTGGCCTGATGGTGGAATTGAACTCAGGACCTCCTTGCTGTGAGTCAACAGTGTTAACTATCGTGCCAATGTGCTGCAGTCACGTGAAATTTGTAAGTATATTTTTAAATTCATATACATATATTTTAAATTATATTTCCCAATATTAAATCCTGTTTTTTTTTTTTTTTTTAAAGGAAACCTGAACATGCTAAGAAAAATCATCATATGGATTTGAATATGGTTTGGCTTAAAATATTTAATTGGTTAATTTTAGTGGTGTCAGCATTAATCGCATTAAAATGACATTAACGCCATTACCGCATTAGCACAGCAAATCTTCGTTAGCAAGTTAATGCAGATCGCCCCGTACATGGGGCTGCACCGCATCAAAGAGTTAGCGTGGTTAGCTCGTTAACGCAGTAGCGCCTTGCAACCCCATGCACGGGACGATCTGCATTAACTTGCTAATGGAGATTTGCCGCATTAATGCGGTTATTACGTTAATGTCATTTTAACAAGATTAACGCTGACAGCACTAGTTAATTTGAAAAATACAAAATGTAATTTGACCTGACCTCAGAGGATTCAGTTTACAGTTTAAACTTTGTAGTCCAACAGCCAGAAGCTTCACTCCTGAGTCCTGCAGGTTTTTGATACTCAGGTCCAGCTCTCTCAGACTAGAGTCCTGGGAGCTGAGAACTGAGGAGAGAGCTTCACAGTTTTCCTCTGAGAGTTCACAGATGTTGAGTCTGAAAATAAAAACATGAACAAGGTGTTAAAGTATAACCAGGGTGTAATAAGTAATGATGTATTTTAACGTATGCTTAATATCTTGTGCTCAACAGGTTAGTAAAATTTTACTTTAACTTAGAAATGATTAAAAATGTTAAGAAACAACAATACATGGATAAAGTTTGCCTTTACTGGTTAATTTGTTTCATTGGTTTATTTTTTGATTTGATAAAAAGAAGAAACAAACATATAAACAAACAAAACAAAATAGAATACATATTGATTTGACCTCAGAATATTCAGTTTGGCGTGTGGACTCTCCAATGCAGCAGACAAAAGCTTTACTGCTGAATCATTCAGCCTGTTGGTACTCAGGTCCAGCTCTCTCAGACTACAGGACTGGCAGCTGACGACTGACAACAAACCTTCACAGCCTTCCTCTGAGAGGCTACAGCTTCTCAGTCTAAAAAACCCCAAAAGGAATATTTGAGATCAAATCTCTTTATATGTTGAACCTAGATAATAAATCAAATATGCCTGTGTACACTACAACTCAAAATTAACTTCAAAAATGATAAAACATAAGTGTGGAAGAAAAAAAGTAAATTAAATTTATAGAAACACAATTGTACCAACATATCTAAATTGCAACCAGTGATCTAGTGACACTAGATCAGTGTCTGCAGACATGCCTGTGGGTACTAGAGTACTACAGTTACTACAGTACTGTTGGTCACTTTCTTAATTCTAATATCTGCAATTACTGTAAATGTAGCTATAAATAATGTATCACATGCTGGACGTGCAGACTCTTGTTTGATTTCTGTCTACAACACGCTGCTTTGGCTCATTCCCCTTTAAAGTCCCGGCCTCCCTAAAGGGCAACTTTTTTTTGCTTTGATTATTTCATAAAGCACACTGAAGATCAGTCATTACAAGCTCCATCTACTCAACCTTCTAGTTTACAAATTCTAAAAAACTGTAACCCACATCAAAACCTGATTGGAAATAAAATCTTCTCAAATGCATTTTTACATTTTAGATCCACAGTAACAAAGTTTACACGTCTCTGTTCAGTAATTATTATGTTCATTACCTGCATACTGTGAGTAACACTGAATTTTAAACAGTACCTGTATAAAACTCTTCCTGTTAAAGGTGTTTATAAAGGGTATGAGCTGAAATGCTGACTTCATGGAGAATGTTTGGTGTCAGGAAATATCAAAGGTAAAGCAGAGATCCATCCAGTCTCTTCCATTTGGCCCACAGAGAGACAGACAAGCATTCTTACTCACACTTGCATGAAGTTTAGATCACCACTTAACCTAACTGCATGTTTTTGGACAGTGGAAGGAAACTGTAGAGTACCATGAGACAACCCACTGTAATTCTATAGGAACACTGGTTGTAGTGACATAACAGTTAGATATGGTTGCTGATGAGAAACAGAACCTTAGTAGGAATTTCAAATATAAAGCACAAGTATTTCCCTCCATACTGGATATAGTCAGGACAGCCACAGCTGATTTATATATATTAAAAAAAGAGAGATTGAACATTGAACATTGCACTAAAGCTGAGACAAAAACCAAAACTTGGATTACGAACACCAGAAAAAGATGAAGGTGTAGTCTGGTAGCTGAAGTATATGCTTTAGAAAAAAAGTTACAAAACTCCTGGAGTTGGGGACAAGTGAAAAGCCTGAGGATAATAAACTTGATAAAAGGGGCTGAAGGATCAGAACTCATGTTTTTATAGACTGGGTCTAGATTGTTATTTGATTTGAGTTAAAAAGAAAAATGTTTCAGAAATGCTGAAATGTCCTGCTGGAGGTAAACATTAAACGTATCAAATATTTGACTGAGTGACTAATGATCATTTAATTCAGTATGTTCATATTTTCCTAAAATGCTAAGTTCTTTGAACTGAGCATGCCTGATTTTGTTAAGTAGAATCACGATTTTAAGAAAGAAGCGATGATCACATATTTACTTACAGAGCTTTGTTGGAGGCTTTGACCACTGGCAGCAGCCTCAGAAGAGCCTCCTCTGAAGCAGAGTATTTCTTCAGGTCAAACACATCCAGATCTTCTTCTGATGACAGTAAGATGAAGACCAGAGCTGACCACTGAGCAGGAGACAGTTTATTTGTGGAGAGACTTCCTGATCTCAGGGACTGTTGGATCTCCTCCACTAGAGAACGATCATTCAGTTCATTCAGACAGTGGAACAGATTGATGCTTTTCTCTGCAGACAGAGTCTCGCTGAGCTTCTTCTTGATGTACTGGACTGTTTCCTGACTGGTCTGTGAGCTACTTCGTGGCTCTGTCAGCAGACCTCGTAGGAGAATGAGATTGGTCTGCAGTGAAAGACCCAGGAGGAAGCGGAGGAACAAGTCCAGGTGTCCATTTGGACTCTGTAAGGCCTTGTTCACAGCACTCTGGTGAAGCAAATTTAGTTTTCTTTTGTTAAATATTATAGAAAATATGGTGGTTGTTGTTTGTTCATCTTCCAGCAGATTGCGTCCAAGGTTGATGAAGGTCAGATGGACATGAAGAGCAGCCAGAAGCTCCTGAACACTCAGATGGATGAAGCAGAACACCTTGTCCTGGTACAGTCCTCTCTCCTCTTTAAAGATCTGTGTGAACACTCCTGAGTACATTGAGGCTGCTCTGATATCGATGCCACACTCTGTCAGGTCTGATTCATAGAAGATCAGGTTACCTTTCTGCAGCTGATCAAAAGCCAGTTTTCCCAGAGACTCAATCATCTTCTTGCTCTCTGGACTCCAGTGTGGATCTGTCTCAGCTCCTCCATCGTACTTGACCTTCTTCACTTTGACCTGAACCACCAGGAAGTGGATGTACATCTCAGTCAGGGTCTTGGGCAGCTGTCCTCCCTCTCTGGTTTCCAGCACATCCTCTAGAACTGTAGCAGTGATCCAGCAGAAGACTGGGATGTGGCACATGATGTGGAGGCTTCGTGATGTCTTGATGTGGGAGATGATCCTGCTGGCCTGCTCCTCATCTCTGAATCTCTTCCTGAAGTACTCCTCCTTGTGTGGGTCAGTGAACCCTCTGACCTCTGTCACCATGCCAACACAGTCAGGAGGGATCTGATTGGCTGCTGCAGGTCGTGTGGTTATCCAGAGGCGAGCAGAGGGAAGCAGTTTCCCCCTGATGAGGTTTATCAGCAGCACATCCACTGAGGTGGACTTTCTAGGGTCAGTTAGGATTGTAGTTTTGTGGAAGTCCAGAGGAAGTCGACACTCATCCAGACCATCAAAGATGAACACAACCTGGAAGTCTTCAAAGCTGCAGATTCCTGCTTCTTTGGTTTCAGTAAAGAAGTGATGAACAAGTTCCACCAAGCTGAACTTTTCCTCTTTCAGCACATTCAGCTCTCTGAAAGTGAATGGAAATATGAACTGGATGTCCTGGTTGGCTTTGTCTTCAGCCCAGTCCAGGGTGTATTTCTGTGTTAAGACTGTTTTCCCAATGCCAGCCACTCCCTTTGTCAGCAATGTTCTGATTGGTTCATCTCTTCCAGGTGTGTCTTTAAAGATGTCTTCTTCTCTGATGGTTGTTTCTGGTCTGTCTGGTTTCCTGGATGCTGTTTCAATCTGTCTGACCTCATGTTCATCATTGACCTCTGCAGTCCCTCCCTCTGTGATGTAGAGCTCTGTGTAGATCTGATTCAGAAGGGTCGGGTTTCCTGCTTTAGCGATCCCCTCAAACACACACTGGAACTTCTTCTTCAGAGCAGATTTAAGTTTAGGCTGACACCTCTGAAGAACCTCTGAATTTCAAAAAGCAGATAAGTTGATCTGTCTGTTGTGGTTAATATAATGTCATGATATTATTTTTAATTTGTATCCCAATACAATAAGTCCCAATTGATTTCGGAGTAATTTCGTCTCAAATCAAGTTTCTTCTGCTTGACCATCTCTTATTTGTATAAGAAGTTTATGCTCCTAAGTTTGTTTAGTTTTGAATTTTCAGATATATTAAATTACCTTCAAAAAAATTGAAAAAAAGTTTAATTGATATCCTGCAGATCTTTTCCATCAAGTGGAGGATCTACCAAGGAGATGCTCTGTCCCCACTACTGTTTTACGCCTGAACCCCCTCAGTGAGATCATCAATAAGACTGGCTACGGATACTGACTACACAATGGAGAAGCTGTCAGACACCTCCTGTACATGGATGACATCAAGCTGTATGCCAAGAGTGAATGAGACATCGATTCACTGATCCACATCACCAGGATATACAGCAATGACATCGAATGTCATTCGGACTGGAGAAATGTAGTTGGATGATAACAAAGAGAGGGAAGGTAGTCAGAACGGAGGAGATCAAACTATCAGAAGGCAACATTGCAGAGACTGAGGACAGCTACAAGTACCTGGGGATCCCACGGGCAAATAGGAACAAATTAAGATGCCACCGAGAAAGCTGCAGATGAGTCAGCTGGACGGTAAGAACAAGATCCAGGCTATAGACACCTATGCCCTGCACGTGATCAGGTACCTTGCTGGGATAATAAGCCGGCCAAAGGAGGAGTTAGAAGCCAATGACATCAAGTCAAGAACTCTCCTGACCATGCATGGAGGGTTTCACCCCAAATCCAGCACCCTGAGGCTGTATGCTGAGCGGAAGGAAGGGGGCCGGGGACTGGTGAGTGTCAGTGCCACAATCCAGGATGAGACAACAAACATCCATGAATACATCAGGAAGATGACCTCAAACATTGGTGCGCTCAATGAATACCTCAGGCAGCAGAAACCCAAGAAAGAGAAGGAAGAAGAGAAACCATCATGGAAGGACAGGACCCTGCACAGTATGAACAAATCTCAGATAGAGGAGGTGGCTGACATCCAGAAGTCCTACCAGAGGCACTAATCATGGCAGCACAGGAACAAGCTCTGAGCACAAGATCCATAGAGGCTGGGGTCTGTCACACCAGGCAAGACCCCAGGTGGAGGCTGTGTAAAGATGCCCCAGAGACAATCCAGCACATAACAGCAGGGTGCAAGATGCTAGCAGGCAAGGCATACATGGAACACCATAACCAAGTGGCCGTCATAGTGTACAGAAACATCTGTGCCGAGTATGGCCTGGAAGTCCTGAGGTCAACAGAGATGGGCAGTAACGCGTTACTGTAATCCGTTTAATAAATAAATATTAATAAATAATAAAAAATACATCCCAATGTCAAAATAGGAGATGCCCCCAAGGGTGGTGGAGAATGACCGAGCTAAGATCCTGTGGGACTTCCAGATACAGACGGACAAAATGGTGATGGCTAACCTACCAGATATAATGGTGGTAGATAAGTGGAAGAAGTGGAAGAACATGAGAAGCTGGAGAAGTACCAAGAGCTTGAAGAAGAGCTCAAGAAGATGGGTGAAAGTAACAGGTGTCCCAGTGGTAATCAGAGTACTAGGTGCAGTGACTCCCAAACTAAGTGAGTGGCTCCTGGAGATCCCATAAACACCATTCAAGATCTCTGTCCAGAAGACCGCAATCCAAAGAACAGGATGTATGTATGTATGTGTGGCAGGATGAATATTAAATGTTCTGGTTGATCCCACTCTTAGTCAGGCGCATTAGGGGGCGCTAGTATAAATAGTGGTCATCTTAGCATGATGCAATTTCTCCTTTCGGTCACCTAAGTTCCCTCGGTGTTGCAGAGATCACCCGTGGATTACCTTCCTGAAGCCTTCACCGTGGCTTGTCATAGCTGCAGAAGCCTCCTATGAGCCACTCTGTTCATAAATTGAGTGACGCCGTTTAGTTGGAAGTGTGGGCCTTAATGGGCAGCCAGTAGCTATACAGCAGGGTCACTATGGCTTTTCTAAGCTACGCTAAAAGAAGTGCTGCTGCTTTGCCTGTCCCCATCTGTTTCCGTTTGCGAGGGTCCTTTTTCCCTGCTGCTGCCAGTCTCTTAGGAGTGGATGTCAGTGTGGACAGCAGCTATATACATGCCGCTACGGGAGTCAGCTGGCATGCATGTTGATCGACTTAATTGTTAAATTAAAGTAGTCAGGCAGAGGGCAATTTGGAGTAATACGGTGACTCCGCCTGCTCCAGATTTAAGGTTTGTTGTATGTCTGGCAGCTCTCTGTTGTTTTCATTTGTAATTTGATTTTTTGTTACTCCACTGGTAGGAGGCCCTTTTTCTAGCTGCGGATCACCGGTGTGTTCCTGCAGTTGGGCTGACTCCAGCATGTGCATATTAGTTTTTTTGGAATATATAAAAATTTTCTTTTATTCAGATGCGGAGGGCCTGACGTGGAGGAGACTGGGGTGCCTTGGTGGTGGGATCCTTTGAGCATTACACACCTGCATTTTAATTCATTAGTGTGAGCGTGTGACAGTGTGCTGCACTTTTTGTGTATTGGTGAGTTTTCTTTTCTTTTTGAATTGGTTTTGTGTGTGGCATCCCTGTCCCCCCACTGGTAAGCCTCGGCTCTGAATACTTACAATATTTGTATATTGACATTTATGCTTGTGCTTATATGCTGTTTTAAATAATTATTAATGAAACATCAACCTGTTTTATCATTGAACTACGTCTCTGTACTGAGTAATACGAACCTGCCTTCTTGGTGATTAGTGTTTCTAGTGTCTGTTAAATTGTGAAGAGTATTTATTCCATCCCCACCTCCTGCTGCCACATATGGATGGATAGATCAGACTTCATGTGTGTTTGCTTTATCAACATCTTCTCAGACAAGCCTATGAATTCTTACCTTCTGGTGAAAGCGATGAAGCTGCCTGGGCTGAGGAACTTCCTGTTGGAGGGAAGTGCACCTTGAATCATAAAACTGTTTCAAAAAATTGAAACTATAAAATTTGTACGCAGACATAATTTGAGGAGAAAAGACACAAAATTAAAAAGTCTGATTAAAACATCCTCGATTTTATATATATTATATAAAAAAAAAGCTGTGGCGTACCATACTGAGTGTTTCATACCTTTTTTCCTCTTACTGACCTTCATTCATTTTATTTAATATCGACCTCGCCACCTCCATCACACAGTCTGAATATGCCTGCACCATCACATCTACTGTTTTCAGTCTGTCTGCGTTCTCCAGCTGGCACTTGTAGATAGTTTGGAAATCACCTCCAGGTTCATATTTCAGGTAAAAGTGGAAAAGCTTCAGCTCCTCCTCTCCCAAATCCTTCAACATTTCCAGCAGCTGCACTGGTAAGGCCTTCTCCATTTTTAAACTGTAGAAAATTAGAGGGTGTGAATCACAGTCACTGAGTTTCATGACATCTCCTTTTTACTTATTTAGGACATTTAAAGTGGATATGAAATGCTACACATATAAAGGCTAATAATGTATACTTTATTGAGCCCCGTGGGGAAATTACTTGTTTTTCTCTGCATTTGAGCAGCCACCCAGGATGCAGTGTGTAGGGACGGTACCTTGCTCAGCGGTACCTCAGGGTAGCCGTTGCAGGAAAGCCCTGCTTTCAAAAACTGACATAGATGTAACTCTGTCTGTGAAGCTGGATATAAGAAATATGTTAAAGTTTTTAAAATGTGTTTATTGTTACCTTCTGTCAGTATGGAACATGACGTCATGTGGTTGGTTGGTTGTAGCAAGTAGATTAGATAGTTTATGTTAGCTAACTAGTGATAGAACAAGTAACGTAAAAAAAAAGAAGTTCCAGCAGAGACACTAAAACACAGCAGTGATTGTGTCTAAACAGACAAACATAAACTAAAATGCAGTGAAGCTGTTGTTTTTCTGATTGTAATCAACAGCTGAGGGTGGTCACTGCACAGGAACATTTACATCTTTCCTCTTTTATTTCACCGTTAAGGCTGACCCCTCTCTGAAATCAGCAGCATCGTTTCAGCCAGTGTTTTACAGTTTCTACATTTCTAACAAGAAGTGATGAGAAGTCTCCAAAAGTCTCTGAATCCGGAAAAGCTAAGAGGGAATGTGCTGTTCAGTTTAGCTGCTAATCATGTTTTCAACATTTCAGATGTTTCCAGCTGTGCATTCATCACATGAAGAAAATTCTGGCAGTATAAGGAATAAAATGATGAAATGAAGCTATGGCGTTATTTTTGTGCCACTATTCTGAGCACACATAGAAGAAAATTGCAGGTGCAAGTAGGGCAGTTCGATATAACGATATATATCGGATGACGATACTGTTGTACCAAGTGTGAAATAAATAAATAAATGAAATGAAATGAAATGAACGATATAAAAACGTCTATCGTTTCATTTTATGCTATCGTTTGTTTCGTGGTGTCGCAAAATAAACCGTTTACGGCAATATTTTTTCATTATTTTGATGGTCACTGTAGCGGCTATATTAATTACTTAAAGTTCTCTCTTTCTCTTATATTTAATATAACCACACTACGGACGGACAAGCGACTGTTTTTATGCGTTGTCGTTAGCAACAACGACGGTAAAACCACGGCGTGTCCGCTTGTTTATTTTCCACATAAACCTTTCACAATAAAGCTCAAGATCCTGTTGAGACTTTTCAAAATAAACTGAATCACGTGAAAGAGCAGATTATTTACGGATGAGAAGCAAAAAAGAGTGTCCGCTTGTTTATTTTCCACATAAACCTTTCACAATAAAGCTCAAGATCCTGTTGAGACTTTTCAAAATAAACTGAATCACGTGAAAGAGCAGATTATTTACGGATGAGAAGCAAAAAAGAGTGTCCGCTTGTTTATTTTCCACATAAACCTTTCACAATAAAGCTCAAGATCCTGTTGAGACTTTTCAAAATAAACTGAATCACGTGAAAGAGCAGATTATTTACGGATGAGAAGCAAAAAAGAGCCGTCAGGTGCTAAAAAATAAACCTTAGACTCAAACGTTAGAACAGGCTTTTCTCCGCAGCACGCGGTGCAATAAATACTCACAAAGAAAACGGCGGCCGTTACAACTTATGTCTAAAAATGTATCGTTTCATGCATCAGTTAAAACACGCGACGCCCAGCTGGAAACACTTCACGCAAGTCGAGATGCCCGAGATTCACAGAATTTACAGAAAATGTTACATTTTTGTAATTGATATCGTTATCGGACGATAGATGTCTTAATATTGGGATATGAGATTTTGTTCATATCGCACAGCCCTAGGTGCAAGTGTTGCATTTTGAGGAGAAAATTATTTTGAGTGAAGAAAAGCTAAATTTGAGTGAACAAAATGCATTGCTGCGTGCAAAAATGTATTTCAGTGTTTGCTATTATCCATACACATACACAATAGCAGCCCGTCGCGCTCAGTTTTTGCATTTGCACTCGCTCGCAATGTGTCGCTAGCGCTCTCAACATTTCTGCCCGTGCGCGCTCAACTCTTTCTGTACAGCGTTATATTTGGGCCACCAAACCAGCCAATCACAGACTTGGATGCAAAAAAATCTGATTGGCTGTTTTGGTCTCCAATCAGCTCGAAATGACGAAATGCAATATCCCAGAATCCATTTCGTCCAAAAATCAAACGAGGCAGTGGCGGAGGAACGCAGAGTGGCGGAGTTCGAAATATTACTCTTTCTGGGTCACAAAATAAACTGTTAAGATATTTTTGTTAAGATATTCATTGTGTATACTCATGTTGTACAGTGTGTTTAGCTGCATTATGGTTACTGTTGTTTACCAGAGAGAGAGTATTTTAGTTGTCACCACAAGGAGGCACTGTTTCATTGTAAGGGCACGTATGCTGCGTCATCACACCCCTAAGAAGAAAAACTATATCGCAACAAAAATGGCACCCATGAGGAAAGTTTTGCCGCGTGTTGATGTGGAATACAGTTCCCAAAATATTAAGGTCATTTTTGCCTCCGTCGTCATTTTCCTTCGAGTTGATCGCTGTCGATGCTGCAATACTCAACAATTTTCATGCGAGAATGATGCTGTGTGAACTTCGAATATCTGCTCGATTTATCAAGACATCACATATTTCCATAAGTGCTCTAATGTTTTCAGAAGAGAATGTACCAAACTTAGATAATAAGTAGAATCAGTAGGCTTAGAATTGCTAGATAAAAATAATAACCAAGGCTAAGCAGGGAGGTGTCTTTTTTTATTCCAGGAAAGGAACAGATACGAAGCGAGGAAAGATGTCAATGGAGAGAGGAGAAGATTTACAGGGAGGCGACAGGACTGCCATGTTACTTCCATGAAGAAGATACATGTGTTTTTGTTGTACTATAAAAGTGTATGACCTGCTCTGAGGGTCGTGCTTTGTGTGAACGCAGACGGCTGACTTCACACTGAGATCCGGCACTGTAAACTTGTCATTTCAGCTTCTGAATCAAATTAAATCTTTTAAACCGTTCGTTCTCCTGTACTTCCTTAAGGAAAAAATTAACATGTCAGCAGCTAAAACTGACTAATGGCTGGAAACAGTCACAGTTATCTGTGAGCAGCATCAACTTTTAGACAACAGGAAACATCTGCAAGAAATTTTTACTGCAGTCCAAAAAATAAAACTGTCCACCTACAGAGCTGCTACCTCCATCTTTCCCAACTGCTCTACATGCTGAACTACAAACTCCACCCGGTCCTGAGAAGTGAAAAAGTCTTCACTTTTATTTTTCAACAGATCATCACTGAAAACTGAGTCTTTTTTCCTTCAAATTATAAACCTCCAGGAGGATAAACGTGTCTGTAAACAAGAGCGGAAACTTCTAGAAACTGAAGACAAAACATTCAACTCCAAGATTCAACACTGAACTAATCTATGAACCTGGTGTCTGCTGCCATCTTTGATATACAGATAATATACAGTGGAAATAATTATTTACACGTGATTAGAAACATTTAATGTCAACCATACTCACAATTAATGAAAGGAGGAAGTGTGTTTAACACTCGGCCTCGTTGGTCCAGCTGTGAGTCCGTTACAGTGAACTATGGAGCAGCAGATTTGTGCTGTTTGTGCTGGAACTAAGCTGCACACAGCTCATGTTAGCCAGGAAAACATTACAGACTCTTATCTTACCTGCTCATGGAGCTTTGCATGGAAGGAAACATTGAATATTGAAGTCTGTAGGTGAGCCTTGTGTGTGCGCTGAGCAGAGGGGGGAGGGGCGGTAGTTACACCCACAGTAGCACGAACAGAGCAGATGGGAGAGAGAGAAAGAGAGCAGGGGCAACAACAAGAGAGAACATTGTCAAATTAGAATGGTATAGTAAAGAAAATGAGTGACAAGAAAAAGAAGCAAAATCTGGAGCCATTTCAATTTTATTGACAATACAAAGGCAGATTGTAGGGTCTGCAAAAAAACAGACTATCATATAGTCTCCACAAACAACCTGTACAGGCACCTGTCCACCCATCAGTGAAATGGGAAGATAAAACACAGTCAGTTATGTGTGATATTAATGAAGGTGCCAGTCAATGTTCCCTCTAATTTTTCATGTGTCTGAGCGAACACACAAACTCCCTGAGCGATCCCTTGGACCACTGTGAGCGACATCAGATGTGTGCACTGTGGTCACGCCGGCATCTAATCCATCCAAGTTACATGGTTTATTAAAATAATCAAATTACAGCATTTACATTTGTGTTAGACTACTTTTAATTAACTGCTTTAGCCCACTTACAATGAAAATTGAAAAAAATCTTGTTCATGACCTGTGTAGTAGGTTAACACTATTGGAAGTAAAAATAACTTGAACACCAATTTTGAAAACACAACTTACTTAAAAAAAAAACAACAAAAAAAAAAAACTCTGACTTGAGTCTGTGGTCTGGGAGAGAGTCTGTAACTCTCTCTCTGCAAAGTACAGTATATGATGACCAATGTCGGGCAATTATATAGTTACTTCTTCAAAAAGTAACTGAGATTTGCAAACAACAAAGTTTTTTGCAGCTGTTTACCTAAAAATGCAGCCAAGGCGTTTTTAAATAAACATTTCAAACTATTTACAGAACAATCAGCTGTTCTGCATCAAATCTGATGCCACACAAATTATTTGTGCCACTCCAAAAAATAATTTCTGTCCACTATGAGCTAAAGGAGAACAACAGCCTGATATCTGCAGGCCTGACAACAGGAGATGTATCACTGCTGTAACACCTGTAACATTCAGCAGTCGCCTCATTGTTCTGACACACACAACAAAACTATTGACTACACTACACACTAACTACACAAGATTTGTGCTAAACGTCTCAAATCTCTCACATCTCAATCTTGATTGGTCGACATGGTACATTTTTTGACCAATGGGAAAGGGTGGGGTGTTTTGGTTTCGTCTTTGCTCACAGGCTTTTGAGCTTTCTTCTTATAAAACGCCGTTTTTACCGTTTCTTCCCGCAGTAAATATAAACAACGACAGTATTCAGGAAGAAAACCAAATATTGCAGATATTTTTTATCATAACTCTGGTTTTACGTGGCCTATCAACACAATTTAAAAACTGGTATAAAGTCCACACTTTTCCCGTCAATTGTTCCATCTGTCCTGCTCACATCTCCAATGGTTGTACACGTTGTTATTAACGTGGCTTCACTCCACATCAGCCAAACACCGGTGTCGGCACATATTTACTTTAATTTCAATTCAGGCTAGAATTGTTGTCTGTGTCTACTGCAACTGTTGCTGCTGCTGCTGCGTCTACAGCATCTTGCAGTATACCACCACAACCACCTAAACCAACCCAGAGCTATATGAGACAGTTTTTGCAAAAGTCTTTGACCCCAGCAAGACGGAACTCAAGTGATAAAGAGCTGACAAAAATGATTGTGCTTTTTTTTCCAACTATTTTCAGTTGTTGATGATATAGGATTCAGAAAGTTTATTCATCCACTGAGTTTTATATTGATGTTGGTAATAAATTAATTAAAGCAACAAAGCAACCTGAAAAGCAACTTGGGGGGCCAAAGGTGCTGTTTTTAGTGAGCCAAGCCAAAAGAGCTGGTTCTCTAAAAAGCCAGAATTCCCATGGAAGATGATGCATTCAGGTGCACCTGGGAAACTCCCAAATCTCTCCTCAAACAGCTGGAAGGTTGTCCAAAGGTGATTTACTTCTCCTGGATTCCCTGTTAGTTTGAAACATAAATATCTACCATTACTTTGTTTGACTATTTCATCACTGTTTATTTAATCAGATTTCAACATGTTGGACTTAGGGGCATCACTAGGATCTTGAAACATTTGGGGCTATATATTAGTATGTGTATATATATATATATATATATATATATATATATATATATATACATATATATAGATGGATAGATATTAATGGTGGCAGACAAACAGAAGATGAGGGCCGGAATGATAGACGTAGCGGTTCTGAACGACAGCAACATCAGGAAGAAGGAACACGAGAAGCTGGAGAAATACCAAGGGCTCAGAGAAGAGCTCGAGAAGATGTGGAGGGTGAAGGTGACGGTGGTCCCCGTGGTAATCGGAGCACTAGGTGCGGTGACTCCCAAGCTAGGCGAGTGGCTCCAGCAGATCCTGGGAAAAAACATCAGAGATCTCTGTCCAGAAGAGCGCAGTCCTGGGAACAGCAAAGATACTGCTCAGGACCCTCAAGCTCCCAGGCCTCTGGTAGAGGACCCGAGCTTGAAGGATAGACCGCCCACAGGGGCGAGAGGGGAATATATTTTATCAGACACTATGTGCTGCCATAAGGCTATAATCACAACTGTAAAATTGATTATTTCTCTTTTATTATTTTTTTTTCCTATGTGTTTTGGAAGGAGTAGCTGAACTGCTTTTATTTTGGGTCTAAACATGTTGAACAGGAAGTCAGAATCAGACTAACGAGAACTAAACCTGCAGACCAGAAGAGGAAGTAGTTTCCAGTTTGTGAACTTCCTGTGGTCACAGTCATGTGTCTGTTAGTGGTTCAATGTTCATGCTCAAGGAGGTGTTAAAAGCAGAAAGCGTGACTGTTCAGCTGTTGCTACGTGCGCTAATATCACACAGACTAGATTAAAACAGAAACCTCAGGTTGTTTCCTTTTTGCTGCTCAACTCAAAGGTCATTTTTCTGTCCATTTGACACCTGATACAATTTGATATTTTCATTTCTTTCGTTTTCTGGTACTTTCTCAGCTCCTAGGGGAAGAGGTGAAATCAGAGGTGGCAAATGTACAGACATCCTTTACTTAACTAGAAGTACAGATAATTCTGTTAAAAATTACCTTGGTAAAAGGTTGAAGTACTGATTTGACTTCTGCACTCATGTAAAAGTGAAAAGTACTGGCCCTGAAATGCAGTCATAGAAAATAAAAACTATGTATTTGTAAGAAAATTCTATCATCCATTTTTGAGCAAAGGAAACTCATGCTACATCAATATAATGATAACATAATATTAATAAATGTATTTAGAATTTTTTTTAAATTCTTTTTTTAACTTTGCTAAAAAAAAGAAACTAAAAAAAAAAAAAAAAAAAAAAATAGTACAGTCATGGCAAAAAATGGGATTCAGCAGGTGGGGAAACCATAAAGTTGCAATGACTCATTGTGGAAAAAAGAATCAGTGGATTCAATGGGAGTAGTCAGCTCAGGCAATCTCTCCAAGCATTCCAGGAATGAAAATCCAGGGGAGGTCTGTACATGAGAGGAAGAACAATGAGATTAGTTGTGAGGGAAAAAGTCAAGAAAAAACACACCAGATAAAAGAGCTGGGGCTTAATAATAATAATAATGTGTATGTGTTTGTCCCCGTAGGGAAATTACTCCTCTGCATTTAACCCATTCACCCAGTGAAGCAGTGGGCAGCCACCAATGCAGCGCCCGGGGAGCAATGAGGCTTTACTGACAGCTTCATTTATCAATCAAAGAATGCTTAATGCTTAGCAAAGAAAGAACCTTAGCTGCCATTTTTATATAAAAATGCTGATGCACCCCCAAAAATGGGCTCAAATCGCCCCTGAGCTCATCCTCAGGGTGCCGGAGAATGCAAAACATCCTCTGCTTTTAGGAAGGATGTTCTGAAACAGAAAGGGCAGAGGCTTTGAAAATAAATAAATAAAATGTATGGCATAAGGGGGAGCTGTACCTCTTTGGTCATGCCCCCTTATTATATATGACAAGCCCTGCTGCACTTTCGATGCAAACTCCTCAAACAATGTTACTTTGACCACCATCCCCCAGCAGATATGGCTGCCACCGTATTATATTTTGTAATGACAGCTTTAGCCACTCCCTCTTTCATATCCCAACTTATCACCTTTAGCTCGTCACACAGTTTTAAGACGCAGACATGCAAGGGCAGTGGCCGGAAATAAGGCATCTCGGGTCAGTGTTAATGAGTCGCGTCAATGCCTTATTGGGAGGAGGGAAAAAAAACCAAAACAACAACACAAACATATTAACAGATTTATACATTTCTGCTAGATATACTTCTGTCACACATCACAGCTGTTACTTTCATGTAGTCTTCTTGCATTTTGATATAAACAAACAAATTATTTACCTCTTAAAACCAAAGTGTGTTTCTGAACTTCCTGCTCAGAAACTACAGCCCGGAATTTATTACAGTATTTCTTTAAAAATACCAACTATCTCTACAAAATCTGGATCTTAAAATAAACTTCACACTTATGAGCCTTCATCAAATACAAAAATTACAACACATGTACTTCTGCCCAACTCCCTCATCATAGAACATACAAACATCACAATTTTATTTTCCAAACTTCAATTTTATGGATGGCAGATAGTGCCTTTCATATGTTACGATACACAATACACTTTAAAAAACATATATACAGATAGCAGGGCTGCACAAGTTCTTTGTGTTTGTAATCATGAATAATATAATATATATAATATAATATATATGTTAAGGAATGTCATCATGTTTGGTACATGATTATATGTCCTGTTATTGTTCTGTATTATATTCAGCTTTCAGCATCCTTTCCCAGCCCCTGTTACACCATCCATACAAAGCCAATCTGACTGTGAGCCAATGTGTTTGATAGTTTGTGTTGGATCAATAGATTTGACAGACTTGGTTCTCATCCAGAGGGAAACAGTCCAAATTCAGATCTAATGAAATGATGGAGGCTGTTTCCTACCACGGTGCTAATGTGTGACTAACAAGGCTCATGGTCTCCAGCAGACAAGCGCCTGGAATGAGGTGAGCTGAGTGTTGCTTTGGTGGGTCTGTGCCCACGTCATGCATCAGGATTCATATTGGCAATAGTTCATATCTCTGTTCTTTAGCCTTCATCACAAAGCTGTGAAGGAAAAACAAACATCTAACAGGATTTGATGGATGCAAAGTCCACTGAGCTCTTTGTCATTTACAAACTTGTCCAACCAACAAGAGCACAGATGAAAAACACAGTGACACTTAAAGGATTTTGCCATATATGAGCATAGATTACTTTCATATAGATTTGCAATGCAGGCTTTTGGTGAGCCGCTGGGTTGTGTCTAATAATCATCTCAGCATTTTACAATAGAATAGCTCTTTATTAGCTCTTCATTTATTGTTATTGGACATGAAACAAGGAAGCTGTGTTTCTCATTGGATGTTAGTTTCATGTTCATCAGGATCATTTTCTAAAGAGCTGATATTTAGACCATTTACTGCACTGGCTGCACATTCTGTCTACATTTCTCTGTATGTGCTGTGTTTGTCTTTCATTATTCTCCATATTGACACAAACAGTGAACAGCAGTAGATCTACTCTTCATCTGTTTTAGGCCCAGTGAAAGATCTGAAGCAGAAATGGTGTCATTAGGAGAAGAAGAATGGCGAGGAGGCAGCAGCTCTTAAAGATGAAACACAGCAACTTAGCCCTGAGCTCAGAGAGCTTCACATGAAAAAGCTCCTCAAGCAGATCATGTCAGAGGTTTGTCATCAACAGGAGGAACTGTTCATATCATAGGATGAAGGATGCTTGTCAGCTGGATGAAGAAGGTTATTTAATGGCAAACGTTCACATTGAAGTCAAATTGTTGTGGTGTTGAACAGATTCATGGACTGATTGTCTCCAGAATGTTAGAAGAGCTTCAATGAATCATTAGAAACAACTTACAGCTGCACAGTTGTGTCAAACACATCTTTGTGTCATTGTGGGATTTTTGTGTTTCTACATGTGACACACGTCTAAAACATGCACACAATTTGAACACAAACAGGGACTCATTTGTTCCCACAGCCAGATGCTGAGAGCCATTTCCTTGTAGTCCTGTGTCTACATATATGTACCATTAGATGTTATTGGAATGATTGTCAGCTTTGATAGTTTCATGTATGTTTAGCTGGACGGCTGTTTGATCCTCCACATGTTTAAAGGTGTCCAGTCCTGAGACACTGGGGGTGGAAACAGCTGTGATGTCATTGGACTGTCACAAAGACTGAAGTGCATGAAGTGAGCAGCCAAGGAGCCGCTGATGTTTTGGATTCAACAGCATTTGAAAGGTTGACACAGACACATTTGCACATAGAAAGCTGAATTTGTCATATGCCACAGTGAACTCACTGTTCAGTGTTTTTCAGGAAGCTTCTTAACTGCCTCTGCTGCCAAACAAGCAGCTGATGTCCTTGAGAAGAAGCTGAAGAAGTCTTCAACAACAAATACAGGAAGTGGACTTTCAAATACTAGATTCACTTTAGACTCACACAAGAAATGACTCAACTAGCTGTGTTTGATTGACTCCTTTGACTCTATGAAAGGTCAGTGTGTCTGTACACAGACTGTTGTGTTGGACTATTATTCAGTTGTCTGCTGAATGTTTTCAAATGTCTGCATCTCAGTGTAGATGAGGCTGGGGGTCATGGGAGGCCACCACAGCAGTCTCTTCAACATCATGACATCATCATAAATGCTACTGGACTGTCTGATGGGCTGACGGTGAAAAAGCCGTCGGCCTCTGGAAGGAAACAGAAGACATTTCAGAGGCTGCAGCAGATTTCTTTGATTTGGGGCCTTTTTCAGCTTTATTGGACAGAGCAGTGAAGATAAGTGACAGCAAAGCAGAGGGAGAGAGAAAGGGGGCGTGGTCAGAATCAAAGCCAGGCCAGCTGCTCTCCACCTCGTGGCACATGGTCACCTGCTCATCCTAGTGAGCTCCACCAGCAGCCCTTTCACACAGTTTACACTGTCAAACACTGTGTGTGGACCTCAGCTAACAACAGGCTACATTTAAGTCTGGACTACATGCTTTTATATTGAGGCAGATTTTTCACTGTTTTTATTCCATCAGCAGCTCAACATCATGAGCAGCTTTGACATAAAGACATCAAACTCAAGCTGACTTTAAACTGGATCTACTTTTAATACAGGGGCTCAAAAACAACTAACATCTTTATTATATATCAGGACAGAAAGTCATCTCAAATGGAAAACAGCTTTATTTGGAATAATCAGCACTATCAACTGGTTTGGGATCTGCACCAGTTTCATGTCTTTACAGCTTCTCCAACAAAGTTCCTGTAAAATCAGCATCTTTATTGGTTTGATAGTGATTGATTATTCAGTCCCAATCTGCTGTCATCTAAAGAACAAAATGATGTTTCTATGAGTCAAAAAGCTCCAGATGTTGTTCACAAAGAAAACAAAGATTAGGAACTTAAACACAAAGTGTTTGGAGCCAAAATGTTCCCAAGCTGCTCTTTCTGAAATGGCAGAGGTACAGTGGTGTCTAACAGCACACTGTGGAAGGCAAACATGTTATTGTTGGATGAAACTTCATGAATCCTTTGTAGATTTGAGCTTTTGGAGCCTTTCTTTTCTCTTCAGGTGTACAGAGGCTGAGGAGGCAGGTGAAGCAGGTGGAGCTGTTGTAATGCTGGCAGAGGGTGTGTCTTAGTAACTCTGTGAGGTAGAACTGGATCCAACATTGTGGATGTGTTGATGTTGGAGCCATTAAGATTCTCTGCACACTGTAGGATTTCCCTTTGATTCACTGCGGGGGCATTTTGGAGTCTGTCAATGAAACTCTTCATATTTGTGTTTGACACCAGTTTATAGAAACAGACAAATGTGTCATGCTTTTGTTCGGCCTCCACAAATATACACATTTGTTCATTGGTTGGACTTTTTGTAAGGAGACACATTGAAAACCATGTTAATAAGATCTTGTTGCTTCCTGTGGATCCGACACAGAGAGTGGACTTCAGACAGAAAGCGTGGAAGAGATTTTAGAGGCCGTGTGTGGCAACAGGAAGTTTCTGTATGTTTGCCGATCTTACATGTGGAAAACAACACGTGATGTTTGTGAAGTTCTACAATGATCATTGTTCTGACAGCATTTTGAGTGGGAACAGTTCAAACTGAGAGTAGTGGGAGTTATTTACTGATTGAAACAAGCTGAATGTTTCTGTGCACGATGAAGATCAGCAGCAGCAGCTCAGCTGATCAATGAATTGACATCTATCAGTCATTTCATGAGATGAAGTCATCAGCAGACATTTGTTCTAACTGTGTGATAAATGTCAGAACGTCAGGGCTCTGCTTTAGTCACTACTTGATGATCATTGGCTCATTGTTGAATCCAGTGGCCCAGTCTGACCTCTGACCCTTTGCTGCAGGTCTTCTGTGTTATCTCCACTTTCATGTCTGATCTTCTGCTGTATCGTCCAAAATAAACATCTGAATCATTTCCAACACTTCAGCAGATCTTTAGTTTGGGCAGCACAGTACAAAATAACACATATTGTACTATACTGCCCACTTCCTGATCTTATTGGATCTGTGTGTGAGGTTGGTGAAGGAAACACATGTTTACTGAGTGAATCGCTGCCATTAGGAACTAGTTTTCATATCACAGCCTAGAAATCACACAGGACCATTTCTGCAAGTGAAAAGTCGTCATTGGAGGAAAATAATTGTGTAGTTTGTGCGACTGAAGAATTGTCCCAACTACATGTGCTGCTGACCTTTGACCTTTTCTTTAGAGTCTGTGGAAACATCCAGAACTGAGGCAGTGCTACAGATGTCTTCAAATAAAGTGGTGTATTATCCATGTTTTCTATGGATCACATCAATATCCTGATCTAACAAGCCTCCTTTTTGTGGATTTTAGAGCCTCTGACTTTCGCTGCGTCTGCGTCTCATTTCAAGCACAAGAGCAAGAAGTGGATGAAGAAATGGGGCGAGTGGGGTCAGTGTGGTGCATGTCAGCTGTGCTCATGCTTTCACAAAGAACATGTGTATTCATTGGCAGCATTAAGGTGCACTTTAGTCTTCATAATAATAAAGTATTCTGACTTTATTATTGTGAATCCTCACAGTCATGTTGCAGCTCTGCTTTGCTTTAAGAAAATGTTCTACCAGGATGTTACTTTCCTAAACGTGTTCTCCAAATGTTCCCAAAGACTTTGTTCTAAGTAGTTCTACATGATGGAACATTCACACTAAGTTTAAGAAGGACACACAAACACCATCTGTGCTTTCATCATGTGTACAAACGTGTTCAGACCTGATGTCAAATGTACCGTGAATGGATGCAAATGTGGATCGTTCCAATAAAATGAGACAGTTTTGTAAGTGGATCCCAGTTTGAACTTCATTGAAACCTATAAGAACATGTTATTCAAACCAACTTTATCCAACAGGAAGAAGCATCAGGGGAACAGGAAACATTCAAACATCTTTACTGTAAGAACTGCACAAAGGAAGGAAAACACAATCCTACACACGACCACTTTAAAATGGACATTTAGCTTTTCAAACATCAGGGAGTGCTGCAATAACAACACTGTGCCCATTCTGATCAGATTGAAAGATTTATAGAGATTTATCCATGTGCTGGAAAAGGATTTGATATCAACATATATGCAGATTAGTAGGAGCATTTTCTTCATATTGATTTAGAGTTCAGTACTATGAATATGTAGAATTAACATCTGTGTACATGACGAGTGATGAAAATTCAAACTTTCAAAGGACGTCAGAATTGGTGTCTCTATCTGTGACTGTCCCAGAGGAACCTACCTGAGGGATTATTAAAGATCTGTCTATCTAGAAAGACTTGCATTGATTCACAGTGTACAATTCTTTCTAATCTATTAACATCTTCCTCCAAATCCTGTTTCTGCTGCATCACGTTTTCAGGGTTCATTCAGTGTTGGAAATGTAGGACAAACAGCAGCACATGTTCTCTAAATGTTTGCAGTCATTTTAAATGAAGCTGATACTACATGAGACATTTTCCACATTTATTGTCTTTGAACAGAGAATAATAAAGCCATCAAACATATACAGGCTGTGCAAATACAAACTTCTGTAGTGCATTTGATGACCTGCAGAGGAGAACAAGTCGGGGTTTTCAGCCCTAACACAACCTCTTTGTTCTCAATACTACAAAACCTTCAAAGGCTGATATGCAAGTTTGCATGAATCACCAACACAGTTGTGTTTGTTTCTAGTATAGTTATAAATAAGCTGATCAAATATCTGCTCACTGATTAGATCCAGTACCTATTACAGATGAACTGGATATCACAGCATGTTGTTAATCCGTCATATCAAACTAAACAGTGTTGCTGGTGTAAATATCCTCCAATAAAGTCAGATGGGCTGAGGGCTGCTGTTGCCAGGTAACGATGATGTCACACTGGATCTTCTGATCTTTAGCATCGTAGCGCTCGGAGTCTGATGTTGGCTCATGTGTTGTCATACACCAACATGACATTCGACTAGTCAAGGCCTCACCTTAACCCACTGATGCTGATCACACAGACCCACTAATAGAACTGTTTTATCAGGTTTATGCAGCGTCACCATTAATGTCACATTTAATCAGACCACATTTACATTACAAGCCCACTACAACCATTATCAGCATGCTAAATTACATTATACATCTGCACTGATTTAAAGTATTTTAACCTGATTCATTTTTCCACCTTAACAGTTCATTCCTCAAATCAATTTAATAACTGTACAGTACTCTGTTTATAGTAACCATTGTCCTTAATGTAAATATGTAAGAAAAATTGTGTATGTTTCTGTTCTGTGTCCTGTGTACTGTTTGTTTGTTTAAGTGTCTTTCTGGCTGCTGTTACAACCAAATTTCCCCTTGTGGATTATTAAAGGATTATTCTATTCTATTCTATTCTATTCTAAACAAGATATTTGACCCTTAAAAAATGTACCAACAAATAATTTTGCAATAAAATATTTATTTTTCAACTTTTACAAGTGAAATCAAACAAGTGTGTTTAACAGTGTAAACCAGAGTGGAAGCTGCTCATATAGAGTCCAACCCAGGCTAAAAGTAAGTTGAGTAGAGCAGCATCATCAAAGTGTCGGCTCTCTGAACACGGTGCAAGATCGCCATCTGCAGGACAAAACTAGTTTTTCTCGCCCTCCTCGTCAACGTCAAGATGACGTCATCGTACAGCAAAACATGCAGATCAGGTGACATGACTGTCTGAGAGGCGGAGTTAAACTGTGGTAGGTAAGCATGTGGAGGAGGAGCAACAACATGACGCTGGAACATCATCATTGCATTATACAGTTTCCTCTCTAACTGGATGCAGCTGTGAACAAGAACAGCTGTGGAACCACAGTCCTGCGTATCATCTATGGATGAATGCAGGTCAGTGTGTTGCTGGTGGAGGTGATGAATCACAGCGTCCATCTCACGTTGGAGTCAGAGCTTTTCTTCAGCTGCTCTGGTCTTCAAATGTAAGGCATCGACGGCTCTCCTTTTCAGCTCCGTTGGAATATCACCTTCTTCTGTCTGAAACATATTCATGAAACAAACCTGACAAAACACAAACAGCAGCAGTAACAGTAAATTGTACTTATAAACTCACTGAAAACCCACATTTGATCTCTACCTACTTTTTCATCAAGACATGAGTACAAGTACAAGGAGACGTCACAGACATGTTGAAATTGTCCTTGTGATGTGAAGACCATGGACTGTGGTGGCCTCTGCAGACTGTTGGACTCTGTTACAATCTTCTTCAGTCTCCTGTTATAGCCGTGAATTTGCTTGGACAGCCTTATACCGACTCGCTGTCTGTCTGGAACAAAGCATTTACATTAAAGACATTTACACAAAACACCAACAACACATCATATTTTATTATTTATTATATTCTATATTATTATATTATTTATTCATATTTACATTTCAATGACGATGACGACCAACTGCAGCTTGAATCATTGAATTTACACCAAGCACTGTAGATACATTTGAAGACTTCTACGTTTATAAATGAAAAAAATGCTTTGTGTTGTCAATAGAGACACATTAAACAAACTTTGCTCGATGACAATAAGCACAGTTAAATCAGTTAAATCAGTCCAATAAGTTTGGAGCCCTTCCTTCAGAACCTGTCTGCGTAGGTTCTCAGTCATCCAGGTCATGATAGTCTAAGAAGCAACCACACCTTCACTGCACAACATTTTACAAAGTGAAATTTGTTTATTGTCCCATCAACAGTTTACCTACAGAATTGGTACAAATATCTTTACTGTGAGGAAGTGACGCAGAAAACATAACGTTTCCCTCTCTGTGACAGTGCTTGTTAATATCAAAGGCTCATCATTATAATGGACAAAATGAATATAAATAACAGCAAACAAAACAAGTACCAGGAGATTTTCTTTTAGATTGAGTAGAGCGATCCTTCTTCCATGCTTCATTTCCTGCTCGCAGCATCAGCTGACCTCTGACTACCTGGTTAAGGTCTCTCGGCGTAGACTGGTAAATAAAATCGGATTCACACCATCTTCTTGTAATGTTATCGTTTCTGTCAGCTGTTTGAAGAGCATCTCTGGCCTAAACACAAAAGGAAAAAAAACAGATTAGATGAAGGGCACCGTAATTGGAAATGGTAACATTAACACATTAACTTCCTGTGTTTGGTCTGCAGTGGGTGACTTGTGATTCAGGGATCTACATTTAAAAACACACATGTAAAACTGACAGCAAGGTTTTACCATCATATAGTTGACATAACTAAGCACAACTGTTAACCTGTATGTTTGCTAACATTTGAACTCTTACTGTTGGAAATTCTGTCAACAAAACACTAAATATAGTTTAATGCATGAGGCTGTTGTAGGACCATAAATAGAAATGTGTCCTACCTGAGCTGGTTGAACTGAACCAGTTTCATGACATACTTCCTCTTCCATCTGGGAACTGAATCTAAAGACAGGAAGTAGCTACTGTCAGCTTCCTGAATACCCAATAAGAAACAGATCAGGACAAATCAACAAACCTTTGGGTCTCGTTTTCAAAATTGCATGTTTGTCAGCTTTCTCTCAGCTGACAAACTCAGATGGTTCCACAGCTTGACAGCTGTCTCTCTTTCCATCCACTGCTGTATGTCTTGTTCTGAAATAGTCACTTGGACAAACATGGAAGAGAAAAGATTCACTTGCGACTACAAACATACGTTTCCGTTAAAGTCGGGTTGCTTGGGGACTCTTTCAGGATGGCAGAAATCTCCTCCTCAGCAGACTGGTGACCTTCTCCTCTTTGTCCCATCTCTGAAGGAGCTGCACTTCTATCAGTAGGAACTGTTAGCTACGACTCATCCCAACATCCTGCTGCTAACAGGTATGGAGAGAAAAGACGGGTCCCTACAAACAGTCAGCCATCCTTTTCCTTTATTACGGAAATCCATATGTCACCATAAAATAACGTTTGCTTTACTTAGAAAAAGATGGTAGGATGACTCCGTTAAAAGTCACGTCTGGGTTTGAAAAAAGAAAACAGAGACAGGTGGAAATGAAACTCAGACGATGTCCACATGAAAGAACCGGCCTCACGTTCCTGCTGTTAGTTCGTTTATTCATTTCTAACAGAAAATAATGTCTTTGTATTATTTTAGCCAACGTGTAATCGCTGCAGGCAGACCCGTTGTACACGTGTGTACTAAATCTCTCACCTGCTGCCAGGCCACACAGAAAAGTCATTTGTTTTTTCCACTGGACCCAAATCCTTGGCAGCACCGCTGTGTGCTAATTAGTTTGTACATGATGGAGGAAACTGAGACTTGTAGCTTTTAACACTGATGCAGTCATCCTGTTTGTAAAAACTTTAATCCATCCAGTAACTGAAGGCATTATAACCATCTCTAATATTCATGTAACACTAAATCAGAACATGGAGACTTCTTGTTGTTATTGTGGTCACACAGATTCTCTTCCATATTCATACTGCCCTGAATTTAATATTGTTTGGATAGTGTGTTGAATGAAATCCCACTTTTGTAATTGTGTAATATTAAGAAATAGATATGATTGGTTCATGAAGTGTGGTATTGTTAATAGAATGTTAAATATAATGTCAGTATTACCTTTTAATTATATAGGTTTACTTATGGTAGAATGCTGCATGTAATCATTTGTGTTTAGAAGTATGTAGTTGATAGCATCCTGAAAGGATGTCTCATCCTAGGAAGCTTGTGTGCATTTCAGAGCACTCTGGCTTTCACACCCACATCCTGGGAGCATGGGAGAGGTCGTACCTTGTCTTATTGTTTTATGGTAGGATAAACGTATCTATGTCTG
Source organism: Pelmatolapia mariae (assembly GCF_036321145.2). Classification (NCBI taxonomy): domain Eukaryota; kingdom Metazoa; phylum Chordata; class Actinopteri; order Cichliformes; family Cichlidae; genus Pelmatolapia; species Pelmatolapia mariae. Next base: position 26,336,509 of record NC_086229.1, read on the forward strand.
TCTTACTCTAAGTGCATTTTGTTTAGATGAACTGCTGGACTTCCAGGCCAGCAGAGTTAGGAAGTCATTTTATGGCCACACACACACACACACACACACACAAGGTATTCTTTGTTCACATGTATACCTATAAGATGTCATATGTTAATGAACCTATGCATATTCATGTAACCACAATAAAAGAGCAGTGTTACGGGAGAGCGGACGAGAGCAACTGAGGTCAAGCGAAGGAACAGCGCCTGTCCAGTTCTCTCCCGTGCACGTTAATTTGTAAAACCTGTCTGAGTGTCATTTATTCCAATCTGAGTTGAATTTACAGGAAAACTCCTAACATTTATGTTTAATGCTTTTAAAAATGTTGAGAATTAATATTGTGTCATAAAGTTGAGCAGCGTGTGAAATATATTTATCATTGCCTAAAGTCCTGAAGTGGACACAAGCAGTAGCATGAAATATACTTAGTGTTCCTAAAGTACTTATATGTACACGGTGTACTTTACCTTTGAATAATTCTGACATGAACAAAAAAACCTGTGTTACAGTAGACAACAAAAATCCCTTTTAAATCAACATAAATTCAATCTTATGTAAATGAAATACTTTGAATTTATTAGTAAAAGTTAGTTGAGGAGGAAAAAGATAAATTACACTAGTTCACTGCATCCCAGTCGCATGGGACCGACTACACATTAAAATTAGTTCAAAGAACTTTTTTAGTTTATAAAGCTCCATCTAAAAATATCCATGCTGCTAAATGAGAAATTAAGTGTGAAACAGGAAAGAACCTCAAATCTAGATGTGATCAGCCAAAATAGGAGGGCAGATGAGGAGCTGGAACATCTGTCACATCTCAGCTTCTGAGAGTTTGTCAGTAATTAAAAAGAAAATGACTATCAGAATCAAGTTGATAGTGTGAAAGCAAAGGATCCCTTCATCAGGTCCAAGCAGAGAAGAACTGCAGTGTGAGAACAAAACTGCATATTTTTTAGGTTTGAAACTTCAAATCTAGGATTAACTCAATCCTTCATCTTCAAACTGGCAAGAATGTGATTATCAGAAACAAATCTGTGCTTCCTGTTCCAGTTTTTACAACAAAATATGTTCATTCAGAATGAATGTAAGAGAATATAAGAAAGAACTTCTTTCTTAGGGTAAGGGGAGGTTCATCTGATTAATCCTACAGACCAGGGATGCCCAGAGGGTGGCCCACAGTAGTGTTGTGGGTGGGCTGAAAGATCTGGATTCTTAAATGGCATGTTAGTCTTCATTTTCTGAACCACTTTTGGACCTGAAAACATCTCATCAGTAAAAACCAAAAGAAGAGGAAAAAGTGCACAGAGGTATTTTTGATCTTGTGCAGAACGTTCAATCTGAAAGCAACAGGAGACTGTTAGGTGGTGTCAGGGGTGGCACTGTAGTCTGTAGGATCACTTTAGAAACCAAGAAGAGGAACAATGAATGTTACAACTCAGTGAGCTGTAGGTGAGGATGGACCCAGGAGAAGGAGAAAAGGATGGATGGAGCTGGAAAGGTTGTGCAGGGGGTTAGGGTGATTAAAGACAGAGATGGAAATGTACTGAGTGAATAGAGTGTGTTGAGAAGCAGGAACGATGACTTTAAAGGACAGATGGAGGAAAACTGGTGGATTGGGATGTCCAGAGGATTAGTAAGAAAGATAACATACCTGCTAAAGTATGGAGATGCCTTAGAGAGAGGGCAGTGGACTTCTTAACCAGACTGTTTAATGTCACACAGTGGAAAATTGTGGTTTTATATTTTGTTTCGAATCAGACTGTGTATTGCTACATAGTGATTTTATTTGCATGTTTTATTGTTATAGTGCTATTGCATGATTGTTTATTGATGTTCTTATTGCATGATTTTATCCCCATATTTATACTGTGTTTTGTGTCGCTGTATAGTATTCTTTTTTTATTCCACTGTGGATTGGACAGATAATTGCGTGCACCTGTGAGGTGGGGGCGTGCCCCCCGAGGTGGCCTATTGGCCGCCAAACGGACTTAAGGGAGATGGTGAGCGCAAAGACGGGAGAGAGACACACGAACAGCGAAGAACAGGAAACCGAACGTGTGGTGCAGACGAGCACATGTATAGAAGGACTGGCCTGCTTGTGAGGCGTCGCGAGACTTCCGGCGATCCAGTTCCGACGGACAGAATAGTAACAGCGGGAGGCGATGTGTGAAATCCACAAAAGGCAGAGGGGACGCCTCTGCCTGTATCAGGGCCGGGCTATGGGGGAAGCCGTGTGCGGATGCGGAGAGCGGCTGGACTGCACGGCCATGCGCTGCCAGGTGGGGGTAGGAGCCTCCGCCCTGGCCTTCTGTGGCGAGATTTCCCCATCCCGGAAGAGGAGCTCCCCTTCGGTCACTTTCAGTTAAGGAACATTTGCCCGAGTGCTTGTGGTTGGACACTGAGAATAGAGGACTCTGGGGGGGAAGTTCTTATCCTATAAAAAGGACATTCATTTAGCTTTGATTTTTTTTTTTTTTTTATTGTATTTTAATCTCTGCCGGCAGGGCTTTTTAGCGGGTTGGGAACATATACTTTTTTATTGTATAGTGGGGATTTTAACTCTACTTGTGATTCTGGCTGTTCTTCTAAAAAAATAAATGGTGTGCTTAAAGCCGGCCCAGTGTCCGTACTCCGAGCGCTGATTCACTCTCTCCCCTTATGCTTGTATGTATGTATATAGACGTGGTGGCGAAGATTTAGGTCACCAGTTTAGCGGCTACATTTAACACATTCACTGTGGACTCTGATGTTTGCAGACAACACTGTGATCTGTAGTGAGAGTAGGGAGCAGGTGAAGCACAGCCTGCAAAGGTGGAGGTATGCTCTGGTGATAAGAAAAATGAACATCACTAGAAGTAAGACCGAACACACGTGTGAATGAGAGTTTGACCCCAGGTAAACTCATCCACCTTCACTGTTACACATTGAAAGCAACAGACAGTGCACAAGAGAGGTGGAGATGCTGGCAGGGTGGAGCGGGTGGAGGCGAGTGTCAAGGGTGTTTTTTTCACAGAAGGATAACAGTGAGAGTGAGACCTCCTATGATCTGTGGTTTGGAGACGGTGGCACTGACAAAAAGACAGAAAGCTGAGCTGAAGACCTGCAGATTTTTACTGGGAGTGACCAGGATGGACACAATTACAGCTCAGGTTTTACTGGTTTGGACAAAGTTAGAGAGGTGAGGCTCAGATGCTTTGGACATGTGCAGATATACTGGACACAGAATGATGAAGATGAAGCTACAAGACAGGAGGAAAAGAGGAAGACCACAGAAAAGATCCATAATGTAGTGAAGAAGGAGATGACAGTTTCTGTTTGTTAGTTTGTTTTTTATTTATTTGGAAAAAGATTCAGAAATAAAGACAGTGGCCACAACATTGGTCAAATCACATATCCTGTTATGTTTGATCATAATTTTAATGTTCTGTAAATATGTGGCGTAGCATAACTTAAGCAGCAAGGAAGGTGATAAGTAAATAGCATTAGCAGACGATTGAAGTTCTTTTAAGCATACTTCATTGCTGGCATCTCCATTTTACCATAAAATATTCAACCAGGTATGCAAAAATCCCACTTGCTTTATACAGGACTTTGCCCACACCTGACCTCGTTAGTCTCTACCATTGAAACAAATAGGTTAGACCAAACAATACAATTCTAAACAAAGAACAGGAATAAGATTATGCATGAAACTGACAAACCCATTTACTCAGCTAAATGTTTTGAAAAGTAAAATACTGCATACAATACAACTACTGCTACCACAAACAAAACCCAGGATAGTGTGTGTTAAGCAAAGTTACACCAGCAATGTCTAAATTAAAGCATTATGGCTGACTGTAAAATAACAAGGAAATAAATCATCAATTTGGTTAAGGGACAAGTGGTAAATGAGTTCATGCCTAACCACTTTGTCACAAAATACATGAAAAACCGAAGTAAAATATTTACAATGTCAGACAGAGACTGTGCAGAGACTGTAGAAGGACAGAGCAGCAGCAGAGCAGTCCAGATACACTGATGATCCTCTGTCAGATCCAGAGGGACACACAGGGATGATGCTGGACTCTACACGGTGTCTGACAGTGGACATGTTCTCAGAGCAGTTCTCTCTGCAGCACTGACAGTCATCTGCACTTCATTCCTCTGTCAGTCACTGCTGGATGAAGCTCTCCTCTCCACCTCCCAGTAACATGGCCCAGTCAGAGCATCTCTACACACAAGCTGCTGCTGCTTCAACCTCTCTGGATCATCAGGACACAGCTGCTCCTCTCTCAGCAAGCACACCGTCCTGTTTACCAAGGATTGGAAAAGCAGAGGAGACAAACGAGTGTTTCCAGAGACTCTTCTGCAAAAATACCATTTGGTTCCTCGTGGTTCAGTTAAATACAGGGTTCATACACATTTTTCAGGGTCAAATTCAAGCACTTTTTAAGCACTTTCAAGGTCCATTTTCATTAGATTAGAGAATTGTGGATCAATATGATTGTCATTGTGCAAGATGATCGGATCTTTAGCAAGAATGCTCACCTCTGTTTTCTACACAGACACACATACACATATCACTGAACACTAGGGCTGCCACAAACGATTATTTTGATAGCCGACTAGTCACTGATTATTTTTGTGATTAGTCCACTAATCAGATCATCATCCATTGGACATAAAACGTACAGCTTATTGGCACCAGCTCTTATATAACTATCGTTAGCTTACAGCTTTAAGTGTTTATGTGCTAACTAAAAATAAAGAAAAGGTGATAGTTTATTACATTTTAATGAAATTTGCAGATTGTTTCGGTGGACATTAATAATCTCAGCCGTCTGCTCCTTGCTATCTAAAATATAACAGGACACTGGAGTAAATTATCCAGCATCTCACACTTCTGCTAATCAGGTGTCTGCTTGACGTTTATTCGGCTGTGTAAAAACTTTAACTTCAATCTCAGCCAAACCGATTTACTCAGGAACAAATAAAATACTGGAAAAAGCCAAACAATAACATTTTCAAGTTATCTAAGTGACTTATTACGGAGCCCCGCAGGGGACATGGGAAAAAAAAAATTATGATGAACTTTGGCGAGATCTCGCAAAACTAACTCGGGATCTCGCAAAACTTTTGTGAGATCTTGCAAAACAAACTCGCGATGTCACAAAACTATTGCGAGATCTCGCAAAACAAACTCGGGATCTCGGAAAAGTTGAATTCCAACAATGGCGGCAGCTACTTAGTTGTAAATATTACTCTTTCTGGGTCACAAAATATTTTGAGGTGTGAATGTGAATGTATAAACGTCAAACATCTGCTCGGTTTACAAGACATCACATATTTGCAAAAGTGCTCCGACGTTTTCGGAGATCTGACACCCACCATCTCGAAGCTAACGGGAGGTCAAGACCTACTACAGCCGGGAGGAACACCGCTCTCCCGGCACATCGTGCCTCGACCTCCCAGTCGGCTTCGAGCTGGCGGCCTCCGAAGAATGCTGCTAAAACTTTTGCAAGATCTCGCAAAAGTTTTGCGAGATCCCGAGTTAGTTTTGCGAGATCTCACAAGTTTTGCGCGATCCCGAGTTAGTTTTGTGAGATCTCGCAAAAGTTCATCGTAATTTTTTTTTTCCCATGTCCCCTGCGGGGCTCCGTAACTTATATATCATGTTTAACCGGAGTAGCGAAAGACGGCGGTGGGTTTGAAAATGATTCCGGTGTCCGGTGTTCTCACCGGTTACAGTAAAGCCTTGAACAGAGGTCTCTGAAAACGTCGGAGCGCTTTTGAAAATATGTGGTGTCTTGATAAACTGAGCAGATATTTGAGGTTTACACAGCTACGTTTATTTTGTGACCCAGAAAGATTAATATGAGTAATATTAAAACTAACTAGCTGCCGCCATTGTTGGAAACTGAGCTGGGCTGCGCTATGAATTCTGGGACAGAGCTGCTACTTCTTCTTCTTCGGGGTTTAACGGCAGCTGGCATCCTTGTACATGCAGTGCTGCCATCTTCTGTTTCAGTCCGTTACTACACTCTTAAATCGTACTACTTATTCGTGCGTCTTTTGGGATCTTACAAAGCTTCAAACGATGCGTCGACTATTAAACCAGTCGTTGACGATTTTAATAGTCGACGTAATCATGACTAGGAACCCACCCGAGGGATTAATAAAGTTTCATCTAATCTAATCATGGCAGCCCTACTGAACACACACACGCATCACATGTTCACTGTTGTAGACAGACACGACACATGTTCACATGTGAGTGTTTTATCTGTTGCATGATTAATGAGATGTTTGTGTAAACTACTTAAGTTAATAAAAGGACTGTGAGAGGGGACCGGAGTTTGGAGTTGGCTGGGATCAGGTGCAGAACTTACAACTCTGAGACCCTGACCTATGGAACGCCAGGACTGCCATAATGAATTAATTAAATACACCATTAAATAATTAATTAAATGTGGCAATAATTACAAATCGGAAATAATTAATTACATAAATATTTACGACACGTGTAATTAATTATTGACATATTTAATCAATTAATGACACATTTAATTAATTATTGCCACATTTAAATAATGATTTAATGGTGTATTTAATTAATTCATTTTGGCACAGTTGACTCCTTCAGGTCTCACCATGAAATAATTTTATCTGTCAACCTCACCCATCAAACTCAGGGGACGGGGTTAATGCTGATCGAGTCAAAACCATTGCTTTGGCCTGGTGGCCACTGTTTTTAGCACACAACAACCGGCATGTGGAAACTAACAGAACTGAACTTTGAAAAAACCCTGTTTGTGTGTCACCAAATACCGTTTTAATATTTTTTTAGCCGAGAATGTAGCAGTTTAATCTTCATATGTCTGGTCGGTTTGTCAAGATACAGCCTCTTTACAAAAGTGCTTCGATGATTTCGGAGATGTCTGTCCAGTCTCACGGCAAAGCGTGGGATAGACCCGCTCGCCTCGCAAGCGATCAAGCTGTTATTACCACCGACAAAGCGCAGGCCCCGGTACACAGCTGTAATAACCCCCGCTGACACGGACTTCTTTTACTGAGGTTATATTTATCAGGGTTTTATTTCCTGATGTTCGTATGTGTCCTACGTGTTTCAGTCGCCAATTCTGAATTATAACAAACATTAAAAACACATTTAAGGAGGAGAGAGAGTAAATAAATTCGATTAACAGCTGATCTTTGGGTTTTTGTTAAATAATCAGCGTGACCTGTGTATAAACCCCATAAAAGAGATAACATTGGTGTTTCCGTCATGTAGTAGCTGCTGGCTTTAACTGTACAAAGGTTGTTCAACACTATGAAACACATACAGACTTCATGATGTTCGGCTAATATCTTTATTGTGAATATTAATCATGAGGGTAAACGGCCCTGTGCACCACGGAGCGAGGTCAGCATCTCCACGATATCTTCAGCTCTATGAGTTAACACAGAGTTTCCCAGCTGACTAATCAAATGGTCATCTACGAATATGTCACAGGTCATATCAATATGATTTTACAGAAAATCATCCTTATTACTGCCAACTATTCCAGAGACGTGAAAATCTACAGCATAAAGAACACAAAAATACAGCAGTCTAACGCAACAATGTAAAAGAGATGAACGTCCGTTTGTCGCAGATCAAAGTGGAATGAAAGTTGTAAATAAAACAGCGAAGTAAACGTGACCCGACAGACAGAACCTGAGTGAATTAAGTCCAGCGTTTAACCACTGAGAGCTAAAACTCAGGTGAGGTTTCAAAGCTGTGCGCCGGTGATTGGACATCAGCTGCTGATAAAGTGGGTTCGCCTATAAAGTGCTCTGTTGGGAAACAAGCTCCAGAAGCTCTGCGCTCGGGAAAAAAACTATATTTACTTATCTTGTGCAGAAAAATGCGCTGACATTGCGTTATATCGAGCACCGGCTGCCCAGTTAAACTGTGACTATCACCAGGTAACGTGGGCGTGTTTCTTGAATTAGCAGCAGGTGTTAAACAGCTGTCAGGTGAGGAGGAGGATGCATGCAGGTAAACTGAGGGCCTGTTGAGCTGATCGCTGGTGTCGTGGGAAACATGTCAGCTCGTTCTTTATGTTACAGAAGCACAGAGACACAAGACCAGGCGGAAAGAGACAATCGTTCGGTGAAAATGAGAATCTGCGAATGCAACATGTGGAACGTCTGGACTTCTTTAAGTTGCTTGAAGACGTTTCACCTCTCATCCGAGAAGCTTCTTCAGTTCTAAGGTCAAATGGCCGAGAGTCCCAGATTTAAACCCAGTGGGAGTATCCCCCCAAGGAGGGACAAAGGACCCCCTGGTGATCCTCTAATCACATGCGCCAAGATTAGAGGATCACCAGGGGGTCCTTTGTCCCTCCTTGGGGGGAAACTCCCACTGGGTTTAAATCTGGGACTCTCGGCCATTTGACCTTAGAACTGAAGAAGCTTCTCGGATGAGAGGTGAAACGTCTTCAAGCAACTTAAAGAAGTCCAGACGCTTTTCTTTGCAAACTCCTTTGACTACGATGACCTGGATGACTGAGAACCTTCACAGACAACATGTGGAACACAGAGAGTGGAATATGTAAACCAACCGGTTAACCCCCCTTTCCCCCCAAAGAAACCAAACAAACAAACAAACAAATAAACAGTTAAGGTGGAACACCGGGGCTGTGAGCTCGGTGCACTCTGTCAGCTGACTGTTAGCAGAGCGAGTGACATCTCTGAAAACATCTGAGCACTTTTGTAAACACGTTCTATGTTGACAACCTGACCAGACATGTGAAGATTACGGCGCGACATTCGCAGCTAAAACACTGTTAAAAGTGTAGTGTTTCAATAATTAATTAAATGTGTCAATAATTAATTAATTACATGTGACAGAAAAACGGGGTATTTTAAAACTACACCACCACCATTGCTGCCTGTGATTTGAAATGCATTCTGGGATACCTGGCTGCCCCAAGTCTACACAAGCAATCCATTATCTAGGATCGACCTGTCTTAACTTACTTTGCACGGCAACCAATCAAATGTTAGAGAAGTTGCATGGCAGCGTTAACCCCGCCCAATTAGTTTTACGGATAAAATGATTTCAAGGAGAGAGATGAAGGGCACAAAAGTGCCAAAATGAATTAAATAAATAAATCATTAAATAATTAATTAAAACTGTCAATAATTATTTAAATGTGTTATTAATTAATTAAATATGTCAAGAATTAATTAAATGTGTCAAGAATTAATTAAATATGTTAATAATTAATTAAATGTGTTGTAAATATTTATGTAATTAATTAATTTGGATTTCAATTGTTAATTATTTTTTTAATTAAATTATTATAATTTTTATATTTTAATTAATTTTAATTATTTTAATTCAATTCAATTCAATTCAATTTTATTTATATAGCGCCAAATCACAACAAAAGTCGCCTCAAGGCGCTTTATATTGTACAGTAGATAGCACAATAATAAATACAGAGAAAAACCCAACAATCATATCGTATGACCCCCTATGAGCAAGCACTTTGGCGACAGTGGGAAGGAAAAACTCCCTTTTAACAGGAAGAAACCTCCGGCAGAACCAGGCTCAGGGAGGGGCGGCCATCTGCTGCGACCGGTTGGGGTGAGAGAAGGAAAACAGGATGAAAGACATGCTGTGGACGAGAGACAGAGATTAATAACAGATATGATTCGATGCAGAGAGGTCTATTAACACATAGTGAGTGAGAAGGTGACTGGAAAGGAAAAACTCAATGCATCATGGGAATCCCCGGCAGCCTACGTCTATTGCAGCATAACTAAGGGAGGATTCAGGGTCACCTGGTCCAGCCCTAACTATATGCTTTAGCAAAAAGGAAAGTTTGAAGCCTAATCTTAAAAGTAGAGATAGTGTCTGTCTCCCGAATCCAAACTGGAAGCTGGTTCCACAGAAGAGGGGCCTGAAAACTGAAGGCTCTCCCTCCCATTCTACTTTTAAATACTCTAGGAACAACAAGTAAGCCTGCAGAGCGAGAGCGAAGTGCTCTAATAGGGTGATATGGCACTACAAGGTCATTAAGATAAGATGGGGCCTGATTATTTAAGACCTTGTAAGTGAGGAGCAGGATTTTGAATTCAATTCTGGATTTAACAGGAAGCCAATGAAGGGAAGCCAAAACAGGAGAAATATGCTCTCTCTTCCTAGTCCCTGTCAGGACTCTTGCTGCAGCATTTTGGATTAACTGAAGACTTTTCAGCGAGTTTTTAGGACATCCTGATAATAATGAATTACAGTAGTCCAGCCTGGAAGTAATGAAGGCATGAACTAGTTTTTCAGCATCACTCTGAGACAGGATATTTCTAATTTTAGAGATGTTGCGCAAATGGAAGAAAGCAGTCTTACATATTTGTTTAATATGTGCCTTGAAGGACATGTCCTGGTCAAAAATGACTCCAAGGTTCCTCACAGCATTACTGGAGGCCAAGGTAATGCCATCCAGAGTAAGGATCTGCTTAGATACCATATTTCTAAGATTTTCAGGGCCGAGTACAATAACCTCAGTTTTATCTGAATTAAGAAGCAGGAAGTTAGCGGCCATCCAGGTCTTTATGTCTTTAAGACATTCCTGCAGTTTAACTAATTGGTGTGTGTTACCTGGCTTCATGGATAGATAGAGCTGCGTATCATCTGCATAGCAGTGAAAATTTATGCTATGTCTTCTAATGATGCTGCCTAGGGGAAGCATGTATAATGTAAATAGAATTGGTCCTAGCACTGAACCCTGTGGAACACCATAATTGACCTTAGTGGGTGAAGAGGACTCTCCATTTACTTGAACAAATTGGAGTCTATTAGATAGATATGATACAAACCACTGCAGCACAGTACCTGTAATACCTACAGCGTTCTCTAATCGCTCTAATAGGATATTATGGTCAACAGTATCGAACGCTGCACTAAGGTCTAGCAGGACAAGCACAGAGATGAGTCCACTGTCAGAGGCCATAAGAAGATCATTTGTAACCTTCACTAAAGCTGTTTCTGTGCTGTGATGAGCTCTGAAACCTGACTGAAACTCTTCAAATAAGCCATTCCTCTGCAGATGATCTGTTAGCTGTTTGACAACTACTCTTTCAAGGATTTTTGATATGAAAGGAAGGTTGGAGATTGGCCTATAATTAGCTAAGACAGCTGGGTCTAGAGATTGCTTTTTAAGTAAGGGTTTAACTACAGCCACCTTGAAGGCCTGTGGTACATAGCCAATTATTAGAGATAGATTGATCATATTTAAGATTGAAGAATTAATTAATGGCAGGACTTCTTTGAGCAGTTTTGTAGGAATGGGGTCTAAAAGACACGTTGATGGTTTGGAGGAAGTAATTATTGAAGTTAACTCAGAAAGATCGATTGGAGAAAAAGAGTCTAACTTAACATCAATGGTACTAAAAGTAGCTGTAGATAATATTACATCTGTGGGATGATTATTGGTAATTTTTTCTCTAATGATAAAAATTTTATTTCTGAAGAAGTTCATGAAGTCATTACTAGTTAACGTTAAAGGGATGGTTGGCTCAGTAGAGCTCTGACTTTTTGTCAGCCTGGCTACAGTGCTGAAGAGAAACCTGGGGTTGTTCTTATTTTCTTCAATCAGTGACGAATAGTAAGATGTTCTGGCTTTGCGGAGGGCTTTCTTATAAAGCAGCAAACTATTTCTCCAGGCTAAATGATGATCCTCTAAATTTGTGACACGCCATTTCCTCTCCAGTTTACGAGTTATCTGCTTTAGGCTACGTGTTTGAGAATTATACCACGGAGTCAGGGACTTCGGATTTGAGGCCTTAGTTTTCACTGGAGCTACAGTATCCAGAGTCGTACGTAGTGAGGAGGTAAAATTATTAACAAGATAATCGACCTCTGTTGGAGTAGCGTTCAGATAGCTGCCCTGCTCTATGTTGGTACAGGGCATTGAAGATGATAACAGTGGGTGGATTATATTCTTAAACTTAGTTACAGCACTTTCAGAAAGACATCTACTTTGATAAAGTCTACTCTCCATTGCTGTGTAATCAATCATTGTAAATGTAAATGTTATCAGGAAATGATCAGACAGCAGAGGGTTTTCAGGAAACACTGTTAAATGTTCAGTTTCTATGCCATATGTTAAAACAAGATCTAGAGTGTGATTAAAGTGGTGGGTGGGTTCTTTTACATTTTGAGAGAAGCCAATTGAGTCTAATAACAGATTAAATGCAATGTTGAGGCTGTCATTTTTAGCATCTACATGGATGTTAAAATCACCCACAATAATTATTTTATCTGAGCTGAGCACTAAATCAGATAAAAAGTCTGAGAAATCAGAGAGAAACTCTGTGTAAGGCCCAGGTGGACGATAGATGATAACAAGTAAGGCTGGTTTCTGAGTTTTACAGCTGGGGTGGACAAGGCTAAGCATCAGGCTTTCAAATGAATTAAAAGTCTGTCTTGGTCTTTCGTTAATTAATAGACTGGTGTGAAAAATTGTTGCCACACCGCCCCCTCGGCCTGTGCTTCGAGGTTTCTGGTAGTTAGAATGATTTGGGGGTGTTGATTCATTTAAACTAACATAATCATCCTGCTGCAACCAGGTTTCTGTAAGGCAGAGTAAATCGATTTGTTGGTCAATTATTAAGTCATGTACTAACAGAGACTTGGAGGAGAGAGACCTAATATTTAATAATCCACATTTCACTGTTTTACTCTTTGGTTCAGATGTGGATTCTGTATTGTTCTTTCTTTTTGATTTTTTATGTTTAAGTTTTTTATTGCTGGTTTTTGGTTTGTTTTTTGTCTGTTTGGGAGCTGACACAGTCTCAATGGAGATGGGTTTTTGGGGGGGTAGCAGGAGGAGAGAAGCTGCAGAGAGGCGTGTAAGACTGCAACTCTGCTTCCTGGTCCCAACTCTGGATAGTCAGATTTTGGGGGGTTTAATAAATTGGTCCATATTTCTAGATTTTAACTATTTTAATTAATTAAATTATAATTAAATTATTTTAATTAAATAATTAAAACTCTTCATTTTATTTCTCTATCTAATAAGAAAACTATTCAATCAGATAGTTATTTGTAGTGAATAAAATACAGTTAAAGTTTCAAGCAGTTTCAAGCACTACATCTGAAATTCAAGCACTTTTACAAGAATTTCAAGCACCCATACGAACCCTGTAAATAACAGCCACTGCTTTGAATGCTTCAGTCAGGATGATCTCAGTGCTGTGACAAAGATGAAACCGATCAGCTGTTTAGATGAGTGGATAAAAGACTCTGAGATCAGCTTGATTTAATGTTTCCACAGTTGATGAATTAGGACCATGATCTATATATCTTGTAACACTCAGAAATAATCCAGCTTTATTTCCTGTAGACACGAACGTGACAGACATCATCACATCAGCTCAAACACATGATCGCAATCAGCTTCTAACTCATCTGATTGGTTGCCTGTGGTTGTGCCCAAGCCTGTTACCATTCTCCTCTCACAGCTTCACTGAGAAGCTGCAGCTTTACAGGAAACACTGGATCTTCGTTTCATACTGACTGTGTTTAGTACAATACTGCTGACAGCACCACCCACTCACTCCATCACTCTACTGACCTCAGAGTCTCCAGTCTGTAGTCTGGACTTTGCTGAAGATCAGACAGCTGCTCCACATCTGGATCAAGCAGGTTGTTTCCCCACAGGTCCAGCGCTCTCAGATGGGAGGGGTTGGACTTCAGCGCTGCTGCCAGATAATCACAGCTGATCTTTGACAAACCACAGCTCCACAATCTGTATAAAGAATGAAATGTGTAAGTTTATTAGACAAAGTGTATGCTTGAAATCATTCAGTGTTTCATAATCTGTTCAGAGCTGAAGAAGGTTCAGAATGTAGAAGTTTAGAAAATGGAAACTCCAAACAGCTGAAGCCAACAGGAAGCAGCTTCAAACAGGAAACTGTGCAGAGTTTTCAGACTATATGTCCTGATGCAGCCAGTTGGATTTTGGAGATTTGAATCTCTGTTCTGTGACTAAGTCCTTGAATCATTTCTTCCAGTTGGTCCAACAAGACAGACTAAGTATTGGACATGTGTTGTGGCTCCATTAGGGGAGCTTCTAAATGTGATGTGATGGCCCCTCTGGGCCTGTCAGGTATCAGGACTGAAGAGAGCTCAAATTGGGCACACAGTTGTTCCAGTCTGGACCAAAGACTCTATACTGGGACTGAGGGACTGCTTTGACTGCACCCACTGGGACTTTTTAAAGGCTCATGTTCTCACTTAGATCATCTGTTTCTACTTACATTTCTTTCTGGGAAAAATGGGGATTACTTTGGAAACAACAATTATTTTCCCCAATAAGCAGCCCTGGATTAGTAAATCACTCCAACATGTTCTCAGGCAGAAGAAGCTGTCTTCTTATGAGGGAGAGAAGAAAAAGATTGAGGCACATAAACTTGTTCAAAGAGAGATAAAGCAGCTAAAATAAGGTCTAAAAGTAAAGCAGAGGATGAGCTGAATAAAGGACAATGACCGTTTGTTTATATAGCAGTTTCATTACACAAAACACTGCCAGTGGCCAAGAGACTCAAGGAACCCCCACCCCCAGCAAAGGCCCGACAGAGCCAGGGGTCCAAGCCTTGCCTGTGTGTGAAGAGTGAGCCAGTACACAACTGAGCACCCAGTTCGAGAACCACCAATGCACCGGCGGGTGGGCACCAGAGCTTGTTACTGTTTGTCTCACTTCATAAGGGAATTTATAAGGGAAACAGTTCCTGAACTGTGTTTCAGAGAAGTGGTTGGGAAAAATGAACAGATTTTCTGTCTCAGAGTTTTTGGACCAACAAGTATTTCTGTCTTGTCTCTTTGATTTTAAAAAATCAAAGGAAAGTGAGAATTAGAAATGTTAGGATATGTCATGATTCTAAATGTCAGTACCAAGTAGGAGCATGTAAAGGTTAAACCAGACTGAGGACTGACCCTTGATTTTATCTTTATTTTTGCGGCTCTAAAGTTCTTAATTAAAAAATAAAATTCAATTAAAAATCCAGGAGATAAGCCAGGCAAGAGATATAACCTCTCCAGCATGTCCTGTGTCTGCCAACTGGCTCCTTTAGAGCCCCTCCTGGATGGCTAAACTTCTCACCCCATCTTTAAGGGAGAGGCCAGCCACCATCTGGAGGACGCACATTTCCGCCATTTGTATCCACGATCTCGTTCTTTCGGTCACTACCCACAGCTCGTTACCATCTGTGAGGGCAGGGACGTAGATAAACCGGTAAATTTAATGCTTAGCTTTTACACTCTTCACCACGATGGACCAGTACAGCGGCCGCATCACTGCAGCCACAGCACCGATCCGTCTGTCGATCTCCCGCTTCCTTCTCCCGTCACTCGTGAACAAGACCCTGAGATAACTAAACTCCTCCACTTGGAGCAGGAACTTTTCCCTGACCCGGAGTGGGCACTCCACCCTTTTCCAGCTGAGGACTATGGCCTCAGATTTGGAGGTGCTCATTCTAATTCCCACCACTTCACACTCAGCTGCGAACCATTGAGAGTTGAAGGCCATCACCCGATGAAGCCAACAGAACCACATCATCCATGAAAAGCAGACCAAGCCCTATAGGACTCCTTCTTCAGCCTGGTGGCTCATTTCTTCCTTTGGTGTCCACCATTTGAATGTTCCCAGTCTCCCTCCGAATGCTGTTCCCAGCGCACCCTCGCTATAAATTTAGGTGCGCCAGTTCTGTTCAGCATCCTCTCCGCCACCTATTCCAACTCACCACCAGGTGTTGATCAGTTGACAGCTCAGCCCCTCTCTTTACCTAAGTGTTCAGAACATATGGCTGCAGGTCTGGTGATATGATTACAAAATGGATCATCGACCTGCGGCCTAGAGCGTCCTGGTGCCACGTCCACTTATGGACAATCTCATGTTCAAACATGGTGCTTGTTATGGGCAAACTGTGGTTTGCACAGAAGTCCAACAACAAAACACTGCTCAGGTTCAGATTCGGGAGGCCGTTCCTCCCAATCGCGCCCCTCCAGGTCTCGCTGTCATTGCCCACGTGAGAATTAAAGTCTCCCAGTAGGACAACAAAAGTCCCCAGACAGAGCACCCTCAAGCACCCTGCCCAGGGACTCTAAGAAGGCTGGGTACTCTGAAGCACCACTCGGCGCATAAGCACAGATGACAGTCAGGACCTGTTCCCCAACTGGAAGGCGCAAGGAACAAACCCTCTGGTTCACCAAGAGAAACCCCAACGTACAGGCAGCAAGCCAAGAGGATACTAGGATACCCACCCCAGCTCGCCGCCTCTCACCAAGGGCAACTCCAGACTGAGACAGAGTCCAGCCCCTCTCCAGGAGACTGGTTCCAGAGCCCAAGCTGTGCATTGAGGTGAGTCCGACTATATCTAGCATGTACCTCTCAACCTCATGCACTAACTCAGGCTCCTTCCATCACACTTATTTGTTGAAAGAAATTCAGTCAGTGGTTTTTGAAGGATTAAACAGTTTATCAATGGATGAAAATAAAAAAGCAGAATTTGACTGTTTATTGTTGACCAGCTGAGAGATGTAGGATTGTCTGGCTGATTTGACTTCATTGTTGTAACATGTTACGATATAAATATTCTTAATGCTTATTTTCTGTTTATATTGTTTTATAGAGCCAAGTGTAGGAAAACGCCCTTGTGAGTTAGAACGTAGGCCAAAAGTCACAGAGTAGACTGCACGTCTTGTGCAGAAAACAGGAAGTATAGAAAAAGCGGAACTAAGTAAACTGAGTGTGTGTGTGACGTGCAGCAGAACTATATAACCATGCTGGCTTCTAATGCTTTCACACCTGAGTGTGTGTGTTCAGGCCTCCATTTCCAGAAATGTAAAATAAAGATCATTTTTTGAGCTTGACCAGTCTTTCTCGGTCGCCAAAAGAATTCAAAAGAACGGAATTTAATAAACAGTAGAGTGCATTATTGTTGCTTTCAAAATTAATTTGTAGTTAATTTTTTCGATATTTTCTCTCAGTTCTCCTGCCGTGTCTCTATGCCATCTTTACCTTTTCACTTTTTCTCCAGGGTGCTTTTGGTGGACTGCGTACATTGATATTTTGACAGGAACAATGTGGTCAATACTTTGAGAAATTACACTGGAGAAGTTGTGCATCATTTGATCTTCGATAACACTCACTGATTTATGTATCAGCCATAAATTTGTTTCTATTTGTTTTGACAGATGAAAATATGCAGTAATGATCAGACACAGCAACAACTAAAAGGTTTGTAATTATGACATCGAGGCCATAAAAAAGGTAAACTGTTTGTTGTCGGGAGTTTCTGCTGTTGTGAACGTGAATATTAAAATCCCCTGAAATGATTATACGGTCAAATGCTTTTGTAATTTTGGAAAAAATTCACCAATTTCTTCCAGTAAGCCATGTCTCAGTCTGGGAAGATGATATATAGTGAGTACTAACACAAGAGGAGAAATGAAGAATTAGAATTAATTACTAAACCTAAATATTGGAAACACACATAGTTCTCAAATAGCAAAGTTTTACAGTTAAAAATGTTTTTATATATCACAGTGATCCCACCACCCCTCCTGTGTTTACGGGTGCAAAATTATAATGAGTGGATGATGCTTTGACCAACTGTGTGTTTGTGTGTTTGCTGATGTTTGCTGAGTTGATAAAAACGCTGCATTTCAAATTACACTTAAAAAAAATGCTCCCTTTATGCTTGCTCATCTTAAGTACGGCTAGCTAGATGCTTCAGTACCGCAACCACGATTTAGACTTGCTACAAAAAATAAATTAATAAAAAAATTAAATAAACATTAGAGCACTTCACTCTCACACTGCAGGCTTACTTGTTGTTCCTAGAGTATTTAAAAGTAGAATGGGAGGCAGAGCCTTCAGTTTTCAGGCCCCTCTTCTGTGGAACCAGCTTCCAGTTTGGATTCAGGAGACAGACACTATCTCTACTTTTAAGATTAGGCTTTAAACTTTTCTTTTTGCTCAAGCATACAGTTAGGGCTGGGTCATGTAACCTGGGTTGTATTCAGTGGTTGAGAGGAGGCTGCAGAAACACTCAGGAGGACAGTCAAAAACTCACAACCACACTGGTACAGGGAATTCCACACTGCTTGTCCTTTAATAAACACCAACCTTACAAGGCCCGGTGGAACGGCTGCGGTCTTATGATACATTAAGCGAGCAGTGTTCATATAACCCGTAAGGTTACTTTGAGTCAGGGAGGTGAAGAGATGAGGTCCATCTCAGTCCATACATCCATGTGCAAGCATGGATTTTTTCCCCACACTCTACAGAATCAGGGGCGCATACGTGTGACATCATTAACCCTTTAAAGCCGGTCGGAGCGGGCACGCTCCGTTTTGCGTAACTATTTTTAAATCCCGGTAGCACTGCAACCACATAAGCTAGCGCAATAATTTTTTTTGCATATGAAACCGGAGGAGTTGTACTTACATCTTATGCCATCAGCTTGCCCTAGGTCACGGTTTCCTTCCACATATAGCTTTGCAAAAATTGCATAAAAAGCGCTTGCAGCAACAAAAACAAAATATTCCAGAAACACACTTTGCCGATCCGATCAGCTGTTCATAACACTTCCTACGCTGGAATAGACATCAGCGCGAACTATCGCATGTCCGCCATTACCTGTTCCAAACCGGAAGTGACGTCATATTCGCAGAAATGTAGTTTTTTACCATCATAGCCTTGTAAGCCTATACTGGTGTTTTTAAAAGTTATGTTTGACTTTATAACTTTCTGTGTGGTTTCTGGGATGCTTAGAAGTCAAATTGCACTGCTGGAAATAGTTTATTTTGATGCATATGCTGTTTTTTTGCAAATTTGCACTATAATATTTATTTTCGTTTTTCCTGCAGTATATAAAAATTGGTGTATTTCAAAAATAAAACTATGAAGACACTCAAAATAAATTTCCTGTGGTGGGAAACTATTTTGTGCAAACTACACGCCTTTGGAGCAGAGGATCGCAAGTTCGATTCCTGCCTGGGGCGTCGGTATCCAGTAAGGGTCCTAAGGCTAAACCGCCTATGCTAAGCGAGCCTACCGCAGACATGAGCGAGACAGATAAATATGAAGGCATGCCGGCTCGGACGTCGCCCGGATCAACAAGGTCCGCCTCAGGTGTTGAGGAACCAGGGCACCCTGACGACAAGTGGGCTACTGGAACAAGAAGGCATCGGTGGGCAAGAGACGAAAACAGGGCGTTGTTGGAATGCTACTACGCAAGTAACCCTGGCGGAAGGGGCTACATGAATAGGATGAGGGACCTATGGATTCTTCGATACCCAACATCCACAATGACGGTGAAACAACTAGTAGCTCAGTGTTCCAACATTTGAAAGAAGGGACTGCTCTCACAGCTAGAGATTGACGAGGTACAACATAAATACTACAGCAAGGAGGAGTCAGGACGCCAGGTCATCACCCCCACCCGAGATTGGGTACATAGCCCCAAGTGCAATAGGAGAAGGATCGTTGAGTGCGAGAGGAACTGACCTGAAAGATAGGATCATGGCCAAACTTGAAACCAAGCTAGCTGGTTACCAAGATTACGTGGAGTACCCCCAGAAGGTCTGCTAGATGATGTTAATGCAGCACTACGGACGATACCTACAACCACGATTACCGACACTAACAAGCTGATCTACACTACAGCAGCAGTGATCAGTGAGATGCTTGGCTACAAGTTGAACAGCCACAAGGGGCAGTACCCTCCATGGAGAAGGAGGCTAGAGGGCAAGATCAAAGTAGCACGAAGGGAGGTTAGCCAACTAACGGAGTTGCAGAAAGGTGCGACAAAGAAGGTGCATAAGAAATACAGCAAGCAGTCCATACCTGAGGCCTTGGAAACTGCCAAGCAACGACTTGGCCAGCCGCTTGAGGAGGTACACCAAAGAGATAGAAGGCAGGAGAACTCCACAGAACCAGCAAAGGTGTACTCTCAGTGGCAAGGGAACAATAAGAGAACAGCACCACCAAGGCTGGAGACGGAGCAATACTGGAAGAGCATATGGGAGAAGGACGCAACCCATAACGGCAATGCTCAGTGGCTAGTGGATCTGAGGGCAGACCATAGCGACCTCCCTGAACAGGGTCCAGTAACCATCACAGTGGCAGATATCCAAGAAAGGGTCTCCAGTATGAAGAGTTGGACAGCACCAGGGCCCGACATGGTTCACGCCTACTGGCTGAAGAAGCTGACTGCACTCCACGAGCGTCTGGCAGGACAAATGAACCAGCTGCTAGTTAACGAGAGACACCCGGAATGGCTAACTGAAGGTCGGACGGTCCTGATCCCCAAGGACCCCAAGAAGGGACCGGTCCCATCCAACTACCGACCAATAACCTGCCTCAGTACTACATGGAAGCTCCTGTCAGGCATCATATCGGCACATGGGTCAATACATGAGCGGGGTACAGAAAGGGATTGGCAAGAATACCAGAGGCGCAAAACACCAGCTACTGGTAAACAGAACAGTCAGCTGAGACTGCAAGACCAGACTGACCAACCTGTGCACTGCCTGGATTGATTACAAGAAGGCCTATGACTCAATGCCCCACAGCTGGATACTGGAATGCCTAGAATTGTACAGCATCAACAGGACCCTAAGAGCCTTCATCAGGAACTCAATGGGGATGTGGCGTACAACACTAGAGGGCAACTCTAAGCCCATAGCACAAGTCACCATCAAGTGCGGGATCTGCCAAGGAGATGCTCTGTCCCTACTGCTGTTCTGCATAGGCCTGAACCCCCTCAGTGAGATCATTAACAAGACTGGCTACGGATACCGACTACGGAACGGAGCAGTTGTCAGCCACCTCCTGTACATGGATGACATCAAGCTTTATGCCAAGAGTGAACGAGACATCGATTCACTGATCCACACTACCAGGCTATACAGCAATGACATTGGAATGTCGGATGGTAACAAAGAGAGGGAAGGTAGTCAGAACTGAGGGGATTGAACTACCAGAAGGCAACATTGCAGACATAGAGGACAGTTACAAGTACCTGGGGATCCTGCAGGCGAATGGGAACTATGAAGAGGCTGCTAGAAAAGCTGCAACCACCAAGTACCTGCAGAGGGTCAGGCAAGTCCTGAGGAGTCAGCTGAACAGTAATAACAAGATCCGGGCTATCAACACCTACGCCCTGCCCGTGATCAGGTACCCTGCTGGGGTAATAGGCTGGCCAAAGGAGGAGATAGAAGCCACCGACATAAAGACAAGAAAGCTCCTTACCATGGTAAGGAGCATGGAGGGTTTCACCCCAAGTCCAGCACCCTGAGGCTGTACGCTAAGCGGAAGGAAGGGGGCCGGGGACTGGTGAGTATCAGCACCACAGTCCAGGATGAGACAACGAACATCCAAGAATACATTGGGAAGATGGCCCCAACTGACCGAGTGCTCAGTGAATACCTCAGGCAGCAGAAACCCAAGAAAGAGGAGGGAGATGAGGAACCATCATGGAAGGACAGGCCCCTGCACGGTATGTACCACTGGCAGATAGAGGAGGTGGCTGAAAGAAGGAACACGAGAAGCTGGAGAAATACCAAGGGCTCAGAGAAGAGCTCGAGAGGATGTGGAGGGTGAAGGTAACGGTGGTCCCCGTGGTAATCGGAGCACTAGGTGCGGTGACTCCCAAGCTAGGCAAGTGGCTCCAGCAGATCCCGGGACGGGAACAACATCGGAGATCTCTGTCCAGAAGATGGCAGTCCTGGGAACAGCTAAGATACTGCGCAGGACCCTCAAGCTCCCAGGCCTCTGGTAGAGGACCCGAGCTTGAAGGATAAACCGCCCGCAGGGGCGAGATGGGTGTTTTTATATATATATATATATATATATATATATATATACATATATATATATATATATACATATATATACACATACATACATATATATATATATATTTGAGACACTGGAAATATTGCAGATTACTGCATTCTGTTTTTATTGGCATTTCAAGCCAGTTTTTAATTTAGGGCTTGTATGTTTTGTGTTGTACTGCTGTCTTTAAAGCACATCATATTCATCTCAGCACAACTAAATAATGACTTACGATAGGAGATCTAGTTGGCATTGTGGACTCTCCAGAAAACCACACTGATGCTTGTCAAAGGAGTTTGCAAAGAAAAGCGTCTGGACTTCTTTAAGTTGCTTGAAGACGTTTCATCTCTCATCCGAGAAGCTTCTTCAGTTCTAAGGTCAAATGGCCGAGAGTCCCAGATTTAAACCCAGACATTTGTCCCCCCAAAGAGGGACAAATGTCCACTGTGAGCGACCATCTTTGAACAGAGGCGGTGGTTTACGACACCAACTGTCTGCCATCTATAATCCAGTTTTGAGTTCCCTCCCCAGACGCTTTAACACCCACTCACATCCTGGGCCATCTGACCTCAGGAATTCACATGACAAGGTGGGGCCAGGTTTCACAATGAGCTCACCCGAAACCCTGGCTGATTAGGTCCCGCTTTCACACTTTGGATCATGTGATTAGAGGATCATCAGGGGGTCCTTTGTCCCTCTTTGGGGGGATACTTCCACTGGGTTTAAATCTGGGACTCTCGGCCATTTGACCTTAGAACTGAAGAAGCTTCTCGAATGAGAGGTGAAACGTCTTCAAGCAACTTAAAGAAGTCCAGACGCTTTTCTTTGCAAACTCCTTTGACTACGATGACCTGGATGACTGAGAACCTTCACAGACACACACAGATGCTTCACTCCTGAATCTTTCAGGTCATTACAGTCCAAGAACAGCGCTTGGAGCAGAGGATGAGCTGAATAAAGGACACTCAAGGCTGGGTTGGAAATGAATGAAGTCCATGGTGGGGATGCAGAACAAGGACCAAAGATGAATGTGATGCTGAATCAGCAGAAGACGTGGACTCATTTGATTCCAGCTTTGATATCATTGATTTCAATGAAGAGTTTTGTGATTGTAGCAAAGGGCTGGTAGCTCTGAGAGTCCCACTGATGAGGTGTTTGTGTGGAAATCTCTTAGTGGGACCAAAGAGAGAAAAAGCCCTGGTCCTAATGCTGTGGGAGGGAAATGATTAAAGTGTGCTGTGAGGAACTGACTGGGAGATTTTCACCCATTATCCAGTCCTCCTTGGAACAACAGGAAGTTCCCAGCATATGGAAACAAAGGTTAAGTGCAGAGGTGGGTAGTAACGAGTTACATTTACTCCGTTACATTTACTTAAATTTTTGGAAAAAAATGTACTTTTAAAGTACCTTTTTTGCACGATACTTCTTACTTTTACTTGAGTACATTTGTGAAGAAGAACCGGTACTTTTACTCCGCTACATTTGCAAAATTCGACTCGTTACTTTTTAAAAAACAATTAGTTTAACACATTAGATAACATGCCCCCAATGGAGTTTCCGGTAACTGTTTTACCAATGAGATGTGGCCATACAGTCACATGACCAGTTTGAAACCGTGGCGGGCAGAGCGGCCCAAGCGTTTCAAAGTAGCGGACACACGGAAAGAAGAAACATGAAAACATGGCAGAGTCTACGTTAGAGCTGAAGAGGATGAACACCTTTGGCCTCACATACAAAGAATGTTTCGCTTCAAAGCAGTACAAAAGAACAGCTATGTCTGCAGTGTCGGTGTCTTCAGGGAGAGCCAAAACAAAGCAACTTTTCAGCGTGAAACAACTCAACTCGTGTAACCTGAGGAAACGGTAAGTTTTCTCTAAATATCTTTTTAGCTGTGGTTAGCTGGATGTCAGTCTTATGTTACAGCAGCTGTGTCGAGCTGGAGCTGCGAGTCATATTTCCGGCGCTACGTTGTAGTGAGATAAGTTTGTGGGTGTTTTGTGCAGCTTCAGCTGTCTTTTAACTGCTCGCTGGTTAGCTAGCCTGGTTAATGACGCTAGAGCTCCACGAACATGCAAACAGCTCTTCTCTACTGCGGCTGACAGGGTTTATTATGTGAAACAGCAGTTTTAGCTTAAACAGTCTGCATTAAGCTTGGCAAACACTGTGCGATTTTTTTCAGTCACGTTATTCAGCTCCTGCTCAAACTGTACAATTAAATCGCAGAGGTTAGAAGTTCATAGGTCACGATGCAGGGTCTCACACTATACGGCCTGATGCTCTGATGCGACCTGAGTGCTCAAACTGTGCGTCCATAACATGAAGCTTATCATACAAAATCTGTCCCTCGCACTCCCTCTCTCTGTCTTTTACTCACACAGACACACACACACACCCCCACACCACCATCAACTTTGATAAATTACTAATGAAAAACACTGACCAGGCAGCTTTGATTGAGCAGCAATGTCCATCCAACTCTTTTCATGGTTGTTGTAGTCATGATAATTTTGTGAGGCCACATTGAAAAGCCTCGGATACGGAAGCGTAGAGCTGCCACCCAGGCAAAAGAAAAATAGAAAAGTGAAAAGTATATTGTTCTAACAATATACTTTTTATATGCACAATATAATTATCACGTTTGTACAATATAAATATTATATTGTACGAACGTGATAATTATATTGTACGAAAATGAAAGGTAAATTGCAGGAACATGAAAAGTATATTGTTAGAACAAACTTTTCACGTTATAAAGTGATATAGCTCTATTTTTCTTTTGCCTTGGTGGCAGCTCTACGCTTACGTACTTGGATGAGCTTTCCAAAGTTCTACAAGTTGTGCCTCCATCTCTTGTGTCCAGATCACACGCTGGACTGCCGTGCTGCTCCACCTTTTCACTTTCATTTCTGTGTTTGTGTGTGCGCAGTGTGAGAGGTGTTGAGGTGCGACAGGATTTCAAACAGGTTTGATTTTCTTGCGACCAAATGACTGATGATTGGGAGCTGGTCGTGAGGTGTTAACTGCTTTTCGTTACCCCATGTATACTACACTATGCACACACGATTAAGGCAAAACACGGGCCGATCCCCAAAACGGTTGTGCGACTGAAAAATCGGCTCATAATGGGCCAAGAATCGCACTGTATATGCCCAGCTTTTGGAGGCTAGCTTCATCCAACTCCCTCCCCTGTGGTTGGAAGGGGCATTTCATCTTTTTGCAGCCACCCAGACTGACGTGTTTGCCTTCTCAGGACAGCCATGGAGAGAATAGAGAATAGAGGCTACATAGCAGCTCCAGTCTTTTCCCAGAGTAACACCCAAACAGTGCAAGGAGAATCTATTGTGTAGCACTGCTTATCCTTGCACACGTTCTTATTTTAAACTTAATCTGGAATTCATTGCAAATTGTTTGTGCGGGATATGAATGACATGATTTTGTTTTTTAACAAGAGTTAGTAAAAATATCTCCAGTGGGATCAAATCTTGCCAAACATCTGCAGCTTGGCAGTGTATACAGCACTATAATGACCAGACCTAATTCTTACATCTTTCCACAGGTCTCCACTTCATCAGACATCACCTAGACACAGAGCTGGGTGAGGCCAGCACAAACAGCAGCCCATTCGACGAAGATGATGGATCCATGGGGTCAGGAAGGCCAGAAGCAGGGGAGCTGGAGAGATACCTTTCATGTCCATTCACTGGAGGTGTGGATCTATTGCATGGCGTTCCTCACATCAAGAAGCTGTCGATCAAAGTCAATACAGCTCTTCCTGCATCTGCAGCCTGTGAAGGACTTCTCAGTCATGCAGGACTCCTGTTCACTGCTAAACAGTCACAGCTTCACAGAAAGAAGAACCTTGAGACCAAACTGCTGCTGAAGCTTAACCATCACCTCACTGAGTGAAGAAATGGCACATTTTTGCTAAATATGCAGAAACAGATGCACACCCATACAACTTATGGTAAACTGAGCTGCCTTGTATGAACATATGTTGAAGATGCCTCGTTCTAATGTTTTCTCTGAGGCTGCTGTGCCATTTGGAGCAAAAATGAATATAAAGTTTACAGCATATCTTGTCACTGGAAATTGTTTGCACTGTTTATTTATATTATTTACTGTAGGTATTGGTTAAAAAAGCTTTATGTTGTGAAAAACTAAAATCTGGAAATTAGAATTGTTGTGCCTTATTTTGTTGATGTTTTTACATATATTCCTTTTAAAAATACTAACATTTGTATATTTATTTGTTTTTGTTTGTCTGATAACATTTATTTAATAAATAAATCGGATATTTCAAACAGTTACTCACTACTTGAATAGTCTTTTCACCAAGTACTTTTTTACTCTTACTTGAGTAACTTTTTTGACGACTACTTTTCACTTTTACTTGAGTAATAATATTTTAAAGTTATGCTACTTTTACTTGAGTACAATTTTTGGCTACTCGACCCACCTCTGGTTAAGTGTCCTATGGCACTCAGTAATGATGGTCCTGTGGACCCACCACGTCCACCTCTTTGTAAAGGAACTAACTGTAATTTGAAGCTTCATATGGAACTAAGACTTCCTCCACTAGGTGGCAGTGTCTGATGAGGAAGTGTTAGTGGAGCTGGCCTGGAGTCAGAAACAGGAAGATGCAGAATTTGGGCTGAAATTGGGAAAAGTGGTTAGCACTAGTGCCTTAAAGCAAGAAGGTTGTAGGTTGAAGTTTGTTGGTCAGCTGGGCCTTTCTGTGGAGGTTGGATGTTCTCCCACAGTCCAATGAAATGCTGCTTAGGTTCATTGGTGCTTCTAAATTGGCTGTAGGTGTGGATGTGAGAGAGTGCTTCTCTCTCTCTCTGTTGGCCCTGTGATGGACTGCTCACCCGTGCAGGTGGACCACGCCTCTTGCCCTATGACAGCTAGGGCACAGGCTGCAGCCCTGTGAGCCTAAGCTGAGTAAACAGTTAGTAAAAATGATTCATAGATGGCCTGAAATTCCCCAGCTAGCAGTTTGGTAGATAGCTATGACATGCTAATCCCATCCAGCAGCTGTATTCTACCTGTAAGCTGATCCCTGCTGAGCCAAAGCACTTTTTCATATACAAATTACAACCTTTAATAGAAACCTATTGGTCAGCATCTTATTAGCTTGCTTTTTATTGTTAGCACAACTAAAACGTGGTGACTGACCCCAGAATTTGAAGTCGACATTCTGGACTCTTCAGAAAATCCCACAGTGGCTTCACTCCTGAATCCTGTAGGTTGTTTCCACTCAGGTGCAGCTCTCTCAGATGGGAGGGGTTGGAGCTCAGTGCTGAGACAAAAGCGCTGATCTCTGACAGACTGCAATTTGTCAATCTGAATAAAGAATGAAAGATGTAAGTTTATTAGACGAAGTGTGTGCTTGAAATTATTCAGTGTTTCATCATCTGTTCAGAGCTGAAGAAGGTTCAGAATGTAGACATTCTCATTAATCTGAATGGTAATACGATAGTGTTTTAGGGCCACTGAACAAAAAAAAAAAGACATCTTGGGGATTGGTCAGGGGTGTAAAATTCTGAGGAAATTTGTAAAGAAGCTATCATATCTTAACTCTTGTGATCAAGTCATACAAAATGTTATCTCATCTCCAACACCTTTTTTAGATTGTGACGTAAAGGACCCATGGCACAGCTTTACATGCACTTGAATGTTTATTAAGTAGTTTAAGGGACCCCAGCTAGGCAGCTTTCTATTGTTTTAAAGTCTCTTTGTGCTGGTTTTCATCTTTGGTAAATGGACTTGTTTTTATATAGTGCTTTTTATACTCCAGCTGAGCACTCGAAGCACATTTATTCCACTTGCCTCATTCACTGACTCATCAAAGCACTTTTTTCTATGCTTTTCCTACAAAAATGCTTTTTATCTAACATTCACGGACATTCATACTGCGATGGATGCATCTTGCCCAATATTAGGTATGCAAACTGGAGCAGACGGGGATCGAACCACCAACCCTCTGATTAGTAGCTGCTCTACCTCCTGACACCTGAGCCTACGAGCTTTGCTTTGTGTTGTCAGGTTTGTGTTCACACCTAAATAGTAAGAGAAAGATCGTGTGTGTCCTCATTAGTATAGAATTTATGTTGGTGTGTGGGACTGTAGCCTCAGGCTTAAATTGTTAAATGGTAATTATGAGAAAGTGCCGCTGTTACTCTATACTGACCTCAGTATGTTCAATCTACAGTCTGGACTCTCTAGGAAAAGACTGAGCTGCTTCATATGCAAACCGCCCAGGTTGTTTTCACCCAGGTCCAGATGTGTCAGGTGGGAGGGGTTGGTCTTCAGAGCCGCAACCAGATCACCACAGATGGTTTCTGACAAACTGCATTCACACAATCTGAATAAAGAACAAAATATGAAGATAAATTCCTAATTCATTCACATCTGTACTCATCAGGGAGATTCTCTCAAACATTATCAGACACACTCATCATTCTGTTGTTGTAAAACAAGGTCAAAGTCAAGATAAACATTATTATTCCCAGGGGGCAGTTTGCCTTGCAGCCAGCAGCAAGTCACCTCCACACAACAAACAACCAAGAACACAGAATCACATAAAAGAATTGAAAAAGTTAGTAGCAGTAGGGGCAATTGAGAACTTAAATCTATTTGTTCATCATCACATCAGTCTTCTACTGACATCAAGTCAAATTAAAGTTTAGATACAAACAGCAGGCAGCTCAGACACTGAACATACTCCAAACAGCTGAACACATGATTGAATATTAGAGTTATCAGAATGTGTTTCTGACTGTCTTCCATTTAAAGTACAAAAATGTTTGACTCAGTCTGAATAAAGAAAATATAGTCTCAATAAAAATCTAATCCAAATGTTTTTCTGTAATCTCTGTTTAAAAGAAATTCAGAGATTTGTGAATACATCAAAGAGTCCTGCTTAATCTCACTGCTACCTTTAACTCGGTAGATGTCAACATCTTAAGTCAAAGACTTCATGATTCAGTTAGTTTAACAGATAAGGTTGTAGACTGGTTTCTATTATACCCAAAGGGGAGACATTTCTAAGTTTCAACTGGTCGTTTTAGATGTGCAGAAATGAAAAATACAATGAGAGGTTCCTTAAGGTTTTTTGGTCAGTTACTGTTTAACTTCTATTTGTTTCTGCTTATTGCTAGTTGTTAAAAAGTATTACGATCATAAAGAATCAACATAATCTGCCACTTAAATGAAGATGATACACAGTGATACTTATGACTTTCCTCTAACAATCTAACTCCTTTTTAGAAAATAATAAGGTGCACTGATAACATTACCTGATGAATCTCCAGAAACAAAAAACTTGTTGTCTGTCCAAAAAGTTACAGACAGAAACTTTGTTCATATCATCCCTGTCTGTGAAACAAATTTTAAATAATCATATTGAAATGGTTACCAGAACTGCTTTCTGCCAAGGAAAATATATCAAAAGTTTGAAAATTCTTGGAAAATGAGTCCATGCGTTTACACTGAGCAGGTAAGAGTACTGTAAAGATCTACTTGCAGGATTGTTCAAATCATAAGCAGGACGATTTTAATTCATTCAGTTTGCAGAGGTGTTACGGATTCAAAATATTGAGGAGGGATGTAGGAGGAAATCCAAAATAACCACACCGGTCCCAGAGGGTTAGGTCAAACGATGATTTTAATGAACACGCGTGGGGAGATGAACACTGTCACACAATCAGCCTCGATCTCCGCCCAATAACTACACAGGAAAGGTCTTATAACATCAGGGTATGTTTTCTGACGCCCCCTTCTTGCGTCAAACAGATACCAGACATGTATAAGTTCTGTTGACAACTTTGACACAGTTTGAAAAGAACATTCTCTCGTCTCCACGGCAGGTGCTTCCTGTTCATCTTCTGACTCTCGCTTATCTCCTGGAACATCAGACGCACATCGTACAACAAACTGTCCCTTATGCAGGCATAATTTTGCAATTTCAAGCTTTGCAAACTATGGTTTGAACTCTTACCTAAACATGAGCCTCACTATGGTGTGTGTGTGCATGTGTGTGTCTCTCAGACAGAGAGACAGAAGCCACTCTCATATGTGTAATAACCTAACTGAAACTATGTATATGTAATCTACTGAATAAATGTTTTAATCAAGAACCTCTACTAAAAGCTTAATCAAAAGATATAGATGAATAAAAGATAATAAAGAATAACCTGGTTATTCAAATAACATCCAAACAGCTGCTCAAAATAACTTGCACTCAGACTCTGCTTTCTGTTTCACTTCCTGCAAAGCATGGCGTTCCCTGTCAGCCTGCAACTCAGTCTTTCAAACACTGAAGTCTGGACTTCAGTGTAAGAGTATAAAAAAACATTCAAAAGCTTTTAAGATTATAAATTCAACTCAACAGTTTAAAGTGGTTCTTACTGGACCTGTAATAAAGACTAAGATGATACCAATATGTTTGAACATCTGAATGCAATATCAATACTGTTATTAATGGAATGGTAATGATGATTATAAAAATAGCAGCAAAAAATAGCAGCAAAATATATCCCTTTACTTTACACTGTTTCTCAGGTTAGCTTCAGGTTAGCCATTTAGCATTTCTCCAGTCCTTTTTTTTGTCGACTCTACACATTAAAGGAGGAACAGCTGTTAACCTTATCTTTACCTGTGTCACTCTCATCGCATTATTCTCATCCTGTGTGACTGGATTAATCTGATTTGGACTAACAACACAGACTTTACCATGAAGATCCTCAGTGTGGATCAGTATAATATCAGCCTGATGCCTGCAGTTTAGTGTCAGCACAACTTTCACATCATGCCAAAAGATGGCGCCGGCGTGTATGGCGGGTCGTCCTCATCCTCGTCTGCGCCTTGGCTTAGTACTCATTATTGTTTTGTTTTTGGTTTTATGCTCACTAGGTGGCTGTGCATTAATAACTTACGACAGACATATGCTTTTGAATCTCCGATTCTCTTACTCCCATCGCCCGGATCCATGTTGGACCCTGGGTGACGCCACCCCTCTATGGCCAGACTCCCTCACCAGTATGTCCTGCCTACCTCTCTCCAACCTGCTCAGGAAACGTTACAGGAAATGGGGTAAAAGGAGTGGTTTTTGCGTCCGTTTTAAGGCTTACCTCAAAGCCAAGGTTACGGATTATCCATATGCAAGCCGGGATATTCTACGCTTTATCCCCTCCTTCAGAGGCCGCCCTGATGCTAAACTGCTTAGCCACCGGTGGATCTGCCCCGCTGGTTTTCAAACCTACCCAGCCCTTCCAGTGGCTTGCCTCCCTGTTCGGTCCTGGATAACATCCTCCGGTCGTGGCGTCCATCACAACAACCTCAGCGTCCTGCGACATGCCACCACAGGTGACCTAGCTCCTCGGACACGGATGGCTTTAATGTCAGGTTGCTGGCGAACAAGGCTTTTCTTTTAAATGACTTTTTCCTCGCCGCGGGACTGGACGTTTTACTCCTGACGGAGACGTGGATTTCTCCCGGTGAGTTCATCCCCTTCTCTGAGCTTCTCCCCCCAGACTGTGTCTTTTTTAGCTCGCCGAGGCTCACTGGCAGAGGTGGTGGCTTAGCTTCGGTTTTTAAAAATAAACATAAAGTTTGGCTGCTACCCTCCCCTACCTACCCTAGCTTTGAAGCACAGCTACTGGAGATGACTGACTCTTTAACTACTCTGTGTGTTGTGTTCTATCGTCTGCCTAAATACAACAAGACTTTCATCTCTGAATTCGCTGACTTTTTAGGATCTGTTCTTTTTAAATATGGCTGTGTTCTTATTACTGGCGATTTTAATATACATGTCTGCTGTAAGGACGACCCATTAGCTAAAGATTTTCTTGCATTAACTGACTCTTTTAACCTCACTCAGTGGGTTAATGAACCAACCCATGCTAAAGGCCATGCCCTTGATCTGGTCTTTTCCTATGGCTTGGACATTTGCATCAAGGATATAAACAATGCTGGGTTCTCTGACCACTCCCCGGTCATCTTTGATGTTGACTTAGGTAATACTGAACTGCACCTTGAGGCCTTCCTTCGCCCTATGCGTACAGTTAATGCTGAAACTGTGGCAAATTTTTCTGCTTCTTTTTTGAATTCTGCATCCACTACGTTTGATTGCCTTACCTCTCATATGGTTGAGGACTTTGCCAACACGTTGTTAACCATATGCTCCTCTATCCCGTACCAGCAGCTCGAAATTCCAAACTGCTGCCAAAATGGCCAAAGCGGCTTTTCTATCAAAAATTATCCTAGCTAATGGTCACAACCCCAAACGCTATTTAAAATTTTTAATTCTGTGGTCAATCCCTGCCCTGTTATGCCACTGGCGTGCTCTCCGGCTCTTTGCGAACAATTTTTAAATCACTTCTTAGATAAAGTTTCATCTCTTAAGTCTTCAATTCCTTTAATGTCAAGCCCTGTTTTTACCCCTGGTTGCTCGTCTACTTTCCATCAGTTTGAGCCCGTGTCACTTCTTACTCTTAAGCGTTTAGTTGAACAACTGAACAATACTAATCCCATATATGATATTCTCCCATCTTGCATAGTTAAGGACTGCTTCAGTGTAATTGGACCCAGTATATTGTCGCTATTGAATTCTTCCTTACTCTCCGGCTGCGTCCCATCAACTTTTAAACATGCTATAGTTCAGCCTGTTCTTAAAAAAAGGAACCGTGATTATAATGATTATGTGAATTACAGGCCGATCTCTAAGCTCCCGTTCCTGTCCAAAATCCTTGAGAAGATAGTTCTTCTACAACTCCAGGCGTACCTGGATGAGAACGACATTAATGATAAATTCCAGTCTGCCTTCAAACCACATCATAGCACCGAAACAGCGTTGCTTAGAGTCCTTAACAATTTTCTTCTAATTGCTGATACTGGACGCTCTGTGGTCCTAGTTTTATTGGATTCATCCTCGGCCTTCGATATGGTAGATCACAACATCTTATTAGCGAGGCTTGAGCATACTGTAGGCATTAAAGGTGTTGCCCTTGATTGGTTTAAATCATACCTCTCCAATAGGTCCTTCTCGGTCAACCTGGGCACCTGCTCTTCCTCCGCTTCACCTGTCTGCTGTGGCGTGCCTCAAGGATCTGTGTTGGGCCCTATTCTTTTCTCACTATATATGCTCCCTCTAAGTGCAATCTTTGAGAAATACCGCACTGCTTTCCACTGCTATGCTGACGATATACAGATCTACTTTGAACTAAATGATGATCTTGCTTTGTCCTTGCACTGCTTTCAAGAGTGCTTTCAAGAATGGCTCTTAGCAAATTCTCTTATCCTAAATGATAAGAAAACTGAAATCGTGGTATTTGGCAGCAACGTTCCTCGTGGCCAACATCGTGATGCCTTTGGTTCCCTCACCAGCTCCCTTTCTGACACTGTTAGCAATCTGGTCGTGTTGCTTGACAGCTCGTTCAAACTCGATAAACAAGTGTCTGCTGTAGTTAGATCTAGTTTCTACCAACTCTGTCTCATCTCTAAGGCTAGGCAGTATGTTCCGCATAAGGACCTGGAGAAGCTCATCCACGCCTTTGTGACCTCAAGGCTGGATTACTGCAATTCACTTTATTTTGGTCTTCATTCTGCCCTCCTTCATAGACTGCAGACAGTCCAAAATGCTGCGGCACGCATTCTGACCAGAACTGGGAAGTTTGCCTGTATCACTCCTGTTCTAGCTGACCTGCATTGGCTACCCAATAAATACCGCATCCAATTAAAAATACTGCTGCTTACATTTAAAATTACCAACAACACAGCACCAAGCTACCTTAAGGAACTCCTTAAATCGTATGTTCCGGCCAGAGCATTAAGATCATCTACTCAGTTACTCTTGGTGCAGCCTAGATCTCGGCTGAAGTCTAGAGGTGACCGGGCATTTGCCCTGGCTGCACCAGAGTTGTGGAATAACCTTCCGATTGTGATCCGGGCGTCCAATTCTATCCAATCTTTTAAATCACGGTTAAAAACTTATTTGTTTAATCTCGCCTTTCTTGCTTGTTAATGCTCGCACCTGACTCTTAAACTTACTCTATTTTTCTTTATACATATTTTTTATGGCTTGTGATTTGTAGGAATGTTTAGCTTATTTTAGAGTTTAGGAATGTGTTAGATAGGATAGAACTATTGTAGAGACACTGACACTGCCCTGGATGTAATAAAGGCCTGACTGTGTCATAAACTTAGGAGTAGATTTTAGGAGACCCTCCCCCAGTTGAACTGTGAATGTAAGACCAAGAAGAGTTAATACTGAGTGGAAATTCCCCAGGAGATACCTGAGTGGGGGTCTCAATATTGTAACTGGATAACTGTGGTCTGGAAGGGAGATGGACTTTTATGACCCCCAGGAAGTCACGTATACAGAGACACACAAACAGTGCTTTAACTGTTACGCACCCTCACCCACATGCACATTCACTCACGTGCACACACATACACACAGGTATGCGCACATGTAGGCATTCACGTGCTCGTACACACACAAACATGTAAACATAGTGCTTAGTTTTATGGCACCTCGTAGAGGGATTAGAAGGGGGGTCACTCATACAAAACTGCATGTAACAGACAAAGGAGTTGAGATCTGCAGAGGAAGTCCGGGGTTCTGTACATCTCCCTTCTAGAAGGTATAATCAATAAGTGTGTATTAATAAAATATTGTTAATTGATTACTGAGTCCCGGTGTTCTTTCTGGAAGCCTGACGAATACACGAACCGGGGTGAAACTGCTTTTTGCAACAGCTTTTATTATGTTTTTATTTGATATGCATTTTATACTACCCCTCCGTATTAGTGGCATTGACCTGTGAGTATATTTGATACTTTGCTAAGGCCTTATAATACTCATGTTACTTCTCTGTCTTTTATGTTAAGCACTTTGGTATACCGCTGTTTTTTAAATGTGCTCTATACATAAAGATTGTTGTTGCTGTTATTCATCTCAGCACAACTAAAACATGCTGACTGACCTCAGAGTTTCAAGTTTGCATCTTGGACTCTCCAGGAAACCACACAGATGCTTCACTCCTGAATCCTGCAGGTTGTAGTTGGAGCTCAGGACCAGCTCTCTCAGATGGGAGGGGTTGGACTTCAGTGCTGCTGCCAGATAATCACAGCTGATCTCTGACAAACCACAGCTCATCAATCTGTATAAAGAATGAAAGACGTAAGTTTATTAGACAAAGTGTGCTTGAAATCATTCAGTGTTTCATCATCTGTTCAGAGCTGAAGAAGGTTCAGAATGTAGAAGTTTAAAAAATGGAAACTCCAAACAGCTGAAACCAACAGGAAGCAGCTTCAAACAAACACAACAAGAGAAAAAACTCTGAACATTAAAGTCGTACATTTATCATAAAAACAGGACAAAGACTTGAAAAAGTCGTGTTTTTCTTTAAAGGTGAAGTGTGAAGAAAAAAGAAACTTATTTGAAGTCCAACACCTTTTTCCAGTCACATTATTAAAGCAGACAAACTACAAGCTCATTTTCATTCCAACAAGTCATCTTCTGACCTGGACTAACAACACTGGTCTCTATGTGCAGCTGGCTGTGAGACCAGTGCTCAGGGACCGTCTACAAAGTGCAACACTGAAAGAACATCACACACTAATTTGCTTCCAGCACTTTCACACAAACATCTACTGTCATTATTGTCACCAAACTCTATGGATCCTTTATTGGAAATTCAAATGGGATTCAAATGGTCAGAGAAAAGAGGGTTATGAGGAAATAGGATGAAATGATGTGTTTTTGCAGGACGTTATTGAATCATTTTCCTCATAAACCAAACAAAATGATTGACAAACACGTTTTTACAAACTCAGTGTTGGACTTTGATCAGCAGGAATACCCTGATGTTCAGAGTGCTTTCTCTGACTGGGCTCTATGGAAACACTTGTTCTGGTCTCAGCTGCCTGCTTTCTGTAGTCATTCCAACAGAGTCCTTTTGCTTCTCCAGCTTCTGTTTGAAATCATATCACAGAGCCTGAATCCTGCTTTGTTGTCATGTTTGGGCCTGTGTTAAGCTGCTCTGTGTTCCTCTGCTTTAACACACACCTCCCCACAGCAGCTGTGTGTGTCATGTTTCGGCTGCGTGCAGGCAGGAATTGGACCCAAACGCAAACTCACTAGAAACGGGATTGAACTCAAAAAGCTGCTTTATTGCAGAATGGCACGAAAAATATAACAAAACTAAACTGGGACATGGATAACTAACACGCAGGGAAACACAGCCATGAGGGAGATCGCGACACTGACACAGAGAAACACAGGGCTTAAATACACTGGGAAATAACGAGGGGAATGAGACAGGAGAGCACAGCTGGGGGAAATCAGAACTGACGAGACAAGGAAGCAAAGTAGGATACACTCACATGAGACACAAGCTGTGTCCCAAAACGTCGGCTGCATCCTCCGGAGGCCACATTTGAAGGCCGATTACGTCACAGTCAGGCGACGAAGGCTGTCCCAATTCGTCGACTCCTTCAAATGCGACCGACAAATGCGTCCTTCATTTCCCCGAATTTGAAGGATGGGTCGGGTGTGTCCTTCGTGGCCCACCATATCCCAGAATTCATAGCGTGGCCCAGCCAAATTTCAGCTGCCAACAATGGCGGCCGCTACTAAGTTTTAAAATTAGTCTTATTAATCTTTCTGGGTCACAAAATAAACTTTTAACATATTTTCAGGCGAGAAAGTAGCTGTGTAAACCTCAAATATCTGCTCGCTTTATCAAGACATCGCATATTTGCAAAAGTGTGCCGACGTTTTCGGAGACGTCTGTTACCCACCAGCTTGATAGCAAGCCAAGGGGTTCAATGGTCGCTCCAGCCGGCGAGAGCAGCTGACTCCCAGCTTCATCGTTTTCAGACCCTCGCTCTTTCGCTACTCAGGTTAAATATGATATATAAGTCACTCGGATAACATAAAAATGTAATTGTTTGCCTTTTTTCTGTGTTTTATTTGTTCCGGAGTAAATCGGTTTGGCTGAGATCAAAGTTATTAGATTATTAGATTAAATAAAACTTTATTAATCCATCGGGTGGGTTCCTCCGGGATTTTCACACAGCTGAATAAACGTCAAACAGAAAACTGATAAACTGAAGTGTGAGACGGTCGAGAGTTTACGCCAGTGTCCTGTTATATTTTAGATAGCAAGGAGCAGACGGCCGAGTTTATTAAACTCCACCAAGACAGCGGTGACGCAAATCTGAAGGCTAGACCGTCCCATTTCACAACCTCGCACTTCCGGCCTTCTCTGTGTGGAATTACATGGATTATTTTACATAACCATCATCTTATCATTGCATTAATTATCATTTCATCAAAGTGTTTATTGAAGCTGCTGGCATTATGTTATAATTTATATTATAGGGGTTATCATAATCAAATATTAACATGTTTATTATAGGTGCAGTAATAACTACTTTAAAATGATTGAGTTAAATATATATGTATCATAACTCATATGCTGAGTATATTGGTACAGCAAAATAGTAGCTGAGCAAAGGCCTGAATGTATTCAGCTTCTTGTGGGATTTGAGTTTGCCTAGTTACAGGTGACGGAAGGATGTCCAGTCCATGGTGACCTCAAAGGCCTTAGATCATCACCATATTCTTAAGAGTATGCCGCAAGGAGGAACTTCTGTGTTTGCAGTTAATTCTTAAAATACATGAATGTTCTGTACATGCAAATTATGTGCTTGTAAACGCAAGAAGGGGCGTTACAATACCCTGATGTTATAAAAGCAATCTAGAGTGTATTTTGGGTAGAGATGTACAACTGTTTTGCAGTTTGCACCTCTCCACGCAGCGTGCATTCATTAAAATCAATTGTTTGAACGACCTCTTCTGGACTATCATTGTTTTGCTCTCATCCTCAATTTCGAACCCGTAACATTTGGTGCATTGGCCCGGGGTTGAGGGAGAAAGTTGAAGGTTGAGACTGAGAGGGTCCAAGGTGCTCAAACAGGCAGACACAAGTCAGTGGTCGAAGTGAGTGGACATAAGCCGGCTTATTCAAAGGTAAGGCACTACCTGTTGAATTATTTCCAAACAGTGCTGAATTGGATCTGAAAACAAATTGAAAGTCTACTCACTGAAAACTACTGGTAAAGGTCTGTTTTGATTTTGGTGAAAATCTCATGAGAAGTTGAAGTTGAAGTAATGATAAGAAAAAGAGTAAAAGTGAGTTAGAGTCTCACTGAAGGTACCGGGTTAAAGTCCCAAAGGAATAGAATAAAGAGGATTTAGAATAAAGAGGATTTAGAATAATAGGTAATTGGTGAAGTTTGTGACATTAAAGTCTCAATTGATTATAAAGCCGGGCTTGGACACCGATATGGTGGGTTTGTGATTGTTGGGGTGTCTTCAAAATAATTAAATTGTATAGAAAGGGACTCTGGGAGTCTAACAAGTGCATTTCTCGGAGGTGACGCTCCCTACTTCCTGAGGACGCTCAGGATTTTCCGTTGGACGGGATAGTCCGATTGGCGATCGTGGAGAACTTGGGAACCTCCAAAATAGCTACTGACTGGGTCAGTTTACCGTCCGGGACGGTGGTTTGCACTTTTTTGGTCAGTAGAAACCGGGTTTCGGGCGTGTAACTTTTAACTTAAAACTTCGGGGAAGCCTGGGATGTGAAATGTCCCCAAAACAGAGCTTTTCGGCAGGGGTTGAGTTGGTTGACGCTTTTAAATTGTGATAGAACATTAGATATGTGACCACGGCCCGGGGCCGAGAATGGCTAAATTGGTCGCAAAAACTCAGGGAGTTTTCCGCAGGGCGGTTATTATTAAATTTGTCGAAATTCGGTAGGTGTTTTAAAGGCCTAAAAATCTGTGCAGTTGTAAATATAAAGACGTCTGTAATATAAAATATGAGATCTATGAGTAAGATCAGTCTCTGGGTCAGTAATGCACAGCCGGATGTGCACTGATGGTGTGTGTAAATGCAAATGAGCAGTGGGGACGCGCAAAGAGGGTGGTTTCAGTTTCGACAGTATTGAGCGTTTTGCCAATTTTCCTGTATATAAGAGGTTGGTTTTGCTTATTATGAGAGTATGAATACA
This sequence comes from Pelmatolapia mariae, assembly GCF_036321145.2. Classification (NCBI taxonomy): domain Eukaryota; kingdom Metazoa; phylum Chordata; class Actinopteri; order Cichliformes; family Cichlidae; genus Pelmatolapia; species Pelmatolapia mariae. The sequence continues at coordinate 26,375,504 of NC_086229.1, forward strand.
GTTTGAATATATTAGTGTGGATGTATAGTAAATGACTGGATTTTGATAGATGTATATTTCGTGAGCCATAAATGTTGGTGTGTTTTATTTTTCAGTTATGTGTGTGAGACGGGTCATGGCGTCTGAAAGAGGTTAGAATATTTAAAAGTATGTATGAAATATATTTCTTTTTTTTGATGTAAAGTAGGATGTTTTACGTCTGTATGTTATAATTTGTATGTTTGTGTTTCGGCTCTGTCTGTGACAGGCACTGCAGCAGCCTGGTTATTTTGAGAGTGTCTGTGTATATGTAAATGAGATGCTTGTGACTTATTGAGACTGACATTTCCTGTTTACTAATGAGTGGCTAATGACTGACTGCAGAGCCTGGGTTAAGGACGACTTCAATCTGGGTTTTAAGGGAAGAAATGCAGTTTATGTTTATTATATTTGTGTGATTGTTGTTGATTATGATAAGTATTCCATGATAACTGTAGAATATGAGTATGGGGTTTGCTTGACACGTGTCTGTACTAGGTAAAACTGTGTAAGACTGATAGGAAGTTTATAGAGACTGCTACACATGGCTGACGCCTGTATTTAAGACGCTGGTTTTATTTATTACAAGACTGTAAGTAAAGCTTTATTTCTTGCCATGACTGTATGACTTTTTGCGGGGTTTTGAGATAGGATACACAAACTGTTGATACTTAGGACCGTTATCTGGGTTCTGAGAACTGAAATTGAATTTGAGAGAATTTCATTAAAAAAGATGTCTGTAAGCGATGTGTGTTTTGGGGTGTCGAAGTAAGATGTTTTAGGATTTTTAGATGGGTTCTGTTTCAGTATGAGATAATATATACAGTTACATTTTCTGTGTGTGTTGTTGAGGGACAACATGCGCAGTTTAAATTGGGCGCTGTTCCTTCCTCTTTTTAGTTTCAAAACACAAAGGCTGTTAGATTAAAAATTACTGTGAGTAACGGTTTGACTTTTGACTAGGGGAATATGATGCTTACTTTTGGGTCGATGAAGATATCATAACATTTTGGTGGAGATGCCAGGGTAAAAATAGTGAGCTCAGACAAGGGAGTCTGAGAAAAAACACCGTGAGATGAGTAAGGTGTTTAACTGACTCAGGATTTCAGAGAATCGAGTCAGCGGCGATCTTGAGTTTTAATGGTAAGTTGATTGTAAGAGAAAAATCATTGTTTACCATGTTGAAGTAATTCTGATGATATTACTAGAGGTGTTGTGACACAAGTGAAGAACAAGTTGTAAATGGGGACTCACAATTATGCGGATATGGATAAAGGACAGAAACAGTTTCTGAATTTTGAGGAGAATTTTGAAGCACTGAGGTTGAATTTTCTCTGTGCTTGGTGCGCTGTGTGGACCTATGTCAGAGTTATAAGTCCAAAGGTTATGACCTGGAGGTCATTCATGGTCTTTAAAGAAGAACAGGAATTAGAAAACATATTTAATGTCATATTTTGTGTAAATTGAGGGGGACTCACCACATATGTGTTCACCTTTTTAATTTAAAGTGACGCAGACATTGACACATACATAAAATTGTTAGGGGTGAGTTACTTCCTCTTTTACTTTTAAACTGCAACACATGTGTGCATTGGACTAGAATTTCATTTGGGCTAGTTAAAGATAAAGATGACCTGTGTCAGCCCCACAGGTGGGAAATTTCTTTTGTTAAAGCAAAAGCGCAAAGTTATGCAGTAGAACTTAGAAAAACATTGGAATGCCATAAAATAAAATAGAACAGAATGATGTATACAATAGAATAAAATAAGAATACCAAGACTATATAAAACTCTTTTTCTTTTAAGAGGACAGACGCAGTTACGGAGGGTTGTCTACTTCCCCTTCCTGATTGTAAACAAGCATGTTTGATAGAGCTCTGCGCGCTTGATAAAACTCCCTCTAAAACTCCCTCTAAGACTCTTAGGAAAGCGTGGATGGAGTGATTATAAGTGTATGAATGTTGTACTGGATTTTAATGATTCTGTGTGAGTTGTACAAAGTAATAAAAGTAATAATAAGACTGCGTAGGTACATAGGAGAATGAGTGAAAAAGTGGAAGTCTGAGAGAAAAGGCAGTGTGTGTGAGGCGATTATGAAAGGATTGTGTGAATGAAGTAAAAAAATAAATAAATAAATAAATAAAAAAAAAAAACTAAACTAAATAGACAGATGAGTTAAATTCTGAGAAGATGAAGCGAATGCATGTTTAAGTAAAAGTAATAAAAAGACATTAATTACAGGTTTTAGAAAAGGGACATACCGAGAGAAATAAATACATGAACTAATAATTACATTAATGAATTAAAAACGCACGCACACAAACTGTTACATGTGAAATTATTGTTGGAAAGTTAATACACACATGAAATAAAGAACGCAGTTTACACTCCTTTGATTTACAGAACCAGTGTGTCCCCTAGATCTGGTAACACCCTTGCCCAGTTGGCCCCAGTATCAGGTGAGCATGGAAGGCTGGATAGCCCATGACGGGTAAGATCCCACCTCGAAACCCTGGGACAACCTAAGGCAGGCACAGTCACGATTGCTCGCTAAGTCCCTAAGTGAGCCCGGAGTCACTGGAGGAGATGGGACTAAAAGGTAAAGCTGCTGCGCAAAGGCAAGAGGGGAAAGGTCGTTAACAATGACCAGTGGTGAGCCAAAGACAGAAAACACACCCTGTCAAGAGGAGTCTGAAACACTGCAAAAGAAACATTTACAAGATCACAGGGATCACAAAGAAACATTGATAAAATTACACATACAAACAGAAAATGCACTAACCTTATAAAGATAAGCTCATGAAGATTAATGTGATTAAAACCTGGCTAAGAATACAAACATATGTAATTAAATAAGGTATACAAAAAAAAAAAAAAAAAAAAAAAAACGGTGATTAAAGCAGGTTAAAAAGAGTGACTTAGCAGTGCTTTTGCACTGAGTGATTAAAACAAGAGATTAGTATAGAAAGAAAATGAAAATAATTGAATAATGGCATGAGGTTTAAAAAAAAAAAAAAAAGGTATTTCTCTTGCCAAGTTAAATTGTTGAGATATGGCTGAGTATGCAAAAGTTTGAGAGCTTGTGTGAATGTCGACAGAGGAGCTGGCTGTGGGTGTGTGATTGAGGCCTTAAAGGAGGGGTAGATTGTTCAGAGGTACAAAAGTGGTTAAGAGGTTTTTAAATTAGTGTTGACATATTGTGAGAACGTGCTTATATGTTAAGGTTGAAGGTGAGTTTGGTAAAATGCTTAAAGGGGGATATTGTGTACGAAACGGTGTAGTTTTTTACGTTTTGGGTGTGTTCTATGGGTGAAATTTAAGATTGTTGAAGATATTTGAGGTTGTTGTTTTATTTTAAAGAGGGAGTTTTAATAAACATGGACATGCTTAAGGGGTTTTGTAACAGTGCACTTATAAAGAAAAAACCTGTCAGGTGATTTTGTTTTGTACTTTGATGAGCTAATACTCAGCTCTCTTTTTTCTCATTTTTGTTCTAAGCAGGCCTGCAAAAGAAAACAATGGATAACGGCGCCGACAATAGTCTCAGGAAAACAAAAAATAAGGTGACCTTTTTCTGATTACAATGGGCGAAGGAAAGAGGCCACGTGTGGGGATCTGATCAGATTGTGAGTCCCTGTCTAAAAGGATTGCAGCGAGCCAATCCAGTCCAAAAGTATAAAGAAATATGTTCCTAGAAACGACTAAAAAGAAAATAAATGATTATATAAATTAACTGAGTTTATTGAAAGTGGAAATCTGATTATTTGTGCGGACGTTTACCACTACCAGATGTTAATGCGTGCGAGTGAATGTGTGGGAATGGACAGGTGAATGGACGGACCAGGCAGACCAGAAGTTGGACCGACTGGACCCTGATAAAAGACTGGACTCAGGTTGAACACATGACTGATAATTGTTCTGTTTTAACTTTTGTTTTATAACACAGGTGGGATCATAAGTGGAGAATGTGTCACAAAAAGGGGGGTGTTAATATATGCGATTAGCTACATGAAATGTGCTGTTTTAGGGGTAATAAGCAAATGTCTATGTGACCTGTACCTAACAACCTTTGTGATGATAAACTTGTTTACCGACTTGCTCTCTTGTAGAACAGACAGACTTAGAAAAGGGGAACCTCAGCTCTGAGTTCTGAGAATAACTCTGTTAAGTTGACAGGAAACACGTCGAGACAGCAATATAGGGCAAATATGTTTGAGCTTGTAATTAAATGTGGGACTTGAAAAGAGGAAGCAAATTTGGTACAGGACGTACTTGAGATGATCAGACGAGAGAAGGAGAAGGTCAGGAATAGTTTAAATTAAGATTGAGAAATTAAATGGGGTAAAAGGGGGTGTAGCTTCAGGGCAGCTCACAGCCTGGCGTAAACGCAAGGTGCTGTCACACAGCTTAAGTTATTTGGTTGATTTATTTTATGACAAAATAATAAGGAAATATTAAAAATATACAACACGTTGAGAAGATCTCTTTTGTTATATTTTAGTGTTTAACATGGAAGATGCCTCTCTGGAGCTTCTCTCCTGATGCTACTCCACCAAAAGAAGTTCATTTATAGAGACTATGTCAGCTCCCAAACAGACAACAACAAACCAAGACTAGCAATAAACAATCTGAATATAAATAATCATAAATAAAGAACAATACAGAATCCAAATCTGAACCGAAGAACAAAATAGTGATATGTGGATTATTGGGTTTTTCTCTGTATATATGAAGCATTTGTAATGTGTATCTGCTATGAAGGCTTGTAGAGGCCAGTTTTTACTCACAAACAAGTGCTCAGCCAGACTGAAAAACAGGAAGCTTTAGTGCACAAGGCATATTAATAAATATAGACACAAAAAGAGGAACTCCCCATATAAACAACGTTCAAAAATGTGTGAAGTATAAAGTACCAAAATAACACTATATAAGTCACAGTTGATGATTATAATGTTAGAGAGCTTTTGCAACTGGCGTCTGAGCTGTGCAGAGGTCGATGTTGGTGATAACAGTGATGTCTTTATTTACAGGTTGAGTTCATTTTATACACAATGCATAACTGTGCTTGTTTAGACTTAATGTTCCATCCAAAAGGGTTTTAAGCTTCACTGGTGAGAGTGTCCAGGTGATACATGTTGAGGGAAGATGAGAACATAGCAGGTGAATTGCATGCACGCTTACAAACACACATGATTTATATATAGGCCAGGCCAGAGGCCTGGACTTGATGCAGCTTTCAACTTTACAGCTCCTAACTTGCAGGAATGGCGGGGAGTGTAAAGAATGAATGCAAAACATGCTTACAGACACAAACATGACAGGGGTTTATTTTACAGGGTAAAGGTGGACCATAGGTTGCTTTGTTTCTGCTTAGCAACTACTGAGGTAAAAGGTGTTAAAGATAAATATGCAATAAGCGAACAGGAAACATGTGAGGGTGAGCCGGGTGAAACAAAATGTTGTAGATAATGGAAACTTGTCTAACTGGCATTAATAGTAACTTTTGCATGTTATGTATATGCTTGAAGCCAAAAGAGGTGTAAATTCTGATAGAAACTTTGAAGTGTGCTTTTTAGCGGAGATTTAGGCTGACATGGGGATGGTGTGCATTTTACTTGGGCTGTGTTTAATGAAACTAAAAGCGTTGCTCACACACATAAAGAGTATTGAGATTGAATAAAGTTAATATAATGGATAGAGCCCAGAACATGATAATATATAAGTGAAATCAAATGCAATGTATGATTTCACTTTTATTGGGAAAATAATTAGCCAAGAAATGTGTATTGAATTCTCCACATACTTTGAAACTGCGCAACTCTGAGTGGGCCATGTAATGAAGCAACTGTTACATATTTGCATTAAACTAGCCAACATAGACTCACCACCACATGATGTTGCCCTGCAGCGGGGGCAGAAAATCATTTGCAAACCAGGGATCTTATGTTGAGTATCATATTCTTACTTATGTACACACACACACACACACACAGAAGGGAAAAATTTCAAAACAAAACAAAAAAACAACTTCGCTTAACCTGTCAAGCACAGGAGTAAAATAAAAATCTCTTTGGGCTAAGAAACTTATTAAAATGTTCCTTGCCACTACATGTTTATTGTATGCAATGATATCAACCATGGCTGTGTTGTATACTGTTTATATTTTGCAGGGTACTCCAGACCCTTGTCTGAACACGGAGGCCAGTCCAGTCCAGCACTTCCTGAGACTGTAGTTGCTAAAACGGGATCGGTAAAAAGACAGAAGCGCGAGGTGTCAGGTAAAGGTGATGAGTGTCTCAGCAGCAATAATGGCATAGAGTTGAATTATGTTAAAGGGTCTACCAGCTCATTCACGTTTGATTTGTGTAACGTCATTAAGTGTACAGGAGTTAATAGTAGTTGGAGAGCGTATGATGTACAGGTCTGCAATCACCCCATGATATGCTTAGGTAAATTTAGTTGATCCAAAGTCTAAGCCGCTCGCAGAAAGTTCTATCACCATTCTGACTGATCAGATGCTAATTTTGAGAGCAGTAGCTCAAAAGCAACAGGAGCCAAAAGGGAGAGTATTTCTGACCACAGATTACTCTAGACTGAGGCTTAAGGATTTAATTGAGCGTGTCACTGGTTTCAAGGACAGTAACCTCTGGCTTGATTGGGTGGCTCAAAATGCTAGAGAACAACATGTATCAGATTATGTTGCCTGTGCTTTAGCCAGGCCACGTTTGTCTACAGAGCGACTGGGAGCTCCACTCATGCTGATTAGAAACCAGGTAAAGACTATTCCATAACATAACTCGCGAACATTAGCTGCCAGACATAAGAGACAGATTTTGGCCAAAAGAGGGACCTGGGGTACACATGTTTATGATCCTGCCTAAACTCACCGACCTGGGTAGACTCCATAGGAGTGCCTAGGGGAGTTCCAGACGAGTACAAGCTGGTAAATCTGATAGCTGCAGGATTTGAGAGTATATTTCTTTGGGTAACGCCTAATCAAAATTTTGACCGCATTATGTTCACTAAAACCTGCTGAGACTCTCTAACCTCACCAGGGATGCCATGATGGGGTTGGAAGAACAATTGGGTCCGAGTTTGCTGATGGGAGTGTCAAATCAAATGACCCTTGACGTGAGAGGGGAGGCGTATGCGCCATGTTCGGAGACATGTGCGGCACTTTTATCCCTATTAATACTGCCCTAGATGGCTCAGTAACCTGAGCTCTGGTGGGTCTGAAGATTTTGTCTAAAACAATGCATGAGCACTCAGGTATCGAAAATCCGCTGGAGTCCTAGATGACATCTGTGTTTGGACAATAGAAAGCTGTGGCTATGTCAGTGATATGTTCATTGGCTGTAGTTTTGGGAATGTTGGTCATCGCTGGTTGTTGTATCATTCCTTGTGTAAGAGGACTGTTGGTAAAGGTAATGTGAACCCTGGCTGGGTTGAGGGCATCTATAGGATGAACTTAGAACCCATAGAGCCGAGCAGGGAGTGATGCAGCACGAAGTGTGGTGACATTCCTGATTGGAATGTCAAAAGAGGGAATTGTGGAATTACATGGATTATTTTACATAACCATCATCTTATCATTGCATTAATTATCATTTCATCAAAGTGTTTATTGAAGCTGCTGGCATTATGTTATAATTTATATTATAGGGGTTATCATAATCAAATATTAACATGTTTATTATAGGTGCAGTAATAACTACTTTAAAATGATTGAGTTAAATATATATGTATCATAACTCATATGCTGAGTATATTGGTACAGCAAAATAGTAGCTGAGCAAAGGCCTGAATGTATTCAGCTTCTTGTGGGATTTGAGTTTGCCTAGTTACAGGTGACGGAAGGATGTCCAGTCCATGGTGACCTCAAAGGCCTTAGATCATCACCATATTCTTAAGAGTATGCCGCAAGGAGGAACTTCTGTGTTTGCAGTTAATTCTTAAAATACATGAATGTTCTGTACATGCAAATTATGTGCTTGTAAACGCAAGAAGGGGCGTTACAATACCCTGATGTTATAAAAGCAATCTAGAGTGTATTTTGGGTAGAGATGTACAACTGTTTTGCAGTTTGCACCTCTCCACGCAGCGTGCATTCATTAAAATCAATTGTTTGAACGACCTCTTCTGGACTATCATTGTTTTGCTCTCATCCTCAATTTCGAACCCGTAACATCTGTCTTCGAAGGACCCGGCCCACGTAGACAGCGAAGACCGGGTCCTCTGAAGGATGCAGCCGACGTTTTGGGACACAGCTACAGACCTTCTAAGTAAAACAGGAAGTAGCACAGACTTGACTAGGGGAGACAGAGCAACTAAGAAACACAGAACAACAACAAAGAGACACAGAGGGCAGCTACTAAATACTCAGAGAACTAAACAGAATACAAGAAAGCCAAACTAAGACGCTAGACTATAGAATAAACTGGGGCAACAAAGAGATCATAATACAAAAACTCAGAGGCACAAGAAACTCAAAACACTGGGTCACCGACCCAGGCCCGTGATAATTCAATTCAATTCAATTCAATTCAATTTTATTTATATAGCGCCAAATCACAACAAAAGTCGCCTCAAGGCGCTTTATATTGTACAGTAGATAGCACAATAATAAATACAGAGAAAAACCCAACAATCATATGACCCCCTATGAGCAAGCACTTTGGCGACAGTGGGAAGGAAAAACTCCCTTTTAACAGGAAGAAACCTCCGGCAGAACCAGGCTCAGGGAGGGGCGGGGCCATCTGCTGTGACCGGTTGGGGTGAAAGAAGGAAAACAGGATGAAAGACGTGCTGTGGAAGAGAGACAGAGATTAATAACAGATATGATTCGATGCAGAGAGGTCTATTAACACATAGTGAGTGAGAAAGGTGACTGGAAAGGAAAAACTCAATGCATCATGGGAATCCCCGGCAGCCTACGTCTATTGCAGCATAACTAAGGGAGGATTCAGGGTCACCTGGTCCAGCCCTAACTATATGCTTTAGCAAAAAGGAAAGTTTGAAGCCTAATCTTGAAAGTAGAGATAGTGTCTGTCTCCCAAATCCAAACTGGAAGCTGGTTCCACAGAAGAGGGGCCTGAAAACTGAAGGCTCTGCCTCCCATTCTACTTTTAAATACTCTAGGAACAGCAAGTAGGCCTGCAGAGCGAGAGCGAAGTGCTCTAATAGGGTGATATGGCACTACAAGGTCATTAAGATAAGATGGGGCCTGATTATTTAAGACCTTGTATGTGAGGAGCAGGATTTTGAATTCAATTCTGGATTTAACAGGAAGCCAATGAAGGGAAGCCAAAACAGGAGAAATATGCTCTCTCTTTCTAGTCCCTGTCAGTACCCTTGCTGCAGCATTTTGGATCAGCTGAAGGCTTTTCAGCGAGTTTTTAGGACATCCTGATAATAAAGAATTACAGTAGTCCAGCCTGGAAGTAATAAATGCATGAACTAGTTTTTCAGCGTCACTCTGAGACAGGATATTTCTAATTTTAGAGATGTTGCGCAAATGGAAGAAAGCAGTCTTACATATTTGTTTAATATGTGCGTTGAAGGACATGTCCTGGTCAAAAATGACTCCAAGGTTCCTCACAGCATTACTGGAGGCCAAGGTAATGCCATCCAGAGTAAGAATCTGGTTAGATACCATATTTCTAAGATTTTCAGGGCCGAGTACAATAACCTCAGTTTTATCTGAATTAAGAAGCAGAAAGTTAGCGGCCATCCAGGTCTTTATGTCTTTAAGACATTCCTGCAGTTTAACTAATTGGTGTGTGTTACCTGGCTTCATGGACAGATAGAGCTGCGTGTCATCTGCATAGCAGTGAAAATTTATGCTATGTCTTCTAATGATGCTGCCTAAGGGAAGCATGTATAATGTAAATAGAATTGGTCCTAGCACTGAACCCTGTGGAACTCCATAATTGACCTTAGTGTGTGAAGAGGACTCTCCATTTACATGTAGAAATTGGAGTCTATTAGATAGATATGATACAAACCACTGCAGCACAGTACCTGTAATACCTACAGCATGTTCTAATCGCTCTAATAGGATATTATGGTCAACAGTATCGAACGCAGCACCAAGGTCTAGCAGGACAAGCACAGAGATGAGTCCACTGTCAGAGGCCATAAGAAGATCATTTGTAACCTTCACTAAAGCTGTTTCTGTGCTGTGATGAGCTCTGAAACCTGACTGAAACTCTTCAAATAAGCCATTCCTCTGCAGATGATCTGTTAGCTGTTTGACAACTACTCTTTCAAGGATTTTTGATATGAAAGGAAGGTTGGAGATTGGCCTATAATTAGCTAAGACAGCTGGGTTTAGGGATGGCTTTTTGAGTAAAGGTTTAACTACAGCCAGCTTGAAGGCCTGTAGTACATAGCCGATTATTAGAGATAGGTTGATCATATTTAAGATTGAAGAATTAATTAATGGCAGGACTTCTTTGAGCAGTTTTGTAGGAATGGGGTCTAAAAGACACGTTGATGGTTTGGAGAAAGTAATTATTGAAGTTAACTCAGAAAGATCAATTGGAGAAAAAGAGTCTAAATGAATATCAATGGTACTAAAAGTAGCTGTAGATAATATTACATCTGTGGGATGATTATTGGTATTTTTTTCTGTAATGATAAAAATTTTATTTGTGAAGAAGTTCATGAAGTCATTACTAGTTAACATTAAAGGGATTGTTGGCTCAGTAGAGCTCTGACTGTTTGTCAGCCTGGCTACAGTGCTGAAGAGAAACCTGGGGTTGTTCTTATTTTCTTCAATCAGTGACGAATAGTAAGATGTTCTGGCTTTGCGGAGGGCTTTCTTATAAAGCAGCAAACTATTTCTCCAGGCTAAATGATGATCCTCTAAATTTGTGACACGCCATTTCCTCTCCAGCTTACGAGTCATCTGCTTTAGGCTACGTGTTTGAGAATTATACCACGGAGTCAGGTACTTCTGATTTGAGACCTTAGTTTTCACTGGAGCTACAGTATCCAGAGTCGTACGTAGTGAGGAGGTAAAATTATTAACAAGATAATCGACCTCTGTTGGAGTAGCGTTCAGGTAGCTGCTCTGCTCTATGTTGGTACAGGGCATTGAAGATGATAACAGTGGGTGGATTATATTCTTAAACTTAGTTACAGCACTTTCAGAAAGACATCTACTTTGATCAAGTCTACTCTCCACTGCTGTGTAATCAATTATTGTAAATGTAAATGTTATCAGGAAATGATCAGACAGCAGAGGGTTTTCAGGAAACACTGTTAAATGTTCAGTTTCTATGCCATATGTTAAAACAACATCTAGAGTGTGATTAAAGTGGTGGGTGGGTTCTTTTACATTTTGAGAGAAGCCAATTGAGTCTAATAACAGATTAAATGCCATGTTGAGGCTGTCATTTTTAGCATCTACATGGATGTTAAAATCACCCACAATAATTATTTTATCTGAGCTGAGCACTAAATCAGATAAAAAAGTCTGAGAAATCAGACAGAAACTCTGTGTAAGGCCCAGGTGGACGATAGATAATAACAAGTAAGACTGGTTTCTGAGTTTTACAGCTGGGGTGGACGAGGCTAAGCATCAGGCTTTCAAATGAATTAAAAGTCTGTCTTGGTCTTTGGTTAATTAATAGGCTGGTGTGAAAAATTGCTGCCACACCGCCCCCTCGGCCTGTGCTTCGAGGTTTCTGGTAGTTAGAATGACTCGGGGGTGTTGATTCATTTAAACTAACATAATCATCCTGCTGCAACCAGGTTTCTGTAAGGCAGAGTAAATCGATTTGTTGATCAATTATTAAGTCATGTACTAACAGAGACTTGGAGGAGAGAGACCTAATATTTAATAATCCACATTTCACTGTTTTACTCTTTGGTTCAGATGTGGATACTGTACTGTTCTTTCTTTGTGAGTTTTTATGTTTAAGTTGTTTATTGCTGGTTTTTAGTTTGTTTTTAGTCGGTTTGGGAGCTGACACAGTCTCTATGGAGATGGGTTTTTGGGGGGGTAGCAGGAGGAGAGAAGCTGCAGAGAGGCGTGTAAGACTGCAACTCTGCTTCCTGGTCCCAACTCTGGATAGTCATATTTTGGGGGGTTTAATAAATTCGTCCATATTTCTAGAAATGAGAGCTGCTCCATCCAAAGTGGGATGGATGCCGTCTCTCCTAACAAGACCAGGTTTCCTCCAGAAGGTTTGCCAATTATCTATGAAGCCCACATCGTTTCTGGGACACCACTCAGACAGCCAGCAATTTAAGGAGAACATGCGGCTAAACATGTCACTCCTGGTCTGATTGGGGAGGGGACCAGAGAAAACTACAGAGTCCGACATTGTTTTGGCAAAGTTACACACCGATTCAGTATTGATTTTAGTGACCTCCGATTGGCATAACCGGGTGTCATTACCAAGGTTATTATCGTTAACTAAAACTAACGAAATAACGAAAACTAGAAGTGAAAAAACATTTTCTATGAAGCCCACATCATGACAGTGTGGGTAGTCTCTGTAGCAGCCATATCAGCTTCTGACACCGTGAACATCATCACAGCTCCTAACTTCACCTTTATTAGCTTTGACATTCATGTCTTTCTTTTCTCTCTCTCTGTTTCCACACAAGCTCAAAGTCTCTGCAGCCTGTTTTTATCTGCTATCATCAGATCTTCATCATCCTCATCCACATCCCTCACACACTCTACAGCCTCATCAGTGCTGACTTCAACTTCACTGACTGATGGAGCACAACATGAACCTGTGGATGCTGGAAAACTGTCCTGTCAAACATCTCTCCGTCACCACTTCACTTCTGTCAGCCTTTAAATGAACCCTGCTCAAGTCTGTCACTATTATTTGGAGCCAAAAGGAAAAACTGTTGTTCAGTCACAGTGTTGGGGAGGAATGGAATACATGTACCGTTACGTATTTTAAATAGAAAATATGAGTAACTGTATACCGTTTAAAAAGGTGATATTCAAAATACAGTTACTTTGTTAAAAGGCGGTCTTTTCCTGTTAATATGTTAGGCTATGCCGTCTCTATTTTTGGTAATTCCACGTCAGTGGAAACCCAAACAAAACACGCAGAGGCTCTAATGCCCGTGTCTCAATCTCACGGCCCATGTCACCTGTACTTGTGGCCCGCATAGTGACGTAAAGAAATATTTTCAAAAATTATTATTCAAAAAATGATTTACTATGAAGGCAATACGCAGAGTGTTACAGGCATAGCCCTAAGGAATGTAGGCTCATGGGTGGTGTAGTCCATAATGCAGGGAGAATGGATTGCCATGCCGTTATGTGTCTGTGAGCATGAGGGAGGGAGAAAAAGGAGAGTTGAAAAGTACGAGATGTCACTCATTTTTAAGATTTAAACATCTAGTTGGTGTTGGTATGGCGAGTAACCTTCAGTAATAATAATAAATCACACGGCAATAGTACATTCATGTAGTTGTAAAAAACTTGATAATATATTAAGTAATCCAAAGTATTCCAAATGCGCTACTCTCATTGAGTAACTTAACGAAATACATTACAATGTGGAGGTAAGCATCAACGACACAGAGCTCTCAGTTCACACTCCTTCTTTATTTGTCTCCAACATCAACTGCACATATCGCGCCACAAAACAGAAGAACACACTTCCTCAACACTGGGTGTGAGTGGAGCCCTCTAGTGGTCCACCACACATGCCCCCCCCGAACACCCAGCAGAACTAGTCCAGGACCCGGGGCCTAAGCAAACGGCCGGAACGGCTGAACCGGGGGGGTGGGGAACTGACAGAGGGCAACCCAGCCCGGAAGCGAGGCTGGCACTGGCGGTCAGAAAAAGCTGCAGACGACTCGGACTCCGGTGATTGTGGATCACTCCTGGGGGAAAAAACAGAATCCATCAGCCCGGTGGCAGGTGGGCGGCCGCGACGAGGGGCCTGGGCCGGGACCACCTGATCCTCTTGCATAACATGTGCAGGCTTAAGTCTGTCAACAGAGACAACCTCCTGCCGACCGCCAAAGTCCAAAATGAAATGTTTGTTGCCTGGTTTAAGAACCCTGTACGGCCCGTCATATGGTGGACGCAGCGGAGTCCTATGGGCATCGTGCCTGACGAAAACGAAACGAGCAGAGTCCAACGAACTCGGAACAAAAGTGTCAGGCAGGCAGTGGTGCACGGGACCAGGAACAGGAAACGGGCCTTTCGGGGGGCGAAAAGGCAACAAAGAGGGATCAAAACATGGGGGAGGGCTCTCAGGCAAGAATTCCCCGGGGACCCGGAGGGGCTGGCCGAGGACCAGTTCAGCCGGGGAAACCCCGAGGTCTTCTTTAACCGCGCTTCGCAATCCCAGCAAAACCCACGGAAGACGGTCGACCCAGTCGCCACCTGTTAAGGAAGCCCGGAGCGCGGCCTTAAGAGACCGGTGAAACCGTTCGCACATCCCGTTAGCTTGCGGGTGGTATGCTGTGGTGCGGTGGACCTTGACCCCCAGGCCGTCAGCCATAGCAGACCAAAGCTCGGAAACAAACTGTGGGCCCCTGTCCGAGGTAATGTCAGCAGGGGGACCGAAACGGGAAACCCACGTCGACAAAAACGCTCTGGCCACCGTCGCCGCTGTCGTGGACGCCAGTGGCACCACCTCCGGCCACCTGGTTGTGCGGTCCACCACAGTCAAAAGGTGCGTGAAACCCTGTGACTGCGGCAAGGGACCAACCAGGTCCACATGAACGTGATCGAAACGCCGACCGGGGATACGGAAAGGTTCGAGGGGTGCCTGCGTGTGCCGGTGGATTTTTGAGCGTTGGCATGGGACACAAACCGCCGCCCATTCTTTCACCGCCTTGCGAAGGCCCGGCCAAACGAACCTGGTGCTGACCAGCTTGACCGAGGCCCGGACGCCGGGATGAGAGAGGGCATGCACCGAGTCAAAAACACGACGACGCCACGAAAGGGGAACCACCGGGCGGGGGCGGCCGGTAGAAATGTCGCAAAGAAGGCGCGGACCGCCGTCCCACACCGGGGTGTCCTCCAGCACGAGGCCCGTTTTCATTGACTGAAGCGCCAGGATGTCCGGGTCAGCATGCTGCTCGGCGGCCATGGCAGCGTAGTCGACGCCGACATACACTGGAGAAACCAACACACGTGACAGACAGTCAGCGACGTGATTGGACTTACCAGCCACGTGCTGAATGTCTGTGGTAAACTCCGAAATGGCCGCCAACTGGCGCTGCTGGCGTGCGCTCCATGGGTCAGAGACCTTGGACATCGCAAACGTCAAAGGTTTGTGGTCAACGTACGCAGTAAAGTTGCGACCCTCGAGGAAAAAACGAAAATGCCGTGTCGCGAGGTGCAGGGCTAGCAACTCCCTGTCAAAAACACTGTACTTGCGTTCGGCATCCCGGAGCGTACGACTGAAAAAGGCGAGCGGTTGCCAGAGACCTGAAACCCGCTGTTCCAACACCCCACCCACTGCCACGTCGGACGCATCGGTGGTCAACGCGATCTCCGCCGACGGGAGCGGGTGTGCCAGCAGGGCGGCGTCAGCCAGCGCAGACTTGGCTGCGGAAAACGCATGGATGCGTTCCAGCAGCCAGTCAACCGGATCTTTGGCTGTTTTACCTTTTAAGGCAGCATAGAGTGGCTGTAGCAGGTGGGCAGCTCTGGGGAGAAAGCGGTTGTAAAAATTTATCATCCCCAAGAACTCCTGCAACGCTTTAACCGACGTGGGGCGTGGAAAAGCTGAAACGGCCTGGACTCTGTCGGGCAACGGAACCACACCTTCAGCGGAAATGCGGTGCCCGAGGAAATCCAGAACAGGCAACCCAAACTGGCACTTGGAAGGGTTGATGATCAGGCCGTGCGCTGCCAAACGCTGGAAAACCTGGCGCAGATGGGACTCGTGCTGGCTCGCTGAGCAGCTGGCCACCAATATATCGTCCAGATAAACAAAAACGAACGGCAGCCCACGCAAAACTGAGTCCATCAGCCGCTGAAAGGTCTGGGCGGCACCTTTCAGGCCAAACGGCATGCGCAAAAACTCGAACAAGCCGAAGGGGGTAATGACAGCGGTCTTAGGGACGTCTTCGGCGCGCACGGGAACCTGGTGATACCCCCGCACCAAGTCAATTTTAGAGAAAATCGACGTTCCGGCGAGGTTGGCAGAAAAATCCTGAATGTGGGGGATGGGGTAACGGTCATTCTCCGTGGCATTATTTAAACGGCGGAAATCTCCGCACGGCCGCCACCGACCGTCTGATTTGGGCACCATGTGAAGCGGAGAGGCCCATGCACTGTTCGAACGCTGTACAATGCCAAGGCGCTCCATGGCTGCAAACTCTTCCCGAGCGACGGACAGTTTCGCGGGGTCGAGGCGGCGCGCGCGCGCGAACACCGGGGGCCCGACCGTGGGAATATAATGCTCAACCCCATGCTTCGTTACCGCGCCAGAGAAATCAGGGACAGACAGCGATGGAAACTCTGAAAGCAAACGCTGAAAAGCATCCCCGGAGGTCACTACATTAGCCCGAATTAGGGGTTCGGCGGCCCGTGTAAAACATGGCAGCGAAGAAAACGAAAGAGCATCAATTAAACATCTGTTAGCAACATCGACAAGCAGTCCGTGAGCGCACAGAAAATCAGCACCTAAAATAGGTACAGAGCTAGCGGCAACAACAAAGTTCCACTGGAAATCCCGGCCATGAAAACAAACAGTCACCAACCTTTCCCCAAACGTTTTGATGGGAGAGCCATTAGCTGCCATGAGCTGCGGCCCACAGTTCGCTGCTAGTCCGTCGGCAGCGGTAGGGGGAAGGAGGCTCTTCTGGGAGCCGGAGTCCACGAGAAAACGTCTCCCGGAGCGCGAGTCCTCTATGAAGAGCAGCCTCTCTGTATTGCCAGCGGTCGCGGCTGCTACGGCGCGCTGGCGGGTCCGTTTCCCTGGGCCGTGAAAGCGCAAGGCGGCAGGCAGCGACGCGCTCTGTCGCCAAATCGCTGATGGTAGAAACATGTTCTTGCCGCCGTGCCGGCGTGTAGCAATCCCTGCCGTCAGCAAGGGGGCGGATGCTCCGGGGGAGGCAGGTGGTGGCGTGGAAGGCGTCGCCGGCGAGTCCGTAGCCACGGCGTGAACGTTGAAAGTGCGGCTAGCCAGGAGAATGCGATCCGCTTCTTCAGCCAGGGAGCGATAATCCTTCGCAGGGGAAGCGGGGAGTTTGCGAGGACGGCTCTCACGGCGGCCGGTAGCTGGCGGAGGAAGAGGTGGGCGAAGAGGAATCCCCCGTCATCCGGCCCGAGCAACGACAGCATGTTCTCCATGAGCTCGAGCGCGGTACCGCCACCCAAGCCTGACAGGTTGAGGAGCTTTTCGGCTCGTTCAGCGTCGGAGAGGGCATAGCGCCGAAGAAGCAGCTCTTTAAGGGCGGCGTATTTCCCTTGGGCGGGTGGGTCCCGGAGGAGCGGCATCGCGCGGCGGGTGGCCAGCGGGTCGAGTGAGGCCACCACATGGTGATACTTCGTGTCGTCAGCCAAGATGCCGCGAAGGGCGAACTGAGCCTCCACGTGCACGAACCATGACGGGGGGTCATGGAGCCAAAAGTCCGGCAGTTTCAGCGCCACAGCGAACGTAGCTGCAACAGGAGGCGGAGGTCCGGCGGCCGCCGATGCCTCCAAAGCGGAGTCTGCGTTATCTGCGGCCCGTTGCATGCTCGAGTCAGGGGTCACCAAAGTGGAGGTAAGCATCAACGACACAGAGCTCTCAGTTCACACTCCTTCTTTATTTGTCTCCAACATCAACTGCACATATCGCGCCACAAAACAGAAGAACACACTTCCTCAACACTGGGTGTGAGTGGAGCCCTCTAGTGGTCCACCACAACAAAACACATTTTGGGGCATGTATTCTGTAATCTGTACTGGAATACATTTTAAAAGTAACTTTCCCAACACTGTTCAGTTGTTTGGAAAGACACAACATTTCTGAAAGCACTCAAACTTCTGAACATTTGTCTTCAGACACAACCTGAATATGTAGGAACTAAAGAAAGTTTCAAACATCAGTCAAAGATCTGAAATACAGAAAAACAACAACAGCTGCAGTGAGTGAACTCACCTCAGAGTCTCCAGTCGACAGTTTGGACTCTCCAGTCCAGCACACAGAAGCTTCACTGCTGAATCCTGCAGCTTGTTGTAACTCATGTCCAGCTCTGTCAGATGGGAGGGGTTGGACTTCAGAGCTGAGGCCACAACTTCACAGTGAGACTCTGAGAGTCCACAATTACTCAGTCTGTGATTATAGAAATAATAAAATGTGTTATTATAAAAGCAGAAAATCTGTATTATAAACACAGACTGAATGTATATGAAGACAAAACAGAGTGAGGTCATAATCTGATGAACATCTGCTCTTCACATCAGCTCCTCTTACTGTGTTTGACATGACACAACGATTGAGTCTCTCTCAGACCTGCAGACTTTTAATGAGAATCTTTGTTTGGCTTAAATCTGCAGATGAAGGAGGAAGATGGTGTCACATTTAGGCTTCCATAATGTCCACAGTCTGTCAGTGAGATCTGATCCAGAGTCAGAGTGAAGACACACATTTGGACTGTTTCCTGTTTTGAATCTGACTCCAGAACATTTTGAATGAGTTCAGCTCAGTGAAGAGTTCCAGCTGGAAAGATGATCTCTGTTTGCTACCTGCTGCTAGGTACGACTGTTCACGTCCACACCCAGGAAAAACCTGCTGACTGTTACCAAACAGAGCAGAAATCTCATCACTGGACAATAATGATGAATGAACTCAGAGCTGCTGATATCAGATCTGATTTCAGGGGAACTAAACACAGAAATGATTGGCTCATTTTAAGCTTTCTGAGCCATTATCTGCTGGTGTGTCGCTAGTTGGCAGAAAATGATTTGTATTCCTGTTCAGGGCTTCGGTGTCTATGAGTCCAGATCCAGGTGACAGCAAGTCAAAATGATGTTACCTGTCTGTGTCCAGCAGCAGCCTGTATTCACTTTGAATATTGTTATAACCTGACATGGATCAGTTTGTCTTTGATTGGTTTGTAAATGTCACTGTTCCCATTGGACCTGAGTGATGGTACAAAGACAGAGAGGGAGAGAAAGGAGAGAGAGGATGGAGACAGCAAAGAGAGAGCAAACACAAACAGGTGAGAGTGGACAGGTGACCAAGATCAGCAACCAATCAGAAAGCTTCTGTTTGACCCACAGTCACTGATGATGACTGCACATGACCAAGCAGTGTGTTACTCTGATATCAAATATGGACTCTAGGGCTGTTCGATATAACGATATATATCGGATGACGATATAAAAACGTCTATCGTTTCATTTTACGCTATCGTTTGTTTCGTGGTGTCGCAAAATAAACTGCTTACGGCAATATTTTTTCATCGTTTTGATGGTCACTGTAGTGGCTATATTAATTTATTAAAGTTCTCTCTTTCTCTTATATTTAATATAACCACACTATGGACGGACAAGCGCCTGTTTTTATGCGTTGTCGTTAGCAACGACGACGGTAACACCATAGCATGTCCGCTTGTTTATTTTCCACATAAACCTTTCACAATAAAGCTCAAGATCCTGTTAAGACTTTTCAAAATAAATGGAATCACGTGAAAAAGTATGCAGAGTATTGACGGATTAGAAGTAAAAAAGAGCCACCAGGTGCTAAAAAATAAACCTTAGACTCAAACGTTAGAACAGGCTTTTCCCCGCAGCACGCCGTGCAATAAATACTCACAAAGAATCCGATATCGTTATCGGAACGATATACGTTTTATATCGGGATATGAGATTTTGGTCATATCTCACAGCCCTAATGGATCCTGTGTAAACTTGTTATTTTCTGTTATATCGCGAGAGTACTGTTGCTCGCAGTGAGCTTTTGTTGTGTGTGAGCGGTAAAACATGGCGTATATAAATAAAGCGCTTTGGATGAGACTACGACATCATGTCTTTTGATTTAACACCTGCTCTTATAATAATGAACATCAGATGATATTATTGTGTTATTTCGTAGCTGAATACGATGTTTGTGTGATTATCAGTGAAAGACGCAGTGAGGAGGATGGAGAGAGAGAGGACAGATGGTGAAGTTAGAAACACTAAAAGGATTTTTCATGGATTTCATGAATGATTTGAGTGATTTCCAGCAGGACACTTAAACATGTCAGTGGACATTCTAAAGAACATATTCACTGATATGAAACGTGTCATTGAACAGGATTAATATCAGTGGAAACATGGTGGAAACAGCTGTGACTACATGGATGTGACACACTTCAAATCTGTTCTCCACTCTTGGATTTGGGATCCATGGAGCTGCTGCTGAGTCTGTACAATGGTTACAACATGAACCTCACACTGTCTATAAAGCACTGATGACATCATGACGTTTGCCAGGAGGTTAGCTCGGGGATGTAAACAGCAGCCAAAAACACAGCAGTGAATTCCATCAGCAGAAAATAGGGCCGACATTCCAGCAGCAACAACTAAACATTGAACAATCAGCTCTGTGATTAATGAGGACATGAAGTCAGACATTGGTCATTAGGAGCAGCAGCAGGAATGAGAGTGAATCCATGTCCTGCTGTGACATCAGCGTTAGCTCACATATTGGACACATGTTCAGTCCAGATGTCAGCAGTGTCTTCTCACTCAGTTTGTCCCACTGTTGGCAGTAAGAGAGCACAGCTGGTTCACCTCTGAGCCTTCACTCTGAACCACAGCACTGTCACTCACCAGTACATCACACTGTAATCACACTAAACCAGAGTCTTCCTCAGCACCTTCATCCTCACTCACCATGTTTATGCCACTAAACTCTGTGTCTGTAGTTCTGTCTGTAGTCAGAGGAGAAGCTCAGACGGTGACTGCTCTGGATATCTGTCTCTGTTTGTAACATTAGAGTTCACTTCACAACAAAGAAGCTCTTCATAGATTCTTATTTCTGTCTTCTCTCTAACAGGAGCGTCTGAATGACCAACAACAGCAGCAGATTTAAAATACTGCCCCCTAATGACACCACACAGGTACTACATGTAGATGTGCGTCTACCACACACAGCATACGACTACCAATGCAGGATTATGCTAAGTGCACACCAGAGATGGGCAGTGTCAAAGAATCGTTTCAGCAAGCAAAGAAAGACACAACTCAAACATGTATATACATGGGTGATCTCAGTGGAGACTCACACTGAGACATCAGTTCCCTCTTTATTTATACACTGCTCCTTCCTAAAATATGTCGGGTCGGTGCCCCTTGTGTGTAAAACTAACTCCTTACAAGGTGATAAGCATGAAACATATGTTCAAACTGTTAAAAATAGTAACCGGCCAAGCTTATCTCAGCAAACTCAGCAAAGGTGGAGGCACCTGTGGTATTTCCTCATGCAAGCTTTGTCATGAAACACAGTGAAATAGGAGTTTTAAATGAAGCTAAACAACTAGGGATTTTTAACTACAATAAAGCAGAATACATATAAAAATCCTTTAACAGGCAGTAACGCGTTACTGTAACCTGATTACTTTTTTCAAGTAACGAGTAATGTAAGGGATTACTATTGCAAAAACAGTAATTAGATTACCGTTACTTTCACGTAGGAACGCTGCGTTACTAAAACCGTAATTTTTTGCGAGAATGTCTCATGACAGTGACGTAAGTGAGTGCGACGTTCGTGACAACAGCCCTGTGCAGATCAACAATGGATAATATATCGAGTGCGGGAGAGAGTATGAGAGTGCAGAGTTTAAAGCATGGAAGTACTGACCTTATTTTGAGTTTGATTCCATAAAAAGTGACAAAAACATTAGTGTCCGCTGTGCGTGGGAAGAAAACTTCTTTTTACAGCGAAAAAACCCCCCTAAACTTCCAAGCAAGCGCCGAGTGCGCTACGACGTAATGTGAAACTCACAGAGAAACTCGCAGAGTCTTCAACTGACCGCTGCGGCACACCTGCACCAGGGTAAACCTCCGCCTACCCCAGTCCTGCTTTACAGGTGAAAATAGAGCAACAGGACCGCTAGTCTTTGATTTTATTTATTTTCTGCTGTGTTTTACTTGCATCTATTTGAAAGAGTGAGTGTAAACACAAAAAAATATTTTATTTTATATGCTGGAATGTGCAGAAAATAGGTTTCAAGTCAAGTCAAGTCAAGTTGGCTTTATTGTCACTTCAACCATATACAGTTTGTACACAGTGAAGCGAAACAACGTTCCTCCAGGGCCAAGGTGCTACATGCAACATAAATTTACAATATAAATTAACAGAAAAACACTAAACTAGCTAACTCGAGACAGGACAGACTGACCTAACATAAATTACAACATAAATTAACAAAAACTAACTATCTAACTAAAACTAACTATCTAACTAGGTAGGTAGTGCTAAATGTTAAACAAATTTCTTCCAGTCAGAGAATGTTGCATATAATTAAGTTTTTGCTTGATGCATAAAGTTAAAAGATTTAAAGTTTAAAGTTTTAAAAAGAGACGTTTCCATTTGATTACATTTTGTATGATGGATTATGCAGAAAAAGTAGAATTGGGCTGAAAGATCTATCGCTTTATCACCTATTCAGGTTGTAAATTGTGTTTTTAAAAAGTAACTAAGTAACTTTTGAAAATAAGTAATCAGTAAAGTAACGGGATTACTTTCGGAGGGAAGTAATCAGTAATTAGTAACTGATTACTTTTTTCAAGTAACTTGACCAACACTGGTGCACACACACATTTCCTGATCAACACAAAATATCATTTTATCTGAGAAACTTAAACTAATGAGAGTTATTTAGTACTGTGTATATCTGAAGAACTAAACTACTAATCTACACTAATTCATGATGTTAATGATCACATCTGGACTCACCGAGCCTTTCTGCAGTTCCTCACAGCTGGAATCAGTCTCTGTCTTCCCTGCTTTGATGTGTTGTACTTGTGCAGGTCCAACTCATCCAGAACCTCCTCTGACATCTGCAGCATGAAGGCCAGAGCTGAGCAATGGATCTCAGAGAGTCTCTTCTCTGATCTGTTCTCTGACTTCAGGAACTCTTGGATCTCCTGATATACTGAGAGGTCTTTCATTTCCATCAGACAGTGGAAGATGTTGATGCTTCTGTCAGGAGAGATTTCATCACTGTTCATCTCCTTCAGGTTGTTGATGACTCTCTGGATGGTTCCTGGACTGATCTCTGTCTGACCCAGCAGACCTACTAAGAGTCTCTGGTTGGACTCCAGACAGAGGCCATGAAGGAAGCGAACAAACAGGTCCAGGTGGCCATTTTTACTTTGGAGGGATTTCTGCATGACTCTCTTCAGAAACTCATCCACAGAGTGTTTAAGCAGAGATGGTTTAATGTGGGGAAACCAACGTAGAAGCAAATTAGAATTAGAGTCAGAATCAGAGTATATACAAAAATCTCCCAGGAAGTTCTTCAGCACCTCAGTCTTCCTGTTGGTGTAACAGTGGAACCTGTAGACAGCAGCCAGAAACTCCTGAATGCTCAGATGAACAAAGCAGTAGACTGGTTTGTGGAAGATCACACACTCTCTTTTGAAGATCTCTGTACAAACTCCTGAGTACACCGAGGCCTCTGTCACATCCAGACCACACTGCTCCAGGTCTTCTTGGTAGAACATGATGTTTCCTTTCTCCAGATGTTCAAACGCCAGCCTCCCCAGCTTCAGAAGAACTTCCCTGTCAGCCTCCGTCAGCTCCTGTGGACTCGTCTCACCTCCCTCATGGTACTTGTTCTTCTTCCTCTTTGTCTGAACCAGCAGGAAGTGTGAGTACATGTCAGTCAGGCTCTTGGGCAGCTCTCCTCTCTGCTCTGTAGTCAACATGTGCTCCAGAACTGTAGCAGTGATCCAGCAGAAGACTGGGATACTACACATGATGTGGAGGCTCCTGGATGTCTTCATGTGGGAGATGATTCTGCTGGACAGCTCTTCATCACTGAATCTCCTCCTGAAGTACTCCTCCTTCTGGGCGTCAGTGAAGCCTTGTACTTCTGTTAGCCTGTCAACACATGTAGGAGGGATCTGATTGGCTGCTGCAGGTCGGGAAGTTATCCAGACGAGAGCCGAGGGAAGCAGATCCCCCTGGATGAGGTTTGTCAGCAGCTGGCTGACTGATGACTTCTGTGTGACATCAGACAGCAGCTTCCTGTTGGTGAAATCCAATGAAAGTCTGCTTTCATCCAGGCCGTCAAAGATGAACAAAAGCTGAGAGACAGCCAGCTTCTCTGCTGTGACCTTCTGTAATATTGGATGGAAAACATGGAGCAGCTCCAGAAGACTGTACTGCTCATCTCTGATCAGGTTCAGCTCCCTGAATGAAAGCAGAACCACCACACTGACATGTTGGTTCTCCAAGCCCTCTGCCCAGTCCAGAGTGAACTTCTGCACTGAGAAGGTTTTTCCAACACCAGCCACGCCGTTGGTCAGAACCACTCTGATGGGTCTCTGTTGGTCAGGTAAGGCTTTAAAGATGTCCTGGCACCTGATTGGAGCATCATGGAGGGCGTCCATCTTGGAAGCTGTCTCCAGCTGCCTCACCTCATGTTGGGTATGAACCTCTTCACTCTGTCCCTCTGTGATGTAGAGCTCAGTGTAGATACTGTTGAGGGTTCTACTTCCTGTTTCATCACTTCCTTCAGTCACACGTTCACATCTCCTCCTCAGACTGATCTTATGTTCATCTAAAACCTCCTGCAGACCAACATCTGCTGAAAGAAAGAAAAACAGAAAGAAAACTCTTCAATGTCTGAACAACAACAAGAAGTCCAGTTTTCAGAAATGAGTCCATCAGCAGACAGATGTTCAGTCTTACTTTGTACACAGCTGCTCTGACTGGCTGTCTGCAGTCCAGCTCTGGTTCTGGATCTTTCTCCACACTGGGGACAGGCGGAGTCTCCTGATGAAGCACACTGGTCCCAGTATGAGGAGATGCACTGTCTGCAGAACCAGTGTCCACAGCTGGTAGAGACTGGATCCTTCAGGACGTCCTGACACAAAGCACAGCAGGACAGCTGCTCCTCCTCACAAACACCACTCCTCTTCCTCTCTCTGTGAACACATTTCTTCATCACTAAAACTTTTGCTAAAAACTATTCAAATTTAAAAGATGGTGCAGAAGTTGTGATGGTCACAGAGTAAACGTGGAGATACTTTTCTGTTTGAAGGCAGCGTTCAGTCTGGAAACAAAGTGATGCTTCATTGATTTCATCAACACTAATGAGCTGCCTTTCCTGTCTGCCTGTTTTATTAAACACTCAGTGATCTGCCTGCAGTTTGCTATGAATACACACTTCCTGCAAATACTTCACAATAAAAGTCTTCCATCAGAGGGTGCTGCTTATATTCTTCATGTTTTCCAGTCAGTGTGCAGATTAGCTTGGCTTAGGTCATTTTCAAGAATTAACTGATTAGTTACAGAAACATATCCAAGATGAGCAGGTTCCCCTCCAGCATCAACTCTAAGCAGCTAAAACATGAATGAATGTAAAAAGTGTCCCAGCTGTCAGTCAGACTGTACTCTGTGTTACATTACAGATGTTGTTTCTGACAGCTGCTTGAGCTGCAGGAACAAACACACACAGGTCCAAACATCTTTGTCTTTGCTGCTTCTTTATTATTTAACACAACATGTAATCCTTGTTCCAGTATTAGTCATGCAGCGTTTAACATTAGCATTGTTAGCATGTCTGCAACAGAAACATGGTCAGAAACTGTTGAGAGGGGCCGACACAGGAGAAGTTATTACAATCAACCCACCGCTGACTCTGTCACAGTCAGGGGGTCATGCAGTGGGCCATCCCTCTCCCACTCAGTCTGAGGGCAACCCACACTGCACAGTGGTCCTAGTGTCAAATCAAACAACAATTACAAAGGAGGAGGAGGTAGGAAAGACTGAGGAAAGGAAGCAATCAAAGGAAACACTAACAGATCAGCTTCTGTAGTGTCTCTGGGTTCTCCTGGTGACTCTATGTCCACACTGACTCCAGTAGCTCCTCTTTATATATTTATTCATTATTATTAATGTGTGTGATTCTCCTGTTCTTTTCCCGCAACCTCATTTGGATCAGTAGAAGTTTTCCTCTGAGTTTAACTAATCAGACTTTTCTCTGTGTGCAGCAGCTGTGAGATGAAGGCTCCAGGACGTCTACATAGAGCTTAAATATTTCACAATATTTCCTAAGTTCAGTCTCAGGAGTGAAGCTTCACCACAATCATATTCACAGCTCTGGTCTCTGCTGATCAAACTACAACTCTTAGATGAGAACTACAGACTTTAAATGCTATTTTAGGAAACTTATTGTCACAGGACAACATGATGAGTCGTATCCAGGAAGAAAAAGAAAACCTGTTTCAGGTGATCATTCATTGCAGTATTCTCCATCTATAAGATCAAATAAATACGTGAAACATTGCTGACAGAATCTGCTGTGACGACTTTGTACAGCAACTAAACATTTTTTCAACTGCTGATCATTCCCGTCAGTTTGATGCTTCTAAAACATTTTCGTACTTTTCTTTGTCGTTCTTTGGAACAACGACTTGTTTGCTTTGTGTCTGTCTTACTTTCTCCAGACACTTACTTCATATACACAATATCCTCGTGAGAACCATCCTATTTATGTCCTCTGTAATGGACATTTGTTTTTGGTCTATATCTTTTGAGTTATTCGAGCTGCCCTACTAACTCCTGATGTGCTAGATAGAGGACATCCTGGGCTTTCCATTGATATCTAATGTTTGGTGGCCTCTTTGAGCTCTAAATAGGCAGGAAATCACAAGAAAAGTTTAATGGGAAGATTCTTTTTGCCTCAGTTTGCAGGAGGATACTGCCAACAGGATTCACTCACCATCCAAAACACTAAACTCAGGTGTTCCAGTCTCTCCCATGACTGTGTATGTACCAAATCAGCACCTGGGTATGCAGACTGCTTCTACAAATATCTGTGACAGAATGGCTCTCAGGAGCTCAGTGAAGTCCCACGTGGTGCTGTGACAGGATGCTACCAGTGCATCAAGTCCAGCTGTGAAATGACCTCACTACTAAATGTTCCACAGTCAGCTGTTAGTGGGATTATAACAGAGTGGAAGTGGCTGGGAATGACAGTAGCTCAGCCATGAAGTGGAAAACACAGAGTGGGCTCAGTGGATGATGAAGTGCAGAGTTTCTGCAGAGCCAATCATGACTTCATTTGGCCTTCAGATGAGCTCATGAACAGAGCTTCATTAAATGGGTTTCCATAGCGACTAGCTGCATCCAAGCCTTACATCACCAAGCACAATGGTGCAGTGTAGTGATGTGTCGGTCGCGAACGAAACGGCTCTTAGAGCCGACTCTTTGAAGTGAACGATGCAAGCCAGCTCCTTATTGGGAGCAGTGTTTTTTTTTTAACTTTCACTCACCCACTCTCTCTCTCTCGCACTTTCTGGTTTGGTGGTTGCCAGGGCGACAGTACTTGTATGACTACATTGCGCCAAAAAATAAAGCTGTCATCAACACTTGGGTGGGCTGACATCATATTAAACCCTGTGGATTCAGAATTGGATGCTACTCAAGTTTACATGTGTGAAGGCAGACGAGTCAGTACTTTTGGTAATCCAGTGTAAAGTTGCACTGATTGATTTCCATGAACAGCACTGTGGTTCAGTGTTGTCCTGATGGAGTCTGATTAACAGCAGCCAGTATGATCCAGGCTTTAGCTGCTGGGTCTCTGTGTGACCTCTCAGACTGTTTAACAGATCAGACACAAAGAGAATCAGAGCAGCTCTTTAAAGACAAACATGAACCCACTCAGGTCACACTTTCCCCACAGATATGAGCATCACTGCCCTCAAACAGCAAATGACCAAGTCTAACATTTGGATCTTTTCTCTTTCATTGTTTTCTTTTTAATGAATCTTTGTAACAATCTGAGGATGTTTCAGGTCAGATTTATCCAGGAAACACAAACATGTAAAGGAGTCATCACAGCTCTCTGACCTCGTTGGTCCAGGTTCATCACTGAAGAGTGGAGGTAGATCTTTGGACCGGTCACTCCTCACAGACGGACAGCTGGACCCTGCAGACTGTGACCTCTGACCTCTGCAGACACAAACATGATTGAAGCAGCTGTGATCACACAGACTGCAGATAATGCAGCTGTTTCCTGTCAGTAACATCCTCTTAGATTAGAGTTCAGCTGTTTACAGGAAAACTGGACAAAACTGATTTTTGTAACAAATTCATTTTCATTTCCTCTCAGCTCACAAACACAGTCAGAAAATCAACCAGAATCAACACTGATTATAATGTCAGTGCAGAATTATTTCTGTTACTCAGTGAGTTCAGCTCTCTGACCTCGTTGGTCCAGGTTCACCACTGAAGTCTGGATTTAGATCTTTGGACCGGTCACTCCTCACAGACGGACAGCTGGATCCTACAGACTCTGCTCTGTCCTCCTCTTCCTCCATCATCATCTTCTTGTGGACTTCAGTCAGTCTGTGAGGTAAACCACAAACACTCAGTGAGTTCACATTAACAGGAGTAACTGAGTTACAGTCGCTGACCTCTGACCTGTCATGTAACCTAGAAACCAGGTCACATGATCCACATCAGGGACACAGAAACCTGATCTCACCTGCAGACTCTGACATTTAAGACCTTCCAATAACAAAACACAAAAAGCAATAAATTGACAGAACATTAGGAACAGCTCTGAGTGTAATACAGTCAGCTCTCTGCAAACTCTGACCTCAGTTTGAATTAAAGCTCTTTTATGGCCACTCAGACACTTTAGGATCACATGATGTTAACACATGATATCTGTGACTGTCCTAGTGAACTTCATGTTGATGCAGATATCAGCTCCACATCAGCACTGCTGAATTATGTAAAGTTTCTCTGACATCAGGAATCAGACGCTTCCATGAACACACCTCCATGTTTCTGTTTCTCTGACACACTGAATTCAAACAGGAAACAAGGATGAACTTAAAGCTCCTGCAGGCTCTGACTTTATTCCTGGAGACGCATGAATCACATGGTTAATCCACATTTGGACTGTTTTATCTCCTCAGTTTGAATTGAAGATGTTTAATCATGAGTGAAACTAACACATCAGCTGACAGCTGTAATCAGCACCAATCAGCTGTCAGAGAGACTCATTCACATGCAGCTCAAACTCTTCTTTGCTGAATTGTAGAACTTTGTTTCTGTGACTGTGGGAAACTCTGATCCACAGCAGAAGAGTTCACCTGATGTCCACATGAAGTGGATCCACAGTGAAACTTCTCAGTGTAGAAACACTTTGGAGACCTGATCATTGTTCCCATGCTGTCCTGACTCAGACCATTGTCTTGTTGCTTAGTTTTAGCTGTTTCCCCATCGCACTGTCATTTGTGGCAAGTGGAATAATACCATACAAAAACTGTTACAACTGCACACATGTTTAGATCTTGGTTTGTAACAACACACACACTCATCACACTTTTTTCTGATCTAACCAATCAGATCATTGCATTTGGCAACCACTGTGGCACATGTGGCACTCATAGCTCAAATCAAACACCTGTATTAAATATACAACAACATGGAAATAGTAAAAAATGCTGTTTTACTCGGACACACAGCTGGAGCTGCTCTGGTTCACTCAGCTCTCTGAAAGGATTCCTCTGCCTCCTCAGATGTGATCCCAACTCTGCTAACAAGAGTTCAAACTAAAGTAAACTAAAGTAAACTAAAGTAAACGACATCCTGAAATTTTAACTCCTGGATCTAACCCTGGTATCCTCCCTGCTGCTGCTCTGAGAATCAGAATCTCTCTTTCTTTCTTTTCTCGTTCAGGAACATCAGGACCAGCTCATCATCATTTAATTTCAGTTTTTTTCACAGTCCAATTTCTGAGGAGAAATTTTCCATAAAAACGTGTTTCTGTGTTTGTAGGTTACACGATCAGTTCAGATCTGTAAAATTCTGAATTTCATGTCGTTTTCATGCAACGTGCTGAGTGTGTAACTTTAACTTTCGATCCAAGGCTACCGAACAAACATCTGGGACAGAGCCTCAAACACCGAGACTCTTTTCAAATCAAAGCGACAGCAGAGCGACAGATACAGAAACGTCCTTACAAACCAAATATTCACAGTAGGGCTGCACGATTAATCGTTAGAAAATCGCGATCTCGATTCATACTTATGTGCGATCTCATTTCCAAATGACAACGATTTAAAAAAAAAAAAAAAAAAAAAAAAAGACGACGACGATTGTACCGCATTTTGATCCGGGACGTAATCTGCATGAAAACAAGTGCTCCCTCTTCCTGCTCAACAAATGACAAGGGCGGAGCCTTATACCACGTGATACAGAAGCTGTGCCGTGATGCTCAAATTGGCAGGAAAAAACAACGGAGAACACGTCAGGGATGACGAGAAAGTGACAGGAGAAAATTCGTCCCGGTCAACCACCCAAACATCAATAACGGGAACCTTATACAGCGCTTCCCTATACCCGTCGAACTCCCGCAGGCACAAAGAAATTACGGAGGCTATTACTTATCACCTGACCAAAGATATATCAACACTGTGCAAAACGAGGGATTTAGGAAAATGATCAACACCCTAGACAAACGCTACACAGTGCCCTCCCGCAACTATTTTTCTATTGTTGCACTACCTGCTCTATACACGCAGTGTCGAGCAACGGTGGAGACGGAATTTCAAGCAGTACAACATTTTGTGGCAACCACAAAATGTGAGGCATTTATTGTTTTTATGTTTATTTATTGTTTTTATGTTCAGTTTCAACTGTTACGAAGTTGATGTGCAGTTAATAAGTGCAATAAATATTTATATTGGAAAAGAAAATCGTGAGAAAATCGTGATCTCAATTCTAAGCAAAAAAATCGTGATTCTCATTTTATGCAAAATCGTGCAGCCCTAATTCACAGCATATTTCTGTTTGTGGCAGAAACATCTGTTTCATGTACAGCGGCCTCACTCAGGGCGCCGTCGGTCTCTTGGTCCAGCTGTGAGTCCGTTAATGTGAACTATGGAGCGGCAGATTTGTGCTGTTTGTGCTCAAAGTAAGAAAGTAAAAGTAACTTGTTTCTACCACCTGTTTTGGTTCAAAGCTCACTGAACTTTGTGCTACAAAGAAAACTAAATCCAATTTGAGGGGGTAGGGACTAATAAGTGTATTGTGGAGAAAAGAGAGGTTATTTTTCCTGCTATTTTTATCAGTTCATTTTACTATTTTCAGTTTCATTATTTGGTTATTGTTATCTCATCATAATCATAAACAAGCATTTGCATTGATGCATTTATTGATAATACCTTAAAGCTTGGATTAGTTTTAAGTTTACTTTATTTACTTTTTATTTACTTTATTTACTTTATTTACAGGTGCCAGTATAATCATATGATAATTTGTCATTGCAGGTGCACCTATGATTATTTTACACACATTGCATTTGTGCCTTTAAAGGAGTTGTGACTCAAGAAGTTGTCTCTCGAGGGTTATAAACTTTTGGTTAGCGATAATGATTAGCCAATCTACTGTGAGAATGACCTGAGTTATTGCAGGATTGCACATGCTTACAATACATTTGTATTCTTGTTAGTATTTTTATTCATGTATTTGCTATATTACACACATAGTTTCAGTTGTGTACGTGTTGGCCTTCTGTGAAGAGGTTACAAGGTCTAGCTGGGGAGCAGAAAGGTGAAACAAAGTGCAAGCAGAAGTTGACACACACATACACCCACATACACACACATTGTAGGTAGACTCATTTAGTTAGGTAAAAGTTTAATCATGTTTTGCTTGCAACTGCAAAATTGTGCCTGCGTAAGTAACAGGTTGTGCAGAAAGTGTGCCTGATGTCCCAGACAGATAAGCGAACGTCCGGGGATGACAGGAAGACACCGGGGATCGAGACGAGAAAATGATCTTTTCAAACTGTGTTAAAAGTCATTGTGGTTTTGATTTGACGTATGTAAGTGTTGTATCTGCTTGAGTGCATGAAGGGGCGTTGTATAATCCCAAACCTATAAAATATTTGTTTTGGACATTGTCTGAGAGTTCCACCTCTGATGTTTTGCAGGGTGTAACTCCCACGCGTGTAATCATTAAAGATCTTCGTTTGACTTTATCTCGTTGGACCCAGCGTTGTTATTTTGAGTTATCTTCTATCTCCCTCCTTATAATATTTTGAATCCATAACAGTATACTTCTGCCTACTCCTTTTCAAACAAAAGAATGGAATTATATTTTGTAATGATTGTGAATGCACATGTTTGAAATAAAAATGAACTGAACATTAATATAATAAATAAATATCAGTAGATGTGAACACAAACTTTTAATTCTGATTGTTTTCAGCTTGAATCAAAACACAATTCGTCTGCCTCAGTTTTTTGTAGCACGTTTCACAATATGAAAAAAACATAATGTCACATGTACAGACCCGATATCTGATTTAAAAACATATGTGAGATTAACATTTCCAGTTTATCCAACACTACTGAGCAGTCTTCACCTTTAAATGTAAGCTCTCTTATCCCTGTCCTTATCTTTCTTCAGCTCTCTTTCTTTTTGTCTGATAGTTTGTCAGTTGATGTTTTTGAGCTGATAAAAATGCTGCATTTGAAATTACCTGGCAAAATAAATCCCTGTTCCACTTTTAACCCACGACTTTGACATACGTCGTCTGTTTTTATGTGACATCTCCTGGTGATAAATGAAGGAACAGAAGCCTTTCATATGTTTCTTTTTAGGCTTAGATGTTTGACGGCTCGTAGTGATGTGAAATAAGAACGCCCCAAAAATGTGTTAAACAGAAAGTAACTGTTATGGTCCTGGACCTCTGACCCAGTGTTTATGTGTTCTCTGGGTTAATTAATATTCTTTGATTTAGTGTTAATAATGGTTCTGTTTCCTCTCTTGTGTACAGTGGTGGTTTTTGATACAGGCGACATGAACCGCTGCTCAGGGCGGCATCGTGGTGGGGGCGGAGTCATGGGCATTGGCAAAAAAAGGTAGCTCACACCTATGCTCCCCCAACATCATGCCAGCACATTTTTGTGATTACATGGGCACCGATTGGTTTTCTATCGCTCACTGCGGGGAGTAAAGGCGCCCTCCATTTGTGAAGTACACCTGCTGCTTGCTGCACATGGGGGAGAGGGGCGGGGCGGCGGGGGGGATTCTCAGCATCTAATAACCAGCTTGCAAAATAAAACTGAATAAAAACAAACCAACAAACACAAAAACTGAAGACATCATGATATAGACCAGTCATTTGCACCGATGTGTTTTCTAAATTCTATACGTGAAAAGTGAGCAAGATCCCTCAGTGTACCTGCTACTGCTGAAGTCTCACACACAACCTGTCTAAAGGGGGGGGGGGGGGGGGGGGGGTTCTGCTTACAAAGAGAGCACATTTCATTCATGTATTAATGATTTGAATCCTGGGTTGTGTGAGATCCCAGAAATAAAAAACCCTATACAAACTGAATCTGTGCACTGAGGTGTGGGTCTGTTAGGTTGTGTTGTGGTGACTCTCAGGTTGGGGGATTTGTGTTGATGCTGGAGGGCAAATTAACGCCAATGGAAGATGGACAAGGTCAAAGGTCATCAGGTGCTCAGTTTAGAAAACAGAGAAAAGAAGAAATGTAAGCAGATGTGTGATTGGATACTGGCAGCTATTATGTATCCTGAAACAAGATAACATACATTAGTAGGAAAACTTCTGTCTACATTTGGCTCTGATAGTAAACAGCAGACACTGATGTGGCTCATTGAATCTTTTGGACTGTGTTCAGCATAATATTTATTAGCCATTAATTGGAAGAAGAGCTGTATCGTTGATTTGTCTCCTCTACTTAAAAGAACAAACTAATATAAGATATCGACTCACTACATGTAAAGTAAGATATTTCAATCCTTTGTTTTTTATAATTTTATTATAGCTTTTATTATTAGCTATGATTATAGCTTACAGCTTATGAAAACCCAAGATTCAGAATCTCTAATGTAGCTTTATGTGTGTGTAACTATTGTCTCTGTGTCCCTCTCTCTCTCCTGTCTGTCTCCTGCATCGTGTCAGTCTGTGTCTTTGTGTGTGTTTCAGTTTTATTCTGACAGTCTTGTGTCTCTACAGGATTTTGTTAAGTTGTGCGTTCTCCCTGTCTTGTTGTACCTGATTAGTTCCGGTTGTTTAACTGAATTTCTCAGAAGAACCAACTCGAGGGATTAATAAAGTTCTGTCTCTGTTTCTCCTCTTTAGCCTCGTTACAAACACTACAGCTAACAGTGGATTTTCCTGTTTTAGCTCAGCCAGCAAACAAAGCAGAACCACTTTCTGCTGAAGAGACAGTGAAAGTTTTACAATAAACTCATTGATGCAGCAAAGAGCAGCACAACAGTGAGACAGATTTTTAGCTTCAGTGTTCTTATTCTCCACTAAGTCATTGCTTCTGTCTCTAATTAGCTAACATAAACTAACTATGTCTGTTAGCAACCAACCAACCAACTCAAAGAGTTCATGTCACTAACAGCTCACCTCTCTGCAGCAGACACAGGCTGGACTTTAAAATTAACGATGGGGAAATCTTTAGACACGTCACTCTGTAAGGACACAGAGCTGGGTGGAGGTCCAGGTCCAGCAGGTCTCCCTTTGATCCTGCCAGAGAAGAAAAATGTGTTTTTCATTTGCAGCCA
Source organism: Pelmatolapia mariae (assembly GCF_036321145.2). Lineage (NCBI taxonomy): Eukaryota > Metazoa > Chordata > Actinopteri > Cichliformes > Cichlidae > Pelmatolapia > Pelmatolapia mariae. The sequence continues at coordinate 26,410,242 of NC_086229.1, forward strand.
CAGAAGCTGATGGAAACTTAGAATACCTGCATCACCCCAAAGAGAAACTTGTTTAAAGGCTGAGAATGAGCTGAAGGAAACTCCAAACTACTGTTTTACAGTGTAAGGACAGAGCGCCAACCAGGGGTCATTTACACTGTGCAGGACTAGTCCAAAATTTGACAATTGGTGCATCCCAAATATACAGTGATCCACAGATCCAACAGTAGCAGAGTTGACTACCTATCCTTGTTGCTACGGAGATCGGTCGTCAACGACCGATCTGTGAGCAGCAGGAGTTTAAATGTTGAACATGTTTTATAGAATAACTCAGTGACTTCATTTGAGATGCAGTTTAGAGACCAGAAAACATCAAACAGTTCATTTAAATTACATAAACTGACATCAAAGAGTTCGTCTTACTAACAGCTCACCTCTCTGCAGCAGACACAGGCTGGACTTTAAAATAAATGGGGAGATCTTTAGCCCAGTCACTCTTACAGGACACACAGCTGGGTTCAGGTTCATGTTTGCGTTTTCTTCCTTGTTGGTTCCTGTGAATAATGATGGAGCAGTGATGTGAGTGCTGAGCTGTGACATGGAGAAGAGTCATGGACAGTTAGAGATGGTCATCTCACCTCTGAGCTTTGGTCTGGCTCTCATGTTCCCCACACAGAGTGCTTTTAGAGGGAGGGACTCCCTGCTCTCTGTCCTCACACTGATCCATGCTGCTCAATTCACATCAGCTCACACACACTTTCTACCTTCACCTGCAGACGAAACACAAATCATTCATGTGCACATCAACTGAGAGCTGCAGAGGTCGTGTCTGATGTGTTGGACTAACATCCATCTGAGACACAGCTTTCATCAGTTCACTACAAAAAGTGTCACAGAGCCGAGTTCAGCCTCCAAATCCTCCATTACAAATCAGCAGGTCAAACATGGCTGCAGCTTTATGTCAGTAACAATGTCCAGGACCAAGCTGACTGCTTACAGAGTTCATACTCTAACTGCTAGCTGCTCTGCTAGCTAAGCTAACTCATGTTAATGCTGCTCACAAAATGTCTATAAAATATTAAAGAGTGCAAAGTAAAGCTTGGAGTCACAGGATGATGCTGATATAAGCAAACAGAGCACTGAGTTCTTCATCGTTGTTACAGTTCATTTGTTTTTCAGCAACAAGAAAAATCTTAAGGAAAAAACTGGAAATGTTGATCAATCTGTTTATTTGTAAGACAAACATAGTTTAGTTTGTGGAAAGCTGCATGAAGCTGACAGTGTGACATTTGTCTCAAAACTGCACGTGGATGTGATGTAGTATATTATAATATTTTAGATATTTGTGCACAGGAAGGTTTTTGATTTGTGAAGCTGAACATCATAAAGTGAGCATACATGGTGAGGATCTATTCAGGTGGGGATGTGTGGATTGAAGCACACACTTGTGAGTCCTCATATGAAACACACAAATCACTGCACACCTGTGTAAATGTGTGGAATGGTACCCAGTCGAGTTACTCTAGAGACACGTTCGTCTGTTAATGAGCTGAGTTCTTTTATTGGGACTCTTCATCCAAGAGAAGCCCTCCCTGTCACCTGTATCCATGGTTACTGACTGTCACCTGTGTGCACTGAGAGCAGAGAGGCTGTGCAGCACTGACGTCAGTGTGCGCAGCTGCAGGACGGAGTTTCTCGCTGTTCTCCACTCAGTGACGTAATGACGCTGGCCTGCGTGTTTCTGTTCCTAATTATTCAGAGAGATTCCAAACCATTTAGTGAACCTCACGTTACATGTTTCTGATGTGACTTCATCCCAGACACACGATGACAAACAGCTTTACATTAACTTTACATTTAAGTCCAGATTCCTACACAAACACTCAGAGTCTGAAACACCGAGACTAACTGAAAACGGTTTTTCCTCTTAAAATCAAAGCGACAGCAGAGCGAGCAGAGAAAGAAACAACAGAGCAAATATCCACAGTATATTTCTTTTTTTTCGGCAGAAACATGTTTCCACGTCACGTACAGCGGCCTCACTCAGAGCTCAGGGCGCGGTCAGCCTCTTGGTCCAGCTGTGAGTCCGTTACCGTGAACTGTGGAGCGGCAGATTTGTGCTGAACTAAGCTGCTCACAGCTGATGTTAGCCAGGAAACATTACACACTGCTAACGTTACCTTAACACGGAGCTTCACACGGAGACGATCAGCGTCAGACACAAAGTTCAGGAGAGAAAAACGTCGGGAAGGAAAAATCAGGGAGGGGCTTGTGGGACAGAGGGTCCACAGCCACAAACAATCACAGCACTCCATTTCACTCCGCTTTTGTTACGCCCCCCGCTTTTCCACAGCAGTAAACTGTGGCAGTAACAGAGAGGATGGAGTCAGTGAACTCAGCACATAAGATTTTCTATTGAACGTAGAAAAAGACAGAATAGATTAGTTTGAGTGAATAAACAGCACATGTTGCACAGACCATAATAATACTGACAGGCGGCTGTTTGTTCAGAGCTGATTTATTTCTGCTCATTTTCCTGTTTGAAACACAAACATCTGTCAACACTTTGTTTCAGCTCCACATTTATCCAAACATCCTCAGAGTCCTGACAGTCAAACATTCATGCTGAGAGTGATCATGGTCGAGTGTGAGGTACTAAACTACTGTAACACTTTACCTTCATCTGATGTCAGAATGACCATCAGCAGGATTCTAATGCAGGACTTTCACTGCAGTAAATACTCTGAATACTACAGACAGGCTGATCCCAACAGCAGCAATAACACCTGAAAATACATGAAACTAACATTAAAGCAGAGTTTCATCCTCACTGTGTGTTTAAACTCACTGATCCAGGATCAGATTCATGTTTCTGACCTGAGAGTTTACCTGTACACTAATGATGCATTCAGGGTCCTGCAGCAGACTGTTGGCTCTACAACGGGGGTTTATCCTTCAGTGACTGCAAAAATAAAATCTGCTAGAAAATAGAAGCTCTGAGGTCACACTGTCAATATGTCAGCACACGAGCTCACACATGACTGCTTCATCAACATGGAGCTCTGAGTGTTTATTAAAGGATCATTGTGTGAAAGACGCTCTAACACAGCTGACTGCAGCCTTTAGCTGTGAGCACACAGTGTCTCACGCTTACATTCACTTTACTGCCAAATATACTCAATAACTTTAAACAGCTGCTGTGGTTCCAGGGCTGAACCCCCAGTGTTTCCCCTGATCAGGTCTAAGATATCTGCCTGCACTGACTGCAGGGCCCAGCTATAAATAGACTACATGTTTTACAGGGACTGACAGCACTAAAGGAAAAGAGGACAAACTAAACAGGACACAAACAAACACACACAGTTTATTTATGAAGAAAAAATCAGTCAGTGAGTTTGATTCAAGCTGATCAATAATCTATAATCATGTGGATTTGTCTTCAAACACACGCGTGATTTGTCCTGAAATAAGAGCTGACCATGCTTTAGTGTTTAGAAGCTGTTGTTATTGCAGCACTCCCTGATGTTTGAAAGTGTCCATTTTAAAGTGGTCGTGTGTAGGATTGTGCTTCCTTCCTTTGTGCAGTTCTTACAGTAAACATGTTTGAATGTTTCCTGTTCCCCTGATGCTTCTTCCTGTTGGATAAAGTTGGTTTGAATAACATGTTCTTATAGGTTTCAATGAACTTCAAACTGGGATCCACTTACAAAACTGTCTCATTTTATTGGAACGATCCACATTTGCATCCATTCACGGTACATTTGACATCTGAACACGTTTGTACACATGATGAAAGGACAGATGGTGTTTGTGTGTCCTTCTTAAACTTAGTGTGAATGTTTCATCATGTAGAACTACTTAGAACAAAGTCTTTGGGAACATTTGGAGAACACGTTTAGGAAAGTAACATCCTGGTAGAACATTTTCTTAAAGCAAAGCAGAGCTGCAACATGACTGTGGGGATTCACAATAATAAAGTCAGAATACTTTATTATTATGAAGGCTAAAGTGCACCTTAATGCTGCCAATGAATACACATGTTCTTTGTGAAAGCATGAGCACAGCTGACATGCACCACACTGACCCCACTCGCCCCATTTCTTCATCCACTTCTTGCTCTTGTGCTTGAAATGAGACGCAGACGCAGTAAAAGTAAGAGGCTCTAAAATCCACAAAAAGGGGGCTTGTTAGATCAGGATATTGGATGTGATCCATAGAAAACATGGATAATACACCACTTTATTTGAAGACATCTGTAGCACTGCCTCAGTTCTGGATGTTTCCACAGACTCCTCTGTGCACCTAAAGAAAAGGTCAAAGGTCAGCAGCACATGTAGTTGGGACAATTCTTCATTTACAAACAACAGTCGCACAAACTACACAATTATTTTCCTCCAATTAGGACTTTCCACTTGCAGAAATGGTCCTGTGTGATTTCTAGGCTGTGATATAAAAACTAGTTCCTAATGGCAGCGATTCACTCAGTAAACATGTGTTTCCTTCACCAACCTCACACACAGATCCAATAAGATCAGGAAGTGGGCAGTATAGTACAATATGTGTTATTTTGTACTGTACTGCCCAAACTAAAGATCTGCTGAAGTGTTGGAAATGATTCAGATGTTTATTTTGGACGATACAGCAGAAGATCAGACATGAAAGTGGAGATAACACAGAAGACCTGCAGCAAAGGGTCAGAGGTCAGACTGGGCCACTGGATTCAACAATGAGCCAATGATCATCAAGTAGTGACTAAAGCAGAGCCCTGACGTTCTGACATTTATCACACAGTTAGAACAAATGTCTGCTGATGACTTCATCTCATGAAATGACTGATAGATGTCAATTCATTGATCAGCTGAGCTGCTGATCTTCATCGTGCACAGAAACATTCAGCTTGTTTCAATCAGTAAATAACTCCCACTACTCTCAGTTTGAACTGTTCCCACTCAAAATGCTGTCAGAACAATGATCATTGTAGAACTTCACAAACATCACGTGTTGTTTTCCACATGTAAGATCAGCAAACATACAGAAACTTCCTGTTGCCACACACGGCCTCTAAAATCTCTTCCACGCTTTCTGTCTGAAGTCCACTCTCTGTGTCGGATCCACAGGAAACAACAAGATCTTATTAACATGGTTTTCAACGTGTCTCCTTCCAAAAAGTCCAACCAATGAACAAATGTGTATATTTGTGGAGGCCGAACAAAAGCATGACACATTTGTCTGTTTCTATAAACTGGTGTCAAACACAAATATGAAGAGTTTCATTGACAGACTCCAAAATGCCCCCGCAGTGAATCACAGGGAAATCCTACAGTGTGGCAGAGAATCTTAATGGCTCCAACATCAACACATCCACAATGTTGGATCCAGTTCTACCTCACAGAGTTACTAAGACACACCCTCTGCCAGCATTACAACAGCTCCACCTGCTTCACCTGCCTCCTCAGCCTCTGTACACCTGAAGAGAAAAGAAAGGCTCCAAAAGCTCAAATCTACAAAGGATTCATGAAGTTTCATCCAACAATAACATGTTTGCCTTCCACAGTGTGCTGTTAGACACCACTGTACCTCTGCCATTTCAAAAAGAGCAGCTTGGGAACATTTTGGCTCCAAACACTTTGTGTTTAAGTTCCTAATCTTTGTTTTCTTTGTGAACAACATCTGGAGCTTTTTGACTCATAGAAACATCATGTTGTTCTTTAGATGACAGCAGACTGGGACTGAATAATCAATCACTATCAAACCAATAAAGATGCTGATTTTACAGGAACTTTGTTGGAGAAGCTGTAAAGACATGAAACTGGTGGAGATCCCAAACCAGTTGATAGTGCTGATTATTCCAAATAAAGCTGTTTTCCATTTGAGATGAAATGACTTTCTGTCCTGATATATAATAAAGATGTTAGTTGTTTTCGAGCCCCTGTATTAAAAGTAGATCCAGTTTAAAGTCAGCTTGAGTTTGATGTCTTTATGTCAAAGCTGCTCATGATGTTGAGCTGCTGATGGAATAAAAACAGTGAAAAATCTGCCTCAATATAAAAGCATGTAGTCCAGACTTAAATGTAGCCTATTGTTAGCTGAGGTCCACACACAGTGTTTGACAGTGTAAACTGTGTGAAAGGGCTGCTGGTGGAGCTCACTAGGATGAGCAGGTGACCATGTGCCACGAGGTGGAGAGCAGCTGGCCTGGCTTTGATTCTGACCCGCGCCACGCCCCCTTTCTCTCTCCCTCTGCTTTGCTGTCACTTATCTTCACTGCTCTGTCCAATAAAGCTGAAAAAGGCCCCAAATCAAAGAAATCTGCTGCAGCCTCTGAAATGTCTTCTGTTTCCTTCCAGAGGCCGACGGCTTTTTCACCGTCAGCCCATCAGACAGTCCAGTAGCATTTATGATGATGTCATGATGTTGAAGAGACTGCTATGGTGGCCTCCCATGACCCCCAGCCTCATCTACACTGAGATGCAGATATTTGAAAAGCAGACAACTGAATAATAGTCCAACACAACAGTCTGTGTACAGACACACACTGACCTTTCATAGAGTCAAAGGAGTCAATCAAACACAGCTAGTTGAGTCATTTCTTGTGTGAGTCTAAAGTGAATCTAGTATTTGAAAGTCCACTTCCTGTATTTGTTGTTGAAGACTTCTTCAGCTTCTTCTCAAGGACATCAGCTGCTTGTTTGGCAGCAGAGGCAGTTAAGAAGCTTCCTGAAAAACACTGAACAGTGAGTTCACTGTGGCATATGACAAATTCAGCTTTCTATGTGCAAATGTGTCTGTGTCAACCTTTCAAATGCTGTTGAATCCAAAACATCAGCGGCTCCTTGGCTGCTCACTTCATGCACTTCTGTCTTTGTGACAGTCCAATGACATCACAGCTGTTTCCACCCCCAGTGTCTCAGGACTGGACACCTTTAAACATGTGGAGGATCAAACAGCCGTCCAGCTAAACATACATGAAACTATCAAAGCTGACAATCATTCCAATAACATCTAATGGTGCATATATATAGACACAGGACTACAAGGAAATGGCTCTCAGCATCTGGCTGTGGGAACAAATGAGTCCCTGTTTGTCTTCAAATTGTGTGCATGTTTTAGACGTGTGTCACATGTAGAAACACAAAAATCCCACAATGACACAAAGATGTGTTTGACACAACTGTGCAGCTGTAAGTTGTTTCTAATGATTCATTGAAGCTCTTCTAACATTCTGGAGACAATCAGTACATGAATCTGTTCAACACGACAACAATTTGACTTCAATGTGAACGTTTGCCATTAAATAACCTTCTTCATCCAGCTGACAGCATCCTTCATTCTATGATATGAACAGTTCCTCCTGTTGATGACAAACCTCTGACATGATCTGCTTGAGGAGCTTTTTCATGTGAAGCTCTCTGAGCTCAGGGCTAAGTTGCTGTGTTTCATCTTTAAGAGCTGCTGCCTCCTCGCCGGACTTGTTCTTCTCTTCTTCTCCTAATGACACCATTTCTGCTTCAGATCTTTCACTGGGCCTAAAACAGATGAAGAGTAGATCTACTGCTGTTCACTGTTTGTGTCAATATGGAGAAATATGAAAGACAAACACAGCACATACAGTGAAATGTAGACAGAATGTGCAGCCAGTGCAGTAAATGGTCTAAATATCAGCTCTTTAGAAAATGATCCTGATGAACATGAAACTAACATCCAATGAGAAACACAGCTTCCTTGTTTCATGTCCAATAACAATAAATGAAGAGCTAATAAAGAGCTATTCTATTGTAAAATGCTGAGATGATCATTAGACAGAACCCAGCGGCTCACCAAAAGCCTGCATTGAAAATCTATATGAAAGTAATCTATGCTCATATATGGCAAAATCCTTTAACTGTCACTGTGTTTTTCATCTGTGCTCTTGTTGGTTGGACAAGTTTCTAAATGACAAAGAGCTCAGTGGACTTTGCATCCATCAAATCCTGTTAGATGTTTGTTTTTCCTTCACAGCTTTGTGATGAAGGCTAAAGAACAGAGATATGAACTATTGCCAATATGAATCCTGATGCATGACGTGGGCACAGACCCACCAAAGCTACACTCAGCTCACCTCATTCCAGGCGCTTGTCTGCTGGAGACCATGAGCCTTGTTAGTCACACATTAGCACCGTTGTAGGAAACAGCCTCCATCATTTCATTAGATCTGAATTTGGACTGTTTCCCTCTGGATGAGAACCAAGTCTGTCAAATCTATTGATCCAACACAAACTATCAAACACATTGGCTCACAGTCAGATTGGCTTTGTATGGATGGTGTAACAGGGGCTGGGAAAGGGTGCTGAAAGCTGAATATAATACAGAACAATAACAGGACATATAATCATGTAGCAAACATGATCTTCAACAGGCACACTTCTATTATTCATGATCACAAAGAACTTGTGCAGCCCTGATATCAGCCCTAATATATGAGTGTGTTTGCCCAAAGATTGAAACAGCATCAACATGACAGCTGTAAGAAATCTTCTCTCAGCCTTGTTTGGCAGAAGATCCCTGCAACAAAGATTGTAGCTGAATGATGACGTGTGTAAAGTTTGTCTTTGTTGAGGCTGTTTTTAGACCTTTGATAGTTTCCAATCCAGTTCTGAAAGACTGAAATAAAAACAACATCATTAAGATCAGATCATGGAGCTGTTTCCTGCCTTGTTTCTATCTTCACATTACAAGACTTTACTACAATAAAGATGCTAACATGTATCTGTAGGAACAACATAGTTGAATCTAGAACAACTGGAGCCAAACCAGTGGCTCTGCTGGGATCACTGGTGAGCCAACACTTCCTTGTTGGATGCAGATTTCAGGGCTTCCTGTTGCTCCTCCGTTATAACTGTTCTCTCTTCTCAACACATGATGACACAAAGGAATCAGCAGTGACGAAGATGATGCTGAAGAGAAGCACACATTTCACACATGTAACAGACCAGTCCAGTTACACACACCTCTGCTTGACATTAGGCCTCAAACAAAGACACAAAACACTAACTTGACTCTAAATAGAAGAAACTGGCAGCTTTTTCTGTTCTGTGCTTGTTAAGAGATTTTGCTTAATGTTTTGTCAAATTACATGCTTTCCCTAAATAGGTTTGCGAATGTACAATGATGTTCATATATTTTATACTACATGTATCTTGTCACTACACATGCATGTGAGCCTTGCTGACTTCTAAGAAAATGGCTTGCATGAGGAAGTTGCCACAGGAGACCTCACCCTTGCTGAGTTTGCTGAGTCTGCCGTTGGAGACAGAAACCAACTGGCTTCTGTTTCCCTTAAGATAGGCTTGACCAGTTCCTTACTGACAGTTGAACGTATATGTTTTATGCTTTGTAAGGAGTTGTATCGTTATCTCTTCCTACATGTGTCTGTGACGCAAACATGTTTGAGTATAAATAAAGCTGACTACAACGCCTCGGTGTGAGTATCACCCGATCACTCACCCGTGCACGTAGCGCTGCGAACTAACTCTGACTGTCTTTGTATTCTTTCAATGTGTTTTATAATGTCTTACCACTGACATTTAATTGGTCCTCCGAGCCGGATTGTTGATTGATATTATTATATCATCTAACTATTCACAGACGGAGCCATTGGATCCTGACGTCGTGACTACCTGCACTGCAACCACCGCTTCCAGCGAAGCGAGGAAAAGCCCAGAGTCGTAAATTTGCCTACTGGCCAGTGTCTTATGCAGGTACACGACGCCAGGACCCGGTGACGCCGGAAAAAAGAACACAGCGCAACATTGAAGGTGAATATAAAGCAGCCAGAAACACTTTGCGTTGAATAATCGATTTTTAGCTTGACACTGCTCAAAGTAGAACGGTCCTGTGTGGACCAAGAGGACAGACGTGTCCTATTGTAAAACGTCCTGTGTGGACCGGGTCCTGTGTGAACCCGCACATAAACGCTCGCCTACGTAAGACGGAATATTCATTCCGCAGTAAAAAAGAGAGGTTGGTAGCTCGTGGTTTTGTTTACACGTAAACGCTCGCCTGTGTAAGACGGAATATTTCACTCCGCAGCAAAAGAGAGGTTGGTAGCTCGTGGTTTTATTTTATGTAAAACGTCCTGTGTGGACCGGGTCCTCTGTGGACCTGCACGTAAACGCTCGCCTGTAAGACGGAATAATTTGTCCTGTGTGGCCTTATTCCGCAGCAAAAGAGAGGTTGGTAGCTCGTGGTTTCATTTCCCTCCGGGAGTGAAAGGTAACGAGAGTGTCAAAATAAAAATAGGATTTTTTTCTAAGCGCGCTGTATGTTTGTTGAGGAGTAAGTGCTTCATTGAATAGGAACTCTAGGCTCCTGCACTACTCCTAGTGTTTTCCTGTGAGTACTGAATGGTGAGAAGGAGAAGAGGTTGCGCGTCAACGCGTAAAATTATGTCCGCCCTGAATTTAGTTCAGGGTAGAAGGCTGACTTAATAACCTCCTCTGACTCTAGTACCAGAACGTCTCACAGTGTGTGTTGGTAGTATTAATAAATAAATAAAAAAAATATATATATAAATATTGCATCGACTAAATAAAATTAGAAATGGGTAACGAAGCTTCAAAACTCACTGCTGACGAGCAGTGGTTAGAGAAAAAATGTCCAGGCGCCGGACAAATTCGTGCATGTAGATGGAGAAATCCAAAAGAAAACTAAATGTCCCACATGGGAGGGAAAATGTAGCCCCTCCGCATTGACTAAATTAAAAGAAACCCTCCAAGCAGAAATAAATAATAAAAAAAAGAAAACAAAACGTATTCAAGAATTGCAATGTTTCAAAGCATGGAAAGAGGAAGAAGTAAGGAGTAGTGAAAATAGAATAAATGAAAGCAGAATAATTCACACGAAAGTATATCAAATAAAAAAAAAAAGACAGATGTATAAGGTATATTATGGCTGTGTCATTGTTCAGCCAAGGAAAGTGTGTCTCCAGCTTGGGTGGGGGTGAAACTGCAGATCACCCCCAGCCCTTGATGGATACATAATAAAATATATATATAAAAAAAGAGAAAATAATTATTATTAATAATAATATTAATAATGACATAATATTAATGAGAAGAAGCATGTTATTCAGTTATGATGTGAGGTGGATAACTGTTAAAAGTAGTCTGATTCAAGCTTGAGGTTTTCTCAAACTCAGTATAATGATATGTGAGATAAAGAAATTAAGGAAAATACCAAATCGAATCAAGTGCATAGAGACGCTTGACCTGCTTGTAAACCTGTCATCTTAGATGAGACTTTGTTAAGATGAAGAGCAAACCTATACTAACAACTAATAAGCCAAACCCTGTATACAAAAGCTAAAGCTACAGGTTTGAGAAGTTGAATTAAATATGTGGACACTACCAAGCTAATGAGCAAGTTACATATTCTTTATTTTTATTTAATTGTTTTTTGTAAGAGCAGAAGCTGCATGATATTAAAGCTCATACATGCAGCTGTCTGTGAGCTCAGTTTTTTCCTTACACTTCTGCTTTGTTTCTGACAGCAGCTTTTTCTTTCTCTTTATGTGTCCTGACTCATGTATGTTTTTTGTTTTTGTTTTGTTTGATTAGTTTGTTGGTTTGGGAACAAATTTGTGATCATACTTGTGGATCATAGTGACACATAATGATTAGGCATATGTTTTACTAATGCGTAGTTTTCGAGCTGTGAGCTTTGAGCTGTAAGCAATGCAAAGTTTTTCCCAACTTAGAGGTTTGACATATGTAACATGTGTGAGATACATGAATTCTTTTAAAACAAAAAGAGAATGAGTCCGCCTCTGACATCCTGGACAGGCTACGTCCAGTTTTTAGACAAAACTCAGGTCTAGAATGTGATGAGAGCCCAAATACCCCTTTCGAACAACAATTAAAAAACGCGTTTCTAAGAGGCCTCCTCCCAAAAGTCCGCGCCCACGTAGATAAACACTGGGTCACTCAAAACACCGGGAGCTTAGCTGATGCTCTGCAGCACGCAGAACACGCAGCAAAAGAAGCTGCACACCAAAAAAAACAAATGTTCTTACATTAACCTCGTGCTCCCTGATACCAATAGAAGTCCTCAAAGACGAACAAAAGGCGGCACCACAAAATGAAAAATCCTCGTGGTTAAAAGATGGCGCAATTTTGAAAGAGGATATCATGACATGTAATGGGAAACCTATTCTACCTAAATCCCTACATAAAACAGCAGCATTAGTGACATATGGGCATTGCCATTTGTCAACAGCAGGGAGGGTAGATAGATATTCTTTCTAAACAATTCTACACAAAAAATTTTGAAAACTCAGCTAAAGCATACATAAGAACATGCATGATATGCCAAAAACATAATGCACAGGGAAATTTAAGGCCAAAGAGAGGCCATTTCCCAACACCGCCACATCCTTTTCACACAAACTGCTGTGTGACTTTTCTCCAGTATCTTCCAGGTTGAAGGCAGGTGATTGGATCCTGATAAAAGTGCTCCAGAGGAAAAACTGGAGCTCCCCGAGGTGGGAAGGACCCTACCAAGTCCTCCTGGATCCACCAAAGCCACACGAAGAAGGTCGAACTACTCCAGGATTCATCGACGTCAGACTAAAGTGAGCAACAGCCTAGATTCCAGTCCTCCCTAACCTCTGGTGTTCGCTCGGTGGGGAGTAGGGTGATCAGTGGCAACACTTGGGATCCCACTCCTCTGGCTGAGGTCTACTCACCAGGGGCCCTGGGAGTGACAAGGGGTCAAGAAGAAACTCACTCACGAAACAAAGAACGTCTAAAGACACCAAAAGTGCTATAATGACACCTGTCATCACAGTACTATGTACACTCTTGTGGTTGGTGGCCATCAAAAGCCAGTATGGATTCCCCGGAACTCATTCCATATCGGAGGATACCTAGGGAGCTAGTGGCCTGGATATGACTGGTACCTGTCAAGCTCAGATGCCAATAACCCAGGCTGGGACACAGTCTTCACCTATACTGGAAACGATTGGACACCAACGCCAACACAAGGGTCTGCTAGACGTTTGTCTAAACAGCTGAATCTGACTAAGACAAACACACATCTGGTGGTCAACTTCCACACAACAAGCCACCCACTACTGAAAAACCCACCTAAATCGCAGAAGAGGACCTATGTGGTTCATATATAAGAGTGGAAAAGATCCCCACCATTTCTTATCTATATGTAACAACCTCACCAGGAATGAAGAAAGCAACGCCAATACGACCACCGTCACAAGCAGCGGCCCCGCCTTGACCAAGGGGCCACTCTCAATATCTATGACCACAGTAGTCATAGCCGGACCAGAACTGGAAGCCGACGACTGGTTTAAAATTACCACAGGCATCTCAGGATATTCCAATAACTGGCTATTGCTGGCAGAACAGGCAGCTCGAGATGCCAACGATAACTGCATGGTCTGCCTAGGGCCACGACCAACACTGAGAGTAGTGCCTGCGCCGATTGAAGAACAATGCCTGGTGGAGGTCATGAACTCCACCAACATAGAAGACATCAATTGCACGAAGTGGGATAAGATCTTTCCTTTAACAGGACCGGAGAAGAGAAAACCTATATTTGCACGAGACGTTACAGCAACCAACCACACCTGTATCAACATGACCGGACCAGGTGAACACATAGGTACGCTGAACGACTCAAGCTGCCTGACTCTCACAAACGTGGACCCCCTATTCAACCCAGTGAGCAGAGCTGACGTCTGGTGGTGGTGTGGAGATCCACAAATCTACGATCGACTGCCCAGGAATAAGACCGGAGTGTGTGGCCTGATATCACTCCTACTACCAGTTCAGGTTATAAAACTTTCAGTGACTGACATCACCATAAATGCTGAACGACAATGGTTTGCAAGCCGGAAGAAAAGATCGGCTCCAGTCCCAGCGCAACCTGAGCCCGACCCAACGTACATAGACTCCATAGGAGTCCCCAGAGGAGTACCAGATGAATACAAACTAGTAGACCAGGTGGCTGCTGGTGTCGAGTCATCAGTATGCTGGTGGTGCACTATCAACAAAAACGTGGACAGAATAAACTATATTCACTATAACGTGCAGCGATTAGGCAATCTGACCCAGTCCGGACTCCACGCAGTAGCTGAGCAACTGAGAGCCACATCCTTAATGTCGTTCCAGAATAGGATCGCACTGGACATGCTCCTGAGTGAAAAGAATGGGGTATGTTCAATGTTTGGAGAACAATGCTGCACATTCATACCCAACAATACAGCGGCGGATGGAAGCCTCACCAGAGCCCTGAAGGGTTTAAAGACCCTAAATGAGAAAATGAAAGAACATTCGGGAGTCGACACTTCGATGTGGGATAGCTGGATGGACATGTTCGGAAAGTACCGTACTCTGGTATCATCAATTCTGGTGTCCATGGCTGTATTTGCAGCAATACTCATTCTGTGTGGATGTTGTTGTATTCCCTGCATTAGAACATTAATCAACGGACTCATAGCCACTGCCATCACACCACATGTTACGTCTCATCAAGAGACGATGATGTTGCTTACACATCAGGACCGAAACACAGACTTTGAAGAAGAAGACGATTTTTAATTATTGTCAACAAAGTGAAAACAAACCTAAATGTTGATCATATTAATTTTGCTAAATGATACTCTGGTTGAAAATGTATACACAAGTGACTAGAAGTTGAAGTATGTAGAAAATATTTGAACAACAGCAGGGAATGTTAAGAGATTTTGCTTAATGTTTTGTCAAATTACATGCTTTCCCTAAATAGGTTTGCGAATGTACAATGATGTTCATATATTTTATACTACATGTATCTTGTCACTACACATGCATGTGAGCCTTGCTGACTTCTAAGAAAATGGCTTGCATGAGGAAGTTGCCACAGGAGACCTCACCCTTGCTGAGTTTGCTGAGTCTGCCGTTGGAGACAGGAACCAACTGGCTTCTGTTTCCCTTAAGATAGGCTTGACCAGTTCCTTACTGACAGTTGAACGTATATGTTTTATGCTTTGTAAGGAGTTGTATCGTTATCTCTTCCTACATGTGTCTGTGACGCAAACATGTTTGAGTATAAATAAAGCTGACTACAACGCCTCGGTGTGAGTATCACCCGATCACTCACCCGTGCACGTAGCGCTGCGAACTAACTCTGACTGTCTTTGTATTCTTTCAATGTGTTTTATAATGTCTTACCACTGACAGTGCTTATTTATATTTGACACACATGCTTCTCTTTGTGCAAACACACATTGCACTATAAGGGTAACCTAGCACACAATGATTGGACAGCACAGTGATGATGCTGGGAGATCCTATACGAAGCAACACAGAAACACTGAGAACTTTAAACATTGATTATATTGAGATAAGCAGCCGACCCAGTCTAGATAAAGGCGAGCAGCTGGGACCGCTGCTGCACCAAAAACAGGTTTCAGTGTTTCCATGTGTGTGTGTGTGTGATGTCTTTACTTATACTGGTCAATAGACTTTAGTCAACACATGATTGAAAGGTGTTACACATGAAATAAAAACAGTGTTTCATCTTTATTCCTCTGAAGCAGCTGCATTATAACCAATCTGCTCCTTTGTGGCCTTTAAAACAGCTTAAATAACTGTTGTTATATTTGTTTCTGCTCCTCTTGGACAGACGACTCTTGAAAAGACATTTTTGAATTTCAATGTGACTTTAGCTGGATAAATATGGGATATATAAACGTCTGCAACAAACTGATTCCAGCTTCTACCTCATGATAGGAATGTTTTTGTGGCTGAAGATGACCTGATATCTTTCATGATTGAGACATTTGACACATGTTTCACATATTATAGACCAACAAGTTATTCATAGCAGTTTAAATACGGGGGGTCACTTTTGGGCCCAGCAGATAAAACAGAGCCAATATTTCCTTCTTTATTTAAGTGACGTGTGTCACAGATGTGACCTAGTAAAGTGTAACTGAACATTAGTAACGTTATCAACACTCTCATCGCGTGCTTTGAAGATAGCGTCAGCTAAAGTAATATACTAGCAAAAAACTATTTCCAGGCTCAACTTCCATCATACAGATGATGCTCGTGGCAAAAGAGTGACATTCAGAACCCTTTTCATTATGAAACCTGTTTCTGTTCATGAGGAAATTATATTGAAACTGATTAAATAGACATTTTTCAGTATTTAACTGCTATGCACCCGTCTCAGTGTGAAGTGAACTGGAGTCTGTCTGCACTGGATCTGGATTTATCGTCGTCTCTCCAACAGAGACACAGCGATCCAGCTCACCGATTGGAGAAAACGACCTACTGAGCCTGCTAGCAGGTGCAGGAGGGTCAATCTGAGCCACAGTTATGGGGCTGATAACTGCTATTTACGCCCATTGATGGACTGATAACATGAATATCAAATGTCAGCTCCCTCCGAAATAAATTTTTAAAAAACTGAGACTGAGGTCCTATTTTGAAAGCCAGAGTTTTGTTGAAGCTGTTTCCTGGTGCAGGACCCTGAACAATTAGAAAAAGCAGATTTAAAAACACTGTTTCTTTGATTGGATCAGATTTTAACAGCAGCTGTTTTTATAGAATGAGAGAAACATGAGAGATGCTGAATGTCTTTTTTTATAAGCTTTATTTTAATTTCATTTTCATTTAAATTGGGAAACAGACAAAAAAAAAAAAAACAAACAAAAACAAAACAAAACCAAACAAACAAAAAACTTACAACCATGGGCCTGTTCTTCGTACCTCGCTTACTACATCCAAGATCAAATGACACATCCAAGATCAAATCATCGCGCTAACCGTGAGTTCGCTAATCCGGTTCTCCGAACACACCTGTTGTTGACGATTAGTACAGCTGGATGAAGTCATGCGAGATCACTGGGTGGCTTAAAAGGGGCCACGCATCGATAGTAGAAACATTGATCGGCAACCCTGTGATTGGTCGGCGAAGATGTCGAAGGCGCGCGCTCAGTATTTTACGGCAGCAGAGCAAGAACTCTTGATTGAGGGATTTCAGGAGTTTCAGAGTTTAATTAAAACGCAAGGGAACACCGCAAAGGCTGCAAAAGCAAGGAGAGAGGGCTGGCAGAAAGTTGCTGACAAATTAAACTCGTAAATAATTTATATCATATTCCATTATATCCTCTTTCACATTAGAGCCACAACAGGACCCACTAGAACATGGGAACAAGTAAAAGTGAAATATAAGAATATTCTACAGAATGGTAATAGTTATCACTTATATTGCTTTTAGTCTCTTGAAAAGAGACCCTGAAATAATCTGTTTGTTTGTTTATAACAGCAACCAAGAAAAGGGCAGAGCAAATAAAGACAGGTGGTGGTCCTGCACCCCCTCGTGTGTGTATGCATATGTATGTATGTATGTATATATATATATATATATATACACACATATAAGGAGGAGGAAGGACAGGAAGGATCCTATCTATCCCATCTATCCCGCAATATACGCTGAATTCTGAAAACTCTCCTTATCAATCTTGCACCTTCCACAATGGGTTGCTCGCGTACAAACAGACAGGATATGGCTGCGACAGACTTCCCAAATCCACCTTCGCTTTTATAGCCGTGGTCTCTCATCTTGATTACACGAAGTAATTTACTATTACTACTCTAAAATATGAATTACATCTGAAATAATCAAATACATGTAATAGAATGATTACTAGTACATTTCCCTTTTTTAGGAAATGACCTGTATGTATCTGTATGCAATCAATAAAAGAATCAACTACTGCATTATCTTTAGTTACATTGATAATATTTATTTATGGGGAAACAGTGGTGAAATATCGCTGTTGCTTTCGTGTACATGCAGCGGACATACCTGAGTGGCCGCGATCTAATCCTGTTTACATAAAGTAAACCTGCTCCCGAGCAGGTTTACGCTTACGGATCTGTTGCTATGACAGCAAGTCCCAGATGAGCTTCGGAGAACCGAACGATCCAAGATCACGCAAAATCGTCAACATTCAAATCCGGCTAACTTACTTAGCGAGGTACGAAGAACAGGCCCCATGGCACAGAGCAAACATCTACAACTAACCACGACATGGCAGGCCATTGCGACCACAGAAGCACTCCCAGGTGCACAGTCTTGTATCCATGCCTTTCAAGGATAACCTCAGACATCCGAAAACCAAACAAAGTAATAACATAATAATAATAATGATAATAATAATAATAATAATAATAATATAATAATAACAACAACAACAACATAATGACATTGGTAATTACAGAAAGAATTTGGACAAGGAAAAAAACCCCAAAAACAACAACAAACAAACCAAGAACTCAAAAAAGTGAGCAAAACAAAAAACACAGAACATGTCATACGAACCTTTCCCACCATCCCTTTACCGCTGTATGGCTCTGAATGTCTTTAATATTTGATACACTGGGTGCTATTGGATGTCCACTTATTCAGCCATGATGGAAACATCCCATTAAGAAAGAGAAATCAACCATTTGGATTCATTTTAATGAGCTCAGACTTGTTGAAAATGCAGAGGAGCTGGTTGTGAACTGATCTTCAGAGAAACACAACATACTGATATTCACTGTGAAGCTTTGAGTGGAAAAAAGACAGAAAAGAAACATGTGGATCCTGGAATAATGGGAGCTTCCATCTTTAAAGGACTGAAGAGGCAGAAGTTTACAAGGAATCATTAAGAACAGTTTAAAACATCAACTGATTGAATCCATGAATCTGAAAACATGTTTCTGAGTGAAAGAGACAAACATGTACAGACTGAACTATCTGTTCAACAGTCAGAGTGTTTCTCAAACAGGAGGACGCTCTTTACAATCAACTCAGCACAGAGTCACTGAGGATCCAGGAGGATCAGACCATATTGAAAACCCAGGATAAAGAGTTTCAGTGAATGTGGTGTTGAAGGTGTGGAGGTGGATCAGAGTGTCAGAGGAGACTCTGTAGAAGGACAGAGTGCCAGCAGGAGGATCCACATACACTGCTATTCTGTTAGAGACAGAGGAAGAGGAGGAGGAGGAGATGGATTCTTTTTTACTATTGTGCCAGACAGAATGAGCACCACCATTGCAGCACCTCACACTCCAGGACTGATCATTCCATCCAAACATACAGTCATCACTGTCTCCTTTCCTTCTGATTTTTCTGTAGCTCACTGATATATAAACCTTTCCTCTCCACTCGACCTCCCAGTAACAGCGACCAGTCAGACCATTTCTACACAGCAGCTGAGGATGAACATCAAATCTGTCTGGATGATCAGGATATGACTGAACCTCCGCACGTGTCACCTTCCTGTTGTTGTCAGACAGTTGGAGGTTTGTGTGTACTGTGTTTGTGTCGATTGTGAGTTGACAGGAATCTGATGGAGAGAACAAACACAATCCAGCTGCAGTTATTGATCCATCATCTGTTCATTGATTGACACTTTGATGATGACTCCTGACATCAGAGATATGAATGAGTGATGTGACAGTTTTAAGATGGTTGAATGTGTGCTGCTTTGTTTTCATGAATCACATTAAAAACACACTTACACTTCCTCAGACCTGGTGTCAGCCATTGGCCCCCAGCAGGCTCCACCCTGAAAGGAGGAGGGGGGTCAGACCAGCACAGTCTCTTTCAGCATGCACACATGGACATTACATGGCTCTCATACACAGACTGTTAGACACCGATAAAGGAACAGTCCAATATTTTCACAAATACACTTCAATCCCTACGTGGATCAAACTGCTGATGATTTGCACTGATCCTGGATCTGTCAGTACACCACTGTGATGAATGAAATGTGACTGATTCAAACTGTCACCTTCATTATCTATATATTCCTCTTCTGTTTAGCTGGAAAGGACACCTCCCTGCCTTTGCTGCCAGATATGATTCTCCTATTGGTGTCAGTGTGGTTACTGTACATGACCTCTGACCTCTGAGTGAGTGGAGCCTTGTTTTCATGTGCTTTAATGCCACCTGAAACCTGTTTATGTTCTGATTTAACAGCAGATTTCTTCACATGCACACAGAGAAATTTCTGCCTCTGTCACACAAAAAGTGGACAATATATTTGTTTTTGAATATTTCATGTTGAAACTATTAAGCGACCAGTGTATTTCCTCAGCAAAGACTCTGATCCTCATGTTAGTGCACTGAATCATTCTGCTGTCAGCTGACATCACTGAGAGTCACCTGTCAGTCTCCTTCTGTCCTCTGAAAATCTGAAAGTTCATTTGTCAGAATCAGAAGATTACTTCCAGTCTGACAACTCAATGAAGACAAACTGGGAAATAGAAAATCATTCATGTTATAATATTTAATCTATTCCATCACAACAAAACAATAAATATTAAGCGGTGACTTCTGTTTGTTAGCATACAATGTTGCATATAATCAAATGAACAACAGCAGCATCTCTGACTTTGGTAATACAAACTTAAATATGTGAACAAGGCAGGTAACACTGATCCTTGAATATTTGATTTATATTTACAGACTTAACTACATAAACTTCACTGTGGTATAAAACTATTGTAGATTTATTGACTAACGGTGCGTTCACACCGAACGCGATAGAGGCGGCCAGAGCGTCAGGTTTACATGTAAAGTCAATGGAAAGAGCGCGATGACACGCAATTGCGCGTCCGGCGAAAATTCGGAAGCAGATTTGCGTCGCGAAAACGCGAAAACGCCTGAAACGCGCGTCAGTGTAGCGCGTGGGGCGCGTTTGACTCGCGAAGAAAACCACGCGTGTCAGATTGTGTGTTGCATTTTGTGCACACGCGCGTATCGCGCCAACCGCTCGAGTTGGAAAATCTGAACTCCGGCGTCAATTCGCACCGCGACAACCAATCAGGAGGTTGGTGATGTGGCTCTGACCTAGGTACTGACGCGTACTGTCCCGCTATTTTCCCACTGATGTACAAATACCTTTCCGCTAACAAGATAATGTGTTTATTCAGAGGACATCTGCAGGAGAAAGTGGAAGAGCCTCAGGGACACATATAATAAGGAGAAGAGGACAGAGAAGGAGAAGAGGAGTGGGTCTGCAGCAGGATCGGGGAAGAGATGGAAGTTCTTCGCGGTCATGGGGTTTCTGGACCCCTTCCTCACCTCGCGGGAGACTAGCGGCAATATGGTGCGGACCGTGGAGAACTTCTCCCCCCCCCCCCCCGAGGACCAGGGACAGCCCGGAGAGGCAGCAGGGGAGTGTCAGTCAGAAGGACAAGGTTTACAGTGAATTAATGTAGGCAGTTAATTTATGCGTGTTGTCATATAGGAATATATTTTGTTTATTAATAAAACAGTATACAGTGGTCCCGCTGTTCACCCGTCACATTTCGCTGATTTTTGTTATTGCACCGTACAGCTTTCAACAATGCGCATTGCATTCTGCAGCCTGATTGACAAATCTCCTCCGTGTCGTGTCTCCTGCGCTTGCCAAACTTATCATGTTTGGTTTTGATAACCATCACGTCCAATAGAAAAAACACTCATAACTATGACCCTCATTCGGAGATACACACCTGCACCGCGAGGGGAAAAGGCGCACGAAAGTGGCGCGCAGACGGAGAAAAAGCACGGCATAATAAAACTTCCTCCCACATTTCCGGTTCACGCGCGTCAAAATATGCAATTTTGACGCTTGATGGATTTTGAGGTGCGAATGTGCACGCGTCAAATTAGGGGCGTTTGGGGCGTTTTCGCTCGCACCTATCGCGTTCGGTGTGAACATACCGGTGTTCACACCGAACGCGATAGAGGCGGCCAGAGCGTCAGGTTTACATGTAAAGTCAATGGAAAGAGCGCGATGACACGCGATTGCGCGTCCGGCGAAAATTCGGAAGCAGATTTGCGTCGCGAAAACGCCAAAACTCGTGAAACGCGCGTCAGTGTCCCGCGTCTGGCGCGTTTGACTCGCGAAAAAAAAATATTGCATTCTGCAGCCTGTTTGACAAATCTCCTCCGTGCTGTGTCTCCTGTGCTTGCCAAATTTATCATGTTTTGTTTTTATAACCATCACGTCCAATAGATAAAACGGCACAAAAACACCCATAACTATGAGCCTCATTCGGAAATAGACACCTGCACCGCGAGGGAAAAAGGCGCACGAAAGTGGCAGGCAGATGAAGACAAAACACGGCATAATAATACTTTTACGTTTTGCAATCTACAAAAGTTTGCACTTTGAGAAACAACTTGTGAGAACTGTGACTAATGTTCATGTGTGTGGGGAAAAAAGTGTATAGAGTGCATGGCGGGGCTAGTTATTCTGACAACCCCTGCTGCAATAAATGAGGGACCACTGTAAATACTTTCTCTATTGTATTCAACCTGTTAACATTTAATATTGTCTTGATAGAACCAGCTGATTCTGCAGCAGAGCATCCCCTGTTGCTTCTCTTTGCTCCCCAGTCCCTGAGCTCCTGCTGCTGCACCCACAGGTATGTACAGCAAGCACTGATAGCTTTTTACTCGGTGGGATTCCCTTGTGATCACCTTTACTAAATATCTACAACTACTCTGATTATATCCTGTTGTTTTTTTTTCCAATGTTGAAATTAAAATCTAGTAGCAGCCTTCTTTCTTTGTGTTTTGTGCTGTTTTACAGGCCCAGAGAGGAGGACAGCCCCGAGGCAGATGAGGGACTGGTCCCAGGACGGTCCATCGGTGGTGGAGCTGGCCATCCTGGTGTCCCTGAAGAGGCCACGCCAGTCTCTAATGGAGCATTTCCTCCTCAGCCTTGTTCCTGCTCTGGAGAGCAGCTGGGTCCTTTTTATTCCTGTCTCTCTGTAAATACTTATATTTTATATATTTATGTTTAATGTTTTTCTCTGTGAGAATTTTAATATTATTTCAAATAAATTTTTATAATGACTAATGTCTCAGTTCTACTACACAGCAAATGTTGGCACACGACTTGACACATGTAGAATTTATTTCATATTATACTAATGACAAAATATACTAATACAGTGGGATGCAAAAGTTTGGGCAACCTTGTTAATAGCCATTATTTTCCTGTTACAAAAAAAATGTCAGTTAAATATATCATACAGCAGACACACACAGTGATATTTGAGAAGTGAAAAGAAGTTTACTGGATTTACAAAAAGTGTGCAATAATTGTTTAAACAAAATCAAGCTGGTGCATAAATTTGGGCACCACAAAAAAAAGAAATGGAATAAATATTTAGTGCATGTCAATGTGTGTGTCTCCTATGTGATATATGGGGTTCCTTTGTCTGGACGTGCTTCCCATCCAGAGCTCCACAGCAGAGAGGGAAGTTCCAGCGCTCCTGGAATCCCTCTGTGATGGACCGCCAGTCTCCAGGTGAAGGCACAGCCATGAAGTCATCCACTAGACAGTCCCAGATGGCCGTCGCTACCTGGGGGGTGATCTGGCACACCGTGGACCCACCGACTCTGAAACTGAACGATGGTCCTGAAGGAGTCCCCGGTGGCAAGGAACCTGGACAAAATTGTTCAAAATTAGTATTTATGTGTACTGCAGTTACAAAATACATTATTCAAATTCCAAAATACTTTTGTGATGTCAGATTTAAATTACAAAACGTAAATCTTACATAAAACATTTTGTAATTATAAGGATAATTACATAACATGTATTAGATATAATACAAAACAGTCAGTTGTGTTTTGTTTTAACTTTACCATATCATAATTTGATTGGTAGCAACTTTTACCACTACAGTGTGTCAATCACTCATAATTCCTAGACATGTCAATCAGGTAGGAATGAAGTAAGACATTGATAGAAATAAAGAGTTGTATGTTGACATGTAGCCCTTTCCTTGCTTAAATCATTGTTAATATTTCTGAAAAATTAACCTGTGATAAGACAGCTTATCAAGATAGAATATACTAGATAGAACCATATAACTAAAGATGAACCAAACTGTTCACAATTTTATCTAACTATCAGTTTAAAGAAAGGCTGGTGACCCCTGTTATAGAGTCTGACAGCTGCGGGGATTATATACAAATATTCAACTATACCAGAATTAAACCAGGTGTAAATAAAAAAAAAGGAGTGAGTATCACTACAAAGATTACCAACAGTGGTTTGATATCAGCAAACACTGAGAGCATACATTGATAGACACCACAGCCATGCTATCAATGCTAACACTGATAACATAGCATAAATTGAATTAAATCGGGACTTGATGAGAACTGTCGAGTATCACTAGAAATATTATAAACATTCGTCTCCGTACCACAGTTTGCTATCAGTAAACACCGACGGCATTCACTGTTAGCATACCACATCCATGTTAGCAGTGTATAAACGATAGTTTAGCATATATTAGCACAGGTATCAATAAAGGACTACCGTATTAAACACTTTTACTAACCTCAGGCAGATGGACAGGCGCTCTGCAGGTGGGATCGAGCGCCTTTAGTTAGTGTCTAGGCGGTCCTCAAACTGGGCAAGTGAAAGACGGTGATATCGCTGAAATCGGCCGTCATCCAGGCGCAGCTCCTCGAGCAAGTGGTGAAACTCACCAAACTGCTCACGCCTCTGGAGGACCTGATGGACCCAGATACGGCGAGGACGTCCTTAACGCCGCTGCTCTGCTCTCCACAGTAAATAGAGGAGGGAGACTCTCTCTTCACGCTCTAGCTCGACAGCTGCCATCTAGCAAAGATACTGTCTGGCACAACTTCCTCCCACATCCCTCCCACATTTCCGGTTCACGCGCGTCAAAATATGCAATTTTGACGCGCGATGGATTTTTCTTGGACACGCGTTGAGGTGCGAATGTGCACGCGTCAAATTAGGGGCGTTTGGGGCGTTTTCGCTCGCGCCTATCGCGTTCGGTGTGAACACACCGTAACAATGACCTGAAAACACAGCTCTCTCTCTCTATGTTCACATATTCCAATCAGCACTTCAGGAACTATCTGGAGTCTGCATGAACCACGTGACCTTCCCGCATTCTGAAACTCCACTGACACAACTTTCCATTCAATGGCTGTGCTTTCTGAGCTCAGGTAACCATGGTAACACAGCCAATGATAGTTGTGAACTGATTCATTTGGACATTATCTTCTGACTGATTTGAATCTCTTCTCTCTCTCTCTCTCTCCCTCCCTCTGTGACAGACCACAGTCATGCTCGCTCATTTTTAGCTAACAGCAGGCTAACAACAGGTTAATTGTAGTGCTGTGGATGATTAGCAGCAAAGCATATGTTGCCCCCCGCCCCCCAAAAAAAAATCACTCTCAGTTTAACTGTAGGGTTTATTTACGGGGCCATGCAAGGGACATGGGAGAAAAAAAACATTAAGATTAACCTTTGCGAGATCTCGCAAAAGTTGAATTCCAACAATGGCGGCAGCTACTTAGTTGTAATATTACTCTTTCTGGGTCACAAAATAAACTTTTAAGATATTTTGAGGCGTGAATGTAGCTGTGTAAACGTCAAATATCTGCTCGGTTTACAAGACATCACATATTTCCAAAAGTGCTCCGACGTTTTTGGAAACACCCACCACCTCTAAGCTAACGGGAGGTCGAAACCTACTACAGCTGGGGGGAATACCGCCATGCCTCGACCTCTCGGTCGGCTTCGAGCTGGCGGCCTCCGAAGAATGCAGCTAAAACTTTTGCGAGATCTTGAGTTACCTTTGCGAGATCTCGCAAAAGTTTTGCGAGATCCCGAGTTTGTTTTGCGAGATCTCGCAAAAGTTCATCTTAATTTTTTTTCTCCCATGTAGGGGCTCCGTATTTATTTGATGTGTTCTCAGGGCTAAAGTTACTGTGGGACATCTCTTTGTGGCCATTAGCAGGGTTAACTGCTGGTAAGTGCCGTTAGTGGCTAATGCTAATTTGAGATGAATTAGCATTTACACTAATGCTAATGCCATTTACTCTTGCTTTTGAGCTGAGTTAGGAGCTAATGTTCAGTATTCCAGTATTCTTTCATAATATGAAAGAATACTGGATAATATGAATAATATGGATTTTGTGGTGGATTCTGTGGTGGGGGTCTAGTAAGGAAGTTTTGGGAAGCAGACAACTCCACAGGAAGAATCTTTTGTCTCTTCTCTGACTCTGGGAGGTAGCAAGGGAGTGTGAACCTTAACCCTTTAAAACCGGTCAGAGTGGGCACGCTCCGTTTTGTGCAACTACATTTAAATCCCTGTACAACTGCAACCACGTAAGCTAGCAATATTTTTTTTTGCATATGAAACCGGAGGAGTTGTACTTACATCTTATGCCATCAGCTTGTCCTCGGTCACGGTTTCCTTCCACATATAGCCTTGCAAACACTGCATAAAAAGCGCTTGCAGCAACAAAAACATAATATTCCAGAAACACGCTTTGCCGATCCGATCAGCTGTTCATAACACTTCCTACGTTGGAATAGACGTCAGCGCGAACTATTGCATGTCCGCCATTACCTGTCCGAAACCGGAAGTGACATCATTTTTGTGGAAATTTAGTTTTTTTTTTAAATCAGGGCCTTATGAGCCTATACTGGTGGGTTTTTTTTAAGTTAAGTTTGACTTTATGACTCTCTGTGTCGTTTCTGAGATCCTTAGAACTCATATTGCACTGCTGGAAATAGTTTATTTTGATGCATATGCTGCTTTTTTGCAAATTTGCACTATAATGTTTATTTTCCTTTTTCCTGCAGTATATAAAAATTGGTGCATTTCAAAAATAAAATTACGAAGACACTCAAAATAAATTTCCTGTGGTGGGAAACTATTTTGTGCAACTTTTTTGTATTTACAGTTTTGAGGGATAAGCCTCTTTAATTTCTCTAACTAGAAATATATGTTAAAAAAAACAAAAACAATTTTAAATTTTTTGTAGTTTATTGCACTTTTTTGCAATTTATGTAATCACTATGCACTTAATGCATACATATTAGTAAAATTTGGGCTATAATGGTTGTATTGATGTATAGCAACTTGAAATGCTCCCAAAAATGGCACTACAGCATGTAAAAATATAATATAAGCTCTGGCGGACTTGGTTCTATGGTAGGTCTTAAAGGGTTAAGGTGTGAAACAGCTGTGTACTGCCTTTTGTTCCTGAAGAAGGTATTTATCTGAGAGCCATGTTAGGCTCAGTGAGACTCTGCTGACCGTCTGCCCCGCGGTCATGCAGACTCTCCACCAACTTGGTTGTCTTTTCTTTGTGTTTTGATTAAAAAATGCTATCTACCACTCACTGCTCGTCTGCAGGCTTTATTTAATGGGAAACTTCCACAACACATCTTAAATTGGTCATGAAATTGGTTTACTTTATTCTTCCTCAGCCAATCAAGAACACTTGTGTGATTGCCCCCCCCATTAAGCTGAAGGCAGCTTCAACCATCTGTGTGTTGAAAAACAGCAAGGATTTTCTTGTTAGTAACGGTGATGTAACTACAGAAGTCACTAGTTACTGAAAAAAGTAACGGCCGTTATTCCCATCACTCATAATGACACTACTCATAAACCAGTGACAGTATTTAATGATCAATATCCACAAATGAAAATTGTAAATAAATGACACTAGATGAGCACAAATCTGTGTTTAAGTAAAGTATGATAGAGGAACCCAGAGGAGAATACATCAGCCACACCGCTTTGCTAGCTAAAACACTGGTGTCGGCACATAAGGACGCTGTCATAGCCTGTCAACAACATTGATCAGCTGCATAAATAGGAATGTGAATCGGATCATTGGCTGGAGCAGCCAGTCACTAGTCACTCTCTGACTCACACTGCAAAATAACACCGAATGAATCCTTATGTATATATTTAATTTCAGCAGCTTTTCTGTGCCAGCAGTGCGTAATTGCGCAGGCTCGCAGCGTAGCAGGAACCTAAGATAACTAAATTTTTCCTGGAGATGTTCTCCCTAGAGACCTTAAACATGAATCATGTCACATAAATCAACAGATAGTGAGTGAAGGACACAGGAAATGTTTCCAGCTCTTCTTCCTCTATCAGACATTCTCTCCATACCTGAGAATGTCGAGTCCCCAGCCTGGATCCTTCAGTGCATCCGACAGCAGCTTAATTCCTGAGTCCCCTGGATGATTGTAGCTCAGGTCCAGCTCTCTCAGATGGGAGGGGTTGGAGCTCAGAGCTGAGGCCAGAGAAATACAGCCTTCCTCTGTGATCAGACAGCCTGATAGACTGCAGACACACAAAACAACAATCCATCTGTCAACAATCATCTTCCATTTGTCACTTATAATAACATCTATCCATTTACATCCATTCAATTTAACGTTATTTATAAAGGACAATTCCCAACAGACAACAACAGTCATCTGAAGCTGTTTAACAGTGTAAGGTAACAGCCGACAATATTAGAGAGAGAGCATGGCACATAAACGCATCAGGAGTGAAAAGAGGGGAGCATAACAAAGGGATGGTCTAGGGTCACCTGATCCAGCTCTAACTATAAGCTTTATCAAAAAGGAAAGATCCCACAAAAAGATGTAAACACAAAGCAATGATCTCCCCTGTTCACCTAACGGGACATAGACCTACATGCTTTTGGGTGCTGAAAGTCGACATCTCACAGATTCTGAAGCTGCAGGTTTTGTCACTCTCCTATGGGCTCAAATTCACTGAACCAGTTAAATGAAGTCAAAATGGTTATTTCATATTTTCAGCTAGAGACAGTGCATTTGTACATATTAAGTTCGTAAAATGATTTATAAATCAAACAAACAGCTCTGTAAAACCCTTAAGAATATTTCAGGTGGAAAAGCTGCTAAAATAAAGATTTTTCATCAGAGTATCAGAGGGTAAACAGCTTTAAAATACTTAAATTACAGACTTTTAACTGTAAAGGAATGAATGGCTGTGTGTTTTTGTTTTATGTGCTGAAAAGCTAGAGAATATGGTCAGCATTAGTCCACAACCTCCATCACACTGCTCTCCAGATAGCCTGAAACATCTGTGTATCAGTGCCCCAGGGCGAGTGAGTAATGAGCTGCGATGCAGCACTCCTGTTTCAAAAGACCTGCTTATCATTAGTCTTACTACCTTAATTGGTCTTTTTATTTTTTACATTCTGTGAATT
Organism: Pelmatolapia mariae; assembly: GCF_036321145.2. Lineage (NCBI taxonomy): Eukaryota > Metazoa > Chordata > Actinopteri > Cichliformes > Cichlidae > Pelmatolapia > Pelmatolapia mariae. The sequence continues at coordinate 26,439,297 of NC_086229.1, forward strand.
AGATGAACTTTACAGTTTGAACAAACCTTTCAGGATGAAAGCCACGACTCTGAGGCCAAAGAAAGCAGGAATGTGTATTTTTCTTAATCTTTTCCTTAAATTAAATCACAAGTTTTAAATCACAGAGGGCATGGTCTTTTACTACAAGTCAAACATGTTAATTATATATAAGACAAGGCAATAAAACACAGATCCAGCTAAACTGTCAACTGTAAACTTTTCAATATTTATAAAACAAACTATAACTTCACAGCACACACAGCACTAAATTTATTATTCTTTTTTTCTTTTTCCACTTTAAGCATTGAGGCAGGGTTAACTAACAATGTGAAGCATTTTATGCTTTTATGTGATGCACTGGAGCAGCTACAAACCTATCTATAAATTACCGTTAATTGCTAAGCTTCTAGAAAAGGTTGTGGCTAAGCAACTTATAGCGGCTCTAGACAAACATAGAATTTGCAATAACTCCACAAAAACAGCCCTTCTTAGGGTCTCAAGTGACATTTTGATGAATAATGATGCAGGAAAATGCTCGGTCCTACTTATGTTGGACCTAACATCGGCTTTTGACACTGTTGATCACCACATCCTCCTTTAAAGTCTTAAACATTGGGTTGGTGTATCGGGTACTGCCTTGGAGTGGTTCTCCTCTTCTCTACATAACCGATCTTTTTCTGTGGTGGTCTCTGATTTTAGGTCATCCTCTACCTCCCTTACTTGTGGTGTCCCTCAGGGTTTGGTTTTAAAGGCCTTTATTGTTCTTAATATATCTTCTCCCCCTCCAGCATATAATGGGCTCTTTTGAGGACATTAATTATCACTGTTATGCTGATGATATTCAGTTGTACATCTCTTTTAAGCCCCAGGATTCATCTAAGCTTCAGCTTTTAAATGACTGCTTGGATTCCATCAAACGTTGGATGGCTGTAAATTTCCTCCAACTCAACAAGGGGAAAACTGAAGTCCTTGTATGTGCTCCGGACAGATTTGTATCCCAGATAGTGAAAGCCCTTAGTCCTCTTTCTGTGCATGTTAAATCCTCTATCAGGAATCTAGGTGTCACTTTTGACTCGACTTTCACATTGGATGGGCATGAGAAATCTCTGGTCCGGTGTTGTTTTTATCATTTAAGAAATGTGGCTAAGTTAAGCCCTATTTTATCTCGCCCTGAACTGGAGATTGCTATACATGCATTTATTTCCTCACACTTGGAATATTGTAACTCGCTGTTTATGTGTCGAAGCAAAGGTTCTCTGGATCGTCTGCAGGTTGTGCAAAACGGTGCAGCTAGGATGCTGACCAAATCCTGAGTGGAGAGTGCTTTGGAGCGCTTTCCTTATAAAACGCCACATTTACCATCTCTGCCCATGGTAAACATAAAAATGTCTCCGAAAAAACATCACATATATATTTTTTTAATCATAAGTCTGGGTTTACGTAGCCTATCAACACAATTTAAAAACTGCTATATAGTTTGAAGTCCACACTTTTAACATAAAAAGGGAGACTCAGGTTGTCTTGGGTTGACATAACATCTTGTTTTTATGTCATCTTAAATTGGTCATGAAATCGGTTTACTTTATTCTTCCTCAGCCAATCAGGAACACTTGTGTGAGAACTTAACTCAAAAACTCAGCTTTCTTGCCAAACTCCAAAAGAAGACAACAAACTTGGATACACATTAACTAAATAGGCTGGAAGAACACACAGCAGGGAATGAGGGAGATCATGATGCAGGACATGGAACATGCAGACATGAAACACATGACAGACTGGGGAGAAAGGATGAAACACAAGGAGAGGAACATGGCAACAGGCAAGGGGGGAAAGCACAGACACTACTAAGAGGGCAAGGGAGAGTGAGAGGGAAAGACAAGGGCAAAGGACAGAGAGAGAGGAGAGGAAGTGTCAATAGAAAATTGTATTTTTTAGTCAGTATAAGCTTTTAATGATATAAGTTTGCTTGTGATAGAATGCTGCATGATGATCATTTCCTTGCTTAGGACTGATTGTTCTTTTCATTGTTCAGGACTGATTGTTCTTCACAAAACGTGTTCTGATTATTTGTATCTGAGTCTTCTCACAGCGATAGTAAGAAGTCAAACAAGCAGTTCTGACCTCACTAACACACACACACACACACACACACACACACGCACGCACACACACTCACACATACGCACATGCCCACGTCAAATGTATTCATTTTTCTTGTGTATAAATAAAGACAAGTGCAAGAACAGAGCGCGCATCACAGGGCCCCCACTCTGGTGTGAGCGTTCTGTGATCGCCCTTGTATACAAGTAAATGCTGCAGCGTCTGTGTGTGTTTCTCCTCTTAGACTCTTAGCTGAAGAAGTGTCATTTAGAATAAATCTCTTGACAGGAAGGAACCTAGAGGTTGAGACAGCACAAGATAGAGACAATGCAGACAGGGAAAACATGGAATGAAACACAAGGAGATGAACATGGGAACAGATAGGGCTGGGCGATATGACCCAAAATTCATATCTCGATATGGCGATATACAATATATCTCTCGATATTTTTTTTAAAGCCATAAAGTAAGAACAAATAGAGAGTTCTTAGTCAAAGCTGTGTCCCAGATGTCACACAGGCACTTTTATTAACATACAGCATAGATGTACATGAAGAAATTACTCAAAAATAAATTATCAGCATTTATTAAATAATGATGCTCTATAAATAAAAGAAAACAATGTTGTTTTTGTGCATAACAAAAAGCTCACAATTGTGCAGTCAAAATGTAAACTAAAAGACACTGAGCATAATAACATAGACAGACAGATTTCACAGCTGCTCTGTTCCCAACTTCTACTGCGTGACTGACAGCCTGGAGTTTGAAATCCGCTTCGTAACCATGTCTTTGAACAGGTGCCATTTATGGTCCTTATACACACACAATACGGTAATATTATGTTGAAGCACAGTACATACTACTCCGCCAGGCTCTTGACTACGGTAGCCGTAGTGCTCCAACAATCCATCAAGCGGTGCAGCTCCGTAGCTTACCAAAGTCGAACTAAAACATTTTTTGACAGATTGCTGTGCGCTGCGTACCACATAAAATCGGTTCTCGGTCAGTAAGCACAACCAGAATTCATACCTAAGGCGCGCTGTCGATTTTTGAGAAAATGAAAGGATTTTAGGCCATGCAGCCGTTAGCGCGGTTAGCTTACTAACACGTTGACGCCATTCAGTCCCACGCACGGGGTGATCCGCGGTAACTCGTTAACAGAGATTTGCCGTGTCCATCTTGTCGCTGCCTGCAGGTGAAGCTATGGGGGAGGGGAAGTTGTGTTCAGTGAAGGAGAGGCGAGGCAGAGTAACCTTGCATAGAGACAAAAGTGGACGAAAGAGAGGCAAACTTGCGGCTCCATAAGTAGAATTATAACGTAACATAAACTATATCGATATAAACAATATTGTCACATCTTATATCTCTTATGAAAATATATTGATATTTTTTTTAAAAACTCAATATATCGCCCAGCCCTAGTAATAGAAAAGGAAAACAAGGCACAAGGACACACTAACGTACACCAAACACACAGAGAGGGAGACAGAGGACAAAGACATAGGGGGACCTAAATGTACAAGAAACTAACATGGAATAAACTCAGGACTAATTAAATGAACCTTAAAAAAATAAACCATAATACAAAATGTCACCAAAACACAAGAAACTCAAAAAGCTGGCTAAAAATGACCCAAAACAATGACACCAGCCAACCGAGCCAACCGAGCCTGACTGGGTCGACAAAGCTCTGGACTGAAATCCCACGGTCCCATAAAACTCCATCTGGTGACAAGCAGCCCCAGGAACCAACTTTTGAGCACCACGACAAGACAGATATCATTTTTGCAAACAGCAGTTTTGGAGCTGACCAAACACACCCTAAGCTCAGTTGTAAATGCAATTATCGAGCAGCACCACCAAGATATCTGTGTGAAGTCCCAGATAAATAAAATTCCAGCCCCTACTGAAAGGAAACAGTCACATTTTTCTCCGCTTGAAAGATATTACTGTGGAATGGGCATTTTATACCTACACTACAGAATATTTTGAATTTGGAGGGCTTCACTCCAAATGTGGGACGTGTTAGAGGAGCGCCAGAAGCCTACTTGTTTTTGTTAAACGAAAACTGTGGATTTTAAACCAAACAAATCCACACATTCAAATCTTACACGCTGGTGTGCAGACTTGGTGCTTTTTTGTCCTCTTGGTTAGCTGACAGAACGTATTCATGAACAAATATCTTACTAAAATGTTGCTAATGTGTAAATAGGGCATAACTTCTCTCATAAATGTCAGATGAAGTTTCTACCAAATTTCAGTAAAATGTGTCTAGCCGATGACTTTAAAAACGAAAGAAGAAAGGTTAGCACATTCAAAGTTATTACCATGCAATTAACAAAGTAATAACAGCTTCATGTCCAAGAAATATATCATTGTAGCAACAGTGGTTACAGCTGATTATTATTACTCTGAAATTTATGTAATAAGATAATAAAAGCCCCAACACTGGGGAGTAATAATATGGAAATACAGCTTGGTAATGAAGTGGTAATAGTAGGGTAACAAGGAAGAAACAAGAATGTAATAATGTGGTAATTTTTAAGTTATTACCACTCAATTACCACTATAATTAGTAGTTTCTGTGTAATAAGCAGGAAACAGAACTGCAAAATGCAGTTTAATAGCATATTAATAACGTATTTTAGTAAACTTAAAAAGTGTGTGATTATTACCCGGAAACACCTGTGGTAAGTTCTGTGTAATAAGCATAAATAGAAACAGCCTGCAAAGAGCTGGCTGCCAGTAGATGGCAGACTGCTACTTACTGCACTTTCACCTTTTTCCCTGGATAAATACAAAAAAGAAATTGGGCACCAACTGCTAACTTTAGCCGCCATTTGCCTCTTTTTTGGCTTGTCTCGTAGATAAATGTTTGCATAAACCAATAGATTATAACAATATATTTGGAATCAAACCCCCATTCTAGCTACTGCTGTAGGACTGTAAAGTAAGTAAAATCTTTTTTTATTATTCCTAAAGTTATATTTAGGATCATGTCTCTTGTAGTTATTAACTTATGCCACATACTATCAAGTTACACCACTAACACAGTAACCACAATGTTATAGTTTTTTCATGGATATGAGAGGTTTACAGGTTTACCGTCTACAGTTCAGCATGCTGCGTGTTTTATTGCCTCAGCTTACATAATATTAACATGTTTGTGAAAGATCATTCTTAGTGTCCTGCGTTATTTAAAAATTAAGAAAAAAAATAACAAAATACATGAAAAATAAATTCTACTTCATAGAATGGGGATGAAGAAATTCTTTGTCTTACTGATGTAAAAATGATGGGTATCAAAATCCTTTGATGAGCAGGTCTTTTGAAGCAGGAGTGCTTCAACGCAATTCAATAAACCTCGCCCTGGGGCACTGATACTCAGATACGACAGAAAAGCATATAACATCTACTACTACTGTATTCTTATTATGCGTTTTATACTGTGTTAGAGTGGATTGTTAAATGTTTGTCATTTTTATGCTTGCCAACTCTGATGAAAGGGATTCAACTGTCCTTCCCCCCCAGATTCTCGGGGTTCTGGGTAGGGGGCTGTAATGTTATTTGTAGATACATCCTATCTGAAAGATGTAAGCTTCCTGCCCAGCAGGAGGTCTCTCTTACACACACACACACACACACACACACACACACACACACATACATACAGTGCCTCGTCTTTGTAACCAAGAGGGGTTAAGAGGGGAGGTACGTGTGGTAAACTATTGTTTGAAGTTTGTCAATAAATAGCTGCGAGGGAAGCTGCTCTTTGAAGGACTTTGGGCTGGAGACAGGTTAGGAGCGTGAGCTCCAAGAGCTGGTTCTTGACCAAGGACTTCCCTTGCTAGCAAGTAAAGGATGTTCGCCTTGTTTTTCTTTCATGGGAATAAGTCCTGGATACAGCGGGGTCTGAGTTCAGACCCAACATACTGTAAGAGCAACCAGTCAGACTCTTTATCAGTTACTGTGCAGAACTAATTATTAAATATCTGCAAATCCCACCATGTTTCTGCCTCTCTCCTAACCTGTATGGATAGTAACACTAAAACACTATTTTAAAAAGTGGTGACTTTAAGGACGCCTCATTAATGGTAGATTTGATACAGAATTGACTGAAGATGAACTGAAGCCAGAATAAGTGTGTTGATTAAATATAAAATAATTTATTAAAAGAGACGTAGAATAGAGACAGTGTGTAACACTCCACATTTAATTTGAGGCGAGTGTAACAGGAGGACAAAAACTGCAGCGAGGTATAATATTACATGTGAGTGAAGTTGCCCCCCCCCCACCTTCTTCAAATCCAACAAAAGTGGTATTAAATGTTTGTGCTACGTTTGTGCTGGTTTGTGTTGCAAAAATTTTCTTTTGTGCTGCTATCATTTTAAAGATATTCAAGAAAATTTCCAGAGGTCATCAGAGGTCAACCAGCCCCCCCACATTAATGGAATCAAACAAAACTGGTGTCAATCAACTGTGCTATGTTTGTGCTGGTTTGTGCTGCTAAAATTGTCGTTTGTGCTGCCTGTTTTAAAGATATTAACAAAAATGTAAAGGTCAAAAGGTCAACCAGCCCCCCCACATTACCCAAATCAAAGAAAAACTGATATCAAACATTTGTGCTACGTTTGTGCTGGTTTGTGCTGCAAAAATTTTCGTTTGTGCTGCTATCATTTCAAAAACATTAATAAAATAATGTCTTGATGCGTGCTCAATCATCTAGGTAAATAAATTCCAATAGGTTGATTCTGTTCATCTGGACATTTTCAGTGGGAGAAACGTTTCATCACTCATTGAAGTGACTTCTTGAGTCTCACCTGACTGCAGGTTTCCCCAACCTTATAAACAGTAGATGGTAAATGGACTGATTCTTATATAGCGCTTTTCTACTCTCTCGGAGTACTCAAAGCGCTCTATACAACATATCACATTCACCCAATCACACCCATTCACACAAGCACTTTATCTGTACTGAGTGCTGTATCTAACTACATTCACACACATTCATACTCCGATGGATGCATCGGAGAGCAACTTGGGGTTAGTATCTTGCCCAAGGATACTTGACATGCAGACTGGAGGAGCCAAGGATCAAACCACCAACCTTCCGATTAATAGGTGACCTGCTCTGCCTCCTGAGCTACAGCCACCCAGTACATTTGCACAGCGAAGGAAACTAGCACCACTGAATGAACAATGTGCTGGGGGGTTAGTTCCATGATTGTTAGCATGCAAATTCTTATGACCATTGATCATCGACTACTAATCAAAGACACAGATTCTCGAATGGCCATGAGTACCATTCACAGAAAGTTGGGGGAATGGCTGCGATCACAGCATTGAAAGATACCACTTTTGTTGGATTTGAAGAAGGTGGGGGGGCCAACTTCACTCACATTAATATTAAAACTCTGCTTCTGCATCCCAACTATGCGTAGTCATATGTTGGAGTGTTAATGAATTCAACCATATCTCTTGAACTAAGAGCTTCTCCATGCAAAGGTGGAGTGGATGCCATCTCTCGTAACGAGACCAGGTTTTCCCAGAAACTCTATCGAATTTCTATTATCAGGGGTGCACATAAGTGGTCCGCAGGTGCGCATTCGCTGTCAAAATAAAAGACGCGCACCAGATAAGAAGTTGCAACATTGTTTGTGTAGATACAATTTTATGGAGGAGGACAGACATTTGTTTAGAACTATTAAAGATGTCGAAGAAGCAAGCTCCTTTAAGAAATTACTTTGGTGTTCCTCCAACTCCAAAGAAATGTCAGAAGAAGTCAAAAGAAGAATGCAAAAGAAGCAGTATATGTACGCAAATGCGCGTTGCAACTTCTTATCTGGTGCGCGTCTTTTATTTTGACAGCGAATGCGCACCTGCGGCCCCTGTCTATTAAGGCAATGTTGCAGTTTCAAATTTGTTTCAGTGTCACCTGATCTTGCCCCAGGAATATAATAAACTATCATCAGTGTTGGGAAGGTTACTTTTAAAATGTATTCCACTACAGAATACTGAATACATGCCCCAAAATGTATTCTGTAACGTATTCCGTTACGTTACTCAATGAGAGTAACGTATTCTAAAAACTTTGGATTACTTAATATATTATTGTGCTGTTTACAACTACGTGAATGTACTATTGCTGTGATTTATTACTGTTACTGAAGGTCCGCGGCTCCGAACAGTAGTAAAGGGACCTCTGGCTAATACGGTGGGTTCTGTGTCGGGCTGGTAGCCGAAAAATATCTTTACTTTGTTGTCTGGGTCAACTTTGCTTGCCAGAGACAGAGAGAGGCGTTGAAAGGCTGCTCCAACGGAACTTATTTTTTCCGGAGGAAAACACGAACACAGTGTACAGTTGAGTCTTAACAGCTTACTTACAGCTGGGCTCGTCAGGCACTCTTCTTGGCTGCAGTGGTTATTATTATATTTACATGCTTCCAGCTCCCGTTTTTGCTCCGTGACAGATCGGACTTTTCCTTTCTCTCCCTCCCTCGCTCACAGACACATAACGTGTATGGTAGTCCATTCTCCCTGCGGCACGGAATGCTACAGGCATGGCCCTAAAGAATGTAGCCTCATGGGCAGTCCATGGGGCTACATTCTTTAGGGCCATGCCTGTAGCATTCTGCCTTTTAGCTTAGCACAACAACAACAACAAAAAAGCGCTCTCTCACCCAGGAAACACACAGAGAGAGAGCGTCACTCTGTAACCATGGCAACCGTAACGCTGCCGCCTGGAACAACATTACGTAGCTGTCAAACAAAACCCAAACAGTCCTGACCCGCGACATTATGAAACAGGGAAGTACCGCCGTGTAATCCATTTATTTCAACAAAGTAACTGTATTCTGAATACCACCTTTTTAAAGGGTAACTGTAACGGAATACAGTTACTCATATTTTGTATTCTAAATACGTAACGGCGGTACATGTATTCCGTTACTCCCCAACACCGACTATCATTGCTGGAGTGTCCAAATTCACATTTTTAAAAACAGAGTGACCAATATGCAAGAATAAATTGAAAAAACAAAAAAACAAATAGTAATTCAGAGGCTGGTGATACAAAAATGTAAATAAAAGTTCAATTTAGAATTCAATAAGGTTTTTGTTTATGCCATGATATAATACAGTTTTTAAATTTACATCAATGAACAAGGCTGAATCCTGACCTCAGTTTTTTAAGTGGACAATCTTGACTCTTTAATCCAGCAGACAGAAGTTTTACTCCTGCATCACGCAGGTCATTGTTACTTAGGTCCAGTTCCATCACAGTAGAGGTATGGGAGATGAGAAAAGGGCACAGAGCCTCACAGCTTCTCTCTGAGAGATTACAGCCAGACAATCTGAAAATCAATTATATTTGTGATTAAATGAAATTACCTTTTGTTTCAACCTACTACGGGATAAACAAATATTTCCACGTGGACGTAATTAATATAAATACACCTTCAAATTCAAGTCTGGAAATAATATATAGATGACATTTTTTAATTTGCTTAACAACACAATTATACCTCTATATCTAGATGTGCAACATTTAGTAAAAGACCGGTATCCTCTGTCACAGGTATACATACTTTTCAAATTAGAATTTATATGATTGTTGTTGCCAGATATAGTTCAAAATAATCCTTACTTATCCCATTCTCAACCTTGATGAGACCCCACATTCATCTTCTGTTTGAAACAGGCTGTTTTAGCTCTGCTTTGTATTCATTTTTGAGTAGTTAATGAAAAGCTGTAGGTCCAATGTAGAACAGGTCTGGAAAGCACTTTTATAAAGGCTACACTCAAAAAAGTTTCAGAAACGCTAACAATTTATGCTACTATAAACAATACATTGCACTGATAACAACAAAGATATGAGTAAATATTTACTCACAGAGCTTTATTGGAGGCTTTGACCACTGGCAGCAGCTTCAAAAGAGCTTCCTGAGAAGCAGAGTATTTCTTCAGGTCAAACACATCCAGATCTTTTTCTGATGAGAGCAAGATGAAGACCAGAGCTGACCACTGAGCAGGAGTCAGTTCATCTGTGGAGAGACTTCCTGATCTCAGGGACTGTTGGATCTCCTCCTCTAGAGAACGATCCTTCAGTTCACTCAGACAGTGGAACAGATTGATGCTTTTCTCTGCAGACAGATTCTCACTGAGCTTCCACTTGATGTACTGGACTGTTTCCTGATTGCTCTGTGAGCTACTTCCTGTCTGTGTCAGCAGGCCTCGTAGGAGAGTCTGATTGGACTGCAGTGAAAGACCCAGGAGGAAGCGGAGGAACAAGTCCAGGTGTCCATTTGAACTCTGTAAGGCCTTGTTCACAGCACTCTGAAATAAAGTCAGCCTCTCTAAAGAATTACTACGCTTAAACTTCTTGGAAGCCAATTGCTGCTCTTCCAGCAGATTGAGTCCAGTGTTGATGAAGGTCAGATGGACATGAAGAGCAGCCAGAAACTCCTGAACACTCAGATGGATGAAGCAGAACACCTTGTCCTGGTACAGTCCTCTCACCTCTTTGAAGACCTGTGTGAACACTCCTGAGTACACTGAGGCTGCTCTGATATTGATGCCACACTCTGTCAGGTCTGATTCATAGAAGATCAGGTTTCCTTTCTGCAGATGATCAAAAGCCAGTTTTCCCAGAGACTCAATCATCTTCCTGCTGTCTGGACTCCAGTGTGGATCTGTCTCAGCTCCTCCATCATACTTGACCTTCTTCACTTTGGCCTGAACCACCAGGAAGTGGATGTACATCTCAGTCAGGGTCTTGGGCAGCTGTCCTCCCTCTCTGGTTTTCAGCACATCCTCCAGAACTGTAGCAGTGATCCAGCAGAAGACTGGGATACTACACATGATGTGGAGGCTTCGTGATGTCTTGATGTGGAAGATGATCCTGCTGATCTGCTCCTTATCTCTGAATCTCTTCCTGAAGTACTCCTCCTTCTGTGGGTCAGTGAACCCTCTGACCTCTGTCACCCTGCCAACACAGTCAGGAGGGATCTGATTGGCTGCTGCAGGACGTGTGGTTATCCAGAGGCGAGCAGAGGGAAGCAGTTTCCCCCTGATGAGGTTTGTCAGCAGCACATCCACTGAGGTGGACTTTCTAGGGTCAGTCAGGATTGTAGTTTTGTGGAAGTCCAGTGGAAGTCGACACTCATCTAGACCATCAAAGATGAACACAACCTGGAAGTCTTCAAAGCTGCAGATTCCTGCTTCTTTGGTTTCAGTAAAGAAATGATGAACAAGTTCCACCAAGCTGAACTTTTCCTCTTTCAGCACATTCAGCTCTCTGAAAGTGAATGGAAATATGAACTGGATGTCCTGGTTGGCTCTGTCTTCAACCCAGTCCAGGGTGTATTTCTGTGTTAAGACTGTTTTCCCAATGCCAGCCACTCCCTTTGTCAGCACTGTTCTGATTGGTTTATTTCTTCCAGGTGAGGCTTTAAAGATGTCTTCTTTTGTGGTTATTGCTTCTAGACCATCTAGTTTCTTGGATGCTGTTTCAATCTGTCTGACCTCATGTTCATTGTTGACCTCTGAAGTCCCTCCATCTGTCATGTAGAGCTCTGTGTAGATCTGATTCAGAAGGGTTGGGTTTCCTGCTTTAGCGAACCCCTCAAACACACACTGGAACTTCTTCTTCAGTGCAGATTTAAATTCATGCTGACACCATTGGAAGTTTCTAGGCGAGGTTCCTAAATGAACCAATAGACAAAATACAACAATCAAGGATTTATTAACTGCACATACTGTAAATGTAATTTTGTCTGTTCCTTCAGACAGAATAAATTTTTCCTTTACTGAGCACTATAAATATTTAGAGCAGTAGCTAATATTTCTCACTTCTCAGCAGACACTCAGCGAACTCCTTCTGCTTCATTATCTTCAGGAAATCCAATGTGATCTTCACAAATGCTTCTCTGCTGCTTTCACTAGGCTCCTCATGTTCACCCTGCAATAAATTGCCATCCTTGCATTGACTCATTAAGCATCTTAGGTCATCTGGAGTCAGAACCTCCTGGATCTTCTTCAACTCACTCTTCACAAATGTGACGATGTTATCCTCCAGCAGCTGGAATAGAATACTTAATGAATGACCCAATCACACCACAACAAAGCCAGTTGTATCACAAATGCTTTAAGTCACACAAAGTAGATAACAGGCTGACATCTGCTAAATGGGTCAAACAAGGCAGAAATGACAGAAACACATGAGATCCTTCTAAAATATGATGTAACACTATAAATTAAGTGTCTTTCATAGTATTTGAATGTGTAAAGAAAGCTGAATTTTGAGCTTAATACAGGTGAAGAAGCTAAAACTTCTGCTAAAAAGAGGTGAAGAAAACAAACAGAGATACACAAAAGTACACACACAAGGACATACAAAGACAGACACACAGCAAAACATAAACACGGACATACAAAGAAACACACAGAGAGCCTGGAGTGTTCTGTGTGTTTCTATGGCAGCCAATCAGTCTAATAGTCTGAATCATTGAATAAAAGAATAAAAATTGGGTTGTACAAACACACACACTCACACTCACACACACACACACACACACTCAGACACATGGAACGTCTGCAGACCAAAGAGAGGCAAAAACCGCAGTTTTTTGGTGATACAAAATGTTGTGTAAATCAAAAAGTAGGTCGGATAGGACCGCAGTTCTTGTATTAAGTGAATCAGCAGGCTTTTGTGAACTTTCAAGGCAATTTTCAGGGCTCTCTGACACTCCATCATGGAGATATGACGAGAGAAGAAACAGCTTCATTTTCAGAGCTTGACTAGTTAAGCAGCAAAAAACAGACAGAAGCAACTAGAAAAAGAAAAAGAAAGAATAAAGAGAAACAGGATCTCAAATAGTGTCAATCCCTGTGAGGCATTCACACAACACAAGCCCCAATGTTTTCTATTTTTCACTTATTTTTTACCTGAAACAAATAATAAATAGATTTTTACTGATCCGCTGATAACATCCAGCTCTCTTTGTTCACTAATCCAATCCAACTTTATTTATAGAGCACTTTAAAGAACAACATGGTTGACCAAAGTGCTTTCCAATAAAAAAAAATACAGAAATAAAAGTTAAAAACAATACATTAAACAGACAAAGATAACAACAACAACAACAACAATAATAATAATAATAATAATAATAATGTAAAACTATTTTTAAGTCACAAAAAGAGATAAAACCACACGTAGCGATAATACAGGGAAAAGAAGTTTCATACAAAACAGGTATATGATCAGAAAAGACGTCATCATAAATTTTAAGGTTATAAACAGGCAAACCATGTGGGGAAAAAAAAAAAAAACAGATCCAGAGTATGTCCACGTTTATGTGTGGGACCAGTGACAGACTGCAAAACATTAAAAGCATCAAGTAGGTTTAGCACAGGGGTGTCCAAACTCTGGCCCGCAGACCCATTTTTAATGGGCCCGCAAGTAATTTTATACATAGATTAGAATATGGCCCGCACTTCAACTTTTGCTTGAGTGTATTGCACTTCTTAGTTTTAACACCAGGGGGAGCTACTGTTGATCAAAGCAGTTGCGCCACCAAAAAGGACAATCACAGAAGAAATTTACCCCAAGTTACTAAACATGGCAGAGCCAAAGAAGCGAAAGGTAGAAAGTGAGTGCAGAAAATTTCAGACACGGTGGGAGAGTGAATATTTGCCTGACCCTGGGTGGCGCTGTCACTTGGTGTTCGCTCGCTCTATGGTAGAGTATCGCTTCTAGGGCTGGGCGATATATTGAGTTTTTTTTAAAAATATCGATATATTTTTATACGAGATACAAGATGTGACAATATCCTTTATATCGATATAGTCTACGTTACGTTATAATTATAGTTGTGGAGCCACAAGTTTGCCTCTCTTTCGTCCACTTTTGTCTTTACGCAACGTTACTCGACCGCGCCTCTCCTTCACTGAACACAACTCCCCCTCCTCTCCCACTGCTTCACCTCAGGGCAGTGACAAGATGGACACGGCAAATCTCCGTTAACGAGTTACTGCGCATCGCCCCGTGCGTGGGGCTGGACGGCATCAACATGTTAACAAGCTAACCACGCTAACCACGATAACGCCATGCAGCCCATAGGGGCTGCAAAGCCTAAGATCCTTTCATTCTCTCAAAAGTTGACAGTGTGCCTTTTGTTAATTCTGGTTGTGCTTGATGACCGCGAACCGATTTTATGTGGTACGCAGCGCTCAGCAATCTGTCAAAAAATGTTTTAGTCCGACTTTGCTAAGCTACGGAGCTGCACCGCTTGATGGATTGTCAGAGCATTACGGCTACCGAGGAGCCTCGCGGAGTGATACGTACTGTGCTTCAACATAATATTACCGTACTGTGTGTGTATAAGGACCATAAATGGCACCTGTAAAGAGACATAGTTATGAAGCGGATTTCAAACTCCAGGCTGTCAGTCACGCAGTAGAACTTGGGAACAGAGCAGCTGTGAAATCTGTCTATGTTATTATGCTCAGTGTCTTTTAGTTTACATTTTGACTGCACAATTGTGAGCTTTTTTGTTATGCACAAAAACAACAGTTTTATTTATGGAGCATTATTATTTAATAAATGCTGATAATTTCTTTTTGAGAAGTTTTTTTCATGTACATCTAAGCTGTATGTTAATAAAAGTGCCTCTGTGAAATCTGGGACACAGTTTGACTAAGAACTCTTTTTGTTCTTACTTTATGGCTTTAAAAAAAATATCGAGATATATATCTTATATCGCCATCCAGCTAATAAATATCGAGATATGAATTTTGGGTCATATCGCCCAGCCCTGATGCTTAGCCTTGTCCACCCCAGCTGTAAAACTCAGAAACCAGTCTTACTTGTTATCATCTATCGTCCACCTGGGCCTTACACAGAGTTTCTGTCTGATTTCTCAGACTTTTTATCTGATTTAGTGCTCAGCTCAGATAAAATAATTATTGTGGGTGATTTTAACATCCATGTAGATGCTAAAAATGACAACATCAACATGGCATTTAATCTGTTATTAGACTCAATTGGCTTCTCTCAAAATGTAAAAGAACCCACCCACCACTTTAATCACACTCTAGATCTTGTTTTAACATATGGCATAGAAACTGAACATTTAACAGTGTTTCCTGAAAACCCTCTGCTGTCTGATCATTTCCTGATAACATTTACATTTACAATAACTGATTACACAGCAGTGGAGAGTAGACTTTATCACAGTAGATGTCTTTTTGAAAGCGCTGTAACTAAGTTTAAGAATATAATCCACCCAGTGTTATCATCTTCAATGGCCTGTACCAACATAGAGCAGAGCAGCTATCTGAACGCTACACCAACAGAGGTCGATTATCTTGTTAATAATTTTACCTCCTCACTACGTACGACTCTGGATACTGTAGCTCCTGTGAAAACTAAGGTCTCAAATCAGAAGTACCTGACTCTGTGGTATAATTCTCAAACACGTAGCCTAAAGCAGATAACTCGTAAGCTGGAGAGGAAATGGCGTGTCACAAATTTAGAGGATCATCATTTAGCCTGGAGAAATAGTTTGCTGCTTTATAAGAAAGCCCTCCACAAAGCCAGAACATCTTACTATTCGTCACTGATTGAAGAAAATAAGAACAACCCCAGGTTTCTCTTCAGCACTGTAGCCAGGCTGACAAAAAGTCAGAGCTCTACTGAGCCAACCATCCCTTTAACGTTAACTAGTAATGACTTCATGAACTTCTTCACAAATAAGATTTCTAT
Organism: Pelmatolapia mariae; assembly: GCF_036321145.2. Lineage (NCBI taxonomy): Eukaryota > Metazoa > Chordata > Actinopteri > Cichliformes > Cichlidae > Pelmatolapia > Pelmatolapia mariae. Next base: position 26,455,162 of record NC_086229.1, read on the forward strand.
CAGTAGAGAAAAAATTACCAATAATCATCCCACAGATGTAATATTATCTACAGCTACTTTTAGTACCATTGATGTTAAGTTAGACTCTTTTTCTCCAATTGATCTTTCTGAGTTAACTTCAATAATTAATTCCTCCAAACCATCAATGTGTCTTTTAGATCCCATTCCTACTAAACTGCTCTAAGAAGTCCTGCCATTAATTAATGCTTCAATCTTAAATATGATCAACCTATCTCTAATAATCGGCTATGTACCTTCATATGCCTTCAAGCTGGCTGTAGTTAAACCTTTACTTAAAAAGCCATCTCTAGACCCAGCTGTCTTAGCTAATTATAGGCCAATCTCCAACCTTCCTTTCATATCAAACATCCTTGAAAGAGTAGTTGTCAAACAGCTAACAGATCATCTGCAGAGGAATGGCTTATTTGAAGCGTTTCAGTCAGGTTTCAGAGCTCATCACAGCACAGAAACAGCTTTAGTGAAGGTTACAAATGATCTTCTTATGGCCTCTGACAGTGGACTCATCTCTGTGCTTGTCCTGCTAGACCTCAGTGCTGCGTTTGATACTGTTGATCATAATATCCTATTAGAGCGATTAGAACATGCTGTAGGTATTACAGGTACTGCACTGCAGTGGTTTGTATCATATCTATCTAATAGACTCCAATTTGTACATGTAAATGGAGAGTCCTCTTCACACACTAAGGTCAATTATGGAGTTCCACAGGGTTCAGTGCTAGGACCAATTCTGTTTACATTATACATGCTTCCCCTAGCCAGCATCATTAGAAGACATTGCATAGCAGTGAAAATGTATGCTGACTCTGGATGGCATTAACTTGGCCTCCAGTAACACTGTGAGGAACCTTGGAGTCATTTTTGACCAGGACATGTGCTTCAACGCACATATTAAGTAAGACTGCTTTCTTCCATTTGCGCAACATCTCTAAAGTTAGAAATATCCTGTCTCAGAGTGACGCTGAAAAACTAGTTCATGCATTTATTACTTCCAGGCTGGACTATTGTAATTCATTATTATCAGGATGTCCTAAAAACTCGCAGAAAAGCCTTCAGTTAATCCAAAATGCTGCCGCAAGAGTCCTGACAGGGACTAGAAAGAGAGAGCAGATTTCTCCTGTTTTGGCTTCCCTTCATTGGCTCCCTGTTAAATCCAGAATTGAATTCAAAATCCTGCTTCTCACATACAAGGTCTTAAATCAGGGGTCGGCAACCCTAGGCATGCGTGCCACCGTTGGCACGCGAAGGGTTAACTGATGGCACGCACGACCATAGCTGGACTGGCCATCGGGCATAAGGGCATTTGCTCGGTGGCCCGATTTTTTTTAAAAATTTTTTGGTGGTGGATTGGCCAGACGCTGGTCGGTGTGTAAAAATAACTCAGTTGTTTGGTGGTGGCTATGGCGGAGCTTCCACAGATTCAGTAAAATTAACAAGTGGTGGAGGCCAGCAGGTGGATGAGGGAAGGGGAGGCAGGAGGAGGAGAGACCCGAGGCAGCCGCCGGTCGGAGCGTCAGGTGAACTGAACTTCAGGTAAGAAGTTATGACCTGCAGTCTATCTGGGTCAGATATAAACCAAGTTTAGGTGGAGTTTATTTTCGTTGTGCTGACTTTTTACAGTCAGTTACAATAACTCGTACTGCGTACTAGCTAGCATGAACTTTATTTTATTCAAAAGGTTAGTTAGTAGAGTTGCCAACCGTCCCGTACAAACGGAATCGTCCCACATTCAGAGAAATTATTACGCGCTTCGTGTTGAGCTGAGAAGGAACACAGTTTGTCCCGGACTTCAGCCAGGATGGAAAAAGACACAAAGCTGGAGTTATTGTGTCTTTGCTACACAGCTGCATCTTCTTCTCCTCTCATTCTCTCCCCCTCCCTCTCCTGTTGCTACTTTAATCATGAAACTGATCAATGATCAGCTGATCAGCTTTTCTCTCTTGTTTATATATCGCCCACTTTGCGCCAGAAAGAGGAAACCGCCGGATGTCGCGCTAAACAACAGCAGCAAAGCTGCTGGTCATGATATCGGTTTGTATATCTGGTGAGAGGGAAACATGAAGATGAAACCAGGAGATGTCCTTACTGAATCACCAGAGCTGAACAGGTGATGGAGAAACAGGTTTACCTTTTAGGTGACATGGATGAGTTGAAGGGAAGTTATGAACAGTTTCTGAGAGACAAATAACACCAGGATCCTTTTCTCAGTAGCTGACAGCTGGTAACTGTGCAGGGGCGGCTCTAGCAGAGTTTTGCCAGGGGGCCAGGTAGGGTATTAACAGGGAAAGGGGGGCACAAAGAAATACTTTCTTATTCTCATTTAAAATGTCTGGCTGTTATTAAATAATTATCTGAAGCTCACAACCAAAGTTTTTATCTGACGTAAAATGTATAGAAATCATACATTTACCAACAAGACAGTGTACATCACTGTCACAGCAGCGTTTGTTTTCATTCAAAGGCTTTATGGCTTTAATATCTGGGGGGCCGGTCTTTAGTCAAAATGCATCCATAGACTCGAGACACAATGCATTTTTGGGACTTTCAGGTGTATGGACCAATGTTTTATTTTCTGATCAAACCAGAAATCTTTAATGAGCAGCTAGATTTGTCTCGCATTAACTGGCTGAGTTAATGCCAGTTAATGCGACATCGAAGCAGCTGGAATCTACAGCTGTGTGTGTTCATGGAGCTTGCATTTTCACCTGCTGAACATCACTACCTGACAAGTTTAACTGTCTTCAGAACATTGCAGAGGCCTTATTGACAGTATTTGGCTCTACATATCTGTGTGAGCAGATTTTCTCTCACATGAGTGTCCTCAGGTAGCCGTCTGAATGCTGGACACTCGGAGACCTGTGTCTCTGAGTGGGAGACCAGAGATCACATTAACATGTGTGTCTCTGTATTAACAGACATACCATATTGGCCCAGTTTATTTTTCTTATCATTGTTGTGAGGAGACCATAAATAGCATTTGTATTTTCTGTTGTACAGTTCATTTGCTGTTATGGATAAAAAGTGTCTTTTTTTGTTTCAAAATAGCTGATAACTATTCGCCGATAGCTGCCAACATCTGCGAACAAATATAATTCTATAAAGTGGTTCTATATAATGTGTAGCTGTTAATATAGAGCGTTATTAAATTTATTGCTAATGCAATCATATGGCACACTGACTTCTGAGGAAATTTTAAATGGCACTCGCCATCAGAAAGGTTGCCTACCCCTGTCTTAAATAATCAGGCCCCATCTTATCTTAATGACCTTGTAGTACCATATCACCCTATTAGAGCACTTCGCTCTCACACTGCAGGCCTACTTCTTGTCCCTAGAGTATTTAAAAGTAGAATGGGAGGGAGAGCCTTCAGTTTTCAGGCCCCTCTTACGGTGGCCCTGAAGTGCAAACCACAAAAACAAATCACAAAACGCAAAAACAAATTGAAAAGCACAGAAACAAATTGAAAAGCGCAAAAACAAATCTCTTAACGCAAAAACAAATTGAAAAGCGCAAAAACAAATTCACTTAACACAAAAACAAATTCACTTAACGCAAAAACAAATTGAAAAGCGCAAAAACAAATCACAAAATGCACAACAAATTGAAAAGCGCAAAAACAAATTGAAAAGCGCAAAAACAAATTCACTTAACGCAAAAACAAATTCACTTAACGCAAAAACAAATTCACTTAAATTGAAAAGCGCAAAAACAAAAACCAAACCGGAAGAGGTAGGTACCAATGCTGCAACAACAGGCATCACTGATTGGATGATGGATCCGGTAGCCTTTTGAACCGGAAGTTGTTCTGTTCGGAAGTTTGGTGACTGCTCTACCAACTTTTTTCCACAACTCGGACAAAACATGTTGGCTGTATCCAAATTCAGGGTCTGCAGCCTTAAAGGCTGCATTTTAAGGCCGATTACGTCACAGCGGCGCGCCGAAGGCTGTCCCAATTCAAAGGCTGCTCGAAACGCGGCCCTCAAATTCGGCCTTCATTTCCATGAATTTTAAGGCTGTGGCGGTGTAGACTTCGTGGCCCAACATATCTCACAATTCATAGCGCGGCAGTCACGCGGCAGACGGCAGAAGCATAGCGGCCGAAGAGTAAACTGTTAAACGTAAGTACTGAATATGATGTCACTTTTTTATGTGCAAATGTTTAATAATGAGGAACATTAAAACATTACTGTTGGCCACATGTCGACAAAGTTATTTGCCATTAGCGATGTTTGTACTTTCAGCGTTTACTTTGTTTTAAAGCATTTAAAATACAATAGTTGACCTTAATCTTACAGAGAATGTGATGATTTTATGGATAATTAAAGTCAGTCATATATCCACAAACACAACAAGCTGAAAGTCAGTGATGCTGCTCGGTTTGCAGTCCTGAATATCACGGCACAAGCAGCATTCACTGCACTGTTAATGTTAGCTATGTTATATTGCTGCCTCTGTTCGGTGGTGTCGAGCCAAACGGACTTTAACGTGTGTTTGAACGAGCTGACGGTTCACTCGTTAAGCTGAAAGAAAGATGCTTTAATCACAGGAGTAACACATGTGTCCACTGCACCATCTGGGAACTCTTCTTGTTTAGCACTCGTAATAACACAAACACTAAATCCTACTGTTTGTAGCAGTGTGTACAAATGAGACTGTCACCTGTCTGTCTGTCCTGCACTCTCTCTCTGTTTCTTTCTCTCTGATTGTGGAATAAAAGTATGAACATGTATTTATAAGTTACACTTGTGTTTGAATCCTGCAGCTTATCACACATTTGATTTCCATGTGTGACAACTGGAAGTGTCCAGAGTGAGGACAGACTGAGGGACCCACTGCTGCACATCATCTGTGAGGCTTTGCACCCCTGATGATCCACCAGGACAAACTCAGCAGTGTGTGAGGAAGAGGAGGAGGAAGAGCCAGCAGCAGCTGACAGATGGAGAGAAAAGACAGACTGTTCCCTGTTTGTGAAGGACTGCTAGGAAAGTTTAAAAAAAAAACTAATTATCTGTCCTGAATCATTATTAGGTAATGTTCAGATAATTTGATCATTCCAGGGTTTTCAGTGTGGGAGAAAGTACTCAGGGCCTTCAAGTTACACACTATGAAAGGCAGCAACAAGTTTAATATTCAGAAACCTAAAGTATGTATCAGCAGCAGAATGGAGCTAAAAATAAATGTTTGTTTCAGTTCTATGAAGCTTTGAGTATTTTGGATTAGTAGCACTGCTGTGTTTGTTGCATCATATTGTTATGATATAGTCTGAGGTAAGTTGATCTATAGTGTTACATCATATTCTATAAGGATGTTATGTGTTTGTAGACTTTCTGCCCAGTTTGACCCATTTAGCAGAAGTCAGCCTGTTTAAGGCTCTGATATCTATTCTGTATGACTTAAATCAGTTATGACATGGTCTGATTTTCTCACCCAATAAAGGAATATTTCATATATCAGTCTACTCTTTGTTTATCAGAAACAGTTTTCACAGCTCGTACATTTTCTTTTTACACATACATGTAAGCATTGAGCCAAATTTAGTAATGCCAACATATTACACGGACAATATTTGTCTCTTATATATAATACATCTATATATACACTGTCAAAGATACTTGAGTGTCTTTGAGTGAAGATTTAAGGTGATAGGACATATAAATAACTGCAACTTGAATCTTTACTGAAGCTCAGTATTAGACACAGAGTTCACTCATGAATTTCACTCACATGTGCTGTACCAGTGTACCTGCACATGTGATGTGACAATAGAAGTGATTTGATTTGAGAGTTCAAACTCACTGCTGTGATAACTTATGATTAATATAATAACTATAATATTGGCCATATCATATTTACACTGACTTTAGTCTCATGAACAACATTAGCTAATTGCTATTTACTAGCTAATCTTAAATGACTCTTCAGTACAGATATGAAGGCCAGCAATCATATTTTACAGTCCTGTGGTCTCAGCCTCAGATACTTATTAAATCACACAAAGATCGTGTAGAAACAAACACACGAACAAAATATGTTCTCCTTCATTTCCGTCAAAGCTGTATGAAACGTTTCCAGCGGTTGGTGTTATGGTTGCTAGGCAACCTGGGCAGCGCGACGGAGGCTAGACCGTCCCATTTCACAAGCCTCGCACTTCTGGCCTTAGCGGTCTTTAAGTACGCGGCCCTTGAGGATCGTTGAGGCTGCGTACTTTAAGGCTGCAGACCCTGAATTGGGATACAGCCAACATGTTTTGTCCGAGTTGTGGAAAAAAGTTGGTAGAGCAGTCACCAAACTTCCGAACAGAACAACTTCCGGTTCAAAAGGCTACCGGATCCATCATCCAATCAGTGATGCCTGTTGTTGCAGCATTGGTACCTACCTCTTCCGGTTTGGTTTTTGTTTTTGCGCTTTTCAATTTGTTGTGCGTTTTGTGATTTGTTTTTGCGCTTTTCAATTTGTTGTGCGTTAAGTGAATTTGTTTTTGCGTTAAGTGAATTTGTTTTTGCGCTTTTCAATTTGTTGTGCATTTTGTGATTTGTTTTTGCGCTTTTCAATTTGTTTTTGCGTTAAGTGAATTTGTTTTTGTGTTAAGTGAATTTGTTTTTGCACTTTTCAATTTGTTTTTGCGCTTTTCAATTTGTTGTGCATTTTGTGATTTGTTTTTGCGCTTTTCAATTTGTTTTTGCGTTAAGTGAATTTGTTTTTGTGTTAAGTGAATTTGTTTTTGCGCTTTTCAATTTGTTTTTGCGTTATGAGATTTGTTTTTGCGCTTTTCAATTTGTTTTTGCGTTAAGAGATTTGTTTTTGGTCCGTGTACTTTTCGGTATTTGAAGTTTCGTTTCAGAAAGTATAATTTAAAAAAGAAAATGAGACACTTATTTAATTCTCAACTTAAAAAGCTAAAATGAAAAACGTAAAACAATTGTTTTTTTCATTTTGTCCTTTCGCACATCAGAAACGAAAAACCCAAGAAAAAAGAACGAGAAAGGGCCCTTTATTTATTTTGTCTGAACCGGAAGTTTTAGTAGGTCAACAACCTGTACAAGTGATGCGCAAACTTATGGCAAACACTGTAGTGTGGACATCATGACGTTGGAAAAATACTCAGACGTGATCATGGAGATGGCAAAACAAGGCCTGTCATCGGAAATTATATCAGAGCGTCTGTCATATGAACACGGGGAAGTGAGAGGATTTTCTGCGAGAAATGTTAGAAAGTTTTGTGCTGAGCAAATCACTAGCTGTCGACTCTCGGACACACGGTTGGAGCTTGAGGTGACACAAGCTATAAATGAGGTAAGGTACTTTCTTCCTTCACCTTATGACTGTGTATGGTTGTCTTAACTGGGTTGTAAGGGGGTTAGTCTAGACTGTGTGCGCGCGCCCGCGCGTTTTAGCGTCTTGCGGGTGGTGGGTAACGTTAGTTATTTTAAAGATGTCTCTCACTGGTATTTGTACAGTTAATTAGCACAATACTTTAGCTTTACACATTTGCTTTCAGAATAAGCTACTTTACATTTGTTGTTCTAGTAGTAGCATGATCTTTTATTTTAAACAGGTGGGCCCAACATATGGCCGCAAAATGATGAAGGGCTATCTGTCCACAAAAGGGGTACATGCTGCAGAGGGACGAATTGGGTCAATTTTAAGAGAGGTGCATCAACCTTATCATGAAGCAAGACGCCAGGTAGCCTATGTTATTTAATCTTCCACTAGAACTGTATTCCAATGTTCTTTGTCATATTTGTGATATACATCATGTAATGGTAGGGCCTAATTCTGTTTAACAGATGTACGCCCTGCTTTAACAGTTACTTGACTCTTCCTCAAACGTATGATCAAATCTGCCTTTATCCAGTCAGCTGTCATTTATTTTTGTGATTTTTTTGTAAGGGAGCTCGGAATCTTAATCCCACACCGTACCATGCTGAATGCATGGGGCACAAGGTTCACCTGGACCAAAACGAGAAACTTGTAATGTTTGGAGTCACCCATGTTTTAGCTGTAGATGGATTCAGTAAAAAGATTGTGAGTCATTCCACAATGCCAATCAAAAACAACTTGAGCATCTATGAATATGTTTTCAGGTAATACAACCTCTCAAACCATTTATTTCATCTTAAGTGTTTTGATGGACATGTTAGTCATATTGGACATGAGCTGCACCCAAATTTACAATATTTGAATTTAAATTAGACATGCAACAGATGGGTCTGGTTATGTTCCTGAATATAATATATTAAGAACTTACCAAACATTTTGATCAACATTTTCTATTAATGTAAAAATAAATAAAATGGAATTGCACATGAATCATTTAACTACTTTATTGCAATTAATCAGTGTTCATTTATGAATGGAACAAGGTTCTTGGATTTCCACATATCTTTCAATTGTTCTGACATACATCTAAAGTCTGAGCATGACAGTGACATTGCAAAGAAACTTAAGAAATATATGTTGTCCTACTACAACTAAAATATTACCCAAAAAAAACATGAATGAATACATTCAAAATAATAACACCTTTGCTGGTCTTAAAGCAAAATAGTTAATAAATGTTCTTTATTTTTCCTGTACCAGACCTGCAGTGATCACCTATGGTATGTGGGACCAGGTGCGAGTAGACCATGGAAAGGAATTTTATTTAACACTGTTCATGCAAGAGATGCTGTCACATCATCGCTTCAATCAGGAGAGACTGCCTTATTTACAGACCTCATCCACAAGAGTAAGATTTAAGTACCATTAACATCAGCTGAAATTCTTATACTATTACGTGTACTACTACGTACATTTAAGACATGTTTCTTTTAACTCTTTTAGAACCACACAGTTGAAAGGATTTGGCCTGAAATCAACAACCGTGTCAACTACCCACTAAAAACTGCCCTACTCCAGCTGATGGACCAGGAGGAGATAGATATGGAGGATAACCTTGTGCGATACTGTGTGTCCAATCTAACCTGTCAGCTGTGTAACATTGGTCTTGCAAGTGTGGTAGAATCATGGAATGCTCATAGAATCCCAGGTAAAAAAAAAAAAAAAAAAAAAGTCAGATTGCTTACAACCCTGATAATGAACATTTAAACACCTCCTCTATTTTTTACAGGAAAAGGCATACCAAATCACTTTGCAGAACATGGGTGTAAAAGAAGAATTTCTCCAGAGCTCTTGCCAAATGCACTTGAAGCAGCAGACCTTTACAGGCAGCACTTGGGATCTGCACTCAAAGAATATTCGACTTTTGGAGTTGATCCCTTCACAACCGAACAGGACAAACTTAGAACAGAGAGTCATTTTGCAGAAAAATATCCTGATATTTCACATTTGTTTTTTAGAGCCGTAAATGGTGACTTTATGCCATACAAAGAAGCTCTGCTCTGTCTCATAAACATAACTCAGAGAAATGTATGAACCACTGCATCTGTAAACTGTACAGAACAGACAAAAAAAAAATCAACTGACTGTAAACATTTGTGTGTACACACTACATTACTCCTCTGCAAAAAAAGATTTCAATACAGAAAATGCAGCTGTTAGACCAGTAATTTGTAGAACTCCGTTGTTACTCTCCCTGCATTTTGCACAGTGCTGTGATGTCTCTTGCCACTGTTCCACACATGTCTTGCAGCCAATAATGCTTCTGCAGCACAGTGAGAACACTGGATCCTCAATGATGTCTGCAAAAGTAAATCAGATAAGTGAGACTGTTATCCATTTATGTTGAATTTAGTTCAAACTATAGGTTCAAAGTCAGTCTTGACATAAATTTACAGACAGCATGCAGAATATTTTTGGTTATTCTGTAATTACTCTTGTTCACGCTGTTCTGAGAAAGTCCCTGTCTATATTTTTGTCTATAATTGATGAGGGGCAAAATCAGTACATTTTCTCAATTAGCAAGCAAGAAAAATGAAAAAGTTACAGGTACTTGATTCAATATATGCAACTACAGTCCCATTTTAAATGTGAACTTTTTAGTTTTGCATTACTGTGAACAGTGTACCGTCACCCATACTGACATTGTAATCAATTTGAAAAGCTATACTTTCATAGTCAAGATTGCAAGGAGAACCCAAATTAAATGTGCATGTAAACTTTTGAATGTTATGTTACAGTAGACCTGCATCTTGATTGTCTGTGCCTAAGTATTTAAATGGACACTGCTGAATAAAGAGCCTATGTTTGGTAAAAAAATGTTTGTCCAAAGTAATGATTGAATGTGGTTTGACATTGTTTTAATTGTAATTAAAATGTTAGTGTAGATGTAATGTATTTACTAAGCAACATTTGAACATACTCATACAAACCACGCAGCTAAATCCCTCCTTGAGTGTCTGCAGCTTGGGGGTTGTGACTTTCTGGGCAACTGCAAGATCAGTGAGCTCTTTGATTGCTGCTGTGACAGCTGGCAGACTTTGAGATGCCAACACCAACTCTTCTATTTTGTCACTCACTTCTCCCAAACTGGCACTGTCATCATCTTTACGGCTGCTACAAATAAAAATGGATAATCAGATGTCAAAGCTACTTACTGGCTTAAAGAAACATCACATCACTTACTGATAGATGATGATTTATGTAGTGATGTCTTACTGCTATTATAGGATTTAAATCAAATTAATTCTTCTATATTGATGTTCATCCTATAGTATATACATATTTATTCACATACCTCAGTTTCTTCCTCTTTGTTCCCTGGAGGCAATTAAAGTCTTGTTCAGGCACAGCAAGAATTTTTCGTGCATTTTGTCTCCAGTACTGTGACCCTACAGATGAAAAACAAAACCAAAGAAACCTGTTTAGAAGCCAATACCATATTACCCAATAAATATTACAAAGAGTCTGGTAAGACATGTCTCTCCATAAGATATGGGCTTTAGCTGTAATATTATGGCTCACCTGTTGTGCCCTCCGACTCCAGAATTGCATTGCCCTGTGCATCTGTCAAAATTATTGGGTTGTAATTACCAATGGCATCTTGCACTTTTCCTACTATCCCTTGAAGCGTAGCCTCAGACTCCAGGAATCGTACAACCACCATTCTATTGGGAATCAACCTCCCACCAACTACATCTGCAAAGTACACTGATCTGTAAAACAAAACATAATAATTTTACATATCTTGTAAAAGACAGCAGGCCACAAATCCATTCAGTGATTGCTATAGGCAAATTGTACTAAAACAGCTTTGCTATTCTTAACAATTCAACTATCCATGCACCTTATGTTTCTTTTTATTTTGCCTGTTCTGTAATTTAATATTCAAGAACACAGACTCATCCTACCTCTGAAATGTTTTGGAGGACATAGGGGAACTTGAAGTAGCCTGCTGTGAACGTGAAGGTGCAGACGCTGCCACAGCTGGTGCTCGCATAAATGCAAAACGCTGCCCGCTGGAACCTGCTGTTGGAATTGACTCCATGTCTTCTCCGTGGACTTCATAGTGACCTCTGGGTGTAAGGTCTAATGCGCTGAAAACACCAGAGACCGCACCGGGGAACATAGCCACGTTTGAATCATCCGTGATGTACAGAGTATGCGCGGATACCTGTTTAAGAAAAGTTTCCGTAAATCACGTTGCTCTGCTAACGTGTTACTCCTGTGCACACGGTTAATAGGCTCTAAAGGCTTACTTATTAGCTAGTAGCCGGTAAAAGTCAATGAATAACTATTTACACATTAGCACATGTGCACAATTCACATATTAGCACAATGAAGACGGCTAGACATAGTATTAGTAAAAGTAGGCCTACATGAAATCACCAAATGTTAACGTTAGCCGTTCCGCAGTAAGGAAGAACAATAACGTTCATAAAAAAACTGCTGAAAGCAAAGTTTGCGAAGTTTACATATCTACCTGAAAGATGCGACCCAGTTTTTCTGCAGTCATGTCTTCGTCCCGGAGTGTCACTCTCTTAGTTTTCCTAAAAACAACGTAATGGTCCATCCTCTGTTTATTCCAGTGTAACTTTAAGGCCGTCGATCTCTTGTGTGGGGGACGGTGTGCGCGCGCCATAAAAAAACGCGCAGAAGAAGTACTTCCCGTTTCAGACATTGAAAATGCGTCTATTTTTTTGTTTTTGCGCTAGTATACTTTCATTATTTGAATCACGAAGAAATCCAAAAAAGCACGTCTAATTTTAAGTGTATGACGGCTATTTGTTACCACCGAATGAAAAAACAAGTTATTTTCGCCCATTTTATTCTTTATCAAAAATTAAAAAAATGAAAATTCTTTTAAATATCGTTTTTTCGTTTTGGTTTCTGAAACAAAACTTCAAATACCGAAAAGTACACGGACCGTTTTTGCGCTTTTCAATTTGTTTTTGCGCTTTTCAATTTGTTTTTACGTTTTGTGATTTGTTTTTGTGGTTTGCACTTCAGGGCCACCGTACCCTCTTCTGTGGAACCAGCTTCCAGTTTGGATTTGGGAGACAGACACTATCTCTACTTTCAAGATTAGGCTTCTAACTTTCCTTTTTGCTAAAGCATATAGTTAGGGCTGGACCAGGTGACCCTGAATCCTCCCTTAGTTATGCTGCAATAGACGTAGGCTGCCGGGGATTCCCATGATGCATTGAGTTTTTCCTTTCCAGTCACCTTTCTCACTCACTATGTGTTAATAGACCTCTCTGCATTGAATCATATCTGTTATTAACCTCTGTCTCTCTTCCACAGCATGTCTTTATCCTGTTTTCCTTCTCTCACCCCAACCGGTTGCAGCAGATGGCCCCGCCCCTCCCTGAGCCTGGTTCTGCCGGAGGTTTCTTCCTGTTAAAAGGGAGTTTTTCCTTCCCACTGTCGCCACTGCTTGCTCATAGGGGGTCATATGATTGTTGGGTTTTTCTCTGTACCTCTGAAGCGCCTTGAGGCGACTTTTGTTGTGATTTGGCGCTATATATAGCGATATAAAGAAAAATGAATTGGACTGAATATTTCTTCAAAGAATTAAAGGGGAAGTGTGTGTGTTTGATCTGCACTGAAACTGTGGCAGTTATGAAAGAGTATTATGTACGACGTCATTATGAAACCAAACATCAGGCCTATGCATCCTACACTGGTGCTGAGCGAGAGCAGAAATTAAAGCAAAGGGTAGCTGTCCTGCGGGGTCAGCAACAGTATTTTTTTCGTGCTCAAATTGTCCAGAAAAAGGCTCCAATAGCAGCTATGAGGTCGCCCAACTCATCGCAAGACATGGCAAGCCTTTTTCAGATGGAGACCTCATAAAACTCTGCCTCGTTAAAGTCACCGAAATAATGTGCCTGTAAAAAGTGCAGGACTTCAACAACGTCAGCATGTCCAGAAATACAGTTGTGTGACGCATTGAAGACTTGTCAGCCAACATTAAACTGCAACTGTCTGATAAAGCTGTGCTTTTGATTTTTACTCCATCGCATGCGATGAGAGCACCGATGCCACAGACGCCGCACAGCTGCTAATTTTTTTGCGGGGAGTGGACGAGAGCACGAGCGCTTTAGGTGAGTAAAAAATATATTCCACAGTACACGTGTGTTAATAAGCATGCATGTGCAGGTACACATGCTTCAAATATCAATAATGCGCATCAATTCTGTCACTACCCTGCTTTTGCGCACCACTTTCTTATATGCGTTTTTCTTGTTAACACACAGAGTACACACCGCTGTGCGCAGCGCACGCACACGCAAAGTCAGCTGATTTCATCTGATGCAGATTTGCTCCTTGATCAAGTGACATTTGTCCGAATTTTTGGCACGAGTGGCGTACGATCAGCACCGCAGCTAGATGGCCCGATTTACATACCCAGCGCAGCTGATACTCACCAGAATAATTTACTAAAATTATATGCACTCCTGTTATTAAGTCCAGTTCAGTCTATTAATATTGATAACGGTTTCAAATGAACGTTAATAGATGTTTTGCTAAGCCTAATAACTTAAATAACAAGCTTGAAATTTACCCATCCCATTTTCCCCTTTATTGTTTTTCTCTGTGCTGTAAATCTTCTGTCTAAGAAGAAATGTGCTGCTGTTCTGAGAATGAGCTACCAAACCTTTTTCTGAATAAATCAATAAAGATCCATTTATGGAAAGCTCTGATGAAGGCAGTTTTGTCTTTAATTATATTCAACAATATAACACATTTGACCACTTTTAAGTGATTTTTCTAACTTTAATACGTTAAGGTTATATACCTTATATAACCTATATATGCCCAGCCCCTCCTATATTTTTATGTATGTGGCCCTCAGTGAAAAACGTTTGGACACCCCTGGTTTAGTAGGACAACAACACATAAATATTCATATCGCCAAGGATTAAAACCTTGTCATACTTTGGCATTATTTCAGCCAAGAACTCAGACGAGTCATTAATAAAGTTCCTGTTATATTTAGGTGGACAGTAAATCGCCGCACAAGGAACAGAATGACTGCTACCAAGCTCAAACATATTCAATTCAGAACTGGAGAAAATGACAGGTGACGACAGTGAAAATTATTTTTATACTTTTCACTGTTACTTTCGTCTAATTTGACTCTCGCAAATGGATGTTTGTGTCTGTGTGTGCCTCCCAGGCAACTCCCAGGGCCTCCAAAGTATGGAGGCCTATCTCCTCTCACCACACTCCCTGCCGGTGACTGATGCCCTCAGGGGTCGGTGCATTAGTGGTTCTTGGTGTCCGGGGCTGGGCGCTCAGGCATGTACCAGCTCACTCCCGGTGGCTACTTGGCGGGGCCTGGTGCCTGTTGCTCGGTCAGGCCTCTTCTGGGGCGTAGGGGACCCTCCGGCCTCCGGACTCTGGGCCTGCGGCTCTGTTCACTCTGGCACAGCTGGCTGCCGGCAGAGCCGGCGGGCACGCCAGTGCAGCCCCCTCTGGCTTCTGCTCCGTGGCTACTGGGTGACCCCCTTGTCTGGGGATCTACTCAGCCCTTCCCAGGAGGGTGGCATGGATGCCCCTCCGGTGGTCCTCCTTGGGCTCTCGCACTCTGGGGCCTCTGGATGTCTGGAGCCCGGATCTCCTCCATGCCTGCTTCAGGCCCTGGGGGACGGGGCTATGGGCCTCCACACCCTCTAGCAGACCGTTACATGTGGAAACCTTTTGAATACAAGCGCGTTGATCCACACAGGTGTGCACACGGGTGTTCACTGTTCATAGACATAAACTACACCTTTCTTAGCTGCTACTTCAAAGCACATTGTGCGCTGTCGGTCCTGCGTGCTGCACAACAACATTCAATATTTAGTATTTACTGCTGTGTACACTTAGCTAGATTAATGTGATGGTGTTGTGTTTATTATGTTGCTTTGTTTTTTTGCTTGTTTTCTCTTCTTTTTCTCTCAACAGGTGATCCAGGAGATTTTTTTAAGCGCCCTTTCTCACTGTCCCTCTTCCCTTCTGAGGGTTTTCTTTTCCTTCATCTTTCTTTCTCCCTTTCCTATCCCCCAGTCATGTCTGTCCCGTGTGTAACAACTGAAAATAAAATAAAATAAAAAATAACAACAAAGGTCGATCAAATAGACCAATACGGCAAGGCCTTGATAATCCACTTGGTAAAGTAAATCCATTTGGTATCCTTGTTGGCCTTCAGACAACAAGGATATCTGACGGCTAAAGAACCAAATGGGATAGGCAAAAAAAAAAAAGAAAAGAAAAAAATCTCACTCAGTTATGTATGGTATATGTGGTATATGTCCACCTACATAACAGCAGCTGGCTACACCCTGTAATGGCTACACCCTTTATTTTATGTATTGATCACATTAGTAATAATAACATCACTTTGTCACTTAGTTATATACATGTCAGATAGCACCACAAGTATGTCTTTATGCTCTATTACACCATACAATGCCCTACTGTGTGTGTGTGTAAGTTCATGTTAAACAGATGGTGAAAAACAAAGGTGCCTCCCTCATCAGACCGTAGGAAGGATTCGAGAGGTAAATCTCCAGGTGATGGATAAGTTAAAAACAAAGGTGTCTCTCTCTCTCTCTCGAAGGAAAGGTTTCAAGGATAATTTGAGTTGAAGGTATAAAACCACATGATGTGCTGTCAAATGCCTTTTGTCTCTGTGTTTCTGTGTGTGTGTATAAGATATGAGGGCGGCAGCCATCGTGACACAGCATTTTGGCATTGGACCTGAATGCTCTCTCCACTGCAATGTATATAATAAACTCCACTTTAAAAAGGCGCTCACCAAGTGTTTACAGTTTATTTAAAACTTCCATAACAACCCTTCTACACAGCTAACAATACGACTATTCTTGTTCATTTTCTGGTTCATTCTCCCATGTTAATTAATATAATTCTATCCTTTCTAGATTACCACTCAAACTTCTCCATAGACTTCACCCAGTGCAAAATGCAGCTACCTATGTCATTGCCAGAATACCTTCTATTTAGCATATTGCTCCTGTCCTTCAAACACTTCACTGGATTCCTGTAAAGTATGACATTAATTTTACTCTAAGATCCTACTTCACTGCTACTGTTACCATTTGCTCACATCATGGGCTTTGGAGCTTTCAGCTGAGTGGACAGTTGTGTTTAAAACTACCTGCTGCACCACATTCACAAATTTTAATTTTCACCCTAGTTCTAAAGCCAGACTTAAAACCATTTTTTTTAAACTTGCGTATTCTGATTTGTGCTTAATATTTATAATTTTATGATGTATTCACTTCACAACATGGAAATAACTGTGAATAGAATAGATGTAAAAGTAGTTGTTGTACATGTACCTTAAATAAGGAGTCCAGGTGTGTTTGACGCTGCTGAGCAGACTGACCACTGGGAACCTCTGAGCTCTCCTGGTCCACTCTGTGGAGGAATTAGAGTCAGAACAATACAACAAAACATTGTAATCGAAATGCAACCTAAGATGCTGGTGGTCCTCCACATTATACAAAACAACAAATAAACAAAACAACAACAAAAACGCACAAGTGGGAGCTGACACTATTTGAACATTAACAATATACAATTCCAGAACAAAAGTTCACTAGCAATATTTATCTTTGTTAAAAGTATTTTTTGTGAATCCAATGAAGATATTACAAATATTACGGAGTCTTTGAACCTTGATTGCCATCCAGGACGGGTGCAAATGTTTGAATTGACTTATCAGTTGTAACATAGTCTGCACAGCACGTATAAAAGTGGACAGTCCTCCAGGTCCCCTTAATCAAATAAACCTCAGCATGTATTCTCAGAGCTGTACTGCAGTTTTGTTAGAGCACACACTGACTTTTGATTATGTTTTGTTTTTTTCATTATAGTGGGCTAAGTACTAAAATGATCAAAACTTGATCCAAGACTTTTATTATACACGGAATTCTGTAAAGCAGCAGCTTATGTACATATCTTTCTTGTGTAAGTGTAAATATGTCTGTGTTATTGTGTAAATACTTATGCTATCGTGTACTTCACACACATGGAGAAATGCCAAACTGCCTTTCATTGTTCTTGTAACAGCGACAATAAAGAGCTATTCTATTCTGATGACTGTTTTGCAATTCTTTCTTTTCTCTAGGAGTTTACTCCTAGAGAAGATCTTATAAACTTAATTTTTATTATGTGGAAACTGAAAGCAGAAATCCATATCAGGGTAGGCTTGATAAAGTGACCCTGAATGGGAAGAGCAGACAAGTAGAAAAGAATGGATGGATGAATGAAGGGATGGACATATTTAATTTAGGGATATTTGTTGGATAATGAAGCTGTAACAGATGGGAGACTTTTTAAATACATTCTTGAGAACAAACAATCCTGCTTCTTCCCTTTTTGGCTGCTCCTTTCAGCTGTCCTCCTGATATACTCATTTGAAATCTTGTCCATAGTCAACTTAGTGCCACCACATCCAAGCCCTATAACATGGTCTCACTATCATCTTGTAAAGTTTCCCTTTCACTCCTCCTGCGATCCTTCTGTCACAAATCACTCTTGACATTTATAATCACCCCCTCCACCAGGGCTGGACTGGGACAAAAAATGGGCCCAGGCATGTTGACTAGAGACCGGCCCACCAGGTATTATAGGAAAAGCCATAAAGCCTTTGAATGAAAACAAACGCTGTTGTGACAGTGATGTACAGTCTTCTTGGTATATGTATGATTTCTATACATTTGACATCAGATGAAAACTTTGGTTGTAAGATACGGATAATTATTTGTTGAAAGCTAGAAATTTTAAATGAGAATAAGAAAGAAAAGTATTTTTTGTGCCCCCCTTTTCTTGTTAATGCCCCACATGGCCCCCTGGCAAAACTTTGCTAGACCCGCCCCTGCACAGTTACCAGCTGTCAGCTACTTAGAAAAGGATCCTGGTGTTATTTGTCTCTCAGAAGCAGTTCATAACTTCCCTTCAACTCATTCATGTCACCTAAAAGGTAAACCTGTTTCTCCATCACCTGTTCAGCTCTGATGATTCAGTAAGGACATCTCCTGGTTTCATCTTCATGTTTCCCTCTCACCACATATACAAACCGATATCACGACCAGCAGCTTTACAGCTGTGGCTCCAGCAAACATCAGCTGATACTAGAAATTAATATTAAATAAATTCTAACAGCTGATCAAGCTTAAAGGTGCTGCTGTTGTTTAGCCTGACAAACGCTGGTTTCCTCTTTCTGGCTCAAAGTGAGCGATAAACAAACAAGAGAAAAGCCGATCAGCTGATCATTGATCAGTTTCATGATTGAAGTAGCAACAGGAGAGGGAGGGGGAGAGAATGAGAGAAGAAGTGGCAGCTGTGCAGCGTAACAGCAAAATAACTCCAGCTTTGTGTCTTTTTCCATTCTAGCTGAAGTCCGGGACAAACTGTGTTCCTTTTCGCCTCAATACGAAAGGCGTAATATTTTCTCTGAATACGAGACAATTCCGTTTTTTAACTGGATGGTTGCCAACTCTACTAACCAACCTCATGAATAAAATAAAGTTCGCTATCAGTAACAACATAGCACCCACAGAAACTCCGTCATGCTAGCTAGCACGCAGAACGAGTTATTGTAACTGTTTGCTGAAGTGGATTTTCAGCTGTTTAGAAACCAAAGGCTTGTTTTAAAGACACAGTTTAAATGGGATTGAGGGAATGACATGTTTGAACTGCAGTTTATATTCAACAACATCAAACAGTTAAAACAAAGAGTTCATGTTACTAACAGCTCACCTCTCTGCAGCAGACAGAGGCTGGGATTTAAATTGAATGATGAAATGTTTAGACTCATCACTCTGTAAGGACACAGAGCTGGGTGGAGGTCCAGGCTGGTTCCTGTGAATAATGATGGAGCAGTGATGTGAGTGCTGAGCTGTGACATGGAGAAGAGTCATGGACAGTTAGAGATGGTCATCTCACCTCTGAGCTTTGGTCTGGCTCTCATGTTCCCCACACAGAGTGCTTTTAGAGGGAGGGACTCCCTCCTCTCTGTCCTCACACTGATCCATGCTGCTCAATTCAGCTCACACACACTTTCTACCTTCACCTGCAGAGGAAACACAAATCATTCATGTGCACATCAACTGAAATCCTCCTTTCCTTCATGTGTGCTGTCCAAATATCAGCTGCTTCTTTCCTGCTTCATCTCAGTGTCAGCTGAATGCAGTCAGACAGCAGTGTGAGGCAGAGGAAGCTGCCATCAGCTGCTCTACTATCAGTCCACTAGATGGAGCCGTGAAGCACACAAGATGCATTCACTGACACACACTGATAATAAGAAGGGACAGTTTGACAGAAAACAAAAGGAAGGTGGACGAGGCAGATTTTAACAACACGAGTTTGTTTTGATTTTCTGTTGTTTGTTGTTTTTTTCCTGTGTAGTTTTAATTTAAAAAGGAGGAGCATTTTAAGAGTTACAGCTCTGTGTTAAGCAATCTCCGCCCTAAAAGCTGAAGGTAACAGAGTTAAATATCCTAAGATTCTTATTAAGAGTGACCAACAGGGACACCATTAGAAATTAGTATATTACTGGGACAGCTGAGGTCAAACACTTTGGGCACAGACAGTGAGACTGACATATGCTCTTTGAGTTAAATCATGTCTGTGTACAAACAGAAATTGATAAATATTATTTGGTATTATTTCATAGGAACATAGCATTTTAGAGTACAAGTAATTATGACTTTTTATATTAAATCTGATTAAAACATTCTGAAAATAAATACTACATTCATCAATGTTTTATTTCGAACACGATTCTTCTGTCTCAACATCTCACTGCCTGGGACATACCTGATAACTAATATCTAATTATCTGTTAATGTTTTCACTAATTTAATATAATAATTTTATTTGGTCTAATGAAGTCACGGTGAATAAACAATGCAAAAACTTTTGTGTTGTTGTAATTACTTCCTGTTGAAGTAGATTCAATATTTGTAACAAAGGATTTTTAAACAGACAGAAGCCAACAGGTTTAATTCAATTCTTTACCACATCTATACATCCACCTGCACTGTAATTATAAAGGCCTCTGACCTTCAAAAGTTGTTTACACTATACCTGCTTATGGCAGTGGTTCTTAACTTGGGTTCGATCGAACCCTGGGGGTTCGGTGAGTCGGTCTCAGGGGTTTGGCAGAGCCTCCACCGCGGAGGTCGCGGAGGTCCAGACATACCCGAATCATCGTGTAAATTTGTGATGACATGCCCCCTTTTGGCCATCACTGGCTGCAGATGATCATGCTACACTGCTTGGCCAATCAGTGCTGCAGGGAACATAGCGCACGCAGTAGTCAAATGAATGTCGTGGAAGTACTTCGTGTGATTTTTTTTGTTAATATTTTAATCCATACTAAGTATGTCGGGCAAAAGAAGAAAGTGGTTGGACGAATATGTACAATATGGATTCACATGTATCACGGAACGTGATGGGAGTGAGCGTCCTATCTGCATGATTTGCAACGCCGAGTTGAGGAACTCTAGTCTCGCACCGGCAAAACTAAAGGAACACTTCTTGAAGCTGCATGGAGACGGGGAATACAAGAACACAATACTTGCTGAATTCAAAGTGAAGAGAGCCAGATTCGATGAAAGGCCCACTCTGCCTGCTCTTGGATTTGTACCCGTTAACAAACCGATCCTCACAGCATCGTACGAAGTTGTTTACCTGATCGCAAAGCAAGGCAAGCCACAAACCATTGGTGAAACACTCGTGAAACCAGCGGCGTTAAAGATGGCGAATCTGATACTCGTAACAGTCGCCGAAGGTAAATTATCCCAAATTCCTCTTTCAAATGACACCGTCAGTGACAGAATAGAAGACATGAGTAAAGACATCTTGGCTCAAGTAGTCGCGGATCTGATTTCAAGCCCGGCAAAATTCAGCCTTCAACTCGATGAGAACACAGACGTTGCTAATCTAAGCCAGTTTACTGTTTTTGTGCGCTATAAGATAAGATCATCTGCACACTCTACAGAAGCCCAGAGTTACTGTTAATATCAAAAATATCATGCTGTCCTTTGAGATTTTAACATAAGACTGTGAGTGTAATGGATCTAAAACTGTTTAAATCTTCAGAGCTGTCTACATCCTGGTAACATGGAGACTTTAAAAACAGCAGCAGAACGTTTCAGTAGTGTTGTCTAATCTGTCCTTTTCATTTAATAATAGAGTCCTTATTATATCAACAGCTACATTCACCCTGGAGAGAAACTAGTGAGGGAGATTATCAGGACCAAGCTGGGTTTCTGGGTCCAGAGGTTTGGAGAAACTTCTTCCTTTTCTTTCATCACAGCTGTCCTGTGCCAGATGTTCTGTTGACCGACTGAGAGAGGCATCATTTAAGAAACACCAGGAAGACTGAAGCTCATCGCATTGATCAAGCAGGACTCCTGATCTTCACCAGCAGCTCCCTCACAGGGAAATCTTCAGCACTCCTCCGTAGGCCTTATCCAGGAGATGGATACACCCAGCATTTCATGAACACTGTGATGGAGACCTTTAGTTTGTGTAATGTTATAAATACTCGGATACTCCCCAGAGGCTCCAGACTATTACATAAAGATATTATATTCAGTCCTGTAGAAAGTTATATATTTAAAAATATATGATCCTCTCTGGTTACTCTGGTATGACTAACTCTGCATCACTTTATGGTAAATAACACACAATCTGCAAAAAACTGTGAAAGAATTCCAGATGACAAGTTTGTAGTTCAACATACAAGTGACGACCTTTGACCTTCATCAGGTTTTATTTAATTGTGTTAGAGAAAATCTCATATGCTCTTCATGCAGCTGAGTACATCAAGTGTTTAAAACGGAAGCTGTGCAGGTCTGAGATCAGCAGCTTTGTGAAACACCAAACTGAGGTCCTGTTAATGCTGATATATAGTGACACAGTTACATGAGTGATTAATCCTTTTGTTTTTTTGTCTTTAACTTTATCAATAAAGCTGCAGCTTTCACTACAGCACGTGTAGTACTTTAACCTTTGCACTATTTTCATCAGTTCATTTTGCAGTTAACATGTGAACATGTTGGATGATCTGTCTGCTGTCACTGGGTGGTGCTGAGGTCTGAATCTGAGGGCAGCTCCTGTAATCACAAAGAGAACAGAACCATCAAACTCAAATATAAATTTTATCCCTCAAAACTGAAATAAAGCTGATTCTTCTGTCCTCACACACTCAGGATCTGAAGTTCTTCTCTTACATTTTTTCAGTATTACACTACAGTACTTTAATCCATAGTTCCTGATTAATGAGGAGTTACTGAAGTACAAGCTTTTAAAAAAGATGTTACTGTCTTTACAGATGTGGCAAGAGACTGAAAACATGCTGTTGTTTGCATATATTTGATATTCAGCTCTGCACAGCAGCTGCAGCAGGGTGCAGCCTGTTGTTTTTAAAGTATAATACTTGTAATAAAAGTACAGTAACAGTAATTAGTGACTGATTAGCCCGGGGCGTTTCTCTTGATTTCTTTAGTAAGTTCACCTGCACAGATTAGCTGAACGAACCCCGATAGCCGAGTGCTCATCTTAGCTAGCTAGGTCTCAGGACCTAGCTAAGGCCGGTAGTTACGGATTAGCTTACAAACACGATTAACTTACCGAAAAAGTGCAGCGGGGCCTCGGGTCCTTCTGTCGGGTAGTCCAGTTTACTGAAGAACACCTCAGGCTGTCAGGTTAAAACACTCGGTCGTGTTTTCGTAACGTAAACGCTGGCCCTCCTCTCAGAGCCTACGCTCTATCTGCTATTCCCGAACAGAGATACGCAAGTTTCTCCGTGACTGCAGCTGTCAGTCAAAGCTGTTATGATGACGTTTCACCCCAATTTAACATCACCGCGGTAGGAATTAGAATCAAACTTATGGGAGAGGAGACCCCCTGGACATCAATCAGCATGATGAGAACTATTGGTAACAAAAGAAAGAATCTTTGGAAAAAAATTATCTGAGGAGAATAAATTTATTTTAGTCTGACCCCAGTCCCATCCGCTAACATGGAGGAGGCGGGGTTTATGACCTATACTGCAGCCAGACACCAGGGGGCGATAGAGACGTTTTGGCTTCATTTTTGGGGAGCTGTGGCGTCGTCCATGTTTTCTACAGTCAATGATGTATACAATACAACCTATACGACCAAGATGGCGGCGCGTGAACAACGCGAGGCTCAGTGTCTCTCCAGAATCTGCTATTTAGCGGTTTTTTATCTACTTTTAACCGGATTATTCATCCAGAATTGCTGTGCGTTGCTGACCTACAGCAGACAAGAGATTCTGGACATCTGGACTCATAACTCCTACAGTTTTATCGCCGATCTCCGACTCATCCCAGAGATCTCCAGAACACCGGAGGCTGCCCACTCTCCCCGGCCGGGCGGAAGTGCACGCAGACGGCGCCGAGAACATTAACAAAGGCGAGGTAGGCGCAGAGGGCTACGGGCTAAGCTAAAGCTAACACCACATCGGCTGCCTTTACCCAGTATTTTCCTCGCCAATGTCCGTTCTCTGGCAAACAAAATGGATGAGATACGACTCTCCATCACTAACAACAGACGGATGATGGACTCAAATGTCATGTTTTTCACCGAAACATGGTTGAACAACAGCTGCCCGGACAATGCTATCGAGTTAGCAGGACGCCACACACACCGAGCCGACAGGCTAGCAGATGACTCCGGCAAGACCAGAGGTGGAGGTTTGTGCACTTATATTAACAATGCTTGGTGCATGAACTCCACCACTACTGAGAGTCACTGCTCACCTAATGCGGAGTTTTTAATGGTCAAATGCAGACCTTATTATCTCCCCAGAGAGCTCACTTCGATCATACTCACTGCAGTATATATCCCCCCCGACGCTAATGCTAGGTTGGCCATGAAAGAACTTTCTGCAGCCATTAACAAACACCAGAATAAACATCCCGAGGCTGCTTTTATTGTTGCTGGTGACTTCAACCACACCAACTTAAAGACAGTCCTCCCCAGATTCCACCAACATGTGTATTCCAACTTGGCTGGAGCCTACAAAGCAACACCCCTCCCCCACATTGGACAATCGGACCATCTCTCCCTGTTCCTCACACCTAGGTATTCACCACTCATCCAACGTGTGAAGCCTGCTGTGAGGACGATCAAAGTGTGGCCCAGAGGGGACAGACGTAGTGCTCCAGGACAGATTTAAAAACACAGACTGGAATATGTTCACCCACACAGACCTGGACCAGTACGCCTCATCTGTACTGGATTACATCTCCAAAACCACAGACAGTGTCACCACCCAGAAACGGATCACCATGTACCCCAACCAGAAGCCTTGGATGAACCGGGATGTTCGTCTCCTCCTGAAGGCCCGCAACACTGCTTTTAGGTCAGCAGATGCACACGCCTACAGTACAGCCAGGGCTAATCTAAAGAAGGGCATCAAAAAAGCCAAACACCATTACAAAAAGAAGGTAGAAGAACACTTCTCCAACTCCAACCCCCGACGCATGTGGCAAGGACTCCAGACCATTACAGACTACAGGACCACCAAACCCTCCCCCGCATCCTCTGATGTCTCCTTCCTCAATGAGCTCAACAACTTTTATGCTCGTTTTGAGCGAGGGAACCCCACAACCACAACCAAAACAGACACGACGCCAGACCACCAACCTCTGACTCTCTCCCCCACCGATGTAGGAGCGGTGCTGAGCAGGATCAACGTCCACAAGGCTGCAGGTCCTGATGGCATACCCGGGCGTGTTCTCAGAGCGTGTTCTGGGGAGCTTGCAGGAGTCCTGACAGACATATTCAATCTGTCCGTGGCCCACGCTGTGGTACCGGCCTGCTTCAAATCCACCTCCATCGTCCCGATACCCAAAAACTCCAACCCATCTAGCCTCAATGACTACCGCCCAGTAGCACTCACCCCCATCATCACTAAGTGCTTAGAGCAGCTGGTCTTAGCACACTTCAAATCCTGTCTCCCCCCCACCCTGGACCCCCACCAATTCGCATACCGCCAGAACAAGAGCACAGAGGATGCAGTCTCCATCGCACTGCACTCTGTCCTCTCACACCTGGACAACAACAACACCTACGCCAGAATGCTGTTTATAGACTTCAGTTCAGCATTCAATACAATCCACCCCTCACAACTCATCAGGAAACTGACAGACCTGGGCATCAGTTCCCTCATCTGCAAATGGTTACTGGACTTCCTGACCAACCGCCCTCAACATGTCCGACTGGATAATCGCTGCTCATCAACAATTACAATGAACACCGGTGTACCACAAGGCTGTGTGATGAGCCCCTTCCTCTACTCCCTCTTCACCCACGACTGCAGACCTGCTGATGGTTCCAACACCATCATTAAGTTTGGAGATGACACCACGGTGATTGGCCTCATCAGCGACAACGATGAGACCGCCTACAGGGAGGAGGTGGATCGTCTGGCTGAGTGGTGCGACAGAAACAACCTGCTGCTTAACACTGAGAAGACTAAGGAGCTCATTGTGGACTACAGGAGGAATGCTGACCCACATCCACCCATCCACATTAAGGGGACGGCTGTGGAGCGTGTGAGCAGCTTCAAGTTCCTGGGAGTCCACATCTCCGAGGATCTCATCTGGATGACCAACTGCTCCAAGCTGGTCAAGAAGGCTCACCAGCGCCTCTTCTTCTTGAGGACTCTGAGGAAGAACCACCTGTCCTCAGACATCCTGGTGAACTTCTACCGCTGCACCATCGAGAGCATCCTGACCAACTGTATAACAGTCTGGTACGGGAACTTCTCTGCCTCGGACCGGAAGGCGTTGCAGAGGGTCGTGAAAACTGCCCAGCGCATCGCCGGAGCACCACTTCCTGCCATAAAGGACATCTACAGGAAGCGGTGTCTGAAAAGGGCTGGAAAAATCATCAAAGACCCCAGTCACCCATCACATAGACTCTTCACCCTCCTGCCCTCTGGGAGGCGCTACAGGAGCCTCCGGACTAAGACCACCAAGTACCGGAACAGCTTCTTCCCCGCAGCTGTCAGACTCCTGAACTCTGTCTCCTGACATCTGACCCACGTTAAACACATGGACTGAACATACACACACCCACAACCACTAGCACTTTATCACTATCACAATTATCCACATATCTCACTTATCTTAACTGCACTACTGTATAGTTCTGTGTAAATATCATTCTGTACATACGATAATTTTTAATCCTACAACTGTTTATAACTTGCATAGTTCACATTTCTGTATAACTGTATATCTCAGATTTCTGTATAGTTTTTATTTCATATTTATATCCTGTTCATATCCTGTACATAGCTTGTATTCACTACAGCCTGTACATACTTATAGAATATTCATAACATACTTCACACCGTGTACATTATAACATACCATAATAGACCCATTTCTGTAATATACTTACATATCTATATTATTGCTAATATATATTGTAATATATCTATATCACGACTAAAGCACTTCTGGATGGATGCAAACTGCATTTCGTTGCCCTGTACCTGTGCATGTGCAATGACAATAAAGTTGAATTCTATTCTATTCTATTCTATCAACTTGAAATGCTCCCAAAAATGGCACTACAGCATGTAAAAATATAAAGTAAGCTCTGGAGGACTTGGTTCTATGGTAGGTCTTAAAGGGTTAAACACTAAAATCTGCTTATTGGCTCTAGTTGAGCAGGATATCACTGGTCAATTGAGCTGTTTTAAATATGCTAGAGAAACAAACTTTGACTTGAGTTTTTCAATTCAGATATGTTGTGACATCCAAATGTTAAAAACTTATTTTTATTCTGGGACTACAGGAATCATTTTATAATTTTAAAACAAGCCTCTCTATCCTCTCATTTAACCCACAGAACAAAGATCACAGCAGGATATATCTGTTTGGGAAATGGCCTGCATTTGTATAGCGCTTTACTTAGACCCAAAAGCGCTTTACACTACATTCAGTCACATTCACACACTGGTGATGGCAAGCTACATTGGAGCCACAGCTGCTCTGGGGCGCACTGACAGACGCCACCAGTAGGGGATTAGTATCTTAGGATATTTGGCATGCAGCCAGGAGGCAGCCTGGGATCGAGCCACCGACCTTCTGATTAGTGGCTGACATGCTCTGCCACCTGAGCTACAGCCAGAAATACTCCACTTATTCCCCTGAACCTGAATCAGTGCTTTCTCCATCGATTCTTCAGATACTAACATGAACACTGACTTTTGCTGTTTTGCTTCCACCACGATAAAAATCACACTTCATGCACAGCTCCCTCTCTCTCTCTCTCTCTCTCTGTACTTCAAGAACAGTTTCCCGTCTCAAATCTCTGTTTTCTGCATTATTCATTCGCTTATTACCCACCAGTTTACCGTTGTTTACAGCGCTGTCAGCCGCTGTCTTTTTCTTTCTTTTTCTCACTTAAATGTCCTCGGACAAGAACACCTAATTTCTGCTGTTCAATACTAAAGAAATTTAGACTTTTTAAAATTATGCAAAATTACAGAATATTGCAGAATATTTTTAAGGTTATCTGCTATAAAAAGCCAGACCAGGAAAATCTCCTTCATGTTTTTCTGTGTTTTATTCACAGTTACTTTCACACAAAGGCATCTGCTGTGGTGTTCACATCTCTGATGAAGTCTCACATGTATCAGTACTGATAAATGATCAGAATTATAATATTTCTGACTGTCTGAGGCTAAATTTAATCAAATCAGGACTTTGAGAACCGGAATCGAATGGATTATAGAAATCAGTGATGATACTCAGCCCTAGTGAGCAGCCTAGGCCCGACAGAAGTGGATGTAGATGTGGGTAATAAGAAAAGATGAAAAGAACGATTGATAACTTTTTTGTTAAGTTAAAGCCTGATTCGTCTGAAATTCATAGCCAGCTCTTACACGGTGCCATCAATCTTTGAACGCTGAAAAAGCACAGTGTATCCAGAAAACACATTATATGCTGCAATAAATGCACTGCCCGAGTGTCCCCTCTCCCCGCTGCCTTTCAGCAGCAGGCAGCAGCAAACAGGTCATCAGAGGAGCCAAGATAATGATTAAGTTTAACATTTTCTACTTATTAATGCCAAAGCACTTTGAGTACAAGATTATTAGTTGATCATTTAGAAATGAATATTGTCTATCTGGACTGTTATCCCCCCCCCCCCAAAAAAAAAGTGCACATGTAAAACTGCGGTGTTAAGCGATGCGGTTGAAAAGTTTAAGTGCACCAGTGCAACCATGGCAAAAAGTTAGTCTACAGCCCTGATAAATGATGTAGTTTTAATTTTTGCGTGTCGTTTTTAATTTCTATTTTAGCTTTCTTTTGATCTAGTTTCAGTTATGATTTCAGTTTTAGTGAACTACAATAACTTTTGTGTTTTGTAACACTTCTTCCTGTTGGAGAGGAGCCAACAGTTTGTTGCGCAGTTTTCTTAAGACCGACATGTTGAAACTGCATCTAACACAAATTTATACAAAATATCCATTTACAAAGTCCGCTCTCTGTCTCCTGCTGTTCCTGTGAATATAAACAGGAGTGTCTCCAGTCGAGCTCAGACCACATTCTATGTGTTTTGTCTGATTACCAAAGTCTCATCACACAGTAACAGAAAATGTCGGACACGCTCGGCCTCGTCGGAAAACATTACAGACTGACTTTAAAGGAGAGACCGGAAATAAAAACACACACGGTTTGTTGTGTGAAGAAATCAATCATGAGCTGAACAAACAGTAAAGTTCCTAAAGACAAACTGTTAAAGGAGGAAACAAAGCAAACTTACAGTTTCTTCAAACACACCAACAACAAGCTCCACTCCACGAAGATCAGGAAAGTGAAAGTAAACTTTGAACAGGAAAAAAACGCAGAGAGGCGTTTGAGGACACTCAGCAACATGAAACACTGTGTGCTGCGTTCAGATGCACCTCGGAAACTCCCTGATCTCTGACAGGTGGTGATTTATTTCTGCTGGATTTCCTGTTTGAAACACAAACGTGTGTCATCACTTGGTTGTTCTTCTTCCTGCAGCGTTTGAATATTTCACTAAACTGATGTTTTTTCAAAGCTCATTTATACTGAATGAAAGTGCAGACTGAGAGTGGATCACATGATGTTTAAGGTGTGTCATGTGACATGTTCAGTATTGTCACACGTGTCTAGATTGTCCCTGATATCATGACTGCTCAAACACTGATGATTATGTTTGAAGAATTATTACTGATGGCAACAAAGTTTGAATGGAGCTCTCTGTCTGTGCTAATTTGTCGCCCTCTGGAGGTCAAAACACAAACTGCATGATGTCACTGTAACCACCACAGTGACAGGAAGTGTTTTTAAATGACTGAAACACTGAAATGATGCTAACGGCTGTCGTTAGGCTCACTGACAGCAGTGCTGACGTGTTCATGTCAAACACTGGCTCAGGTCAGACTCCATCATCCTTCTCCAGCGTGAGCCTGCCCTCAGACCCACAGGAGCTCTGACCTTTGACCTCCTGTGACCTTTAAAAAACTTTGCTGTTTATTGTAAGTTTTTAATGTCCAAGAGCATCAGACCAGCTGCTTTAGCCTTGAAGCATAATATTTATTAAAAGTTAGTTAATAACAATAGTTATTAAAAGATCTTAGAATTCCGTTTTATATGTTTCTGAGCTCCCAGCTCTATTTGAGCCACCAGCTAAAATAAAAGGATGAAGCTGTTCTACAAGAGCACATCTGAGGTGATATTAATGTGATGAATAAACATTTATGATCACAGTGTACAGTGACAGAGCAGTGATGTCATCAGCACCATAACTGACACATCAGTGATGTTTGTTTCTGGGTTTGAGGTCAAAGGTCAGCTTCACACCTGGCTCATGTTATTTGTGTTGAACGTGCTATACAGAGCTGTCAGCTTGTGTGGAACTGCTATTGACTTATTTGACTTATTTGAACAGTTTATTCTGAGTTTAAAATGATGAATGTTTGAATCCAGGAGGAAAGGGAGAGTCTTTTCAGCTTCAGTAACATGTTGATGATGTCCATCAGCTCAGCTCCACCAGTGACCTTTAGACTGAGGTCACTTCCTGTCACCGCCCTGACAGAGTCCTTCAAAGGCTGATGACATCACAGCAACAAAGGCCGTCCCGATCCAAAGGTTCCTACAAACGTGTCCTTCTTCCCTGGGATCTGAAGCATCAGGTGTGTCCTATCCTCATATTCATTGTGTCACACGCTTCTGATGTTACCAGAACAAAACCGGAAGCTGTTTTGTTGTTTTTTGTTTTTTTTTTCCCCCACACGTGGCTGCTCCTTAACAATATCTAGCTAGAAGACCGCATTACAGGTGTGTCTAAACATTAAACATCTTAATTGTGTGGAAAATGACTACAGTAATTTATATTAGGAATTCATTTTTTTTTTAAACAATAAACACTACATCAAACAATTTCAAATTTCAGAATAAAAGTATCCCTAACTACAGGGACACTTACATGTGATTTATATTTAATGAAGACAAATTACATGAATAAGGAGCTCCACTAACTAATTTTCCTTTATATAAATGCCGATTTTTACTGTCTGTGTACAAACTGATGTTTGTGTCTTACCTTCAGACTACATTTAACCTCAGCTTCTGTTATTCATCTGTGTGTCTGTGTGTGTTTGCAGGTCACACTTTGTTCTCTCTTAAAATATGTTGTCTCAAATTGAGTCTAAGTCAGGGTCCACATGCTGCCATGCGAAGACAACAAACCTGATCACTGTGTTGCAGTTTGGCTCCAAAGTCTATGACAAAATGGAGGAGAGCACAGGATTGTGTGTCTGTCAGCAAATCACTGTGTGTGAAAAGTCTGAGTGTCAAGGTTGGCCATGCGAGGCATGCAGGAATGGACCCAAAATCCAGACTCACAGAGGCAAAAATAAACACAAAAACACATTTGTAGATATGAAACTGTAACAGCACCACTGATGGTTTTCACTATTATTTTTATCCTTGGCGGCAGGGGATTTTCTGGCTGGCTGGAGCAGCATCTAATAACTGACTCGCAAAATAAAAGTGCAAGAAAACAAACAATAAATAAGAAGAGTAAGAAAATAAATATACACTTTAGGATTAGGGGTAAAGGGATCAATAACAATTTAAAATGTAGAATTTACAGTTTGATGATTTAAAGTCTCACAAACATCACCCATCGCATTTTTCTGCACAAGATAAGTAAATATAGTTTGTTTCCTGAGCGCAGAGGTGCTGGAGCTTGTTTCCCAACAGAGCACTTTATAGGCAAACCCACTTTATCAGCGGCTGACATCCAATCACCAGCACACCGCTTTAAAACCTCCGATTAGTTTTAGCTCTCAGTGAAGGTTAAACATTGGACTTAATTCACTCAGGTTCTGTCTGTTGGGTCATGTTTACTTCACTGTTTTGTTTACAACTGAGAAAATCGGTTTGGCTGAGGTTAAAATTACGTTTCATAACTGCATTGTTTTATTGAAGGTTAATGGTTCACTGGCACGTGTTAGACTGAACCAGAGGCGGAGGCAGACATTTGATACACCTGGGGCTTAGCCCTAAAGGGTAGTATGCATGTGGGATTGGGGGGGTGGGGGGGTTAGAAATGACTGAAAGATTAATTGGCTCTGTTTTGAGTTTTGTTCAAAAAAGAATGATTTCATATAGGGAAAAATATATATCACATATGCAGGACACCTTAAACTAGATTTTTAATTAAGCAGCAAGGCAGAGCAAAATCAGGGCTGTATCAAGACACGAGGACTAAACCCCAATTCAACCAGACCCAGAACTGATCTGGAATTAAACCAGGACTACAACAGTTCAAAATCAGGACTACTGAGGACTTAATCAAGACAGAACCAGAATCAGAACTAGATGATAGTAGCACTAAAAGTCTTCATAGACCTGCACTACACTTATTTTATAATTCTACCAAAGTCCACTATTTAGATTGAGAAAAGTTTATATAATTATTTAGCCTTGTTGTGCAAACAAGCCTGCATAACTTAATAAATATAGAATTTGAAAAATAACAAATGGTATCTAAAAAGAAACACTAGGTACGAGATACATGAGTACCTATGATACGGTGATACTTTTGGTAAACAACCATTTGGCTAACATGTCTGTCTCACCAGGGGCCTGTTCTTCGTACCTCGCTAAGTAAGTTAGCCGGATTTGAATGTTGACGATTTCGCGTGATCTTGGATCGTTCGGTTCTCCGAAGCTCATCTGGGACTTGCTGTCATAGCAAAAGATCCGTAAGCGTAAACCTGCTCGGGAGCAGGTTTACTTTATGTAAACAGGATTAGATCGCGGCCACTCAGGTATGTCCGCTGCATGTACACGAAAGCAACAGCGATATTTCACCACTGTTTCCCCATAAATAAATATTATCAATGTAACTAAAGATAATGCAGTAGTTGATTCTTTTAGTGATTGCATACAGATACATCCAGGTCATTTCCTAAAAAAGGGAAATGTACTAGTAATCATTCTATTACATGTATTTGATTATTTCAGATGTAATTCATATTTTAGAGTAGTAATAGTAAATTACTTCGTGTAATCAAGATGAGAGACCACGGCTATAAAAGCGAAGGTGGATTTGGGAAGTCTGTCGCAGCCATGTCCTGTCCGTTTGTACGCGAGCAACCCATTGTGGAAGGTGCAAGATTGATAAGGAGAGTTTTCAGAATTCAGCGTATATTGCGGGATAGATGGGATAGACAGGATCCTTCCTGTCCTTCCTCCTCCTTATATGTGTGTATATATATATATATATATATATGTGTGTATATATATATATATATACAGTGGGGCAAAAAAGTATTTAGTCAGCCACCGATTGTGCAAGTTCCCCCACTTAAAATGATGACAGAGGTCAGTAATTCCCACCAGAGGAACACTTCAACTGTGAGAGACAGAATGTGAAAAAAAAATCCATGAATTCACATGGTAGGATTTGTAAAGAATTTATCCGTAAATCAGGGTGGCAAATAAGTATTTGGTCACCTCAAACATGGAAAATCTCTGGCTCTCACAGACCTGTAACGTCTTCTGTAAGACGCTTTTCTGTCCCCCACTCGTTACCTGTATGAATGGCACCTGTTTGAACTCATCATCTGTATAAAAGACACCTGTCCACAGCCTCAAACAGTCAGACTCCAAACTCCGCCATGGCCAAGACCAAAGAGCTCTCGAAGGACACCAGGAAAAGTATTGTAGACCTGCACCAGGCTGGGAAGAGTGAATCTACAATAGGCAAGCAGCTTGGTGTGAAAAAATCAACTGTGGGAGCAATCATCAGAAAATGGAAGACATACAAGACCACTGATAATCTCCCACGATCTGGGGCTCCACGCAAGATCTCATCCCGTGGGGTCAAAATGATCATGAGAACGGTGAGCAAAGATCCCAGAACCACACGGGGGGACCTGGTGAATGACCTGCAGAGAGCTGGGACCAAAGTAACAAAGGTCACCATCAGTAACACACTAAAACGGCAGGGAATCAAATCCCGCAGTGCCAGACGTGTTCCGCTGCTGAAGCGAGTGCATGTCCAGGCCCGTCTGAAGTTTGCCAGAGAGCACATGGATGATACAGCAGAGGATTGGGAGAATGTCATGTGGTCAGATGAAACCAAAGTAGAACTTTTTGGTATAAACTCAACTCGTCGTGTTTGGAGGACGAAGAATACTGAGTGGCATCCCAAGAACACCATACCTACTATGAAGCATGGGGGTGGAAACATCATGCTATGGGGTTGTTTTTCTGCCAAGGGGACAGGACGACTGATCCGTGTTAAGGACAGAATGAATGGGGCCATGTATCGTGAGATTTTGAGCCAAAACCTCCTTCCATCAGTGAGAACTTTGAAGATGAAACTCGGCTGGGTCTTCCAACATGACAATGATCCAAAACACACCGCCCGGGCAACAAAGGAGTGGCTCCGTAAGAAGCATTTGAAAGTCCTGGAGTGGCCTAGCCAGTCTCCAGACCTCAACCCCATAGAAAATCTGTGGCGGGAGTTGAAAGTCCGTGTTGCTCGGCGACAGCCCCAAAACATCACTGCTCTGGAGAAGATCTGCATGGAGGAATGGGCCAAAATACCAGCTACTGTGTGTGCAAACCTGGTAAAGACCTATAGTAAACGTTTGACCTCTGTTATTGCCAACAAAGGTTATGTTACAAAGTATTGAGTTGTATTTTTGTTATTGACCAAATACTTATTTGCCACCCTGATTTACGAATAAATTCTTTACAAATCCTACCATGTGAATTCATGGATTTTTTTTTCACATTCTGTCTCTCACAGTTGAAGTGTACCTCTGGTGCAAATTACTGGCCTCTGTCATCATTTTAGGTGGGGGCACTTGCACAATCGGTGGCTGACTAAATACTTTTTTGCCCCACTGTATATATATATATATATATACATATATATACGTATATATATATATATATATATATATATATATATATATATATATATATATATATATATATATATATATATATAGATATATATATATATAGATATATATATACACACACACACATACACACACGAGGGGGTGCAGGACCACCACCTGTCTTTATTTGCTCTGCCCTTTTCTTGGTTGCTGTTACAAACAAACAAACAGATTTTTTCAGGGACTAAAAGCAATATAAGTGATAACTATTACCATTCTGTAGAATATTCTTATATTTCACTTTTACTTGTTCCCATGTTCTAGTGGGTCCTGTTGTGGCTCTAATGTGAAAGAGGATATAATGGAATATGATATAAATTATTTACGAGTTTAATTTGTCAGCAACTTTCTGCCAGCCCTCTCTCCTTGCTTTTGCAGCCTTTGCGGTGTTCCCTTGCGTTTTAATTAAACTCTGAAACTCCTGAAATCCCTCAATCAAGAGTTCTTGCTCTGCTGCCGTAAAATACTGAGCGCGCGCCTTCGACATCTTCGCCGACCAATCACAGGGTTGCCGATCAATGTTTCTACTATCGATGCGTAGCCCCTTTTAAGCCACCCAGTGATCTCGCATGACTTCATCCAGCTATACTCATCGTCAACAACAGGTGTGTTCGGAGAACCGGATTAGCGAACTCACGGTTAGCGCGATGATTTGATCTTGGATGTAGTAAGCGAGGTACGAAGAACAGGCCCCTGCTCTTGTTCCATCTCTGTTATGTCCTCATTTTCCTCTCTCCCTCCCTCTCTGTTCCTCTCTCTCCCTCTCTGCTCCTCTCTCTCCCTCTCTGCTCCTCTCTCTCTGCTCCTCTCTCTCCCTCTCTGTTCCTCTCTCTCCCTCTCTGTTCCTCTCTCTGTTCCTCTCTCTCCCTCTCTGCTCCTCTCTCTCCCTCTCTGCTCCTCTCTCTCCCTCTCTGTTCCTCTCTCTCCCTCTCTGTTCCTCTCTCTGTTCCTCTCTCTCCCTCTCTGCTCCTCTCTCCCTCTCTCTCTGTTCCTCTCTCTCTCTCTCTCTCTCTGTTCCTCTCTCTCCCTCTCTGTTCCTCTCTCTGTTCCTCTCTCTCCCTCTCTGCTCCTCTCTCCCTCTCTCTCTGTTCCTCTCTCCCTCTCTGTTCCTCTCTCTCCCTCTCTGTTCCTCTCTCTCCCTCTCTGTTCCCCTCTCTCCCTCTCTGCTCCTCTCTCTCCCTCTCTGTTCCTCTCTCTCCCTCTCTGTTCCTCTCTCTCCCTCTCTGTTCCCCTCTCTCCCTCTCTGCTCCTCTCTCCCTCTCTCTCTGTTCCTCTCTCCCTCTCTGTTCCTCTCTCTCCCTCTCTGTTCCTCTCTCTCCCTCTCTGTTCCCCTCTCTCCCTCTCTGCTCCTCTCTCTCCCTCTCTGTTCCTCTCTCTGCTCCTCTCTCTCCCTCTCTGCTCCTCTCTCTCCCTCTCTGTTCCTCTCTCTGCTCCTCTCTCTCCCTCTCTGTTCCTCTCTCTCCCTCTCTGCTCCTCTCTCTGCTCCTCTCTCTCTTTCTGCTCCTCTCTCTCCCTCTCTGCTCCTCTCTCTCCCTCTCTGCTCCTCTCTCTCCCTCTCTGCTCCTCTCTCTGCTCCTCTCTCTGCTCCTCTCTCTCTGCTCCTCTCTCTCTCTCTGTTCCTCTCTCTCCCTCTCTGCTCCTCTCTCTCCCTCTCTGTTCCTCTCTCTCCCTCTCTGCTCCTCTCTCTCCCTCTCTGTTCCTCTCTCTCCCTCTCTGTGCTGACAATCAAGCCAAACACCAACATCATCAAATATACAGTGGAAACCAGATATTTACATACTCTTCAGATAAAAACACTTTTTTAATTGTAACATCAAATCAGACTAAATGGTTTTTTTTAGATTGATAAATATAAAAAACACATTTGTTAACATTAAGAGTAAAGAGAGAAACTATCTGTATTTCTTAATTGTAAATGGCACCAAATTGTATTCAAACTGAGCCACACTTATGGAGCTCCACAGTTCTTTTCCTGGTGTTTTGGTTGACATCTCTTGATTTTCCCATGTCAAAGAAACAGGCTCTGTGTTTTGCCTTATATGCATCCACAGCTGTGCCACCAATTTACTCACATGGACTCTACTAACCTATCAGAAGCTTCTCAAGCTCAGAACGGAATCGTCTGGAGTATTTTTATTAATTAACAATAAACTTAGTGTACATGTACTCCTAAATTTGATGATAGTGATAAAAAATAGACAGCTCTGTCTCTCTTTATTCTGACATTTAACTAATTCAAAAGATATTTCAATATTTATTTATCCAAAACCAAACAAGTTTACTCTAAATTGATGTTGTACAGTGAAAAAATGTTCTTGTGTTTTCCATAAAGTGTATGTAAATATCTGGTTTAAACTGTGAATATACTGCTGTGTATTGACATTCCTCTTGTTTTGCATAGAAATATACTGAACAACATACAAAGCATAATATATAAAATAACATCTACCAGAGTTTTTTCTTTGAAAGAAGCCCCTTATGTCCATTCTTGTATATCAGTGCATTACTGAAACCGTGGAGCAGTGGAGGGAAACAACTGAAAATATGAAATAAACACACATGTAAGCTAAGACTCTCTAAAGAAACAGCATTGTTGTTGTTCGGCTTTTCATTTCGCCATTTGCCGATTCACTTGAAGAGCAAGTAACGTAATATGGGTCAAGTGATCAGTTTGATATCAATCTTTCGTGATACACCGTCATATTTACATTATTTGTACAGTACGAATGATTTGCTTTGGTACCTGCTCAAACTTCAGTTCTCCTCTGTCTGCCTTAGTGATGCGCGAATCATGAACGAATCGTTCAATACTCGAGAATCACTTTACTGACTCATGAATCATGATTCACAAGCCCAACTGACTCACTGACTCATCCCTGTTGCTGTTAGCAGCAATATATCTAGCTTATAATTAAAATTGTGGAGAAAAACACAACATCCAGTATCTTAACAAAAACATTTCTGCTCTGAACTGGAAGAAAAAACCCTCAGTAGAAGCTCACATCAAGACAATAGCTCCTCGGTTCACAGTAGCATCGCTCTGCTAACATGCTAACAGCACATTTGAGCTACTCACCCCCTCCTTTCCTGTGCTGAATCGTAGAGCCAGCGAGTCACTCAGGACTCGCTAACCCCCTCCCTCCTGTGCTGAATCGTAGAGCCAGCGAGTCACTCAGGACTCGCTAACCCCCTCCCTCCTGTGCTGAATCGTAGAGCCAGCGAGTCACTCATGACTCGCTAACCCCCTCCCTCCTGTGCTGAATCGTAGAGCCAGCGAGTCACTCATGACTCGCTAACCCCCTCCCTCCTGTGCTGAATCATAGAGCGAACGAATCACTCACTCACTCACTCACTCACCCCCTCCCTCCGGGCTCACAGCTTCTTCTTCTTCTTCTTGGTTGGCAACCAATGTTAAGGCGCATTACCGCCCCCTGGCTCACAGCTCAGTGGACATTTAGATGAGAAAATATATACTTGACACATTTAAGGAAAATACTAATAAAATAAAAATAAACAAGATAAATGTTCCCTTTAGAATTTTTTTTGCTCTTTTTTGCTTTATAAAATTGTTGTTTTCTTTTAGAATCACTCATCTTAGCAGTAGGATTTACATGAAAAGAGAAAAGAAATTAAGTTTGAGTGAAAATGTACATTTTTTGTACTCTCTGGTCAACTGACTCAGTGAATCAAATGACTCAAAAAACCGATTCACTTTGGTGAGTGACTCATTAAAACTCGATTCAGTAAAAAGAATCAAATTTACCATCACTACTGTCCGCTCTTCTCCAACAGCGCACTGGCAGGCAGCAGCTCGCCCCGCC
This sequence comes from Pelmatolapia mariae, assembly GCF_036321145.2. Classification (NCBI taxonomy): domain Eukaryota; kingdom Metazoa; phylum Chordata; class Actinopteri; order Cichliformes; family Cichlidae; genus Pelmatolapia; species Pelmatolapia mariae. The sequence goes on from NC_086229.1 coordinate 26,493,904, forward strand.
CCCTCGCTCAGTCGCTTAGTGCCTGAGCTCGGATCATACCAATATTACGGGGGATTTATGCACAGTCGTAAATTCCCACAGTGTGCACTATGTGCTTCGAATATTGTGTGTAGTTTTTGTTTTATACAGTTGTCAGCCAGGCATCTAACTATGAAAAAATTACACTCCAAAAGACCCCAGGCTTCTGAAAAAACAACCCGGGCTTAAGCCCAGTAAGCCACCCCCACGCTCCGCCACTGGTTATGCTTAGGGATAAGGTTAGGTTTAGGGCTGCAACACAGGGCTGGAACTCGACGCGTACCATAACAACGTGGAAGGTCACCATTCGCATTCCACAGGAACGCCACGGAACGTGACAAAACGTCGGGATGTTACGCCTCGGGAGTGAGAACGGGCTCCATATGATTAGGCAGATAATCTATAATGGGTCAGTGGCAACTGTGACTCCATTTGGTCTCTAGTTTTCAGAAATTTTTGATTGCTGCATTAAGTTGCTTCTTCCTCACTTTAACACGTTACTCACTGGGCTGTCATAAAAAATATATATTTATACTCCGAAAAGACACTCGGCGTTCTATTGTTCAAACGCTGCTGGAAGAAGAAGAACAGAGTGATTGCAGATGTTTATATTTCAACTAAACGGGGCAATTAGAAGAAATAAACCATCGGGCAGCCTTCCAGCTGTTCGAGGAGAGATTAGGGGAATTCCGAGGTGCACCTGAATGCAGCGTCGGTCTTTTTCTCTGAAGTGTAGCTGTAGAGACCGCAGTGTGTTTGTAACAGGGCCGTGGTTTGTGGACCCCTCTCTTCGCGCTTCCTTCTTTCTCAAAGTTTCATGAACTTTGTGTTGCATGTAATCGTCTCAGTGTGAAGCTCCATCTGAAGGTAATGTTAGCAGTCTGTAATGTTTTCCTGGCTAACATCAGCTGTGTGCAGCTTATATCCAGCACAAAATTGCCGCTCCACTGTTCACGGTAACGGACTCCCAGCTGGACCAACGAGGCCGAGCGCTAAACGCTCTTCGTCTTTTTAGTGTTTGTGTCTGTAGAACATAATAAGTCAAATTAGTTGTGGTATTACAATTTTTCCATGTTGAAGCCTGGAGTTCAGTATCCTATCATCAGTTTCTGGAAGTTTAGTTATTGGTGAGTTCATCTACAGTAATAGTTTCAGTCAGAACTGCGCACTGATTATTATTTTCATTATCTTTAAATGTTATGCTGTGACGAATGGTCTCCTGGAAATGGCAGAGATTAGAAAGAAAACAGGTTTACATTTCCAGTTTTCTTGATGTTAGGATGTTACTGCACATGCACAAAGGCAGTGAACAGTCAAACAGCAGGTTTGTCATGAATAAATGGTAAATGAGGCTTCATTAACACAAAGGACAGGGAGACAAGGGAGAAGTAAATGAATTACGCAAATCAGTGAAGCATTTGAAAGAGTCCAAACAGTTGTGGATGTTATTTTTCATCCATAAAAGTCTTACATTTTTATTATGGGTAAAGCACAAAGTTTAAAAGAGGAGGAGAGAGACAGAGAAACAAGTCAACATGATGTGATGTGTTATACTGTCATGGAATATGGATTTTCTCCAGTGTCCTTGTAGAATAACTTATGTTACAATTACTTCATTTGTCGAAGTGAAATCATACCATTTTTTTTTAGTTGGAAACAACATGTTTATGTAATTGCCAGTTAAAAGAGAGAGCGAGGAACGCGGAGAAAGGATTCTACAAGAGCCGGAAGAACCAGGTGAGCAATGTAAAGATGAAATCAATAAGTGTTTAGCCAAAAAATACAGATTTACATGCATGCACAATACTTTGTGTGCATTTCAGTAGCACACTTGAATTGGGGTAGATGATACTTTGAGTATTTAAAATAGAGGTGATGGTATTTGACAGATGGCAGACTGATTTTCAGGGTCTGTCATGAACAATGCTAAGTTTCTCGATGAGTTGGTGGACCGTCCTTATGTGGTTAAGAGGTTGTGCTGTGTATGCTTTTTCTATTATCTTGTTTTCTTTTAATTTTCTTTGGAAAATTCTGGCAAATGCAACTGAGCCTTTGCCTCAGGTTAGTTCCAGGCTAAAACAGATCCATTCTACGAAAATCTGGCTATCCATTCTGAATTATCCTTAGACACAACAACAGCTTCAAAACCGTTGCTTTTGAAAGTAACACTGTAAAATGTACCTAACTGAACTGAGGTTTGCAGAGTTATAAAGGGCTGAAAACATTTGCCTGCTACATACTCAAAATGCATTTTGGAATATGCTTAAATATATTTGAACCACAAAAAGCCCTGAAAAAATGTAGATTCTAGAACTGTATTCAGCGATAATTTGTAAAGAAATAACAATGAAGGTCATTTTTAGCTTTCAGTGCATGGTGGTTTTTGCGGCTCAGCGTGTAGGGCATTATGCAGATAAATGTGCCAGATTTCTTGGGTGACAATTTGCAGCACAGACTCAAACCTTACCTTGCTGTGGTACTTGCCAGATATCATGACCTGCTCTGGCATTTGCAGTTGATAGCTTGGCTGTTTGGAGGTGATTCTATAAACAGAGGTGAATTCTTCTTAAGTAGCACACGATAGTGTGTGTACATTTTGAGGGCTTGTAATGTGGCAGCTTTAAACACATCAGTTAACTGAGCACATAATCAAATGTTAGACTCACTACTACAGTGACTGCTTACATCTCTGCCTGTCATCGCTGTCAAATATTACATGTGTTTAACATCTCCCTAGATCTGTTCTGTTCTCTTCTCTTTTCCCTTTATTTTACAGTGGAATGGTTACTCTCTCTTTCCATCTTTAACACACACACATACACACAAACTGAGTCACTGGACTGGTGGTTGAATGAAATGAATTGTGATGAATGTGAGTGATACCCAATGATATTTTTATGCACTCTTTTATGTAACACTTACTTAGACTTAGACTTACATCCTCCCACGCCGACCAGTGCATCGGGCGACAAGAGAACGCCATCGAACTCGGTCCATCGCGGCAGTTGCTGCTTCATCCCATGACAGTTCGACTGAGCGCAAGTCCTCAATAAACGTACTCCTCCATGTTATTTTGAGTCTTCTTCGCCGTCTCTTTCCATTCCTTGGGTTCCACTGAACTGCGACACGGGCAGGTCTCGGGTTCGGTAGCCGAAGGATGTGACCAGCGAATCTGAACGGAGGCTAGGTGACTTGGACGTGGAGCACAGCAATATACTTCCTCGTTGGTAACGTGATCCCGATATGTGATCTTGAGAAGGCGTCAAAGGCAACGCTGTTGGAAGACGTCGAGATTGCGGTTGATCTTAACAGTCGATTTCCAAGTCTCCGCTGCGTACAGTGCCATTGGTATAACAATGGTCTTCAGAAGCTGCAACTTGGTTGGTAAAGGCAGTGCAGTGGTCATCCATATAGGTCGTAGTCTTTGAAAGGCTGCCCATGCTTTCCCAATTTGGCACTTGACGTCATGCTCCGCGTCCCCGTCACTGCTGAGAGTGCAACCCAGGTACGTGAACCTGTCCACCTCTTCTAGCTGCTGCTGATTCACAGTGACCACTGTGGTTGATGGTGCAGCGTAACCAACTCACATGATCTTCGACTTCTGAGTCCTGAGTCCTATCGGGCTGCTTCGCTTTCCAAAGATGAGGTTATTTGCTAAAGAGCTCGGAGCATTGGTGCGAGTTTTATGTAACAGGCAAAATGTAACAGTTTGTCTTCATGATAGTTATCATGCAGTTAAAGTAATTATCAAAACTAAAGTCGTCCACTTTTTTGGTTAAACATAAATAACTGTGTGTTGTTTCAGCAGGAACTCAAATTTGTGTCACCTGAGAGCTGTGCAACTAGCTCTCAGAGTTAACAGGTTTCACATGACAGTTCAATTCAGTCTAATTAAAGTTTAGTTATACAGCACCAAATCACAACAACAGTCACCTCAAGTTGCTTTATATTGTAAGGTAGACCCTACAATAATACAACAGTTAAAACCCCAACAATCAAATGACCACCTATGAGCAAGCACTCTGACAAAATTGAGAAGGGAAAACTCCCTTTTGACAGGAAGAAACCTCCCTCAGAACCAGGATCAGGGAGGGGCAACCATCTGCTTGAACTGGTAGGGGTCAGAGTATGGAGACAAAAGATTGAAAATATTTGTGAAGTCAAATATTGTAAATATCTTAAAGATTAGAACTGGGAAGATAAAATATTAGGTATTTGGTAAAGTTAAGATTCACATCGGTAGTAATTGTTAAGTCAAATGGAGTTTGCTTAAATTAATATTGAATTGGTGTGTAACTTTGCCAAAAGAATGTCAGACTGTAGGTTTTTTCTGGCCATCTCCTCAGTTGGATCAGGAGTGACTTGTTTAGCCACATAAATCTATTAGCTATTAAATAACAGAAAGATGAACTGAGCAAGAAGAACAGTCTGAGGTTTCTCTGTTTAATAATCCATTTTATTCTAGTCTGTTACATTAAGTGCACATAGCAACAGCTTAGCAACCACCCTTCCTGTCATTTCCACTTCTCCGAACTCACATATGGGGACAAATGCTAAACCACTAACTAAACAACCGCTAATAGAAACATGGTTGTAACCACAGGAAGTGCACCATTTTGATGAAAGCACCTCTTGTGCTGACACAGGCAAGTATGCAGAAATGTGTCCCTTCTTGTCTTTGTGGGTTTCAATGAGGGTGGTCTGATCTGTTACTTTCTACAGATCAGACCACCCGCACAATACAGGAAAAAGCTTCTATGAAACTGAATCTTCCAAAATGTGCTTTAAATTAAAAATGTACCAAGTTGGTAATAGTAATGAGCCAACATTCAGTCCATAGTTAGAGATGACTGTGAGGTTCTTAAAATGAATTTTAATAAAACATCCTGTTAAAACTGTATCTCTATTTAATAAGGACATGGTCATTAAAAGCACTTGATGCTGCATCTGTGCAGAGATTAAAAAAGAAAGGTTTCTCTACTTTAGTCACATTCAGTTCTCCTACATGTTAAGACGGTGGATCCTCTTTGAATCCTGGATCAACCGAAATGTTTGAAAATGTTGTTCAGACATGTTGAATTGACTTAATGTAAATTAACAGAAACTTCCAGTTAGGGCTGGGCCATATTATACCGTTCACGATAATACCGGTAGAAAGCTAGGCAACGATAAGAAAATGACATATCGCGATAGAATATGGGTAAAACACGCATGCGTAGTGCCGAAAAAGCACGGAGAATGCACGGTAACAGAGAATGTGAATGGGGAAAGTAGATTGTTGAGTGAAAAGGATGAGCCAGAATTGTTTTGTAAAAATGGTGCAGCTTAACTGGTTTGGTGTTTGTCCGTCAGAGACACAAAAGAGCACTTTTTTTTTTGTCGAACACGCAAGCAGGCCGTCGTTATTGCCGTATTTGTCGGACTAAGGTGCTTGTAAATCTGGGAGTAATCTGGGTCCTAAACCCATTCCTTTAAAGTCCCAAAGTCAAACGAACATCACTGAGAGTTTAAAACTGTCTAAATTCTTTCACCTTTAATGAAATGATCAGCATTGCTACTTTACCAGGTGTAACTATTTAGTTTAACATCCAGGCATCCATGAAAACAGAATTCATTACATTTAACGGAGTTAGAAGTTAGCAGGACGTTAGCGGAAGTTAGCTCGCTAGTTTCGCTAGTTACCTAAACATGATATAGCATGTTCTGACTAAGAGATTTCTGAAAAAATTCAAACGTACAGCTCTGCTATCACTTCCAACATAAATGAAGACAGGAAACTAAACAGCAGTGACGTTTGTAGGGTTACTGAAGTTGGGTTAGCTGGTATGTAATGATGTGCTACGTGATCGCTAGCGACACAGCTATGTTAGCATAACATAAACAGTGAAGCTGGAGGATGAACGCTAACTTTTATCCACTCGATAAAAGTTAATGTGAAGGTTCCTGATGGTTAGAGACCAATGCAATCGCATAGCAGGATGCTGTAAACGGACCAAACTTCAATCAGGAACTGAGATAATCCATCCACAATAGGTTTGTCATTAATATACTGCAACAACATGGGAACAGAGCAGATGTGATAGAATACAGCATTAATGAATCAATGGTACAGAAGTGGAGGAAGCAAGAAGAATGAGTTGAATAAAGTTTGATTTTTCTGACTGCTTTGTTTCACTTAATGTGCCTTATAATCCCGTGTACCTTATGGTCCGAGAAATACGTATTTGACTTTTTTATTTGGCACACTGCAGTATAATGTTGCAAAGCACCTCTTTTTAACTTCAGTGGATATTATACATGGTTATGCTCAGGATATGTCAGCCCATTTCTACTGGAAATGCCTTTTGGTTAAACTTTCAGCAAGGAATTTGCATTTGCACTGTTAAATGTTTATATAGCTTTAATGCCTATAAAAACAGCTACTTGTTTAAGTAAAATGAATGGATCTGGGTTTTTTGCGCTAGTAAAGTTGTGGAGTTGTATTTTGTCTTGCAGAAATTATGTCGTCAGTTATATCGTTATCGCAAATTTTCAAATATATATCGTGATATATATTTTTGGCCATATCGCCCTGCCCTGCTTCCAGTCACAGTGAATCAGTGTTTGTCAGTAACTGTATTTTGTGTGTTTGCGTGTGTGCTGACCTACAACTTTATGGCTCCATCTAGTGGGCTGATAGTAGAAGTATATCAGCTGATGGCAGCTTCCTCTGTCTCACACTGCTGTCTGACTGCATTCAGCGGACACTGAGATGAAGCAGGAAATATGTAGCTGATATTTGGACAGCACACATGATGGAAAGGAGGATTTCAGTTGATGTGCAAACAAATGATTTGTGTTTCCTCTGCAGGTGAAGGTAGAAAGTGTGTGTGAGCTGATGTGAATTGAGCAGCATGGATCAGTGTGAGGACAGAGAGGAGGGAGTCCCTCCCTCTAAAAGCACTCTGTGTGGGGAACATGAGAGCCAGACCAAAGCTCAAAGGTGAGATGACCATCTCTAACTGTCCATGACTCTTCTCCATGTCACAGCTCAGCACTCACATCACTGCTCCATTATTATATTATTGAATCCAATCAATTTAAAACACACCAACTCTCTGCTGCAGAGAAGTGAAGTATTAGGAACTCTTAGCAAATTAACTGCTGATGTTGTTGGATATAAACTGCAGTGCAAACATAATTCTCTCAATCCCATTTAAATTCATTCCCCAATTAAGTGAAAGAAAACACTACGTTTCCTGCAGAGAAATTATTTTTACTTATAAAACAGCCCAAGCATCATTTCAGTATTTTTTTTTCTTTTAATCTTCTTAAAAAAACCTTTTTTCTCATGATTGATTATACTGTAAACTTAGGCAACAGTTTTAAATCTGTTTTTGACAGAAAGCAGCAGCACACTGCTGTGTATGACTTCAATGGTAATGGTTTTCTTTCAGGAAATAAAAACACATTGTGGTTTGTTTTCTGAGGAAACCAAACATGAGCTGTTCCAGTCAATCAATAGTCAATATAAACATTTAAATTTGTCTCCAAGCAAAACAGTGATCCAGATTTTATCTGAAGTGATTCTTCATCATTTCCAAGCATTGCAAAGCAAAAACCAGTCCAACAAGGCACTCTCCATTTTACTCCACTCTGAAAATCCAACAAATAAAAATGTACCTCCATTTTTTAACGGTCATAATTAATACATTTGAAGTCCTCACTTTCACATCCACCCTCCAGCCTTTCCTTCTCTCTCGCTTCCTCCTAACGTGCTTCCCCTGTCTGCTATTCCTTTGTCTTCATCCAGCAGTATCACAGTTTTGACTGACAACTTGTTGGCAACAGCATTGATGGCGCTTGTTGTTAACCTTGGCTGTGACTAATGGAAAATCTGGATATGAAGTTTGTCTTACTTGTTCTGTTAGGGGAAACCACAGCAAAATACAAGAGTGTCCTCAGTGGCCCGAAGAGAGAGGGATGCCACACCGAGGATTTGGACAAGTGTTAGTAATTTGTCTGACAGACGACTCACCCAAGCAGAGAAAAACATCCCTGCTAAAGGGTTGAATTCTGCTTTGACGCCGAGACAAATCCCGCTAGTGGAACTGATCACAGCCACAGAAACAGCAATTTGAAACAACAACATTGCAGACGTGGAAGCAGAGCAACTACGGACTAAAGTTTCAGCCTGTCTCAGCAATGCAAAGCCCCCTGAATCTAACATCACAATTGAGGAGAGGAAGGCATTTGCATTACTCAGTGATGACAACAACGTTATCATCCTTCCAGCAGACAAGGGTAGGGACAAGGTTTTGCTAAACCGTAAACCGTATCATGAGAGAATTTTGTCACAGCTAAGAGACAAAATTCTGAAATGAGACCCAGAAAGTGGCTACAAGAATAGGTGATAGATTGTCTGAAGCAGTTAGAACAAGACAAGGCTATTGACCGGACCTCATACCACAGGCTGTACCAAGAGGAATCTACACCAAGTCTGTATGGTTTACCGAAGATACATAAACAGGGTGTACCTTTAAGACAAACTGTGTGTATGATCAACTCGGTCACCTATAACATCTCTTAAGTTTCTTGCTTCAATCCTCAACCTCAGGACTCCACCGTCTATTTACACCTACAGGCCAGTGGACACTCTATCAATGATACACATCCTGGACAGGGAGGAACGCTGGTTTGAACACGGAGTCAAGGAACTGACCTCACAGCCCATTGTTCCTTCAGTGGGCTGGTTTCAGTCATTATGCAAATGTACTGTTTATAAGGTTTGGGGAAACCTGCAGTCAGCTGAGACTGAAGAAGTCACTTGGATGAGTGACGAAACGTTTCTCCCATCAAACGCTACGTCCAGATTAGGGATGCAACGATACCAATTTTTTCAAACCGATCCGATACCGATACTTGGATCTGAGTACTTGCCGATACCGAGTACAAAAACCGATACTTCTACCACACACAAGTTAAACTTAACCAGTAGTAAAGAAACAACCCCAGACAACTCTTTAACCCAAACGAAACGTTTACTGAACGTAAGGGCAGAGACAAATACTGTACAACACAACCTTTTTTTAAACTCAAATGATATTCCAATTCCTTAACCAAATGAAATACACTGTATAAATGACATAATTCCCTTTCAAATTATATTAAACAACCCAACTTATGTTATCACCTTTTGGTAAGTGACTCACTAATATACACTCCAAAACACGTTATATAAATCCACTAAACACACAATATTCACACATGGGCCCCACACACACTCACACTTGTTGCAGGCCTGTTTGCTGCTCACGCCGGACGATGGAGAAAAATCCTCTTCTCCCCAGTAAGAGCAGGAAAGTCTGGCTGTGTCCCAATTCAGGGTATGCACGCTTGAAGTACGCACACTACGCACACTACGCGTACTACGGACGGTGCGTACTACAAGTACAGGTAGTGCGGAAGTGAGAGGCTTGTGAAATGGGACGGTCTAGCCCTTGTCGCGCTGTTCAGGTTGCCTAGCAACCATGATACTAACCGCGAGAAATGTGTCATTCAGCAGTGTGTGACAGAAATGAAGGAGAAATAATGTTCTGTTGGTCATTCATTTTTGTCATGACATCACTTTGATTAGTTGAGTATCTGAGGCTGAGACCACAGGACTGTAAAACATGATAGTTGGGCTTCATTTCTGTACTGAACAGTCATTACAAGATTAGTTAGTAAATAATAATTAGCTAATGTTGTTCATGAGACTAAAGTCATCTCACTGTGGTACTGTAAATATAATATGGCCAATATTATATGTATTGTCAGATTATTATGGTATACACACACACACACACATATACACATATACATATATATTACAGGATGTATTACAGCAGTGAGCTTGCACTCTGGGTCGAAGATTAAAATTGCAGTTATTTATATTTCCTATCACCTTAAATCTTCACTCAAAGACAAATATCTTTATTATACATAAGAGACAAATATTGTTCGTCTAATATGCTGGCATTAAATTTGGCTCAATGCTCACATATATGTGTAAAAAGGAAAATGTACGAGCTGTGAAAACTGTTTCTGATAGAATGAAGAGTAGACTGATATATGAAATATTCCTTTATTGGGTGAGAAAATCAGACCATGTCATAACTGCTTTAAGTCATACAGAATAGACATCAGAGCCTTAAACAGGCTGACTTCTGCTAAATGGGTCAAACTGGGCAGAAAGTATACAAACACATAACATCCTTATAGAATATGATGTAACACTATAGATCAACTTACCTCAGAATATATAAAGCATATAAACAATCACAGCGATATGATGCAACAAACACAGCAGTGCTACTAATCCAAAATACTCAAAGCTTCATAGAACTGAAACAAACATTTATTTTTAGCTCCATTCTGCTGCTGATACATACTTTAGGTTTCTGAATATTAAACTTGTTGCTGCCTTTCATAGTGTGTAACTTGAAGGCCCTGAGTACTTTCTCCCACACTGAAAACACTGGGATGATCAAATTATTTGAACATTACTTAATAAGACTGATTCAGGACAGACATTAGTTATGTTAAACTTTCCTAGCAGTCCTTCACAAACAGGGAACAGTCTGTCTTTTCTCTCCATCTGTCAGCTGCTGCTGGCTCTTCCTCCTCCTCTTCCTCACACACTGCTGAGTTTGTCCTGGTGGATCATCAGGGGTGCAAAGTGTCACAGATGATGTGCAGCAGTGGGTCCCTCAGTCTGTCCTCACTCTGGACACTTGCAGTCGTCACACATGGAAATCAAATGTGTGATAAGCTGCAGGATTCAAACACAAGTGTAACTTATAAATACATGTTCATACTTTTATTCCACAATCAGAGAGAAAGAAACAGAGAGAGAGTGCAGGACAGACAGACAGGTGACAGTCTCAGGTGTATACACTGCTACAAAACAGCACAAGAGAAGGAGGATTTAGTGTTTGTGTTATTACGAGTGCTAAACAAGAAGAGTTCCAGATGGTACAGTGGACACATGTGTGACTCCTGTGATTAAAGCATCTTTCTTTCAGCTTAACGAGTGAACCGTCAGCTCGTTCAAACTCACGTTAAAGTCCGTTTGGCTCGACACCACCGAACAGAGGCAGCAATATAACATAGCTAACATTAACAGTGCAGTGAATGCTGCTTGTGCCGTGATATTCAGGACTGCAAACCGAGCAGCATCACTGACTTTCAGCTTGTTGTGTTTGTGGATATATGACTGACTTTAATTATCCATAAATTCATCAAATTCTCTGTAAGATTAAGGTCAGCTATATATATATATTTGGAAGTAAAGGCGTTAAAACCAAGTTACCGCTGGAAGTACACACATCACTAATGTCACATAACTTTGCCGACATGTGGCCAACAGTAATGTTTTAATGTTCTTAAACATTCGCACATAAATAAGTGACATGATATTCAGTACTCCCTTTTGCCAGTTCACTCTTCAGCCGCTCCCTTCTGCCGTATTTTGCGGCAAAATTATCCACACCCACCGCTGCGCTACGAATTGTGGGATATATGAGACCACGAAGCGTGCACCGGACCACGCTTGATATTTGGGGAAATCGACGGCGCATTTGGAGTATGCATTTGAAGTACACTTTGAATTGGGACAACCGTCGTCGCGTGGCGGTGACGTACTCGCACTTGAAATGCATACTTCAAGCGTGCATACCCTGAATTGGGACACAGCCTCTGACTTACAGTTCCGTTGCTCGGTAGGTCGCCGTGTACCAGTCCCACACTAAATCCACTCCCTGCGGACCGGATGCTGTCTCTGCTACAGCGCATTAGCCAGTCACTGTCCAGCTCTCCGACAGTCCATAGCGGCTGCCTCCGTGGCAGCCAAGCAGTCCGGGCTAGCCTTTAGCCTCGGCGGTCATAGCTGGAAACACAGCACAGTGGCGCGACCATTGAAACAAAAAGTCACTTCACCCACACTCTGTTGTGAAGCTCTCACACGGTCAGCTTTCTAGTCACACACTCTTTTGTGCTGGTTAACCTCAGTAAAACTAGCCGAGTCTCTCACTTTGGTTCAGCTAACCTCGTGCATCTTCTCCCAAATTCCCATCCGGGCTACATTAGTATCGGTTCATGGTATCGGTTAACTTTTACGAGTACGAGTACGCACACATTTTACAGTATCGGCCCCGATACCCGATACCAGTATCAGTATCGGTGCATCCCTAGTCCAGATGACCTAATCAACATTTTGGGACACAGACATTTGCTTCCAAAAGGGACATTAAACACCTGAAAACTCTTAACAGCTTTGGGAATTACAGAGGCAGATGTCTTAGAAACAAGCAATCTTGTCTGCTTTTCCCTGTGTTTCCCTGAACTGATTTTTTTAGTTCACTGTTGCACTGCAATTCAGTGAGGTCAGTGGGGACACTCCACATCAGCTGAGAAGGGGTCTGCAAGCAGCTGGGAAGTGTCACCGCATGCCTTCAAGTCAGCAAATCATGTTTCAAACTCTCATTGCAGGATTTCAATAGCAGACAGATGAGTTTTGCATAGTTTCAGTTTTGTGGAGAAGGTTTTCACACTCTCATAGGCCGCTATGATGAGCTGTCCAAAACCTGGCAGCTTTAAGTTCAGAATGTTTAGCTCGTGTGTAATGTTCACAAGAAATGCCATTATCCATTTTGAATCATCCAATTCAAGAACATCTGGTTTAAAACTTCAATGAATATCTTGAATTCCTCCTCAACACACCCCTTCCTGTGCTAATGCACATCAGTAAAGTACCATACAAGAGGGTGTAAACCTCTGGACCTGATGTAATTTACACATTTCAGGATTACAGACATGACTTCAAGCATTTTCTGCACAGTGCTTGTTGATGTTTAATGCAATGAAGAGCCATTGCTGGATCTGGATCTTTTGCTTTGGTTTGGCCATATATGGAACACAAACTTAGCTTTTCTGTCAACTCTCCATGATCCAGGAGTTTGTGACATCTGCTTTGAAGTTTACTCAGGATATGTATTTTGAATTTTTCTTCAGTGAGAAAACAGATCAAATATCCAGTGTACCAATATTAATTCCCATTCCTCTATGTTGTAGACATTAAGTTGTTGCAATTTACTGAAAGTATTAGATATCCCACAATACTAATGTTAATGTTGGTTATTGAAAAAGCGTTGTGTTTTTTAAATGCTTTAGATTGTGACACTTAAAGTTGTAAAATTATAACTTTATAAATTATAACTATATAAAATTGATTTCATAAGTTATTGTACAAATGAAAAAAATCAGAGGTTGTCAGATGAGAGGTACTCACAGATATTTGATGGACTGGCTCCCCAGTTACTCGTCAGCTGTAACATACTAATCAGCCTGGTTTGGAAGGCTGATGTTAAGGTGCTGGAAGAGAGACTGGCCAGTTACTGAATGTTAAATACTTTTTTTCTGGTTTTCTACCAACTTCTACATATTCACATGTTATTGAAACAGTGATACGCAACAAAACACTGTTCGTACTTGAACTCAATACAATTCACTAAGCTGTTGAGCCTCTGTGGATTCAGACGGACTAGTAAATTTAGGGAACTATAGGGAATCATCTTAATCACTATCTTAAAAGGTCACTTTTTGAATTTTTACTCTGTGCATGAACTAATTCTTCATGGTTCCTCCACAGAGTGGACCAGGAGAGCTCAGAGGTTCTCAGTGATCACTCTGTCCAGCATCATCAAACACACCTGGACTCCATATTTATGGTCTGTACATGTACAACAACTACTTTCACATCTATTCTGTTCAGAGTCATCTCCATGCTGCTCTTTGTAGACCAGTGGATTGTCAGTGTGTCCAACATAGATCTGATGTTTGGATCCATGATTTCAGTCTGATTGGGTCATTCATAAAGTATTCTGTTTCAGCTGCTGGAGGACAACATCATCACTTTTGTGAAGAACGAGCTGAAGAAGATCCAGAAGGTTTTGAGTCCAGATTACCCAGAATGCGTAGAGAGTCATCGTGAGGATGATGAACAGAGGAGCACCAGAGAGGCATTTATAAAGATCACAATGAACTTCCTGAGGAGAATGAAGCAGGAGGAGGTGGCTGACCGCCTGAAGAGCAGTAAGAGGATTTATCTAAAGATTTAAGCTGCTGGATAAATGGGACATTTTACTGATGTCTCAAGAGATTGACCAACATGTGGTCAAATGGACATATCTTAGAGAAAAGAAACTCAACTCTTCCTTTACACAACGTGAACTGATAATCTGCTTTTTTTTTTCAGAATGTGTTGTTTCAGTTTGTCAACGCGAACTTAAATCTGCACTGAAGAAGAAGTTCCAGTGTGTGTTTGAGGGCATCGCTAAAGCAGGAAACCCAACCCTTCTGAATCAGATCTACACAGAGCTCTACATCACAGAGGGAGGGACTGCAGAGGTCAATGATGAACATGAGGTCAGACAGATTGAAACAGCATCCAGGAAAACAGACAGACCAGAAACAACAATCAGACAAGAAGACATCTTTAAAGTCTCACCTGGAAGAGATGAACCAATCAGAATAGTGCTGACAAAGGGAGTGGCTGGCATTGGGAAAACAGTCTTAACACAGAAATACACCCTGGACTGGGCTGAAGACAAAGCCAACCAGGACATCCAGTTCATATTTCCATTCACTTTCAGAGAGCTGAATATGCTGAAAGAGGAAAAGTTCAGCTTGGTGGAACTTGTTCATCATTTCTTTACTGAAACCAAAGAAGCAGGAATCTGCAGCTTTGAAGACTTCCAGGTTGTGTTCATCTTTGATGGTCTGGATGAGTGTCGACTTCCTCTGGACTTCCACAAAACTACAATCCTAACTGACCCTAGAAAGTCCACCTCAGTGGATGTGCTGCTGATAAACCTCATCAGGGGGAAGCTGCTTCCCTCTGCTCGCCTCTGGATAACTACACGTCCTGCAGCAGCCAATCAGATTCCTCCTGTCTGTGTTGGCATGGTGACAGAGATCAGAGGATTCACTGAGCGACAGATGAAGAAGTACTTTAAGAAGAGATTCAGAGGAGAAAAGCTAGCCAGCACCATCACCTTCCACATGAAGACATCACGAAGCCTCCACATCATGTGCCACATCCCAGTCTTCTGCTGGATCACTGCTACAGTTCTTGAGGATGTGCTGGAAACCAGAGAGGAAGGACAGCTGCCCAAGACCCTGACTGAGATGTACATCCACTTCCTGGTGGTTCAGGCCAAAGTGAAGAAGGTCAAGTATGATGGAGGAGCTGAGACAGATCCACACTGGAGTCCAGAGAGCAGGAAGATGATTGAGTCTCTGGGAAAACTGGCTTTTGATCAGCTGCAGAAAGGAAACCTGATCTTCTATGAATCAGACCTGACAGAGTGTGGCATCGATATCAGAGCAGCCTCAGTGTACTCAGGAGTGTTCACACAGATCTTTAAAGAGGAGAGAGGACTGTACCAGGACAAGGTGTTCTGCTTCATCCATCTGAGTGTTCAGGAGTTTCTGGCTGCTCTTCATGTCCATCTGATCTTCATCAAGTCTGGACTCAATCTGCTGGAAGAACAACAGAAGACCGCTATATGGTCTAAATTGTTTGCAAAAAAGGAGTCAAGAGAAGTGGAATCTGCATTGACATTTTTCTACCAGAGTGCAGTGGACAAGGCCTTACAGAGTTCAAATGGACACCTGGACTTGCTCCTCCGTTTCCTCCTGGGTCTTTCACTGCAAACCAATCAGACTCTTCTACAAGGCCTGCTGACACAGAAAGGAAGTAGCTCAAATTCTCATCAGAAAACAGTTCAGTACATCAAGGAGAAGCTCAATGAGACTCTGTCTGTAGAGAAAAGCATCATTCTGTTCCACTGTCTGAATGAACTGAATGATCATTCTCTAGTGCAGGAGATCAGACAGTACTTGAGTTTAGGAAGTCTCTCCACAAATAAACTGTCTCCTGCTCAGTGGTCAGCTCTGGTCTTCATCTTACTGTCATCAGAAAAAGATCTGGATGTGTTTGACCTGAAGAAATACTCTGCTTCAGAGGAGGCTCTTCTGAGGCTGCTGCCAGTGGTCAAAGCCTCCCACAAAGCTGTGTAAATATATTTGTGCTTTTATTTTTTCTATTCTACCTAATGTTGATTCTACTTACCGAAAAGCTTCCGTGTATAATTTAAAAAACATGAACAGCATAATGGTGAATGGACTGGTTCTTATATAGTGCTTTTCTACTACATCTGAGCACTGAAAGCACTTTATAAAACTTGCCTCTTTCACCCGTTCACACCGTTTTGCACATGCACTGTTTCTAAGCTCCTTTTCTTTAAATGCTTTCAATCTAACATACACATGCTAACTGGAGCAGACAGAGATCCAACTACCAACCTTCCGATAAGTAGGTGACCACCTGAGGCAAAGAAGTGGCTCTCATACAAGTCTAAGAATGTTAATATAAAAATCATTAATGTAAATGATTGTTAGCACTCAGAATCAAGTATATTTTGCTTTACAACAGTTGAAAATGCCAGTGTTTCTGAAGGATATATGGATGCAACTTTTATCAAAGTAGCACTAGTGCATTCTTCTCTCGGCTCTCAATGGAGGCGGTCTCATCTTTCTTCCTCTCACTTATCTTTCCCGCTTCGCTTCTCATGTCTTTGTCTAGTCACGTCGAGCTCTAAACCCTCATAGAGTCTTCAAGTCTTGTTCTCTAAAACCTAAAGACAAATTATGGTTTTAATCAACTTTTCCCTTAATGCAATTGAAACCATCTTCTTGACGAAAAACCTGGTTTCGGAACCATGATAACCGTGTTCTTGCTGATCGGAACTGGCGGGCTGTGAGTATTCAGACTGTGCTCATTCAACACAACACGGATAAGAGAAGCTTGGAGAAGCTCACGGCTCTTTAATGGGAAATTGAGAGACCTGGTGACCAGTGATGGACAGTAGACCAACTGTAAAATTGGATGCAGTTTGTTCGCACTAACCCAAACAACTACCATCTTCATTTCATGCGGCTACGGTGCCAGCTGTGCGTCATGGCCTAGGCTGACTGGAATTGAAAATTCTCCTTGAAAACAGGACTGTGTTTGATTCTCTTCCCTTATCCTTCAAGGTCAACTACGCCAGCTGGAAGAGTGTTGACTAGCTTCTCCTCCCAGTCAGACACAGGATACACACATACACAAAAATCTCTCATGTATACAGACACAGCGCCGTAAAGATGGCTGCAGGAACTGTGGGGCTGTTGTCGGCTGTATGGCCGAAAGGGGTGCTCAAGATGGCGCTGGAGTGCCTGGCAGCCTATCCTGTCTTTAAGTGATGACATACATGAACGCTGCTTCTGGACCCAAACTACTCTGCATTTATTAAGGCTTTTGTCTTTTTAACATGTTTTAAGGCTTTATATCTTTTTCTATTTAATCTGAACAAGCCTATAAAAACAAGGCAGTGATCACTGTTGGCCTCTATAGGTTTGTATTAGCACTATTCATCGGCAGCACATTTTAAAGCTCAGTTTTAAAACCCTGCAATGTAACCATAGCCCAGCCCATGCAAGAGTATATTAATGACTAACCTCGTATTGTGGATGGATTATCTCAGTCGTTCTCCTGACTGAAGTGTGGTCCATTTTCAGCTTCCTACCATGCCATTGCACTTATCACTAACCATTGGGTTAGTGACAAGTGCAATAGCATGGCACTTAACCCTGCTAACTTCTAACTCAGCTAAAATTCTGTTTTCACGGATGCCTGGATGTTAAACCTAATTATCACAGCTGGTAGATCAGCCACGGTGATCATTTTATTAAAGATAAAATAATTTAGACAGTTTTTAACTCTCAGGGATGCTGCAGTGTTCGCTTGACTTTGTGACCTGAAGTGGAGTTTGGGCCCGGAAATGGCTAATGACGTCAGACTTAAAGACCGGATAACACAATTTCCCTCAGGATGAATAAAGTATTATCAATCAATCATTGACAGGCTTCAGCACTAAAAAATGACACACCACAACTTTTAGTTTGCTCTCTGGTTGGAAAAAAATAATTGATGTTTTGTTGGTGGAGCATTATTTTCTGTTTCTTTCCTGACCCAGTGCACTCCCTTCAACATAATTTAGGTGTCATCACCAATGACCTCTGTATCCATTTTACTAAAATAAGAACATAGGTCTAATACTTCAGGCCCCTGGGTTTACTAGCCTCAGGTTGATCTTGTCTCTATCTCCAAGAGTTTTATTCTTCAGTCATCTTCTTTTATTCTTCTTTCTAATACATACACCAATACACTTTTTGTCAGTTGTAAACACTCACAACTCAGTTTGTCTTTTTTTTCTCTGCTATGACTGCCATCATTGGAATTAGAGAGGACAAAATGGTACAGAGGTTCCTGTGCCATTGCGTTTGTTTTCAGCTGGGCAACCAGTTGTCACAAATTGCAGTAGATCACTGCTAATCATTCTTCATTATATGTAATTTAATCTGACCACAAATATCTTTGTTTTTTCTTCAGAATGAGTATCTGCAACCTTTCAGAGAGAAGCTGTGAAGCTCTGTCCTCAGTTCTAGGCTCCCAGTTTTCTAGTGTCAGAGAGCTGGACCTAAGTAACAGTGATCTCCAGGATTCAGGAGTGAAGCTTCTATCTGCTGGACTGGAAAGTGCACACTGTACACTGGAAACTCTCAGGTCAGGATTCAGACTTTCCACTTATGGTCATGTTAATCTTATTGCATAAAAAGCCTAACTTTCACAGAATTACCTAGTATCTGTCAATTATTTGTCTCTCAATTTCTGCCTGGAAAAACCTATTTTCACTTTCTTTTCATACTGGAGGAAAGAAAATATTAAACAATGCATGTTTTAGGTGCCTACTTGGCATGATGAAAATGACTCAGCAGTCATTTTCATTAATGCTGAAAATGACAGCGAAAAAATCAACAATCATATGTCCCCCTATAATCACACACTTTGGAAACACCAGCGAAGCCAAGCTCTCAATTTACAGGTTGATCTACATCCTTACTCTCACCTATGGTCACAAGCTGTGGATAGTGACTGAAAGAAGGAGATAGCGGATGCAAGCAGCTGAAAAGAGTTTTCTCCAAAGGCTGGCTGGCCTCTCCCTTAGAGAGGGTTGACAGGTAGACAGGGTGAGGAGTTTAGCCATTCGGGAGGGGCCCAGAGTAGAGCTGCTGCTGCTCCTCCACATCAAATTCGAGCCAGTTTAGGTGGTTTGGGCATCTTACAAGGATGCCTCCTAGGTGATGTCCCACCGGGAAGACGCCCTGAGGCAGACCCAGAACACGCTGCAGAGATTATATCTCTCAGCTGGCCTGGGAACGCCCTGGTGTTTTTGTTTGTTTTACAGCCCCTGGCCTTGGAGGAAGTGAGCCAGCCTTCCTTCAAGCAAATCCAAGTGTGCTGGGACCCACAGACAATTGGCTGGGTGGGGACCTGTGCCAACCCTCCTAAATTCGAAGGTGGCAATCCACCTGACAAGTGGTCTGCAGTAAGCAACACTATCGATTTTCAGTTCTGAGTCCTTTTCTTAATAAAGCTTTTTATTAAACTGATTCCCCTTGAGAGGGCCTAGTTTACGTTACCTCCCCTGTCCCCTAGCAGAGACGTGTCGTAACAATGTTTCCCTGGACAAGCTGGAGGAGGTGGGCAGGGTCTGGGGTTTTCATCTTACACTCAGAAAAATAAAAGTTTCAACTGGAACTGAAAGTCGTTCTTTCGAGCCAGGCCATAGAAGAACCTTTTATATTGCCATAAAGAGCCTTTCAAGCAATGGTTCTTTGAAGAACCATTTCTTTCAGTGGTTCATTGAAAAACCATTAAATGTTAAATGTTAATGTTAATTAATGTTAATGTTTGGTTTATTTCAGTGTTTTATTTGTTCCTGAGTAAACCGGTTTGGCTGTGATTAAAGTTAAGCTTCATAACATGTTACTCACAGTTACATTAAGAGGGGACAGCAGTAAAAACTCCGGACCTGTGACATCATCACGTACGCTGGTGTTCCGACTGTACAAATCACGAGTCCGTGCTCGCGTACTTGAGAATTGAGAAACGGCCCACGAGTCCGTGCTCGCGTTCTCGGCGGGTACGTACTCCCGTGCGTTCTTGGCGAGTACGTACTCACCGAGAACGCGAGTACGTACTCGCGTACTTCGGCATTGATAAACGGCCTGAGTGATTCGTTCACCCTGTGATTCAGCACAGAAAGGGAGGGGGTGAGTAGCTCACATGTGCTGTTAGCATGTTAGCAGAGCGATGCTACTGTGAACTGAGGAGCTATTGTCTTGATGTGATGTGATGCTTCTATTCAGGGTTTTTTCTTCCAGTTCAGAGCAGAAATTTTTTTGTTAAGATACTGGATGTTGTGTTTTTCTCCACAATTTTAATTATAAGCTAGATATATTTCTACTAATGAAATTAGTTTGCAAACAGCAACGGGGATGAGTCAGTGAGTCAGTTGGGCTTGTGAATCATGATTCATGAGTCAGTAAAGTGATTCTCGAGTATTGAACGATTCGTTCATAATTCGCGCATTACTACCACATTGTCCAAATTTTGGACTTTAATTGCAAGATATTGTTATATAGCCGGAGCAAAGCAAAATCAAATAATATAAAAAATTGAGGAAACTAACTATAATTATCTAATAAGCCTACTCTAAGCTATTGCTAATTTTGTTCTTATTTTTGGGAGGAGAGAGGTTAGAAAGAGTATGCATGGAGCCGAAATGGAGCTGAAGATGCACTTATCTCTGTGTTTTGTGTTAACGATATCCCTTGGAAAAAAAAATAAATACAAAAATAATGTGTAAGTCCACAGTTTTGGGCAGCGGTTGCTATTCTGGCCTAACTGTGGACCCCTCAGGCCAAATCCTCAGATGATGTCTTTTGAATTTCAAATTAGGATAATTCATATTCAGTTTGTAAAAGCATTTATTCAAGTTACAGTTCAGATTCAATCCAAGCAATTGAAATTCAAATTTAACTTATTGAAATTCAGTTTCTGATGTCACAGATTTCTGCTCATATTTATTTTACATAACGTAAAGCTGAAGTTCATTGATAAGTTTAATCAAAAACTTGGAAAAACATGGAAACATCTGCTGATGAAAATGTGTTGATTTATTGGTCTGTTATGAAGCTATTGCTATTTCTAATGTGTTTTTATCACTTTCTGGTGTTTTATTAATTAAACAATACATGTATTGATTGTTGTGCTATTTAAGTAAAGTTTTATATTTTATTTATAGTCTACTAAAAATATTTAAATATTACTGTTTAAATTACTAATATGTGACATGTATAAGTAGTGATGTTGTGCTGAGGGTTAAGATGCCTTTTTTGTCTTTTGGTATACTATGAAATGGCAATAAACAATTAATAAATGTGTAATATGTGCTCATGTTTCTTTTACCCTACCTACTCAAATTCTTTCAATGATACATTTTATTTTGAAAGATTTAAAATGGTTCTTTAAAGAACCACTCCAAAAGAGTTTTTACTGCCGTCCCCTCCTAATTTAACTGTGAGTAACATGTTATGAAGCTTAACTTTAATCACAGCCAAACCAGCCAAATTTGTACTCAAGAACAAATAAAACACTGAAATAAACCAAACATTAACATTTAGATGTGATCTAAGTGACTTATATATCATTTTTAACCTCAGTAGTGAAACCTCTATTAATAAAAATAGTGTACATGTACATACGTGTACATACCTTAATAAAAACAAGCAGGTGAGATGTTAGAACGCTTTTATTTCCATTCTAGTGGACACTCAATACTATAGACAGCTGCTGGGGTTTCTTTAACCTGAGTAGTGAGAAGTCCGCGAGCGGGGGGGGGGGGTTGAAAACGATGTGCCGGGAGTCCGCTGTTGAGTTTTGGACGAAATGCATTCTGGGATATATAGCTGTCCCAAGTCCACACCGATGCATGCTCGATAAAACGGGCTGATCGAGAACACATCCGGGACTTTTTCGCGTTCTCGGCTTGATGCGTACTTCGAATTGGAACAGTACTTGGTCTCCGACTGATGACGTATCACGAGTACACGAGAACGCAAGTACGCACAAGTACGCATATTGATAAACGCCCTCACTCAACCCCTTCCTTCTGGCTCACAGCTCCTTCTTCTTCTTCTTGGTTGGCAACCAATGTTAAGGCGCATTACCGCCCCTGGCTCACAGCTCAGGCGACATTTAGATGAGAAAATATATATTTGACACATTTAAGGAAAATACTAATAAAATAAAAACAAACAAAATAAATGTTCCCTTCAGAATTTTTTTTTGCTCTTTTTTTTTGCTGTATAAAATAGTTGTTTTATTTTAGAATCATTCATCTTAGCAGTAGGATATACATGAAAAGAGAAACAAATTAAGTTTGACTGAAAATTTACATTTTTTGCACTCTCTGGTCAACTGAGTCAGTGAATCAAATGACTCAAAAGACCCGATTCACTTTGGTGAGTGACTCATTAAAACTCGATTCAGTAAAAAGAATCAAATTTACCATCACAACAATGTGGACCCTTTCGAACCCTTTGGGATACAGTAAAGGTAAAAAAAAGTATCAATTCCCACTACTATAAATAATTGTTACAGGTTACTCTAGCTCTTTAAATGTAACAGGCACATAGGCTTTAGTCGTCTAAGCAACTACATTCCACCCAGTTAGTTACCAAGTGCACCAATCTAGAAGAGAGGTACAATTAATGGTTATTGAATCCAGTTCTTTTATACTTCTACTGGACAGAGAAGATGTAGACTCATACTGATCAAAGTATTTATAATAATTTTATTCAATATATTATCTTCCGGAAGAGAGATGTGCCCAGTGCAAGCATTGGAAGATCTGAAGAGCCCACTTTGGATCTGTTACATTTATAATTTCAGCGCTCCTCACCTAGCACCCACTCCTCCTGTTATTTTGGTACTTTGTTCAACTTACACGTCATACACAGTTTTGATCAAATTAACTTCTTTACCTATGCCCTTACTTCATGTGTGTGTGTGTGTGTGTGTGTGTGTGTGTGTGTGTGTGTGTGTGTGTGTGTGTGTGTGTGTGTGTATGTGTTGCTGCTTGTCTGTAGAGGGCTCTTCGTTAAGAGGTGACGATATGCAAATGAAGAGCAGCAGCTCTAAAATGAAACAAGCGAAAATCCCTCATTCGAACTTTTTAATAGTTTGGGAAGATACAAAGAAAATTATTGTTTTGGTAATAGTGTTCTGTAAATACTTTCTGTCAATGATTCCTGGAATACCGTTAACATGTGTTAAAAACACAACCAGCATAGACAGGATATCTGGGCCAGGATTTGGAAGTTGTTGGTTTTCTGTGGGGGGTTTGAAAGCTTCTTGAATTATCACCTAATGTGTGAAGTTGGGTTTGGCCTTTAAATGACTGCAGTGATTTATCAGAGATGTGCAGAGCGCAGGAGGACATTTAAAAAAAATACATGTGGTTCAAAGTAGGAAATTTAAAATGATGTAATCCATACATTCATCTGGCATTGACTGTCTATTAAATTAATTGAAAAAAGTAAAATAGATGAATAAAAACAAGCTTTGCAGGAAGTTTTCACTGATGGATTACTGTTTTGTGTTTCTGCAGTCTGTCAGGCTGTCTGATCACAGAGAAAGGCTGTAATTCTCTGGCTTCAGCTCTGAGCTCCAACCCCTCCCATCTGAGAGAGCTGGACCTGAGCTACAATTATCCAGGAGGCTCAGGATTGAAGCTGCTGTTGGCTGGACTGAAGGATCCAAGTTGGAGACTGGACACTCTCAGGTATGGAGATAATTTTTGTTTGTTTGTTTGTTTGTTTGTTTTATTGTACTGAAGTCTGAAGAAAGAAGTTTCATTACTGTAAATTTAACAATTTATTCACGATTGTCTTGGAGACAGCCATCAGCCATATCATCCTGCAAACCTTCATCTTGCTCTAGGGTGTTATTTTTCCCAGTGGATGACACGGTTGCTTGTTTCAAGTTATGTATGTCCATAAGTGACATGTGGGATCAGGGCACCCTAGGTCATAGATCGATGATTGATTTTGTAATCCTATAATTGGACACTTGGGTGAAGAGAGGTCAACTGTCAAGTGATCACCACATGGTGGTGAGTTGTATCATTTGGCACTGCAGGATGCTGGACAGGCAAACCTAAACATATAGTGAGTGTCAGGTGTTTATATTTTAAGAGACATTCTTCAGGTTGAATAGAGACACTCAGACAGGTTAAGAGTATAATAACGCGACGTGCACCGGAGAGAGCTCGAGTGAGACTCTCCCTTGAGCACGCAGAAACTTTTTATTTATAGTGTTGCAGAAGTTGCACAGCATTTCATACGTCATGTTCCAGCTCTCAAGAAATGCTGAGCGTGTGCTGATCTTGGGTTCTGTGAAATCAGTTTATGCTGGTTTCAGTTAGAAGAGGATGAGGCAGAAGTACAATGATTAATAATCAGAAAACTGAGTGAGTGTGTATGTAATCTATTGCTGACAGAAAGGAAAGATAAGTGCATGACACACTGCTCTCAGGTACGCACTGTTCAGATAAGTTTAAAATGGATAAACATATTCACACACGCAAGCAAAAACATATATGTATACACATGTCATGATGGTATTAATAAAATCCCTTAACAGTGAGGTTGTGCTGGGAATGCCTGCCAAATGTGCTGGGAATTGGATTCATTCCTGGTGTGTTGTGGACTCCGACAGGGCTGACCTTTCTTGCTGATTCTGTTCCTTATTTTTATGGACAGAAAAATTCTGTTGTATCTATGTAGTGGAAGGCTTCCACTTGGATGGCCTCAGAATCTCATCTATCCTTTTTGTAGACACCGTGGTTCTGTCGGTGTCATTAGGTGCATTATATTTATGTGTCACTCTGGCACAGCTGGCTGCCGGCGGAGCTCACGGGCACGTTACTGCAACCCGCTGCTCCTTCTGCTCCGCAGCTGCTGAGTGACCCCTCATCTGTGGCTCTCCTCAGCTCTTTCGAGGAGAGTGGCACAGTTGCCCCTCCTCTGGTCTTCCTTGGTCTGTTGTTCTCTTGGGGTCTCTGGATGTCTAGAGCCTGGATCTCCTCCATACCTTACAGACACAAACAACCTCCTCCCTGCAGCTGTCAGACTGTACAATCAGAACTGCTCCCAACAAACATAGATGTTTACATCTGTGCTGTAACTGCAATAAGTTATTTAACCGATTCGCACTACAACCTGGTTTGCCTCTTATCTGTAGTTATTTTTATTTAATTTAATAACTGTACAGTACTCTCTGTATATAGTAACCATTGTCCTTAATGTAAATATGTAAGAAAAATTGTGTATGTTTCTGTTCTGTGTCCTGTGTACTGTTTGTTGTATATGTGTCTTTTTTTGGCTGCTGTTACAACCAAATTTCCCCTTGTGGGACAATTAAAGGATTATTCTACACCCTTTTTGGCTCCTACCTCAAAGCACACTGTGCGCTTTCGATCCTACATGCTGCACAATAATATTCAATATTTGGTATTTACTGTTATATTCACATAGATTATCACGATAATGTTGTTTATTATGTTGCTCTCTTTTTTCTTTTCTTTTTTTTGCTTGTTTCTCTTTTTTTTCCAACAGGTGATCCAGGTGATTGATATATGTATTTTTTGTCTGTTGGTTTTTGTTTTTTTCCCTACTTTCTTTCTCCCTTTTCTTTCCCCCAGTCATTTCTGTCCCGTGTGTAGTAAGTTAAAATGTAATAAACAATAAAAACAAAGGTGAATCAAATAGACCAATACGGCAAGGCCAGGATGGTCCATTTAAAGTAAGTAAGTAAATCTGTTGGGCATCTTTCTTTGTCTTTAGACAATAATTCTGATAACAAAAGAATCAAATGGGACAGGCAAAGAAAGAAATAACAATGAAAAATTATTACAATAATGGTCATGCCAAACTATCTAAATAAGAATTAATTCTAAACTTTGACATGGCCACTCAAAAACATCAATCTTGGGGGATTTTGTTATTCTGAGGTGGATTAAAAATCACTTTATTGACAGTAAGGAGAATATTTCAAGTGGAGAACAGTCAAAGGATGTCAAACCAGATTTCATTGCTCCAACAACCATTCCACCAACTGCTTCAAAGGACTGACAGATCCAGGATCAGTCCAAATCATCAGCAGTTTGATCCACGTATGGATTGAAGTGTATTTCTGAAAATGTTGGACTGTTCCTTTATCATTGTCTAACATTATGTGTATGAGAGCCATGCAATGTCCATGTGTGCATGCTGAAAGAGACTGTGCTGGTCTGACCCCTCTCCTCCTTTCAGGGTGGAGCCTGCTGGAGTCCAATGGTTGACACCAGGTCTGAGGAAGTGTAAGTGTGTTTTTAATGTGATTCATGAAAACAAAGCAGCACACATTCAAACATCTTCAAACTGTCACATCACTCATTCACATCTCTGATGTCAGGAGTCATCATAAAACTGTCAATCAATGAACAGATGATGGATCAATAACTGCAGCTGGATTGTGTTTGTTCTCTCCATCAGATTCCTGTCAACTCACAATCGACACAAACACAGTACACACAAACCTCCAACTGTCTGACAACAACAGGAAGGTGGCACGTGTGATCGAGGTTCAGTCATATCCCTATCATCCAGACAGATTTGATTATGAACCTCAACTGCTGTGTAGAAATGGTCTGACTGGTCGCTGTTACTGGGAGGTTGAATGGAGAGGAGAGGTCCAAATATCAGTGAGTTACAGAAGAATCAGAAGGAAAGGAAACAGTGATGACTGTGTGTTTGGATACAACGAGAAGTCCTGGAGTCTGTACTGCTCTGATGATGGTCCTCGTTCTGTGTGGCACAATAACAAAAACACACCTATTTCCTCCATCTCCTCCTCCTCCTTTGTCTCTAACAGAGTAGCAGTGTATGTGGATCATCCTGCTGGCACTCTGTCCTTCTACAGAGTCTCCTCTGACACTCTGATCCACCTCCACACCTTCAACACCACATTCACTCTAAAACTTTATCCTGGGTTTTTTATCTGGTCTCGTTCGTCAGTGTATCTGTGCTGAGTTGACTGTAAAGAGTGTCCTCCTGTTTGAGAAACACTGACTGTTGACCAGAGTTCAGTCTGTACATGTCTGTCTCTTTCAGTCAGAAATATATTTTCAGATTCATGGATTCAATCAGTTGATGTTTTAAACTGTTCTAAATGATTCCTTGTAAACTTCTTCCTCTTCAGTCCTTTAAAGATGGAAGTTCCCATTATTACAGGATCATGTTGTTTTTCTGTCTTTTTCCACTCAAAGCTTCACAGTGAATATCAGTATGTTGTGTTTCTCTGAGGCTCAGTTCACAACCAGCTCCTCTGCATTTTCAACAAGTCTGAGCTCATTAAAATGAATCCAAATGTTTGATTTCTCTTTCTCAATGGGATGTTTTCAAACTCTGCACATGCTCTTACTGTTTCACTCATTGTTGGAAGCTCATATTTTGAAAATGTTTCAGCCATATAAGCTGAAAATATTGGCGCAATAGTTTTGAATGCAGTTCTAAGCAGAATCTGATTGTATTGAGATATCATAATGCATGCGACTATATACATAGCAAAGGCTGCATTAAACATTTTAAACTTGCATTGTGTTTTCAGAGACATTTTGAATAACAACATGGTGTAGTATGGTGGTAACTGTTTCTAATTTTCTTAGAAATATCTAAATACATATTGTGTATTACTTCAGCTTCTATAAAAATGAAACTATCACAAAGGGTCCTGGTGAAGAATCTTGTGGAATTTTGTGACAGACATGAAATTTATTTTTAATATAGAAATATTAGAATCACTGTCATAATTTCAACTTCACATTTAATTAAATGTTGTGTGAAAAACATTAAGGAAGTGGTTTCATATGTATTTACGTCAATAAAAATGCTTTTGAAACAACCTTCTGTCTTTTGGAGTATATATCTCTGAGTTTACACATCAATTCTCAAGGAGGGGAAACAAGGCAGAAGGACACAGATGGACACAGAGGGCAAAGACACAAGGGGAAATCTAATAAACAATATTGAACAGAACAACTCAGGTATTATAGAATAATTCTTAACACAACCAAATAGACTTAACGTAATACAAAACTGACAAACACACAGGAAACTCAAACCGCTGGGTCAAATTGACCCAGGACATTGGCCATCTTCCACAACAAGCTGGGGGTGTAGGAGAAAGACTGGACAAAGACATGCTGTGGAAGAGCGCCAGAGATTAACAATGATAACATTAACAATAATAATTAAATGCACATTTGTTTATAAAAAATGGTGAGATGAAATTGACTAGAGAAACCGTGCAATGGGAGCCTAGGACTATTGCAGGATGACTAAGAAAGAGTACAAAGTAACCTGATCCAGCTTATATAGACTATTGGGAAAAGTTCAAGAAGTATGCACAGCATTGTCAGCTGACGACAGCTTAAATTATGATATTGTGAAAACCACTGTTCTGTGTGCGTATGAGTTAGTGGTGAAGGCGTATAGGCAAAAGTTTCAATTTGGAAAAACATACCAGCCTCATGTGGAGTTTGCGAGGAGGGTAAATCACAGCAAAAAATCCTGGCACAACTTCACCTGCTTCCAAGGTGCATGGAGAAGATGAAAGAATTAAAGAAGCAGGAACTCCAGCAACACTTGAGAAACGAAGAACAGCTTTAATAATTGACCAACGCGTTTCGGCTTGTGGCCTTCATCAGGGTCTTGCGAGGAGGGAAAGAAATTTTTTTTCACAAATCGTGTCAGGCTCAATTAAATCAAATCAAAATGTATTTATATAGCACATTTTTAAAAAACAGTGTCACTCAAACTGCTTCACAAATTATGAAATAAATGAAATAAGAATCATTTACGAAACAGCAACACAAGACAAGACAAACTTAGAAGCCAACCAAATGTCAACAAGATGTGCAGCAGGTCTGGTAATGACGCCACTGTTTATGCGATGCCATGCCATATCTGGCCCGGTTATGGTTTGGTTTATGTGGCCCAGGCCCATAGAAACCAGGCCTGGCCGGAATCCGGCATCAAGCTGGCACTTCTGACTGACTGGTGTCATGGCAGCGTGTATGTCAACCAGATGCGGGCCAGGTCTGGCAATGAGGCACTATTTATGTTCCTATTTTCCTATTTTAGTTAGAAGACCCAAATGCCATGTTGCAATACTATACTGCTATGGTAGCCAACATTGCAAATGAACGTTTGACAGTGTACACTGTACAGTGTGAGTGTACACTTTGTCCAAAACCTAGTGAGAGTTTACTCATCTTTGCCAGTGGGTGGCTGTAGCTCAGGCGGTAGAGCAGGTCTCCTACCAATCGGAAGGCTAGTGGTTTGATCCCTGGCATCTCCAGTCTGCATGTCGTGAATGTGAATGTGCATGAGTGTAGTTAGGAAGCACTCAGTTAAGAGAAAGTGTGTGGTTGGGTGAATGCGGCATGTTGTATTGAGCACTTGCTATATAATAATGAGTCCATGCATTGTCTGAACAGAATTTTTACATGTTACTTTTGCACTATTATGCACATGTTATTATTACATGGCTTAATTAAGGTACACATTAGGCTGACATCTGGGGCCAGAGCTGAAACTTTTCTGGGCCAACACAGGGCCAGCAGTGTGTCTGCAACTGGCCCGTGGCTGCGCACAACTTACACCCACATACCGCAAAGAATGATGGCCCTTTGGTGGCCCAGACCAGGTTTACCAGAGGTAATCCACACATGAGCCACCAAAGGACCACCAGTGTGTCTGCAACTGGCCTTGTGCTGGCCCATGTGTGGGCCACCTTTAGCAAACCAGATCTGGCCAGATCCGGACCATACCAATTTTGCTATGTGCGCTTAAGTCAGACCCAGGGTAAAAAGATGAGTCTTTAAGCGAGATTTAAAAGACTGAACAGACTCAGAAGAGCGAATGGCAATAGGGAGATTGTTCCACAGTCTAGGTGCTGCAATAGCAAAGGCACGACCACCTCTGGTTTTCAGGCTTGACTTAGGTTGCATTAAGAGCATCTGATTTTGAGATCTTTGTGCTTTTTTTTTTAGGATTATACAAATGATAAGCTCGTTTTATTAAAGGAGTTCAAAAACCAACTCAACAGAGGATCCTAACTTATTTAAATAGGAAAAATGTCACTGTGCTAGGTGCTGCTATTATACAAGCAGAAGAGTTTGCTCCAACACATAAGAGTGTTCCCTCAGCTCCTATAACACACTAGATTCGATTAGCTAAAAAAAATGCTTCACTAAAATCTCCCTTTGTAACACCACTGCTACGGAAACACGAGAATGTTTTTACTGCCATGAGCAAGGTCACCTTATTGCCCCTCCCCCTCTAAGCTTAAAAGGAAAAGGAAAGAGCTGTCTAAGAAAGGCAAAAAAAAAGAAAAGACAAACCCTTCTCCAATCAATCTTCAAAATAGATCTCAAATCCTCAAGGAGACAACCTGTTAAGCCCCAGTGGTTGCTCTGGGTTGCTTCTTACTTGAAAATAACATGCCCAAAGTGAACTGAACTGAAAACTCTGTATAGACTATCTCGGAGGAATTATAGGGGGGGGGGATGAATGAAAAAAAAAAGACCTCTGCTAGCATAACGGGCAGGTTTTTGACGGGGCTCCCACACAAACGGAAAGCAGAAGATGAAGCATCACCAAATATGCTTACAAACCCACTTCCAAACCAAAGACTAGAAAATATGATGAAGCATATCTTGCCTTTGGCTTCTCAACCGTGGATAATGAGGAGAGGCTGCAATGTGTTGTCTGTCTTAAAGTGCTAGCTTGTGACAGTTTAAAGCCTACTAAGATAAGACGCCACTTAGAGTCAAAACATCCAGAGCACAAAGACAAATCTGTGCACTTTTTCAGAAAAAAACTTCTAAATTGTCGTGGTCAACAGTGTTTCTTTACTAAAGCTGCATCTGTTTTGTCAAATGCTCTCCTCAGCTCCTATAAAGTTCCCTACCAAGTGGCTCAGTGTATAAGCCGCAGACAATTGCGGAGGAATTAATACTTCCCTGTGCTATCAATATGGCTTCAACAATGATTGACGACAGAGCCAGCAAACTACGGGCTATTCCTCTGTCCAATAATACCATCAGCAGGCATATTTATTTATTTATTTATTATTATTTTTTTTGCTGTTGTTAACTGTGTGATTTCTTTCTTTTTTTTCACAGTTTTATTCATTATTAAGAGAGGCATAAAAAAAACATAACAAAGCAAACAAACAGAGAAAAAAAAAAAAACAAAAAAAAAAAAACAAAGGTAATATATTAAATTCATTATATACCTGTACACATACACATATGGGGTAAAGAGTAGAAAAAAAAGAAAGAAAAAAAAGAAAAGAAAAAGAAAACATGTTTACCCACACATTTAGAAAAAGAAAAAGATAAACTCCAAGAGTGAATTGTTGTCCTTTACGCTTACTTCCAATTTAACTGAGAACATCTTAATCGCAACCACCCCCCCTCAACAGTTGGGACAAATCATTTGGCAAATAAGAAAGCAAAGGGGACCAGACATTGAGAAAGAGACCCTCATTTCCTCCTAAAATAGCAGCAGTTCTTTCGTGAGGAATAACTTTAAATAATTTTCTGTACCACAAAGTCACAGAAGGAGGTTTATCCTTAACGAATTTCCTAGCTACCAACAATAGTTTGTCACATAATTTGCGCAGTGAGTGATTTAATGTTACTTCTTTTGACGGTAGGCCAAGAAGAAAATACCCGGGGTCCCTTTGAAGCACATTGTTAAAAATATTACTTAGTTCTTGAGATATGGAGTTCCAAAATCTTTTGATTAATTTACATTCCCAAAAGTAATGAAAAAAAGTGCCAGTTTCTTTTTGACATTTACTACAAAAATGGGAAATATGAGGTGCAATCTTATGCAAGACATTAGGAGCTATATAAAGGCGATGTAGAATTTTGTATTGGGTTTCTCGCAAGCGGTTACAAGTAAAAGTAGAACTACCCATGTTAATGGCTCCTTCCCACTCCTCTTCGGTATATTGATTATTAAGATCTCTCTCCCATTTATTAATAGCACTCAATGTGTTGCTACTGAGAGTATATAGGAGAGAATAAACGGCTGAGATAAAATGAGTTCTGTCTTTTCGCTTAATAAGAAATGTCTCAAAATCATCATATATAACTATTTCTGAAGACTGTGGAATTTTAGAATGAACAAAGTTACGAACCTGGAGAAAACCAAAAAAGTGGTCTCTAGGAATATTAAAATTTGACTGCAATTGCTCAAAGTTCATCAGTATGTTGTTTTGGTACAAATCGCCAATTACCCTTAATCCCTTTTTGTGCCACTTATCAAACATACTGCGAGACATTCCTGGAACGAAGTCTTTGTTTCTCAGTAAAGGAGTCAAGAATGAAGTGCAGTCTTCTCTACCCAACCTTTTACGCATTTCCCCTCCAGACCCTTATTGTATTATAAACGATTGGGTTATTCTTAATCCCCAATTGTAATATTGTTTTTTTGTCACAGACAGCTAAACTCCAAAGGGAGTAAGGTAAAGTGGACCAAGAGTCTAGGAGAGAGTGAGAATTTAGATAAGCATGTAGCCACTCCCATAAGACATGGCTATTTATGAGCAGGCATATTTATGATATGTCAAAGGACATAGAGGAGCAGCTTAATGATAAGGTGCGTGACAGCCACTCATAATGTATGTAAGATTTATTGATGCAGATGAGATGAGATGAGGGAGGAATTTCTTTTCTACAAACAAGTTCCTGCCAGAGCCACTGCAGAAGAACTGTTTAAAATCATTGACTCTTCCTTACTGAGCTGAAATGGGAGGAACGTGTGGGGATCTGCAGAGACAGGGCGGAGGTTTTTGGTTGGGAAACAAGGAGGGATGCAAGCGCTCAACAAGCGCATTTCCCCAAATGTGCAGTGGACGCACTGTATGATACACCAAGAATCCCCTGAAGGGACCAGCCGATAATCTGCCTCAGTACCACACAGAAGATTGTCATGTGAGGCTGTGTGGCAGGCAGGAAGTGGACTCAAATGCAGACACTTGTGAAATGAAAATAAACAGAGAATGGATGCTGTATTTGCTGGAAAAACATCTTTCATAACATAAACTCACAGAAAAACAAACCAAAACCTTGAGTATAAAACTAAGAACAAAACATGAAAACTAGAAACGCGGAACTTAAACTGAAATCAGAAACACAGAGAGGATTACAACACATGATGAGGTACGCCGTGAAAAAGGGAAAAAGGAAAACACAGGGCTAAAATACACAAGGGATTAATGAGGAAATGGAAAACAGGAAGGAAACACAGCTGGAAGTAATCAAACATGACAAGACAAAGGAGAAGCAAAACTTAAAACACTGAACACAAAACTCCAAGAAAAACAGGAAATAAGAGACACACAAAGACGCAGAGTAGACACTGAGACATAGGCTGCATCCAAATTCAGGAGGAGGATGCTTCAAGTTCCATATTTGGAGGCAATGGCGTCACCTTGACGCAATGAAGGCTGTATAAACTTTAAAAGTCCTCCAAATGTGGCAACAAATGTATTCTGGAGTCTTCAACATGAACCTCTTAGATCAGGGGTGGGCAATTCCAGGCCTCGAGGGCCGGTATCCCTGCAGGTTTTAGATGTGTCCTGAACCAACACAGCTGATTTAAATGGCTAAATTACCTTCTCAACATGTCCTGAAGTTCTCCAGAGGCCTGGTAACAAACTAATCATGTGATTCAGGTGTGTTGACCCAAGGTGAGATCTAAAACCTGCAGGACACCGGCCCTCGGGGCCTGGAATTGCCCACCCCTGTCTTAGATCCAACCTGTTGACCTGCTCCTCTCACAGATGACTCATTTATTTTTCATTAACAATAAAAATGCTTTATTATTAGGAAATAGAGAAAAGTTCTGTTTCAGCACTCTGATCATATTCACATAAAGCTGGATATTAAGACCTTTGAACCTCTGAGCTGTGATGTAGAGACAACCAGGGGGGACTTCAATCTTTCTACCCCAGGTCACATGACACTCGTACATGTGATTGTGCTATAAAATTATTGTAGATCAATTTATTGACTAGTAGTTATGAATAAAGCAGAGCTGCGTCTCTCTGTATTCACACCAACACTTGAGTAAATCTCTGAATGAGCAATGTGAGGATCCACTGTTCTGAACCTCGGCTGACTCGACTCAGACCAAAGCTTGATTTAGACTTTTTTGAGTAATCTGAGTAACTTACACCGCAACCGTTGTTACGGGTTCGAAATTGAGGATGAGAGCAAAACAATGATAGTCCAGAAGAGGTCGTTCAAACAATTGATTTTAATGAATGCACGCTGCGTGGAGAGGTGTAAACTGCAAAACAGTTGTACATCTCTACCCAAAATACACTCTAGATTGCTTTTATAACATCAGGGTATTGTAACGCCCCTTCTTGCGTTTACAAGCACATAATTTGCATGTACAGAACATTCAGGTATTTTAAGAATTAAATGTAACATAGAGGTTCCTCCTTGTGGCATACTCTTCCAAATATGGTGATGACCTAAGGCCTTGAGGTCACCCTGGACTGGACATCCTTCCGTCACCTGTAACTAGGCAAACTCAAATACCACAAGAAGCTTTGCTCAGGCCTTTGCTCAGCTTCTATTTTACTATGCCAATATACTCAGGATATGAGTTATGATACATATATATTTAACTCAATCATTTTAAAGTAGTTATAACTGCACCTGTAATAAACATGTTAATATTTTATTATGATAACCCCTATAATATAAATTATAACATAATGCCAGCAGCTTCAATAAACACTTTGATGAAATGATAGAATGTTAAGGATGGTGGTTATATACAGTTCAGCAGTGACCTAATTTCTTTAAATATTACACCGTCCACGTAACCTGACGTGCACTTCCTGACAAACGTAACTATGCCTTGGATGGACACACGGTGTCTTGAATGGCGTGGAAGGTTGTGGTGTTGGGTTCAGATTTCCTGCAGAAGTTTAATTGAGCTTCACTCTGTTATCAACCTCCACTCTTCCCCACAGTTGAAGGTGAGCACTCAGTTCCCTCCGTGCACCATTATCTTCATTGTTGCCTCCCTCTCTGAAGCTCCACCCAACAGACTCTCTTAAAGACATAAGATGATTGCCATCAGAGCTCTGCACTATCATAACACTCAGGTCAGAGGATCTGATTATCTAGTATGAATATACCATTGCCCTCTGAGTGTGAGTCTGAAGAAACCTACTCCCAGTTTCACTGGTCTGTTTGAGATAAATACCATGATTAATCCTGTCTGCTGGCTTAAAGTAGCCTCAGAACACCAGAGTTCATCATGTGTTTGATGTTTTCCCAGCTGAAACCAGGAGCTGCTGACTTCATTTCCAGTACTATTTCAATGTGTTTGTCTGTGCAGAGATTTAGCATGCTAGCAGGTATCAAGGTCTTTGTTCCACATGGCTTTAGTGTAGTTCATAGCTTTGGATCACATGAAATTAGATTTTGTTCTTTTCTCTATGAAAGAACAGCCATACATGAGCTCAGCTCTCCCCAGAGACAGCAGCCCCACCACGTCTGTAACCCTCACAGAAGCTTCCTTCTTCACAAAAATCTACACAAACACAATCACTGTCAGCACTGTGAGCACTGCCACTTTCACTATGGACCCACAAATACATGACTGTGAGCTGAGACTGAAACACCACACTGACACTGACCCTCTTACTGTTACTGACACCAGGCTCCAAGCTGTGTTTGCAATATCTAAACTCAGGTAGCATCAGTGATGTTTTTTTTTTTAATTCCTGCTGTCTGCCTTGGGAATAAACTTTTCCTGATTATACCTGTTGCATCTCTGTGTCATTTGTTTCTGATTTACTTAATCCCTCCTTGTATTTAAAAGAACCACCCCTAGTATGACATTCTGGCGCATCAGCTGTAGTCTGTTATGTTGAAGTTGCCTCGTTCTAATGTTTTCTCTGAGGCTGCTGTAAATGTGAATATATTTACTGTAGGTTTTGCTTGAAAAAGCTTTACGTTGTGAAAAACTGAAATCTTGAAATTAGAATTGTTGTGCCTTATTTTGTGGATCTTTTTACATATATTCCTTTTGAAAATACTAAAATTTGTATATTTATTTATTTTTGATTGTCTGATAACATTTATTTATAAAATAAATAACATCTGACATTTCAAACAGTTACTCGCTACTTACTTAGTACTTGAGTAGCCTTTTCACCAAGTACTTTTTTACTCTTACTGGAGTAACTTTTTTGACGACTACTTTTTACTTTTACTTGAGTAATAATTTTTTAAAGTAATGATACTCTTAATTGAGTACAATTTTTGGATACTCGACCCACCTCTGGACCCGGCCCACACAGACCGCGAAGGCCGGATAATCCTAATGATGCGGCCTACGTTTTGGGATACAGCTTCTGTGTTGTCTGTGTCTCTGAGCAGGTTCGGGCATTACTCAAATAATAAAGGCTTTTAATACTATTATACTTTTCATTAGTCTCCAGGTTGATTATAAACAACCTTAAGTAAAGTAAATCCGTTGGGCATCTTTCTTCACCTTTAGACAATAATTCTGATGGCAAAAGAGCCAAATGGGACAGGCAAAAAAAAAGAAAAAAAGAAGAAGCTACGTTTCATTAATAGCTAATAACGCCGTCAGCTGTACCAGTTAGTACTGGGCCAGTCTCACTACCTGGCTCTGGGCTACCTGCCGGGTCAGAACCAGGACCAGAGGTTGGGACGCTGTTATCAGAGAGCTGAGACAGACTTCCTGTGGGGTTCTGTGGGCTCACCCACAGCTGTACCAATAACATCTCAGATTTTTCACCCTTAATTTAGGCACTTGTTATGAGGAAAAGTCCTTATACTTACATTTATACAATAATTAAAGTTAATAATCACCTTTACCTGCATAGTTCTGTGTGAGGTCACAGTGCTTCATACGTGTGTGTGTGTGTTGAAGCACACACGGATGAGTCCTCTACGGTTTCACACACATCACTGCACACATTTATAAATCCTAATTTAAGCTTGTGGATCATATCGGACACATCAGCAGCTCTTTGGAGACAAAGAGGTCATTTGTTTCTGTTCTGTGATGAGCTCTGAAACCTGACTAAAACTCTTCAAATAAGCCATTTCTCTGCAGATGATCTGCTAGCTGTTTGACAACTACTCTTTCAAGAATGTTTGATATGAAAGGATTATAATGCTGGTACAAACACAGAGTGTTAAAGATACTTGCTCTCATTTCTTTATCTATAACCTCTTTTTAAATCCTGCTCCCTGCAGTCTATTTACTAATAAAGTAAATATGTTAGACATAAAATCACAGAAACATCAGAAATCATTCTGTGGAACAAACCGGCCTCGGGGCAGCAGCAGGGTTTCAGCCTGAGCACATACACGTTCATGTACAGGTCATTCATGCTGCCTTCAGGTCCGCCTTGTACGTTCAGCCATCTGTACTCGCACAAAGAGAAGGTTGATTTAACTTAGCCGGGTTGATTTTGTTTTGTACAGATCAACATGTCTGTGATCACTTTGTTGTTCCTTTTAATGCAGAGTTAAAATCATAAATATAAAGCAGGTTATAAAGTTTTTATCTCAGAAGAAGACCCATTTAAATCATAATATTCCTACATATCTTTATTTAACACATCAGCAGGGCTTCTATGAAGCTTTCATGTTTAATACACACTGATCTATGGACACGTTCAAGTATTTCTAACAATATTATAACCAGGTTGTCAGACACAGTGACAGGTGTGTGAACACACGCACGCGTGTAAAACGTATCAGGAAACATGCAAAATTCATATCTGTAAATTCTTCATGGACACAGCGTGATGTTGCTAAGTGTAAAAAGAAGGTTCAAAATTGTTGGTGAAGCTAACAGTCTGCACAGCAGTCTAACTTAACAACAGTGACATGATGAGAAGCTGTGAAGTGCAGGTGTGCTCGGTCACTGTAGCGCGTCACAGGTGTTTAATCCAGGCTGACTCCAGAACAGCAGTGATGGGATGTTCCACGCTGTGCTGAGCCCCTGAAGCACTCGTGCACCTGAAGCATGTGACCACCTGACCCTGAACACTCTGGCACCACGGGCCCAGATTCAGGTGTGAACCTGTTACATGAACTCCAGCACCTGTTTACATCCAGTCACTCGATCAGCTGTGCTTTAATGTTTCATTTTAATAAAACTAGTCAAGAGGAAGTAGAATAAATAGCAATCAATCATTTACTGACAGCAATTACGCGTATGATTTAAATAAGTGCAGATGTTGTATCAGGTATAACCGCACACAGTAACTGTATTACAATAAGGACTTAACAGAGCCCTCTGGTGGAGCACCTCAGTACTGCATTAACTAGAATACACCTATTCCTCCTTAGCCTCACACCACCTGCTACACCTCTACTCTTCTATGACTACAGTCATCCACAGGACTGATGTGAGGTCACATGGTTTATGTTCATATGTAAGGAGCACAGAGATGTCCTAGCAGCTGACCTCAGGTCAGTTTAATGACTGCGAGCTCAGATCAGCAGCTGTGTTATTCTCACTGTGAAAGAGAGACACTCTCAGACACAGCTGTCATGTCAGCTTGTTCTAATGCAGGAGGATCAGGAGCTCCATGTTTGTCATATTCTTTTTTTTTGAATCATGATGTATTTGTGCCATCAGAGTCTGTCATCAGTACTCAGGGTTTCACAGCAGCTCTTCTGGATGCTGAGGAGGACTCCAACCTCATGTTTCACCTCTGAGGTTCTGATGTCTGTGAACACTCGTGTTTCTTCTCTGGGCTCATCTGGACAAAAACACATTGTTGTGTTTGAGTCCAGCCTCATTCTGACTGACTGCTAGCCTTTAAGAGAAAAACATGTTGTCTTTTATTTATTTAGATATTTATTATGAAAACAAACTCTAGACCAGAGCACACCTGATCACAGGACATGTGAAGCTGACGCAGATCCAGAGTGAAAACCTCCATTGTTATAATTACAAACATAACGAGGGGAGATCATATCTAATGACTCGGTTTGTTGTGCTTTGCACTGAGTTATTATTGAACACTCTCACTTGTTCACAGAGGCAGAAACCGTGTTAGAGGCACAGAATCTTTACAGTCTCAACATGTTCAAAATGAGATCTGGCCATGTGTTCATCACAGTTACTCACAGACAGCAGGTTTATAATAAGGACGTTTATTAAAAGCTTTGCAGGTTTATCATCACAGATCATCGAGTGTAGTAGCACCTGTCACTGTGGAGACAGTTCCAGATGTTTTCTGAAACATGGCTTTTACCATGACTGCAGGAATTAAAAGGTCTGACCTGGTTAAACTGGGCATACACTGTGCGATTTTTTTTGCGTTATTCAGCTACTGCTCAAACTGTACAATTGAATCTCAGGGGATAGAAGTTCATAGGTCACGATATTCCATACAACATCCAGATCTTCTTCTGATGACATTAAGATGAAGACCAGAGCTGACCACTAAACAGGAGACAGTTTATCTGTGGAGAGACTTCCTGATCTCAGGGACTGTTGGATCTCCTCCACTAGAGAACGATCATTCAGTTCATTCAGACAGTGGAACAGATTGATGCTTTTCTCTGCAGACAGATTTTCACTGAGTTTCTCCTTGATTTACTGGACTGTTTCCTTATTGGTCTGTGTGCTACTTCCTGTCTGTGTCAGCAGGCCTCGAAGGAGAGTCTGACTGCTCTGCAATGAAAGACCGAGGAGTATGAGTCTGTGGTCTGGGAGAGAGTCCTGTAACTCTCTGTATTAATGACAACGTTTACAATAACTGTTGTCCACGTTGTCATTAACGTGGCTTCACTCCACAACAGCCACGCCGCTTTGCTAGCTAAAACACCGGTGTCGGTACATAAGGACGCTGTCATAGCCTGTCAACGCTTAGCTGCGTATATACGAATGTGAATCGCATTATTGGCTGGACTATGGGATAAGGTGGCATCGTTCTAATCCCATACGGGAGCAGCCAGTCACTTACTGACTAACAATTCTGTATTGCAGTGTTAAAGTTTTAATTTCAATTTCAATTCAGGTTAGATTTTATTTTTGTGCGCAACGCAGATTTTCTGTGCGCAGAGACCATGCCAGCAGTGCGCAATAGCGCACACGCGCAGCTTAGAGGGAACATTGATTAGAACCATGTCAATAAATTTAATTAGAGTTACTTTCATTTCAAAAAGTAATCCAAGTAATGTTGTTAGCAGGGACAGAGTGGGCTTTCTGACAGGTACCAAAGTTGTCTGTAAGGTGAAATAGCTTCTATTTTACATTGTATACACAGTTTTCTCAGCACAAAATCAAGTAACTGAACCTAACAATTGAAACCATAAAAAGAGATTTTATACAATTCTGAACCAAATTAAAATAATAGACGGTGTCCCGGCATTTAAAATTAAATGATTAAATATTAAATTAACTTTCAGATTGTAAAATAATTTAAAAAAACTTTGATTTTGGTTTCTCAACCACCCTCTCACTGATGTTAAAGTGCTATGTTTTTAGCTCAGGGCCCTAACAATGTAACTGTTGGTATATTGTGCAATTATTTTAAAGTTAGAGGATTACATACGTCAGAGTGGATCCAGTAGATGTCTGCAGTGTCAGCTTAAGCGAAAGTTAGCAACCAGACCGATAAAACATATCTATAGAGTATTTTGATAGTGAGAACATCTATGAATCATTGTGGAAAGAATGCTTACTGATTAAATAATATATAATCAATACTGGAGGAAGGAAGGTTCAGGCCATACAGACATTCTGAATTGAATTTAAAAATTGTGTACCGTTTGATCTATGATATTGTAGTGCCTGAAGGGAACAGGAGAGAATACACAACAAAAAATATGAGCAACAAAACTAATTAGAAGGAACACGAGTTCTATATTCACACTATACTGTATACTTACATCACACTTGAACAATAAAATAAACCTTTAATAACAAACAGCCTGTTTAAAAATACTGAAAACGTGACTTCTGAAGTGTTTC
The DNA here is from genome assembly GCF_036321145.2 of Pelmatolapia mariae. Lineage (NCBI taxonomy): Eukaryota > Metazoa > Chordata > Actinopteri > Cichliformes > Cichlidae > Pelmatolapia > Pelmatolapia mariae. The sequence continues at coordinate 26,535,067 of NC_086229.1, forward strand.
TGTAAAAGGAGGACAGCCTTTAGACTGCACACAGAAAGACTGAAGAATTTGACCCAAAAACAAATCCAGGATAAAGAGGTTCAGTGAATGTGGTGTTGAAGGTGTGGAGGTGGATCAGAGTGTCAGAGGAGACTCTGTAGAAGGACAGAGTGCCAGCAGGACAGTCCACATACACTGCTACTCTGTTAGAGACAGAGGAGGAGGAGGAGGAGGAGATTGTTGTTCTTGTCTTATTGTGCCACACAGCATGAGGACCATGATCAAAGCAGCTCAGACTCCATGAATGTTCGTTAAATCCAAGTTCACAGTCATATCTGTCTCCCTTCCTTCTGATTCTTCTGTAACTCACTGATATATCAACCATTCCTCTCCACTCGACCTCCCAGTAACAGCGACCAGTCAGACCATCTCTGCACAGGAGCTGAGGATACTGATCAAATCTGTCTGGATGATAAGGATATGACAGAACCTCCTCCACATGTGTCACCTTCCTGTTGTTCTCAGACAGTTGGAGGTTTGTGTGAACTGTGTTTGTGTCGATTGTGAGCTGACAGGAATCTGATGGAGAGAACAAACACAATCCAGCTGGAGTTATTGATCCATCATCTGTTCATTGATTGACACTTTGATGATGACTCCTGACATCAGAGATATGAATGAGTGATGTGACAGTTTGAAGATGGTTGAATGTGTGCTGCTTTGTTTTCATGAATCACATTAAAAACACACTTACACTTCCTCAGACCTGGTCTCAACCATCGGACTGCAGCAGGCTCCACCCTGAAAGGAGGAGAGGGGTCAGACCAGCACAGTCAGCATGCACACATGGACATTACATGGCTGTCATTCACACACTGTTAGACACTGTTAAAGGAACAATCACACATTTGTAATTATTGTCTTTACTGACTTTGCTAACAAAATGGGAATAGAAAGGTCCTGCTACCACACATCTTACAAATAGGACTCCGACTCTTACAATCCACATTTCTTTGGTTGTCAGAAAGTTTTCAGCATTCTTTACAGCGGTCACCATCTGGAACATGCTGTAGGTGATGCATTTCTGCAGCTATTTCTGTACCTTGTCTGTCTTCTGTATTCAAATTTGTGCACTCCAGAAAACCTAACATTTAAAAGGGTTGGACTAACATTAGTTTTATAGCTTGTTACACTCCAAATGTTTCTATTTGCCTTCAGACATGATAGCTGACAGGAAGAACACAAAAACATGTTAACAATTCCAATTTACTTAAAGCAGCTAGCTTCAGTTAGCTTACTTATTTCATCTTATACTAATGAACTCAAAGACGCAGCTTAAATTAACCTGTAATTATCAAAATGTCTATAGGGTTTGTGTACTGCTCTCACCTGAAACACGTTAAAATAACCTGTGTCATGCTACAATCCCACCAGCAAAGTGAGTGTGCCAAGATTATGACAAAAAACTCTTATCCACTTCACTGTAGTTAAACTTTCCAAAGATAACCCAGACTGGGGTACGTGTGGGCCAAACACTTCTGCGTAATGCTTCAGGAAGGCTGCACTGTCACTTCCCATGCACCAGACTTCTTTATTTCTTTGCCCAAGTATTCATGAAAATAATAATTTTTCAAAACTATTTAGTAAAATTGATCCTCTTAATGTGTGTTCTCTATCTATTCATGTGTGGCTGTCACAAGACTCTCCATACCTCAGAGTTTCCAGTCTCCAGCTTGGATCACTCATTCCAGCTAAAAGCCGTTGCATCCCGAAGCCTCTTGAGTGATTGTAACTCAGATCCAGCTCTTTCAGATGGGAGGGGTTGGAGCTGATAGCTGATGCAAGAGAAGTGCAGCCTTCTTCTGTGATCAGACAGCCTGACAAACTAGAGTCCCAACAAATTTAACAGATTTTCAGAACTGTCAAATATGGTAAAATGTTTTTAACGTTTTTTTGAAAAAATAATTATACTATACTTATAATAACTGAGAAAGAGAGTAAGCTATAACCATGTCTTTCCTATCTAAATGTAAATTTAAAAAGCTCTTGATCTGACCTGAGAGTTTCCAGTGTACACTGAGGACTTTCAAGCCCCACTGAGAGAAACTTCACGCCTGAATCCTGCAGATTGTTGTTACTCAGGTCCAGCTCTTTTAGACTGCAAGACTGGGAACAGAGGACTGTGGAAAGAGCTTCACATGTTCTTTCTGAAAGGTTGCAGCAACTTAGCCTAAAGAGACAAACAACATACAAAAGGTGTTTTACTTTTTCTTTAGTTATAAGCTACTTTGTATCATTTTTATTCATAAATAAATGCTATCTATGTACTTACAGAGCTTTTTTAGAGGCTTTCACAACTGGCAACAGATTCAGAAGAGCCTCCTCTGAAGCAGAGTATTTTCTCAAGTCAAATACATCCAGATCTTCTTCTGATGACAGTAAGATGAAGACCAGAGCTGACCACTGAGCAGGAGACAGTTTATCTGTGGAGAGACTTCCTGATCTCAGAGACTGTTGGATCTCTTTCATTAGAGAACGATCATTCAGTTCATTCAAACAGTGGAAAAGATTGATACTTTTCTCTGCAGACAGATTTTCACTGAGTTTCTCCTTGATGTACTGAACTGTTTCCTGATTGGTCTGTGAGCTACTTCCTGTCTGTATCAGCAGACCTTGAAGGAGAGACTGACTGGTGTGCAGTGAAAGACCCAGGAGGAAGCGGAGGAACAAGTCCAGGTGTCCATTTGGACTCTGTAACGCCTTATTCACAGCACTTTGATAGAAATGTGTCTCTGTAAAGTATCTTGGTTTTGACCTCTTGGAGGTTGGTTGTTGTCCTTCCAGCAGATTGAGTCCAGAGTGGATGAAGGTCAGATGGACATGAAGAGCAGCCAGAAACTCCTGAACACTCAGATGGATGAAGCAGAACACCTTGTCCTGGTACAGTCCTCTCTCCTCTTTAAAGATCTGTGTGAACACTCCTGAGTACACTGAGGCTGCTCTGATATCGATGCCACACTCTGTCAGGTCTGATTCATAGAAGATCAGGTTTCCTTTCTGCAGCTGATCAAAAGCCAGTTTTCCCAAAGACTCAATCATCTTCCTGCTCTCTGGACTCCAGTGTGGATCTGTCTCAGCTCCTCCATCATACTTGACCTTCTTCACTTTGGCCTGAACCACCAGGAAGTGGATGTACATCTCAGTCAGGGTCTTGGGCAGCTGTCTTCCCTCTCTGGTTTTCAGCACATCCTCCAGAACTGTAGCAGTGATCCAGCAGAAGACTGGGATGTGGCACATGATGTGGAGGCTTCGTGATGTCTTGATATGGGAGATGATCCTGCTGGCCTGCTCCTTATCTCTGAATCTCTTCCTGAAGTACTCCTCCTTCTGTGGGTCAGTGAACCCTCTGACCTCTGTCACCAGGCCAACACAGTCAGCAGGGATCTGATTGGCTGCTGCAGGTCGTGTGGTTATCCAGAGGCGAGCAGAGGGAAGCAGTTTCCCCCTGATGAGGTTTATCAGCAGCACATCCACTGAGGTGGACTTTCTAGGGTCAGTTAGGATTGTAGTTTTGTGGAAGTCCAGAGGAAGTCGACACTCATCCAGACCATCAAAGATGAACACAACCTGGAAGTCTTCAAAGCTGCAGATTCCTGCTTCTTTGGTTTCAGTAAAGAAGTGATGAACAAGTTCCACCAAGCTGAACTTTTCCTCTTTCAGCACATTCAGCTCTCTGAAAGTGAATGGAAATATGAACTGGATGTCCTGGTTGGCTTTGTCTTCAGCCCAGTCCAGGGTGTATTTCTGTGTTAAGACTGTTTTCCCAATGCCAGCCACTCCCTTTGTCAGCACTGTTCTGATTGGTTCATCTCTTCCAGGTGAGGCTTTAAAGATGTCTTCTTGTCTGATTGTTGTTTCTGGTCTGTCTGTTTTCCTGGATGCTGTTTCAATCTGTCTGACCTCATGTTCATCATTGACCTCTGCAGTCCCTCCCTCTGTGATGTAGAGCTCTGTGTAGATCTGATTCAGAAGGGTTGGGCTTCCTGCTTTAGCGATTCCCTCAAACACACACTGGAACTTCTTCTTCAGTGCAGATTTAAGGTTTTGCTGGCAAACTCTGCTGGGAGTTCCTAAAAGAACAGCAGACCAAGAATACCAACTAAATATTTAGAAGGTTCAGGCAACAATTTCATGCCCTAAATCATTAGCATTTCAACACATGTGGGTCCCTCTTTTGATACATTAGTAAATGTTCCAGTTACTCAGCAAAAGAAAATCTTTAGAGAAATCCTCACTGTTCTTCAGACGGTCGACCAGATCCTCCTGCTTCATTCTTCTTAGGAAGTTTACTGTGATTTTCAGAACTGCCTCTCTGTTGCTCCTCCATTGCTCTTCGTCTTCACAATGCAATACTGCTTCATCCTCCATCTCACTGCCTTCATAATCTGTAGTCAGAACCTTCTGGATCTTCTTCAGCTCGTTCTTCACAAAAGTGATGATGTTGTCCTCCAGCAGCTGAAACAGAATATTTTATGAATGAGCCAATCAGACTGAAATCATGGAGCCAAACATCAGATCCATGTTAGACACACTGACAATCCACTGGTCTACAAAGAGCAGCATGGAGATGATTGTGAACAGAATAGATGTAAAAGTAGTTGTTGTACATGTACAGACCATAAATATGGAGTCCAGCTGTGTTTGATGCTGCTGGGCAGACTGACCACTGGGAACCTCTGAGCTCTGCTGGTCCACTCTGTGGAGGAATCATGAACAATTATATTACACTATCTTTCCACATACACATCCAGCCACGTAAAATGGTCACCTGGTTATTAATGTGCCATTTACGCTTTCAAATAAGTTAGTCATGCCTGCTTACTCAAGTTGTGGCTAATCTCAGTTTAACACTTTTGTGATTTGTTTAAATTTAAAAATTTGTAGTGTGAAAGGGACTGTCCACTTGTCTCATGTGCAGAATCTATTTAGTTAGTTAAGCAATTGTAATTGCAAATGGACAGAATTAACCTCGTCTTAATGAGCGACTATGCAAACAGCGCTCCCTGCACCTACAGACAATCATTCTTTTTAAAACAATGCAATTAGAAGGTTATTCACAGCTGATATATTTTACATATTTTCTATATCGTTTTGTGCAGTCAAAGCAACACCATCATATTATAACACTCTCAACCTGAATGTAGGGAAAACCACAACATGTTTATATGAAACTGCAGTGTGTTATTTTCATAGTCTCTGGTGCATTATGTTCAGTTTTCTCCACCCCCTGCTCGTTAGTTGATTCCATTCACCTGCACCTTGTTTGCCAGCTGTCTCTTTCTCTAATTATCTCATGTGTATCTAAATCCTCATTTTTCTCATTTCCTTGTCCGGTTGTACCGTTTGAGTCTCACATGCTTCCTGCTTGAAACCAGTTTTGAAACTTCTGTGAAACTTCCTGAATAAATGCCAATGATATGTTTCTTCCTTTAATAAAATTAATCACAAAAGTTTTTTAAGATTTCAGTAGTTTTTAAAAGTATGCAGCCCAGCGTATGTTACTAAAACTGGTGTTAAAGGCATCTCTAAGGGTTTCGTTTCAAACTGAGAAGCTTATCTGGAGTTTTAGAGATCTCGTTCTTTGCATAATAAATTTTACTCAACTAATTGCCACTTTATGTTTAATGGTTGTAAATGCTCCGTCTGCACTGATATGTTCATACTTTAGAGAAGTTCTGCCAGAAGATCATACAAAGGCTGTCATGACTACTTTTCATATGTTATATCTGAGTTTTATGAACCTTTGTGTAATGTTTGGTATCTGAAGAACAAACTTGTGACTGTGTTGCTCAAACTGTAGTTCCTCTACTTGATTTCATGTCTCGCTGTTATGTGAAATAACACATACACTATGGCCTGTAAAAATGGCCTGTATTTGTATAGCACCTTACTAGTCCCTAAGGACCCCAAAGTGCTTTACACGTTCAGTCATCCACCCATTCACACACATATTCACACACACTACACTAACACTGCTCTTCAGATTATTCTTTACCCTGAGCTGTTTTTAGTATACCATAAATACCTACTTACACCTCAGTACAGAGCAAACAGCCACTTAATGAGACGGTACTGATGGAAAACGTACCTCCTTCGTTTCCCTGGTCTTAAGTGTATAACGTTTTTGAAAAATAGTGGTGGCTCCATGGATGCATCACTCTTCACAGACTCACAGCTACGTGTCTGTTTGGAGACAGTTCTTTGACAGATCCTGGTAAGCAAAAAATGAGCCATCCCAGAGGAAATTAGATCATAAATGTACACAGTTTAAAAATTAATAACCATTAAATGTTAAAAACAATCCAGAATCCTGAGAGTAGACCGAGATGCATAAAAGGCCTTTTTGTAGTTTTGCTCCAAAATATTTCTTCTAGATCTACTAGATGAACTCATCTGCTGCCATTATTATTAAGAGTTCTGCCTCAGAGCTTTAACCACCTCTGAGCAGTGTTTTGGTGTCTGTTACTTATGAGTCGGTTACTTAAACCGGACTTCCAAAATCTGATTTCAGGTGTCACTGCTACGTGAAGTTGCACGTCCCACTAACACTCACATTAATCTTTACAACCATTTTAGGTCTAAATATCAGCTTAAACCCGAGTACAGGGAACCAGGTAATTATAGCGACAATGGACGGTCTGGGAGAGCTCACCTCTTTGGTTTTCCTGATCTAAAGGTTGATGCTGGTTTCTTGAAGAATAGCGGTGGCTCCATGGAGGCGTCACTCTTCATAGACACACAGCTGTGATCAGGTTCACAGCAGCCTGGTCTGTCATGTCTGCCAGATAAAGAAGTAGACCACCAAGAACAAGTTTATTCAATTCAGTTTTGTTGACATAGCGCCAAATCAGTCGCCTCAAGGTGCTTTATGTTGTAAGGTAGACCCAACAATAATACATACAGAGAGTTTACTAACTCACTCAGAAGACACATAATAACATAAATGTTCATCATACATAAAAATGTCCTCTGCTGTTTCTGCTGGACTGAACTAAAATGCCACATGACGTCTTGGATGATTCTGAAGATGAGGACACATGAGGAAGAAGATGACCTGATGTTTACTTACACTGTCTCTGAAATAATCTGCTTTTTGAAGAACAGTGGAGGCTCCATGGACTGATTACTCTTTAAGGACACACAGCTGGGATCAGGTTCAGGATAGTCTGATGGTCTGAGGCGGATCGCAGCAGACAGAAAGATTAAGTCCCAGGATCAAGATTAAGATTTTAATTAAAACATATTTTTGTGTTCAGAAAATGCAGAAAAACATGCAACCACATTATAAACAACAACAATTCTGAATGATTTACAAAAAATATTTGAGTCATTTCTCCTCATTACTCTGTTATTAATCCTTCTGCTTTCTGAACTGTGAACCATGACGCTGCCCTACAGATGGACCCACACACTGTTTTCACTGTTCTCTCCAAAGTCATAGGAAATATAATGATCTCCTCAAATCATCTCACATAAATACAAACAGTTATTTTCTTCTGCAGCCTCATTTAAACCCTTCATCCTCTAACTCTTTGCTGTCAGTCAGACTAAAGTTGATCACGGAGTTGATAAACTGTCGTGATTAGATTTCTTATTTTGTTCACACATTTATCTGCAGGCTGAAGCTGCTGACTGATTCTGATGCACAGCTTTATATCTATGTAAGAACACATAAAGCTGACATGCTGTAGATACACAAACCTAGTGAAAAGTAACACTGAACACACGAATGTGGCATTAAGGACTCAGTTCCAGCTTACATGTCTGGAGCAAAGAACAGTGGAGGCTCTCTGGACTGATTACTCCTCAGAGACACACAGCTGGATTCAGAAAACCTCTGGAGGACATGAGGCCAACAGGTTCTCCCACTGACTCTGACAGACATGGAGAGAAAATCATGTTAAATCATTGTTCACAGAAGATTCTCTCTCCACAGACATCTGACCTGTAGGAGGTCTCTTCATGTTAGAAGGGAGTTCTTCCTCCCCACTTTCACCAAGAGCTGCTCACAGATGATTATCATTGGCACTTCTCTCTAATATTGAACATCTTTACCTTATGAGTGAGATAACTATGATAACTGGTGTTACATTAGTAAATATACATTTCTTTCATTCTAAAACTCATTTGTGTTATGATTCATGTAAAATTGCTCCTAAATGTTAGAAATAATGAGTATTTATATACTTTACCCTTTTTCCTTCACCTGCAGGCCTCTCCAGCCTCCAGCTCGTATTACTCAGAAAAAAGTTATATTAAGAAATTGGCCTAAATATTTAAGAATTATCTTTATTTTTTTAAAATTTGCTCTTTGAGCCACTTGTTTGGTCGACTTGTAATGTATTTGTTGATGTTTGATGCTAGAAAAATAACCAGGATACAATAAGAATAAGAAGAATAAGGGATTCATTATTTACAGCTTTGATTTGTGGTTGAATGATTTATTTCACAACCAGATCAAACCTCTAAACTATCCTCTCATGTTCTTGTGGAGCCTGGCTGTGTTTATCACACCCTGCATGTTTCACTGCGTTATGAGAACCTGGTTATATGTTCCCACACACTACAAGATGGATCCAGCATGTGTTTATTGGAGCTTTGAGTGTGACCATGTGCTGAGCTGTGACATGGAGAAGAGTCATGGACAGTTAGAGATGGTCATCTCACCTCTGAGCTTTGGTCTGGCTCTCATGTTCCCCACACAGAGTGCTTTTAGAGGGAGGGACTCCCTCCTCTCTGTCCTCACACTGATCCATGCTGCTCACATCAGCTCACACACACTTTCTACCTTCACCTGCAGAGGAAACACAAATCATTCATGTGCACATCAACTGAAATCCTCCTTTCCATCATGTGTGCTGTCCAAATATCAGCTGCTTCTTTCCTGCTTCATCTCAGTGTCAGCTGAATGCAGTCAGACAGCAGTGTGAGGCAGAGGAAGCTGCCATCAGCTGCTCTACTTCTATTTAAAGATTTTACTGATATCTGTGCCATTATCATATTTGTTTATTGATCTGACTCTTGAAAAATTATATTCCCAGTTTTATATGACTATTACACTTTATATTATATTTATCAGTCTCAGGTCTGTCCGAGTTACAAACGTTACAAGTGTCGTAACAACCGTCCTTACAGTCAAGATGACTTCCTGTTACAGGAGAACAGCCAGTGTGACGCAGTATTTTTAATCGCAGGTCATTATGTGTAATCCACATAAGTCCTATTTATAACAAGTAATAATTGAGTCCGTCTTTCCCGCTGGCAGCACTGTGAAGATAAAGTTCCCGTCCGGAGCTCAGAGTCTCTACATTCTGGTCTTGTGCCAAACGCGATCGCACAAACTAACACAATATGGCGAACACGGCCTCGTTGTGGTGCCGTATTCACAGTCTGAGCTTCGAGTCCGTTACCGTGAACTAATCTGCACACAGGGAAACATTACAAACATTACTGACTCCTTGCATTACCTTAACATGTAGCTTCACACGGAGACGGTCCACTGACACAAAGTTCAGGGGAAAAAAGTAATGAACACGGAAACACCCGAGCAGCTGCTGTTCACCGAGACTGTCTCATATTACAAGAGAGAGCCGCACCTCTACGTCCACACGCACACGGGTGTTTATGAAAACGGGGACTTTCCGTTATTAAAATCTCTCCGCCCACATGTAAACGCCAAAAACAAAGTCAAACGCTGGCAAGAACGTGCCAAATCCTAACCGAGGAGTAATGTTGGTTTATCAGGAGCTTGGAGGGCAGGGACGGGGGGGGCACAGGGTTTTGTACTTCTGAAGTTTGTGTTTTTCTCGAAAGGAAGCTAATTTTTTATTTTTCAACTGCCTTCAATCTTTCAAATGTTAATAACTAAAGACAGTATTATGGCTGTTGTAGACTCACAACTTAGGAATGAACAAAATGCATATAGCCAGTAGCGGTTTTAGATACGGGCGACACGGGCGGTTGCCCGGGGCGGCATCACGGGCATCGGCAAAAAAAAAAAAAATTCTCGTACTCATGCTGCCCCGACATCAGCCAGCGCATACTGGGAATGGCATAGGCACCGATTGGTTTTCTATCGCCCATTTGCTGGGAGTAAGGGCGCCCTCCGTTTGCGAGGTGCGTCTGCTGCTTGCGGCACAGGGAGGAGAGGGCGGGGCGGCGGGGGATTCTCTGGAGCTGGAGCAGCATCTAATAACCAACTCGCAAAATAAAACAAAATAAAAACAAACCAACAACAGGAAAACACCAGACATCATGATACAGACTTATAATTTGCACCGATGTTTTTTTTCAAAATTCTATACGCGAAAAGTGAGCCCTCGGTGCGCCTGCGCGCTGCTGAAGTCAAAGTAAACTTTATTGTCATCTCCGCTACATACAGTCCAGTATATAGAGACGAGACGACGAGGCTCCAGTTACAGCAGTGCAAGTAAACGAACAATAAATATAAGAAGAGTAAGAAAATAAATATACACTTTAGGACTCGGGGTAAAGGGATCAATAACAATTTAAAATGTATATTTTATATTTTGTTGATTTAAAGTCTCACACACAACCCGTTTTTAAAGTTTAAAAAAAGAGAAAAGAAGAAGAGGAGTGTAGCGACTTCCACAGTCACTAGAGGCCGGGGATTGAGCCTGCCTATTTGCCTGACGCGCTGTCAACTTTACGCAATAATGCGAGAGGTGGAATTGCTTGCTTGTTTATTAAAGTGCTTGAAAAGTTTACAGAGCAATGTGATCGGCTCGCGATTCAAACTCTTAAAACATCACAGACTGTAATGCAACATGGGGAAACTCGTTGTGCTCTGGTCAACAGAAACTACGGCTACCCAGCCCTGCTCTCTGTCAAAATCAAACCAGTGAAAGACAGACTGACAACGCCCTCTTAATGTCACCGCTAGCACCCACGTGACTCCCGTTACACATCACCATAGCAACCAAACAAATGAAAAACCCAGTGATAATTAAAATTCAATACATTTAATTACGGCTCCTACAAGGAGAAAAAGAGCAAAAGATACAGGTAAGCAGATGTGTCATTGGATAATGGCAGGTCATGTATCCTAAAACATTAAGAATCAGAATACTTTATTAATCCCTAAGGAAATTATGTGGGTTACAGTTGCTCCAAGAAGAAATGGTAAAAATAGTAACAGTAACAGACTAAACTCCAAACAATATATACAATAATATAATATTAATTAGTCAGTGTCAATTGTTGATTTGTCCTGTTCTTATTGTATGACGAATTATGATGTCTGTTTAGTAGCCGTTTGCATACTATGCATACTCTCACTCTCTTCATATGTGAGTGTGTGTGTGTGTGTGTGGGGGGGGGGGGGGGGGCGCCAGAGGGAGTGTTCGCCCAGGGCGCCAAATAGGCTAGGACCGCCACTGCATACAGCATACGTAACATTAGCAGCAACAGGATTCTGTCTATGTGCCATTGTAGAAATTCATCTCATTGTGGCGAAGGAGGAATAACCAGTAAAGGAATGCTGACAACGCCACCTGGGGAGGGAGTTACCCCGGGAAAGATTTCTAAAGCCAATGTGGATGTTATACTAGCTACCAAAGCCCTCAGGCTCGTTATTAACAGCATAGGTGAGGTTAAAGGCTTCTGAAGATTAGGACTCAGATTGATCCGGAGGAGCGGTGCATCAGTAAAACCACACCACCCTGAAATTTGTGTGTAACAGCTGGCCTGTGCAATGCGCAATAAACACAACATATTATTTACTGTCAGATCATAATATCAGATAATACCACAATGTAACATCCAGGCATTCATCTAACACAGTTTCATTAAAAGTTGCATTTTCACAGATATTTCACTTTTATTTGTTGTAGATGCAGCAGCGAGAGTGACTTGCCTCTAAACACTCAGCGTGAGGACTGAGGGAAGAGTTTTACACTGCACTGCGCTCACAGCTTGTAGCCCATTAACACTCATTCGAATAACAAATCCCACTTATATAGCTATAACAAAGCCTCAACGGGCATGGATTTAATGCAGTTTGCAGCAAATTGTGTGCCATAAATGTCTAATTCATGAGAAAGAAAGGAAATGACAGTGTTTGTTTTAATCCAAAGGAAAACTGGAGAAATGAGAAGGAGACAGGAGGAGGAGAGAAGAATCAAACATTTCACATGTCAGATTTGATCACCGGGATACACAGCACACTTCATTTTAGGGGAAACACTGTAACATTCATGTTGTGTTACAGTGTCAAGACTATATGGAAGAAAGAAGACTGATTCAAAACCTCAATTAAAGTGAAACTAGAGTTAAATGATTCCCGAAGTAAAAATTGTCAGGTAATATTTAGATTTCTTAGACAAACACATTTATATGATAGGATCTAATCCTGAAGTGACGTTCTGCTCCATACCAGTTGGTGGCGGTATTGCACCATTCTGTTGTTTGCCAACCGCCAATAAAATTTAGAAGAAGAGGAAGAAGAAGAAGAAGGAAAACGTTGGAGGAAATGTGTTTGTTTATTGTGGGACGTGATTCTGTTCAAACCCGGATTATCTTCAGTCTCCTTTGTTCCTGCTTCTCAATGGGCTGAAACTTTGTCACATTCACGGGATGTTGAGTGTTCAGGTCAGTTGTGTGTCTTCCTGACACTGCCCTGTTTACCTCAGTATAAGCTCATGGCGGTGTCTTCTTTTCATTTTTCGTTGGTTTTAATTTACGTTTTAAAGTTTCAAGTGCGGTTTAAAAAAACGCTCGATGTATTCAAGGACGCCGGGGATGGTGACTCGTGAATATGAGAATCCATTTTTAGGATGTTTTTAGACTAAAATGTTGCTGTGTGAACGTCACATGTCTGTCAACAAGTGCTGCGAATTTAGAAAAAACATCGGTGCAAATTATAAGTCTGTATCATCATTTTTGTGCGTTTGCTGTAGGGCTGTCAACGTTAATGCCGTCATCACGATTAATGTGATTACAAATTTTAAGTGAAAGCATACAGCACATGTTCATGTATATAAAGTTCCCCCTGTGATCAATAAAACTGTTCTCATTCTTACACGTGAGTCCAGGAAGATTTCTACTTAACACAAAGATAAATGTCAAAGTAACAGCAGCAATAATAAACAGGGTTTAATACACTCTGTGGTCTGTAGACTATCGTAATACATTTAGACCGGATTATTTTCCACACTCAGAAACTGCAGATTGTGCCTTAAAACAGCGGCCACGTGGTTATCAGCGCAGGTGCACATTCTGAGTAAAACTGAGAAGATCTACAAGGTTTGTTTTTCCTCCTCTTTATATTTTTGGGCTCTTTTTAAAAAAAGTAATGACTTGCTTTGTTAACTTTGTTTAAACTGAGGCAAAAAAGTGATCCGTGTTGATCTGAAACAAAGAATCCTGGAACCACCTTCACTTTCGCTTTACTAATGTTAAGGTGCAGGAATATTTACAGGTTTATAGATGGCAAAAACATCAGTGGTGCAGTTTAACTTCATACTTTTTAGACACATTGCAAATGTAGGGCATAAGTACTTTGCTACTTATTTCACTGTATAAAATTATTTCCATGCTAAATACTGCATTGCTGTTTTTTGTAGCAGTTCTGTAGCAAGAACATGGCTCTATACGTTTATACACATAAATGAAACTGACATTTTCTAGAAAAAAAGTAGACCTATTTAAAAAGAAAAGGGGGAAAAAACTTTATATAACATCGGTTCAACAAATTGATACTTTGAAATATTACAGTACTTGTCAAAAGTCTTGAGCCAACCCTCGTTTCTTTAAAATGTTCTTGGTAAATGGAAAACGGGTACAGTGGTTCATTGAAATGTGCAGAATAGTCTAAATAATGACTTTATAAAGAACGTCAGTATTTCGTATGACCATCTTAAATTTTTTCCAATAGTCTGAACTTTTACTCTTCAAATCAAATCACTTTTATTGTCACGTCACATGTGCAGGTACACTGGTACAGTACATGCGAGTGAAATTCTTGTGTGCAAGCTTCACAAGCAACAGAGTTGTGCAAAAATACAATAACGTAAAACAAGCAAAATATAGGAATGGCTAAATCTGAAAGTAATAAATATATGTACAATATAAGAGTATATGCATTACTGGATGTGTATACTAAATATGTTTTTCTACGTGTGTACGATGTTCACACGTAGATGTTCCTCCTTCAGCTAATCTTTGCTGTTGCCAAACTTAGTTTTTAACTTAGTTTTCTTCTTTGTTGTCTGGATTATAATATGCAATGTGTATAGGAATTTCTTTTACTTGTGTATTAATCACATTATTTTATTGTATAATTCAATTCAATTTTATTTATACAGCGCCAAATCACAACAAAAGTCGCCTCAAGGCGCTTTATATTGCACAGTAGATAGCACAATAATAAATACAGAGAAAAACCCAACAATCATATCATATGACCCCCTATGAGCAAGCACTTTGGCGACAGTGGGAAGGAAAAACTCCCTTTTAACAGGAAGAAACCTCCGGCAGAACCAGGCCTCAGGGAGGGGCGGCCATCTGCTGCGACCGGTTGGGGTGAAAGAAGGAAAACAGGATAAAGACATGCTGTGGAAGAGAGACAGAAATTAATAACAGATATGATTCGATGCAGAGAGGTCTATTAACACATAGTGAGTGAGAAAGGTGACTGGAAAGGAAAAACTCAATGCATCATGGGAATTCCCGGCAGCCTACGTCTATTGCAGCATAACTAAGGGAGGATTCAGGGTCACCTGGTCCAGCCCTAACTATATGCTTTAGCAAAGAGGAAAGTTTTAAGTCAGTGCCTTGGTGCCACTGGATTTTAACATGTCTGACACCCATACTGTAAGAAGGAAGTTGGGGGAAGCAGACCACTCCACAGGAAGAGTCTTTTGTCTCTTCGAGGACTCTGGGAGGTAGCAAGGGAGTGTGAACCTTAAGGTGTGAAACAGCTGTGTACTGCCTTTTGTTCCTGGAGAAGGTATTTAACTGAAGCCATGCTAGGCTCAGTGAGACTCTGCTGACTGTCTGTCCCGCAGTCATGTGGGCTCCACCAGCTTGGTTGTCTGTTCTTTGTGTGCTTTGATTAAAGAATGTTAGCTACTGCTCACCGCTCGTCTGCAGGCTTTATTTAATGGAAAACTTCCACAACAAAAGCATGATGTGAGCTGCCGTACAGTTAAGCAGCATGATTGATTACTAAAGAATGTTATTCATCTTTTCCAATGACTATGTCTAATGTGTGTTTGACATTAATCAAGGCTAAGCTTTAACTTGGTATCTGAGTGTTTGTTGGTTTTAGACTAGTTGGTTAGCCCATTCTTTTTAATGTCCCTAGTCTTCAGGACTAGTTCTGCAGGCTTCTTCAAGAACATTCAAAGCTCTCCTTTGGATGTTGCCTTTTATTTGGTTCTCTGTCAAGATGATCCTCCAGTCCATGGTCAGTCTATGACTGATGGTGCTTTACTGTGTTTTTCTATCCTGGAATGGGAGTGTTTGGGCTTATTGACATGCTGAAAAATGAAGCTGCTGTCAATCAGACACTTGCTAGATGGTTTTACACAGAGAATTAAAATCTAATGGTTCTTTGCTGTCTTTATAATTCAGTCAAATCTCACACACTACAGGCTTTAGAAATCTTGGAGAAATATGGCTCAAGATCATTTTAAATGACCAAGTCTGACTTCAAAATGTAAAGAATTTGATCTTCAACTGTTAAAACCAAGTGTTTAAATGTGTTTAAAGTTTAAGATAAGTTGTTGCTATGGCAACTAATCTTAAGATAATATTGCCTGTCCTTTTCTTTTAAATTATATTTAAAAAACAAAAATGAACTCTGAACCTCTCCTAAATCTCCTCGTCCCCTCTCCTGGAGGCTGGTTCCAGAACCCATATAGTGCATTGATGTCACCATCAAAGGAAACAAGCCCAAAACTCAGGCGTCGGTTAGTAAACTGAAAAGTAAAAAAAGTTTAGTCAACAAACACTCCTCTACGGAGCAGGCGTAACCAATCACAGCTCATTAGCTGCACGCACCAAAAACAGCTCTCTGGCTCCAGAGCTCATCTTTCTCTGGCCTTAAATACCTTTAATTGCTGATAGGCGTCAGAAAGAAAAACGTTGGCACCTAAGACGGGACCTTCAGTAGGACACACCCACACAGGCAACTTCAGGAGGAGGCCCTGCTAGGGCCGTAACAAAGGCCAATACACAGTCTCAAACTAAATGTTGCCTGTTTTCCAGCCATCTTCCTAATCCTGTGGTGCAGACTTATCAGTGTCATCTGTTTGCACAGTAGTGATAATTAAAAAGAGAGATGAGTTTTATCTTGCTTTAACCAAACACTCCATGCCACAAAGCATAAATCGCTGTTTGAAATCCATGTTGTTCACCCTGATATATTTTTTTTCTCTGAACAGCATCTCTGAAATCCAGCAAGTAAAGATCATGGCTTGTGCATCTCAGTCAGCCTTGGATTACGTCAGGAGTGCCAGAGACCACCTGGTGAGAACATTAAAGGGGATTACTGAGATTGTGGAGAAATTGTCCACGAGAGGATTTTTCTCAGAGGAAGATGTGAATAAAATAAAGTCAGAGAGTGATGGATTTGACAAAACCAGCAGAATTGTGGACTATGTTATAGAAAAGGGGGAAGAAGCTTGTTATGAGTTTCTCAGGATTATTGATACAACAAGGAGGACCTCTGGAGAGAGATCACTGTCTTTTGCAGAAGATCCAGAGTCATCGTCCTCTCTGTCCAACATGTTTGACCTCAACTACTGGATCAGCTGCTTTTCCTTCAGGGAGGACGTTAACATGGATGTAAAATCTTTACAAGGTATTTTTTAAACTGAAATGATTTTAATGTATTGATTGATGATTTTTAATCCATCTATATTGTGATGCTGTCCAGTGACACATCAGTGACATTAAATTGTTCTGCTTTTTTTTTCTCCCACACCTCCTTTCTTTCAGGCCCCAGCCCGCGCCACAGATACCAACAAAAGCTGAAATCAGAAGCTCAAAAGATTTCAGAAAGATCATGGACTCAAAGTAAAGCAGTCCTGTTCAACAAGCAGAGCTCCCTGTCCTACATCTCACTTGTGTTAGACACACCAGGACAGGCTTCAGCATCCAAAATAAAAAAGTCAAAGATCAAGAAAAGCAGGAAGCTTCGACCTAAAAAACTAAAAACGTACATACCTGAGGACAAACATGGAACTTCTCCGAGTGAACTCCTGAAAACATATGAAAGAAAAATCCTTTTGGTAGGAAAACCTGGAACTGGGAAAACAGCTGTGGTCCATCAGATGTTGAAACTGTGGTCAGAGAAAGATAACAGAGATCTGGATTACATGTTCTACTTTGATATGAGAATATCAACACCCAACATCACAGAGGTCCATAAACTGGAGGATCTTCTCTTCAGTGTGTTCTGTGAACCAGATGAAGGCAACGATGAGGTCTTAGAGGACATGAAGGATAATGCTGACAGTGTTACCATCATTTTTGATGGAGTTACAGATGTTCCCTCTACATCAACCCAGTCTGCAGTGCTGGAGCTCATACAGAAGACTCTTCTACCTGAAGCAAAGATCATCATCACCTGCAGACCAGAGGTGGAGTCAGCAGACTTCCTGTTGGATTGGGACTGTCTCAGAGTGGAAGTGAAAGGCTTCAGTGAGCAGGGCATCAGAGAGTACTTATCCAAGAATCTGAGTGAGGACCACTTCAACAAAGTTTTGTGTAACTTGGAGTTATTCTCTCTTTGCCACGTCCCCATGTACGCCCTGATGGTGGTCGCCTGCTTTAGCTTTGAGGGCTCCGATTTCTCTCCACATCCCTGCACAGTTACTGAAATATACCTCAATATCCTCAATTTCTGCAATCAGAGAAATGTTTCTAAGACACCTGAAAATGAAAGCACTAAATGGGATGCAATACTGTCTTTATCTCAGGCAGCTTTTTGTGCAACAGAAGGGAAAAATGTGAACCTAACTTCACTGCCCAAACTAGACAGCTGTGCTAATTTGGCCATTTTGAGCAGGAATGTAATTCAAGTCAGCCCAACTGTAAAGAAACACTTGTGTGCCTTTCTCCACTACACAGTTCAGGAGTTTTTTGCAGCTCTGTGGGTCTTAAAGGATCCAGAGAAGACCAGGTGTGTTCTACAGCAGTGTCTGGTTCAGGGCAGCAAACACATGAAACATTTGGTCCCTTTCCTGTGTGGACTGTTGAATGAGAAGAACACTGATTTGTTAGAGAGTCTCCTTCCTCCTCAGCAGCTCAGAGACACGTCTGACTGGTTCTTCAAACACTTGGTGACCAACTTTGTAGGTTATAGTGACCATGAAGACTGTGAAATGGACTTAATGTTCTTATGTCAATGCCTCTATGAGTCTCAGTCACCTGATGCCTGCCTCTGCCTCCTGGAGAAACTGGACTACTTTATTGATGTGAGTGGAGAGACTCTTGATCCTCAGCAGTGTTGTGTTCTGGCCTATGTAATCAGCCAGAGTAAGGAGAGGAAAATAGAGCTGAACCTGGAGGATACAACAGTATCAAAACAGGGAATGAGGCCTTTGCTGGGATGCCTCAGTAAACTTCAAAGGTAAGTGAGAACATTTAGAACTGAAGTTAAAGGGTTTGTTTTGGGTTCTGTTTTAAATGTAAAGCATTCAGTGATTTAGAGCAGTATGTGTTTTTCTTAAAGTGAAAAATGAAAACATAGTAGTGAGAATGTTTCAGCTTTGTTTCATCATGTTTCCAGTGAGTTGTAGACAATAAAAAGTTTGTTAAAAAAAGGAAAAAAGTTTAAGTCGAGGGTTTTAACCGATGCATGAAACGTTACATTTTTAGACATAGGTTGTAACAGCCGCCGTTTTCTTTGTTAGTATTTATTACACGGCGTGCTGCGGGGAAAAGCCTCTTCTAACGTTTGAGTCTAAGGTTTATTTTTTAGCACCTGGCGGCTCTTTTTACTTCTTATCCATAAATAATCTGCTCTTTCACGTGTTTCAGTTTATTTTGAAAAGTCTCAACAGGATCTTGAGCTTTATTGTGCAAGGTTCATGTGGAACATAGACAAGCGTGTTACCGTCGTTGTTGCTAACGACAACACATAAAAACAGGCGCTTGTCTGTCTGTAGTGTGGTTATATTAAATATGAGCGAAAGAGAGAACTTTAAGAAATTAATATAGCCACTTCAGTGATCATCAAAACGATGAAAAAATATTGCCATAAACAGTTCTCTACCAACCTGTAGGAGTGACTCCTTGTCACGCCAGCTGTGGACCATTTCTCTTCTGACTGATGGGGACGTGGATTACGTGAGTTTACTTGACTTCACTGAGAATCAGCTGCACCTCCCAGTCAACAGTAAAACACAACTGTATGACAGAGCTGTGAGAGTCCTGCAGGAGAGGAAGAGGAAGGTGAAAGTCTGCCTTCACTGTGATCACAGAGTCTGTCAAAGTGCGAGCTCGTTCCTCTTACACCATTTACCCCACATCCACTCACTCAGGTATGCTCTTTGGTTTTACTTATTAAACACTCAATGTTTTCATGTGCTCTTCAATTGTGGTTCAAAATCCAGTTGAGTTACTTTATAGAATTAATTGAACCAACTGTAATACTGACCTTGTATGTCTTTAATGTATTTTAAATACTGGAGATATTTATCTGAGACAAATCTAGGACGGTATCAGCGAGTGCTGCTTGTTTCTGTTTGTTGTGCTCAGATCAAATCATCACATCATGTTTCCTTTTCTTTCTTCCAGTTTCTGTCAGTCATCAGGAAATCTCTCAGATCAAACTGAGTTGTTGATGAATCTCTTCATTGTAGCAGCAGATAGAGAACAGAGGACAGGAGAGAAGATCCTCAACATGTTATCATCAGTCTGCTCTTATCAGAAATTCCCTCTTCATTCTAATTCCAATGACAAATATCAGAGTGATTTCCTGTTGGATCTGTTCTCCCATGTGAAGGACTGTGAGACTAAAACAGGTCTGAGTGTCCTTCCATCATTACAGTCAGTTTTCCAGTCAGCTCCTGCAGTCTGGTCCATAGACCTCTCAGAGAGAAAGACCTCCATCCTCCTGGAGGTGCTGAAACTCCAACCAGAGAAGAAACAAGTGGAGCTGAGAGGCTGCTCACATGAAGAGAGTGAAGTGAGGATTTTGCTGCAGTGTCTGCCTTATATCTCACAGCTCAGGTAAATAACATGTTGTTCACACAATAAAGTCTGTCTATCAATAAATGAGTGCTGAAAATAATTCATGAAAATATTTTAGCTCTATTTGACAATTTAGTTGCTGGTTGATTGAACTCAGTTTATAGAAATGAGTCCACAAATTTGTAGCGTTTACCTTCAACAGTTTTTAAACATGTTACAGTTTGTCTGTGAGAATAAAACTGCACTTAGTGACATTTACAGCATCACTAAGACCTCCTGGGAAAAAAAGCTTCATTAAAAGTATAAATAAAAATTGTACTGTTAAGGTATTTATTGGTTTCTGATAGGCTTTAAAACAAAACAGCATCAAGCAGCTGTTACTGCAGAGTGAAACAGTTTGAGTTATCCAGGATGTTCAGCTTCAGCCTGTGAGGCCTGCATTTGGGGCCTCTCGTCTCCACATCCACACAACGACCATTCAGACGTTATTTCTGTCTTCTTCTACACAAAGTAGACCCACTGATTTTCACCTCTGTTAATAAGAAATATTGTTACATTAACAGGTGACACAGAGCTATAAACAATATGTAACTATAACAACACAGGCAACACTGTTGCTGCATCAAAGGAGACTAAGTGATGCTGGTAGCAATCATTAACATGTGAATGAATGAATGAATGAATGAATGAATGAATGTATGTGTGTGAGCGCTCTGTGCTGCAGTTTATTTGTAAGCTGACAGCTGCACATTAAAGCTGTGACACTTTGACCTCGATCCACTTAAACATGAAAGGTTACTCGCTGCATTCAGCTCTGACACACAATCTGATGAATGAGTTTGTCACCACATCAAAGTGAAGTTCATGTTATTGGTGGATCATCTCTGTGATAAATGGACTAAACACAGACTGATGGATGTTCTAATGTGTGAAACAGATGTGCAGCAGATTAGGCTCCACATCTGTTTCACACTGCATCAGCAGCTGCATACATGGGAACTTGTGTGACCATGTGGCTCACAGACTGTGCTGCTCAGAGCAGACTGGAAATAAAAGAATCAGAGAAAATGTTTCACTTACAGCTGATTTTAATCTGACACTCTGAACATAACCTGATCTACACCAGGCTGTGTTCAGCATCTGTTACCATGGTGATATGGCCAGGTAAAGAGAGCTAGTCTGGTGAAACTAAACACCGACAGGAGGCTCAGCGTGGCCACTAACATGTGAATCTTTGTGTTTAAGACTTTTCTGCAGCAGAAAATATTAATTTAGTTTAATTTTCAAAGTAAACAAATCTAAATGTAAATGAATTAATTATCAAATGTTAGTAAATATGTGATTTCCACGTGTGTGATGTGAGCAGCAGGTGAAGCTGCTGTTGTAGATGTTGTTGTTCCCCTCTGTGTGTTTCTGTGTTGTTGATATTTAGTGTTTTGCTGCTAACACTTTATAACAGCTGCACACTCTTCAGCATCAGTGAGTGTGAGTCAAAACTTATTCCATCATTTATAAAGCTCCTCCTCAGTATGTCAATCATAAACATGGATACACATGATGAAGTTTTACTGAAGAGGCTCAAATATAACATGTTTAATGACAGCAGTTTGATACTTTTTCAATGATGGATGAACACTTTATAAAGTTGTACATGTGTTACAGATATTCCTGAGTTAATTCAGACAGTTACTGGTTGTTAGTGAAGTGTGCTGTGTGAGCTGGTCTAAAGTGAGGCCCATCCATGACTGACAAAGCATTTATCACATAAACTGAAAGCTCAGCAGGACCTGGAGACTCCAGCAGGTCTGAGCTGTCTTCATGACAGGAAAAGGAAAACGCACAAAGTGATCCAGAACATACAAATATTGATCACACAATGCAAACATAACTCACTGAAGGTTTGCAGAATATTAAATGTGAGCAGGGCCAGAGTCTGAGTTTGTTTGAGGCTTTAAGAGAGAAAGAGACTCACTGAGCAGCTGGAGCCACTCAGAGCTTTAACTTCAATGTACTGAAACTTCTTCTTTCAAATCAAATGTGAATGATCACAAAACACTAGTGAATATTTCACACAGCGTCACAGACGAGTGTAAACATCACGAACACAATGTTGATATTGAAGTGATCAAGGCTACTTTAGCTGCTCCCTCATCACAAGGAGTCACCTGATGATGCAGGAAAGTGTCTCTGGGATGTTTAAGAGTTTGGAAGTTGTGTAGTTGGTTCCTCTGGTTTGTAGTCAGTCAGTTTTAGTAAACAGGTCCAGGCAGGTTCACTTCCAAAGTGAATGAAACACAGCAGCTAAGCTGTTTGGTGCTGTGCTTTCACACAGGTGAAGGCTGAAAAAGGGGGCGTGGCCTCCTCATCAGGCACAGTGAAAACTCAGAGCAGCTGCTCAGGCTAAGAAGGTGATCAGGTTCAGAGGTGGCTCGCCATCTCCTTCATCGTAGAGAATCCAACGCAAACAGCATTTCCTGTCATATCAAACATTAGCCTGTAGAAAACAGACATGTTACTGCATTAAACCAAGAAATACCAGGATTCAGTGACCATAGCAAATATAAACTCTCAAAATACTCTGACGTACATGAATAATACAACACTGTATTACAGCTGTTCTCACACAGTGTTCCACCTTTTTACAGCAGTGACATAATTATTTGATCCTCTGCTCAATTTATGAGTTTGCTGACTTACAAAGAAATAAAGAGACTCTGATTTTTATCAAAGTTTTATTTTACTAAAGACAGAAAATCAACAAAGATCCAGATGAAACTCACAAACATTGCAAAGTGTGTCAGCAGTGTGTGGTTGTTTTAATGCAGCTCACATCAAATCATCACTGAATGTTTCCTTCTTATTGTTCCAGAGTTGATGCTGAGACATCAGATGAAGACAGAACGAAGATCTTTGTGAGTCTGTTCTGTGCAACAGCAGAGAGAGAGCAGCAGACAGGAGAGAAGATCCTGGAGCTGTTAGCATCAGTGTGCAGATACAAAAACAGTCCTCTTAAACAGAAATGG
The DNA here is from genome assembly GCF_036321145.2 of Pelmatolapia mariae. Classification (NCBI taxonomy): domain Eukaryota; kingdom Metazoa; phylum Chordata; class Actinopteri; order Cichliformes; family Cichlidae; genus Pelmatolapia; species Pelmatolapia mariae. The sequence goes on from NC_086229.1 coordinate 26,558,292, forward strand.
TGTGACTTCCTCCTGGACCTGTACTCTTATGAGACTAAAACAGGTCTGAGTGTCCTTCCATCATTACAGTCAGTTTTCCAGTCAGCTCCTGCAGTCTGGTCCATAAAGCTCTCAGAGAGAAAGACCTCCATCCTCCTGGAGGTGCTGAAACTCCAACCAGAGAAGAAACAAGTGGAGCTGACAGACTGCTCACATGAAGAGAGTGAAGTGAGGAGTTTCCTGCAGTGTCTGCCTTATATCTCACAGCTCAGGTAAGTCAGATTGTATTCAGAAGCTTAGTGAACAGTTTTGATGGAGAACATGCGTTCATCACATGCAGTATACACAGAGTATATAGTTACTTTACAGAGAAAGCAGAAAACAACTTTTTCTATTAATTTAATCTTAAATTTAAATAAGTTTTTTTCAGTCTCTTCTTGATTTAAAGAAGCTTCTAAAAGTGGAATTTTGACAAATTTCTAAAATATTTGTGTTTTCTTGTTTTTATGAGGACTAATAAATTAGTTAAGTGCTGTAACTGAGATGATATGTTTCCCTCGTTTATGTTATATTTAACATGGAGCGTCATTATGTACAGGAAACATGGACCAGATAGAGTCCATCAGCAGTGTGTGGCTGTTTTTATGCAGCTCACATCAAATCATCACTAAATGTTTCCTTCTTATTGTTCCAGAGTTGATGCTGAGACATCAGATGAAGACAGAACGAAGATCTTTGTGAGTCTGTTCTGTGCAGCAGCAGAGAGAGAGCAGCAGACAGGAGAGAAGATCCTGGAGCTGTTAGCATCAGTGTGCAGATATCAAACATTCCCTCTTCATGAGAGACACTTGCATTATTATGATGATGATGATGATGATCTGAAGCAATATCGCCTTGACTTCCTATTGGATCTGTACTCCCAGATGAAGGACCACGAGACTAAAACAGGTCTGAGTGTCCTTCCATCATTACAGTCAGTTTTCCAGTCAGCTCCTGCAGTCTGGTCCATAGACCTCTCAGAGAGAAAGACCTCCATCCTCCTGGAGGTGCTGAAACTCCAACCAGAGAAGAAACAAGTGGAGCTGAGAGACTGCTCACATGAAGAGAGTGAAGTGAGGAGTTTGCTGCAGTGTCTGCCTTATATCTCACAGCTCAGGTAAATAACATGTTCTTCACATGAGGCAAGTATCTGTAAGAAAAGATGTGCTGTGAAAATAAGTGATGGAAATATTTGAAGCTCCATAAATTGTAAAGTGATGATTTTGTCTTGTGCTGCTTGTTTGTCATCAGCATCATATTTGTGACTTTATCTACATGGATCATGTTATAAATGTATTCAGACTGTGTTTCACTGACTTGTTCAGCTGTTTGTTGCTATGAAGTTTCATATTTTCTATAAATATCAGATGACTTTTAAAGCTTAAACAGGATGTAGAATAAAGACGTTCTCATCAGAAAGGTTAGATTTATATTTGATAGGATCATGTGACTGAGCTCATGCTGCAGAGAGTGTTGGAGTGCACACATGCCAGAAACATCCTTTACACCCGAATCCATCATCACCATGGAAACAACATGAAAGCAAACTCAGCGAGTCCTTCAGTGACGTAACTCTGTAAATGAATGAGTTACATGAAGCTGGACTTTATCTCTGACTTTGTTTTACTGAGCATGATGATGATGATGGTGGTAGCAGCTCTATAGTGAGCAGATGAAGATTTCAGACAGCAGAGAGGTGTGTGATGAGCAGCAGGTGAAGCTGCTGTTGTAGATGTTGTTGTTCCCCTCTGTGTGTTTCTGTATTGTTGATATTTAGTGTTTTACTTTCTAAAGTCAGACAGCAAAGAAAATAACAGTTACAGTTCAGTAAGCAGTGATTTCACACATCAGTGTTTGTGTTGTGAGTCAGTAACAGTCTAAAAACATTGTTCAGCTGCTCTGATGGAAGATGGCTTTAAAATGAACTTTCATTATATACAAGATGGAGTCCATCAGCAGTGTGTGGCTGTTTTTATGCAGCTCACATCAAATCATCACTAAATGTTTCCTTCTTATTGTTACAGTTTTGATGTTTGTAATCGTCATGAAGCAGTCAGGTTCTTTGTGAGTCTGTTCTGTGCAGCAGCAGAGAGAGAGCAGCAGACAGGAGAGAAGATCCTGGAGCTGTTAGCATCACTGTGCACAAATGAAACATTCCCTCTTCATGAGAAATACTCTGATTATGATGATGATGATGATTATGATCTGAAGCAATATCAGAGTGACTTCCTCCTGGACCTGTACTCTTATGAGACTAAAACAGGTCTGAGTGTCCTTCCATCATTACAGTCAGTTTTCCAGTCAGCTCCTGCAGTCTGGTCCATAGACCTCTCAGAGAGAAAGACCTCCATCCTCCTGGAGGTGCTGAAACTCCGACCAGAGAAGAAACAAGTGGAGCTGAGAGGCTGCTCACATGAAGAGAGTGAAGTGAGGAGTTTGCTGCAGTGTCTGCCTTATATCTCACAGCTCAGGTACATGAATTCTACTTTACATGATTAATTCTTCATAAGACGAGATGCTCCCTGAAGTCAGCTGTGGAAACATTTTTCAGTATATGAATTTTAATATAATTGTACAGGGAGCTTAACAGTGAAGCAGCTTGATCATAAGCAGGCTTTCTTTGTGTTAGCTGGCTTGATGAAAGCTAAACCTGCAGTCAGAGATGACAGCTGTGACCATGTGGGGGAAAACTTTGTGTTCACTCAGCTTCAGTCTCTGTCCACACTCACATAAAAGGGGCCCTTTGATTTGCTATTTCTCTGTTCTTCCACACAAAATGGACCAATCGAATGCCGCCTTCATCAGTCACAAACATGAGCACATGAATGGAAGATAAACATCTATGAAGAAGTGAATGAATAGATGTTTGAGCGCTCTGTGCTGCGGTTTCTTTGTAAGCTGACAGCTGCACGTTAGAGCTGTAAGAAATATTTGTAAAAGTTATTATTGAAAAAATATTTTAATAGTAAGGCGATATGAGCAGTGTTACAGGCATAGCTCTATAGACGGGAGCCTCGTGGGCAGTGTGGTCCGTGCAATTATGCACTTTTATTTGTTTTCTTACAACGCATTGTGTTGTGCATCCTGATTTGCTGCAGACCATTATCAATCAACCTTGAGCCGTGTCTCCTGTCCAGTGCAGAACGAGTTCAGCTTGTCAAATTTACATAAATCCTCGATCGCTAGCAGTGCTGTATGTTTGTAAGTTTTCTCCCCCACAAACACAACAATGTCGACGAAACCATTTTCACCGTCAGAGGCTCCTGCGATATCTCCCAAAAGGCTGTGGAAGACGCTAACTATGGCACCAAAAGTTTGACTTGTGGACATGCTAAAGGAAGGTAGAAGTTACTGCATTTTTCAGATTATAAGACCTATTAAGCAAAGCCAAACAGTCAGAAGTCAAACTTGACTCATTCTTCTTGCTTTGTTTGCTTCCGTAGCATTGATTCATTAATTTTGAATTCTCTGCAGCTGCTCTATTCCCATGTTCTGAAAACAGTGTTTGATCTTTGGTTTCATTCTATAATACTGGACTTATTTTTCTAACAAGGTTTGAACTTTGTGTTTAAACAAGTGAGAAAAGAGTGAAAATGTTCATACCTGTCTGAGAAAAGTGTCTACAGCTTGTAGTGAGGGCTTCAAACATCTATAATAACTACTGTACAGATTTCACCTATCGCAGGATATTTTTAGAACCTAACTGCCGCAATAAACAAGGGACCGCTTTACACATAAAATAATGACGCCTCTGCCTTTCTAAATGGGGGGACAGTAACTGCGTGTGTAAGTGTGTAAGAACCACAAATAGCAAGACGTGAAAAATGTGACGTGAAAAAAGACGCACAACTTTTGACTTTGCGTGATGAACCCCGTATTCCTCGTCCACGTAAATGCTGTTAAGGGTTCAGAAATTGAGGAGGAAGACCAAAAATAATGACCACTGATCCAGCCTGGTGCAATTAGACGAAGATTTTAATGGATACACATGTGGAGTCCAACACTTGTGCAGATTCAGTGTTGAACTATCTTACAATAGTCAGAACAAAGGTTTTATAGGGGTAAGATAGTACAGCCCCCCTTCTGTTGCCAGGCAGATCCAGTACAGCATACGTCAATCCAAAACCACAACCGTTCAGTCAACCCTTGACACAGTCTAAAAGAACATCGTCTTCGGCTCGAACCCAGGTGCTTCCCCCAGCTTCGGTGTCGCTTATCTCTGGGACATCTGGTGTACTTCCTGGAACAGACTAACACGTACGCACCCCAACTTTGCAGTTATAGCAAAACACATCTTAACTTCTTACCTACTAAATGAGTCTACTTATATGTATGTGTATGTGTGTGTCAGCTTCTGCTGCCCTTTATTTCACCCTTCACTTCATCAGCTAGACCTTGTAACCTTTCCACCAGACAGAAGGCCAGCACGTACACAACTGAAGCTATGTGTGTGTATGTGTGTCTCGTCCTTAAATGCTCTCTCATCTCACCCGTTGCACTTCTGACCTTTCACCAGAACAGAGGCTCATCCTTACATGTAATAACCTAACTGGAACTATATATGTAATATGTTGAGTAAATGTTTTAACCTCTACTAAAAGCTTAATCAAAGATAAATGCATAATAAAATAACCTGCTCAAAATAACTTACACCTAGACTCTGCTTTCAGTTTCACTTCCTACCCTGCACACTCTGCAAACCTGCAGTTTCCTGTGAAGACTTTTAGGCTCAGATTATCTTCAGAGGTTGGCCTTTTTCAAATAATGCAATGTAATCTGCCTATAAGCATTTTAAGATTATAGATTCAACTTAACAGTTTAAAGTGGTTCTTACTGGACTTGTAATAAAAGCTTAATTGGGTGCCAATATGTTTAAACATCTAAATGCAATATCCCTACTTGGAGATTATGTGATTAATGCCATGGTAATATGAACAATAGCAGTGAAATAATTTCTCTAATCCCAATAATGCAAAGAAGGAGTTCAAAAAAAAATCTCAGTTTTAGATGATTCAAAATGTCGTTTACATGTGGACAAAAGGCCCATACACATAGAAAAAGCTGTATAGGTGTGGACAGAGCTTAGAAGAGGTAGAAGATTATTTTATTGCTACAAGTAAATTCTTGCATTTTTACTCTTATTTGTTTAATTGTTTACTAAAGGTTTTAGGTTTGAAATAAATTTCAAATCGAGTTGGTATTGGTATGGTAACCTTCAGTAATAGTAATAAATCACACAGCAATAATACATTAATGTTGTTGTAAAATCTTGATAATATATTAAGTAATCCATAGTATTCAGAATACGTTACTGTCATGGAGGATTTTGTAATGAAATACGTTAGAAAATACATTTTGGGCCATGTAATCTGTAATCTGTAATCTGTAGTGGAATACATTTCAAAAGTAACCTTCCCAACACTGGCTGTTTCATTATAAACAGGACACACATGGACAAGTCCATCAGCAGTGTGTGGTTGTTTTTATGCTGCTCACATCAAATCATCACTAAATGTTTCCTTCTTATTGTTCCAGTGTTTATTTGGAGACTCAAGATGATGAAATCAAGCTCTTTGTGAGTCTGTTCTGTGCAGCAGCAGAGAGAGAGCAGCAGACAGGAGAGAAGATTCTGGAGCTGTTAGCATCAGTGTGCAGATATCAAACATTCCCTCTTCATGAGAGACACTTGCATTATTATGATGATGATGATGATGATGATCTGAAGCAATATCGCCTTGACTTCCTATTGGATCTGTACTCCCAGATGAAGGACCACGAGACTAAAACAGGTCTGAGTGTCCTTCCATCATTACAGTCAGTTTTCCAGTCAGCTCCTGCAGTCTGGTCCATAAAGCTCTCAGAGAGAAAGACCTCCATCCTCCTGGAGGTGCTGAAACTCCAACCAGAGAAGAAACAAGTGGAGCTGAGAGGCTGCTCACATGAAGAGAGTGAAGTGAGGAGTTTGCTGCAGTGTCTGCCTTATATCTCACAGCTCAGGTAAGTCAGATTGTATTCAGAAGCTTAGTGAACAGTTTTGATGGAGAACATGCGTTCACCACATGCAGTATACACAGAGTATATAGTTACTTTACAAAGAAAGCAGAAAACAACTTTTCTATTAATTGAAGCTTAAATTAAAATAAGGTTTTTAGTCTCTTCTTGATTTAAAGAAGCTTCTAAAAGTGGAATTTTGACAAATTTCTAAAATATTTGTGTTTTCTTGTTTTTATGAGGACTAATAAATTAGTTATGTGCTGTAACTGAGATGATATGTTTCCCTCTTTTATGTTATATTTAACATGGAGCATCATTATGTACAGGAAACATGGACCAGATGGAGTCCATCAGCAGTGTGTGGCTGTTTTTATGCAGCTCACATCAAATCATCACTAAATGTTTCCTTCTTATTGTTCCAGTGTTCTTCCTCTGAGGTCACTTCGTCATGAAGCAGTCAGGATCTTTGTGAGTCTGTTCTGTGCAGCAGCAGAGAGAGAGCAGCAGACAGGAGAGAAGATCCTGGAGCTGTTAGCATCACTGTGCACATATAAAACATTCCCTCTTCATGAGAGACACTTCTATGATAAGAATCTGATGCAATATCGTCTTGACTTCCTGTTGGATCTGTGCTCCCATGTGAAGGACTATGAGACTAAAACAGGTCTGAGTGTCCTTCCATCATTACAGTCAGTATTTTCAGCTCCTGCAGTCTGGCCCATAAAGCTCTCAGAGAGAAAGACCTCCATCCTCCTGGAGGTGCTGAAACTCCAACCAGAGAAGAAACAAGTGGTGCTGACAGGCTGCTCACATGAAGAGAGTGAAGTGAGGAGTTTGCTGCAGTGTCTGCCTTATATCTCACAGCTCAGGTAAATAACATGTTCTTCACATGAGTCAAAAATCTGTGAGAAAAGATGTGCTGTGAAAACAAGTGATGGTGCAAAGAATGGCGGCCCTTTGGTGGCCCAGATGTGGTTTGCCAGATGTGGGCCACACATGGTCCAGCACAAGAACTGTTGCAAACTCACTGGTGCTCCTGTGCTGGCCCAGAACAGTTTCAGCTCTGGCCCCAGGTGTCAGCCTAATGTGTGCTTTAATCAAGCCATGTAACAACAACATGTGCCTGAACATAATAGTACAAAAGCAACATGACGAAACCCTGTTCAGACAGTGAATGGACTGATTCTTATATAGCTCAAAGGTCTCTATACAACAAGCTACATTCACCCAATCACACACTTTCTCTAAACTGAGTGCTTCCTAACTACATTCACACACACTCACACTCTTTACATGCAGACTGAAGAAGCCAAGGATTGAACCACTTACCTTCTGATCAGTAGGGGACTTGCTGTACCTCCTGAGCTACAGCCTCCCAGTGGTAAACATGAGTGAACTCTCACTAGGTTTTGGATAAAGTGTACACTCAAAAAACCTGCATTTGAAACGTTGGCCACCATAGCAGTGTAGTATTGCAACATGGCATTTGGGTCTTCTAACTAAAATAGCAAAATAAGAACATAAATAGTGCATCATTGTCAGACCTGGCCCACATCTGGTTGACATACACTCTGCCATGACACCAGTCAATCAGAGGTGCCAGCTTGATGCCAGATCCAGGCCAGACCTGTTTTCTATGAACCTGGGCTAAATAAACCAAACCACAATAGAGCCAGATGTGGCATGTCATCACAAAGACAGTGTCATCTAGGCCTGGCCCACATCTGGATGACATGCGTCTTATCATGCTAGAAGTCAGCCAGCAGTGACGGCTTGATACCAGATCCGGGCCAGACCTGCTTGCTATTGGTGGATCATCTCTGTGATAAATGGACTAAACACAGACTGATGGATGTTCTAATGTGTGAAACAGATGTGCAGCAGATTAGGGTCCACATCTGTTTCACACTGCATCAGCAGCTGCATACATGGAAACTTGTGTGACCATGTGGCTCACAGACTGTGCTGCTCAGAGCAGACTGGAAATAAAAGAATCAGAGAAAATGTTTCACTTACAGCTGATTTTAATCTGACACTCTGAACATAACCTGATCTACACCAGGCTGTGTTCAGCATCTGTTACCATGGTGATATAGCCAGGTAAAGAGAGCTAGTCTGGTGAAACTAAACACTGACAGGAGGCTCAGCGTGGCCACTAACATGTGAATCTTTGTGTTTAAGACTTTTCTGCAGCAGAAAATATTAATTTAGTCTAATTTTCAAAGTAAACAAATCTAAATCTAAATGAATTAATTATCAAATGTTAGTAAATATGTGATTTCCACGTGTGTGATGTGAGCAGCAGGTGAAGCTGCTGTTGTAGATGTTGTTGTTCCCTCTGTGTGTTTCTGTATTGTTGATATTTAGTGTTTTGCTGCTAACACTTTATAACAGCTGCACACTCTTCAGCATCAGTGAGTGTTAGTCAAAACTTATTCCATCATTTATAAAGCTCCTCCTCAGTATGTCAATCATAAACATGGATACACATGATGAAGTTTTACTGAAGAGGCTCAAATATAACATGTTCAATGACAGCAGTTTGATACTTTTTCAATGATGGATGAACACTTTATAAAGTTGTACATGTGTTACAGATATTCCTGAGTTAATTCAGACAGTTACTGGTTGTTAGTGAAGTGTGCTGTGTGAGCTGGTCTAAAGTGAGGCCCATCCATGACTGACAAAGCATTTATCACATAAACTGAAAGCTCAGCAGGACCTGGAGACTCCAGCAGGTCTGAGCTTCATGACAGGAAAAGGAAAACGCACAAAGTGATCCAGAACATACAAATATTGATCACACAATGCAAACATAACTCACTGAAGGTTTGCAGAATATTAAATGTGAGCAGGGCCAGAGTCTGAGTTTGTTTGAGGCTTTAAGAGAGAAAGAGACTCACTGAGCAGCTGGAGCCACTCAGAGCTTTAACTTCAATGTACTGAAACTTCTTCTTTCAAATCAAATGTGAATGATCACAAACACTAGTGAATATTTCACACAGCGTCACAGACGAGTGTAAACAGCACGAACACAATGTTGATATTGAAGTGATCAAGGCTACTTTAGCTGCTCCCTCATCACAAGGAGTCACCTGATGATGCAGGAAAGTGTCTCTGGGATGTTTAAGAGTTTGGAAGTTGTGTAGTTGGTTCCTCTGGTTTGTAGTCAGTCAGTTTTAGTAAACAGGTCCAGTCAGGTTCACTTCCAAAGTGAATGAAACACAGCAGCTAAGCTGTTTGGTGCTGTGCTTTCACACAGGTGAAGGCTGGAAAAGGGGGCGTGGCCTCCTCGTCTGGCACAGTGAAAACTCAGAGCAGCTGCTCAGGCTAAGAAGGTGATCAGGTTCAGAGGTGGCTCGCCATCTCCTTCATCGTAGAGAATCCAACGCAAACAGCATTTCCTGTCATATCAAACATTAGCCTGTAGAAAACAGACATGTTACTGCATTAAACCAAGAAATACCAGGATTCAGTGACCATAGCAAATATAAACTCTCAAAATACTCTGACGTACATGAATAATACAACACTGTATTACAGCTGTTCTCACACAGTGTTCTACCTTTTTACAGCAGTGACATAATTATTTGATCCTCTGCTCAATTTATGAGTTTGCTGACTTACAAAGAAATAAATAGACTCTGATTTTTATCAAAGTTTTATTTTACTGAAGACAGAAAATCAACAAAGATCCAGATGAAACTCACAAACATTGCAAAGTGTGTCAGCAGTGTGTGGTTGTTTTAATGCAGCTCACATCAAATCATCACTGAATGTTTCCTTCTTATTGTTCCAGAGTTGATGCTGAGACATCAGATGAAGACAGAACGAAGATCTTTGTGAGTCTGTTCTGTGCAGCAGCAGAGAGAGAGCAGCAGACAGGAGAGAAGATCCTGGAGCTGTTAGCATCAGTGTGCAGATATCCAACATTCCCTCTTCATGAGAGACACTTCTATAATGATGAACTGAAGCAATATCGTCTTGACTTCCTATTGGATCTGTACTCCCATATGAAGGACTATGAGACTAAAACAGGTCTGAGTGTCCTTCCATCATTACAGTCAGTTTTCCAGTCAGCTCCTGCAGTCTGGTTCATAAAGCTCTCAGAGAGAAAGACCTCCATCCTCCTGGAGGTGCTGAAACTCCAACCAGAGAAGAAACAAGTGGAGCTGAGAGGCTGCTCACATGAAGAGAGTGAAGTGAGGAGTTTGCTGCAGTGTCTGCCTTATATCTCACAGCTCAGGTACATGAATTCTACTTTACATGATTAATTCTTCATAAGACGAGATGCTCCCTGATGTCAGCAGTGGAAACATTTTTCAGTATATGAATTTTAGTATAATTGTACAGGGAGCTGAAGAGTGAAGCAGCTTGATCATAAGCAGACTTTCTTTCTGTTAGCTGACAGCTGTGACAATGTGGGGGAAAACTTTGTGTTCACTCAGCTTCAGTCTCTGTCCACACTCACATAAAAGGGGCCCTTTGATTTGCTATTTCTCTGTTTTTCCACACAAAATGGACCAATCAAATGCCGCCTTCATCAGTCACAAACATGAGCACATGAATGGATGATAAACTTCTATGAAGAAGTGAATGAATAGATGTGTTTGAGCTCTGTGCTGCGGTTTATTTGTAAGCTGACAGCTGCACGTTAGAGATGTAAGAAATATTTGTAAAAGTTATTATTGAAAAAATATTTTAATAGTAAGTGGTTTTTACACACTTACACACACAGTTACTGTCCCCCCCATTTAGAAAGGCAAAGGCGTCATTATTTTATGTGTAAAAAATCAGGATGCACAACACAATGCGTTGCAAGAAAAAAATAAAAGTGCATAATTGCACGGACCACACTGCCCATGAGGCTCCCGTCTTTAGGCCTATGCCTGTAACACTGCTCATATTGCCAAATAATAAGACGTGAAAAATGTGACGTGAAAAAAGACGCACAACTTTTGACGTTGCGTGATGAACCCCGTATTCCTCGTCCACGTAAATGCAAAGAAGGAGTTTAAAAAAATCTCAGTTTTAGATGATTCAAAATGCCGTTTACATGTGGACAAAAGGCCCATACACATAGAAAAAGCTGTGTAGGTGTGGACAGAGCTTAGAAGAGGTAGAAGATTATTTTATTGCTACAAGTAAATGATTGCAGTTTTACTCTTATTTGTTTAATTGTTTACTAAAAGTTTTAGGTTTGAAATAAATTTCAAATCTAGTTGGTATTGGTATGGTAACCTTCAGTAATAGTAATAAATCACACAGCAATAAAACATTAATGTAGTTGTAAAATCTTAATAACATATTAAGTAATTCATAGTATTCAGAATACGTTACTGTCATTGAGTATTTTGTAATGAAATACATTAGAAAATACGTTTTAAGGCATGTAATCTGTAATCTGTAGTGGAATACATTTTAAAAGTAACCTTCCCAACACTGGCTGTTTCATTATAAACAGGACACACATGGACAAGTCCATCAGCAGTGTGTGGCTGTTTTTATGCAGCTCACATCAAATCATCACTAAATGTTTCCTTCTTATTGTTACAGGATTAATGTTTACAATCGTCCTGAAGCAGTCAGGATCTTTGTGAGTCTGTTCTGTGCAGCAGCAGAGAGAGAGCAGCAGACAGGAGAGAAGATCCTGGAGCTGTTAGCATCACTGTGCACATATCAAACATTCCGTTTTTATGAGAAATACTTCTATGATAATAATCTGAAGCTATATCATCTTGACTTCCTGTTGGATCTGTGCTCCCATGTGAAGGACTATGAGACTAAAACAGGTCTGAGTGTCCTTCCATCATTACAGTCAGTTTTCCAGTCAGCTCCTGCAGTCTGGGTCATAAAGCTCTCAGAGAGAAAGACCTCCATCCTCCTGGAGGTGCTGAAACTCCAACCAGAGAAGAAACAAGTGGAGCTGACAGACTGCTCACATGAAGAGAGTGAAGTGAGGAGTTTGCTGCAGTGTCTGCCTTATATCTCACAGCTCAGGTAAATGACATGTTCTTCACACGAGTCAAAAATCTGTGAGAAAAGATGTGCTGTGAAAACAAGTGATGGAAATATTTGAAGCTCCATGAACTGTAAAGTGATGATTTTGACTTATGGTTATTTTCTATAAATATCAGATGACTTTTAATGCTGAAACAGGACAACAGGATCTAAAATAAAGACGTTCTCATCAGAAAGGTTGGATTGGATCGTCTTTGATAGGTGTAGAAATGAACTGATTTCATGTTCAATTCAATAAGTTGATGTAAGTTGTATGAATGAAGGTGAGCATGTGACTGAGCTCATGTAGCAGAGACTGTTCCCACATAGCAAAATTGGTATGGCCTGGATCTGGCCCACACAGTGTGCTTACACATGGCCCACATGGTGCAAAGAATGGCAGCCCTTTGGTGGCCCACATCTGGTTTGCCAGATGTGGGCCACACATGGTCCAGCACAAGAACTGTTGCAAACTCACTGGTGCTCCTGTGCTGGCCCAGAACAGTCTCAGCTCTGGCCCCAGGTGTCAGCCTAATGTGTGCCTTAATCAAGCCATGTAATAACAACATGTGCCTGAACATAACAGTATAAAAGCAACATAACGAAACCCTGTTCAGACAGTGAATGGACTGATTCTTATATAGCTCAAAGGTCTCTATACAACAAGCTACATTCACCCAATCACACACTTTCTCTAAACTGAGTGCTTCCTAACTACATTCACACTCTTGACACGGACACTGGAGAAGCCAAGGATTGAACCACTTACCTTCTGATCAGTAGGGGACTTGTTGTACCTCCTGAGCTACAGCCTCTCGGTGGTAAACATGAGTGAACTCTCACTAGGTTTTGGATAAAGTGTACACTCAAAAAACCTGCATTTGAAACGTTGGCCACCATAGCAGTATTGCAACATGGCATTTCGGTCTTCTAACTAAAATAGGAAAATAAGAACATAAATAGTGCCATCATTGCCTGACCTGGCCCACATCTGGTTGACATACACTCTGCCATGACACCAGTCAGTCAGAGGCGCCAGCTTGATGCCAGATCCAGGCCAGACCTGTTTTCTATGAACCTGGGCTAAATAAACCAAACCACAATAGAGCCAGATGTGGCATGTCATCACAAAGACAGTGTCATCTAGGCCTGGCCCACATCTGGATGACATGCGTCTTATCATGCTAGAAGTCAGCCAGCAGTGACGGCTTGATACCAGATCCGGGCCAGACCTGCTTGCTATTGGTGGATCATCTCTGTGATAAATGGACTAAACACAGACTGATGGATGTTCTAATGTATGAAACAGATGTGCAGCAGATTAGGCTCCACATCTGTTTCACACTGCATCAGCAGCTGCATACATGGAAACTTGTGTGACCATGTGGCTCACAGACTGTGCTGCTCAGAGCAGACTGGAAATAAAAGAATCGGAGAAAATGTTTCACTTACAGCTGATTTTAATCTGACACTCTGAACATAACCTGATCTACACCAGGCTGTGTTCAGCATCTGTTACCATGGTGATATAGCCAGGTAAAGAGAGCTAGTTTGGTGAAACTAAAAACTGACAGGAGGCTCAACATGGCCACTAACATGTGAATCTTTGTGTTTAAGACTTTTCTGAACAAGAAAATATTAATTTTGTATTTTACAAACTTTCAGTTTAAGCAAATGTAAATGAATTAATTATCAAATGTTAGTAAATATGTGATTTCCACGTGTGTGATGTGAGCAGCAGGTGAAGCTGCTGTTGTAGATGTTGTTGTTCCCCTCTGTGTGTTTCTGTATTGTTGATGTTTAGTGTTTTGCTGCTAACACTTTATAACAGCTGCACACTCTTCAGCATCAGTGAGTGTTAGTCAAAACTTATTCCATCATTTATAAAGCTCCTCCTCAGTATGTCAATCATAAACATGGATACACATGATGAAGTTTTGCTGAAGAGGCTCAAATATAACATGTTTAATGACAGCAGTTTGATACTTTTTCAATGATGGATGAACACTTTATAAAGTTGTACATGTGTTACAGATATTCCTGAGTTAATTCAGACAGTTACTGGTTGTTAGTGAAGTGTGCTGTGTGAGCTGGTCTAAAGTGAGGCCCATCCATGACTGACAAAGCATTTATCACATAAACTGAAAGCTCAGCAGGACCTGGAGACTCCAGCAGGTCTGAGCTTCATGACAGGAAAAGGAAAACGCACAAAGTGATCCAGAACATACAAATATTGATCACACAATGCAAACATAACTCACTGAAGGTTTGCAGAATATTAAATGTGAGCAGGGCCAGAGTCTGAGTTTGTTTGAGGCTTTAAGAGAGAAAGAGACTCACTGAGCAGCTGGAGCCACTCAGAGCTTTAACTTCAATGTACTGAAACTTCTTCTTTCAAATCAAATGTGAATGATCACAAACACTAGTGAATATTTCACACAGACGAGTGTAAACAGCACGAACACAATGTTGATATTGAAGTGATCAAGGCTACTTTAGCTGCTCCCTCATCACAAGGAGTCACCTGATGATGCAGGAAAGTGTCTCTGGGATGTTTAAGAGTTTGGAAGTTGTGTAGTTGGTTCCTCTGGTTTGTAGTCAGTCAGTTTTAGTAAACAGGTCCAGTCAGGTTCACTTCCAAAGTGCTCCTGAATGAAACACAGCAGCTAAGCTGTTTGGTGCTGTGCTTTCACACAGGTGACCTCAGGTGAAGGGGGCGTGGCCTCCTCGTCTGGCACAGTGAAAACTCAGAGCAGCTGCTCAGGCTAAGAAGGTGATCAGGTTCAGAGGTGGCTCGCCATCTACTTCATCGTAGAGAATCCAACGCAAACAGCATTTCCTGTCATATCAAACATTAGCCTGTAGAAAACAGACATGTTACTGCATTAAACCAAGAAATACCAGGATTCAGTGACCATAGCAAATATAAACTCTCAAAATACTCTGACGTACATGAATAATACAACACTGTATTACAGCTGTTCTCACACAGTGTTCCACCTTTTTACAGCAGTGACATAATTATTTGATCCTCTGCTCAATTTATGAGTTTGCTGACTTACAAAGAAATAAATAGACTCTGATTTTTATCAAAGTTTTTGTTTTTTACTGAAGACAGAAAATGAACAAAGATCCAGATGAAACTCACAAACATTGCAAAGTGTGTCAGCAGTGTGTGGTTGTTTTAATGCAGCTCACATCAAATCATCACTGAATGTTTCCTTCTTATTGTTCCAGAGTTGATGCTGAGACATCAGATGAAGACAGAACGAAGATCTTTGTGAGTCTGTTCTGTGCAGCAGCAGAGAGAGAGCAGCAGACAGGAGAGAAGATCCTGGAGCTGTTAGCATCAGTGTGCAGATACAAAAACAGTCCTCTTAAAGAGAAATGGTGTGACTTCCTCCTGGACCTGTACTCTTATGAGACTAAAACAGGTCTGAGTGTCCTTCCATCATTACAGTCAGTTTTCCAGTCAGCTCCTGCAGTCTGGTTCATAAAGCTCTCAGAGAGAAAGACCTCCATCCTCCTGGAGGTGCTGAAACTTCAACCAGAGAAGAAACAAGTGGAGCTGACAGACTGCTCACATGAAGAGAGTGAAGTGAGGATTTTCCTGCAGTGTCTGCCTTATATCTCACAGCTCAGGTAAGTCAGATTGTATTCAGAAGCTTAGTGAACAGTTTTGATGGAGAACATGCGTTCATCACATGCAGTATACACAGAGTATATAGTTACTTTACAAAGAAAGCAGAAAACAACTTTTCTATTAATTTAAGCTTAAATTAAAATAAGGTTTTTGCAGTCTCTTCTTGATTTAAAGAAGCTTCTAAAAGTGGAATTTTGACAAATTTCTAAAATATTTGTTTTCTTGTTTTTATGAGGATCAATAAATTAGTTATGTGCTGTAACTGAGATGATATGTTTCCCTCGTTTATGTTATATTTAACATGGAGCGTCATTATGTACAGGAAACATGGACCAGATGGAGTCCATCAGCAGTGTGTGGCTGTTTTTATGCAGCTCACATCAAATCATCACTAAATGTTTCCTTCTTATTGTTCCAGAGTTGATGTTTGGAATTGTCATGAAGCAGTCAGGTTCTTTGTGAGTCTGTTCTGTGCAGCAGCAGAGAGAGAGCAGCAGACAGGAGAGAAGATCCTGGAGCTGTTAGCATCACTGTGCACATATCAAACATTCCCCATTCATGAGAAATACTTGGATTATTATGATTATGTTCTGAAGCATTATCAGAGTGACTTCCTGTTGGATCTGTACTCCCATGTGAAGGACTGTGAGACTAAAACAGGTCTGAGTGTCCTTCCATCATTACAGTCAGTTTTCCAGTCAGCTCCTGCAGTCTGGTCCATAAATCTCTCAGAGAGAAAGACCTCCATCCTCCTGGAGGTGCTGAAACTCCAACCAGAGAAGAAACAAGTGGAGCTGACAGACTGCTCACATGAAGAGAGTGAAGTGAGGAGTTTGCTGCAGTGTCTGCCTTATATCTCACAGCTCAGGTAAATAAGACATGATTTCATTTGCAGAACGTTTCCAGCATGTTCTCTGATCCCATCTTCACTTTTTTCCAGCTGTGATCCAGAGTTCTTCCAGAGTGTGTGCACATCCATGTCTGTAAGATCCAGAGAGGAGTCCCAGCAGCTGGAGTCTCTGCTGCAGCTGCTGGGCTTCCAGCTGCTGCTAACAGCAGAGTTACACAGTAAAAGCTGCTGGTCTGTGGGGAGAGTTCTCAGACTGTGTGGCTCTAAAGTGGATCTCATCCTCACACCCAGCAAGATGTCTGCCAGAGGAGGCGCTCTGCTCTTCAGACACACAACACAACTACACAGTCTGAGGCAGGAAGTGAAACCATGACTCTCTTGCTCTTCTAACACCATTAATATTTGAATCCTTCGTTCTTGGTGTTCATCATTTCTGCTCTTTTGTCTCTTCAATCTTCAGGCTTTCCATCGACATGTCCTTGCTGCTGTCTCAGTGGGTAAGAAGAGGCACAGCAGCCTGTCGGCTGGCTGTTGAAGAGCTTTCTCTTGTGCCTAAGAAAGCCCGACCATCACACAGAGTAATGTTGAGGACTGTCAGTAGTTTGGCTTCCCTGCTGAGATACTGGACAGTCGGACGGTTAGACCTGACTGAGACCTGCATCCCTGCTCAGGGTCTCATTGCTCTGCTGCTCCATGATGGTCCTCTAACAGTCAAGTAAATGTCTTTCTGAACATCACAGGACAAATAAAATGTAGATCTTTACTTTAAAGCTTGTTTTATATTCATGATCTCTGCAGACTGAGTGAAGAGAGCTTCCAGCAGCTTCTGTCTCTCCTCCATGAAACCCAGGACAAGGACTTGACGTTGTCCTTCTTGAGTAAGGTTGGTGGAGACCTGACCTCCTGCTGTCTGAGCTGGGAGCTTCTTCACTATCTGCTGCAGCAGCCGTCAGCTCAGACCATCACTGTGAACCTGAGGAAGAACCTCTTCTTACAGGAGGAAACCACACGTCTGCTTCCCTTTCTGGACAGGATTGTGTTTAAAAGGTGCTGAATGTAGTTTGACCTTTCACACAGTTTCTGCTGTTTAATCAGGAGGATTTGAAATGCTGTCTCATCTTTAATCAGCACTTTATGGATCCTTTAAACAAAGGTGGAAATAAACTGTTTGTTTTCAGGCCCAGTCCCAGCTTTGTGATGAGCTCCATCAGAGAGATCTACAGAGCTCACAACAGTCACGCTGTACCCAGTTTGCTGAGGTCACTCGGTCCTGTGATCAACCTGAGCTGCAGAAAGCTGGACTCAGTGGACTGTGCTGCTCTGATCTTCATCCTCAAACATGGAGACGGAGTCAGACTGAACCTGCTGTGGACCTCCATACCAGCAGAGGGAGTAGAGTCCATCCTCCTCATGCTGGACAACGTTTCTCATCTCAGGTCAGATATTAGAGCTGTTTCTCTGTGCTGCACTGTGTGAGTGCTGAACAACACACTTTATTGTAACATAATTACATTGCTTCAAAAACAAGCTAACATTTTACTGTTAGTGTGGAAAAGATTATATGAACAGTTGAACAAGAAACTATAAGGAAACTTTCAAACAGCAGGCAGAGTGAACATAATTTAAAGGTAGACCAGTAATAATAACAACAACAGCAATAAAAATAACAACACATTTTATTAGTGGGCGCCTGTCTAAAAACCCAGGGTCACCATAACAAACACAGAACAGTAAACAGGATTAAACAGTAACTGGAGTCGTCGTTCATTTTTACAGACAGTAAGCTGGTTTGAACAGATGGCTTTGAGTTCAGTTTTCTGACCAGATGTTTATTTCACTATTTAACATCGAGGGTTTCATCACAGATGCCTCGACTGTTGTTTAGTCTCAGAGACTCACACAAGCTTTTCTTTAGCATTAGCCCGCTGTCATGGCAACAGTGAGAGCCGTTTGTTGTATTTTAATCCAACACAAACTTTACTAAACAAAAGAAATTCAGACTAATCAAAAGTTTTATATTTTTTTATTTACACCAAAGGGTCGACTTATCACTGAACACACTGCAGCTTAGCATTAGCCGTCCTGTTTTTAGATGTCATGCACAATATTCATGAATTATTTACAAAGTTTACAAATGTCAGCTTTGCAATTTCTCATTAATTATACAGATAATTGTTTAAAAATATATTATTGGAAATAATTTCTATGAAGTTTACAAATGAGGCCCAAACATTTCTGGTGATCTTCAGTGTTTCCCAAACTGCAGCCTCTGACTTGTTGCTTCTGATTTGTGTCACGTTTGTGGTTTTACCAAATGGTATCATCAGCGTTATTGTCATTTTAATCTTAGTGAATTAAAATTGGTCTAATTGACAATTTAGATTGTATTAATTATAGTTATTATAAAGTGTTGTCATTACACCTCCTGAGCTTTTATCAGTTGCTCAAACAATAAGCTGAAGGCTGGAAATCACAAGTTTGTCTGCAGACACATTTGAACTGGACCCATTAAAATAATCTGCTACACGCTGTGTTTCTGTGGCTTCCTGGACACAAAGGAGACATTTACTCTTCATCACTGCTGACAAATGATGCCTTTAATCTGATAAATGCAGTAAATTATGAAGAACACAGTTGCCGGATAAACCGAGTCCTTATTCATGTAAAGCTGTTATCTGTTAACATCCACCTGCACAATCAGCCCAAGCTGTGAAACTGGGCTCAGTGTGACTTTGTCTTAATAACATGAGTGCTGTGCATAAATCCAACATCTAATTACAATAATGTATCTGATGCTAGTTCATAGATGCTGTTCTTGAAAACCTAAGGTTTTAAAGATCAACACATTTTATTGAAGCTAGCAGTTTATTTGCAGCATCTATAATTTTAGTTTTTCTGTCTCCATGCGTTTCTGTCCAGTGTTGACAGGAACCAGCTGCTGAGGTTCATCCACTGCTGTGCTGCCTGTGACGTCCAGCAGGAGGCAGCGTCAGGTCTGCTGAGGACTCTGCAGCACAGCTTGGATCTGTCCTGCTCCTCCTGTGTAGAGCCACCAGAGGAGGATCAGCCTGAGCCTCTGAGTCTGACTGCTGATGACTGCAGGGCCGTCTCCACCATCCTGACACAGGGCAGCCAGGACACACAGCTGGACCTGCGAGACTGTGAGGTGGAGGACAGCGTGTTGGACCTGCTGTTTCCTGTCCTGCACAGGGTCCGCCTCAGGTGGGAAAGACCAACGAAGATTCTGAACCAGACAGAACCTTGTTCACACTGGTGTTGATGCATCCTGACAGTTTCTCTGTTTGTCCTGTTTAGAGTCAGTAAAACTGTCCTCCTCCAGCTGCTGTCTCTGGTTCCTGTGAACAGTGAGAGGGAAACAGTGAGGCGGGCGGTGTCCCTCTGTACAGCCCTGGGTGGAGAGCTGGATCTCAGTCACAGCACACTGGATCAGAGGGTCTGTGGGGCTTTGGTCCAGATGCTGGACTCGTGTGAAGGGCTGACAGAGCTGGACCTCAGTCACTGTCAGCTCACTGACCAGCTGCTGCTCCCTCTCATCACACATCTGCACAAAGTCCAAGTCCTGGAGTGAGTGTCACACACTGATCCTGCTCTGGGAGGCACCAATACCCATCAGCCTGTTCACACACACTACAGTAATATAATGTGCAGTGATCAGTTAGAGACACTTGTTGTGTTTGTGTTACAGTCTGAGTCACAATCAGATCACTGATGCTTCGACTGATGTGTTACTGCAGCTGCTCTCCATCAACCCCTCCATCCACTCTGTGCGGTGAGCCAACATGAATCAGTCACCATGAGTGAAGGAGTTTCTGCTCAGACTCTCAGAGGAATCATTCACAGCCTGAGCTCACGTGGATTCATGTTGTTCTGTGTGAGTGACGTCTGCTCTCTCTGCTTTGGTCTCTTTCTAGACTCTTCAGCAACAACATCGTGCACAGAGCAGCCTTCAAGGAACACACGCAGTTTGAGATCTGGTGAAGCGCTCGGCATCATCACCATCGTCATTATCATCATCCTCTTGGTCATCATTATCATCATGGTCGTCATCATCATCATCAGAGCAGCCTTCAAAGAGCACACACAGTTTGAGATCTGGTGAAGCACTCGTCATCATCTTTAACATCGTCGTCATGGTCGTCATCATCAGGGAGATGTAGTTTTATGGTCTCAGTAAAAACTCTCCTTTCATAGTTGCTTCATGCTAATCTGTAATATACAAGAGCAATAATAGGTCAGCGTAGTAAGCGTTAATAACTGCTTTAGAGTATTTTCTTTTTCATGTCGTTATTAAAATGCTTCGTTTTATTTATTTGTGTAGAAACGAGCACGTCTCATGTTTCTGCTGATTTTTATTTTATGGAGATCTGAAACCATCTAGTGGTCATCCCAATATTTACACATCAGGTTGTATTATTGTGATTAAAATATTTTCAATTAGTGAAAAAACAAAGTGAGGCTGTAACAGTTACACTGTACATTGTACAGTTGTGAGTTTGTTTATTTTTGGTACTTTTGCAATAACTGCACTGATTTTTGTGTACTCGCACACAAATGTTGATTCCACGAAATACAAACAGAAAAGTTTAACAGCTGCATTGTTAATAAAAAAAAAAAAAAAGCCGGTCTGAAAATTTCTTTCTGAGAACACTGCCCATCAGGAAAGTGCATAGCGCTATTGTAATCATACTGGTGTACTTGCTAACAAATGTTGACTCCACAAAATGCAATACAATAATATTTGTAAACATAACTGTCCAGCTGTCCAGTGATTAATAGCAGGACCTCACAGCAGAAGCATAATGTGTTGTACATGTATTTTTCATTTATTGTATTTACCAACATCAAGACGTAGCAGACGAAGCAGCACATTAAAGACGTGCAGTGTTTTCAGAAAGACATTTTTTAGACCGGCTGTTATTTTGTTACTACAGATATGTGAAATGTCCTGTTATGGTTTATTATACACAGGCAAATCATTTGAACATTATATTCCATTGTAAAGAGGTGATTGTGAGAACTTGTTCAATATTTGTTTAATAAAAGATTCAGCTGTTGCATACGTTATACATGGTGTAAACATAACCATGAAACTAGCCTCATAGCATATTTCAATAACCCAGTAAAGTCCAGAAACATAGAAAGACTGGGTCGAAGACCAAGTGCCATGACACAGAAGGTTAAATCTTTTTACATAAATCCTGGTCTGCAGTCGGTCAGCCAGCTCCTCCTGCTTCATTCTCCTCAGGAAGTTCACTGTGATCTTCACAAATGCCTCTCTGCTGCTGCTCCTCTGCTCATCATCCTCCCACTCTGGGTAATCTGGACTCTGAACCTTCTGGATCTTCTTCAGCTCGTTCTTCACAAAAGTGATGATGTTGTCCTCCAGCAGCTGGAAAAGAATACTTTCAATCAGACTGAAATCATGGACCCAAACATTAGATCCATGTTGGACACACTGAAAATCCACTGGTCTACAAAGAGCAGCATGGAGATGAATGTGAACAGAATAGATGTAACAGTAGTTGTTGTACATGTACAGACCATAAATATGGAGTCCAGCTGTGTTTGATGCTGCTGGGCAGACTGACCACTGGGAACCTCTGAGCTCTCCTGGTCTGCTCTGTGGAGGAATAATAAAAAAAATTAGCTCAATCACAAAGTACGTTTTCTGCTCTGTGTTAGTTCTCAGAAAATGTATTCGTAATTACGTTTGTAAGTCTTTAAATTGTGTCCCAGATATATTAGGCCAGGGGTGGGGAACTACATGCCTCAAGGGCCGGTGTCCTGCAGGTTTTAGATCTCACCCTGGTGAACACACCTAAATCAAATGATTAGTTTATTTTTGGGCCTCTGGAGAACTTTAAGACATGTTGAGGGGGAGTCTCACTGTCCCGGGCCGCAGACAGCCGACCAGGACACATACACGCACACCCACCATTAGAAGGTAATTTAGCAATTTAAATCAGCTTTAATGGATCAAGGACACATCTAAATCCTGCAGGAGACCGGCCCTTGAGACCTGGAGTTCCCCAATCCTGTATTAGGCAATTTTATTTCTGTTTCCAGATGCATTCTCACACCTCCCCAGTCACACCAATCTCATGATGTGATTCCTAAAAAACAGCTTAAAATTGTGAAAAAATATAAAATATGCTTATGTTGCTGCCACTTAGTTCAGCTCACAGATCTGACTGCAGAGCGGCACTCATTGTAGGTTCAGGCAGCATCATCCTCAGAGGCATCTCAAACATATTCTAGTCCACAATTCTGTTAAGATAGGATATGATTCCACTTTAATGTAATCACACATGAATAAATACAGGGTAACAAAATAAAGTTTGCATCTAATCAGAAGTGCAAGAGCACTAAGTGCAATAAGCAAATATATAGATGTACTGATATATACAGATAAGGGTAGTGTAAATGGTGAAATAGTTATAAACAGTTTATGTACAGAGAGACCAAATATACAGATGAACTGTGTATACATATGTAGAGATGTACAGATGATCTGTATGGCATACAGATGTTCTATACTGCTATACAGATGGGCAGATATAAAGATGTACTATGAACAAATATACAGATGTGCTACATATATACAGATGTAGAGGTGTGAGGTAAACAGATCTACAGACTGCTATGAATATATCTACCGCAGTGGAAGCGTAGCTCTGAGCAGACTATAATAGATAACAGTGTACGCACTATAACAGAGACTACACTATGTCAGTGTCCTAAACTATAGCAGTAACCAATGTGTGCATATGGTGAATGTTGAGAATGAATGACAGTTATGATCATGGTCACTAAGGGGGGATAGGGGTGTGTGGATGGAGAGTGAGTGTGGATGGAAAGGTTCAGCAGGGGACTGAGTTCAGTAGAGTGACAGCTGTGGGGAAGAAGCTGTTCCTAAACCTGCTGGTTTTAGTCTGAAGGCTCCTGTAGCTCCTCCTGGAGGGGAGAAGCTAGAAGAGTTTATTGGCAGGATGAGAGGAGTCCCTGAGGCTGTGTCCCAATTCAGGGTATGCACGCTTGAAGTACGCATTTCAAGTGCTAATACGTCACCGCCACGCGACGACGGCTGTCCCAATTCAAAGTGTACTTCAAATGCATACTCCAAATGCGCCCTCGATTTCCCCAAATATCAAGCGTGGTCCGGTGCACGCTTCGTGGTCCCATATATCCCACAATCCATAGCGCAGCGGTCGGTGTGGATAATTTTGCCGCAAAATACGGCAGAAGGGAGCGGCCGAAGAGTGAACTGTCAAAAGTAAGTACTGAATATGATGTCACTTATTTATGTGCGAATGTTTAATAATGAAGAACATTAAAACATTACTGTTGGTCACATGTCGGCAAAGTTATTTGCCATTAGCGATGTTTGTACTTTCAGCGTTCACTTTGTTTTAAAGCCTTTAAAATATAATAATACAATAGCTGACCTTAATCTTACAGAGAATGTGATGATTTTATGGATAATTAAAGTCAGTCATAGATCCACAAACACAACAAGCTGAAAGTCAGTGATGCTGCTCGGTTTGCAGTCCTGAATATCACGGCACAAGCAGGATTCACTGCACTGTTAATGTTAGCTATGTTATATTGCTGCCTCTGTTCGGTGGTGTCGAGCCAAACGGACTTTAACGTGTGTTTGAACGAGCTGACGGTTCACTCGTTAAGCTGAAAGAAAGATGCTTTAATCACAGGAGTCACACATGTGTCCACTGGACCATCTGGAACTCTTCTTGTTTAGCACTCGTAATAACACAAACACTAAATCCTCCTTCTCTTGTGCTGTTTTGTAGCAGTGTATACACCTGAGACTGTCACCTGTCTGTCTGTCCTGCACTCTCTCTCTGTTTCTTTCTCTCTGATTGTGGAATAAAAGTATGAACATGTTGTTACGGGTTCGAAATTGAGGATGAGAGCAAAACAATGATGGTCCAGAAGAGGTCGTTCAAACAATTGATTTTAATGAATGCACGCTGCGTGGAGAGGTGCAAACTGCAAAACAGTTGTACATCTCTACCCAAAATACACTCTAGATTGCTTTTATAACATCAGGGTATTGTAACGCCCCTTCTTGCGTTTACAAGCATATAATTTGCATGTACAGAACATTCATGTATTTTAAGAAGTAAATGCAGACACAGAAGTTCCTCCTTGTGGCATACTCTTAAGAATACGGTGATGATCTAAGGCCTTTGAGGTCACCATGGACTGGACATCCTTCCGTCACCTGTAACTAAGCAAACTCAACTACCACAAGAAGCTGAATACATTCAGGCCTTTGCTCAGCTACTATTTTACTGTAACAATATACTCAGCATATGAGTTATGATACATATATTTAACTCAATCATTTTAAAGTAGTTATAACTGCACCTGTAATAAACATGTTAATATTTGATTATGATAACCCCTATAATATAAATTATAACATAATGCCAGCAGCTTCAATAAACACTTTGATGAAATGATAATTAATACAATGTTAAGATGATGGTTATGTAAAATAATCCCTGTAATTCCACAATTCCCTCTCTTGACGTCTTCCAAAGACGTCACTACACTATTCCCAGGTCCACTACCTTCGCTCTGACCCTCTCTTGCCGTCCCCTGACTCAGCAAATCCGACAATAACCTCATGTCATCTAAGTGGTCCAGTAATAAACACCAGCTCCCACTTGAAAACACTTCATGCTTAAGTGGTCTCTGCTCCTTTTCTGGGTCCCTCTCTAGTGGAAATCTTCTCCTGTAAGGGATAGAAAACAAACAACCTTTCTCTGCTACACCTTACTAACTTACTGTGTTCATCTCAGGTTCCTGTCATTATTCAAAGTTGGTTCACAATATCATATCAGGCCAAATCACAAACCCTACTGCCACGTCTACTTTGTTAAGCTCTTCAGCTAGACTCTGTACCGGTTTGCCAATCTGTGTGTACATGTCTCTACACTTTTAATGTCTAAATGCACATCTGGATGTATGTGCACTTGTATGTCTATCTGCATCTATGAGTCAATGATTTGTCAGATATAAGGCGTTAATGTGAGAAATGTTTCCTGACTATTAACTCCTGATACTCGAGGAACTTTCCTGTTTGCCGAACTTCCTAGGTTTGGCCTTTTACACTTTTACTAAAGAAATTTTAACAGAGCCCAAAGAGATTTTTATTTTACTCCTGTGCTTGACAGGTTAAGCGAAGTTGTTTTTTGTTTTGTTTTGAAATTTTTCCCTTCTGTGTGTGTGTGTGTGTACATAAGTAAGAATATGATACTCAACATAAGATCCCTGGTTTGCAAATGATTTTCTGCCCCCGCTGCAGGGCAACATCATGTGGTGGTGAGTCTATGTTGGCTAGTTTAATGCAAATATGTAACAGTTGCTTCATTACATGGCCCACTCAGAGTTGCGCAGTTTCAAAGTATGTGGAGAATTCAATACACATTTCTTGGCTAATTATTTTCCCAATAAAAGTGAAATCAAACATTACATTTGATTTTACTTATATATTATCATGTTCTGGGCTCTATCCATTATATTAACTTTATTCAATCCCAATGTGTGTGAGCAACGCTTTTAGTTTTATTAAACACAACCCCAGTAAAATACACACCATCCCCCTGTCAGCCTAACTCTCCACTAAAAAGCACACTGCAAAGTTTTCTATCAGGATTTACGCCTCTTTTGGCTTCAAGCATATACATAACATGCAAAAGTTACTGTTAATCCCAGTTAAACAAGTTTCCATTATCTACAGCATTTTGTTTCACCCGGGTCACCCTCACATGTTTCCTGTTCGCTTATTGCATATTTATCTTTAAGACCTTTTACCTCAGTAGTTGCTAAGCAGAAACAAAGCGACCTGTGGTCCACCTTTACCCTCTAAAATAAACCCCTGTCATGTTTGTGTCTGTAAGCATGTTTTGCATTCATTCGTTACACTCCACGCCATTCCTGCAAATTAGGAGCTGTAAAGTTGAAAGCTGCATCAAGTCCAGGCCTTTGGTCTGGCCTATATATAAATCATGTGTGTTTGTAAGCGTGCATGCAATTAACCTGCTATGTTCTCATCTTCCCTCAACATGTATCACCTGGACACTCTCACCAGTGAAGCTTAAAACCTATTTGGACGGAACATCAACTCTAAACAAGCACAGTTATGCCTTGTGTATAAAATGAACTCAACCTGTAAATAGAGACATCACTGTTATGTCAAACATAAAATAATACTGTACAACACATTATTAATACAGTCATCCTAAGGCAGATTATAGCAATAAAAAACCTCTAAATCCCCAATCCCATTAAATCTGCCATATTGATTCCTTCATGTGTAAGTGTCAGATTTCGAGCATCTAAAACTTTACTCAGTCTCTGTTGTGCTAATGATGTCATAGTGAACGCCTGCAAGTTCACATAAGCCACCACACTATGTTAGTTAGAACTTTGGGTGAGTGTTCTCTCCCTACATGTGCTGTTTCCTATATTATTTTGGCCACCCCTGCTGCATGCTGTGCGCATTTAGGGTGCCTTGCTTCTGTTGGGCTCAACCTTATGTTAACCTACATAAGTACCTGTCTTAAGAGCGACCTCTGCACAGCTCAGACGCCAGTTGCAAGAGCTCTCTAACATTAGAATCATCATCTGTGACTTATATAGTGTTATTTCGGTACTTTATACTTCACACATTTTCAACGTTGTTTATATGGGGAGTTCCTCTTTTTATGTCTATATTTATTAATATGCCTTGTGCACTAAAGCTTCCTGTTTTTCAGTCTGGCTGAGCACTTGTTTGTGATTAAAAACTGGCCTCTACAAGCCTTCATAGCAGACACACATTACAAATGCTTCATATATACAGAGAAAAACCCAATGATCCACATTTCACTATTTTGTTCTTCGGTTCAGATTTGGATTCTGTATTGTTCTTTATTTGTTATTATTTATATTCATATTGTTTTTTGCTAGTCTTGGTTTGTTGTTGTCTGTTTGGGAGCTGACATAGTCTCTGTAAATAAACTTCTTTTGGTGGAGTAGCATCAGGAGAGAAGCTCCAGAGAGGCATATAACAAAAGAGATCTCCTCGACGTGTTGTATATTTTAATATTTCCTTATTATTTTGTCATAAAATAAATCAACCAAATAACTTAAGCTGTGTGACAGCACCTTGCGTTTACGCCAGGCTGTGAGCTGCCCTGAAGCTACACCCCCTTTTACCCCATTTAATTTCTCAATCTTAGTTTAAACTATTCCTGACCTTCTCCTTCTCTCGTCTGATCATCTCAAGTACGTCCTGTACCAAATTTACTTCCTCTTTTCAAGTCCCATATTTAATTACAAGCTCTAAACTCAGAGCTGAAGTTCCCCTTTTCTAATTCTGTATGTTCTACAAGAGAGCAAATCGGTAAACAAGTTTATCATCACAAAGGTTGTTAGGTACAGGTCACATAGACCTTTGCTTATTACCCCTAAAACAGCACATTTCATGTAGCTAATCGCATATATTAACACCCCCCTTTTTTTTTTTAACACATCTCATGTGTTACAAAATCAAAATCCTTCACTCAGGTTTGGGAATTAAAGCAAAAGTTTACTCCTATCGCATTATGTATAAATGCTCCAGAACTTCAAACCTGTGTGTTACCCAGAACATCACCTTCTCCACTTATGATCCCACCTGTGTTATAAAACAAAAGTTAAAACAGAACAATTATCAGTCATGTGTTCAACCTGAGTCCAGTCTTTTATCAGGGTCCAGTCGGTCCAACCTATGGTCTGCCTGGTCCGTCCATTCACCTGTCCATTCCCACACATTCACTCACACGCATTAACATCTGGTAGTGGTAAACGTCCGCACAAATAATCAGATTTCCACTTTCAGTAAACTCCGTTAATTTATATAATCATTTATTTTCTTTTTAGTTGTTTCTAGGAAAATATTTCTTTATACTTTTGGACTGGATTGGCTCGCTGCAATCCTTTTAGACAGGGACTCACAATCTGATCAGATCCCCACACGTGGCCTCTTTCCTTCGCCCATTGTAATCAGAAAAAGGTCACCTTATTTTTTTGTTCTCCTGAGACTATTGTCGGCGCCGTTATTCATTGTTTTCTTCTGCAGGCCTGCTTAGAACAAAAATGAGAAAAAAGAGAGCTGAGTATTAGCTCATCAAAGTACCAAACAAAATCACCTGACAGGTTTTTTCTTTATAAGTGCACTGTTACAAAACCCCTTAACCATGTCCATGATTATTAAAACTCCCTCTTTAAAATAAAACAACAACCTCAAAATCTTCAACACTCTTAAATTTCACCCATAGAACACACCCAAAACGTAAAAAACTACACCGTTTCGTACACAATATCCCCCTTTAAGCATTTTACCAAACTCACCTTCAACCTTAACATATAAGCACGTTCTCACAATATGTCAACACTAATTTAAAAACCTCTTAACCAATTTTGTACCTCTGAACAATCTACCCCTCCTTTAAGGCCTCAATCACACACCCACAGCCAGCTCCTCTGTCGACATTCACACGAGCTCTCAAACTTTTGCATACTCAGCCATATCTCAACAATTTAACTTGGCAAGAGAAATACTTTTTTTTTTTTTTTTTTTTTTTTTTTTTTAAAACCTCATGCCATTATTCAGTTATTTTCATTTTCTTTCTATACTAATCTCTTGTTTTAATCACTCAGTGCAAAAGCACTGCTAAGTCACTCTTTTTAACCTGCTTTAATCACCTTTTTATTTTATTTATTTATTTATTTATTTATTTTTTGCATACCTTATTTAATTACATATGTTTGTATTCTTAGCCAGGTTTTAATCGCATTAATCTTCATGAGCTTATCTTTATAAGGTTAGTGCATTTTCTGTTTGTATGTGTAATTTCATCAATGTGTCTTTGTGATCCCTGTGATCTTGTAAATGTTTCTTTTGCAGTGTTTCAGACTCCTCTTGACAGGGTGTGTTTTCTGTCTTTGGCTCACCACTGGTCATTGTTAACGACCTTTCCCCTCTTGCCTTTGCGCAGCAGCTTTACCTTTTAGTCCCATCTCCTCCAGTGACTCCAGGCTCACTTAGGGACTTAGCGAGCAATCGTGACTGTGCCTGCCTTAGGTTGTCCCAGGGTTTCGAGGTGGGATCTTACCCGTCATGGGCTATCCAGCCTTCCATGCTCACCTGATACGGGGGCCAACTGGGCAAGGGTGTTACCAGATCTAGGGGACCCACTGGTTCTGTAAATCAAAGGAGTGTAAACTGCGTTCTTTATTTCATGTGTGTATTAACTTTCCAACAATAATTTCACATGTAACAGTTTGTGTGCGTGCGTTTTTAATTCATTAATGTAATTATTAGTTCATGTATTTATTTCTCTCGGTATGTCCCTTTTCTAAAACCTGTAATTAATGTCTTTTTATTACTTTTACTTAAACATGCATTCGCTTCATCTTCTCAGAATTTAACTCATCTGTCTATTTAGTTTAGTTTTTTTTATTTTTATTTATTTATTTATTTTTTTACTTCATTCACACAATCCTTTCATAATCGCCTCACACACACTGCCTTTTCTCTCAGACTTCCACTTTTTCACTCATTCTCCTATAAATCTCCCTAGTTTTATTAGTATTTATTTACTATTTGATACAGAACTTCCCCCAGTGCAGATCAGTCAAAATACGCTTCCCTAAGAGTATTCTACATGCATGCTATAATAAATCAGCAAATTCAGCAAATTTAATCACAACACTTCAACCCTTTAACCATCCTCACCGCACACACATAACTGGAAAACTAAAACCCCACAGTCTTTATTACTAAAACTCTCTCCTCTCTACTCTGGGTGCACACTTGTCACCGTGAGCTTCCCTTTTATGGGCATGCATTTCCTGTCCCAGACACACACACACGGTTTCCTGTTTCTACAGCTTCTGCAGAGACTTCCTTTTAATAATCAGTCTACAAATAATCAGTAATTCTACTGATACTTTATCTAAAAACAATATGCCTTCATTTCACTCACACACATTTAAATAGCGCTCTGTCACTCACACCCATCACGCTTCTTTAGGTCAGTTTTGTAGCATCAGTCACACAATCATTTCTTGAGTGGGTGTACTAAGTGCATATACTTATGTGTTTTTAAACAGAAAAATAAACTCAACCTCTCATCACATCACTCAAGGTCAAATATCTTCATAGACCCAAAAGTAAGCATTTTATTTCCCTAGTCAAAAGTCAAACCGTTACTCACAGTAATTTTTAATCTCACAGCCTTTGTGTTTTGAGTCATGGTCAGTGGCCCCTATTTCACAGCAAACACGCACCTCTGTTTCAACCAGCCCTGTCTGACCATCCGTTATTGGAGTCAACACAGGACTAAACGTAAAGCCAGTCATATCTCTGCGATCTTCTTCCAAAACTCCATGGTCTGTTTCCTCCATGGAGTGTACAGGTTACATTACAAAACTACATTTGAAAGCCAATCGCACACATGCAAAATGAGACAGACATGTATCATAAAGTGATCATCGTATTTAACAACCTTAATGCCAACAAAGTAGAAATAAAAGCAATTCTTCCCTTAAAACACCAATATACGTCGTCCTTCACCCAGGCTCTGCAGTCAGTCATTAGCCACTCATCAGTAAACAGGAAATGTCACTCTAAATAAGTCACAAGCATCTCATTTACATATACACAGACACTCTCAAAATAACCAGGCTGCTGCAGTGCCTGTCACAGACAGAGCCGAAACACAAACATACAAATTATAACATACAGACGTCTGATCGAGAAATTTATATTTACAAGGCCTTAAATTCCACAACCTACACAATTGAGACAAAATTTGAATTAACCCTCCAAGGGAAAAACTCTAAGTTTTTGATCATCAATGACAGTCTCAGTTCCAAACTGTATCTGTTCTAATTCCTAAGTTTCCTAAATAAATTTAAAAGCGTCCAACGCCCAGCTCCAAGCTTTATCGCCCAAACAAAGTGCAAACACCGTTCCAAACGGTGAACTGATCCAATCAGTAGCTATTTTGGACCGTCCTCAGTTGTCCACGGTTGCCAACCGAACTATCCCGTCCAACGGAAGACCCTGGTCGTCACCAGGGAATTGGGAGCGTCACCTCCGAAAAATGCACTTTCCTAGAACTTCCCAGAGTTCCGTTCTAAAAATTTAATTATGTTTTTAAAGACATCCTATGAAACCACCAAACCAACTTTATTGATGTCCAAGCCCAGCTTTATATTCAATCCTGACTGTATGACCATATACAGATTTCAAATGACCTATATCCTAAATTCAGTAGTCCAACTACTTTTTAAATTCTCTTTCCTTAGCAGTCCAACTGCATTTTAAATCCTCGTAGCAGTCCAACTGCTTTTCCTTTAATCAGTACTGTCACTTAACCTTACATTATCATTACTTCAACTTCAATTCTCATGAGATTTTCACCAAAATCAAAACAGACCTTTACCAGTAATTTTCAGTGAGTAGACTTTCAATTTGTTTTCAGATCCAATTCAGCACTGTTTGGAAATAATTCAACAGGTAGTGCCTTACCTTTAAATAAGCCGGCTTATGTCCACTCACTTCGACCACTGACTCGTGTCTGCCTGTTCGAGCACCTTGGACCCTCTCAGTCTCATTCTCCAACTTTCTCCCTCAACCCCGGGCCAATGCACCAAATGTTACGGGTTCGAAATTGAGGATGAGAGCAAAACAATGATGGTCCAGAAGAGGTCGTTCAAACAATTGATTTTAATGAATGCACGCTGCGTGGAGAGGTGCAAACTGCAAAACAGTTGTACATCTCTACCCAAAATACACTCTAGATTGCTTTTATAACATCAGGGTATTGTAACGCCCCTTCTTGCGTTTACAAGCATATAATTTGCATGTACAGAACATTCATGTATTTTAAGAAGTAAATGCAGACACAGAAGTTCCTCCTTGTGGCATACTCTTAAGAATACGGTGATGATCTAAGGCCTTTGAGGTCACCATGGACTGGACATCCTTCCGTCACCTGTAACTAAGCAAACTCAACTACCACAAGAAGCTGAATACATTCAGGCCTTTGCTCAGCTACTATTTTACTGTAACAATATACTCAGCATATGAGTTATGATACATATATTTAACTCAATCATTTTAAAGTAGTTATAACTGCACCTGTAATAAACATGTTAATATTTGATTATGATAACCCCTATAATATAAATTATAACATAATGCCAGCAGCTTCAATAAACACTTTGATGAAATGATAATTAATACAATGTTAAGATGATGGTTATGTAAAATAATCCCTGTAATTCCACAATGTGTTTATAAGTTACACTTGTGTTTGAATCCTGCAGCTTATCACACATTTGATTTCCATGTGTGACAACTGCAAGTGTCCAGAGTGAGGACAGACTGAGGGACCCACTGCTGCACATCATCTGTGAGGCTTTGCACCCCTGATGATCCACCAGGACAAACTCAGCAGTGTGTGAGGAAGAGGAGGAGGAAGAGCCAGCAGCAGCTGACAGATGGAGAGAATAGACAGACTGTTTCCTGTTTGTGAAGGACTGCTAGGAAAGTTTAACATAACTAATTATCTGTCCTGAATCAGTCTTATTAGGTAATGTTCAAATAATGTTATCATTCCAGTGTTTTCAGTGTGGGAGAAAGTACTCAGGGCCTTCAAGTTACACACTATGAAAGGCAGCAACAAGTTTAATATTCAGAAACCTAAAGTATGTATCAGCAGCAGAATGGAGCTAAAAATAAATGTTTGTTTCAGTTCTATGAAGCTTTGAGTATTTTGGATTAGTAGTACTGCTGTGTTTGTTGCATCATATTGCTGTAACTGTTTATATGCTTTATATATTCTGAGGTAAGTTGATCTATAGTGTTACATCATATTCTATAAGGATGTTATGTGTTTGTTTACTTTCTGCCCAGTTTGACCCATTTAGCAGAAGTCAGTCTGTTTAAGGCTCTGATATCTATTCTGTATGACTTAAAGCAGTTATGACATGGTCTGATTTTCTCACCCAATAAAGGAATATTTCATATATCAGTCTGATCTTCATTCTATAAGAAACAGTTATCACAGCTCGTACATTTTCTTTTTATAAATATATGCGAGCATTGAGCCAAATTTAGTAATGCCAACATACTGAAACAACAAATAAACAATATTTGTCTCATATATAATACATCTATATATACACTGTCAGAGATACTTGTCTTTGAGTGAAGATTTAAGGTGACAGGACATAAATAACTGCAACTTGAATCTTTACTGAGGCTCCGTATTTGACACAGAGTTCAAGCTCACTGCTCACTTCATTTCTGTCAAACAAAGCTGTATGAAACGTTTCTTGCAGTTAGTATCATGGTTGCTAGGCAACCTGAACAGCACGACGAAGGCTAGAGCGTCCCATTTCACAAGCCTGTCACTTCCGCACTTCTCGTACTTATAGTACGCACCGCACCGTATGTAGTAGGCGTAGTGCGCGTATTTCAAGCGTGCAGACCCTGAATTGGTACACAGCCCCAATATACACAAGCAGGACAGAGAGGATGGCGAACAGGTGGGATTAATCACATGTGACAAGGTGGGCAAGAGCGCAAAACTGAAGGCAATGACACAAGACACAGATTGTTAAAGTACAAAAGGAAACATAAGACAGACACAGACTTGACACTGAGGTATGGAAACATGATGCAAGGAGAGGTGAGGCACAAGAACAGAAAGCAGGAACTCTAAGTATAGATTGACAGAAAACCATTATACAAAGGATAAAACTTCAACCAAAAACATAAAACACTGGGTCACAAACCCAGGACGGTGACAACTTCCACTGATGCTGTGTTACAAATCATTTCTCCTTTACCCTGGGATATGTGCACATGGCCTTTCAGTCAGTCCATGAATACAAAACTATAATTAAATTGTGTAAGCTGGCCAGTAAACGTAAAAAGATAATGTGTGTGAATATAGAGCTCTATGTGAAATGTGTCTGTAAGTACTTTGATCCAAATACTTGATGAAAATGTATTTGCTGCTCTCTCTGTTTGTCTCCTCACTGGCAGAAGAATGGATAATAATGACTTTATGGCTAAAACAGCTGTCACAGTGGGTTTTTTAAACACATGAAACAAAACAAGATGAAATATTTTCTTTCAGCAGACAAATCCACAGCATATTAACATTTCACATAAAAGGAACAAAGCTTTGTCACATAAAAAATTCTGCCTGTAATGTCACAGCTCATTCGGTTATACACACCACAACCAAAGTGGTGGTGTCTGAGGGGTCCAACTGGGTACTTGGGTAATCTTTAGTGGTTCATGTGCTTTCTCTGGGTTTTGGAAACGTGGAAATACCCGTGTGGGAACCCTTGGTTTCCAGTACGAAATGTTAAACAAATATGTAAGACTGCTTTCTTCCATTTGCGCAACATCTCTAAAATGAGAAATATCCTGTCTCAGAGTGATGCTGAAAAACTAGTTCATGCCTTCATTACTTCCAGGCTGGACTACTGTAATTCGTTATTATCAGGATGTCACGGGTCAGTGTGCAGGCGGATGGAGAGGAGGATCCAAATGCGAGACTCAGAGGCAGACGTGAACTCAGAATACACAGCTTTATTGCTGGAGAAGCCGAAACTAAACTAAACTGAGGATACAGAAATAAACTAAGCAAGCAGACAGGCAGGCAGGCAGACGGAACACACAGATAACGTGAGGGTGAACAGACGTTAACGACGCGACAGAGAACAAAGGAAACACAGGGCTTATATACACATGGCAGTAATCAAGGGATGAGAGACAGGAGGGGAACACACCTGGGAGAAATCAGAGCTGACGGGACAGGGAAAACGTAAACTGAACATACTCACATGAGACGGGGACCTTCAGAATAAAACAGGAAGCACACGACAGACAGTGACACAGACGTAGACTCATAAGCAAGCACAGTCACATCATGGACAGACAGAGAAGACCACACACAGGCCACCTAAACTAAACATGAGGGCAAGCTAACAAAAACCCAAACCAGAATACTCATCATGAACGGCAAAGGAACAGAACACAATTACAATCAAAGCACCAGAGGATAAAGAACAATCCATAATGCAGAAAATAAACTAAAACATAAGAAACTCAAAATGCTGGGCCGAACCGACCCAGGACCATGACACAGGATGTCCTAAAAACTCGCTGAAAAGTCTTCAGTTAATCCAAAATGCTGCAGCAAGAGTACTGACAGGGACTAGAAAGAGAGAGCATATTTCTCCTGTTTTGGCTTCCCTTCATTGGCTTCCTGTTAAATCCAGAATTGAATTCAAAATCCTGCTCCTCACATACAAGGTCTTAAATAATCAGGCCCCATCTTATCTTAATGACCTTGTAGTGCCATATCACCCTATTACAGCACTTCGCTCTCGCTCTGCAGGCCTACTTGCTGTTCCTAGAGTATTTAAAAGTAGAATGGGAGGGAGAGCCTTCAGTTTTCAGGCCCCTCTTCTGTGGAACCAGCTTCCAGTTTGGATTCGGGAGACAGACACTATCTCTACTTTTAAGATTAGGCTTAAAACTTTCCTTTTTGCTAAAGCATATAGTTAGGGCTGGACCAGGTGACCCTGAATCCTCCCTTAGTTATGCTGCAATAGACGTAGGCTGCCGGGGATTCCCATGATGCATTGAGTTTTTCCTTTCCAGTCACCTTCTCACTCACTATGTGTTAATAGACCTCTCTGCATCAAATCATATCTGTTATTAATCTCTGTCTCTCTTCCACAGCATGTCTTTATCCTGTTTTCCTTCTTTCACCCCAACCGGTCGCAGCAGATGGCCCCGCCCCTCCCTGAGCCTGGTTCTGCCGGAGGTTTCTTCCTGTTAAAAGGGAGTTTTTCCTTCCCACTGTCGCCAAAGTGTTTGCTCATAGGGGGTCATATGATATGATTGTCGGGTTTTTCTCTGTATTTATTATTGTGCGATCTACTGTACAATATAAAGCGCCTTGAGGCGACTTTTGTTGTGATTTGGCGCTATATAAATAAAATTGAATTGAATTGAATTGAATTCATGTAAAAGCAGCATAATCAGAAATACAAATGAAAATGAATCCACACTCATAACCTGATACTAGAGTCATTATATATCAGACACTGAGTGAAGTCTGTTCTCAGTATGATGGTGTAACCTTTGGGTGTGTATCCTTTGCAGATAAATAGAAAGCATCGTGAGGCCTGGCTGAGCAGGTTTCACAGGGTCATATTTTGATACATGCACACAGACAGGCACATACTTTGTTCACACCCACATACCTGTTTAAGGTGTCACGTCAAAGAAACTATGCATATTCATGTAACAGCAAAAAAGGAGCGCTACAGGAAAGCCGGCCGAGAGTCTGACGGGATTCAAGTGGGAGTAACAGCGCTGGACCGCTGTCGGCCTCCCTCGTCCGAGATCACACAAAGAGCTCTGTCTGGTGTCTTGTCTTGCTGCTGCAGTAGGTTGTCTCGTTTGTTCCAGCGAAGGTTTGTGCTAAGATAAACCTAACAGGTTTGACCTTCAATTTGTTGGTTACTGCTTAAAATCAGACCCTATATTTTACTTTAAATTCTGTGTAGGTAATAGAGCAATCATGTTCTCTTTCACTTGAGTAGAAACTGTGAAAGCGTTAAGTTAAGCTACACTGTTCCAAAAAATAGTAATGTCAAAGTATCTTACTGTATATTTTACAGTTTTGTACTGTCTTTCTAGGATATCATTAAATTTACATAAGTAGACTGTGATCTTACATTTCAAAGGTTAAATAACATAACATCTCTGTAAATATAGTAAAACACAATGTACTTGTTTTTTATTATTAATTAATGAGAATAATCAATAATTAAAGGAGTATTTGAATTATAATTTTGCTGAAAATTTCATGTCACCTAGCTAGGTCTGATTCAATAATTTAGAGGTAACAAGTGAAAATATGATTAATAGGAATAAAAACTAAAAAAAACATATTGTGGCGTGTTGGGGGAACAACTAGTTCTCTCCCATCATGCCTTGGGACATGTGCTGCTGTTTAGATGTTCTTGTTTTATTGTTTATGGTTACGTTACTTTTAACTGTTATCTTGAATGTTGTGTTTACGCCGTGGTGCAGAGGTACTGACAGTTGTTGTTTTGTAGAGAGAGTGCTGTACCATGAGTGACTGCTGTTGTGCTGTTGTTGAACCTTGAGGCACATAGTAGCATCAGCAAGTGTTTTAATAAAGGGCTCCTCCTACTAGCTTGGGATTGAATAACAAGTTCAACCTCTTTCTGTGAGCTTCTTGGTTAAGATTCGTCTGCATGAAACAATATAAAACATTGCATGGCCACGTTGTGCTAATTATATCTTTTGAAAAATAAATGTAGAGGTAGGAATCGTTCACAACATTCCTGAACAGAAATAGGCCTCTGCATCTGGGGTGAGGGTGTGGCCATGAAAACAATGTGACATGCCATTGGACATGACGCTAAGCATTGGCCAATGAATGTGAACTAACAACAACAAGGTCGCGGGTATGGCTGCACTGTAGGAAAAAATCCTAATATGAATGTATTTTACTGTGCATTTTACAGTTTTGTTCTGTTCTTCTAGAATATCATTAAAGTTACGTAAATAGACTGTGACTTCACATTTCAAATGTCAATTAACGTAAAATCACTGTAATGTAATGAAACATAATTTTCATGATTATTAAATGTATCTGTCTGTACATATGCATATTTAGATTGTTAAAATACATTCACAAATGTATCATGGTTTCACAAATATCTGTCCGTTATTTGAAAGATTGAACTGTTGAATTCAAATGTAATGCTATGGTAAAGTATATAACATGAGCCCAATAAGCTTGTGTTACATCACATAAGTATTATTATCAGCGCTAGTTAGGGCGGTTGTGGCTCAAGAGTTGGCAGTTCGCCTTGTGATCAGAAGGTTGCCGGGTTCGAGTCCCGGCTCGGACACTCTCGGTCGTTGTGTCCTTGGTCAAGACTCTTCACCTACTGCCCATGGCCAAAGGGGCCGATGGTGCGTTATAGCAGCCTCGCCTCTGTCCCAGAGCATGCAATCCATTATTATTTAAACCAACTGTTAACTGTATATTTCTGTACATTTACGTATTATGATTCATATTGCCACATTCATTGACCTTGTTTATAGGTAATTTCATTGTTTGATCACGTGAAAATGTTCCTAATTTAATGTCTAAAAGCACTTGGAAAATGCAGAATCCCATGTAAAATTAGCACAACAAACTCTATTTTCACTACTGAAAATGACCGTATTTTTATGGGACAGTTATTTTCTGTTATTTTACGGTCGTATTTTGGTGCCGCAGCTGCCGGAATATTACTGTTTTTTTGGGATGTTTTTTTTTTCCTATTTATCGATGATTTCATTGTTTAATGACATGAACATGTTCCTAATTTAATGTTTAGCGGCACTTGGAAAAGCCGAGATCCCATGTCAAATTAGCGCAACTAATTGTATTTTCATTACTGGAAATAACCGTATTTTTATGCAGGAGTTATTTTCTGTAATTATACGGTCGTATTTTGGCGCTCCAGCTGCCGGAATATCACCGTTTTTTCAAGATGCTTTTTCTAACAGTGTATTACTCAGTTTTAATCAGTTAAGGTTTTGCTTTGTGGAGAGCCAGCAAGGTCCATAAAGACAAAGTTCTTGAATGTCTTAGATGCTATTTAAAACACTGTCTGTCAACAATAATATATGTCCTGCAAGTGTGATTTCCCTTTTTTCAAATAACTGAGATTCATTAAAGAAAAAAAAATGTTAGCTTGATCTGGTGAAGGTTATACGTTTGTGCAAATAAGCACAACGGCTTTTAATATTTTTTTTTAAGGTTCCCACTGTGACATTACTTGAAGAATGATAACACATGCTATCATCTTTCTAAAATGTTTTTCCCTCCAGGTAATACTGAGCCGAACGGAAGACATATTCTTGCCATTGTGTTGATTGTGTTACCCTGGACCCTGCTCATCACTGTTTGGCACCAAAACACTTTTGCTCCACTCCCTGCCAGCCAAAAGGGTACGCAGCACGCTGCACTCCAATGACAATATCAAACTTGAAGTGGGCCCTTGATGGGACACACTGACCTTGGTTGTGGTTGTTATTGTGTGTGGCTGTCAGCTGAAAAGCTGCAGCCAAGATTCTAGGAACAGCAGCCAGAATAAAGTGAAAATGTGCAAACTCTGTGGTCAGGTCCATCATTTCTCTTACAATCAGACTTTTGAAAATGAGCCTCACCTTCCCACACATCAAATTGTAAATTATGTACTGCACTGACACAAGCTATCGACTTAGCTCACAAACCTCAGTTTCTGCACTGATACACGATGAAACACTTTAAGCTCCATCATAATTTTATGTCATGTTAATTAAAACATGCCCGGAAACCCACACAGGGTGTGTTATGAAAGCGTTTCCATGAGAAACCTTCACTTTACTGTTCTTTCTGTCTAACATACAGTATGTGTATGTGCAGCTCATGGATGCAAAGAAGATACTGACAAAATATGGACAAAAGCAGCAGATTTTCAGTGAACAGAGCCTTGCAGATTTCTTGATGGCTTGATACAAGAGTTTTCACCTAAGGCCCTTATTGAGAAATGGCAGAATCCAACATTATGGCACTGCTGCTTGACTCAAAAGCCCACAAATCTGACTGTAATAGCACACATGTAGATGTGGATGTTTAGGTCAAACTCATTTTACATGATGGGCCACATACAGCCCACTGTGTTTTCTACGAGATAATGAAATCTGCAGTGGTAAATGGAAAAAAATTCTATCAGTGACTCTTAGGACTGGTGAGAAATAAATGTGTAAAAATACAGTCCACCTGGTTATCCTCTCACTCTTTTGCTTTTTGCAGCCACTTAGTAAAAGAGATTTTTATCATTCCAGACAGCCTTGCAGTTCGCCACCACCAGCTCTCAGGCACACTTTACCCCATTTGGGTTTAAGTCACCTGAGGCACAAGCAGCTCAAGGCCACTCTAATGCCTTACATCTCTTCTTATTCCTAGGCGGCCAAGCGCAGGACTCCCAGGAATACTGTGCCACAGCTAAGGACAT
The DNA here is from genome assembly GCF_036321145.2 of Pelmatolapia mariae. Classification (NCBI taxonomy): domain Eukaryota; kingdom Metazoa; phylum Chordata; class Actinopteri; order Cichliformes; family Cichlidae; genus Pelmatolapia; species Pelmatolapia mariae. The sequence continues at coordinate 26,598,998 of NC_086229.1, forward strand.
TGTGGAGGTGGTGAAGACAAAATATGTGTACACACGACCTCCGCCCTGGTCCAATGTGTTGCCCACAATCTACATCATCACGCCCACATATAGCCGGCCCATTCAGAAGGCTGAGCTGACACGGCTAGCAAACACCTTCCTCCATGTCCCCAACCTGCACTGGATCTTGGTGGAAGATTCCCAAAGAAAAACGCCTCTTGTTACACGACTCCTCCGAGAAACGGGGCTAAACTACACCCACCTCAATGTAGAGACACCCAGGAACTATAAGCTGCGAAGTGCCATTGGGGGTCTCAAGCCTCCAAGAGGGACTATGCAGCGGAATCTGGCCTTGCGGTGGTTGAGGGAGACATTCAACACCAACAACAGCCAGCCTGGAATCGTCTACTTTGCTGACGATGATAACACATACAGCCTGGAGCTGTTTGAGGAGGTCAGTGTCAGAGTAGTACTAAACATACTAAACATACGAGCACATGCACATTATTCTTTGGCAGCAATAGGAAAATGTACTGTCCACACCTCCAATATGAACACAAAGAGAACTTAAAGCTGTAAGCTAAGCAGAAAAGCACTTTCACTAACTTGGCAAATATGCTGCCAGCGCTTATCCAGAGATAAAAAAAATATGTTACTCTCAAGCTGCATTAATCTTTCAGATGCTCAACTTGAGTTTCCAAAACATTAACCACGTGCAGAGTTGGTGATGGGTATTTGAGGGGGAATAAGAAAAGCCTTAAACTTCAGCAGCCATTCAGCTATAAGAGGAATGACTGGAATTCTTAAAAATGCTGCTTCATGCTGTTCAAACCTCTTCTCTCTGATCCAGCTGCCCATCAGATCACACACCAACCTGATGCATCAACTCATGCGCACTGCTATATTTGCATGTGATTTGCACAAAATCGCAAGCTCTAAATACACATATAAACAAGTATTCTTGGGTGTTTAATTCAGCTCAATTGTAGTAAAATAGTACAATGTTGCAATAGCAGTCATTTCAGTACCTTTAGAAAAGATCACACAGCATTATAGAGGAAAGCCCAATGATCCTCTGTGAGCAAGCACTTACTCTGGAGTGAGGAGGGGGTCTTCATAACAAGAACAAACCTCAAGCAGAACCAGACTCAGAGAGACTCTGCCATCTGCCAATCCCAAACTGGAAACTTGTTCATCAGGAGACGAGTCTGAGAGCTGGAGGCTCTACCTCCCGTTCCACCTTTGATAACTTTAGGAGCCACGGGCAAGTCTGCACTCTGTATGAGAGTGAAGTGCTCTGTTGGGATAATACCATACTATATATCATCACTAACATATGATGGGCTTGGTCCTTATGCCGATATTTCACGTTCTGTTCTTACAGGGAGAGTATGGTTATGGATATTGCCTCCATGTGTTCTCCTATCATCTATGCACAGAGGCACTCTATCTTACAGGCACACAGTAATGTTTATATGGAGAGGCAAAGAAAAAGAAGTAGCAGAGCCATTTTCAGGTTTGAAGTAGCAGAGCCATTAGAGCAACTGGCACTGATGGAGAGCCACCGTTTTCTTCTTATTATTTTTTCTTTAACTCCCCCCATCCTTTAATTTCCCAGCATCACACATTTTGCTGTGCACTTCTTTGTCTGCAGCTCAGCGAGTCTTTGCCATTCGAGAAAGAGCTGCTGCAGCCATAACAGGTATGTTTTTCTAATGAGGGAAGTCATTTAATCAAACTCAGTGCAGCAGAAAAACAATGCTGGTACCTCTCCATATATAGAGATTTATTGTGGGGCAGCTGTTGAACCGTGTGTGTGATCTGCCTTCATCTGACAGCATGTCAGCTTTGCAGGCCACAATAGCTTGGTCAATATTCTTTCAGAATGAACAGCAGCAGCAGCTCTAAAAAGCCTCGGTCCGTGGTCTACTGTAAAGCCAGCAGCTGATGATCAAAGACTGCTTTTCTGTCATGTATGGTTTTTCAGTTGACTAATTCACTGTTCCCCCCTCTCTCCTCTCACTAGATGAGATCGACTCAGAAGGTTTCTGTGTGGCCTGTGGCCTTTGTGGGTGGCTTAAGGTACGAATCCCCCAAAGTCAATGCAGCCGGTAAGGTCTACGGATGGAAGATAATGTTTGACACCCATCGGGCTTTTGCCATCGACATGGCTGGCTTTGCGATCAACCTGAGGCTCATCCTCTTCAAGCCAAAGGCATATTTTAAGCTTCACTGGGTAAAGGCAGGTTACCAGGAGAGTAGCTTGCTCCAGGAGCTTGTCACACTCAATGACCTGGAGCCGAAAGCAGCCAATTGTACGAAGGTAATTTCCTTGTTTTTAGGGTTTAGTTTTTCCACATGTTTACTCATGTTAAGCAGCTTACCTTGAGCGGTTTGGATTTCAGGGATTTGCTTCACTGTAGGGCTGTCACAAACCATTATTTTGATATTTGACTAGTCACTGATTATTTTTGCGATTAGTCGACTAATCAGATCATGCATCCAAATAAAACACTGAAAAAAGCCAAACAATAACATTTTTAAACTATCTAAGTGAATTATATATCATGTTTAACCTGAGTAGCGAACGACCACGGGGGGTTTGAAAATGATGTGCTGGGAGTTGTGCCGTTCTCGGCGGCTCTATTGACCCTTGAGCTCCCGGCTAGCTATCGAGCTGGTGGGTAACAGACATCTCTCCGGAGCACTTTTGCAAATATGTGGTGTTTTGATAAACTGAGCAGATATTTGAAGTTTACACAGCTACATTCTCGCCTGAAAATATGTTAAAAGTTTATTTTGTGACCCAGTAAGATTAACAAGAGTAATATTAAAACTAAGTAGCTGCCGCCATTGTTGGAAACTGGAATTAGCTGGGCCATGCCATGAATCCTCTAGGATTCATAGGTTGGGCCACGAAGGATCCTTCAAATCTGGGGAAATGAAGGATGCATTTTTTAGCCACGTTTGGGGGAGTCTTCGAATTTGGACAGGCTTCGCTGCATCGCTGTAACGTAATTGCCCTACAAATGCGACCTCCGAAGGATGCAGCTGCTAAATTTGGACACAGCTATGAAACCGGACACAGCTTCTTCTTTTTCGGGGTTTAACGGCAACTGGCATCCTTGGACATGGAGTACTGCTGTTTCAGTCCATTATTACACTCTTAAATCCTTCTACTTATTCCTGCATCTTTCGGGATCTTACAAAGCTTCAAACAAGCGTCGACGATTTTAATATTCAACGTAATCGTGACTAATCGTGGCAGTCCTACTTCAATGTGAGGATTTTAAATCCTACAAGACAGAAAGCCTTAAACACTACACTACTTTGTTTTACAGGCTGGGAACCACGTGATTGGAAATGTTGTGGAATAATGGTGTAACGTAAAAACTGAAATGGAAAACTCTAATGTAAAGGACCACAAACATGCACTTGATGTAAATGTACTTCTTACAACTTACTATAGCCTTGTAAAATAACGACACTAACACTAAGCCGGCTAATACTCCTTTTTTGGATATGGATTTGTAAGCAATGAAATTTGAAATAAGGGGGTAGGATCAAGAAAAGTGTAAACTTCATCCTACTCCTTTTCGAGCACACACATTCTGTAGACAAAGATATATACATGAAAACTTGATGATTTTTAAGTTTTGTTTTTTGTTTTTTTCTGTTGTTATTTCAATTATATTTGCATGTTCGAAATAAAATTATATCTATCTATCTTTTATTCTAATGGGGACAGCATAATACAAACTATATTTGCTATCCAGTTTTCAAGGCTATAAAGTACCAATTGTGGCCAGCAGGAAAGTCTCTACTGATATCATGTAGGACTGTGTTTTCAAGCCTTGCGTGGTGGGTTTCTCCTTCTTTTATGTAACCATTGGTCAAATAGTCATGACCAATAGTTACCCAGGACTTCTGAACACTTTTGAAAGTTTGTTTTATTTATTTATTTTTGTTTTTGGTTCATTTTCAGTTCTAAGGATTTTCAGGGGAAGCTTTTTTGTTTCCTTTTTAACACATTTCACTGACTTGTGACTCATTCAAGCATTAAAAAAGTCACCTAACTCAATAAATCACTGCATCTATTTCCAATTTTCCTTGCAAACTAAAAAGAAAGGAAATGGTTGGGATAAGAATTCTGCACAGTATTATGTATCAAAGCAGTTGAAGAGTCACATTCCCAGGCTTCTATATATACAACTGAACTTATTTTTGACATCAAAGGAGTTACTGGCCATTAAAAAGAATGCCGGGTTTTGGCATTTCAGTGTCTGCTTGACTTTTGATTCAATACATTTTTTTTTTATATAGTGCGAAATCACAACAATAATTACCTCGAGGTACTTTATATTGTAAGGTAAAGACGCTGCATTATTATCTCATCATCAGACAATCAGACTGACTGTATAGGTGCATTAAAAGAGTGACGTGTCACTAATGTTCCTGCTTGTTTATTTCTGGGGGGTTTTCACCAGATACTCGTTTGGCACACGAGAACAGAGAAACCCGTCCTTGTAAACGAGGGAAAAAAGGGATTCACAGACCCCAATGTGGAGATCTGACTGCATTCCCGCCACAGTAAGTCTGCGCCTACAAAGACAATGCTTGTTACTGAGCTTAACCTTTCATTCATCCGAACAATTCATTTACAAAAAAGCTGAATTGAGGAGGTTAGCATCAGCTGATCTGGCCTGGTTAGCCTGCAAAAAGAGCATTTGTCATTAATGTTTCCTGATTCGCCATTCAGACATTTTCAGTGCCCCTCTGTTAAAGTCCATTTGGCTTCTGTCCATTATGAATGAAATAAACAGGTTTACTGAGATTAAATTATGCCTTGGTGATCTTTTTCCTTACCCATCTTAATTCTTCCATTGCAGGTGGCTGACCTCGGAGCAGAAAGGGAGAAAACAGTTTGATAAGTGCTTATATCTTAATAATGAAAAGGGGGGGGGGGGGGGGGGGGGGGAGTCACTGGGGGGCCTTTAAACCTTTAAAGAGAGACTTAATCCTCTTGACCCAATCTGACATTTTTGGTGTGAAAAAAAAAATGTGCAGAGGATACAACAGCAAAGGACACTTGGCGGGGTGGGTGGGGTGGCAGGGGGGACAGTGGTGGGGGCTGAGGACAGCCTAACAAAAGAGACGGCACAGAAAAAAACGAATAAGCATTTTTAGAAATGTCACCTCAAATTTAAAAAAATAAAAAAGGAAATAAAAGACAGAAGACAAATGGGGCTGGATCTGAAGCTCCCCCGAGAAATTCCTCATTGATTTTAAAAGTTTTTAATGACCTTTTAACTTTTACTGACTCAGGAGATTCTGCCATTTTAGTATTATTAGACCTCAGTTCTGCTTTTGTTACAGTAGATCACAGGATTCTTATCTCTCGACTGGAACAATGTGGTGAGTCAGGAAGTTTCAGTTCAACATAGGGCATAGCACAGATTGTGTGTGTAACTGTTGATCTTCAAATGCACATTTGTTTAATTTGTCTGCAATAAAAAGTTGAACCTAGTCCATTGTCTCGTCGTGCTTCTTCTGCCAACATCAAAGGATGGGGGAGAGCTCTAATCTCTACAGTTTTGGTGTTCCCGCCCAGTTGTTGGCAGGAGTTTTCATTTGTGCAAGGCAACGCAGTGCTTACACTGAGGGAACATCTGGCTTAAAATAAAAGGTGAAAAGAACCTGTTGAATCGAAATCTGCACATTGGATTATTGTCTAAGTTATTCCCACAAGTGTCCTGAGTGTGTCTGTCGATAAATTAAGTGTGAGATGAATACAATTGTACAGTGTTTATTGTTCTCTGTGTGGTTGTCCCTTCTGTATGCCTGACGAGGGTACAGGACTGGCAGCGTCCTGGGTTGGAAGTCCCAGGGAGATCAGAAACCCCAAAGCTCTACTGACGCAGGGAGGCCATGAGAAATAATTAGGTTTTTAAAGGCACCTCTCTAGGATCCCTTAGAAATTTTAATACAGTAGTACAATGGGAGGCAGAGCCTTCAGTTTTCAGGCCCCTCTTCTGTGGAACCAGCTTCCAGTTTGGATTCAGGAGACAGACACTATCTCTACTTTCAAGATTAGGCTTCAAATTTTCCTTTTTGCTAAAGCATATAGTTAGGGCTGGACCAGGTGACCCTGAATCCCTCCTTAGTTATGCTGCAATAGATGTAGGCTGCCGGGGATTCCCATGATGCATTGAGTTTTTCCTTTCCAGTCACCTTTCTCACTCACTATGTGTTAATAGACCTCTCTGCATTGATTCATACCTGTTATTAATCTCTGTCTCTCTTCCACAGCATGTCTTTATCCTGTTTTCCTTCTCTCACCCCAACCGGTTGCAGCAGATGGCCGCATTAGTTTGAGACATTTTGCTATAAGGTTGAATGAATTCAGCAGTCATGTATTGTGACCTCCTTTCTATAGATCAAATGCGGAGTTGGAAAAGAGGTGGGACAAGTAAACAGTTTCCTGTGTAGGGCGGCCATCACAACAAAGTACATGTCTAAAGCAGGTATGTGTGTGTGTGTGTGTGTGTGTGTGAGATTCCACTCTCCCGCTCCAGTCTCCTGCTCATTCATTCTTTTTTTTATACTAACTTAAATGCAGGGCAAACAGACATGCTGACCCTCCTGGCTTTGGGGTGGGGATAAATTGATCAGATATTTGAAGTTTACACAGCACCAGTCTCACATGAAAATATCTTAAAAGTTTATTTTGTGACACAGAAAAAGTAATATTTCAAACTGTGTTTTGGACGAAATGGATTCTGGGATATTGCATTTCGTCACTTCTAGCTGATTGGAAACCAAAACAGCCAATCAGATTTTTTTGCTTCCAAGTCTGTGATTGGCTGGTTTTATGAAAAATATAATGGTATAGAGAAAGAGTTGAGTGCGCAAGCAACACATTGTGAGCAAGTGCAATGGCAAAAACTGAGCAAGAGGGGCTGCTGTTGTGCGTGTGTGTGGATAATAGCAAACACTGAAATACAGTTTTTGCACGCAGCAATGAATTTTGTTCACTCAAATGTAGCTTTTCTTCGCTCAAAATAAATTTGTCCTCAAAATGCAACTCTTGCACCTGCAAACTTTTTTTTACGTGCGCTCAGAATTTTCTTTACGTGTCACAAAAATAACGCCATTAGTATCAAGGTTGCTAGGCAACCTGAGCAGCGCGACGAAGGCTAGACCGTCCCATTTCACAAGCCTCTCACTTCCGCACTTCTTGTACGTGTAGTACGCACCGTACATAGTACACGTACTGCACGTACTCCGAAGCATGCGGTTGCTGGATTGGGACACAGCAAGAACTGTGAGTACAAGAAAATTATTATTACAGTGTAATGTGTTAAATTGGTTTAGATCACAGGAACAGGAAAGGATTTGTCTCTGTGTTTCAGTTTGGCTTAGCTGTAGGCCTGGGAGTGTGTGTAATTGTTTAGAGAGAAAGGAATTTATGGTCTGGTGTCATAAAAGGAGACAGGAAGCTACAGTTGGGGGTTGCTGACGCTGATGCTTGTACCTTTAATAAAAACTCATAATTGCCATAACTTAGAAGTAGGCTTGCAAGAGACTCTCCACCTGATCTGTAAATGTAAAACAACAAGATGTAATATGTTAACTCTGTTTCTATGTTGTGTAGAAGAATTTGGTGTAGCTTGGGTGAGGAGATTACTTTTATGACCCCCAGGAAGTCACAGACAGAGACACTGCTTTGATTGTTACGACACACCCACACCTACATGCACACTCACTCACGCACACACTCACTCACGTGCACTCACATAGACACGCGGGTACGTGCACACACAGGCACTCACATGCTCGTGCATACACACAGACACACAGAGTTTGCAGCACACCATGGGGGTTTTATGATGGGGTCACTTCTATAAAGCTGACTGTAACGAACAAAGGAGTGAAGATTTTGCAGAGGGACACCGGCCTTGTCTTCCCTTCTAGAAGAATGCATGCTTAAATGAAGATGAATGAAGATGAATGAAGATGAATAAAGTTTTTGTGAAAATGACTACTGGGTCCGGTGCATCTCTGGAGGCCCGAGGAATAAAAAGAACCGGGGTGTAAATGCCGGCAAAGCCACTTTACTTTGCACTTTTAATTTGAAGAGTACTTTAGCACTTCCTCTTTTATTGTGTCAGACTTCCTGTTCTGTTCAAACACGATGCTTCAGAGTGAGTAAAAACGTTTTTTTTTTTAAAATACTCATGCAAAACTATGTTTTCTATTTACCTGTCACATGCTATAACTTTGAAAGTTTACTCAGTGTGGTTGAATTCGTTTTTTATTGTATGTAATAATAATAATAATAATAATAATAATAATAATAATAATTTTATTTATAAAGCGCTTTCAAACAAAGTGCTGTACAACTATTTAAAACTAAAAAGATAAGTAAAATAAAAGCGATACATAGCAATACAGGTAAAAGACACAATGCAAGTTAAAAATAGTAAAAATCTAAAAACTAAAAGCAATAGAATTAAGACATGTAAGATAGGGTGAATAAATGTGTCTTTAGCTTAGTTTTAAAAACCTCCACAGAGCATGCCTGCCGAATATCTTGAGGGAGGTTGTTCCACAGAAACGGGGCACGAAAAGAAAAAGCACGCTCTCCATTTGTCTTTTTTCTGGCTCTAGGAACTTTTAGAAGGCCAGAGTCCTGGGATCCTAGAGCACGGGATGGAACATAAAGATGTAAAAGGTCGGATAGGTATGTAGGTGCCAATCCGTTTAAAGCCTTGTAGGTGAGCAGCAGGACCTTAAAATCTGCTCGAACCTGACAAGGTAGCCAATGCAGAGAGTTCAGTACAGGGCTAATGTGCTCAAATTTCCCAGTCCTTGTTAAAATGCGAGCAGCTGCATTTTGCACCATCTGTAGACCTCTAAAACTTTTCTTTGGTAGCCCAGAAAGAAGAGCGTTACAATAATCAATAGGTGAAGACATAAATGCATGGATAAGAACCTCTGCAGTGTCGCTTGAAAAAACTTGTCTGATTCTGGCTATGTTCCTCAAATGATAAAAGGCGGTCTTTGTTATCTCTTTTACATGAGACTCAAAAGAGAGCACCATGTCGAACCACACACCCAAGTTTTTTACCTTGTCTCTGCAATTTATGACACTGTCATCAATTCTCAAATTTTGGGACAAGTGCTGAAATTTGTGTGGCCCAATGACCATCAACTCTGTTTTATCAGTATTTAGGAGCAAGAAATTATCCAATAACCAGCCCTTAATTGCAGATAGACAAGATTCTAGTTTAGAAACTTCAGCACAATTTCCAATGGTTAAAGGGACATAAAGCTGCAGGTCATCAGCGTAACAATGAAAGGTTACATTAAAAGAACGTAAAAGAACACCAAGAGGCAGCAGGCACATAGAAAACAGCAACGGTCCAAGAACAGAGCCCTGAGGGACCCCGTGCCTCACTGCACAGGTCTCGGAGAGATCATTTTTAAAACTAACAGTCTGAGACCTCCCAGACAGGTAAGATCTCAGTCATGATAAAACATTTCCTGTAATTCCAATAAAATGTTCAAGCCTATCCAATAAAATGCAGTGATCCACAGTGTCAAACGCAGCACTTAGATCCAGCAGTAATAAAACGGAAGTGCGATCGTTGTCTGCATTTACCAGCAGATCATTTACCACTTTTACTAAAGCTGTTTCTGTGGAGTGATTTGGTCTAAAAGCAGACTGAAATGGTTCAAACAGATTGCTTGTTGACAAATGCTCAGTGAGCTGCTCAAAAACCACTTTTTCAAAGACTTTAGATAAAAAAGACAGATGTGAGATGGGTCTATAGTTTGCGACCATGTCAACATCCAGTCCAGACTTTTTCAAGATCGGCACTACCACAGCTGATTTAAAGCATTCATTGAAGACTCCGGTCATCAATGAAGTATTTCAAAGAAACCGAATGTAGGGTCCTAATGCTGACCACAGTTCCTTTATAGCCCAGGCTGGTAGAGGATCCAAAGAACAGGTTGTACATCGAGCTGCTTTTACAACCTTAGTTAATCCAGACAGAGAAATAACCTTGAAGTCAGAGAACAGTTTATCAGCACCAGCAGGCAAAGCAGCCGAGTAGTCTAATGAACAGCTTGACGAGGGAGTAATCTGATTCCTAAGTGTTTCAGCCCTGTCTCTGAAAAATGTAAGAAAGTCATGAGCTATCAAATTCGAACAGCAGAGAGTTGAGTTACTCTCTGTAAGTTGCGACACTGTGTTGAATAAGAGTTCTGAGTTATGTTTATGACTGATGATGAGATTTATAATATAATAATAATAATAATTTGCTTTCGCTGTCGATATGGCTGATTGAAGAGAAGATAATGAGTCCTTCCAAGCCTGGAGAAATACTTCTAGTCTGGAAAATCTCCAGTGACGCTCTGCTTTCCTACAAAATCTTCTCAAGTTCAAGAGCTCCTCATTTAACCAAGGCATAGGGTTCCTTTTTTGACATTTTAACTTCTTTACGGGAGCAACAGAGTCCAGTAATTCAAGAAGTGTATTATTAAGGTTCCCATCAAGGTGTCCACACATAACTCCTGGGTAAAAATAGGGTCCAACACATCAGGTAGATGTAGTTAAACTCCAAGCAATGCTTCGGGGCTAATATAACGAGATGATCAGAGGGGCAATTTTCCCCTCTCATAAGCTGGAGATTTAGGGATTAAAATATCAAATAAAATTGCTGAGTGATCTAAGATAGGTAAAACACAATTTTCAGTCATTGATACATTCAGTCCGTAACCCAAGACAAGGTCTAGGGTGTGGCCCTTACGTGTTGGGCCAGACACAAATTGTGTGAAGTTTAAGGAATCAATTACATTTAAGAAATCTTTGACCAGGGGTTTATCCTCACAACACAGATGAATATTAAAGTCCCCCACTATAAGAATCCTTTCATAGTGAGCGATAAAACATGTCAAGAAGTCTGAAAATTCTGACATAAACAAGTCATTATATTTAGGTGGACGATAGATGACTATAATTAGAACCAGCTTAAAGTCAGGGAGTTGGGACTCAAATGAGGTAAAAACACCAGGACTTTGTATCTGTTTGTATTTAAAACAGTCTTTGATGACAGAGGCTACCCCACCTCCCCTCCCAGACAACCTGGGGGAGCTGAAAAAGCTGGCATCGGAGGGGCAAAGTTCCAGCAAGGGTGCCACTTCACCACCTTATGAGTATCAAAAAAGTCCCGAAGAGTTTTATTTGATGCAGATCCTGCGTTTAAGAGAGCTAATTTAACTCTCTGTCCATCCGTGGTAGCAGGCAGTAACTGTAGGTTGCATAAATGCATATCATTTGTTTGTGGTGTGGAAAGACTGGCAAAGAGATGTGCATGGAGGAGGTTGGCTAGCTGGTTTGACATGATTAGCACCTTTGGAAGCAGAAAGGGGTTGGTTTAATGATTGTGAATGATTGTTTATGTATTTAAGAGACAGAAAGGTTGTCATTAATTCATTTCATTAAATGTTGTAACATAAATTGTTTTAAAAGCGATTGATTTATATTAATGTCACGATTTGAGTTCATCAAAATAATTTTCTATATAGTAAAATGTGAACATTTCTGCACTTTCTACTTGAATGTTATAATGGCATTTGTTTGTGCATCTTCATAGTTTTCACGGTGCCATATTGTCGGTGGGTTAAAAGAGGAGAAAATAAAGTTGCATCAGTCGAAGCTCTCTGCGTCACGAGTGGTAATTCCAAGTGGGCAGCTACAGTGAAAACTCTCTGACTGCCAGAGACCTGCCGTCCCTGCAGAGAACCTGACACCATTTCAAAAGAGATCCAGCTACCAACCTGTTACCAGCCAGCTGATTCTGCTCACATCCACAAAGTGCACTCGCAAGGTTAGAAAGAACAGCACACTAAAGCTCAGGACTCCAAATACTGAAAGAGACATTGACTACCAAGAAACACGGGACTGCTTACACACATGCACAAGCTTAATGCATAACTAGAAACTCTTTAAATAATATTACGAGGCCAAAATAATTCATGGACTTCCAACACATAATATTCCTGAATCTGGTTAATGTTTCTTGGTGAGCGAAATGTGTTTTTTGTGGAATAATTATTCACAGGATGTCTGCTTATGAACAGGTTTAAAAGGTGAAGCTTATTAGCTAATTTATGAACATTTGCTGTTGCTGCCTTATACTAAATATACCTTTGAATGTCCATAATCAGTAAATGTTTGACACAGCGTTACTCTGTGGTAGAGATTAACTACAGCTTAAAAGTATAGTCAGGCACTAAGGCAATCAAAGCTACAATCGACTTAAGGCAGCTACGGAAACAAAATGTCACTACCAGAAAAGCAAACAGACAACCCCATAAGCGCACCATGCGAATCCAGCTCACGTGAGAGAAAATTAACAGAGAAAGGCCTAGTGATGCAAAAGCACGATATCAGATAACGTGAAAAATCATTCAACAAGACTTATGACTCTTGGAAGCTCGTAGCAAGGGAAACTAGAACAAAACTGAAATCCCTCTGCACAGCAGAAGACTTCAATAAACTGCAGTAAAACATTGAAGCAAAGCACAACGCTGTAAGTTCACAGTATGAACTGATCCTGCGTAACAGTAACACCACACCTGACATTGTCAACAAAATGGACGCCTGCGTTACGCTAACAAAGGAGGTATGTAACCTCATAAGTGACCGTCTAAAGACTGTTCATGAGGAATATAATAACCATCTTGAGAAAGAAAGAGTAAGAGAAGTGTTAAGCAAGAACGAATATGGGTCTGTTTTTGGCGACAGCATAACGGAAACTGCAAGCTCTATAGAGTTGTCAGAGCAATTGAGCCGTCACTCTGGTTCATCCTGCACCCGCAGCAGTAGAGTAGATGCAGAAGCAGAGCTTGCTGCCAAGCTGGAGCAATCAAAGGCTATGGAAGAAATTTGAGCACAGCAAGCACATCTTCACAAGTTAGAAAGTGAATGGAAACTCAAAGAGACAAAAATGTTGTCAGAAATTAAACTAAAAGAGGTGGAAATGCAACAACAGTTGGAACAAGAAAGAGCAAAACTACAGCAGGTACAAGCAGACAAAGAAGTTGCTATAGCAACAGCTCGAGTGAATGCGTACAACAGCCTTGAAGGGTTTGTGAACCACAACAGGGAAATTGACAGTAAAATTAGCTATGCTTGCTACAGAAGGCAAATTGAACCTCAGCTGAATCCAAATGCCGCATCATTCCAACCTCACCCAGCAATTCCAGAAATGACAATGACCCAGGAGTCTGTCAGCTTAGCACAAGCAATCACTAGCTCATTAAGTATGAATGGCTTGCCAGTCCCTGAGCCTGCCACATTCAGTGGGGACCCTTTTCAGTTTACCGAAGATGTTGGAAGATGTCATTCATGAATCTGATTGACCGAAAACCCCTTCCAGCAAGCGAGAAGATGTTTTATCTGAAAAATTATCTTGCAGGCGAAGCACGCAAAGCGGTAGGTTTCTTTTACCAAGATTCAGAAAATGCATACAAGGGAGCATGGAAGGTTTTAGATGACAGATATGGGAACCCATTCATTATACAGAAAGCATTTCGTGATAAACTCATGAGATGGCCATAAATCAGCGCAAATGACCCACTAGCGCTACGAGAGTTTGCCGATTTCCTCAAAGGATGCTCTGAAGCAATCCCACACGTCAAAGGACTAGCTATCCTAAACGATTGTGAAGAAAATCACAAATTGCTCAAAAAACTGCCAGAATGGATCGTGTTGTAGATGAACTTGTTGTAGATGAACTTGACGAATCTGGCACCTATCCAAATCTTGCATGCTTCACAGACTTCCTGAGTAGAGAAGCACGGATTGCTTGCAACCCGATAGCTTCTCCACTGTTGATGAATTTCAAACCTGTAGATGATCGAATCCCAAAGAGAGCCAAGGTCTTCAACACAAACATGCAACCAAAGAGTTCCGCTCAAGAGAAACAAGACACAAACATTAGTAAACCAAAATCACCTTGTTCTGTTTGTAAAAAATGAAACGCATGGAATCTCAAAGTGTCCCATCTTCGCAGCTAAGGCTACGTTCACACTGCAGGCGAAAGCGCATCAAATCCGATTTTTTCGCCCCTATGCGACCCGTATCCGATCTTGGTATGACAGTGTGAACGGCACAAATCCGATTTTTTCAAATCCGATCTGGGTCACTTTCGTATGTGGTCCTGAATCCGATACGTATCCGATGTTTTAGAAAGCGACTGCTGTGTGAACGGTCAAGTCGCATTAAATCCGTCTTTTACGTCACTGACACAAGACAGACGCCAATTATCAGCGCCGGAGAAGCGCCCGATAGGACATCGCGAACGATTTCCTACCATCCGGTGAAACTGTTGGGAAGACAATGTTGGAGAAATGTGAACATTTTATTTTTACTGTATTTTCTGCAGATTCTGACAGAAATCTGCAGCTATCCTTTGAAGCACCGCTCCTCTAAAACAGCAAAAACGATCATTATTAGGTCATCTACATTATTATGTAAATAGCAAAATAACTTAAAGCAAAAATCTGGAAACATAAAGTCCGAAGTCTTTATATTAAGGGCAATCAGTCAAACAATATTGTTTGCTCTGGGTCTAAACAGAGCGAGTTGTGTGTGACATCTTCTTTTGCGCATCCGGGCCGCTTTGAGCGTTCACACTGGAGAGCGTTTGATGTCGCATTTTATATTTAGTGTGAACAGGCAGACAAAAAAATCGGATTTGATCAAAAAATCGGAATTGAGCATTAAGACCTGCAGTGTGAACGTAGCCTAAGAGTGTTGAAGATAAAAAGGCATTCATCCATGAAAACCGGCTCTGCTTTGGATGTTTAAGAAAAGGTCATATCACCAAAGATTGCAAAAGGCGACACACTTGCAACATTTGTGAGCGTCGTCATCCAACCTGCCTGCACGAAAACAGGAAGCAAAACCCTGCAGAAGCAGTAACAAATAGTTCCCCTCCCACGGAAGAACCTGCAAGCCAGGAAACACACAAGGTCATGTCTCATACATCAACACAACGTGTTTCAGCCACCTCAAGTATTGTCCGAGTCTTTGTGACTTCTGTACAAGAACCACAGAGAGAAATATTCACCTATGCATTGCTAGACACACAAAGTGACTCAACATTTGTCTTGGAGGACATACTTGATAAGCTGAAAGTGGATGTTCAACCAGTGAAACTGAACCAGTGAGACTGTCCATCAGCGCTGGCTCCTCTTGAAGTCATCATAGGTGACAAGCATGAACCCTTCGCACAAAGGTCAGAACTAGGATGGAGTATAATTGGCTCATCAAACCCCCACCTAGACAGACAAGGAAACCAGAGCTTTGTGCATCGGCTCACAGTAAAAGAGTTGCCTGTTCCATCAGCGACAGATGTTCTAAAGGCCCTGGAATCAGATTTTGCTGAGAGAACCTATGAGAACAAATATGTGTCCCAAGAAGATGTCCATTTCATACAGTTCCTCAGTAATCACATCACACAAAGGGAAGACGGACATTACGAAATGCCTCTCCCTTTCAAAGGCAACAGCCCACCCAACCTGCCAAACAACAAGAGGTTAGCCACGGTACGTCTACAGTGTCTCAAGACAAAACTAAAGGCTAACAAACAATACTACGATCAGTACCGAACATTCATGGAAGAAACCTATGGGCAGAAATCTGTGCCATCAGAAACTGAATTTGAATTGCTCGGATTGAATCTGAATTGTAAGTTGAATGAAAGCTTTTGAAAACTGAATTTGAATTAGTGTAATTTGAAATTGAATTTATGGTTTGAAAATGAATTCATTTGCTGTGAAACTTCATTTTATCCTTTCAAAATTCAGCTCTCGGACAATTTCAGTTTCACTTCCCACCATTCAGTTTCAGTTCTACAATTCAATTTCAGTTCCAAAATTCAGTTTTTTGGAACTTACATCCGGTTCCGGTTCAAGGGCAATCGAGCGCAGAGTAATCGAACTTCGTTTTACTAGCAGACCGCAAGTGGCAAACTACGACATCTTGAGCTGTAGCTGGAATAATTCTGAAGACATTCGTGATGTCAAATGACCAGCTGCGAAACTCTCAGGTTGGTAATAAATGTATTACATGTATAAGAACAATCATGTTAACAAATAATACCCGTACAGTAACGTTTATGCGTGTTGTAGCTGTTAGCTAAAAACGCTAATTTAGCGTAGATTCCCGTGGGTTCAGCGTTGACAAACAAATATGAAAGACTCCTTCCAATAGAATTCCAATGTTGTCATCTTGTAGCCTTCAGGAGTACTCCACACTTGCAGGGTAGGGTACCTACAGGGTAACCCCCTACAGTAGGATGAGGGAAACCCACCGCGTCTCATAAAAACGTTTGAAGGGTACCTTTAGCTTCAGCATGAGAAGTTAAGGGACGTAACAAATCGTCAGTATTTTACGCGTCTGGAGTGAGAACGGGTCGGAAAATTTTGTTTCAGGTGTGAGGAAATTGCAAGTTTCCTCAATTTAAGATTTCCTGAAAAGCACTATTGATTAATTAATTAATTAAAGTGCTTGAAATCTATGAAACAATGCTTATTATTGTTAAATTCTTGTGGTTTTAAAATGTGAAGGGAACACTGATGGTTTGCAATGGCCTTAAGTGACACTTATTATTAACAGTTATTTTAATACTAAATGACATTGTATTGCATTGCCTTTTGCAGAATATATTCATTCAGGAGTGCTTGTCCAGATTTAGGCAAAGGCTGGAGTATGTCCTCAACAACAACCCACTTGACCTTGATTATCTGGAGTACATTGTGACCCAAGAGAGGACTTTCATGAATGCACTGGAGAATGCTGACCTTCCTGCTGATGTGTGCGAAGCTATAGAAGAACTGAGCAGCTTGTTACACCAGCGAAACAACCCTCCCCCCTTCAACTCTGTGCTACAGATTATTGGTCCTTATGGGCGTTTTAGGCTTCAGGTCACAGAGAATCACCTCCAAAGTCTTCTTCAGCTTGGTCTACCTGCCACATGTGTAGCAGACCTTCTTGGTGTCTCAAGACGTACCATGTACAGGAGAATGCAGGAGTACAACATGTCAGTTAGGAGTCTTTACTCTACCATATCTAATGACGCTCTGGATGCCAAAGTGAGAGACATTAAATCCAGACTACCTCATGCTGGATATCAGATTGTCAAGGGTTGCCTTCAAGCTGAGGGCCACCGTGTACAGTGGAACAGAGTAAAGGCATCAATGCACAGAGTTGATACAGAGGGCATCTTAACAAGAATGTCAACTTTGGGCTGTGTGGTTCGGCGAAAGTACTCTGTTCAAGGCCCACATTTCCTACAGCACATTGACACCAATCACAAACTAATTAGGTTTGTTATTGCATAGAAAATTAAGACTTACATAATTCTGAATATTTTTATCCATCATAATTATGCTTTGCTTGTCTTTTTTTTCACCAGATACAACATAGTGATATTTGGCGGCATAGATGGCTACTCTCGGAAGGTAAGTTGTGTACCCCAAAACAGCACATATTATTAAATCCACAAAGACTTTATCACACCTTGTTATCTTTCCTCTCTCTGCTTATGTCATTATACAGTTCACATACTTTGATCATGTTGTGTATTATGATGGCTTGCACACTCTTGTCACATGTCCTCCTATAAACATTTTGTAAATATGTATGAATTTTTAATGTGGTGGTGTTAATCAATTTTCCCCCCCGGTTTAGATTATGTACCTTAATGCTGCATGCAACAACACAGCCAGCACTGCACTTGATTTTTTTCTGGATGGAGTGAGAAGATTTGGATGGCCTTACAAGTGAGTAATTCTTCGTTAAATTTATTTTGAAGTTTGTCTCATGATTTGTGTTTACCATGTTTAACCATTAACTTATTAGGATTTTTTTATTAATTTGAAAGTGTGTAAATCATGTTTGTGAATAGTTTGTATGTATTTTGTTGTTGGAATACTTATTTCAAAATCTTATATGGTACAGAGTAAGAGCTGACCAAGGAGTTGAAAATGTCAAGATTGCTGAAATGATGTTCACTGTGAGAGGCACAGGATGTGGAAGCTTCATAAGTGGAAAAAGCGTGCACAACCAGAGGTAATGCTTGTAACATCTAAAGGGCATAACATTATTATTTCATCATGATTGACTCCAGCTGAATTGCTGTTTGGCTGTCCTTTGTTAGTTTTTGATTGATCTTCCAGACCTTTTCTGTATTTTTTCAAATGTAGAATTGAGCGCCTATGGAGGGACGTTTGGACAGGGGTGACACACATTTATTATGATGTACTACACAGCTTGGAGGAAGATGGATTTCTTAACATCTCGGATAGTCTTCATCTCTTCTGTGCCCATTACACCTTCCTCCCAAGACTCAAGGTGGATTTGGCCAAGTTTTCTGCTGGCTGGAATGATCATTCCATCAGGACAGAGCATAGCCTTTCACCAAACCAGCTGTGGGAACTTGGGATGCTGCAGCACCCCATCAGAGAGCCACAGAGATCTGAAGAAAATTTGGCAGTTGAGTAATAATGGCAATGTTGTTGTTTTTGGAGTGCTATATGTAAGATTTTTAAAATCATTTACATATGTTGCTTTATTTCAGGAAATCCAAATAGAGAGCATTGATTGGGAGAGTGCAGGGCTATCCCATCAAAACAACCCAGGTGTTTTGGTGCCAGAAATGGAATGTCCACTAAATGCTGAAGACCTTGAATCTCTACGCCTTTCCATAGATCCTCTTGTGCCTTCATGTAGTTTTGGAAGAGACATTTACCTGACCACACTCTCACATGCTCTTCACCTACATCACCTTCCCTGAAAGTTGCAGCTTGGCCCATCAGAGAGAATTATAAGAACATGTTATTTTTCAAACTGCTAGTGATACTTCTTCTTTTAAATAATACCTTCTTCTAAGAAGAATAAGAACCTCGCCTTATTTTAATGGTAACTTTTATTGTGTTACTTTCTGTTACACTCATGAACCCAAATAGATACTCACAAGCTGACACACTCAAATGTAGGATGGAATGAAATCAACAAGGACTATATTGACAAAAACTGTTTATTTAATAATTTGAATGTCAATCAACAGAACACTTAAAAAAATGTAAAAATAAATAAATAAAATAAAACAAAAAAAAAAGATCAAGGAACCCGTGTCGATTTTTTGGTTTTCATAACTTTTCATAGAACAATCATGATGTCTGGCTGGCTGATCATGCTCCTAAATATGAAGGAATGCCTGACCATGGTGAAACGCGTTTGTCATCACATACTTGAAGTCTTCATAATTTTGCATATGCTGAACTGGTAGTTTGACTGTGTTACTACATGCTGTAACGGTTGGGAAGCAAACTTCATGAGCGCCATACTGAATATGGCATGAGTGGTCGAACTGCACGGAGACTTTGAAGTTTATCTTCTCATCTGGCAGGACAGGAATGTGGCCTTGTCCTGTGAGCCACTGTAAGAATGAACTTGGGGAAAGGATGACTGGATGGTCACCGGCCTCAGGCTCTTCACCTTTTTCAAAAAAGACAAAGCAGTCATTTAGATTAAATATTAGATACTGTTTACCTGTAATTTCACAAAGACAACTTAGAAATTTAATTACTGACAAGAGTGAACATGCACTCATAGTGTAATCTACAGCTGTAGCCAAAGTTTTACAGAATAAGAATTATTTGTTTTCACACATTTTCCTTCTTTTGTAGTTTTATATCTTTGTGTAAAATGTTTTCTGAAGTGTACTCCAGAAACATTGGACAAAAAGATATAAAAACACTGAAGCAGTAAAATCCATGAAAACAAAGCCTTGTCTTTCTGTAAACCTTTAGCCATTATTTAAATAAAAATATCATTCAAAGTTTAACACAGAAAGACAAAATACATTGACAATAAACTACATGTGTACTGACGTGATTCCAGCTCTTGCAAGAAGTCCTGTAGATGGTTCATAATCCTCATTTCCACCTGTTCTTTGTTGGAGCCCTTCTCGCTGAACTCAGGATGGCATGTTGCAAAAACAAAGTCAGCATCAGCCTGGTAAGAAAGACAAAGGAAATTTAGACTTTATCTGAATCAAGACTTGTAATTGACATCAAGGAACTACTATTTTGTCTTTATTCTGTCACTCATAAAGACGGGGACTTAAACGTCTGACTCATGCTGCTTGCTAGGTCTTGTCATTTAACCTTATAATTTTGTATAAATAAAGCCTCTTTATAAATCTGTAGGTTACATGTAAAAGGGATTTTTTTTTCATTGCACCTGATGCCTTGTGTTTGCTCTAAGTGGTTCAGGCTTTGTGGAATATTAAGAAACTTAGGACAATTTTGAATAGTGTTTTTCCAGTGCCACCATTTTTACATTCTCTACTATAGGACTTAAAGTATATAGTGTAAAGTAAAGGTAAAGAGCACTGCTATTCACAATTTACTCACCTTAACTTCCACCCCTGGGACAAACAGCGATCGGCAGATGCTTGGGTACTGCTT
This sequence comes from Pelmatolapia mariae, assembly GCF_036321145.2. NCBI lineage: Eukaryota > Metazoa > Chordata > Actinopteri > Cichliformes > Cichlidae > Pelmatolapia > Pelmatolapia mariae. The sequence goes on from NC_086229.1 coordinate 26,619,530, forward strand.
CAGTAGATTAGTAAGACCATAAAGGTTAAGGCCATCACGTAGCTGTGAGAGCAGAGGCACCAACCGAAGTGTGGCATGAAGAACAACAGCACTGAAATGCAGAAAGGGAAACAAAAGGTAGCATGCTGCTAAATGAAAAACACACACACAAAAAAAACCTTTTTCGTGGGGGAAAATAGTTAAACAGTTTTACCGAAGAATTTCTTCTTTCTTTTCGACATTAACCGGTCCATGATAGCCACAACTCAAAATTTCATCAGTGAGTGCTGTCATTTCATCTTCTGTGGCCGAATGAACCTTAAAGGACACAAGCATACACATTAACATGACCAATTCCAGAGTCCTATAATTTGCAAATAACATAACATGTTAACATAAGGGATGGTTAAATCTGTGCTAAACATGTAATTCAAAACATTGTAGAGCAGTGAAACCTTTAAGACTTCATACCTGGGAGATTACAGAAGTGTAATGGGCATCACAGACATCCTCTTTCATGATGTTCTCAATCTGCAACTCTCCAGTACACAGGAACTGGTAACACCAGTCTTTGAGGCAGCAGGGTGGTGGCCCACCCTGCGCCAGACTAACTGCCCAAATTTCACCAGCACTACTGTGAGAGGAGAAGAGATAAATAACATCAATCAGGTAATTTCAAATACGTGTGTGTGTGTGTGTGTGTGTGTGTGTGTGTGTGTACACACAGATGAGGACCCCAATGCATGTGTGAAAGGCCTACCGGAAGTTTCCTAGATCAAGATCCAACAATGAGTATTTTGGAGCTTTCCCAGTCTGGTCACCCTCAAACAGCCTTTGCTCCAAGCCTGCAACCATGTCTTTTAACACAAATAGTTAATCCGGTTAAGTAGCCATTTTCACTCCTATCAGTTTAGATCACATTTTAAATATGTGTACCTGTAAGGAATTCTTTCCGTAATGCCCCAGTATCAATTCCTGCCTCTCCGATAAATGTGACCCTCAGCTGATTTGTAGGCAATGCCTTTTTTTGCCTCTTCCACTGTGCAAGTCCTCGCTCCACCATATTGGATCTTGAGACAGTGATACGGAATTCTTCCTCTGTGTTCACAGCAGTACTTATGGCCTGCAGGATTTCATCCAGGCTAATGGAGAAAAACTCACAATTAGAAACATGATACTGGAAACCATGTTGTGTGTATTCAAGTGTATTCTTTAATGTCTTTTAGGTTTTCAAACTGAATTGTGTCCTTTCCATAAAGGGTACTTGGCAGAAATTGTTTGAAAACAACTGTACTGAGCCTTGAAGAAAGACTACTGATGTGTACAAACCTAGAAATGTCCATCTTTGGTGGTGAAGGTAGGTTTGCATTGCTGTAATGAAAAAATGCCAGAGTAAAAACCACATCACTTGACCTCATATATTTATTGTACAAAAGCAACAAATAAAACAATACCTTTAAACCTTAAAAACTTAAAAAAGGAACTTCTTCACCGTGTTGTAAATACTTCTGTAAGACTTAAACAATTAAAAATGTTATGGTAACAATGGCAAAACCTAATGCAAGAAAAATAAATAAAAAGTTTATAAGGATAAAAAAAAGTATAACATACATGGCACAATCAGTAACAAAGCATAAAGTGCTGTCTATCAAAATATAAATTAATAGGTGGAAAGCAAAACGCTTGTAGGGAAATCCTCAAACATCTGTCAGAAGACACATTAAAAGACTGCATTACCTCTCACAACACTCGCTTGCATGTGCCTCCACCTCATTCTGAGGAAATGTCTCACCGCAGACAGGGCACACAATCTGTAACGGGAAACAATATGAACGATAGAATCAATAATGCCTCAAAGATAGACATTCAACATGTTGCACTCAACATTACCTTTGCAGTTGAGGACAAAATAATGACATCTTCATCCACAGGCTGTGAAGACAAGCGAAGATAGGGTAAAAAACATCAATTTTAAAAGAATGGAATTGTGACATGATTGCATACATGTGATTGTTGCTTATCTGTCAACTTTTATTACAAATACAGCTTACATAGGCTACCCACTTTAAATATAAGGAATAATTCAAACCTCTAATAATGAACCTCTTCAACTATTCAAGGACACTTTAATCAAAGTTATTGCAATTTTCTGCCCATTCAATTTAAAGCATATTTATGTTCCTGTTTTTGTCATGCACAGTCAAATCGATAAAGGTTAAAGGGGTACCGAATTTAGATGTGAGTTTAGTTGATCGTCTTCTATATGCGGTGTGGGATGTGGTGCATCCTCTTTGTCTTCATTACAAGTCTGATAAAGGAGAATATCAAGTACAAACTTCATAAATTACATACAGAAAAAAAAGTGTAGTGACATCCACAACATTGAACATGAAGTTCCTGACTGATAAACTTTTCTTTCCAAGCTCCTTAGACTGATAAAAACATTTTCAAAACACATGTTTCAGTCATTACATATTTTTATAGTACACAGCTACGTGGTAATGTGATCGCGGGACTGTACACACCTCCTGTGCATTAGTATCAGAAGGCTGACATGTTTCAACATGCAGCGCTAAGAGTTGAAGTGGGTAGCTGGTTTGACATGACTGGCACATCGCCTTTGGCATATTGGAGAAGGAGCTGGAGTCAGGGGGGAGCGGCTGAGTGTCTAACTCTTCCTGGAGTGGAGCAATGTATAGGACGGTCTTTCCCCCAGCACTTGCAGTTTTTAGCACTGACCCAGTATATCCACTGTCCCCAGGAGGCACCATATTTAGTTTCCGAGAACCCCATCCACCTGTCGAGAAAAGCAAGTGACTCAGTACTATTCAAAATGTGGCAGTACACATGGCAGTGCATTCATGGTCATGATATCATCAAAATTCTTCTAAAACTATCAATTCAAAAGTTGGAATGGCCATTAAGAGGTTTTTTCTACCTGCTGCTTTGTAAATCAGCCAGCCCCCAGAAACACTTTCCAGTTTTGGATACAGAGCTTTGAGTCTTGAACATACCTTTGAAATAAACCATCAGCCACCAAATTAATTGTCTCCGAATAAAGACAAACACTGTTTGATCGTTAACTTACAACAAATATTTTTTCCTGTCAGTGTGGAGCAGAACCTTACCTCATCATGACTGTAGCTGTCAAGTATAACTGTAGACCTACGTCCCAAACCAGCTTGCAGATGGACAAATTCTTCACTGCCTTTTGGAGAAGACTTAATAAGCTTGGGTAAGAGATAGAAATTAAGTTGGAACTCTTTAACTGCTGTGAGTTGGTTGGCAGGCCCTCGAAGGCACCGGCGCTTTCCTTTGTTCCCGTAAAGAGCAGGAAAAGACCTGTCAAGACATGTTGTAAGTTGATATAAAATAATACAACTGTACATCTTACCAAGTTATGGGTATTGAGAACTTGAATAAGTAAGTATAAGGAACAAGAGGTCTGACAAAGGAACAAATACAACAAGGAACCTAGTCATTTCTGTGTGGATACTTGGTCGGCCATCTCTCCCTCTCTCCTGACTCGTTTCCTGTCTGCTAGAACGACATAATATTCAGAAGATGCATCACATCATTTTATGCTAACTAATTGATATAGTCCAACAATAAAACACTTGTCAAATGATTCAAAAGTTATTTGGTAATCTGTGCAAGTGTTGTTTGTGTCTAGCTTCACAAAACCTGGGAGGCTCTTGGTGAGTCTGAACACTGGGCCGAACAGTAGAAGATGTAGCAGTTATTAAATTTAGCAGGTGTCTCGCTGACCTGACAATTTCTGAACTGTCTGCCTGTCAAACACAACAATTGAGGAGTATGTTAAGAGTACAGTGTAATAAATCATACACTATGTGACAGAGAAGTTATATATCATATCACACCGAACTGATCTGTAATGATCCAGACACTGATGACTGTTAGACTAAATATTCACTGTAGCTAAGGTTTTTAAGTTGGCTAAGGAGTTGGGATGCTGTGTGAGACATAAGTAAACCCATACAGCAATGGTTTTGATATTCTTTTGCACGTTTTCCTACTGTAGGGGCCTCTGCAAGTGTGGAGTACTCCTGAAGGCTACAAGATGACAACATTGGAATTCTATTGGAAGGAGTCTTTCATATTTGTTTGTCAACGCTGAACCCACGGGAATCTACGCAAAATTAGCGTTTTTAGCTAACAGCTACAACACGCATAAACGTTACTGTACGGGTATTATTTGTTAACATGATTGTTCTTATACATGTAATACATTTATTACCAAGAGTTTCGCAGCTGGTCATTTGACATCACGAATGTCTTCAGAATTATTCCAGCTACAGCTCAAGATGTCGTAGTTTGCCACTTGCGGTCTGCTAGTAAAACGAAGTTCGATTACTCTGCGCTCGATTGCCCTTGAACCGGAACCGGATGTAAGTTCCAAAAAACTGAATTTTGGAACTGAAATTGAATTGTAGAACTGAAACTGAATGGTGGGAAGTGAAACTGAAATTGTCCGAGAGCTGAATTTTGAAAGGATAAAATGAAGTTTCACAGCAAATGAATTCATTTTCAAACCATAAATTCAATTTCAAATTACACTAATTCAAATTCAGTTTTCAAAAGCTTTCATTCAACTTACAATTCAGATTCAATCCGAGCAATTCAAATTCAGTTTCTGATGGCACAGATTTCTGCCCATAGAAACCATCAACAGGGGTGATGCAGAGCCTGCTCCTACAGCATCTCAGGAGCAGACCGAGTGGTACCTGCCACATCATGGAATCTATCACCCCAGGAAGCTGGACAAATTAAGAGTTGTTTTTGATTGTTCGGCCAAATCCCATGGTGTCTCTCTAAATGATACCCTATTAACTGGACCTGATCTCATCAACCCTCTGGTTGGGGTGCTTTGCAGATTTCGGAAAGAAGCCTTGGCCGTAATCTGTGACATTGAAAGAATGTTCTATCAATTCACTGTCACCCCTGAATCCAGAAACTATCTGAAATTCCTCTGGTGGAAAGAAGGTGATTTGGAGAGAGAACCCCAGGAGTACAGAATGGCAGTTCATCTGTTTGGAGCTGCATCATCTCCAGGATGTGCCAATTTCAGTTTAAAGCATCTTGCACAACAACATCAAACCGACTATCCTCTAGCATCAGCCTTTGTGTAGAAAAACTTCTACGTTGATGATGGATTAGTCAGCGTTTCATCAGTTGAGGAAGCCGAAGAACTGATCACTCAGTCACAAGAGTTGTGCAGAAAAGGAGGCCTGCGCCTTTACAAATTCAATTCAAATGAAGAAGCTGCTCTCTCCAACTTAGACCCCTCTGAAAGAGCAGCAACCATTGAATCTCGTGGGTTTGACCCATCCCCTTCAGAACGCGCTCTTGGCGTTCAATGGTCGATAAAGGATGACACCTTCAGCTTTAACATCAGCCTGAAAGATCAGTCTTCGACCCGCCGTGGTTGTTTGTCTGTCATTGCCTCACTCTACGATCCACTTGGATTTATTGCAGCATTCAGCCTAAGTGGAAAACATATCCTACAAGAGCTTTGTCACAAAGGCATTGGATGGGACAACCCACTCCCAGAAGATGTGAAGCCACGGTGGGAGAAATGGATAAATGGTCTTCACAAGTTGAATGAAGTCTCGATTCCAAGATGTTACCACCCACATGACTTCCAAAACATTGTCAGAGTAGAGCTACACCACTTTTCAGACGCCAGCTGCGTAGGATACGGTGCATGTTCTTATCTGAGATACAAAAATGACAAGGATGGCAACCTCTCACGAAACCATTGGCAGCTAGGTCGAGTTGTGGAGACCTTTCAAGACAAGTCCGTCGCTTAGTCCGTCGAGTTAAAGTACGAGTTGGGGAGAGAAAGCCTCAAAGAAAGCAAGATGTCCCTTCTAAACCTTCAGTTATTGAGAGACCAATACAAAAACTGGTACTTCTTGAGAATTAAATAAAACAAAATATGTTAAGACAATAATAGTCATGTTTATACACTACCTCAATGCATGAAGTACACTTACCTGTATAACTCTGATAGTTCAATTCAGTCATCCATTTATTAGTATAAGAAATCCTGTACAATTCACTTGCTTTGTGAATTTGTTCGTTCATTGTATCAGGATTTGGTGGGAGTGTAAATGCCGGCAAAGCCGCTTTACGTTGCGCTTTTATTTTGAAGAGTACCTTAGCACTTCCTTTTCCGTTTTACGGGGTAAAACTGATTTCCCAACACCAGGTAAGGACATTTCTGGTATAACAGTGTCAGAGAAGTTCTGACGTGCACTGTTGGGGTTCCGCAGACGTCACAAAGTTGTTCACGATATAGAATCACATTAATCCAGAGTCACAGACATGCAGAGACACTTATAGGTATAACATATATAATCCACACAGTCAGTCACAGCTGAGCTCTTTACTAAAGTCAGCATCAGCTGTCTGCTCGGTCTCACATCATATTCATGACAATCAGAGGTGTTTCAATGATGCTGCTGTTTTCAGCCAAGCACACAGTCTCCATGGAAGTTAAACTAGAAGCACTAGTAACTGCAGCAGAGTTTCATTTGGAACAGACCTGATCTTTGTGACGCATCAACATTAACAACACAGTATTTAACAGAACTGCATTAAGAAATGCAGTTTGAATCATACATCAGACTGACCACGTTTACACTGTAATTCAATCAAACCTGCTATTAACATATTCAACAATACTTACAATATCTTAAACATTTTTTCTTTTTAAAATAATCTATTTGTATTCAAAGGAGTTTGCAAAGAAAAGCGTCTGGACCTCTTTAAGTTGCTTGAAGACGTTTCACCTCTCATCCGAGAAGCTTCTTCAGTTCTAAGGTCAAATGGCCGAGAGTCCCAGATTTAAACCCAGTGGGAGTATCCCTCCAAAAGAGGGACAAAGGACCCCCTGGTGATCCTCTAATCACCTGAGCCAAGGTGTGAAAGCGGGTGTGGGACCTAATCAGCCAGGGTTTCGGGTGAGCTCATTGTGAAACCTGGCCCCACCTTGTCATGTGATTTCCTGAGGTCAGATGGCCTAGGATGTGAGTGGGCGTTAAGGCATCTGGGGAGGGAACTCAAAACTGGATTATAGATTGCAGACAGTTGGTGTCGTAAAGCCCGCCTCTGTTCAAAAATGGTCGCTCACAGTGGACATAGATGGCCTCTTTCACTCCTCTTTCAAACCATCTGTCCTCTCTGTCCAAAATGTGAACATTGGCATCCTCGAAAGAGTGACCTTTATCCTTAAGATGCAGATGGACTGCTGAGTCTTGTCCCGTGGAGGTGGCTCACCTCACTGGAGGCCAAGAAAACACAGTTACAGGAGAAATGTACTTAAGCTTGAAATTTAGCTGGACTCAGTAGAATTGAGCCAACTGGTTGTCTTAATTTTCATTTGTGTTTTTGAGTTTTCAATGTTCAGCGCTTTGAGTTTGTGTAATTACCCAATATTACATTCGGGAACAATAAATGTTGAGTTTTACTGAACTGAAAGTGACTCTGTTGTAGCTTTTATACTATGTCAACTTATTCACATGGGAGACATGAGTAAAAACTTTAGTTACTTAATAATGTTACATTTAATTATTAAACCGTTTACTTTATTTCAGTCATAGATGTCAAATGCAATCAAACCTTTGGAGTTCTGATGAGCTCAAATGTTTAAGATCATCAGTTTAAAAAAAGGCCGTGTATTAGAGAGTTTTCTCTGGGATGCTGGGATGATAGCTCCCTCAGGACTCAAACTCCGGTCAGAGAGTGGGGCACAGAGAGTGGTGTCCGGATATACTTTAATGACAATTAACTGCAGCTCAACAGTACAGCAGCAGGCATTCTTAACAAGTGTGGGAGGGGCGGACAAGCGTGTGGTTCTGAATAACAAGTCACATGCCCTTACCAATCTCTCTAAATCTGCTAGCATAAACCCCCTGTAATTAACGTCAAAGTACAACCCGTGCTATAAATGGAAATAGACTCGTAGAACTGGAGGGAATTTGACTCACTTTTGCACAGGAACTCACACGGCTGGAGATCGCTATTCCCCCGCACTCATGGAGAAAAGCATGCCTAGTGCTCCTCGGACCCGTGATACTCTTTAAAAAAACATGACTTGAGTACGTAATAAAGTAGAAAGTAGATGTTTCAGCCCGAGACTTTTTTCAGAGTGTGTGAGCTTTAATGGGGAAGCTGCTGTGCTGGGTGACTAATGTGAGGTGGAGGCAGACGCTGGAGGTCTGGTTCGGATACACATGACAGAAAAGCAGAAACAGCTTCAGTCCGAGTCATTCCTTTGATTCCAATCAGCACATTTATTGATCATTAGTATCCACATTGAACATTAAGCACGGATTCATCCACTGAGGCTCAAACTGCACAGACACATTAAAACATGATATTTATCTTATAAAAACATGTTTATTATTCAAAAGTGTTTAAAGCCTTTCCAGGTGAGTTTGATCCAGCAGGCTCTGAAGCCAGAGTCAGACAGAGACTGTGCAGAGACTGTAGAAGGACAGAGCAGCAGCAGAGCAGTCCACATACACTGACGATCATCTATTAGATCCAGAGGGACACACAGGGATGATGCTGGACTCTACATTGTGTCTGACAGTGGAGCTGTTCTCAGAGCAGTTCACTCTACAACACTGACAGTCATCTGCACTTCTTCTCATGCATCTGTCATTCACTGTTGGATTAAGCTCTCCTCTTCACTCCACCTCACAGTAACATGGCACACTCAGAGCATCTCTACACACAAGCTGCTCCTGCTTCAACCTCTCTGGGTCATCAGGACACAGCTCCTCCTCTCTCAGCACACACACCATCCAGTTTACCATCAGCTCCACCTGCAGAGAGAAGAAGGAAGAGCAGAGGAGATAAACGAGTGTTTCCAGAGACTCTTCACCAACGGTCAGTCAGTGATGCAGCACATCCAGTATAAAGAGCAGCAGGGACTTCAGTGCTGGGACTGTACTAGGACTCATTGTTGCTTCACTTTATCTAATCTTTGGATTTTTATTGAAGTTGATGAAAATGTTTTTCACTCCTAGTTTGAGTTTGGACTTTGATTCATTAGAAGAACCTTGGTGTGTCCACTCTGAGCTCTGTAGGAACCCCAACAACAAGCTCAACAATGCAGATGGACGGTTCCAACTGTTAACTGGAGGAATTCCATCCAAACATCTGCTCTCACTAAATTCTTCCTCAACTACAGACTGTGTTCTTCACTGCTTTAAACTTGGAAACAAATGTAGTCATTGGTCTGCGTGCTGCTTTGTTCAGAAAGCTGATTGGCTGTTGACAGCGTTTGATCAGAGTCAGCTGTTACTATGGTGACCATAAAGGTCACAAAAAGGCAGAAACAGGAAGTGTTTGTGTCCAATCCTGAAGCCTGTCACCATTCTCCTCTCACAGCTTCACTGAGAAGCTGCAGCTTTACAGGAAATACTGGATCTTTGTTTCATACTGACTGTGTTTAGTACAATACTGCTGACAGCACCACCCACTCACTCCATCACTCTACTGACCACAGAGTCTCCAGTCTGTAGTCTGGACTCTGCTGAAGATCAGACAGCTGCTTCACATCTGGATCCTTCAGGTAGTTTCCACTCAGCTCCAGTTCTCTCAGATGGGAGGGGTTGGACTTCAGCGCTGCTGCCAGATAATCACAGCTGAGCTTTGACAAACCACAGTCCTTCAATCTGTTTAAAGAATGAAAGATGAAATGACAAAAGATGACTGTGATGCTGAATCAGCAGAAGACTTGGACTCATTGGATTCCAGCTTTGATATCATTGATTTCAATGAAGAGCTTTGTGATTGTAGCAAAGGGCTGGTAGCTCTGAGAGTCCCACTGATGAGGTGTTTGTGTGTAAATCCCTTAGTGATATAAAAGAGAGAAAAAGCCCTGGTCCTGATGATTTGGGACGGAAATAATGGAAGTGTGCTCTGAGGAACTGACTGGGAGATTTTCACACATTTTCCAGTCCTCCTTGGAACAACAGGAAGTTCCCAGCATATGAAAACAAAGGTTAAGTGTCCTATGGCACTCAGTGATGATGGTCCTGTGGCCCCACCACCTCCACCTCTTTGTAAAGGAACTAACTGTAATCTGAAGCTTCAAATGGAACTAAGACTTCCTCCACTAAGTGGCAGTGTTTGATGAGACAGTGTTAGTGGAGCTGGCATGTACTAAGAAACAGGAAAATGCAGGATTTGGACTGAAATTGGGAAAAGTGGTTAGCACTAGTGCTCTGGGGTCCAGTGTATAATTGGCCGTTTTTGACTTCTTTTGATTTTACCTCTATATTTCACCTTTAAAAACTGTTTCTCTTGCCTTGTTTGGTATCATTATTTTCAGCACAACCTCAAATATCTGGAATTTGAGTTATTTTTTCATTCTGGCATATGATATTAGCACAATTGATCTTAGTTCAGACAAAAAATTCAAAATCCGAGTAGAAAAAAGTTATATTTTTTATTGTAAAACCCACAAACACGTTTAACAAATCATTTTCATAAGTTGAAATGTAACTTATGAATGGTTTTTTTTAATATAATCAATTATATCTATTTACAGAACAATCAGGTGTGCTGCATCAAATTAGAAGGCACACACATTATTTGTGCCAGTCCAAAAAAATAATTTGTGTTCAGTATAAGACAGAGGAGAACACCAAAGGCCTAAACCCTGCAGGTCTGAAAGCAGGAGGTGCATCAGTCCAGTTTTCTATGTGGAAACAGCGTTTACACTGGGATTTGCCTTTGGTGGCTTTTGAGCAACTGTTACATTCAGCAGTCTAACTGACACAAAATACAAAACAATAACTACACAACAAACTAACTACAGCCTCCAAACACGCTAAACGTCACTAATGTCTCACATATGAAAACTCGCTCTTTCTTTTGCTCGCCGGCTTTCCGTCGGGTGTCACTCCTAAAACATCCCCTTCTCCCTAAACACCCAAGTGTTGCCATATAATTTTTTTTAATGGCTGACATGTTCTAACACCAATAGGGAAGGGGTGTTTTTTCTTTTGCTTTTCACTCGCAAGTGTTTGCTAACGCTGTCCATAGAAAACGCAGTTTTTGCCATTCTTCCTGCTGTAAACACCACTGTTTTGTTCAGAAAAAAAACATAGCGGGTATTTTTTTGTCATTACAATCTTTAATTAAAACCCATCCAATCACCTGAGGTGCAGGAAAATCTAAACACCTGCTAAAGGTGCTGCCCAAAAATTCACCACCTATAAACTTGAATAAACACACAAGACATGATGATGCTGACTGTCAGAGTCGTCTCCTCCTGTGATGACTGAAGTTACAGCCACTTTAACCGGTGCTTGACTTTACTTCAGTGTTCGGTGCGTCGCACCTCCTGGGAAATGCTCAACTTTGCACTCTGAACTTAGAGTTCACACCAACAATCATAAGAGTCAAAACTTGCAGACATAAGGCGAGCTGCTACCTGAAATGACTCAGAAAACCACCTCTGATGGAATAAAAGACATAAAAGTGAGGGGAGGAGGCTGTTAGGTTTATATGGTTGATTGTCATTTATGCTTAAAAATATTTACTCATATATGCTTGGAGTTTTATAATCAATTGCATATTGATAGAGATTTGATCCTTAGCAGTCTGTAAAGACTCTTTGTGCCTTCCAGAATGTTCTGGCATACACACTCACATTCTGGGGTCATGAGAAGAGGTTGTACCTTCTTTTACGCAAAGCAGGAGATGAAGCATCGCTGAATATTCCAAACCAACTTCATTGACTTGAAAATATGGTGAAGCATATCTTCCCTTTGGCTTCACCTGCAAAAGTGCCAAGGTAGGTCTCCCTGCAGAATTGGTTTTCCCGGTGTGGGGAGGAGTGGGCTGTTCAAATCATGGACAAACAGTATCCCACAGTTGTTTATGTTTTTAAACCCATTTTGCACAGAGAGGCATTTTTTGAAAAATGCAGTGATAGCAATGTTGAAAATGATTTGTGCTGTGGGGATCAAGGAGCTTGGAAAGAAAAGCATCTGGACTTCTTTGAGTTGCTTGAAGACAAGGTGAAACGTCTACGATGACCTGGATGACTGAGAACCTTCACAGACATGCTGTGGGGATCCAAATTCTTGGTCTTTTTGACACCACCACAAAGAATACAATGGCAACTGCCTTTTCCCCGCCCTTCCTCCTGTGTGGTTGTTTGCAGTTATCTGAAGACACCAATCAGCTGTCAGACCTGGCAGGACGTCTCTCCTTCATCCTCTCAGTCTACTCAGACATCAGCATGTCACTCGGCTCACTGACATCTTGAGTGCTTGTGCTCACTGATAATGCTTATTCATGTCAATGATGCACAGTTTAGACACTGATGTGCTCAGCTGATGTTTTCTATAATTACACTTTGGGAACCACTGTAGTAGGCTATAGTACTTGGCCACAGGTGGCGGCAGTGGACTGACCTGCATTGGAGACTGGTCCAGCTGCTGTGTGGTAGTCAGTAGATGGGTTCCAAATTGAGTATTATATGCAAGTTTTGGAGACTGTTTATTACTGATCACTGTGTAACTGCTGTACATTCAGCGTAACTCCCATGCCCTTATGGATCGTTATTAAATTGACCACACTTATACAGGTTGTATATAACAACCAACTCTAAAATGTTCATTTGCAGAGAAAAGACACAGGCAGACTATGCTAACGACATGTGATGTTACAACACTGGTGAAATATTAGTGTGTAATATATTTGTTCACAACATTTTTATTATGGGCAAAAGTATTGAAATCATGATGAACAAGGGTGGTGGTTCTTATGACTCTGTGCATATAATTTGGCATTTGTACAAATGTAGGGTGATAATACATACATGATATCATTTCGTTAATTTCAAAGGTTTATTTGCATGACGCACAAACACACAATTGAAAGGTACACATGTATTGTGCATGAAACTAATTCAAACGTGGTGCGGATGTGTGTCACAAGTTGATCTGGCTGTAATCTGTGGCACTTGGCCAGAGGTGGCGCTGGTTGATTGGAGTCCATGTTAGTGCACACAAAGTAAACTGCACGCTTTAGTTGTGAAGCAAAAACGCTGAAACCGGAGAAATAAAACGTGCGAGGGGGACGATAATGAAGACAAGAGTCTCCTGATCGTTTACTCCTGCTGTCCTGGGAACAACATTAGTGTGGTGTAAATTGTTTGCTGTTTTTTTGCGATTGTGTTGCGCATGAGAATATCACCAGGTAAACTTACAACATTTTTAAACATTTTGTTGTTCAACAGCATCAAGACTGAAGGAGTGTGTTTGAGATAACCTCACAAGTGTCACAGATGACACAGTTGGCGTTTTTTTTGCTGGTTTGTCGGTAGCAGCTCCTGAAACGCAAGACTGCCACACATCTGTTTGACCAACGCCAGTTGATCCAAACGCCAGTTGATCTGGAACAACGGAAGTTAAATTTCCTAATAACTACAAGGGAAGACTTACCTTTGTGGAAATGCTTAGAGCAGACTAACATGTGAGCTGGAATTTTCTGAAACTTTATATTTGGTCTGCAATCCAGGCCATCTGTCGGCTCTTTGTTACTTCGGAAACATGGATTAAACAACTTCTCTTTTACGACGTAATCCGATAAAAAAACTATCTCTTTGCCCTTCGGCTTCCCGTGGCTGTCATGCACCCGGCTATTGCAGTTAATAATACAACAGCTTCTTGTGTTTATTTGCGTTTCTTTTTATCGCTGTGTGACTGTTTTCATGTCAAATCAAATCAAATCAAATCACTTTTATTGTCACGTCACATGTGCAGGTACACTGGTACAGTACATGCGAGTGAAAATCTTGTGTGCGAGCTTCACAAGCAACAGAGTTGTGCAAAAATACAATAACGTAAAACAAGCAAAATATAAGAATGGCTAAATCCGAAAGTAATAAATATATGTGCAATATAAGAGTGTATGCATTACTGGATGTGTATACTAAATATGGTTTTGTTTTTTTGTTTTTTTACGTGTGTGTGTATACATATTTTACAAATTAAATAGATTAAACAATAAAATAAAATATATAAAATATACAGAGGTTGGTAGTTGAGACATGTGCAAAACAAGTGGCATTTATATACAGTGTGGAGTGCATAATGTTGTTGAATGTTGGTGAGGTGTCTATGACGTGTTCAGCAGTCTGATGGCCTGATGGAAAAAGCTGTCTCTCAGTCTGCTGGTACGGGACCAGATGCTGCAGAACCTCCTTCCTGATGGAAGTAGTCTGAAGAGTTTATGACTGGGGTGACTGGAGTCCTTGATGATCCTCCCAGCTTTCCTTAGGCACCGCTTCCTGTAGATGTCCTGGAGGGAGGGAAGCTCACCTCCAATTATCCGTTCAGAGCACCGCACTACTCTCTGGAGAGCTTTGCGGTTGTGAGCGGTGCTGTTGCCGTACCAGGTGGTGATGCATCCAGTGAGGATGCTCTCAATGGCACAGCAATAGAAGGTCCTGAGGATGCGGGGGCTCATGCCGAATCTTTTCAGTCTCCTGAGAAAGAAGAGGCGCTGCTGCGCCTTCTTCACTGTTTTGTTTGTGTGTACCGACCACGTAAGATCCTCGGCCAGATGTACTGCACACCAAGGAAGCAGAAGCTGCTCACCCTCTCCACACCAGCGCCGTTGATGGTGATGGGGGTGTGTACTTCTCTGCACCTCCGGAAGTCCACTATCAACTCCTTTGTCTTTGCGACGTTGAGGGTGAGATGGTTGTCTTGACACCAGTGGGTCAGGGCGCTGACCTCCTCCCTGTAGGCCGTCTCATCACCGTTGGTAATAAGACCCACCACTGTAGTGTCGTCCGCAAACTTCACAATGATGTTGGAGTTTCTAGTGGCCGTGCAGTCGTAGGTGTAGAGTGAGTACAGGAGAGGGCTCAGTACACACCCCTGTGGAGCACCAGCGTTCAGTGTGATGGGGGATGAGGTGATGCTGCCCAGCCTGACTACTTGGCATCTGTCAGTCAGGAAGTTAAGGATCCAGCTGCAGAGGGAGCTGCTCAGTCCTAGATCCTGCAGTTTCCTGTCCAGCTTCGAGGGAACGATGGTGTTGAATGCTGAGCTGTAATCTACAAACAGCATTCTCACATACGTGTCTCTCTTCTCCAGGTGTGACAGGGCAGCATGGAGTGTCAGGGCTATGGCATCATCAGTGGACCTGTTGTGGCGGTATGCGAATTGTAGAGGGTCCAGTGAGTTGGGTAGTGCAAAGCAAACGAAGTCCCTGACCAGTTTCTCGAAGCATTTGCTCACGATGGGGGTCAGGGCTACAGGTCGCCAGTCGTTTAATGAGGAGATGGTGGAGGATTTGGGTACAGGGACTTTCCCTGTACTCACGTTTGGCTGCTTTGATCGTCTTCCGGAGTTGGTAATGTGCATGTTTGTAGTCCGATGTGTTCGTGGAGGCAAAAGCGGAGCTCCGTGCCGCCAGTGCCATGCGAACATCTCCGTTAATCCAGGGTTTTTGATTTGGGAAGGGTTTAACTGTTCTGGATGGGATGACATCTTCCATGCATTTCCTGATAAATCCGCAGACTGAGTCCGTGTACTCATCAATGTCATTAGCAGCCACGTGAAACATTTCCCAGTCCGCGTGATCAAAACAGTCCCGCAGCGTAGACTCCGATTGGTCCGACCACTGGTGCACCGCCCTCAGGGTTGGAGCTTCCTGTTTCAGCTTCTGCCTGTAGGTGGGCAGGAGCAGGATGGAGCGGTGATCTGATTGGCCAAATGGGGCGCGGGGGAGGGCTTTGTACGCATCCCGGAATGGGGTGTAGCAGTGGTCAAGTAGCTGGTCTCCACGAGTGTTGAAATGGATGTGTTGGTGGAGTTTTGGTGAAACTTTCTTCAGGTTTCCTTTGTTAAAGTCCCCCGTCGTGATGAACACCGCCTCTGGATGTGCGGTTTCCGCACTGCTGATCGCGCTGTACAGTTCCCTGAGTGCTCGGTCAGTGTCGGCTTGTGGGGGAATGTAAACAGCCGTAAAAATCACTGCTGTGAATTCCCTTGGTAGCCAGAATGGCCGGCACTTAATCATCAGGTACTCCAGGTCCGGTGAGCAGATTTGATCCGGTGCACGTTCGCATAATCACACTAGCTGTTGTTGATCATGAAACACACACCACCGCCTCTGCTTTTCCCAGTAAGCTCCTGTGACCTGTCCGTGCGATGCACAGAGAACCCCGGTAGTTGTATTGCGGAGTCCGGTACCTTGTCCGATAGCCAGGTTTCTGTGAGGCAGGTCACGCAGCAGTCCCGCATCTCTCGCTGGAATGAGATCCGTGCCCGAAGCTCGCGCAGCTTGTTCTCCAGAGACTGCACATTAGCCAGTAATAAACTGGGTAGCAGTGGTCTGTTAGTGCACCGTCTCAGGCGAACCAGAATGCCAGATCTTCTACCTCTGCGTCGGCGTTTGTGGCCTCCGCGGGCCCAGAACAAAGGCGTCTCAGGTGAGATGAATGGGGGGGTCTGCAAACGGAGGGTCCGTGTTGCAAAACTTGAACTCCAGAAAGTGATGAGAAAGTCCGTCTTTTATGTCCAGTAAAGTTTGTCGGTCGTACACAAGGAGACATGTGCTACTCATGAAAAAACAAAGGAAAAATAAAATTAAACACAAAAAACAGCTGTTGCTTGGGGGAGCTTGCGACGAGGCTGCCATACTCGGCGCCATCTTGATGGGATGATCATGTGAATGATCAGTTGATGATGATGATCATGTGAATGCCTGCGTGCTGTAGTCCCGCTTGCCACTCCTACCCTTTGCGGATTTAATGGAATGACGTCACAATCTCTATTAAAAAAAAGCAGATTTAAAAACACTTCATGTCATTTGTGCTCTTCAAACTGACATCGTGCAGTTCATGTTATCACGAACAGAGGGACACAAATCACCATCAGTGAAGAGTTCATGGAGATGTTAGTGACATCAGAGCTATACGTATTGATTTGATCAATATGGAAGTTTATGTGTCTTTGGATCTGTTTTTTTATAGGATGACAGAAACATGCTGAATGTCTTTAATATTTGATACACTGAGTACTGTTGAATGTCCACTTATTCAGTCATGATGGAAACATCCCATTTAGAAAGAGAAATCAAACATTGGATTCATTTTAATGAGCTCAGACTTGTTGAAAATGCAGAGGAGCTGGTTGTGAACTAAGCTTCAGACAAACACAACATACTGATATTCACTGTGAAGCTTTGAGTGGAAAAAGACAGAAAAACAACCTGTGGATCCTGGAATAATGGAAGCATCCGTCTTTAAATTACTGAAGAGGAAGAAGTTTACAAGGAATTATTTAGAACAGTTTAAAACATCAAGTTTCTGTGTGAAAGAGACAGACTGAACTATCTGTTCAACTGTCAGAGTGTTTCTCTAACAGGAGACACTCTTTACACTCAACTCAGCACAGGGACACTGACGAACCAGGACAGACTCTAAATCCAGGATAAAGAGGTTCAGTGAATGTGGTGTTGAAAGTGTGGAGGTGGATCAGAGTGTCAGAGGAGACTCTGTAGAAGGACAGAGTGCCAGCAGGACAGTCCACATACACCGCTACTCTGTTAGAGACAGAGGAGGAGGAGATAGATTTTTTTATCTTTTTGTGCCAGATAGAATAAGGACTATTATCAGAGCAGTACAGACTCCAGGACTGATCATTCAGTCCAAACACACACTCAGTGCCGTTTCCTTTCCTTCTGATTCTTCTGTAACTCAATGATATCTCAGCCTTTCCTCTAAACTCGACCTCACAGTAACAACGACCAGTCAGACCATTTCTACACAGCAGCTGAGGACGAACATCGAATCTGTCTGGATGATCAGGATATGACTGAACCTCCTCCACATGTGTCACCTTCTTGTTGTTGTCAGACAGTTGGAGGTTTGTGTGTACTGTGTTTGTGTCAATTGTGAGTTGACAGGAATCTGATGGAGAGAACAAACACAATCAAGCTGCAGTTATTGATCCATCATCTGTTCATTGATTGACCCTTTGACAATGACTCCTGACATCAGAGATGTGAATGAGTGATATGATAGTTTGAAGATGGATGGACGTGTGCTGCTTTGTTTTTATGAATCACATTAAAAACACACTTACACTTCCTCAGTCCTGGTCTTAACCATCGGACTCCAGAAGGCTCCAACCTGAAAGGAGTAGGGGGTCAGAGCAGCACAATTTCTTTCAGCATGCACTTTATTATTTCATGTTCAAACTATTAAGGAACTAGTGTATTTCTTCAGCAAACACTCTGATCCTCATGTTAGTCCACTGAATGGTTCTGCTGTCAGCTGACATCACTGAGAGTCACCTGTCAGTCTCCTTCTGTCCTCTGAAAGTCGGAAATGTCATTTCTCATTAAGATTACTTCCAGTCTGAGTTATTGTCACATTACTGACAACTCAATGAGGACAAACTGGGAAGTAAAAGATCATTCGTTTTACAATATTTATTCTATTTCATCAAAATAGAAAAAATAAATATTAAACCATGACTGCTTTTGGTTAGGATACAATGTTACACATAATTAAATGAACAACAGCAGCATCTCTGACTGTGATAATAAAATCTGAAAAATGTGAAGAACACAATTTCTTTTAATATTTAATTGCTATATACAAAGATTCAACTACATACACTCCACTGTGGTATAAACACTATTGTAGATCAATATATTTATTTACTAGTAATGGCCAAGAAACACATCTCTGTCTCCCTATGTTCACATATTCCAATCAGCACTTCAGGAACTATCTGACATCTGCATGAACCATGTGATGATACCGCGTTCTGAATAATACCAGCCAGTCCACAAATTAGTTTGTGCTCCCCACAAACTAATATTTATGATTGAAAATGTTCATCTTTGTTTAATGAATGTAACCGGGTGTCATTACTGCCGACGTGAATTATGATTTTACTCAATTTACGTTTATCCTTAGCCAGCAGTTTTACATTTCTTTCAATGTCGCCTGCTCTGGCCCCTGGAAGACAATTGACAATTGGTTGCCGGTGTCTCTAGCTTCACATGTCAGAAGCACCAATTACCAGAGTTTGACCCCAGGCGGGTGTGTCGCCGAGTGGGGAAAAACGGTTAGACAAATGAACAGGTTGGTGGTGTACCTGGGGCTTCTGTTTAAGACTGTGCTTCCTCCTCACCATCACCCAGCCAACCTCATTCCCCATTTGCTGGGGTCTGCCGGGGAACAGCTAGCGGGGCCTACATTATCTTCGGCTGCACCAGCTACAGGACTAGCTAAGGGGGAATGAAGGGTGCGAAGCCCAGTCTCCCATTCAGTAATCTCGACCTCCAGAGCTTTAAATATGCTACATTTGTGACAAGTATCAATACTGCTAAAGGAGGCCGAGGAGGAACTAAACATCTGACACAAATGATTGGTGAAAGAAAGTTTTATTTTCTGATGAGAATTTTCTTTTTACCTTAAACCTTAACAATAACCACAACCCTCTGTGAATCACTACCTTATCATGGTGGAGGGGTTTATGTGTCCCAGAGATCCCAGGTGCTGTGTTCTCGGGGTTTTTTCCTGCTGGTAGGGTCTAACATGGCAAATTGGGCCTGGGTGAGGGACCAGAGAAAGAGTGAAGACCCCTTTGAGTAGAACATTGAGGAAACCTTCCCCTTGCCTTGGATAGGTTTACTGGGGCCCTGCCCAGGAGCCAGACCCAGGGAGAGTACCCAAGGGTGACTGTCAGTTGGGCACAGCCCAAAAAAGGAACATGGGCCCATGCTCCAGCAGTCCCATTACCTGCAGGAGGCACTGTAGGGGTCGGGTGCATTTTGTGTCAGGCGGCGGCCAGGAGTGGAGGCCAAATGATTCTTGGTTACCAAGACAAGCAAATGAGACATGGAATGTCACCTCTTTGATATGGAAGGAGCCAGAGTAAGTGCATTAGGTTAAGAGTTACGGCTAGATATGATCTGGCGCACCTCAACACATCACTTGGGCTCTGGAACCAGTCTCATGAAGAGTCGCTGGACTCTGTCTCGGTCTGGAGTTGCCCTTGGCAAAGGCAGCAAGCTTGGTTGGGTATCCTAGTATGCCCTTGGCTTGCTGACGTTATGTTGGGGTTTCTCCTAGTGGATGAGAGAGTTTTGTTCCTCAAGCCTTTGGGTTGGGAAATAGGTTCTGACTGTTATCTGCGCTTATGTACTGAGTGACTGTTCAGAGTACCCAGTCTTCTTTGAGACTCTGAGGGTGTGCTCCTTATGGTGCTCCACCTGGAAACCTATTGACCTACTGGGAAACTTCAGCACTCATGTCGGCAACGACAGTGAGACCTGGAGGAGCATGATTAGGAGGAACTGCCTCCCGGATATGAAACCGAGCAGTGTTTTGTTTTTTGATCTCTGTGCAAACCCCAATTTGACCATAACACCAAGTTTAAACATAAAAGTGTCCAAAGTGCAGGAGGCACCAGGACTCATTTTGGACGAGAACCAGGATGGATTTTGTAATCGTATCACCAAAATTGCGGCCATGATCTGGACACTTGGGTAAACAGAGGGGCTGAACTGTCAACTGATCACCACCTGGTGGTGAGTTAGATAACGTGTTGGGAAGGATGCTGGAGAGACCTGGTGCAACTAAACGTATAGTGAGGGTACGCTGGGAATGCCTGGCAGATGCCCCACTCCACAAAATCTTCAGCACACACCTCCGACAGAGTTTTAACAGCATTAACAGCATAGATTAACATTAGTATGAGTCAAAGATTTTATCCAGTATATCCAGTGGCATAATTAATTTTTTTATGTTTTAACCCTCTGGGGTCGCCGGACGCGCCGCCGCGTCAAAATCACATGACCAATTTAAGACGACACAGCTACAAGATGCAGCGAGTCAGAGTCTCCATTCCAGCTTGGGTCGAAAGTGTGGACTTTAAACTATATACCAGTTTTTGAATTGTGTCGATAGGCCACGTAAAACCAGAGTTTTGATAAAAAATACACGCGATGTTTTTTTCTGAACAAAACGAAGAACGGTAAAAACGGCATTTTCTACAGACAGCGCTAGCAAACACTCTCTGCTTGCGAGTGAAAAGAGAAAAAGAAAAAACACCCCTTCCCTATTGGTGTTAGTGTTTACCATGTCAGCCAATCAAAAAAAATGATATGGCAACATGTGACATTTGGTTGTTTAGGGACAAGGGGAAGTTTTTAGGAGTGACACCCGCGACGGAAAGCGGGCGAGCGAAAGAAGGAGAGAGAGCAAGTTTTCATATCTGAGACATTAGTGATGTTTAGCGTGTTTGGAGGCTTTAGTTAGTGTGTTGTGTAGTTATTGTTTTGTATTGTGTGTCAGTTAGACTGCTGAATTTCATGTTTTCTGCAAAAAAAGCCGTCAAAGGTGGATTCCAGTGTAAACACTGTTCCCACATGGAAAACTGGACTGACGCACCTCCTGCAGTCAGACCTGCAGGGTTTAGGCCTGTGCTGTTCTCCTCTGTCTTATACTGAACACAAACTACATTTTTTGGACTGGCACAAATAATTTGTGTGCCTTCTTATTTGATGCAGAGCACCCGATTGTTCTGTAAATAGATTGAAATGGTTATATAAAAAACGCCTGAGGCCTTGGCTGCATTTTTAGGTAAATAGTACCATGCAACTTTGTTGTTTGCAAAACTTGTGCATAATTTTTAGAAATGTACAATTTCTATTTGCATTTCAAGTTATGAAAATGATTCGTTAAACATGTTTGTGGGTTTTACAGTAAAAAACATGATTTTTTTCTACTCGGATTTTTTATTTTTTGTCTGGATTTAGATCAACTGTGCTAATATAGTTTGCCAAAATGAAAAAATAACTCAAATTTCAGATATTTGAGGTTGTGCTGAAAATAATGATACCAAACAAAGCAAGAAAAACATATTTTAAAGATGAAATATAGAGGTAAAATCAAAAGTAGTCAAAAACGGCCGATTATACCCTGGACCCCAGAGGGTTAAATGGACATCTTTTGCAATGATTGAATTCTGACCTTAGAATTCCCAATTTACAGTGTGGGCTTTCCACTCCAGCAGACAGAAGATTCACTCCTGATTCCTTGAGGCCATTATTATTCAGATCAAGCTCTCTCAGGATTGAGGACGGAGAGCTGAGAATTGAGGACAGAGCTTCACAGCTTCTCTCTGACAGGTTACAGCCACAGAGTCTGAAAAAAATGACCACCCCCCCAAACAAAAAAAATAAATACATAACTAAATAAATAAATAAATAATACTGGTGTCAAAGTGTATTCATAAAAATAACATATCAATCTTGTTTCAGGACTGGCTGGTATTATTATTACTGTGACTTGTACTGAAATACTGAAAACACAAACACATATCGATAAAGTTAGCTTAAGTACCTATAAGTCTATAATTCTTATTGGCTATTTTTCACTTGCTCTGACTGACCTGAGAATTTCCAGTTTACAGTTTGGACTCTTCACTCCAGCACACAAAATATTCACTCCTGCATCCTGTAGATTGTTATTACTCAGGTCCAGCTCTTGTATACTGGAGGACTGAGAGCTGAGAACTGAGGACAGAGCTTCACAGCTTCTCTCTGAAAGGTTACAGCCACTCAGCCTGAAAAAAAGAAAGAAAAGCATATTCATGGTGAAAATGGTGAATATTAATTTCTTATCTTTTTTCTTAACTAGCAAAAATAGAACAGATTAAACTCCTGGATCAAACCATGAAATTATCACATAGTTTCCACAGTTGCTGCCAGAAAGCCACCAAAAGCAGATAGCAGTGTAACCTTTGTCTCAAGGTGGAAAACAGGAGTGATAAAACCCACTGTCAGGCCTGCAGGTATCAGATGTGATGCCCTCCTCTCTCTTATACTGGACAGAAAGTATTCTTTTGAAGTGGCACAAGTAATTTATGTAGCATCTTATTTGATGCAGAACAGCTGGTTTTTCAGTAAATAGTTTTATATTGTTGTAAAAAAAAAACAAAAAGGAAAAAACTTATTTTATAAGTTTATTATACAACATATTTTCAATTTAATTCAATTTTATTTATATAGTGCCAAATCACAACAAAATTCGCCTCAAGGTGCTTTATATTGTACAGTAGATCCTACAATAATAGATACACAGAAAAACCCAACAATCATATGACCTCCTATGAACAAACTCTTTGGCGACAGTGGGAAGGAAAAACTCCCTTTTAACAGGCAGAACCAGGCTCAGGGAGGGGCGGCCATCTGCTGCGACCGGTTGGGGTGAGAGAAGGAAAAAGGATAAAAAGATGCTGTGGAAGAGAGACAGAGATGAAACACAGATACGATTCAATGCAGAGAGGTCGACTAACATATAGTGAGTGAGAAAGGTGACTGGAAAGGAAAAGCTCAATGCATCATGAGGCTTCCCCAGCAGCCTACATCTATTGCAGCATGACTAAGAAGGGATTCAGGGTCACCTAGCCCAGCCCTAACTATATGCCTTAGTGAAAAGGAAAGTTTTAAGCCTAATCTTAAAAGTAGAGATAGTGTCGGTCTCCGGAATCCAAACTGGAAGCTGGCTCCACAGAAGAACTAGTTTTTCAGCGTCACTCTGAGACAGGATACTTCTAATTTTAGAGATGTTGCACAAATGGAAGAAAGCAGTCTTACATATTTGTTTAATATGTGCATTGAAGGACATGACTTCAAGGCTCCTCACAGTGTTACTTGAGGCCAAGGTAATAGTGATGTGTCGGTCGCGAACGAAACGGCTCTTAGAGCCGGATCTTTGACGTGAACGACGCGAGCCTGCTCCTTATCGCGAGCCATGTTTTTTTTTTTCCTTTTTCTCACCCTTTTTTCCGCTTCACTCCACATGCGAGCCTTGTGCGTTGTGCTGGGAAGAGGGGGAGGGGCAGTAGTTACACTTGCAGTAGCAGAGGAACAGAGCGGGAGGGAGAGACAGAGAAAGAGAGCCAGGGACAACAACGTCACATTAGAAAGGTATAGTAATCATCCACAACTATTTTCAGTTGCAGATGATAAAGGATTCATAAAGTTTATTCATGCAGGCCTATATGACAGAGAATATGCATCTTCTTTTTGTTTTCATATTTTAATAATAATAATACATTTATTTTATTTATACATATATTTTAATTTATATTTAATTGTGTTGTGGTTTGCAGTGTTTTGTGTTGTTCCACTTTACATTTGTTTAAAAGGAAAAAGCTGAAAATATAAATAGTTAAAAGTTGAAATGTGAATAGTTGGTTTTGTATTATATGATTTATTTATTACATTTTATGTTGAGTGAACAAATAAAAGTATATTTACGGTGGCCCCTAGAGACAAAGCACATACAAACTTCAAAACACGTATGAACTCCATAGCATGTACAAACTCTAGGTGCGGTGTTGAGCTTTTGTTACCCATTCGCTACCCATTCCAGCAAGTACCAATGTCGGTAGCAACAGGTAAATGAAAATATTTTAAAAATTATTTGAATATATATTAGCGCTTGTGTATAAATACACAAACAATACACACATGCTTTCAATTGTGTAATTTAAGTGATCTAGGTAGCTCTGTTTTTGAAGTTAAGTTAACGCTACAAATGTGTTTTGGAGTTTGTACCTGCTTTGTCTCAAGGGGCCACCGCATATATTTATATATAAACATATATAAATAAAACCACTTTTTTACATTAGTAATTCCTTTTGTGCATAATTTTATATTATTGTTAATAATAAATTAATTAAAGCAACAAAACAACCCGAAGAGCCGGTTCAGAGCCGAAAGAGCCGGCTCTTTTTAGTGAGCCAGGCCGAAAGAGCCGGTTCTCTAAAAAGAGCCGGAAATCCCATCACTACAAGGTAATGCCATCCAGAGTAAGAATTTGATTAGATACCATATTTTTAAGATTTTGAGGGCCGAGCACAAATAACGCAATTTAATCTGAATTAAGAAGCAGAAAGTTAGTGGCCATCCAGGTCTTTATATCTTTAAGACAGTTTAAGTAATTGGTGTGTGCTATCTGGCTTCAGGGATAGATAGAGCTGCGTGTCATCTGCATAGCAGGGAAAATGTATGCTATCTCTTCTGATGATACTGCCTAAGCGAAGCATTTATAATGTAAACAGAATTGGTCCTATCACTGAACCCTGTGGAACACCATACTTGATCTTAGTGTGTGAAGATGACTCTCCACTGACATGAAGAAATTGGAGCCAATTAGATAGATATGACACAAACCACTGCAGTGCAGAACCAGTAATACCTACAGCATGTTCTAATTGCTCTAATAGGATATTATGGTCGACACTATCGAACACTGCACTGAGGTCTAGCAGGAAAAGCACAGAGATGAGTCCACTGTCAGAGGCCATAAGAAGATCATTTGTAACCTTCACTAACGCTGTTTCTGTGCTGTGATGAGCTCTGAAACCTGACTGAAACTCTTCAAATAAGCCATTCCTCTGCAGATGATCTGTTAACTGTTTGACAACTACTCTTTCAAGGATGTTTGATATGAAAGGAAGGTTGGAGATTGGCCTATAATTAGCTAAGACTATTGGGTCTAGAGATGGCTTTTTAAGTAAAGGTTTAACTACAGCCAGCTTGAAGGCCTGTGGTACATAGCCGATTATTAGAGATACGTTGGTCATATTTAAGATTGAAGCATTAATTAATGGCAGGACGTCATTGAACATTTTTGTAATTGTTGAAGTTAACTCGGGAAGATCTATTGAAGTAAAAGAAAAAGAGTCTAAATGAATGATAACAATTTTATTTGTTTAGAAGTTCAAAAATTTATTAGTAGTTAACGCTTAAGGAATGGTTGGCTCAACAGTTATCTGGCTTTTTGTTAGCCTGGCTACAGTGCTGAAGAGAAACCTAGGGTTGTCCTTATTTTCTTCAACCAGTGATGAATAGTAAGATGTTCTGGCTTTGCAGAGGGCTTTCTTATAAAGCAACAAACTATTTCTCCAGGCTAAATGGCTAAATTTCCTCTCCAGCTTATGAGTTATCTACTTTAGGCTACGTGTTTGAGAATTATACCATGGAGTCAGGTACTTCTAGTTTGAGGCCTTATCTTTTACAGCAGCTACAGTATCAAGAGTCATACGTAATTAGGAGGTACAATTATTAACAAGATTATACACCTCTGTTGGAGTAGTGTTCAGGCAACTGCTCTGCTCTGTGTTGGTACAGGGTATTGAGGATGATAACAGAGGGTGGATTATATTGTCAAACATATTACACATAATACATTATATTCTTAGTTACATCGCTTTCAGAAAGACATCTACTGTGATAAAGTCTACTCTCCACTGCAGTGTAATCAATTACTGTAAATGTTACTAGGAAATGATCAGAATGATCAGGCAGGAGAGACCAAGTTTCCTCCAGAAGGTTTGCCAAATATCTATGAAGCCCACAATGTTTTTTAGACACCAGTCAGACAGCCAGCAATTTAAGGAGAACATGTGGGTTGGTGGACTGGTGGTTCTTGGTGTCTGGGGCTGGGCGCTCAGGTATGCACCAGCTCACTCCCGGTGGCTACTTGGCGGGGCCTGGTGCCTGTCGCTCGGTCAGGCCTCTTCCGGGGCAAAAGGGGGCCCTCGGGCCTCCGGCCTCGGGGCCTGCAACTCGGTTCACTCTGGCACAGCTGGCTGCCGGCAGAGCCGGCGGGCACGCCAGTGCAGCCCCCTCTGGCTTCTGCTCCGTGGCTACTGGGTGACCCCCTCGTCTGGGGATCTCCTCAGCCCTTCCCAGGAGGGTGGCACGGATGCCCCTCCGGTGGTACTCCTTGGGCTCTCGCACTCTGGGGCCTCTGGATGTCTGGAGCCTGGATCTCCTCCATGCCTACTTCATGCCCTGGGGGACGGGGCTATGGGCCTCCACACCCTCTAGCAGACCGTTACATGGGGATACCTTTTGTATACAACCGCGTTGATCCACACAGGTGTGCACACGGGTGTTCACTGTTCGTAGACATAAACTACACCTTTCTTAGCTGCTACTTCAAAGCACATTGTGCACTGTCTGTCCTGCGTGCTGCACAACAACTTTCAATATTTAGTATTTACTGCTGTTCACACTTAGCTAGATTAACATGATGGTGTTGTGTTTAGTATGTTGCTTTGTTGTTGTTGTTGTTGTTGTTTTTGCTTGTTTTCTCTTCTTTTTCTCTCAACAGGTGATCCAGGAGTTTTTTTTTTCTCTTTGTCTTTGTAAGTGCCCTTTCTCACTGTCCCTTTTCCCTTCTGTTTTTCTTTTCCTTCCTCTGTTTCTTTCTCCCTTTCCTATCCCCCAATCATATCTGTCCCATCTGTAACAACTGAAAATAAAATAAATAATAACAACAAAGTTTGATCAAATGGACCAATACGGCAACACCATGATGATCCATTTGGCAAAATAAATCCATTTCGTAGCCTTGTTGGTCTTCAGACAACAATTCTGACGGCTAAAGAACCAAATGGGACAGACCAAAAAAAAAAAAAAAAGGAGAACATGTGGCTAAACGTGTCGATCGTGGTCTGATTGGGAAGGGGACCAGAGAAAACTACAGAGTCCAACATTGTTTTGGCAAAGTTACACACCAATTCAATATTGATTTTACTGAGCTCTGATTGGCGAAGTCGTAATACCAAAAAGTGGATTCTGTTCTTCTAGTTGCAATGTTTTTCAATTCGAGAAATATCTTTTAAATCATCCAAGTGACTTTTTAAGTCTCAGCTGACTAAAGGGTTCCCCAACCTTATGAACAGTACATTTGGATAATGACTGAAACTAGCACCACTATGGATGACACTGGGGAATTAACTCACTAATACAAATATATATATATATACATATAGAGCTTGGAATTAAGTGTTGGCATAATGTTTTATATCTTTTTTTAACTGATAAATCATTTTAAATGTACATTTATTAAATACCTAGATGAAGACAACATATCTTGGAATTTAATTTAGGTTTAATTATGTGTTCCATCATTGTACATTTAACTTTGCAAGAAAAAAGTAGAAATATTTTTGAACTTTGTACGTAGTGAACTTTGTAATTTGTGAAACTATCACTGGCAAAAACTGGAGAAAAAGCTTTTGGAAGGATCCAATAGAAATTATATGTGAGTTATTGCATAAACATGTGTTGATAACCTAAATCTTAAAAGTTTCCATAAGAAGTTAATCCAAGTTTAATTATCTCAGGATTTAAAAAGGATTTAAAACTGTGATGGCTGAAATAGATTAGTAATTAATCAGTTAATATTGCCTGTTATTACTAGTATTACTGTTTATTATTATTATTATTATTATTATTATTATTATTATTATTTTAAAAGTAACGACACAAGTAAATATTACTTACAGAGCTTTGTTTGAGGCTTTGACCACTGGCAGCAGCCTCAGAAGAGCCTCCTCTGATGCAGAGTATTTTTTCAGGTCAAACACATCCAGATCTTTTTCTGATGACAGTAAGATGAAGACCAGAGCTGACCACTGAGCAGGAGAAAGTTTATCTGTGGAAAGACTTCCTGATCTCAGGGACTGTTGGATCTCCTCCACTAGAGAACAATCATTCAGTTCATTCAGACAGTGGAACAGATTGATGCTTTTTTCTGCAGACAGATTCTCACTGAGGTTCTCCTTGATGTACTGAACTGTTTCCTGATTGGTCTGCGAGTTACTTCCTGTCTGTGTTAGCAGGCCTTTTAAGAGTGTCTGATTGGTCTCCAGTGAAAGACCCAGGAGGAAGCGGAGGAACAAGTCCAGGTGTCCATTTGGACTCTGTAAGGCCTTGTTCACAGCACTTTGATGGAGAGACTCTAGGTTTGGTATACCAATTAATCTAAACCACCAGGAGGTTGTCTGTTGTTCTTCCAGCAGATTGAGTCCAGAGTTGATGAAGGTCAGATGGACATGAAGAGCAGCCAGAAACTCCTGAACACTCAGATGGATGAAGCAGAACACCTTGTCCTGGTACAGTCCTCTCTCCTCTTTAAAGATCTGTGTGAACACTCCTGAGTACACTGAGGCTGCTCTGATATCGATGCCACACTCTGTCAGGTCTGATTCATAGAAGATCAGGTTTCCTTTCTGCAGCTGATCAAAAGCCAGTTTTCCCAGAGACTCAATCATCTTCCTGCTCTCTGGACTCCAGTGTGGATCTGTCTCAGCTCCCCCATCATACTTGACCTTCTTCACTTTGGCCTGAACAACCAGGAAGTGGATGTACATCTCAGTCAGGGTCTTGGGCAGCTGTCCTCCCTCTCTGGTTTCCAGCACATCCTCCAGAACTGTAGCAATGATCCAGCAGAAGACTGGGATGTGACACATGATGTGGAGGCTTCGTGATGTCTTGATGTGGGAGATGATCCTGCTGGACTGCTCCTCATCTCTGAATCTCTTCTTGAAGTACTCCTCCTTCTGTGGGTCAGTGAACCCTCTGACCTCTGTCACCATGCCAACACAGTCAGCAGGGATCTGATTGGCTGCTGCAGGTCGTGTGGTTATCCAGAGGTGAGCAGAGGGAAGCAGTTTCCCCCTGATGAGGTTTATCAGCAGCACATCCACTGAGGTGGACTTTCTGGGGTCAGTTAGGATTGTAGTTTTGTGGAAGTCCAGAGGAAGTCGACACTCATCCAGACCATCAAAGATGAACACGACCTGGAAGTCTTCAAAGCTGCAGATTCCTGCTTCTTTGGTTTCAGTAAAGAAGTGATGAACAAGTTCCACCAAGCTAAACTTTTCCTCTTTCAGCACATTCAGCTCTCTGAAAGTGAGTGGAAATATGAACTGGATGTCCTGGTTGGCTTTGTCTTCAGCCCAGTCCAGGGTGTATTTCTGTGTTAAGACTGTTTTCCCAATGCCAGCCACTCCCTTTGTCAGCACTGTTCTGATTGGTTCATCTCTTCCAGGAGAGGCTTTAAAGATGTCTTCTTGTCTGATTGTTGTTTCTGGTCTGGCTGGTTTCCTGGATGCTGTTTCAATCTGTCTGACCTCATGTTCATCATTGACCTCTGCAGTCCCTCCCTCTGTGATGTAGAGCTCTGTGTAGATCTGATTCAGAAGGGTTGGGTTTCCTGCTTTAGTGATCCCCTCAAACACACACTGGAACTTCTTCTTCAGGGTGGATTTAAGGTTACAATAACAAACTCCAGCAACATGTTCTGAATGAAGAAAGATTATCAAAAAACATTTTATAAAGTCAATATGAGAACATTTTTTAATATATGCTGGTCTGTTTCTTACTGCTCTGCAGATGGTCAGCCAGCTCCTCCTGCTTCATTCTCCTGAGGAAGTCCAGCATGATCTTCACAAATGCCTCTCTGCTGCTCTTCCACTGCTCATCATTCTCCATCTGACTCTCTAAGCAGTCTGGGTAATCTGGACTCAGAACCTTCTGGATCTTCTTCAGCTCGTCTTTCACAAAAGTGATGATGTTGTCCTCCAGCAGCTGGAAGAGAATACTTTATGAATGAGCCAATCAGACTGAAATCACAGAGCCAAACATTAGATCTATGTTGGACACACTGACTATCCACTGGTCTACAAAGAGCAGCATGGAGAAAACTTTGACAGAATAGATGTAACAGTAGTTGTTGTACATGTACAGACCATAAATATGGAGTCCAGCTGTGTTTGAAGCTGCTGGGCAGACTGATCTCTGGGAACCTCTGAGCTCTGCTGGTCCACTCTGTGGAGGAATCATGAAGAATTAGATCAAGCACAGGATAAAGATCCAGTAGTTTTTCTTCAAATAACTTTATCTGAATCAACTTTGTCAAGTTTTAAACTCTCAGATTGTGAAAATATCAGGCATTTTTATTCTGTTGTCCTTGAATGTTGTTTCCCTGGTGATGTAAGGGTGATGCTGGTTTTAGACTACATTCAACTGAAAAATTCACTCACAGGAAGGTAACACTGTGATAAACCTCAATGACTCTCCTCAATGATCACAGAGAAGAACTAGTATTCAAATAGTATTTAAAAATAGTACGTAACCCTTGTGCAGTCCAACAATTTTGCACCCTTTCAGCACCGTCGTGGTCAAAATTGTACACGTGTCATAGATTGATTATTAGTTGAAGTTCATAATGGAGAAAACACCTATGGTTAAAAGTTACTCAATTGATTTAAAAAATGTAAATGTATAAATAAGGGTAAAAGAAGTCCCACCAAAGAGATGTAATGTAGCTCAGGCTAAAACAGTTAAAAGAGTTCATGACTTTGTTCAACCGGATAACAATCCTTAATGTGACTACAACCTGTGTAAAATTCAATCTGTGATCTAGTTGTCGATCCTGTATGGTGTTATTTTTGTGCCACTATTCTGAGTGCATGTAGAAAAAAAACCCATTTGAGCGCAGGTAAAATAAAAAACAGTTTGCGGGGGTAAGTGTTAAATTTTGAGGAGAAATTTATTTTGAGCGAAGAAAAGCTCAATTTGAGTAACCAAAACTCATTCCTGCGTGCAAAAACATTTATTTCAGTGTTTGCTATTATCCATACACACACACAATAGCAACACCTCTTGCTCAGTTTTTGCATTTGCGCTCGCTCGCAATGTGTTGCTTGGGCTCTTATCATTTCTGCCCTTGCGCGCTCAACTCTTTCTGGACATCGTTATATTTGTGCCACAAAACCAACCAATTACAGACTTGGAAGCAAAAAAATATGATTGGCTGTTTTTGTCTCCAATCAGTTGAAATGACGAAATACAATATCCCAGAATCCATTTCATCCAAAACTCAAACGAGGCAGTGGCGGAGGAACACAGAGTGGCGGAGTTTGAAATATTAGTCTTTCTGGGTCACAAAATATACTTTTAAGATATTTTCATCCGAGAATGGTGCTGTGTAAACTTCAAATATCATCAAAAGGAGAGGAAAGGGCGAGGAGGAGATGGCTTGCCGAGCACACTGGCGCTATCTTGTCCACTGGGTAAGGGTTAATGGCCACTGCTCTGAGTTCTTCTCTTTAGGCCGTGGCACTAGGTAGGGTGAAGTGTTATTGCCATCCTTATTTGCTCTTACAGTTTTTTTCAGTCGCTAACAAGCATTTGTCCAAACAGTTGTCACATTTGCAAAACTCTAAACACAATTAGCACAGCATCGGTCTGTTGTGGCCATACCATTCACACATTTCATGTCGCGTTCACCAATATGCAGTCAGTGAACACATTTCCACAATGCTTACATTTTCTTAACAGACAAGTTATACCTCCCAACAAAATTATGGACTGTGTTTGTAGTATTTACGAATGTTAACACACAACATCCCACAATAGCAAAAACAATATTCCAAACCTTAGATACAGTATAAAAACCTCTGCTTCTGCAATGATATCAGTACAAAAACAATATCAATATCAAAAATATATCTCAGCTGATAATAAAAAAACAATTGAATTATTGACACACAGCTGATTTATGTTGGGTAAATTGGGCCAACCACGGCTTATTCCATTCTGGCTTAGACTCAGTGGGGTTTATAAAGCAAGACCTTGAGGAGTGATGTTTTTGGAAACAAAAAAAAGACAAACACTGTAATGTCTGGTCGAGGAAGAGTAAGAGCAAGGGGCCCAGGGAGAAGAGCAGGCCCAAGGAGAGGGCAAGGTAGAGGTGTAAGAATGCGTGGTGGTGGCATTCCAAGGGCTGCAAGAACAGTAGTCAGTGATGAAATTCGTGCCACTATCATTGACCATGTAATCAACCATGGTCTTTCACTAAGAGAGGCTGGTGAAAGAGTGCAGCCCAATTTGAGGCGGTCAACGGTTGCCTCCATTATACGCATCTTTCAACAAGCTAACAGGTAAGTATTGCACTTTACATGGATTGTTTCTATTCTCACTTGACATGTCAATATGGTCATACAGTAATGCATATGTTGAATGTTTTGTCTTTCTAAAGAATGCAACGTCTTCCACCCTCTGGGGGAAGAGGAAAGCTCTTCAGTAATGATCAGGAGCTTGCCATTGTAGAAATGGTTGCTGCAAATAATGCAATAAAACTGCGTGAAATTCAAACTAGAATTGTGGCGGACCATGAGATATTTGACAATATCGATAGAATCAGCCTCACAACCATTACGCGGACATTGTCCAAACACAGAGTGCGGATGAAGCAGCTCTACACTGTTCCCTTTGAGAGGAACAGTGAGAGGGTCAAGGAGCTACGACGACAATATGTCCAGGTATAGTGTATATTCAATCCAATGTCCAGTTCTATAAGCTTTGCACTTTGCAAGTAGGTAACCTACACAATACTAGGTTACAGTACAGTATGGTATACAGTAATAACATGACTTACATAAACTTTGTTTCAGAGAGTTATGGAATTGGAGGCCAACCAGGCCCCTCATGAGTTCATATACATCGATGAGGCAGGATTCAATCTGGCCAAAAGGCGTCGACGTAGACGAAATGTAATTGGAAAAAGGGCCACAGTTGATGTGCCAGGACAGAGAGGGGCAAACATTACCATGTGTGCAGCAATTGCAAATGCAGGATTACTCCTTCACAGATGTCAGGTTGGACCCTATAATACAGAGCGCTTGCTTGCCTTTCTCAGTGATCTCCACCAGCACCTGGTTTCAGAGCAGGGTCAGGAGGGTGAAAACATGAGGACCTTTGTAATTACCTGGGACAATGTGGCTTTCCATCACTCGCAAGCAATAACAACATGGTTTGAAGTCCACCCAAGACTGGTAAGTCTCTTCCTTCCACCCTATTCACCTTTCCTCAACCCCATAGAGGAGTTCTTTTCTGCATGGAGGTGGAAGGTTTATGACCATCAGCCACATGACCAGATGTCCCTCCTTGAAGCCATGGATGCTCCAGGGACATCACAGTTGACGATTGCCAAGGGTGGATCCGACATACCAGGCGGTTTTATCCCAGTTGCATCGACTTGGATAACATCAGATGTGATGTTGATGAAAACATGTGGCCTAACCCTGAAGATCGCAGAGATTAGATGCAAATTTTTTGCCTTTTTTTAGCCCCCCTCCCCCTCCCCCCTTTTTATCTTGGCTTTTTGCTGTTGTTTTTTTGTTCAGAATGCTCTTGTGTGTTTCATGGATATTTTGTTCACTGTGAGCAATACTGTAAAACTTTCTCTGTCCTATCATACCGTGTTTCTACTGTACCTCCTGTAGTAAACAGTAAAGAAACAAAAACTTGTTTGCTTTTTACTGGAATGCTTTTGTGAACATTACTGTACATGTGGACATACAGTTACCAACCAAGACATTTCTGGTGTCAAAATGGTGGATTGCATGTTTCGCATGCAAATACCTGTAACACTGAAACATAAAAGTCTATGCAGTTTTTGTAATGTCAATAATAGCCAGTATTTTGAAACCTGGTGTACTTTGATTGACTGCATGTACCTTGTGAAGTGAAAACAAGTGTTATTCTTTGACAGACTAATTTCATTTTGAGTCAGATTTATAGTGTTTTTGTACAGTTAGTGTGTGCATTTCTATTTTGAAATGAAGAGTTAGTATATATTTAACAAAATGTATTTTTGAGAAGAAAATTATCCATTTGGCCAATTGTGTTTTGTAGGTGTGAGTCTGTGTTAAGAGTTTAGAAAAAGTATCTGAAGTATGGGTAGGCGCTTGTTAGCGACTGGAAAAAACTGTAATATTGAACTGTTAGCTGATCAGATCCAACTCTTTCATACAAGGAATTAGAGATGAAACCAATACAGAACATAAGTGTTCACTTTTCGCAGATGATATTTTGCTATTTTCAGAGAAGCCGGTCACCTCCGTCCCAGCTCTTTTGAGTAACCTTAAAGATTATGGTACAGTGTCAGGAATAAAATAAATACAAACAAATCTGAGGTGTTAATGATTGTTGGGAGCTGGCCCACACAGTTGGATCATCTTGTATCTTTTAGACACTCTAAACAGGGTTTCAGATACTTATCACCAATGTTCCCTCTAATTTTTCATGTGTCTGAGCGAACACACAAACTCCCTGAGCGATCCCTTGGACCACTGTGAGCGACATCAGACGTGTGCACTGTGGTCACGCCAGCATCTAATCCATCCAAGCTACAAGTTAAAATAATCAAATTACAGCATTTATATTTATGTTAGACTACTTTTAAACTGCTTTAGCCCACTTACAATAAAAATGTAAAAAAATCTATCCATTAACCTATGTAGTATGTTAACACTATTGGAAGTAAAAATAACTTAAACTCCAATTTCGAAAAACACAACTTTCTTTTTTCTTTTTCATAAAGCTCTGACTTGTATTATGAGTATGAGTCTGTGGTCTGGGAGAGAGTCCTGTAACTCTCTGTCTGCAAAATACAGTATATAATGACCAGTGTTGGGCAATTAATTATATAGTTGCTCCTCAAAAAAGTAACTCAGTTTGGCAAACAACAAAGGTTTTTGCAGCTATCATTTTTTAAATGCAGCCAATGCATTTTTAGATGAACATTTCGAGCTATTTACAGAACAATCACCTGTTCTGCATCAAATCTGATGCCACACAAATTATTTGTGCCACTCCAGAAAATAATTTCTGTCCACTATGAGATAAAGGAGAACAACAGCCTGATACCTGCAGGCCTGACAACAGGAGATGTATCACTCCTGTAACACCTGTAACATTCAGCAGTCGCCTCATTGTTCTGACACACACAACAAAACTATTGACTACACTACACACTAACTACACAAGATTTGTGCTAAACGTCTCAAATTTCTCACATCTCAAAACACCGCCGTCACTCCTAAAACTTCCTCCCGTTTCTTAAAAACTAGATGCCACGTTGCCATACCAATTTTTGATTAGTCGACATGGTACTTTTTTGGACGAATAGGAAAGAGAGAGGCGGGGAGGGGGGGTTGTTTTTGCTCACATGTGGAGAGTGCTTTCTAGCCTTTTTTAAAAAAAATAAAACACAGTTTTTTACAATTTTTTCCAGCAGGAAATATAAACAACAATAGTATCCAGGAAGAAAACCAAACATTGCAGATATTTTTATCCTAACTCTGGTTTTACGTGGCCTATCAACACAATTTAAAAACTGGTATAAAGTCCACACTTTTTCAGTCAATTGTTCCGTCTGTCCTGCTCACATCTCCAATGGTTGTACACGTTGTCATTAACCTGGCTTCACTCCACATCAGCCACGCTGCTTTGCTCGCTAAAACACCGGTGTCGGCACATAAGGACGCCGTCATAGCCTGTCAACGACTGGATTGGCTGCGTATATACGAATGTGAATCGCATTATTGGCTAGACTATGGGATAAGGTGGCATCGTTCTAATCCCATACGGGAGCAGCCAGTCATGTACTGACTAACACTGCAAAACAAAATTGTTAAAGTATTAATTTTAATTTCAATTCAGTTTTCTGTGCGCAACGCAGATTTTCCGTGCGCAGAGACCGTGCCAGCAGTGCGCAATTGCGCACGTGCGCAGCTTAGAGGGAACATTGCTTATCATGTAATCATTACTCCATAAACCAATCAGTTCTCAATTATGATCAGTTATTCAAGGAGATTAAGGGGGACTTGGACAGATGCAACCTACTTCCACTCACTCTTATGGGGAGGATCAAATGTATATGGATGAATGTTTTTCCACGCCTATTATTCTGATTTCAGAACATACCCATTCTGATCCTAGAGTCTGCATTCAAATTATTAGAAAGCATTACATCTAATTTTATCTGGCAGAATTAACGACCAAGGGTCAGACTCAAAATGTTAATGTCTGGAAAAGAAAAAGGGGGCCCCAAACTGCCAAGCTTCAGAATTAACTGCTGGGCAGCTCAATTAAAATCAACGTCTGCCTGGATTATTCATGGTTCAGAAATGCGGTGGGTATCTATGGAAGAGTATTTATTACCAGGTATCTCCCTTCGGTGTCTCCCATTTCTCAACCCACAATCACAGAAAAAAAATGAAAATAACTAACCCATGGGTCAAAGGAGCTTGCAAAGAAAAGAGTCTGGACTTCTTTAAGTTGCTTGAAGACGTTTCACCTCTCATCCTTCTTCAGTTCTAAGGTCAAATGGTGGGGAGTCCCAGATTTAAACCTAGTGGGAGTATCCCCCCAAAGATGGACAAAACGATCCCCTGATGATCCTCTAATCGCCTGAGCCAAGGTGTGAAATTGGGTGTGGGTCGTAATCAGCCAGGGTTTCGGGTGAGCTCATTGTGAAACCTGGCCCCACCTTATCATGCGAATTCCTGAGGTCAGATGGCCCAGGATGAGTGTGTGTTAAGGTGTCTG
The DNA here is from genome assembly GCF_036321145.2 of Pelmatolapia mariae. Classification (NCBI taxonomy): domain Eukaryota; kingdom Metazoa; phylum Chordata; class Actinopteri; order Cichliformes; family Cichlidae; genus Pelmatolapia; species Pelmatolapia mariae. The sequence goes on from NC_086229.1 coordinate 26,656,805, forward strand.
GGGAGGGAACTCAAATCACAATGGGCATTCACCAGAAATCTCCCCAGTGGACTTTATAATGTAGCTTAGTTTCCAAATCAGCACAATTCGGATAAATCAACAGGATGTGCCTACCTTTGTATTTCACGGGCCTGCTCAGTCCACTTGGTTGTCCATCAACTTCACCACCACTGGACTCTGGATTTCTCAGTCAAAACACCCTCAAAGACACCACATCCGGAGTCACAGCACCAAAAACTGTCCTGATTCTTTAGTGTATGGTTGAGAACAAATAGCCAATACGCCAGAGAAGGCCAGTCAAAACAATGATTTATTGAACACATGCGTAGGGAGATTTAATTTATTTATTTAATTTATTTATTTAGGACAGTGCATGTTAATGAACATAAATGTAAAAGAATTACATGAATGCAAACATACCAGATTATAGCCAAGGGCTAGTTTCCATCTGTTGTCCATAAACAATTTTTTTTAAATAGACATAATAATTCATAAGAAAATTCTTAATTAATTCATAATAAAAACTCCATCAGCAAACTCACACATACACACCATTCCGTTGCCAGATAAAACATTAAAACTATACAACGTATACATGATCACGCACTTGATTTGTCCATAACCAGTTTTTAACCTGTCCCTTAAACAAATTGAAAATAGAGCATTCTCTAATGGATTGAGGAAGGCTGTTCCACAGATGGCCACCCTTGACAGAAAGGACGTTCTGCCCAAATGCTGTCTGTGGAGTATAAACAAGTCTGCTCGAGTGGTCCTGTCTGGGCTTTCTTTATGCCTAATGAACTGCTTTAGTGGTGGTGGAGCAAGGGAGTGTAAGACTTTATATATTAAACACACTCTTTTAAGTTTCACTAAGTTATTTAAGTTCAGTAATTTATGTTTTTTAACACATGACAGTTGTTGTGGGAAGTTGTTTTTTTGTCAAGTAGTTTTAAACTTCTTTTATAAATGTTTTCGATAGTTTTAAGTGTTGTTGGACAAGCAAGTTACCAGGACGTCAAAAAATAGTCCATTTGAGAGATCATCATTGAGTAAAAATACATTTTTACAACATTCATATTTAAATTATTACGTATATGAATAAAATTTCGATTATTAAATTTAAGTACCTGGGACACTTTATTTACGTGACTCTTAAAGGATAATGTTGGGTCTAGAATTACCCCAAGATATTTAAATTCTGGAGCTAATTCAAGCTCTACTCCATTCAGGAATATGTTTGACTGCTTCAAGTTTAAGGGGCGTTTTGAAAAATACATACAGACAGTTTTTGAGGGTTCAGCATTAGGCATGAGTCCTCCAGCCAGCAATGCATTAATGCTAAAGCAGCTGTAAGATTTTTTGCCACCTGCTGGACACTATTTGCTTGCGCATATGTAACTACACCATCCGCATACATTTGAGCAAATATAATTGGACAGACTTCAGGTAAGTTATTGATAAAAAGAGAGAACAATAAGGGCTCAAGAACAGATCCTTGAGGAACCCCTGTATCGTAGTCTAAATATGGAGATTTAACCCCGTCCAACATCACACACTGTTTCCTGTGTGAAAGATATGAGGTAAACCACTGAAGAGCCTGACTGGACCATTTACCATCTGGACAACAATATCTGATGGTTTACAGAGTCGAAAGCCTTCTTCAGGTCTAAAAATACAGCTTAAACACAAGGACTCTTGTCCAGCAAGCTCTTCAAGTTCTCCACTAACATACACAGGGCAGTATCTGTGGAGTGAAAGCCAAACTGCAATGAATGCAATGAGGGTTCTGTGTTTTCTAGGTGAGCAGTGAGGAATTTAACGACCCACTTCTCAGCTATTTTAGATACGACCGGGAGTATGCTTATGGGGCGATAATTAGCCATGTCAGTCTTCACACCTGGTTTGAAAATTTGTGTAACTGCAGCAATTTTCCAATCTGTTGGAACAATGGACTGTTCGAAAGACATATTCAAAACATGAGTTGTTGGACATACAAGCAAATCCATATGTTCCTTTAGGAAATTTGTGTTAATACCATATATATTAAGTGCTTTTGACTGTAATTAGCTTAGCAACTTCAGTGTCTGAAATATGAGTGATGGTGAACAAATTTTGACCAACATCATTCACATTATCAGAGCATACGACTGAGTCAAAGCTCTGACTGATCTCCATAACAGATGAAATAAAGAAAATGTTTAAGTTACTGGCAATAGATAGAGGCTCTCCAACATTTACATTAAGTTCAATTGTATTTTTAATTTAGTTTGAATGATAGCCAAGTCATTTATTTACGTGTTGCCAGATAATTTTACCATTACCTTTGGCTCTCTCAGTTATATTTATAAAAATTTTTTCTTTGGCCTGTCTCAAACTTCTTGTTACTTTGTTCCACATTGATGTAAATCTCTGTCTATCCAGAGTTAGACCTGTTTTCAGGAACTGTTTTAGTAATTGATTTCTTGTTTTCTGTCATGGTTACGGCTGTGTGGCAGGCAGGAATTACAGTAGACCCAAACGCAAACTCACGGGGACACGGGGATAAACTCAAAAAGCACAGCTTTATTGCTGGAAACACAGAACACAGGTTATAGAAAACTAAACTGCGAAAAACTAAATATAAAGCTCACCAGGAAACACAGGGAAAATCTCACACAGCATGAGGGAGAACGCAACACTGAACTGAGGGAGACGCGGACATAAATACACAGAGGGTAAATGAGGGAAGTGGGAGCACACGGGGAACACAGCTGACACAGATAATCGTAATGAGACAGGGCAGGGGTGAACACAACATGACGCATTGGGCGTTTATCAATATGCATACTTGTGCGTACTTGCGTTCTCGTGTACTCGTGATACGTCATCAGTCAGAGACCAAGTACTGTTCCAATTCGAAGTACGCATCACGCCGAGAACGCGAAAAAGTCCCGGATGTGTTCTCGATCCGCCCATTTTATCGAGCATGCATCGGTGTAGACTTGGGACAGCTATATATCCCAGAATGCATTTCGTCCAAAACTCAACAGCGGACTCCCGGCACATCGTCCCCCCCCCCCCCCCCCCTCCCCTCCCCGCCCGCTCGCGGTCTTCTCACTACTCAGGTTAAAGAAACCCCAGCAGCTGTCTATAGTATTGAGTGTCCACTAGAATAGAAATAAAAGCGTTCTAACATCTCACCTGCTTGTTTTTATTAAGGTATGTACACGTATGTACATATACACTATTTATATTAATAGAGGTTTCACTACTGAGGTTAAAAATGATATATAAGTCACTTAGATCACTTCTAAATGTTAATGTTTGGTTTATTTCAGTGTTTTATTTGTTCCTGAGTAAACCGGTTTGGCTGTGATTAAAGTTAAGCTTCATAACATGTTACTCACAGTTAAATTAGGAGGGGACGGCAGTAAAAACTCCGGACCTGTGACATCATCACGTACGCTGGTACAAATCACGAGTCCGTGCTTGCGTACTTGAGAATTGAGAGACGGCCCACGAGTCCGTGCTCGCGTTCTTGGCGGGTACGTACTCCCGTGCGTTCTCGGCGAGTACGTACTCACCGAGAACGCGAGTACGTACTCGCGTACTTGGGCATTGATAAACGGCCATACTGACGAGAGACTGTCAAAGTAAAACAGGAAGTACACAGAGGTTCACACAGGAGGAGAGAGAGCATGGACATAACGGAAAACATGGAATAAAACACAAGGAGGGGAAACAAGGGTTCACAGATACACAAAGGGGCACACAGGAGGTAACCACATAAGGAACATCTTAACTAAACCTAGGAACCAAGGCATAAATACAAAACATGAAAAGTAAGAATACTGGGCCAACATGGCCCAGGACCATGACATTTTCATTAGATTCTTGCACTCTTTGTTTAACCCTCTGGGGTCCAGGGTATAATTGGCCGTTTTTGAATACTTTTGATTTTACCTCTATATTTCACCTTAAAAATATGTTTTTCTTGCCTTGTTCGGTATCATTATTTTCAGCACAACCTCAAATATCTGAAATTTGAGTTATTTTTTTCATTTTGGTGTACTATATTAGCACAGTTGATCTAAATTCAGACAAAAATTCAAAATTCGAGTAGAAAAAAGTTATATTTTTTATTGTAAAACCCACAAACATGTTTAATGAATCATTTTCATAACTTGAAATGCAAATAGAAATTGTACATTTCTAAAAACTATGCACAAGTTTTGCAAACAACAAAGTTATATGGTACTATTTACCTAAAAATGCAGCCAAGGCCTCAGGCGTTTTTTTATATGACCATTTAAATCTATTTACAGAACAATCAGGTGTTCTGCATCAAATAAGAAGGCACACAAATTATTTGTGCCAGTCCAAAAAATGTAGTTTGTATTCAGTATAAGTGTCAGGTTTTGTATTGTTGGTTGTCATTTATGCTTAGAAATATCTAATCATATATGCTTAGAGTTTTATAATTAGTTGTAGATTGGTAGAGGTTTGATCCTTAATAGGGCTTTGGAGTTGACGTCACGGGAGGTGGGCCACGCCCCCTTTCCGCCATGACAGTTGGCTAGACACAGGATACAGCTTCAGCTATGGTTCGTACGTGTTGTGTTATCAGTTGCAACGTTTGATCACACAATAATCACAGGTGTGTGATTCATCTGGAAGTTATGTGCAGATTAGTGTACAATGAGAGCAATTTAGTATGTTTTTAGAGGCCCATGAGCAGTGTTGGTGCCCAGTCTGGATTTGTCACATCCATTTCATATGCTGGTTTGCCTGCAATAATGCTAAATCATAAGCTACTCAGTTGACATGATGACATGACGTGGTTCTGCAGCATCACATATTAGCATGTTTTATCTCATTATCTATGACCTCAGCACATTGAAAATAACACTAAAAGCATTTTAATAGTGATATGAATTAATTTAGAACTCATCGGAAAGAAGATGCAGAGACCAAACAAACAAAAAGCTGGGGATTGCACAGAACTCGATCCGCTTGTCTCACCGCTGCAATGCAAGCCTGACGTCTTTGTTTAGTAATATCGGATACATGGGATCCCTCACGTTGCCTCCAGGATGAAAAACGATGAAAAGAGAGCCCATTATCCAGTTTGTTGCCTTTACGATCGTGACATTTAACGTTGCAACCGACCACACAACACGTACGAACCATAGCTGAAGCTGTATGCTTTGTCTGGACAAGTGTCATGGCGGAAGGGGGCGTGGCCCACCTCCAGTGACATCACGCTCCAAAGCCCTATAGTCTGCAAACTTTGTGTGCATTCCAGAGTGCTCTGGCATCCACACACAACTTAATGTCAGGAGAGAGGTTATATCTGCTCTTACTGATTTATGGTATAGGAGGACACTTACTCTGTATCTGGTTAAGCATAACAGCCTTTTGTTTAGATGGACCGCTAGACTCCTGGCACCAGCTCTGCGGAGTCTTCAGAGGTTCACATTCTGACACACACACACACACACTAACTTACAAAACCACAGGCAAGGTACTCTTTGTGTGTATGTATACGTCATATGTTAATGAACCTATGCATATTCATGTAACCCCAATAGAGATTGACAGACCACGTGACTTTCGCACATTGCATGCAGGGAGGTGGTGGCAAAACATTCAAAGTACCGCATTAAATGCAAGCATTTGCAGCACCGCAAAACGTTCATTCTCCGGTTCCAATACCGTCTTGCTTTTTCTTTCCTCACCCAAAAAGGAATGTACAAAACTAAGGAGAACAATGCCGGTCCGTACAAAGACAGACTCGACGAAAAGACAAAGAAAAGGTATTGGAAAATATCAAAGGAGTGAAAGGGTCAGACCCTTACGAGCTTACAGAGTGGACAAAAGACGTCAGCATGCTGCCCAACTTTCACCACGCTCAGATTTATAATTATATGGTTTTTGGAGTGAGTGCATACACTCATGAAGTTTTTAGTAACTTCAGGTCACTGCAACAAGCCCAGGTACAGTTTACCGACGAATGGGTACAGGACCTTGAAATGCACCGTGTGGAACACAAGACCATCGTACGAACAAAGGTAAGTTTACCAGTCTCACAAATCATCTTCATAAATACACATTCGTTAACCGTTTATCAATAGGACCTTTGAGCTCACGGTAATTAATTAGTAGTGAACGCGGGCCTTTTCGTGGCTGTTTTGATTTCGATCTCTGTTTTAACCGATCAAATCTCGCTGTGGTAGAAGCTTTAAAGTCTGTGTGGCCCAGTTTGAGAGAGGGTGCCCAGTCTGGATCGCATTCCAGCATTTTGTAGGCTGGTTTGCCTACAAAATACAGCAAACATTACACACAGCCACATTAAACAAAGGAGCATAGCGCGAAGATTTCTGTTCAGCGCCAATTAAGACGTATTAACTACCACAAAACACTTACCTTTGTGGAAATGCTTGGAGCAGACTAACATGTGAGGTGGAGTGTTTTCGAACGTTATATTAGGTCTTCTGATAGCGGCAATCCAGGCCATCCGTCGCCTCTTCGTGACTTCGGAGACATGGCTTGGACAATTTCTCTTCCACGCCGGAATCCGATAAAAACCAATTGCATTTCCCATCGACTTCTGTCGTTCGCCCGGCTTGTGCAGTTAATAATACAACAGCTTCTTGCCATTTTTTGTTTCTTTTTATCACTGTGTAACTGATTTCAATTGAAAGCCTGTGCCCGCTAGTACCTCTTACCACTACTTCCCAGAATCCTTTGCGGTTTTACCCCTGAATGACGTCACAATCTCTATTAAAGAGCAGTGTTACGGGAGAGCGGATGAGTGCAACTGGGGTCAAGCGAAGGAACGGCGTTTGTTCAGTTCTCTTCCATGCACGCGAAACATAAAGAACTTTGCCTACTTCGTGTCTTGCTTGCTGTGTAATCACATTGTCTTCAACGTTCCAGTGAATAGGTTCAAGCTACAAACCTATCAATAAGACAGAGGAGAACACCAAAGGCCTAAACCATGCAGGTCTGACAGCAGGAGGTGCATCAGTCCAGTTTTCCATGTGGGAACAGCGTTTACACTGGAATCTGCCTTTGACGGCTTTTTTAGAGCAAATATGAAATTCAGCAGTCTAACTGACACACAATACAAAACAATAACTACACAACACACAAACTATAGCCTCCAAACACGCTAAACGTCACTAATGTCTCACATATGAAAACTCTCTCTCTCTCTGTCTTTCGCTCGCCCGCTTTCCGTCGGGGGTGTCACTCCTAAAAACTTCCCCTTCTCCCTAAACAACCAAATGTCACATGTTGCCTTATCATTTTTTTGATTGGCTGACATGGTAAACTCTAACACAAATAGGAAAGGGGTGTTTTTTCTTTTTCTTTTTTCACTCGCAAGCGGAGAGTGTTTGCTAGGCTGTCTGAAGAAAACGCTGTTTTTACCGTTCTTCCCACTGTAAACACCACTGTTTTGTTCAGAAAAAAAACATTGTGTGTATTTTTTTTATCATAACTCTGGTTTTACGTGGCCCATCGACACAATTCAAAAACTTGTATATAGTTCGAAGTCCGCACTTTCGACCCAAGTTGAAATGGAGACTCTGACATGCTGCATCTTGTAGCTGTGTTGTCTTAAATTGGTCATGTGATTTTGACACGCCGGCGCGTCTGGCGACCCCAGTGGGTTAACCAGGGCAAAATGGATGTTGTCTTTATTTTTTGTCGACCTCTAATGAAGTATGTTGATATCCTTGACAATGTCAGTGAAGTGACTGCTGCAGAATTGTGGATCATCACTACACAATAAAGGCTTCCAGTTAACAGATGCTAATGCTTCTGCTACATTTTGTCACTGACTTCTTGGTATAAATTCATAAAAGGATCTCCTATTAGATGAACTTTGAAAGTGATTCTTAACTCGTGATTTTATAAGTTTTCTAGAAAATAATATAAAATTGTGGTCTGAAATACCAGTGATAAACTTATAAGATTTAATAATTCGCTCGGGCTTATTACTGAAAACCAGATCTATTTTAGTTTTAGAGTGTCTCGTTATTCTTGTGGGTTGTTCAATGTGTTGAGTAAATTGAGTAAATTTAAAATCCCCATTAAGTCCTTGAGTGTTTTTCTGTCCTTTTCACAGTCCCAGTTGACATTAAAATCTCCCATTACAATTATTTCATTAGATTTATTATTTATAGTATGATATTTAAGTAAGATCTGTAGTTGTTCATAAACAACACTGTGATGACACAGTGTCATCATAACTATGACAGTGTTTGCTAGTTCACCTTACATGCATTAATGCCGCGTACTCAACGTAAATTACACATGAACAACATTAAGCTACTCACGCAGAGAAGAACGGCTGCTGCTGCCATCATCATCCTCATCATTTCTGCTACACTGGCAGGGCTAGGGGCCAAGACTTTCCTCTTCGGGTTTTTGGGGAATGTTGCTAACTCCGGGTCCGATAACAGGTACCACCACACCCGCAGTAGATGTGCACAGTGTGAGGTCTCGCAGCAAGCTATCAAATACGGCGCATTTCTCGGCTTTAAAAAAAAAAACCCACTATGCGTCGTCAGGCGTTTCATCAGATTCGAGGTGTTACCTCCTTTGACAGTATCACAGTATCACCTTAAAGCACTTGTTGCAGGCTGCTGAGTTTGCATCTTTTGCTGTGAATTACAGCCAGAATTTTGACCGCTTAGCCTTGGGCATTTTTAATCTGTAGCTGTGCTCTAAAAGAACATACGTACCTGGGCCCGCCTACTATTCTCGGAAACGTAAAATGATTGGCTAGAATTCAAAGTGTATAACACCTCAGGGACAAAAGCACCGAAATAAAGCACCGAAATAAAGCACCGAAATGTGCGCTGCTTTTCGGTCTGGTTACTACCGTTTATGTCAGAACCTACCCATCCCTACTCCTTACAATAGATCAGTCTGGACAGTCACGCTAGACAAAGCTTATGACCCTCAAAAGACTGAGTGCCAACTCTCATGAGCACATTTGTGTGTATGAAAATGATTATAACTACTTCTTTAAGTTTTCACAAAATGCCACTAATAAAAGCCATGTTGATAATAATATATTTTTCAGGGGGGTCGCGGACCTAGCGAGGTAACAATAGAAACTGAACTGATTAGATGTGGGAGGTTTATATTAATTTTTGTCCAAAAGTATTCTTGAATTTCTACAACTCATCAGAGTTTTTGATACAAGTAAGAAAGACTGTTATGTGTTATGTTGTAAACAGAGACAGACAGTAATGCGTTTCTGTAATCTGATTACTTTTTTCAAGTAACGACTTTTTTTTTTTTTAAAGTACCTAGGATATCTATCAACTGATCAACTAAGGGTCCCATTACAAATCCTTGTAAACATCTGAAGATTTTCAGCTCATATTTATCCAGGAAAACACAAACACGTAAAGGAGCTCATCACAGTTCCCTGACCTTGTTGGTCCAGATTCATTACTGAAGTATGGAGGGTCAGCTTTGGACCCATCACTCCTCACAGACGAACAGCTGGATCCTGCGGTCTCTGCTCTGTCCACCTCTTCCTCCATCATCATCTTCTTGTGAACTTCATTCAGTCTTAAAGGTAAACCACAAACACTCAGTGAGTTCACATTAACAGAAGTAACTGAGTTACAGTCGCTGACCTCTGACCTGTCATGTAACCTAGACACCATGTCAATATGTCTCTAGATTCTCAGTCATCCAGGTCATTGTGATCCAAGGAGCTTGGAAAGAAAAGAGACTTCGTTAAGTTTCTTTAAAAAGCGTTTCTTTCGAGCATTTTCTTTAGTTCTAAATCCAAACGGTGGAGAGTCCCAGATATTTAAAGCTGAGAGGGAAAGAGAGAGTGTCGCTGACACACTATTGATCAGTTTTTCACTGGCTCCTTCTGTCTCTTCACCCACAAAATTGGCACGCACAATAAGCTAGTTACTGGCTACAAGCCAGTCACAGCATCTGAAATATTAGCCAGAGGTCTCCTTACTACGGTTTGGGGCCTCGAACCTGGCGAGGTAACAATAGAAACTGAACTGATTAAATGAGTGAGGGTTATATTAAGTTTTTGTCCCAAAAGTATAGTTAAATTTCTACAAATCATTAGAGCTATTAATATAAGAAAGTAAAACTGTTATATGTTGTGTTGTGATCAGAGATGGGCAGAAACGCATTACAAGTAACGCATTACAAGTAACGTGTTACTGTAATTGATTACTTTTTTCAAGTAACGACTATTTTTTTCTTTTTTAATACCTAGACTATCCATCAACTGATCAACTAAGGGTCCCATTACAAATCCTTGTAAAAATCTGAAGATTTTCAGCTCATATTTATCTAGGAAAACACAAAAACGTAACGGAGCACATCACAGTTCTCTGACCTTGTAGGTCCAGATTCATTACTGAAGTATGGAGGGTCAGCTTTGGACCCATCACTCCTCACAGAGGGAAAGCTGGATCCTGCAGTCTCTGCTCTGTCCACCTCTTCCTCCATCATCATCTTCTTGTGGACTTCAGTCAGTCTTAAAGGTAAACCACAAACATTCAGTGAGTTCACATTAACAGAAGTAATTGAGTTACAGTCGCTGACCTCTGACCTGTCATGTGACCTACAGTATATTTAAACCATCATTTGATCATGATCACAATGATCATTTGGGCATCTGATTCAATTCAATCTTTTGAATCTCAATTAAAGACTGATTTATTTAGCCTTGCTTTCCCGCCTCAACAATATAACACCAACATAAACACTTATTTCAAGGTCTTTTCGCCAGAAGCCCAAACATCTTGACTTCAACATCTTGCTGATGGTGTTGGTTGAGATCCTGAAGACTGAAGTCCAGGCAGCTCCAGCAATGATACACTAATGTGTTTTTAATTCCATTTATGAATCTATTTATTGATAGAGATGAAGTTTGTGTGTCAGTGATGTAAACTGCACAAGACTTGTTAGACTCTGTGAAACAGATCATACAGATCTCTGCCTGTTAGAAGAAACTTTTAAAGGTCATGAATGAGAGAAAGGCAGGGAGGCGTCCTTTACAGCTAAACATCAGAGAGAACAGCCAGCACACCAACCCAGAGCCTATCCTGACACATGTGATCTTTCTCTGAGTGTTTATGTATGAACACAAATCAAAGATGAAACCAGCACAAATACACTTCAAAGTGATTCTACTTTAGAAACATGAACAGGTGACCTGCAGCCTGACTGCTCATCACTTTGTTAACTGGTCAAGTTCAGTAGCAGCAGCTCACTTTATCAAGGTGCTGGTCTTGGGTCAGCATTCACTCAGCTTTAACATCTCTCTGGGTTCCTGGCCAACTTTTGCGTGAGCACTAACCTAACAAAGGACCCACCTGTTTGCAATTAGTAGCAGTTTTGTTGACGGTATAACACAGTTATTTCTTTCCTGAATGCAGTCTGCAGTTTAACATCACGCTCTTGTCCTGTGCAGTAAAATTAAAAGTACATCCACACATTTGGATATTTGATTCTTAAGCGCTCCCTGTCATTCTTTGTATTAGTCCATTGGTTGTGTTCTGTATTTATGTGGCATCTCGTTCAGTGTTAGTCTCCCTGGATCAGCAGGTTTCTCTTCAGTATTTCCTGTTTACTTCAAAGGTTGATTTTCTTACACCTCTTGCAATACTCAGGGGCGATTCTAGGATCAGAGTTTTGGGGGTGCTGAGCACCCAGAGAGCTGCTCAGCCAGGCAAGATCAACTTCACTCATCAGTAAACGTCTTTCCTGTCTCTGTCAATCACTGCATCCTTAAATTTCTCCAGTTGTCCCGAGTTCTCTCTGACTTTCTCCTTGGTGCATTTAAACCCTTGTTCCTCCCTGTCCTCATTGTCTGTTGTCCTCGTCTCTGTTATCAGTCATCATAATTTTACCATCTCTGTCCAAGTCTGCCAATTTCTTTGTTAAATCATAAGATTCTTAAATTCATCAAGTCTCTCTGGGCCTGGGTCCTTGTCACAATACATGACATCACTGTTTTGTACATTTAAACACAATTTAATCCCCACATTTGTGAAAGAAAAGCAAAACACTGTTTTGAAAATCTGATAAAAGTTATTTAAATGCTGCAAAAGAAGAATGGATTGGAATAAAAAAATACATATCCTAACCTTAATTACTGGGGGAGAATAATGAATGACTTTTTACTCATGGTGAGTTAAAAGTAAACTGAGTGCATTTTTTGGATAGAGATTCACTTTTAATGTATATGTATAACATAACACAGATACATAAAAAATACACTCCAAAAATAGAAGAGTCCTTGAAATGTACAAAAAAATAATTTTTTATAGAAATAGAGGCAACTTTGCCTATGGTAGAATGTATACAATGTATGAAAAGATCTTTACTGCAGATACTACTATGGCTCTGCAGATTTTTTATTTTATTTTAATCCGCCTTACCTTGAGATTGGCAAATCTGTCTATCACTTTTTGGTGGTCAACTCTCTCAAGCAATTAAACGGTTTCTGTTTTGCCTGTCAATGTTCCCTGTCTGTTTTCTTACCTGGTACTTCCTGACCTTGTACTTTCTCCTCACATTCCCCTCTTTCCTCTCTCCCTCTTTGGACTGACAATCATACACAAATAGATTGTATTCAATTAGATGAAAAATTACATTAATATGAAAAAAAAAATACTGTTAAGATCACTAATGAAAAAGTCCTCTCTCAGCGTACTTTCATGAAAAGGCAAATAACCAAACCACATGCGCATCTAAAAGATATAGATATTGAAACACTGATCCAACATATCCTTTACTGACCGGTCATTTGATCTCACACGTTTACCTGAATGGGGCTCCTGGATTTAATATATACTTTTCTATACTTTTGAGGAAATGACCACATTAATATTATTTTGTGTAAAACACTCATGTAACAGGACATTTTTTCATTACTATATGTATTTATTTACAGTTTCTTTAAAAGGATAGAAAAACCATGTAACAGGGATTCATTTTATGTTAGAAAGCAGTGAGGGCGGAACATGGTGGTTGTTTCGGGGTTTCGGGGTGCAGTAAGTGGAGCCCACCTTCCGCTGTGAATTGGAAAAACTGAACCAGTTAAAGAGAGTATATTTCACTGAGGTTGTGAAATAAGTAAATGTAATTGATGTGAACGAGGAAACAGCTGAATAGTATATTAAAAGCTCATGTTTAGTGTTTATATAGCATTTATTTGTGTGAAATAAATCAGACTCAGACACGTACTGGAGGAAAGCAGAGATGCATCGTGTCTACCTAACTCCACTCTATACCTGCTTTTACAGGTAGCATATTTATCATTGTGGTCTTCATTCTTGGGACCCGCAACACCTCAACCAAGTACTGTAGGTTTTCTTGTATTTTAGTAGTGTTTCACCAGTGTTGGGCAAATTACTTTGACAAAGTAATTAATTATAGTTACTAGTTACTTTTTCAAAAGAGTAACTGAGTTAGTAACTGAGTTACAATATTCTAAAAGTCATTAATTATTGAAAATTAACAATTGTGTTACTTTAAAAAAAATGTTTAACCCTCTGGGGTCCAGGGTATAATTGGCCATTTTTGACTACTTTTGATTTTCCCTCCACATTTTACCTTTATCATTCTTTTCAGCACAACCTCATGTGTCTGAAATTTACAGTTATGTTTTCATTTTGATATACTGTATTAACACAATTGATCTAAAATCCGAGTGGCTTTATTGTTCTGACACACAATGGAAAACTATACACAACACTACACACTAACTACACAAGACAACACATTAACTACACACCCCAAACACGCTAAACGTCACAAATCTCTCACATCTCAAAACTCGCTCTCTCCTTTTATGCGGTCTTTCTCTCTCTCTCTTTCTCGCCGTCACTTTTATAAGTTCCCCCTCTTCCTAAACAACCAAATGTCATGTCACCATATCATGTTTTGATTGGTCGACATGGTGCATTTTTCCACCAACACGAACAGCCTGTTTTGTTTTTTTTGTTTTGTTTTGTTTTTGCTCATAAGCAGAGAGCACTTGCTAGACAGTAAACGTGGCAAAACTATTCAGGAAAAAAGAGGCAGATATATTTTTTTATTATGACTCTGGTTTTACCTGGCCTATCAACACAATTTAAAAACTGGTATATATCACCTTATTGCTTTGCCATCTTGAAGTGGTCATGTCATTGGCTCACCACTACTACTTTATTGTTCCTGTCACGGTCCTGGGTCGGTTCGACCCAGCATTTTGTGTTTCTTATGTCTTGGTTTATTTTTGCTTTAGTTCTTCTGGTGATACTGTTTTGATTATAATTATATTCTGTTTTGATTATAATTATATTCTGTTTCTTTAGCTATCCGTTGACGATTATGATTATTATTGTTTGAGTTCTGTGTTATATTTGGCCTGCCATTGAGTCTGCGTCTGTGTCTCTGTCTGTCCATGGTGTTACTGTATCTGCTCATGAATCTGCTTGTCAAGTTCAGTGTCCTGTCTGGTTCTCCGTGTCTGTTAGTTCCTGTTTTATTTTGAAAGTTCTTGTCTCATGTCAGTGTGTTCAGTTTCACCTCTCCCCTGTCTCGTTAGCCTAATTTCCCCCAGCTGTGTTCCCTCCTGTTGCTCATCCCCTATTACTCCCTCTGTGTACTTAAGCCCTGTGTTTTCCTGTGCTCACTGTCGCGTCGTCTGTGTTACTCCGCTTCAGTCATCTCTACTCTGTGTAACCCGGTGTTCAGTCTATGTCTCTCTGCCATCCTTCTTTGTGCATTTAGCTCCTCATCTCGTGAGTTTCTGGTTTAAGTTTGGTTCTTTAGTTTTCCCAGTTTAGACTTGTTTACGCCCCGCTCTGCTCTACCTGTTTGTCACTTTTTCTCCGCTGTAAATAAACCCTTACTCGCACCCCAGCCAGTACCTGCTTTTTGGATCCTTTTTTCAATACTCCACACGACTGCTCCGCAGCCGTGACAGTTCCTCAGTCAAACAGCAGCACTCATGCGATTGTTTTGTCCCCTTAGCTCCAGGGCCCGTATCCCTAAAGAATCTTTGTGCAAAAAGTGGCTCCTAGCGGCCAAATTCTAAGAAAATTCTCAGAGTCATGACGTTTTCTTAGAATTTCCCCTAAAAGTGACACGATAATCCCAGTTAATATAAAAGCTATTCCTCAAGATTCCTAGCACTTAAAAGGGCTCCTAAGGCGAGATCTGCTAAGAGCAGGGAAGAGGACTTTTAGTGGCTTAGGAGTTCCCCTAAGCAGCTGCACAAAATGGCCAACAGAAGAGGCAGGAGAGACACCTTTATTTTCGTTCACCAACTGGACCAGCAACAAACCTTGCTCCTCAGTCCAGTTTGGCCTCGTTAAGACCACACTGGACTTGTAACATTGTGATTTCTACTTCATTAGCCCCTTGAGATAGGCCATGTTGTTTTCAATGCGGTCCATATGGGAGTGAAAGTACAAAATATGCCAGCTAGGATATTAATATGAGCAAATAAGACACGAATCATTATTTGAACAGGGTGTAATGAGTTTAAGTTTTCACATATTTTAGATTCTAATGTTAGGCTATAACCCCTACAGCTTACTATTCATTTTCCAGATATTTTCTTGAATGTGAAATATTATTTACAATTACAGTCAGTATAAGATTAGAGTGTATAATTATGTTTATTGATTTGAGGGTACATCCTTCGCTCATTCTCACCAAAAGCTCATTTCCATCAAACTTGTAGGATCAACCAATCACAGCTTTTGAAATGATGACTCATACCTAGCAACGGGGTCAACCACACCTCGTCACTAAGATAGGATTTTCCATCCATTCCTTGCTCAGAGTTCACTGAAAATGTTCTGGAATCACTTCTAAGCTAAAACTCCTGGCAAGGAATTTTTAGGTTAAGTTAGAAGCTCTCTGAGAGGATTCTCAGAATCTTTAGGGATACGGGCCCAGGTGTAGTGCCAAAAAGTGATCGTGATTACCGTCTGTGGGCGCACGCGTAGCTGCTTAGCTGTAGCATCCATATTACTTACATAGTCAGCTATTTGCGTACTGATATAAGATGCAGTAAACTGAACACAGCTTCAACCGTCTGTTTGTTGAAAAATAGTAACGTGACCGTACCACATTTTCTTGTTAGTAACGCCGTTGTAACGGTAGGAATAGTAATTAGTTAGTTTACTTCTTACTGAAAAAAGTATCGTTGTTATTCCTCATCACTGTGTGTCACACAGCAAATATTCTAAAAAAAAAAAGAAGTAAGAAATCTTTGGGGGTTAATTGATAGTTGTTAGTTGATTCAAAACAATTTATTCTGTCAGCTCTTTGTGTGCTGACAGGGAAACATTATGGAAATTTTATCCACAAACACTGAATTACCAACAGCATTTAGATGCACATTAGCTCTGCAGGAGAAAAGTGCCCTTTTTAAATGCAGTAAAGACTTTCATGATCCATTAGTCTACTATGCTCACAACAGATATTTGATTCAAAGCGCAAATGATTTTACTAAACATTATTAAAGGAGGAAACAAAGCAAACTTACCGTTTCTTATTACAGAGACACACAAACAACAAGCTCCACTCCACACCTAGACATTAAACACGGACACACAGGTGAGCTGCTTCCTGGAAGGAGGTGGGGCTCCACCTGAAGCAGAACAGGTGGGAGGGGCTCAGCAGGAGCAGCAGCCGAGTCCTTGAATAACATCCTTCCAGTTCCTGACAAACAGACTCTGATGTGAGAAGTGAAGCTTCCTTCTAGTATTCTTCCCCTGTTTCTTCCCATTTCCTCTGAATTCCTTCCATGGGACACAGGATGATTTTTTTTTTTACTTTCTTGCTTTATTTCCTTTTAATTCTGCCTTCTTTTTCTTCTCACAAACCAACATGTTTAGAAAACAGGAAACAGATACAGCTTCAATTCACAAAGCCTCCTCTGACCTCTCGTACAGACATGATCACATAAAGAAATCAAGTGATAGTTTTTTTCTATCAGCCTGTTTATTTGGATAAATAGAAAGCACTTATTTGGGGTGAACACATTATTGTTGGCATCAGTGTGATTCACAGCAGTCAGAGAAAGCTCCACTCACACTGATCTTTGATTTCAGTGAATGTGGACATATTTAAATGTGATCAGGAGTACACAGAAGACGTATTTGTGGTTTAACTTCCTGTGGTTTTTTTCTCCATGTTTTTGAAACAAGGTTACGATTCATTGGGGACAACACCATGGCAACCTATGTTGCACACTGTGAATAAGCTGGAGTCAAAGCATGAGACCGTCCTCCTCACTCTGATGTCCTTCAGCTGTGTAAACATAAACAAACTGAAGTGACTTGTCAGTTTGTTTCTGCTACAGCTCCGACATCTGACTGTAAACACTGAAACCTGAAGTTCCAGTGTGAGGGTCATTTTTTTTCTACCAAATATGATCATCATTTTCTCCAACTAAAATAAGTCATTATGTTAAAAGACTTCTGTAAATTATAAAAGCTGGACAAATAAAATCAATCACTTTTTTTTTATTGGATCCTATCTGAACACACTACTGACTGTGTAGAAACACAATTTAATGTTAGTCTGACTGCGGCTTTTGATCCTTCATCAGAGTAAAATTCACCTGGTTAACATAAAACCTTATTGTATCTGCCAGAGTGAAAAGACATCTAATACATCTAACACAGCCACACCCTGACTGCTGACTTTGTTTGGAGCATAAATATTTATACTGCAAACATTCACAGTGAGTTTCTGTGTCCAGTGTATGGATCCAGTCACACTTCTATGAAAGATAAAAAAGGATCTTATGGAGAACCTAATTCATTATTAATTTTTTTCTCGATAAGTAGATGATCCTATTCATCCATGACTAGCACGACCTGGATGAATGAGAAGCTCCGGTTTCAGTTTCTTTGTGAAGCCTCTGACATCTAATCTCTGAAGCATTCACAACAGCTGCCATGCATCAAACAGCCTCTGAGACAGAAATAGAAATAAAGGTGAGTCTTTGTTTGAGAGTTCAGGTTGTGAACAAACTAAACACTGACTGTTTCTGCCTTTGGATTGTCTGTATTTCCATGTGTATTTGCACATTTAACTGACTCGCTGCATGCATTTCCCAGCAGAGAGGAAAGAGATGAGGGCTGGCTCCAGACTTTTGCACAGTACTTTAGGTTACCAACATTAACTCAGTCAGAGTGCACAGGAAAAGCTGCTAAGTACAATCTGACACTTCAAACTCTTTCTAATGTAAGAATGTGATGAAAGGTCAGAGGTGTGTGCTGATTCAAAGCAACGTGCTGCTGCTGCATCTCCACTGAGTTCATCTGTGATCTGAGAAGCTGGGCTGCAGTTAGTGAGCTAGACTGATGGACAAACACAGATGATAATGATGGACTATCTTTGTGAGCCTGTTAAACTAATGTGATGAAATCATAACTATATCTTGATTAAAATCTAATATAAGCACAGTGCTGATGTGCAGGGCTGTTATATGCTGCAGACATTATAAACTGTTATGTCTATATCAAGCTACATGCTTCCTAACCGCGGCATTTCATCTCCGCGAAAACTATCCCAGAGAATTAAAGCAAGTATGTAAGTTCATCCCTGAATGTTTGCATAGTATTTCCACATTAAGCTTAGCAACTGATATACTGAGCCACAGCTGGACTGGCCATCAGAGTTCCATATTGAGGTGAAAAGTAAGCGATTTGCCCCGTACTTCAGCTAGAATTAAAAAATAGACTCAAAGCTAGAGTTATTCTGTCTTTGCTGCACAGTTGCGTCTACTTCTCTCATTCACTCCCCCTTCCTCTTCTGTATTACTTCAAACATGAAACTGATCAATGATCAGCTGATCATTGATCAGTTCCCGTCTTTCTTGTTTGTTTATCGCCCACTTTGCACAAGAAAGAGGAGACCAGTGGATAAACAACAGCAGCACTTTTAAGTGTGATAAGCTGTTTTTAGAATGTATTAAAATTACTTTCTAGTATCAGCTGATGTTTGCTGATGTTTATAACAGCTGTAAAAGCTGATGGTCAAGATTAAACCAGGAGCCTGTCAGACAGACCCACACTGAATAATCAGAGCTGAACAGGTGATGGAGAAACAGGTTTACCTTTTAGGTGACATGAATGAGTTGAAGGGAAGTTATGAACTGTTTCTGAGAGACAAATAACACCAGCATCCTTTTCTATGTAGCTGACAGCTGGTAACTGGGCAGGGGCGGGTCTAGCAAAGTTTTGTTGGGGGCCAGGTTGGGCATTAACAGGGAAAGGGGGGGCACAAAGAAATATTTTTCTTTTTAATGTCATTTAAAAACTTTGAATAAATAATTATCGTACAACAAAAGTGGTCATCTGATTAAATGTATAGAAATCCATTATTGTATATAGTAACAAATAAGTCTAATATACACCCTAGTTGTCATGGTCCTGAGTCTGCCAACTCAGTGTTTTATGTCTCTTTATGCTCTTGTTTATTCTGATTATGTATTCCGTTATGATTTGCCATTTGTTAATGTTTTGTTCTGTGCCTGCCTGCTCCCACTTCTCTGTGTTCCCTCCATCTGTCCATGGTGTCACACTGTCTGCTTGTGAATCTGTCTGTTTAGTTCAGTGTCTTGTCTGGTTCTGTGTCTGTGAGTTTCCTGTTTTATTCTGAAGGTCTCTGTCTGATGTGAGTGTGTTCAGTTTACGTTTCCTCTGTCCCGTCAGCTCTGATTTCTCCCAGGTATGTTGCCCTCCTGTCTCTTATCCCCTGATTACTGGTGTGTGTATTTAAGCCCTGTGTGTTCTCCTGCTTGTTGCCGGTTCGTCTGTGTTCCACGGTGACATGTTCCTCATCTGCGTCTCTCTGCCTCTCTCCCCGTTTCTCAGGTTTCTTATTTAGCTTTTTCCAGTTTAGGTTTCTTTAATTCCCTGTCTTCCCTCACTGCCTGTGTGCCACTACACCACCCTATAAATAAACATCACTCTAATCATCAGTCATCGCCTGCATTTTGGGTCGTCCTTTCCTCCAACACCACACGGCTCGCCTCGGCAGCCGTGACACTAGTAAGCTATAGTACTTTTTCCTTTGAGAAGATACCATCTGTGCAGTCTGCAATTCTGTTGAAGAAAAATGTTGAATCTATTTAATTATTGTAGAAAAATAATTGATTTCTGTGGATTTGTTTTACACTTGCATTAAATTAAAGTTGATTACATCGATTAAGGGCGGGGGGCGGTTCCCTAATATTTTTGCTGGGAGTTGGCAACCCTATTAGTTAAGTAGTTAAGTACTCTTTAAAATACCAGAATAGGGAGGATGGTGTAGATTTAAATTTATTAGATTGATCAGTGTTGCTGAACTATAAAATGTTTTGGGTGGAGTGTATGTTTTGCATACAGGTATAACAGAATAACTTCAATCTCTTGTTTTTTAAAACTTGAGAATGAACTTATACAAACGCAATTTTATAAAAGATATTTATAAAAAAAAAACAGTTTTATTGATTACAAAATATCGGTTTTGGCAGATATCCAATTTCATGATATCAGAATTGGTATCGGACATTAAAAACTGGAATCGTGCCATCTCTAGTTACTATATGAACTCCTGTGAGGGGAGGGGCACACACTCATCTGCTGTCTGTGTCAGAAACAGACAGCAGCAAACCGGAATTAAGCTCAAAAACAAATTCTTCCCAAGAGAAAACTGTAGGTCTGCTGACAACAATTCTTTCACCGTGAGTGGCAGGAACTTCCAGACGACAACATTAAATTTTCATGCCTGTAGAGTGTATTACAGTGACGTGGTGACGGTGTAAAAACACCCTCCGATGTTACCCTCCTGTTGTGAGACAGTGACAGCTGTCCAACAAACAACCAAAATCTACAGTCACACATGTCAGAGTGACTGGACTCCAACAGGAAGAGCAATAAATAACACGTGACAGACACTCGAGGGTTTGATCTCCTACACAAATAGAATTAAGTAGAACCTGAAATCTGTTCTAATAGAAACTGTCTGAATCCTCTGTGGGGCTTTGTTTCATTCGAAAAACACCACAAATATGAATACTGCATAAATCCTGCACAGCATTTATATTAGAGTACAGTAGAAACATCACCTGTATATAAATGATGAGTGTCAAACATACGGCCTGGGGGCCAGAAGCGGTCGTCTTTAAGTCTAATTTGTACCAGCTGTGAAAAAGATCTAGAAAACTTTACGTGAGGAGTGAAAATCATCTATATGTAAATGAAGTCTGTAAAATATCCACAGAAACACATTTGATGTGTTAATGTGTCATTATGTCCTGTAAGAAAACAAAGACAAGGGAATTTTAACAAGCTTTAAAGTGGAAAACTCACATGGTGCAGTATTCAGTGGGAACACAAGAGCAGGTGGGAGGGGGGCTCTACAGCAGGGACACAGCCCCCTGTAGATCTGCCCCTGTTTGAAAATTGTAACAAAAAAAAGTCAAATGAGTTTTAATTTCATGTTGTTTGTAACAAACAACATAAAATTTAAAAAAAAAGGATAAAATAACCTTATTAATATATCCATATTGATACATGTAACAGTCAGTGAAACAGGCGTGCACCATCTCCAGTCCTTCTAGTCTTAATAAAGAGATTTCTTCCATTAAACGTCCATATTTTGAAACATATTCTGTCATTGGCACAATTGTTATCCCTAAATATGTAAACAGACTGCAACACTTTGCTCTGTTCCTCCATCCGTTCACTCTTCACATGCTTTTATTAAATGTAATAAAGCTTTATCACTTTATAACAAAGAAATCCCATCATCAGTGTATTGTTCATTGGATCCACAGATCGTGAGTCTAATGGACGTGAGATCCACAGTTTTGACATGAAAGCACTGATCAGCTGACCTCAGAGAGCCAGACATTACGTATGGTTGTATTAACTCACTGATAACTCACTGACCAGCTAAAAGTTCAAATCTAATGTGTTTAATAATAATAAGGGATTGCATTTATATATCACTTTTCTCGGCACCCATAGTTCTTTACAATTCCATTATTCATTCACTCTCACATTCACACACTGGTGGAGACAAGCTACAGTTGTAGCCACAGCTGCCCTGGGGCAGACTGACAGAAGTGACTGTCAGACAGCCCTATTGACTAATGTTAAAAATAGATTTATTTTCAATTTCTTCTGTTTTCTGTCTCTTTATTTTAATTTGCTGTGTGACTAGACAACATGATGATGTCCACAGGGGGCAGGCTTGAGCAGTTGAGGCACTGGAACAGGAGAGGTTCCAGTGCCGAGATAAGAGTTCATGAAATAATCGGTGACTCCACAGTCGACCGTGTCTAAACACACATCAGCACAGAAACCATGAAGGTCTCATGTGTCTGCTCTGAACATTCAATTCAATTAAATTCAATTGTATTTATATAGCGCCAGATCACAACAAAAGTCGCCTCAAGGCGCTTCATAGATACAGAGAAAAACCCAACAATCATATGACCCCCTATGAGCAAGCACTTTGGCGACAGCGGGAAGGAAAAACTCCCTTTTAACAGGAAGAAACCTCCGGCAGAACCAGGCTCAGGGAGGGGCGGGGCCATCTGCTGCTACTGGTTGGGGTGAGAGAAGGAAAACAGCATAAAGACATGCTGTGGAAGAGAGACAGAGATTAATAACAAGTGTGATTCAATGCAGAGAGGTCTATTAACACATAGTGAGTGAGAAAGGTGACTGGAAAGGAAATCTTTCCAAGTAATCTTGAAAGTAGAGATAGTGTCTGTCTCCTGAATCCAAACTGGAAGCTGGTTCCACAGAAGAGGGACATCTGAAGCTCTCTACCACATGACTGAGCACAACTCAAGGAGGAACATTTACCGTCAGCACATTTCCATGTCAGCCTGCTGTTTACCACCACAGAAGAAGAACAGCTTGTACACATGCAGTCAGATCAGCTTTCACACAAGAGTCTCACTCACATGTGCTGTACCAGTGTACCAGTAATGTGATGTGACAATAAAAGTGATTTGAATATACAACAGTTTCTCTGGTATGTAAATGAGATGAGGAGGTAATCATAATTTTTTAAATTGAACTGTGTTTGGGCTTCCTTCTTGGGCTCTGGTGTTTCCTGCCGTTTGAGGGGGGGGGGGTGCCTAGTTCGTTGACCCAGGGTTTTGAGTTTATTATATTATTTATCATTTCTAGTCTTTGGTTTCTTTGTTAGAGTTCTGTCTCATGGTTTATGTCTCTGTGTAATCCTTAGTTGCTGTCTCCCCTGTCGGCTATATCTCCTTGTCTGTGTCTGCCCTGGTCCCACATCTCTGTTCCCTCTGTAGTGCCTGCCTGTGAGTCTGTGTCTGTAAGTTCAGTCTGTGTTATGTTTCCTGTTTTACTTTGAAAGTCCGTGTCTCATGTAAATGCGTCTGGTTGTGATTCCTTTGTCTCGTTAGGCCTGATTTGCCCCAGCTGTGTTTCCCTCCTGTTACTCATTCCCTGATTGCTCCCTCTGTGTATTTTAGCCCTGTGTTTCGCTGTGTCCGTGTTGCGGTCTACTTTTATGCCATGCTGTGTGTTCTGTCAGTCGTCCCGTGTAAGTTTATTTTGATATATTCAGTTATGTTACATTTGAGTTTAGCATTAAAGCTGTTTTGAGTTCACGTTCCACCTCTGAGTCTCTGCACATTAGGTCCTCCTACTACCACTCCTGCCTGTACACAGCCGTCAGTTGTGGATGCATGGTGCTGTTACCATGGGCACAGCTGTGAGCATCACCATGACTGAGGCTTGGATGCTTCAGTCTTGCCTGGTTAGCACTGAAGGAATCTTTAGGATAAATGTATTACTGGTTATAACTTAGTATTAAATTTCCTGTGGTTGGTGAGGATTTGTGTATTACTAACTAAATGTAGTCTTATATAAACAGAGATGGATGAGCAGAGGTCACATGTTTGATTTATTTAAATATTTATTGTTAAATGAAGATAAACTTTAACACCAGAACAAACCTGATCACATGTCCTGTGACACAGACCCAAACACAACAAGAGAAGATCATATCTGAACATTCTCACTTGTTCACAAAGGCAGAAACGGTGTTAGAAGCACAGAATCTTTCCAGTCTCAACATGAGATCTGTCCACGTGTTCATCACAGTTACTCACAGACAGCAGGTTTATAATAAGCAGCTTTATTAAGAGCTGTGCAGTTTTATCATCAGCAGGAGATGGAGATGGTTTCAGATGTTTCCTGAAGTGTTGCTTTGACAATGATTACAGGAAACAAAAGGTGTCACCTGATTAGTCTTTGGCTGAGCTGCACATGCATGTGTGCTTTTTATGTCTCCTGTTCTGGTATGAAAACAACATGACTGACAGTGACATCACTAAATGAACATGTGAGGAGCAGATCCACCAATCAGGAACAAGCAAAATTAGACTTTGATTTAATGAGAGCTTTATTAGGAACCTACTATAGACCTATGACCGGCAACATGTCAGGAAACCCTCACGGCACTCACCGGTTTCATGTTTCTGTCTTCGGGTTCCCAGCATGCCTGAGCAGTGGAGGTGTATGAGTGGGTGGAGTCTGTCCTGCTGCCCTGTCAGGTACCAGCTGATGTTACCAGTTAGTGATGGTAAATTTGATTCTTTTTACTGAATCGAGTTTGAAGGAGTCACTCACCAAAAAGAAATTAGGTTTTTTGGGTCATTTGAGTCACTGAGTCAGTTGACCAGAGAGTGCAAAAAATTTACATTGTCACTCAAACTATTTTTATAGGGCAAAAAAAGATTTCTAAAGGGAACATTTTTTTCTTTTTATTTTATTTCATTAGTATTTTCCTCAAATGTGTCAAATATCTATTTTCTCATCTAAATGTCCATGGAGCTGTGTGCCAGGGTGCGGTAATGCTCCTTAACATTGGTTGCCAACCAAGAAGAAGAAGAAGAAGAAGCTGTGAGCCAGGAGGGAGGGGGTGAGTGAGTCCTGACTGATTCGCTTATGCTACGATTCAGTACAGGAAGGGAGGGGGTGAGTAACTCAAACTTGCTGTTAGTATGTTAGCAGGGTGATGCCAATGTGAACTGAGGAGGTATTGTCTTGATGTGAGCTTCTACTCAGGGTTTTTTCTTCCAGTTCAGGGCAGAAATGTCTTTGTTAAGAAATGGGCTGTTGTTTTTTTCAGCAGCACAGCTCATTTGAACTCTTTTATGTTCTCAGTCCAGAAATGAAGCAGGTTTATTAGTTTCTTACAGTCCTCCTGTCTGTAAGAGGTGACTGGTCGTCCACACAGCAGCTCTGCTTCATGCAGGTTTCCATGCTTTACCTGAACAGGTGCTATAATTACACGCAGGGAAACGGTTAAAGACCATCATTCTTCTGCTGCTTCAGTCAGAAGAACCTGCAGCTTTAACTGTGCAACTGTTTCCAGCTGTTTCACAATAAATGTGTCACATTTGACAAAGTAAAGCACAGATGAGCTCCAATATGGCCGCATCACCACTTAATACAAAGAAGCTGTTCAGTGCAAACTCAAAACCCTTTATACAACACGTCTCATTATTTTGTGTTTGCTATCAAACACACACTGATGAACTTGGTGTTCAGTAGCTTGCTCAAGGACACTATGGCACACAGACTAGAGCAGCATGTAATCAAACTACCAACCCTCTGATTAGTAGATCACCTGCTCTGCTACACCCAGTATAACCTGACAGCCTTCAACAATCACAGAGAGGCTGGATATCAAAGTTTCTATCATGTTTGTCGTCTCTACTGGGACTCATGTAGCATCTCTCTTTGAGCACTCAGTGCTTTAAACAATGAATCACATTTTAACCAGCAGCCTTCACACCACACATGACACAGACATGGAAACTTCAAATCCTCAGACTGAAGACACCATAATAAATAAATAGATTCTGATTAAGATGAATAACTGGAAAAGTTTGCTGTGGTTTATTCTGTTCCTGTCATAAATAAAAAATCTGGCAGAACTTAATTCTCCTTCCACATGTTTAAGGATGAAGTTAAGAAGAGGGAGTGAGTCGTCTTCCTCAGTGGTCCCAACACCAGGCAGCAGCCTCATATTTTTAAAAACCCAGCACACTGCTTCAGAAACACTGAGTCGAGCACAGAGTCATTTGATCAGTGAGGTCTGAAGCTTCACTCAGTACGTCACTGCGTCAGGACCTGATTCAGAGGTGTATAAGGACGTGGATCATTGGTGGTGATGTTGTGTGAGAGATGGTGAACCATGGGGAAAATAAATAAAATCCAGGCCATCAGCAAATCTACAATTCTAAAACCTACATAATACACTATACATATAGTTATATTTATATAGGTTATAGTATGTTATATATAAATGTACCTGTCCACTGGTTAATAACGTAATCACATGGAGGCCGGGACCTTATAGCAAAAGCAATCTCACAATCTGCTTTACCTTATTATATATGTTTTTTATTTAGAGAAGTCACCAGCAGAGGGAGAACACAGCATGGCACATGTTTAATTAAACAAGTAAGGTTGATCTAGGGGGGGGGGGACTGCTGCACGGGTTCCGACACAAACGCAAAGCAGGAGATGAAGCATCGCTGAATATGTTTCCAAACCAACTTCATTCTAAGCCAAAGACTAGAAAATATGGTGAAGCATATCTTCCCTTTGGCTTCACCTGCACAAGTGCGGAGGTAGGTCTCCCCTGCAGAATTAGTTTTCCCTTCATCGGGAGAAGCGCTGGGCTCTTCAAATCACGGACAAACAGTATTCCACATTCTTGATGTTTAGTTCACAAACACTTCTTGTAATGACTAATTACTGACTTTTGGAGATGTTAGCTCTTTTTACAGTAAAGTTACAGCGGGATACAAATAATATCAGGCTAATCCTGCCAAAATTTGTTCCCTCGGTTCAAATCACGGACAAACAGTATCCTACAGTTGTTTATGTTTTTAAACCCATTTTGCACAGAGAGGCATTTTTTGAAAAATGTATTGATAGCAATGTTGAATATTATTACACAGGAAAAAAAAACTGCACGTAAAATAATTACACTGTGACGCCTCTGCCTTTCTAAATGGAGGGACAGTAACTGCATGTGTGTATGTAAGTGTGTAAAACCTGAAGATAGAGACAAAATACTGTTAATCTTCCATTCTGCAATTCATCTCATGTAAACAATAACGTGGCACACAGCATGACATGAAAAAATGCACATACTTTGCATTCCTTGTCCACACGTAAACGCAAAAAAAGGAGTTTTAAAAAATCTCAGTTTTCGGTGATTCTAAACGCCTTTTACGTGTGGACAAAAGGTCCAAACGCATAGAAACAGCTGGATTTTCAAAAATACCCACTTAGGTGTGGACGTAGCGAAACAGAGTTAGTAGTTTATTTTATTACTACCTGTACTTTATTGCAGTTTACTTGTATTTGCGTAATCATTTACTAAATATTTTAGGTATGAAATATTTAGTAAAGGGGGTGTTTGCCCAGGGTACCAAAAAGGGTAGCCCACCACTGCCTCTGCCTCACATGTAGACACAGCAACAGGTGGCTGTTTCTCTGTCAGTCAGACTGAAACAGTGTCCTGATGTGCTCCATTATTCAGCTCTGTGCCCCAGTCAGCATCACTGTGTGCTACCAGTGTCAGTGTTTCTGCCCTTGTCCTGTAACACTACACTCAGCACATGCTCAGCTGTTATCAAGTGTTGTACTATTGCGTCAGGCAGGTACTGTGCTAGATCATCTAATATAGATCAGGTCTGGTACATGTTGTTAGATAAGTGCAGCTGCCTATCATGTCCTGATGTTTCTCTGGGTCAGCAAGTTCTGTATCACCATCAGAGGTTGGTTCACATGGAGCTGATCCACCCCTGCAGTCAGACAGTATTTCCAGTAACTGTGTTATGTGCCTCACTGGTTCATCCTGGTTCAGCCTTCTGTCAGTCAGATGTTTAAGTCTGCTAAACTCTGTAATCTTCACTGTGTCCCTTTCACAGAGATCAGTAAGTCCCTGTTATTCACAGTATAAATCAGATCATCAGCCCAGAGAACAGCTGACCAGCAATCAGTGGTGACAACACCTGACATCCTGTGGTGAGATTATGCAATAATACAATGTACGATTTTTACATTGAACACTTCCAGTCATGGAAATTGTCTGTTGGAAGGATCTGTGTGACATTGCTTTCTTGTTTTGGTTTGCTTTCTTGGTTAGAGTTCCTCACAAATGTCCAAATTATTCCTCTAATGAGGCTATTGACCATGTTTTCAGTCAGTTCTTTTTGAAGAATCCATGGCCCCTTTGCCATCATTATGTTTCTTTGAATTCTTCAAATGCACCTGAACTCCAGCTGGTATTTTTATTGGATTTTGCATCTATTTATGGTCATCAATTCATCCCTGGAAACCTATTAACCTGTACAACAATGATAGCTGTATTGCTGGCTAATCCCAAAAGGTTGATTCTGTTCATCTGGACGTTTTCAGTGGGAGAAACGTTTGGTCACTGTTCCAAGTGACTTCTTCAGTCTCAGCTGATTGCAGGTTTCCAACCTTATAAACAGCACATTTGCACAATGACTTAAACTAGCAGCAGTGGCACCTAATATATATTATACTAATATAATACATATACATATATAATACATACTGATGATGAAGAAACTGAGCTCACAGTCCATTGTTCATTCAGTGAACTACTACTCAATTTATTTTGGGCCTCAGAAATGCTCACTTTGGTTGTACATCACTTATTGTCAGCAATAGAGCTCATTCTGCTTTGTGGACATACACACATGTGACATAACTTCCTCTTTTTTTGATGCAGCATTTGATCAAATTAGAGCTGCCTGAAACACAATGAAACAGCTTCTAAAAGTTTGAAACCACATGCATTATGATCCCTCAATACAATCATATTCTGCTTAGAACTGCATTCAAAACTATTAAGCCAATAGTTTCAGCTCATATATATATATATGAAACACTTTCAAATGATGAGCTTCCAACAATGAGTAAAACAAGTATGTGGAGAGTTTGCAAACATCACATTAAGAAAGAGAAAACCAACATTTGGATTCATTTTAATGAGCTCAGACTTGTTGAAAATGCAGAGGAGCAGGTTGAGAACTGAGCTTCAGAGAAACACGACATACTGAGATTCACTGTGAATCTTTGAGTGGAAAAAGACAGAAAAACAACATGTCGATCCTGGAATAATGGGAGCTTCCATCTTTAAAGGACTGAAGAGGAAGAACTTTACAATGAATCATTTAGAACAGTTTCAAACATCAACTGATTGAATTCATGAATCTGAAAACATGTTTCTGAGTGAAAGAGACAGACATGTACTGACTGGACTATCTGTTCAACAGTCAGAGTTTCTCTAAAAGGAGACACTCTTTACACTCAACTCAGCACAGGGACACTGAGGAGCCAAAACCTAATTTTAATCCAGGATAAAGAGTTTCAGTGAATGTGGTGTTGAAGGTGTGGAGGTGGATCAGAGTGTCAGAGGAGACTCTGTAGAAGGACAGAGTTCCTGCAGGAAAGTCCACATACACTGCTACTCTGTTAGAGACAGAGGAGGAGAAGGAGGAGGGGGAGATGGTTGGTGTTGATCTCTTATTGTGACAGACAGAATGAGGACCATCATCAGAGCAGTAAAGACTCCAGGACTGATCATTGTGTCCAAACATACAGTCATAACTGTCTCCTTTCCTTTTGATTCTTCTGTAACTCACTGAAATATCAACCCTTCCTCTCCACTCAACCTCCCAGTAGCAGCGACCAGTCAGACCATTTCTACACAGCAGCTGAGCATCAAAACAACCAAACCTGTCTGGATGATCAGGATATGACTGAACCTCCTTCACATGTGTCACCTTACTGTTGTTGTCAGACAGTTGGAGGTTTCTGTGAACTGTGTTCATGTCGATTGTGAGTTGACAGGAATCTGATGGAGAGAACAAACACAATCCAGCTGCAGTTATTGATCCATCATCTGTTCATTGATTGACACTTTCATGATGGCTCCTGACATCAGAGATGTGACATTCTGAAGATGATTGAATGTGTATGTTTTCATGAATCACATTAAAACACACTTACACTTTCTCAGACCTGGTCTCAACCATCAGACTCCAGCAGGCTCCACCCTGAAAGGAGGAGAGGGGTCAGAAAGGAGGAGGGGGGTCAGACCAGCACAGTCAGACATTACATGGCTCTCATTCAAACACTGTTAGACACTGATAAAGGAACAGTCCAAAATTTTCACAAATACACTTCAATCCATCAAACTACTGCATTTGGCTGGGGTCCACGTCACTACTGAAAGCACGAGGGGATACCTAAACCTTACAAATCACTGTTACGGCCTCTGGCCTCAGGTGGCCCTGCCTTCCACTATGGAAATCACAGTGTTCTAGGACTCACGGGGGATTGGCTGGCCCCGGACCTATGCCCGCCTCAACTACATGCAGATCAGAGTGTGCCAGACCACTCACACCATTGGCTGCTGCAGGAGCCTTGAACATGACGGACCAATGACACGGCTGCCTGCATTTACCGGGGAATACAAAAGGCTGGAGGTCCTTCACTCAGTGGCTGCTGCTTAGGACTGAACATGCAGTTTGCCCTTCGTGCCTCTCTCGTCAACCTTTGTTGAACTTGTTCATATTTCTGAACTTTGTTAAACCTTGGTGCATGCTTGAACTTAGCCTGACTAGAGCTTTGAGCTGCTAGCTGGCTGTGAGTAGAATATTGTAACGCTGGCTCGCCTTAGTTTACTCTTAGCTTTTATTTTGTGTGCCGCCAGCTTGCCTTAGTTAACCTTTAGCTTTTACTCTTGTCTTTTCTTTTGTCTTTATATAGTAATTGTTTGCCCAGCGGTCTGTTGAACAGCCCTGTCGGTTTTGAGTTTAAAGTTTGTAATTAAAACCTTTCTTTACTCAGTTTTGTGTTCGAGTAATCGCACAGGCTGGATACAGCCCAGAGTGAACGGAAACATCAGAAATCTTCTGATTTAGGGGGTTGTCTAAAACCTCCAGACGAGGGAGCACTAACCCTCCTGCAACATCATTGCCCAACAACATGGCCACACCCTCTATTGGCAAGGCCGTGCAAACAGCAACAGGGAAAAATCCTGTTACAAGTTTTGATTTTATAAAAACTCTGTGAACAGGTCTGGGAGCGTAACCCATCTCTATGCCCCGTAGAACAGAATTAAAACCACATTCACTTTCAGCGGAAAAAGGTAAAACACTCGAGAGGATGACAGTTTGAGAACCTCCAGTGTCCCTTAAAATACGCACAGGTTTTAAATCAGATGGATTGTCTGTTAGCGATACTAAGCCATGAAAAAGGAATGGTTCGAAACAGGGGTCCGGTACCTTACCACCACAACCATGGACCTCATTACGGGCCTCAGCCTTTACAAAACCCACCCCTTTGGGTTGCTGAGCATTTGACGTTTTGCGTTTTAAGGCTAAACAGTCAGCAATCACATGTCCAGTTTTATGACAGTAAAAACATTCACGGTTTTCCCTGGAACCAGACACTTTAGCCGTGTGGGGCTGTAGCACAGTGCTAACCCGTGGCTTCTCACTGCCAGTAAACGAGGCTTTATGAGTGAGCACGAACTCATCAGCAAGAACAGCAGCAGATGCGAGTGACGTCACTTTCTGTTCATTTAAATATAGCACAATACGCCCAGGAATGCATTTCTTAAAATCCTCTAACAAAACTAATTCGCGCAGAGCGTCATAGTCACTCACTTTTGAAGCAACACACCACTTTTCAAAGAGAATCCCCTTTTCTCTAGCAAACTCCACATAAGTTTGGGTTGGCAATTTCTTTTGCTGGTGAAACCTCTGCCTATAGGCTTCGGGGACTAACTCATATGCCTGCAAAACAGCTGTTTTAACACACGAGTAATCTAAACTGTCCTGTAAAGAAAGCGCAGCCACCACCTCTTGGGCTTTGCCGGACAGTTTGCACTGTAACAAAAGAAGCCAAATATCACTAGGCCACTGCAACGCCCCAGCGATACGTTCAAATGCTGCAAAGTATGTATCAACCTCAGTTTCTCTAAAAGTGGGCACTAAAGAAATGCACTTATCGATTTTAAAAGCAGAAGTGGACGAGGAGATGGGTCTGGAATTGCCAGCAGAGACAGATGAGGCTTGAGACTGAGACTCCAGCTCAAGCTTTCGGAGTCTAACGGCTTTGTCTGCCTCTATCTCCAGCCTTCTCATTTCGAGCTGAACCCGCCTGTTCTGAGCCTTCTCCTCAGCCTCCAATTGGAGACGTGCCAGCCGCACCTTTAGCCGAGCTCCTTCTCTGCCTTCTGAACTCCCAGAAGAGAGTGGATCATAGCGAGGAAGCGTGCGCGGCGTTTTTCCCCGCTCATCCCCCTCACCATCCCCACAAGAACCATTTTGGCTCTCTTCAACTACGGCAGCTTGGCTTGGCACACCAGAGACCACAGGCAAAACAGGCACTTGAAGCACACCAGCTCCCACCAATTTGTCCACCACCAAAGCTTTTAAATCACGCTTACGAAGGGTTTTTGAAACCTGCAGCTGAAAGTGATCCACAATTTGCAGCAAATCACTTTTGCGACAGCTATTAATAACCTCAAGAGATGGGGCATTGTAGCCTCAAGCCACCAAGAGGAAGGTGGGGTGGATGAGGTTGATGGGTTAAAGCTAAGTTATCCCACCTGTTCTAGACCCCGTCTGTCTAACTCAGAAATGCTGAAAGCGTTGCCGAGTCTGCTCGAGCATCTGTCTTTAGAGCAGCAAGAAGACATAACGGTCTTGATTAATGAATACACCTGTTTATTCAGGGATGTACCAACTCGCACTACAGTGCTAGAGCATGATATTGATGTCCAGGGAGCTAAACCTATTAAGCAGCATCCTTATCGAGCCAGCTACCATAAGCGCTTGCTCATGAAACAGGAGGCTGACTATCTGCTGCAACATGGCTTAGCGAAGCCCAGTCAAAGCCCCTGGAGCTCGCCTTGTATGGTGGAGTCTAAGCCAGATGGCTCACCCCGTTTTATTACAGACTTCCGGAAGGTGAACTCTGTGACTGTGGCTGACTCACATTCTCTCCCAAGAATTGAGGATTGTGTGGACAGTATTGGGACTGCTCAATACGTTACCAGGTTAGATCTTCTTAAAGGTTACTGGCAGGTCCCTTTAACTGAACGTGCCTCTAACATCTCTGCCTTTGTTACACCTGATGATTTTCTACAGTACACAGTCATGGCTTTCGGCATGTGTAACGCTCCGGCCACCTTCCAGAGGCTGGTAAATAAAGTTCTCCGTGGCCTGTCCAACTGCAGTGCCTACCTGGATGATCTAGTAATTTACACTGAAACATGGCAAGATCATTTGAAAACTTTACACCAGGTATTTCACCGTTTGGCTCTAGCTACTCTAACTCTCAACTTAGCTAAGTGTGAGTTTGCCAAGGCTACAGTGACGTACTTAGGCAGGGAGGTGGGATGTGGACAGGTCCGGCCCATTGATGCCAAAGTGGCAGTGATTAAAGAGTTTCCCACACCTACCACCAGGCGTGAGTTGCGTAGGTTTCTAGGGATGGTGGGCTACTACAGAAACTTTTGTAAAAATTTCTCCTCTGTAGTCAAGCCATTGACTGACCTACTCAGCCCAAAGGTTGTGTTTATATGGTCAAGTGAGTGTCAAGATGCTTTTGAGAATGCGAAAGCCCTCCTCTGCCACACTCCTGTGTTAGCTGCACCTGATTTGACGCGACCATTCAAACTTGAGGTTGATGCCAGTGCTGTCGGGGCTGGGGCAGTGCTGTTGCAAGCAGACTTGCAGGGTTTGGACCACCCCGTTTGTTACTTTTCCCGCAAGTTCAATAAAAATCAGTTAAACTACTCCACCATTGAAAAGGAGACCCTGGCTTTGTTGTTGGCTCTTCAGCACTTTCACGTATACCTGGGGTCCAGCATGTTACCTCTTGTTGTGTACACAGACCACAACCCACTCGTGTTCCTTGCTCGCATGTTTAATCATAACCAGCGCCTTATGCGCTGGGCTCTGTTGTTGCAGAAATACAACTTAAGTATTCACCACAAAAAGGGGTCTGAAAATGTTTTAGCTGATGGTCTGTCCCGGTTGTAAACATGTGTTGCTGTGTTTGTTCTTTGTTTTTGTTCACACTCTGTAATGTCTGCTTCTGCCCAACATAGTTGGTATTTTAAGGGGAGGGGTGTTACGGCCTCTGGCCTCAGGTGGCCCTGCCTTCCACTATGGAAATCACAGTGTTCCAGGACTCACGGGGGATTGGCTGGCCCCGGACCTATGCCCGCCTCAACTACATGCAGATCAGAGTGTGCCAGACCACTCACACCATTGGCTGCTGCAGGAGCCTTGAACATGACGGACCAATGACACGGCTGCCTGCATTTACCGGGGAATACAAAAGGCTGGAGGTCCTTCACTCAGTGGCTGCTGCTTAGGACTGAACATGCAGTTTGCCCTTCGTGCCTCTCTCGTCAACCTTTGTTGAACTTGTTCATATTTCTGAACTTTGTTAAACCTTGGTGCATGCTTGAACTTAGCCTGACTAGAGCTTTGAGCTGCTAGCTGGCTGTGAGTAGAATATTGTAACGCTGGCTCGCCTTAGTTTACTCTTAGCTTTTATTTTGTGTGCCGCCAGCTTGCCTTAGTTAACCTTTAGCTTTTACTCTTGTCTTTTCTTTTGTCTTTATATAGTAATTGTTTGCCCAGCGGTCTGTTGAACAGCCCTGTCGGTTTTCTGTTTAAAGTTTGTAATTAAAACCTTTCTTTACTCAGTTTTGTGTTCGGGACTTGTGTATGTTACTCCTCCTCTGACGCCTAGCAGAGGGGGTCGTAACAATCACATATTAATAAGTGCCATTACCGGAAGGTTTGCAGTGTCTCCAAACATGATCTCAAGAGTATGAAGGCAATTCTAGGGAATGGGCAGTTACTCTATGAGAGCTGGACAGGGCAGCAGAAGGACTTAACCCATCAGCAGAACCTGTATCTGCTTCTTTGTGCAAGAAAGAACATGATGAGCACTTCCATAGCCTTGTAAATTACATCCAGCAGGCTACTGTTGTCTTTGGCCAGACAATCAGAAACAGACTTTATGAGGGTGGCCTGAGGGCCTAACATCCTCTAGTGGGCTTGGTGTTCACTATGGAGCTTTCCTGGCTATTCTGGGATTCAGAATCCCAGAATAGCCAGGTCCTCCACTAGTGTCCTGTGCTTTTCACAGATGGGAGGTTGACCCTGAAAAAGTTTGAAGGGATCTGGAAAAACCCTAGAGAATGTCATGCTATCTGTAAAATCATTAAACATTGTGGAACAGTAGTGGTCCTGGAAGGCATATTCATGGAGGGGTGCACAGACCTCTAAAGGCTGGGAAAAGCAGCCAGACTTCCATTAGGTATCAGGATCGAATCCTTGGATTCATTGTTAGACCCTACACTGTTGCAATGGCTCTAGGGTTCTTCCAGTTACATGACAATGGCTAACCTCTTGGGGGAATAGCAGGCATGCAGTTCCTGGAGGTTAAACAAAATTGATACCACTGACTGGCCCACACACTTGCTCGACTTTGCCAGCCATGCATACAAGCATATAGGAGCCATAGAATTTTGAGTTTTTGCAATTAAATTTTGGGAGAATGCTTGCTGCATAATCTTTTCGCTGTGATTTCCTTTCTGGTAATAGTAAAAAATATCAATGGTGAAAAGAGGAATAAAAGACGCCATTTTTGTCCACAGTGGAAAGAGGAATGAAAGAAGCCATTTATGCCCACCGTAAGTGACTATCTTTGAACAGAGGTGGTTTACGACACCAACTGTCTGCAATCTATAATCCAGTTTTGAGATCCTTTCCCAGACACCTTAACGCCCACTCACATCCTGGGTCATCTGACCTCAGGAAATCACATGTCAGGTTTCACAATGAGCTCACCCGAAACCTTGGCTGATTGTGACCCACACCCATTTTCACACCTTGGCTCATGTGATTTGGTAGAAGATCATGAGGGGGTCCATTGTCCCTCTCGGTGGATTACTCCCATAGAGCTTAAATCTGGGACTCACCACCATTTTACCCTGGAACTAAAGAATTGTCTCGGATGAGAGGTGAAACGTCTTCAAGCAACTCAAAGAATTCCAGACGCTTTTGGTTCCAAGCTCCTTAGACTTTGATGGTTTGTGTTCATTCATTAAAAAAAGCAACAAAAAAAACTATCAGTGTGGCTCGATCATGGCTTAAGAGTTGGCAGTTCATCTTGTAATCGGAAGGTTGCTGGTTCGAGCCCCGGCTCGGACAGTCTCGGTCGTTGTGTCCTTGGGCAAGACACTTCACCTGTCGCCTACTGGTGATGGCCAGAGGAGCCGATGGCGCGATATGGCAGCCTCGCTTCTGTCAGTCTGCCCCAGGGCAGCTGTGGCTACAACTGTAGCTTACCTCCACCAGTGTGTGAATGTGAATTAATAGTGGAATTGTTTTTGGGTTCTTAGAAAAGTGCTATATAAATGCAATCCATTTTTATTATCAGTAGGAAAGGGATTTCTTTTGGTAACAAGAGTAGCAAGAAAGTAATGTGTTTGTAGTTAAATTAATTACTTTCTTTGGCAAGTAATTAAGTGAACTGCAATGTTTTAAGAAAAGTAACCATTGAAAAAGTAACCATCACTGGTTGCGGCAGACGGCCCTGCCCCTCCCTGAGCCTGGTTCTGCTGGAGGAAAAACTCCCTCCAGCAGGGAGGGAGCACTCCTGTTAAAAAAATTCTTGCTCATTGGGGGTCATATCATTGTTGTTTTTCTCTACATTTATTATTGTAAGTTCTACCTGATAATATCAAGTGCCTTGAGGCAACTTTTGTTGTGATTTGGAGGCGATGTAGCCTAGGGACCCTTACTGGATACAGATACCCTGGTTAGGAGTCAAACCCATGACTCGGGGACATGATCAAGAAGAAATGCTCAGTACATCATTGAAAGTGGAAGGGTAAGCCCCCATTGGCCTATACCTATTGCTGATTCATGGTCACCTGATCCAGTCCTTAAAGGTGGAGTGTGGATTTCCAAACTGCCTTGCATTCCGCCACTGTATTTTATAAAATTATATGTTATATAAATATTTAGATAAATTTAAACTAGAGTTTATGTCCCTAGCAAATCAAAAATGTTCCTGTGTAATTCTTTATGTAATGTCTGAATGAAAAAAAAAAAAAAAACAGAAATCACAGAAAATGTTTCCAGTTCTTCCTCTTTTATTACACATTCTCTTAATACCTGAGAGTGTCCAGACTCCAGCGTTGATCCTTCAGTCCAGCCGACAGCAGCTTCATTCCGGACTTCCCTGGATGATTGTAGCTCAGGTCCAGTTCTCTCAGATGGGATGGGTTGGAGCTCAGAGCTGAGGCCAGAGAAGTAAAGCCTTCCTCTGTGATGAGACAGCCGGAAAGTCTGTAGAAATGCAAAACAAGAATTCATCTGTCAACACTGCATTAAAGGATAGTTTTATTTGCGTTTCTGATTTTTTCTTCTCTAGTTTTG
This sequence comes from Pelmatolapia mariae, assembly GCF_036321145.2. NCBI lineage: Eukaryota > Metazoa > Chordata > Actinopteri > Cichliformes > Cichlidae > Pelmatolapia > Pelmatolapia mariae. Next base: position 26,694,378 of record NC_086229.1, read on the forward strand.
TGGTGTTTTTTTTTGTTTTTTTTCAAATACAGTGCCACCCCTCTGTTTGATTCACTACAGCTTCATTTAGAACAAATAATACTCACTCTCTCAGGTTGTTGAACAATTCATGCCTATTCCTGATACCACAAGTGAGCCTGCACTCAGAAAGTAAATATGCTATTATGCAATCGCATAATAAGGCTTGATCATTCAGGACTTTGTGAATAATAAAAATAAATAATAAAATAAAATACTATTTTCTCAGAACCACTCCGAAACAGAATGGTTTTTATTTTAGTACCGTTGGTTGGATGAAAACCCACACTGCCCTCCTGGGCACCAGTATAATCCTAATGTCAGTCCCAAGCCTAGATAAATAGGGAGGGTTCCATCAAGAAGGACATCTGACGTAAAACCTTTGCTATATTAAAACATCCAGATGATGAAGAATTCCAATTCAATTTAATTCAATTCAGTTTCATTTATAATGATCACAACAACAGACACCTCAAGATGCTTTATATTGTAAGGTAGACCCTACAATAATACATACAGAGAAAAACTCAACAATCCTATGACCCCCCTGTGAGCAAGCACTTTGGCGACAGGAAAAACTCCCTTTTAACAGGAAGAAACCTCCAGCAGAACCAGGCTCAGCAAGGGGCGGCCATCTGCCACAACTGGTTGGGGTGAGAGAAAGAAGACAAGACAAAAGATATGCTGTGGAAGAGAGACAGAGATTAATAACAAGTATGTTTTAGTGCAGAGAGTTCTATTTACACATAGTGAGTGAGGAAGGTGACTGGAAAGTAAAATCATGGGAATCCCCAAGCAGCCTAAGTCTACTACTGCATAACTAAGGGAGGATTCGGGGTCACCTGGTCCAGCCCTAACTATATGCTTTAGCCAAAAGGAAAGTTTGAAGCCTAATCCTAAAAGTAGAGATAGTGTCTGTCTCCTGAATCCAAACTGGAAGCTGGTTCCACAGAAGAGGGGCCTGAAAACTGAAGGCCCTTTCATTCTACTTTTAAATACTCTAGGAACAACAAGTAGGCCTGCAGTGCGAGGGTGAAGTGCTCTAATAGGGTGATATGGTACTACAAGGTCATTAAGATAAGATGGGGCCTGAAAGAAAGCCAGAGATTAATAACAAGTATGATTCAGTGCAGAGAGGTCTATTAACACAGTGAGTGAAAAGGGTGACTGAAGAAGAAATATTCAGTGCATAATTTGATTTCCATACAGCATTGGTCAGGGCCTGTATTAACAACAACTGCCTCAGATGCTGTTGTTGAAGAGGTTGAAACTAAGGTACTGTTAACAAATGACCAAGAAAGATGAGAGAGGGATGATGAATTAAAAGGCAACAAGAGAGACTGAAAGGTGGGAATAGGGATATAGCTAATGTATAAGATATGACAACTGGGAGAATAAAAAAGAAGTGTTGAAAAGTGTCAACGTGTACAATATTCGTCATTTACAGTAGGATACAATGCTCCCAGAGGGAGAGAATGGTGATTGGAGCAAACTTGAGTGGGTATGCAGTTGACATGAACAGAGGTGATGAGAAAGTGCTGGGTAGTTGTAGTTTTTAGAGGAATGCTGAAGGACAGATGGTAGTGGAAATTGCCAAAAGTATAAATGAACTGATGAATATTTACTCTAACCCATCACCAAATAAACGGTGATGGGTTAGAGTGGAAGAAGGTTTACTGCATCTTACACTGAGAAAAAGTGATTGGCCAGCTCTTGGATTTATGTAAGCATCTCGGGTCTATTTAACACAATCGCCTCATGCTTTAAAGTTAAGTGTAACTATATAGTGTAGAAACTACATAATATGCAGAGAGGGTAGATTAAATTGTTCATGACATGTTAGAATGAAGTAAGTCAATAATATAGCAATGTTAAATCTCGCACACTTTAAATCATGGTTTGAGGAAGGCATCCATCTCAGTCAAGTCAAGCAGCCACCTCTACTTTTTTTGGTATACCGATAAAAGTAAATTGGGTTGTTGTTACATTAAAAAGTCTGCCTTTAAATTTGAACACAAAGATTTCATGTTTCTATCTTGAATGTAATTAAAACATGTAGAGAGAGACTTAGAGACTTAGAGCTTTTTATTGTCATTGTGCAGTTTCTTGCACAGCGAAATTGGGTAGCTGGACCACAAAGGTGCTAAAGTAAGAAAAAGAGAAACCAATATACATCGAAGGTGGAAAAAAAGATAAATAAATAGAATAAAATAAAAAGCAGTGTATATATATATATATATACACATGTGTGAGTGGGACTATATACATGGTGTATGTGTAGGAAACATTGAAAAAGACTGGGACCAAAATAATTTCACTTGAGCCAAAAATATTGCACAGAACATGGAAAGACTGAGATATTGCACATAGATGATCAACAGCAGTGTCAGGGTGGATGTGTTGGGGAAGTCTTTACACACTCTTAGTTTCCATTAATAGTTCTGACAGCCCACGGGAAGAAGCTGTTCTTTAGTCTGTTGGTTTTGCACCTGATGGATCTGAGCCTTTTTCCAGAGGGCAGGATGTTGAAGAGGTGGTGGTTAGGATGGAGGTGGTCCTTTATAATTGCCCTGGCTCTGGAGAGACATCTCAAGCTGGCAATTAAGTCCAGGGAGGGGAGTGGACAGCAGATCACCTTCTCTGCAGTTCTGATGATCCTCTGTAGTCTCTTCTTGTCAGCTGTTGTGCAACCAGCGTACCACACAGGGATGGCGTGCACCAGCACACTCTCGTTAGTGGCACGGTAGAACGACACTAGGAGTTCAGTCTGCAGCCTGTTCCATCTCAGAACCCTCAAGAAATGGAGGCGCTGCTGGGCTTTCTGTACTAGGGCTGATGTGTTTGTGGACCAGGATAGGTCCTCGGATATGTGGGTGCCAAGGAACTTAAAGGAGGACACCCTCTCCACACAGTCACCTTTTATGGAGAGGGGGGGAGGATCAGTCCTTGTTTTGCGGAAGTCCATGACCACTTCCTTGGTTTTCTTGGTGTTTAGGGTGAGGTTATTGTAGTTACACCATTTTGACAGCTGCTGGACCTCATCCCTGTAGGCGGTGTCGTTGGTGATGAGCCCCATCAGAGTGGTGTCATCTGCAAATTTGATGATGATGTTGCAGGGGTGCGTAGGGGTGCAGTCACTGGTGTAGATGGTGTATAATAGTGGACTCAGCACACATCTCTGTGGTGAGCCAGTGCTGAGCGACAGGGTGGATGATTGCTGGTTGCCAACCTTGACTGATTGTGAACAGTCTGTGAGGAAGTTTTTGATCCATGCACATGTGGAGGGGGAAATCCAAGTTTACCAGCTTGTCTATAAGAATGTCTGGGATGATGGTATTGAAAGCCGAGCTGTAATCAACAAAGAGCATCCTTACTGATGTCCCAGGATTCTCCAGGTGATGCAGAGCAGAGTGGAGAGCAGTGGAAATTGCATCCTCTGTGGACCTATTTGCCCTGTAGGCAAACTGGTGGGGGTCGAAGCTGGGTGGGAGGCAGTCCTTTATGTGTTTTAGGACCAGCTTCTCAAAGCAATTTGCAACCACTGGAGTCAGTGCGATGGGTCTGTAGTCACTGAGGCTACTGATGGTGGTGGACTTGGGGACTGGGACTATTGTTGATGATTTCAGGGAGTGAGGGACAGTGGCATGTGTCAGGGAGAGGTTGAATAGTCTGGTGAACACAGGAGCCAGCTGGTCGGCACAGGCTATGAGCACTCTACCAGGTATTTCGTCGGGGCCAGCAGCTTTCCTCTGATTCACTGCTCTGAACACATTGCGGACCTGATGTTGTTGGAGGCTAAATGTGTGGGGGCTGTGCTCAGAGGACGCTGTGGGCAGGGTGGTGTGCATGGTGGGGGTGACTGCAGTTTTCTCAAAGCGGGCAAAAAAAGTGGTTAAGTTCCTCCGCTAACGAAATGTCCATGTTATCTATATTTGTCCCATTGGCTTTGTAATTGGTGATGTGTTTGAGGCTCTCCCATACCTTCCTGGAGTTGTTATCAGAGAGGTGATCTGATAGCTTGTTTGAGTATACCAGTTTTGCTGCTCTGACGCCTTTTTTAAGGTCTGCTCTTGCTCTGCTGTACATGTCCTGGTCCCCAGATTTGTATGCAGAGATGCGTGCCTTTAACAGTGCCTGAACCTTGCTTGTCATCCAGGGTTTACGGTTGGGGCAGACCCGGGCCCGCTTTTCTGTGGTGACAGTGTCCATGCAGTGTTTGATGTAAAGCAGCACTGCAGTTGTGTGAGTCTCTAGGTCTTCCTGTTCAAAGACACTCCACTCTGTGAGAGCAAAACAGTCCTGCAATTGAGCGACAGCTTCCTCAGAAATGGTGTTAATGGTTCTGATGGTGTGCTTTGTCCTTTTCCTAAGTGGTGTGTATGCCGTAGACTTGTAGTCAAGACCGCCTAATCCGAGACCAAGACAAGACCAAGACCAGAGGGTATCAAGACCAAGACAAAGACCAAGACCAGAGGGTATCGAGACCAAGACAAGACCAAGACCAAGACCAAATTGAGACGAGACCAAGACCGAGACCGAGTCGAGACGAGACCAAGACCAAAACCAAGACCGAGACAAAAAAAGTCTTTAAACTGCAGCCAGATGCTGCTTCGTTTACAGGTGTCAGGCATATTTATGTGTTTTTGCTTTCGCACAGCCCTCCTCACCGCTGTCTACTGTCTCACTCACTTACTGAGAGGACAGACGGATGCTCCTCTTGACTGTCGCGTCTCTCACCCTCTCTGTTTTTCACATAATGATATTATCCTATATCCTCGCATGTGATTGGCAACAATATGGAGGGATTGGAGCATAACTGAGCCACTGTGTGAGAGCTGAGCAGCGAAAGGAAATTAAGTGAGGGTAGAAATGACTGAAAGATTATTAGGCTCTGTTTTGAGTTTTGTTCAAAAAAGAATGACTTCATATAGAAAAAAAAAATATCACATATGCAGGACACCTTAAACTAGTTTTTTAATTAAGCAGCAAGGCAGAACAAAGTCGGGCCTGTATCAAGACACAGGGACTAAACCCCAATTCAACCAGACCCAGAACTGATCCGGAATTAAAACAGGACTACAACAGTAACCAAGACAGAACCAGAATCAGAACTAGATGATAGTAGCACTGAAAATCATCATAGACCTGCACTACACTTATTTTTTAATTCTACCAAAGTACACTATTTAGATTCTGAAAAGTTTATATAATTATTTAGCCTTGTTGTGCAAACAAGCCTGCATAACTTAATAAATATAGAATTTGAAAAGTAACAAATGGTATCTAAAAAGAAACAGGTACTAGATACATGTTCTGATGAGTTTTGGCAAACAACCATTTGACTAACATATGTGTCTCACCTGCTCTTGTTCCATCTCTGTTCTGTCCTCATTCTCCTCTCTCTCCCTCTCTCCTCCTCTCTCTCCCTCTTTGTGCTGACAATCAAGCCAAACACCAACATCATCAAATATACAGTTGAAACCAGATATTTACATACTCTTCAGATAAAAACACAAACACTTTTTTAATTGTAACATCAAATCAGACTAAATGTTTATTTTTTTAGATTGATAAATATAAAAAACACATTTATTAACTTTAAGAGTAAAGAGAGAAACTATCTGTATTTCTTAATTGCAAATGGCACCAAATTGTATTCAAAATTGAGCCACACTTATGGAGCTCCACAATTCTGGTCCTGGTGTTTTGGTTGACATCTCTTGATTTTCACATGTCACAGAAACAGGCTCTGTGTTTTGCCTTATATGCATCCACAGCTGTGCCACCAATTTACTCACATGGACTCTACTAACCTATCAGAAGCTTCTTCAGCTCAGAATGGAATCGTCTGGAGTTTGCTTATTAATTAACAATAAACTTAGTGTATATGTACTCCTAAATTTGATGAAAGGGATAAAAATAGACAGCTCTGTCTCTCTTTATTCTGTCATTAAACTAATTCAAAAGATATTTCAACATTTATTTATCTAAAACAAAAGTTTACTCTAAATTAATGTTTAACAGTAAAAAATAGTTTTTATGTTTCCTACCTAAAGTGTATGTAAATATCTGGTTTCATCTGTGAATATACTGCTGTGTATTGAAATTCCTCTTGTTTTGCATAGATATACTGAACAACATACAAAGCATAATATATAAAATAACATCTACCTGAGTTTTTTCTTTGAAAGAAGCTCCTTATGTCCATTGTTGTGTTCATCAGTACACAATTGAAACCGATTTAGAGAGTTTGTTTAGCCGTGGAGGGTAACAACTGAAAATATGAAATGTAAGCTAAGACTCTCTAAAAAATCAGCATTGTTGTTCGGCTTTTTATTGATCCATTTGTTGATTCACTCGAAGAGTAAGTAACGCAACCAACTGATCAGTTTGATATCAATCTTTTGTGATACACCGTCATATTTACATTATTAGTTCAGTACGAATGATTTGCTTTGGTACCTGGTCAAACTTAAGCTGTCCTCTGTCTGCAGCAAACTCGCAGGCAGCAGCTTCTCCCCCCTCGCTCACATGCGTGCTGTGCTCAGTCGCCTAGTGCCTGAGCTCGGATCATACCAAAATTAGGGGGAATTTACGACGGTGCCCCATGCTTTTGAAAAAATGACCCGGGCTTAAGCCCAGTAAGCCACCCCCCCGCTCCGCTGATGGTTGACTCCAAATCTCCCGAACACTATGTCGATTTGAGAACGAAAGACCGAAACAGCGAGACCAAGACCGAGACCAAGACAAAAGTCCGTCGAGACCAAGACAAGACCAAGTCAAAAGTCCATCGAGACCAAGACCGAGACCAAGACAAAAGTCCGTCGAGACCAAGACGAGACCAAGACCACGTAAAAGTGGTCTCGAGACCGGTCTCGAGACCAAGACCAGTCTCGAGACATCCAACTCTAGTATGCCGGGACACGGAGTAAAGAAACGTGGTCGGACATGCTCAGGTGGGGAAGGGGAACAGATCTGTAGGCTTGCTTAATATTTGAGTAAACATGATCCAAGGTGTTATTTCCTCTCGTAGGGCATTTCACATGTTGTACAAATTTAGGCAGCATAGTTCTTAAGCATGCCCTGTTGAAATCCCCTGCAATGATGTGTACTCCCTCTGGGTATGTCCGTTGCTGTTCGGAGATAATGTCGTGCAGGTATGCAAGGGCTGAGCTAGCATTAGCGTCTGGTGGTATGTAGACTGCTGTTATTAGCACTGCAGGCAGTTCTCTGGGCAAGTAGAAAGGTCTACACATGACAGACATTGCGTCTATGTCCGGGGAGCAGACTGTGGTGATGATCTTAATGTTTGTGCACCAGTTGTTATGTGTGTAAATGCACAAACCTCCTCCTCTGCTTTTCCCCGCTGTAGCCTGACCGGCATCCCCGCTTTTGTTTGCGTTCCTTCCGCCGCCTGTGTTTCTTGGCAGAGCTGATAACAATCCACGGAGCACCCGGTGTTCTCGCAATCTCCGGGGGGATGTTGTGCACCCTCTGATAATCACTGGTAATGGGAATCTGGCTGTTATATCTGATCTTGCATAGTTCCAGATGGTTGTAGGAAAATTTGGCTTCACAATAAGGAAAACAAAAGAAGAAGAAAAAGAGGAGAAACGAAAAAGAAAGGCACCTAAGTGGAGAGCATAGAGCCGCTGCGTCTGTGTGCGCCGCCATCTTGAAAAATATGTAGGATATGTAGGATCTGTATGAAATTCAACAACTTAATTTGTTCTTGTTGAGATGACATGATACAATCTAGTAAGAGTGGTTAGTTGCAGGACTCATGAAATTAACAAGATCACATGAGATTTCACACTGCAGGAAAATCACTGAAGTTATAAGAGGCAGACAGGATATACACCACGTGAATGCAATTGATTTTTTTTTTATTGTGGTTTAACCTGTCAAGAACAAAAATGTAAAGAAAATTCTGCATCTAGCCTTAAAATCATAGCTTTCCTACTTTTGATAAGCCTGGATTGGTGGCATGGTGGTTAGTGCTGTTGCTTCACAGTAAAAAGTTCCAAGTGAATCTCTAAATAATATTCTACCTAATTAGCTAGCTAAGATCACTCTTAGGGGAAATAAATTTACATTAATAAATTTGCCATGACAAAAGAATTCACTCTCTGTTTTGTTTTTTGTTTGTCACCCATCACATAAATTGATCAAAACACCACACTGTGTAATACCAGGAACAGGAAGTGATTTGATACTGCAGTTAAAGCCAAGACAAAATGAGAGTTTTATGTTTAAAGAGAAGGTATGGCTTAAAATTCTTGTGGTATTTATTCAGCTATAAATAATCAATTTCAGCAGGATTTTAAGGAGTGACATGAAAATATTTGCTAAGTAGATATACTGTCAAAACATTCAGAATACAGTCAGGAACCACACTGGAAGCTTTGTTGGTGGATGTGTTTTTTGAGTAAATATTTCTGACTCATTGGAGAGTCCCCCTGCAATGGCTCTGCGCCATTGCAGGGGGGGTGCAGAATGAAAAGGGGGGAAAAAAACAACGCTTGGACACTGCTAGCACGGGGCGCCCACAGAAACGCAAAGCAGGAGATGAAGCATCGCTGAATATGTTTCCAAACCAACTTCATTCTAAGCCAAAGACTAGAAAATATGGTGAAGCATATCTTCCCTTTGGCTTCACCTGCACAAGTGCCGAGGTAGGTCTCCCCTGCAGAATTGGTTTTCCCTCTGTCGGGAGCAGTGCTGGGCTGTTCAAATCACGGACAAACAGTATCCCACAGTTGTTTATGTTTTTAAACCCATTTTGCACAGAGAGGCATTTTTTGAAAAATGTATTGATAGCAATATTGAATATTATAGCACATGAAAAAAAACAACTACAGTAAAATAATTACACCGTGACGACTCTACCTTTCTAAATGGAGGGACAGTAATTGCGTGTGTATATGTAAGCGTGTAAAACCTGAAGATAGTCAGATTAACAGTATTTTGTCTCTATCTGCCATTCTGCAATTCATCTCATGTAAAAAATAACGTGGCGCACAGCATGACGTGAAAAAAGGCACATACCTTTGATGTTGAGTGACGAACTCTGTATTCCTCGTCCACACGTAAAACGCAAAAAAGGAGTTTTAAAAAATCTCAGTTTTCACTGATTCGAAACATCGTTTACGTGTGGACAAAACAGCTGCGTTTTCAAAAATACCCGTGTAGGTGCGGACGTAGCGTAAAAGAGTTATTGTCATTTATTGCAGATTACCTGTATTTGCTTAATTGTTTACTAAATGTTTGAGGTGTGAAATAAACGGCAATGGAGCAAAAATATGGTTGTGTGTGGTTGGAGGATGTGAATGTGCGTGTGCACGCGCGAGAAGGGGGCGGGGGGCGCAAACATTTTTCTTGTAAAACAAAGGGGGGCCTAGTGTCTGTGAAGGTTCTCAGTCATCCAGGTCATCGTAGACTAAGGAGTTTGGAAAGAAAAGCGTCTGGACTTCTTGAGTTGCTTGAAGACGTTTCACCTCTCATCCGAGAAGCTTCTTCAGTTCTAAGGATCAGTGGTGGAGAGTCCCAGATTGGCTCATGTGATTAGATAGAGGATCATCAGGTGGTCCTTTGTCCCCCTTTGGGGGGGGGGGGGGGGGACTCCCACTAGGTTTTAATCTGGGACTCTCCACCACTGATCCTTAGAACTGAAGAAGCTTCTCAGATGAGAGGTGAAATGTCTTCAAGCAACTCAAGAAGTCCAGACGCTTTTCTTTCCAAAGGGGGCCTAGCAAAAAAAGTTTGGGAACCACTGTCATAGTGCATGTTTCTTGTGTATTTCTCAGCCTCATTTCTCATATTTTTCAGCCTCTGGTGACATCCTTTGTATGACATCCTGTGTATTCTCTTAGACTTGGTATTCCTAATAAATAAAATGTTTGAAGTACATTTACTGAAATTTTTACATCAAACAGTTTGAACAATGAAATGAAACTGTAAGGTTATCCTAAATCACTCAGAAGAGCAGTGCATAAAGAACATGTTAAACACGCAGGTTCATGCTCACTGATTTAAAGAACAAATATATGTGAAAAATAATAAATGAATAAAACAGTAACAGTTGAGAGACTAACAATACATCAGAATTTAAGTAAGAGGTCAATTTAGATCTCCATAAGTTTTTTCTTTTGTGCAGTAATATAATCCAGATTTAAAATAAACAATAATGAAAATGGCTGAATTCTGACCTGAGAGTTTCCAGTGTACAGTTTGGACTCTTCAATCCAGCAGACAGAAGCTCTACTCCTGAGTCTTGCAGGTCATTGTTACTCAGGTCCAGTTCTCCAAGACTAGAGGACTGCGAGCTGAGAACTGAAGACAGAGCTTGACAGCTACTCTCGGAGAGGTTACAGGCAGACAGTCTGAAAATCAATTATATTTGTGATCAAATGAAATGACTTATTTTCAACCAACTACAAGAAAACAAAATATTCCCATGTGCAATTCATAAATAAAACACAACTTAAAGTTCAAACATAAAAAAATATATAAAGATTTGCTAATAATTTGCTTGGTAATTTTCTTTGTAACAGCACAGTTACACCTCTCTACCTGAACAAGTGAGGAGCTAGTACTTCTGTGGATAATAGATCGAGACCCCTGGCACTCATGGTTCCTAAATTAGAATAACTTTACCACACTTTTGATGAAGCGCCTCATTCATCTTCTGTTTCAAACAAGCTGCTTCAGCTCCTTTCCAGATTACTGACTAAATTATATTTAATAAAAAGAAAATGGGGCACATGGAAAATGGGGCAGAAAGATCTATGTTGTTATTTTGTTTTTGTTTTTTTTAAAAACCCTGCAGGTACTTTGTTTGTTGACCACAAAGTTATGCTGGAGAGATCGTGCTATGGCTGATAATGCTCCTCCAAGAACATTTTTGCGCAATTTCTTTAACACTGGGAACAATCTCCAAAAGCTGATTCTGTTCATCTGAAGTTCCTGTTGTTAGCAAACAAGAAAAGAATTCCCTATTTTGAAACTATTTTTTTCCTGGATTTGTATATTTGTCTATTTTATATTTTTTTCTAAATACCGTTCATATGTATATAGTCCTGTAGAACCTGTGTACCTCACCCCCTTTCTTTTCCTATATGTTTCCAATGAGTAGGACATGCTCTGTATCTAATTTTTTATGTTTATAGTGACAATTAAAGGCATTCTATTCTTTTCAACTTTCTATCTACTATCTAAAGTTATCATTTTTATGTTGCGTCACCAGTGCTGGTGTTTAAGTCCAGATTTAAAACCTATTTTTATTTCCTGGCTTTTAACTCTGTAGGAAACTGACACCTTTCTTATTAATTTTATTGCGTTTTTAATAATTATTGTATTTTTATTTTGCTAGTTGTTTTTGAATATTAGGTTTGAGAAACGTTTTCTCACTCCTTGGTCAAAATACTAACCCCAGGTTGCTCTCTGATGCACCCAGTATGAATATGCATTAATGTTAGAAGCGCTGTCATGGAAATGGCATAAAAAAGCCTTTGTGTGAATGAAGGAGGTTATGGAAAGAGCTTTAGGTGCACAGAATAGAAAAGTGCTATAGAGAACCAGTTCAGTTACCATTTAACCGCAAATATAAAAGATTTTGCTGCTATAATCCATACTTTGCATCAACATTATAAGAAAAAAAGGATGGGCATATGTTTACTTACAGAGCTTTGTTGGATGCTTTGACCACTGGCAGTAGCCTCAGAAGAGCCTGCTCTGAAGCAGAGTATTTCTTCAGGTCAAACACATCCAGATCTTTTTCTGATGACAATAAGATGAAGATCAGAGCTGACCACTGAGCAGGAGACAGTTTATCTGTGGAGAGACTTCCTAAACTCAGGAACTGTTGGATCTCCTCCACTAGAGAACGATCATTCAGTTCATTCAGAGAGTGGAACAGATTGATGCTTTTCTCTGCAGACAAATTCTTACTGAGCTTCTCCTTGATGTACAGTACTGTTTCCTGATTGGTCTGTGAGCTACTTGTTGTCTGTGTCAGCAGACCTCGTAGGAGTGTCTGATTGGTCTGCAGTGACAGACCCAGGAGGAAGCGGAGGAACAAGTCCAGGTGTCCATTTGGACTCTGTAAGGCCTTGTTCACAGCACTCTGGTAGAGAAGATTCTGTGCAGACTTCTTGGAGTTTGTTTGTTGTTTTTCCAGCAAATTGACTCCAGAGTTGATGAAGGTCAGATGGACATGGAGAGCAGCAAGAAACTCCTGAACACTCAGATGAATGAAGCAGAACACCTTGTCCTGGTACAGTCCTCTCTCCTCTTTAAAGATCTGTGTGAACACTCCTGAGTACACTGAGGCTGCTCTGATATCGATGTCACACTCTGTCAGGTCTGATTCATAGAAGATCAGGTTTCCTTTCTGCAGCTGATCAAAAGCCAGTTTTCCCAAAGACTCAATCATCTTCCTGCTCTCTGGACTCCAGTGTGGATCTGTCTCAGCTCCTCCATCATACTTGACTTTCTTCACTTTGGCCTGAACCACCAGGAAGTGGATGTACATCTCAGTCAGGGTCTTGGGCAGTTGTCCTCCCTCTCTGGTTTTCAGCACATCCTCCAGAACTGTAGCAGTGATCCAGCAGAAGACTGGGATGTGGCACATGATGTGGAGGCTTTGTGATGTCTTGATGTGGGAGATGATCCTGCTGGCCTGCTTCTTATCTCTGAATCTCTTCCTGAAATACTCCTCCTTCTGTGGGTCAGTGAACCCTCTGATTTCTGTCACCATATCGAGACAGTCAGAAGGAATCTGATTGGCTGCTGCAGGTCGTGTGGTTATCCAGAGGTGAGCAGAGGGAAGCAGTTTCCCCCTGATGAGGTTTATCAGCAGCACATCCACTGAGGTGGACTTTCTAGGGTCAGTTAGGATTGTAGTTTTGTGGAAGTCCAGAGGAAGTCGACACTCATCCAGACCATCAAAGATGAACACAACCTGGAAGTCTTCAAAGCTGCAGATTCCTGCTTCTTTGGTTTCAGTGAAGAAGTGATGAACAAGTTCCACCAAGCTGAACTTTTCCTCTTTCAGCACATTCAGCTCTCTGAAAGTGAATGGAAATATGAACTGGATGTGCTGGTTGGCTTTGTCTTCAGCCCAGTCCAGGGTGTATTTCTGTGTTAAGACTGTTTTCCCAATGCCAGCCACTCCCTTTGTCAGCACTGTTCTGATTGGTTCATCTCTTCCAGGTGAAGCTTTAAAGATGTCTTCTAGTCCGATTGTTGTTTCTGGTCTGTCTGGTTTCCTGGATGCTGTTTCAATCCGTCTGATCTCATGTTCATCATTGACCTCTGCAGTCCCTCCCTCTGTGATGTAGAGCTCTGTGTAGATCTGATTCAGAAGGGTTGGGTTTCCTGCTTTAGCGATGCCCTCAAACACACACCGGAACTTCTTCTTCAGGGTAGATTTAAGTTCATGGTGATACCACTGGAAGTTTCTAGTATTGGTCCCTAAAAGAACCAATAGATAAAATTCATAAATCAAGAATTTATCCTTTTCACATATTTTGATGTATTTATGTTTCATATACTAGCACCGTATATATAGAAATATTCTCACTGCTCTCCAAACGATCTGCCAACTTCTTTTGCTTCATTCTCTTCAGGAAGGCCAGTGTGATCTTCACAAATGCTTCTCTGTTGGTCTTATTCTGTTCTTCATCCTCACACACTAATACATCCTCATCCTTGCATTGACTCTTAAGGCATTCCAGATCATCCTGACTCAGATCTTTCTGGATCTTCTTCAGCTCACTTTTCACAAAAGTAATAATTTTGTCCTCCAGTATCTGGAACAGAATACTCAATGACTCAATTGCCCCACAACCTCAGCCAGTTGAACAAGAAGAGAAAGGGGAGGGAATAAACCTAGCTTAGGAAGAGCTAAGTTCTGGGAATCAGCTTTCTTCCCACACACCAGAAAACAAAAGAAAATGCATAATGTCATCCTTCCCTGAGCCTGGTTCTGCTGGAGGGTTCTTCCTCCTAAAAAGGGGTTTTCCTTCCTACTGTCGCCAAAGTGCTTGCTTATAGTGGATCATATGATTGTTGTGTTTTTTTCTGTATGTATTATTATCAGTGTTGGGCACGTGTCTGAATTTACAGTTATGTTTTCATTTTAACAGACTGTAGTAACACCATTGATCTAAAATCAGACAAAAATCATAAAATCAGAGTAGAAAAAAGTTATATTTTTACTGTAACAGCCACAAACATGTTTAATGAATCATATTTCATAACTTTAAATGCAAATATAAATTGTCAATTTTAAAATCCTGTGCACAAGTTTTGCAAGTTATTTGCATCCATTTACCTTTTACCCTTTTTTTAAAATAACCATTTCAAACTATTTACAGAACAATCAGCTGTTCTTCAATAAGATGCCACACAAATTATTTGTGCCACTCCAAAAAACATAATTTCTGTCCACTATAAAGGAGAACATCACAGCCTGATGCCTGCAGGTCTGACAGCAGCAGGTGTATCACTCCTGTTTCTACCTGGAGACAGCAGTCGCCTCATTGTTCTGACACACAACACAAAACTATCCACAACACTACACACTAACTACACAAGACAACACATTAACTACACACTCCATTTCCTTGTTAGTAACTGTAACAGCGTTGTAACGATAGGAATAGTAATTAGTTAGATTACTCGTTACTGAAAAAAGTACCGCCGTTACTCGTAACGCTGTTATTCCCATCACTGATTATTATAGGGTCTACTCTACAATATAAAGCGCCTTGAAGCAACTGTTGTTGTGATATGTCGCTGTAAACATAAAATTGAATTGAACTGAATTAAACAACATTAATAAGGTCTGCTGAAGTGAATACTATAGCTCTCAATTGCGTATTTAACCTTTTGTTAAAGAAATTTCTACAAAAATCTGTTTCTGTTTGGATTTACTCTCACTTCTGTGAAGTAGTCAGACTTGAACGTCAAGTAAGGTAGTAGGGAAGCAGACAACGCAGACATTTCAGGTTTCCAAATGTGAGCAATTTATTTACAGTGAACTTAATTTAATGTGTAACTTAACAAAATTTCCCCCCAAATCTCAAGATCTCAACCTTAATGCAGTGATGTATTGGTACATCCTATGACTGGTTTAAATTGTATCTTGCAGATAATAATCAGTGTCTGCTAAACACATGGTAAGGAAGACCGCTCTCATTCCCAGCACTTAACATACCGATAAATTGTGATGTAACCTTACACGTCATTATGATACGCACTGGACTGTGGATGGAATTCAATAGAATGACACTCCAGGTGGTTACACACATTCCACCCGTGTTTTCAAGCCCTAACCCTAACATTAATACTAAATTTTTCACGTCCTGGGTCTGTTACCCAGTGTTTTCTGTTCTGTATTGTTAATCTTTGATTTCTTGATGTATCTTTGTTTATTCTTACGTTTTGGTTAGTGTATCCCCTCTAGTGTAGTCAGGTCTCTGTGTTAAGCCCGCATCTTTGAGTCTGTGTCTTTGTGTTTCCCAAGCTCCTTAGACTTAGACTAGACTTAGACTATGATGACCCAGATGACTTAGAACCTTCACAGACATTATAAATAGAATAGATGTAAAAGTAGTTGTTGTACATGTACAGACCATAAATATGGAGTCCAGGTGTGTTTGATGCTGCTGGGCAGACTGACCACTGGGAACTTCTGAGCTCTCCTGGTCCACCCTGTGGAGAACCCATTAAGAGTCAGAATTATACATAAAATAACAAAAACAAACAAAAAAACATTACAACGTAATTAGGGATGGGTATCGAAAACCGGTTCCTGTTGAGAACCGGTTCCCACTGTTTCAATTCCTTGGAATCGTTTACCATTTTTGCAAACGATTCCCTTATCGATTCCAGTCGCTCCAAATGACGTCACCACGTTGCGGAGCGTCATTTACCTGGCAGGAAACATGGCGGCTCAAACGCTCAAAAGTTTGTTTATACTTTACGAGAACGGATGACAACAGGGACCTTGCAATACTTGCAAAGTAGATATTTCACTTAAGGGAGGAAACACTACGAACATGCAAAAGCATTTGCTCACAAAACACGCGATAGCCTTAAATGAATGTCGTGTTTTTAATTCCGCTCCGGATTCGTGAATCTCAACCCAGCAGCAGCGGTAATGATTGTGCGTCCTCTCCCGATAATGCGGCGGGTAAATAATGAACTAACAGTGCATATTATGTTAGCGCGATCTGCTTTATTACAAAACCTGCCATTACTGTGCATTTAGGTGACCATGATGAGAGAGACAGACAAAGTCTGGCTGGCTCAGATGCTGGCAGTTGTCGCTGCAGTCTACCGGTAGCGTCTCCTTTCAGGCCAGGAAAGACGAATGTCACCGTGCAGTGACTAAGTTTGTGGTCAAAGGCTTGGACCCATTTGTCACAGCAGATGCCCCCGATTTTCGGTAAGTGAATGTGTTTAATTGTAGGCAGGGACATTACTGGATATTCTTATGTAATTGCTACAGAATAATTTATGTTATACTACAGAAGAATATTTATTTTATTATTTTACATTTACATTTTTTTTCCTGGGGACCCTGTGACACCCCATTGAAGAGCCATAGGCTGGTTCTCTTAAGATCTCACTGTTGGGTTTGTAAGGCCATGTTACTTCTAAATTTCTATCTTGTTCAAAGATAAGATATAAAACAAAGTTCTAAGCTAATCGACCTTAGTGTTCTTTTTTTTAAAAGAATCGATAAGAGAATCGATAAAGAATCGAATCGTTAAACAGAATCGAAAATGGAATCGGAATCGTTAAAATCTTATCAATACCCATCCCTAAACGTAATGTAATGTAATGTAATGTAATATAATGTATAACTGCATATTAATGATCAAGAAAGTGACCTCACAGCCCATTATTCACAAGTGGTGCTAATATCAGTCATTATGCATGTTTAGCTTTTTATCAGCTTTTTAGAACATAAAGTTTTGTTATCTGGATGACTGATCATGCATTAAGACATTTCAAGATTTTTTTTTTTACATGTTTCGCTTCCTGTTTGCTGAAGTGGATTTTCAGTTGTTTAGAAACCAAAGGCTTGTTTGTAAGTAACAGTTTAAATGGGATTGAGGGAATGACGTGTTTGCACTGCAGTTTATATTCAACAACATCAAGCAGTTAACCCAAAGAGTTACTAACAGCTCACCTCTCTGCAGCAGACAGAGGCTGGACTTTAAAATGATCAGGGATACTTTTAGATGCGTCACTCTTTAAGGACACACAGCTGGGTGGAGGTCCAGGTTGGTTCCTGTGAATAATGATGGAGCAGTGATGTGAGTGCTGAGCTGTGACATGCAGAAGAGTCATGGACAGTTAGAGATGGTCATCTCACCTCTGAACTTTGGTCTGGCTCCTTCTGGATCTTTTAGAGGGACGGACTCCCTCCTCTCTGTCCTCACACTGATCCATGCTGCTGAATTCACATCCACATCAGCTCTCACACACTTTCTACCTTCACCTGCAGAGGAAACACAAATTATTCATGTGAACATCAGCTGAGAGCTGCAGAGGTCATGCCTGATATGTTAGACTAATATCCACTCCATCTCAGACACAGCCTTCATCAATTCAGTACAAGAACTGTAACAGAGCCGAGTTCAGCCTCCAAATCCCTTGATTACTGTAGTCCTACAAAGCAGCAAGTCCAACATCCCAGATAGCAAGAAGACATTGAATTGATCTAGATTTTCATCTGAAACACCATTATGGTCAAAACTGAAAACTAAATGCTAAATAAATGTTGAATCAACATTAAAATACTGATGAAACCTGGCAGTCTAATAGTAATGACATTGGCATGATATTGATTCATAGTTGTTATGTTTATTGATCGTTGATGTATTTATGGTTGACTAATAATAATAAAAATAATAATGGATTGCATTTATATAGCGCTTTTCAAGGCACCCAAAGCGCTTTACAATTCCACTATTCATTCACATACTGGTGGAGGCAGCTACAGAACACTAGGTGACAACAATCACATTGAAAAATCTTTTATTTATAGATGACCAGGAAATTAAGCTGCTATCACTTGGACTATTCCGTAGCACCGATCTCACAGTATTACATCCCATCACGGCACAATTGAGAAGTCGCGAATTTATAGTTGACTGCCAGTTAGATTAAAATGCCACGGATCTATAAGTGAAATAGTTGACCAGAGACAGGAGTAGTATTCATCCCTGCACTGCACTGGACTGCACCCCATTCTATATCAGGTAAGAATGTATACAAGCAGGGCTGCAAAGCTGTTTCACACCCAGCATTTGTACAGTCCGGTCACAAAGCCATTTTCCTCATTCCTTAGTATAAACAAAACATACAGAGGGATGAAGTAGTCACAAGGGAGGTAAAACACTGGTCTGCCCAATCACAAGCTATGCTACAGGTCGCACTCAGTGACGTAGACTGGGACATGCTCAGGTAATGTGCAGGTGACATTAACTAGATTATGTAAGTACCAGTAAGCTTTGTTAGCATGCTAGCGGAGAAGCATACTGTGTGAGCTGTGATTTTCCCAAATCAGAAAAAATGGATCTCACCAACTCGTACTTTTCGACTGTCCTTTTTCTTCCTCCTTCACTCTCACACACACATAACGAGAGGAGCAGTCCCACACATTCTCCCTGCAGCACGGACTACACCGCCCATGAGGCGTAGTGCAGCAGATAATCTTACAGCAGTTACAACAGCAAGAACAACAGCAGAGCTCAGGACACATTCATTGTGTTTAGTCTGATTCATGTACTCTGATCACATCAACTCTGACATCACTGTTTTTATGTCTCTGTCCAAATTTCTGGTATGAATGCTATGATTTCAAAGTTTATTGCTGACGGCTTACATTTAAATTGATCTGAAACCAGAAGATCAAACAGATTTGATGATGGAAATGTGCCAGATGAAGACCTTACAGGATCACTGGAGACTGATATCAGCAGTCAGAGTGAACCAGCAGGGGGCGCGCACTGAGTCCTATTAAATATTCTCCATTAAAATTCTGGAAAATATGAATCTGATCCTTCATAAAACAACTTCAGAGTCAAACTGGAATCTGAAGCAGGTTCTCATATCAGGATTCAAGTTTTTCTAGTTTGACTGTGAGCCTGTTCACATGAACACTGAGTGTGACTAAACATCACAGCACAGTCACATTTCCTCTGTTTAAGAGGATCAAACAGATGTGTTAGGAACGTTTCATGATGTTGGTACTGACCTGCAGCACAGTCTGACCAAGACGCTCACACAGACTGCTAGTCTGATGATGTTGGAGACTTTTGTGTTGCTTTGGAGTCTTTATCCAACACCAGACGTCAGAGATGGAATGAGTCTTCGTGTGTTCTCCGCAGAAACACACTAACAAACAAAGAGCAGCTGCTCTGTGATGAAGAGGAAACCTCAGAAACTGGAATGAATCAAAGTTGCACTTACTCAGCTTCTTCACATGAACGTCTTCACTCTGCAGCTCTCTGCTGTCTGGACCAGGCCTGTGTAGAAATAGAGAAAATCCTCTGCTTCTTCTCTGTCATCAGTCCTCTGTGTCTGTAGGCTGTGTCACATTAAACACTTCACACCATCAAAGCTCACAGGTCAAAGATCAGCTGCCCCACCCTTATATAACACCCACACTGTAGATAATAATTCACTTTTTAAGAGTACATCGCCTCTCTGCACCTTTAACCCTCCTGTTATGTTGCGGTTCAGATTGACCCAGAACAGAAGAGATGTCACATGTTATCTGCATCACTACAGAAAACGAAAAAAAAAATCAAAATTATAAAAGAAAATTGTAAAATAATCAATGACAGTGTTTCTGACACTTTTGGATGAGTAAATTTGCCCCAGGTCAAATTAACCCAGGAGCAATATTGGTGTTCCTGGAAACCAACATAACAGGAGGGTTAAACATTAAACACTAAGCCATAAAAGAGGGTTCTTTGACCTGTGCAGCTCACAGGTCAAAGATCAGCTGCCCCGCCCTTATATAACACCCACAATGTAGATAACAATTTGCTAATAATTTTCAATACTAGATAGCCTGACTGTGACTCAGAGAATCAGAATCAGAATGTCTTTATTGTCATTGTCACAGGTACAATGAAATCATCTCAGCATCATCTCTAAAGATATCAAAATATAAATAAAAAAATTAAATTCAATAAAATAAATAAATAAATAATATACTCAAAGTGTGGTGGTCTCTGCAGGCTTAAACAGTTTAAACATTAAACACTAAACCATAAACAAAATCTTAGGCTGCAGCTTGCAGGTCAAAGCTCTCCTGCTGTCCCCAAATTTCAGTTTATATAGCATATCAGTGTATATCATAAATCATCGTCTTTTCCCTCTTGGAACATTTCACTTGGCTTTGGAGTGTTCTGACTGAGCTATATGCTTCATGTTGTAAATAACATAAATCGAGAATTTGGAGTGTTTAGGTTGCCTTATTGTTTTTTTTTTTTTGCTGGTTATATATCTGTATTTAGATGGATGAAGACAGCATAAATCTGGCTTTAAGGATAATAACCACTCTTTTAGAACATCATGTCATCTCAAGAATTAGGTGTTAAGTTGTTAAATTTTATGCAAATGATTAAATTATGTTCGCCTTTGAAACATAATATTTTATTCAATCATGTTAGACCCTTGTAAAGATAATAAACTAATTTCACTATTTTGATTTTATTATAATGTGCAAAAAACACAATTTCAATATGGAAACATATTCTCCATTGTCTGATTAAGTTGACGTGAGTGACAAGTAAATGATTTTCACATGATTTCTGTACTCACTGTATTCAAGTTCAACCTTTGGCCTTCTGCTGTGTTTACATCGGATAACATTTTAAGTATAAAAAAAATAAGTATTAAAAACAAATCCACTTGTCACTTTACACCTGATCCCAGTGATATGTCACTGATTTTAAACAAAGTCCAATGGTGTTAATTTATCTGTACTTTATAGTACACAGCACAGCTCTCTTTACAGCAGTTCATTCTCAAAACTCTATTTATTACTCAAATGTATTTGAGATTTCTGAGCTCTGTTTTGAATCTGTGTCAGTAACTACTTAATATGACTATTTTGATCAAAACTTAACCTGCAGCAGGTTTCTGAAATTTCAGAAA
The DNA here is from genome assembly GCF_036321145.2 of Pelmatolapia mariae. Classification (NCBI taxonomy): domain Eukaryota; kingdom Metazoa; phylum Chordata; class Actinopteri; order Cichliformes; family Cichlidae; genus Pelmatolapia; species Pelmatolapia mariae. The sequence goes on from NC_086229.1 coordinate 26,715,585, forward strand.
TTAGGCTGATGAGGCAGGGGAAACGTAAACAGAATTCACTGACAACAGACAGGGACATACAAAGTAAAACAGGAAACTCAAAACACAGTCTGTGCCTCTGTTTACAGTCTACTAGATCCAGTCAGAGCAGCAGAACCAAAAGGAATCATGTGACCTCAGCAGCAGCTCTCAGGGTGTGTCCTAAAAGTGTCTATCTCCTTTTCCTAACGCCCTTTCCTTGATGAAAACATGATGGCAGTTGAGGAAAGGTGGGCAGAAAAAGTTATAAGAAGACTTTGTAAAACAGAAAAGTGTTGGACTGAGAATCCAATTAGTCTCACACAAGTCTCACCTTAATGACGTGATGCAGAATGTCCTCCAACAACTCTGTGTTGTCTTTGTTCTCTGAGCAGATTCAGGCATCACTCAAATAACAAAGGCTTTTCATTACTATAATACATTTTCATTGGTCTCCAGGTTGATGATTATAAACAGAATTATTAAAGTTTTTATCATTCCAGGCTGAAAATCAACATGAATTTGGTTCTAATCAAAGAAGCTCCTTTAATTTGTGTCATTAAAATCCTCACACAGACTTAAAATGGCGACATTAACATTAAAAGAAATGAATGAAACTTCAGCTGAGAGCTTAATGCAGTGATCATAAGCAGTTCACAGCAATCTCAGCTCTTTATTACGCAGCTTTGCAGGAATTAAAGTGACTGAAGTGTCAGAGTTTGTGTGAGAAGCTGCTTTATGGACAGCTGTGGAACACTTCTTTATTATTTCTTCATAAATCAAACACAGTTTGCCTGCAAATGAAGTAAAGTGTGTTGTTGTGCAGTTAAAGCTGTTTGTGTGACGTCCTGACCTCCTGTGAATGAAACAGCCGATCAGAGCCATCAAAGAGAGAAGAGAAAGTGTTGTGTGTCTGTGATGGATAGAACAAGGAAATAGTGCTAATGATGAAAATAAAGATCCTCCGATGACGTGTTTGTGTTTCCTGTTACAGTAATTTGTTCATCTGTTGCTCTCCTACACTTTCCTATAAATAAAGGAAAAAAGTCCATTTAGTGTCATTTCCTAAAGCTCAGAGTTACACTTCAGATTCATGCAGTCAAATCAAAAACCTTCAGTTTGGTACAACTTCAAATATCTGCTCGGTTTATCAAGATATCACACATTTGCAAAAGTGCTTTGACGTTTTCGGAGACGTCTGTTACCCACCAGCTCAATAGCTAGCCGGGAGCTCGAGGGTCACTGAAGCCGCCGAGAACGGCACAACTCCCGGCACATCATTTTCAGATCACAGACGACTTTCGCTACTCAGGTTAAACGTAATATATGTCACTTAGACAACTTAAAAATGTTATTGTTGGGCTTTTTTCAGTGTTTTGTTTGTTCGTGAGTAAATCGGTTTGGCTGAGATTAAAGTTATTAGATTAGATTAGATAAAATAAAACTTTATTAATCCCCCGGGTGGGTCCCTCCTTGGTTTTCAGACAGCTGACTAAACATCAAACAGAAAACTGATTAAAAAGAAGTATGAGACGGTTGAAAATTTACGCCAGTGTCCTGTTATATTTTAGATAGCAAGGAGCAGACGGTCGAGTTTATTAAACTCCACAGAGACAGCGGTGACGCTAATCAGAAAGCTAGACCGTCCAATTTCCCCAGCCGTTTACTTCCGACCTACCCGACCTCAGGAGGATGCAGCCCATGAATTTGGACACGACCGTTATTTGAAGAATTATTACTTATGGCAGCAAAGTTTGAATGGAGCTCTCTGTCTTTAGTGATTTGTCACCCTCTGGAGGTCAAAACACAAACTGCATGATCTCACTAACCATCACAGTCACAGGAAGTGTTTTTAAATGATGAAATCCTTTTCTGAAATGCTGTGTTAATTTCATGCCAGCTGTAACAGGACACCTGTCACCATGGTTCAACAGAGTCCCAAAGCCTTAGAGATGGCTTTTAACCCTGCCCAGACTGACAGGTGTGACTCTGTGAGCTGATTGTGTAGATCGTGACATTATGTGTTGCTTTCTGACATCTTTCAGCCTGTTCACTTTCTCACATTGGTTCTGTAGAAGTTGATAAGTCTGTTGATCCAACAGGTCTTCTACTTTTAGAGTGTGTTTGTGAAACTGAACTCAGCTTTCCAAAAAAATGTGGTTAATCACAGTTAATTCATGATTTAAGCAGAGGGGCAGTTATTTTTGCACACAGCTCAGGTAGGTTGGGATAACCTTTGTGCCTTAATCAATGACATCATCATTTAAAGCTGCAGGCTGTATTTACTTGTGTTATCTTTGTCTAACATGGACATTTGTGCGTTAAATATGCAAAACAGTAAGAAATGACTAAGTGACAAGACTTTTTCACACCACTGTATGTGATTGTTGCCCCTGGGAGAGTTCATGTAACTGCAATGAGAGGTGTGATCAACATGAGTGCACAAGTGTCAGATGACTCAAAGCTGTGCATGCAGTGGCAAAAGGCTGAGTGTGTGCCATCAGTCCTCACTCTGAGCCTCACAGCTTCCTGCTGCTTCATGAGAACAGAGCAGGACTGAACTTCCTGGCATGCCAGAGAGACGAGGAGGATCCTGGTGCAAGATGCACAAATGGATGCAGTTTCTTTCCTTTTTACACTCAAACTGGCTGTAAAACCACATTTTCCATCCTGCCTGTTTGTTAATTTGGGTTTAACCCAGGACTGTATAGGCGTTGGCTGAATAGCAGTGGTGTTCACCTTGGGGTGTCGGTCAGAACACACAGGACGCACAGATAAAGGTTATACCGTCTTTACTGTGATTTCTAAGCTTAACAGCACAGTACAGCAACACAGTAACGCAACCACAGGATTACAGAGGGGTGAGGGGTGCATGGGTGTGTGTGGTCTATGAACAGAACATATACAGAATACTGAATGTAATAAACATCTAAGTCATGAATTATGATTCATTAGCTTTCTTCGAATCTAACCAGAACTACAAATGGGAATTCCTATATGAACATCTACATGCACAAGTTTCATACTCTAGTTCCAAACCCTTACAGTACATGACATTGATTGCCAATTCACCCAACAACAATATATCACAAAACACCAAATGGTTTTAGCTTACAGCTAACAAGTATGTAGCATAACAACTAGCATCAGTAGCATGAACTAGCCACATAGCAAACAGGTCAATACACATCGCACTTCTACGTCCACTAAATGTCTAAATGGCATAAAAGACTAAAGCTGTCTTTTTCAAGCAGGGCTCAACATCTACTCACAGTTCTTTAGTGACGCGCACGACTCACCCAGTTGGCACGATGACGCGTAGACATCCCCTGCTGAGTCAGTCTGCCAGGTGGCTCTTCACTGTTAACCTTTGCTGTATTTTTCACAGTAAAATACCACAAAATGCCCAGTAACTTACCTGAAAACATTTCTACAGCTAATTACTGTAATTTGCTATGCATTATGGGTATATTAAGGTTATTTACAGTAACTTACTGTATTTTTTAAAATTGCGGTAGTAGTTATACCTACCGTTAACACATTAGCAGTAGTGCTACTGTATTATGTGATTTGAATGGTTCATCATACTGTTTGTGTATTTTTACTCTTTCAGTGGTTGGTTGCAATAGTGCATTACATTTTAACTCTTTCACTGCTAACCATTTCCAGATTTTCCTCCAACCTATGCCATTTGTCAGTATGATACCAGTGAAAGTATTATGGTTTTGACTTTTTAGGGGACTTGCCTGTGTGTAAGGTTCAAGAATTCTGATCATCTAATCTGCTGCATGCAGTTGTATGCACATGCACAGCTGCTGCAAATGTGTGCTTGCCACTGCCTTGACATAGAGATCAATTCAAGTGACAGCTGCTCCTGGGGAGAGGGAAAAGAATGCAGAAAGGCCTCCTTGTAGGGAAATTTTATAAAGCAAGGTTCTCCAAATCTCTCCCAAAATTCTGTGTTTTCTTAATTGACTTCCATTCATATGTAAAGACTATAAGGTTAACTACAAATAAAAAAAGCAGAATTCACATTGTTGCATCTCCATCACTTATCTCTGATTAACCCTGAACAAGATTCACACTTCCTTTTGTTAATTTTTTTACTTGCCACTATTCTGTTGTTGGATTTCACTTAGGCTGTTGCTGCTGTCTGTTTTTGTGTAATTTTGTACTTGTGACAAGTAGTGAATAAAGTTATTTAAAAAAGACGCAGAAAGGCGAACTTCAGTCAGTGGAGAATATTGTAATAATTTGGCGGAGGCTTCTCAGTCGAGCAGTAACTGAATTGCTCATTTACTGAACGTGCAACATGTACAGAACTCTTCTGGGAACTAGTCAACCCAACTTAGTGAAACACACACTGAATGCATGCTGGCCCTGCCCACCCACCTACCTACCTACCTACCTACCTACCTCCCTCTACCAACCACCACTCCATATCCTGACTGACATGACCTGTGATCCAGTGATTGACAGGAGAGGAAAGACAGGCCAACTTTGTTAGCTGTTCGTTAGGATATGCTGGAGAGGACAAAAGATTTTGCACCTCGTTATTGTTGGACCTCAGTGTGGAAACAGCGAACGGGACGTCATAAGGTAATGCAAACGACTCTCCTACCTAACATACTCGTTTATTAATTTTTAAGAGCATATATATTTTTTGTGTGTGTGAGGGGGAGGGGGGGCTTAAACTCGGTGTTAGCTTGGTCGAAATAGCACATTAGCTGAATTATTCTGGAAAAAATAGGTTGTGTGTGTTTTTTTCTTTTCTTATTTAAATATATATTTAGATATATATTTTCCACGGGGAGGGGCGAGGAACACAGGCGCAGCACAGTCTTTGTCTTTTTCCCGCCGAGTGTGGTGCATTGTCCTCCTGCGCTTCTGTTCTATGACTATTGAGAAGCTGGCCATGCTAACAGTGGCACATTTAGCTTCAGCTCTTTGAAAGACAAGACAAAGCAGCAGGTAAAAATACACATTTAATGAGAATAAAGAAAGACAACTTTTTTGGGGGGAAATTTAGAGACTGCTAAAACAATCTTATCCAGTTTTGAGCTTGCTCATGTAGGTTAGCCTGCTTTATCTAATTTTGTGTGAGCTGCAGTACACAACATTAAAAAGTTAATATAACATTAGGTTGGTGGCGAGAGGAACTCCAACCTAAGTTTAATATTTATTATTTTTTTTAAGTGGGAAGGGGAGCATGTTTTTTATTCCTTTAATACAACGTCTTCCAGGGTCTTTTTCATAGGAAAACCATGTAACGTCTGTGTTAGGTTGGTCAAAAGAGCAATTAGTTGAATTATTCTGGAAAAGATGGGTTGTGTGTTTTTTTTCTTTTATTTACTTATGTAAATATATCTTTCAAGGGTTAAATAAATGCAACATTAAATTAACAATTGTCTCTCTGTCTTTTCCCGCCCAGTGTGGTGCATTGCTGTCCTCCTGCCCTTGCTGGCCACGCTGACATTGTGATGTAGCCTCAGTTCTTTGAGAGACAAGACAAAACAGCAGGTAAAAAGACATATTTAGTGAGAATAAAGTTAGACAACATTTTTTTTGGAAATTTAAAGACTGCTAAAACAATCTAACCCAGTTTTGAAGTTTCTCATGCAGGTTAGCCTGCTCTAATCTCAACTGTGGTTTATTGTTTCATAGGTTCCATTTAAAAAGCAAGACAGTGTAGTGGTCTGTAAATTAGTCGCAGTTAGTTGCAGTGCCATTGTTAAGGGGTTTAACGTCAGCTTGACAGACCCTCCAAAATTTTTCCTCCAGTGTTTCAGGGTCTGCATGGTTTAAGTTAATAACATTGATCTATAGATAGTTTTTCTTTTAACTTTTTCCCATTTTTGATACAACCCAAGCAATGTAGATCCCTTCTTTAATAATAGAACAAACAGATAATAGATTGAGATGTTTTTCAGTCACTGTTGTGTTGTTGCCATGCCTTTGCAAATTAAAAGTTAAGTCAAATTCACACACATGCAGCCATGTACAGGTGTAAATTTTGTGGTGTTTGTAGTTCAGAATTAAGACAATTTTGTTATCATATGAAGAAACATCAGCACACAGCTAATTAACAGGGGTTTGTCTGTTTTATATTGTATAAAAATAGAATACACACAGTTTGCTGCTGTTCCTCTTATTATTTATTATACACAATGACCAACAGGAAAAAACAGCCTAACATTTCAGCACAGGCCAAAATGCCAAAACATTAGGCAGTTTTTTCCTGTAATTGATCATAATTTTCATTACATAATAAATAATAAGAGAAATAGCAGCAAACCGTGTGGATTCTATTTTTGTACAGTGTGAGGCCTGCTATCCAGCATTCTTGTGGAAACCTTATTTGTAAGGGTGAGCACATTGTCTTATTGGACTCTTGTCTGTTTTTAGGGAATAATTTCATGTCTGCAAGCCGCTGGATGATCAGTTTGGAGGGCAAGGTATTTTATGAGCCTGAGCAGATGCATGACTTTACCAGCACCCTTGCTGTCTTCTTTGCGTCATACTACGTTTTCAACCTTGAGTATCAGGAGTCAGCGTCCATCACACTGGAGATGATACAGAGGTAAATACTTTACACCATTAAAGCTTACACCATTTAAGAATGAAATATATGTGATAGCTTGACTACAGTTGCAGAAACATATAGGTGATTGCTGTAATGTATGTTTTAATTTTGAAATTAAAGCAGCCTTTTTTCCGTTAAAAGGTTCTTTGTGAGGATCCAGACATGGGAACAAAATGCCCTGCAAAACTTGATACAAGCCGCAAGACAGGTCGTGTCGTAAAGAGGAAGGTTACAAGCATCAGCCCTCGGATCACCACCTTCCTCCAGCGGCTCTCTGGAGGACTTCCAACTAGGTAAGAATACAGAGATGATAATATCTTTTACATAGCTGATAATTATATACAGTTAAGCCCATACTTATTCATACCCCTGCCAAATTTTGACTTAAAGTTACTTTTGTTCAACAAGCAAGTTATTTTTTGAGCAGAAATGACACAGGTGTCTCCCCAAAGATAATAAGACGATGTACAAGAGGCATCATTGTGGAAAAAAATATTTCTCAGGTTTTTTTTATATTTTAGCAAAAAGTATCATGTCCAGAATTATTCATACCCTTTTCAATAATCAATAGAAAAAAGCCTTTATTGGCTATTACAGCAATCAAACGCTTCCTATAATTGCAGACCAGCTTTTTGCATGTCTCCACAGGCATTTTTGCACATTCATCTTTAGCAATGAGCTCCAAATCTTTCAGGTTGGAGGGTCTTCTTGCCATCACCCTGATCTTTAGCTCCCTCCACACATTCTCAATTGGATTCAAGTCAGGACTCTGGCTAGGCCACTGCAAAACGTTAATGTTGTTGTCTGCTAACCATTTCTTTACCACGTTTGCTGTATGTTTTGGGTCATTGTCGTGCTAAAATGTCCACTGGTTCCCAAGGCCAAGTTTTTCTGCAGACTGACTGATGTTGTTGTTGAGAATCTTCATGTATTGCTCTTTTTTCATGGTGCTGTTTACTGTGATTAGGTTCCCTGGTCCATTGGCTAAAAAACACTCCCAAAGCATTAGGTTCCCACCACCATGTTTGACAGTGGGGATGGTGTTCTGTGGGTTGAAGGCTTCTCCATTTTGATGCCAAATGAAGGCCAACATCATTGTGACCAAATAATTAAATTTTTGTTTCATCTGACCATAACACTGAAGACCAGAAACCTTCTTCTTTGTCCAGATGAGCTTTGCATGCCTTAGAAGTGCCTGGAGAAGTGGCGTTTTCCTTGGTCTGCATCCGTGGAACCCAACAGTGTCCGTTGGACGGTCTGCCTTGAGACATTGCCACCAGCAGAGCCCAGATTCACCAGAATGGCCTTGGTGGTGATCCTTGGATTCTTCACCTCTCTCACTATCCTCCTGGCCAGCACAGGTTTCACTTTTGGCTTCCGACAACGTCCTCTGAGATTTTCCACAGTGCGGAACATCTTGTATTTTTTAATAATACTTTGCACTGTAGCCACTGGAAAACATTTGGATATGGCCTTGTAGCCCATTCCTCACTTGTGAGCAGCCACAATGCACAGCTGCAGGTCCTCACTGAGTTCCTTTGTCTTAGCCATGAATGTCCACAGACCACCTGCAGAGAGCTGCTGTTTTTCACCTGTTGAGTTGATTAAAACAGCTATTTCCAAATAATCAGGGTAATTAGGATGCTTTAGAACAGCTTTGACTATTTGGAATGGTATGGAACTTTGGATTTTCCCAGAGACTGTGACAGTTTGTAAAGGGTATGAATAATTCTGGACATGATACTTTTTGCTCAAATGTAAATAAAAGCTGAGAAATATATTTTTTTTTCACAATGATGCGTCTTGTACATGATCTTATTATCTTTTGTGAGATGCCTGTGTCATTTCCAGTCAAAAAATAACTTGCTAGTTGAATAAAAGTAACTTTAAGTCAAAATTTGCCAGGGGTATGAATAAGTATGGGCTTAACTGTACATACTGTACACACATCCATACAACAGTATGAATGATCTCAGACAGATGTGAAAAAGTGAATAACCTGAGCAAACATGAATATTGATGATGTGTCTTTGACAGGTGGTGATGAAGACTACGCTGAACCCGACCATCCTGGTAACGGAAATCTAAATCCCATGTCACATTCTATTTCCTGAGACCCACTGATAATTATTACATTTTGTAAATGATTTTTGTTTTACAATTGTAATAGTTTATTTAATGTTCATGCTGGTGGGTTTGTCCTGTTTTTAGTGGAATGAAAAACTGTTTTCCTTAAAAAAATCAGACACAGAAAGGTGAAGGACTGTGTAGTTTTCATGTACGCTTCTATTTATTTTGGTTATTGACATTGTTTTTATTCAGTTGAAAAATGTTTTTCTTGTTAAAAAAAATTATCAACAATAAATGTTGGTTTAATTCACTAATCTGAGACTACTTTATTCAATTATATTGTTTTTTGTAAATGTTCTTATATTGAATATGAATGTTAATATTATTTTATATGCTGTAAAACACAATTACAGTCTAAACAAATTATACTGTACACAATTACAGTGTTATACCATAAACCACATTTGCAGTACAGTGATACTATAAAACTTAATCACGGTAAGTCTTTCTAACTGTAAACCATGTTTACAGTAACGCTGCATTACCACAAACAACATTTACAGTAAAGCTGTTATACTGCAATATATGTTTACAGTAAAGTGATTGAACTGTAAAACATCACAACAGCAAAGATACTGTAGATCAGTAATTACAGTAACTTACTGGCAATAGTGTTGCCAGTAAGTTGCTGTAAAAATACAATAAAATGTCTAACAGTGTTGCTATGTGTTAGAGTTCAAGTTATTTTTACTTCCAATAGTGTTAACATATGACACAGGTCACGAACACGATTTTTTTTAATTTTCATTGTAAGTGGCCTAAAACAGTTAATTATACTTAGTCTAACATAAATGTAAATGCTGTAATTTAATTATTTTAATAAACCATGTAACTTGGATGGATTTGATGCTGGCATGACCACAGTGCACACGTCTGCTGTTGCTCACAGTGGCCCAAGGGACCGCTCAGGGAGTTTGTGTGTTCGCTCAGACACGTGAAAAATGAGAGGGAACATTGACTTACAGGGATTGTATTTGCACACCCAGTCTGGCTCTGGCAGACTCACCTGTGGTGTCCACCTCTGTTTGGACTTTCACACTGAGAGTGGTGACATCAGCAGGTGTTGGGATGTTGTAGGTGGCACAAATCTGGGAAACAAACAGAACCAATCACAGCTCAGTACTATGGCGTTATTTTTGTGCCACTAAAAAAAATCTAAGCGCATGTAAAAAAAAAGAAATTGCAGGTGCAAGTGTTGCATTTTGAGGAGAAATTTATTTTGAGCGAAGAAAAGCTAAGTTTAAGTTAACAAAATTCATTGCTGTGTGCAAAAATGTATTTCAGTGTTCGCTATTATCAATACACACACACACAATAGCAGCCCCTCTCACTCAGTTTTTGCATTTGCGCTTGCTCGCAATATGTTGCTTGCGCTCTCAACATTTCTGCCCGTGCGTGCTCAACTCTTTCTCTACACCGTTATATTTGTGTCACAAAACCAGCCAATCACAGACTTGGATGCAAAAAATTCTGATTGGCTTTTTTGGTCTCCAATCAGCTCGAAATGACGAAATGCAATATCCCAGAATCCATCCAAAACTCAAAAGAGGCAGTGGCAGAGGAACACAGAGTGGCGGAGTTTGTTTGACACACTAGTGATCAAATAAAGAAAATCTTAAATAGGAATGTGTGTGTGGGGGGGGGGGGGTAAAAACCTCCCTCAGGTCACAGACAAGATCAGCTCTTTCACCCGAAAGCTTACAATGTGGGGCAGGCGACTTGATGAAGGAAACACAGATTCATTTGAGAACCTGCATGAATTTGTTGACACTACTGATTATGATGCCGCCTCAGAGACTCCATATATCAAGCAGCATATTCCATTATTGATGGGATACTTTAAAAAGTACTTCCATTAAAACAGTTCCCAGTATGACTGGGTGAGAGATCCTTTTAAAGCACCAGCTCCAACTGGTTTCAGCTTTGCAGAGGAGAACCAGTTATTTGACATGACGTCTGACTCCACATTGAGACTGCAGTTCACATCACAGACACTGAGTGAATTCTGGCTGTGTGTAGAGTAGCAGTATCTACTCTGAGGGCAGAAGGCTGTGGGCGTTCTTCTTCCTTTAGTCTCATCTTTGTGAGACTGGCTTCTCTGCTGTTGCTGCAGACCAAGTACAGGTCCCAGCTAAACACTGAGCAGGAGCTGCAGGATCCTGCTTCAAACTCCGCTTTGAAAAGATGTGCACTGCAAAACGTGCTCATTGTAGCCATTAATCCTGACTTTGTTATTTTGATCAAAGAAAAAAAGTAGTAGAAACTTATTGAGCTGTGTGGATGGACTCAAACATACTGATAAGCCATGTATTAAAAAACAGTTCTCTGTGTTAGTCTGTAGAGCTGAAGAAAGACGACACAAAGAACACCAACTGGGTGAAGTCCAGGTGTTTTACTTGTTCAGTGTAGAGCACTGTGACCTGGATGACTGAGAACCTACGCACCACTATGATGTTCTAGTTCATAGACTATGGTTTCATCATGTTAGAGACTGTCTCCCAGTTTAACCCACCAGTGATGGACACAGTGGAAGTGGTCTTGGTCCTGCTGATGTTACAGATTGATGTCAGGCTGATCTTTATTATCACTGATGGACAGATTCATTTGGTTTTTGTGTCGTTCAGACTTCAGTATCAGTGCTGCAGGTTGGATGAACTCTTATACTCTTATTGTGTTTCTTTTATTTGACATGATTCACCAGGAAGTTCTGACCAGTTTGTCTTCCATGTCTCCTTTTAGTCTGAAAGAACTTGGTTTAAAGGTGCTTTTATTTTGGAGTCCTCTCTGACTATAATCATATATTTAATGTTAGGTATTGTTTGAGTGGAGCCTTTGAGTGGTTTATCTACACGGATCTATATTCATCAGGAGAGGAAAAATCATGTTTTTATGACATTATTGTTATTATTGATAAAACCAACAGAATAAAGATGTTTAAAGGGTTTAGTGTGAAGACTGTGATCCAGGTCTGAAGGAGATCCACGTCACCGTCTTGTCAAACCTGTCGCTCACTCAGGACTAAAAGTCTTTTTATTTTCTGACATCACTTCCTGTGCTGTAAGTGCAGCTTCCCTCAGTTTGAGCAGCTCTGAGGTTAATAACACACATATAACAGTCAGAGTTCAGCATCAGCCCACAGTCATGTTACAGGTGACTCCAGGCTGCCAGCATAACTGAGACACTGACAGAGGAGCTGTGAGTGTGAATGTGATGAAGCATCACTCAGTGTTTCACATCCATCATGTTAAAAACACTCAGAAAGTGTGACTGTGTGGCTGTGACCTTTACAACAGTCTAACATGTACTGTCAACCAAACCATTTCATGTTTCTATGGTAACTAAATCATTAGGATTGACTCTGTTCTTGTTGAGGTGACCTGTTAGTGTTTGGACTTGAAATCTCAAACCTCCTGAGGTTTGATATTTCAAACCTCAGGAGAATCACTGTGGTTATAAGAGGCAGACAGCCGCACACACACCGCTGTTATTGTTTATTGTGTTTAACCTGTCAAAGATAAAAACATGAAGAAAAATCAGCACCAAGCCCTGTAATCATAGCTGTCCTACTGTTTCTAGAGAGCGTGGTGTCGCTGTGGTGTTGCTGTGGCCTCACAGCAAGAAGGACCTGAGCAAGAGCCTAACTTTGTGCTATTCAATCATTTAAATCACTGTATTGACACCAGTAACAATATATACAATGATTGTATTGCACATATTAATAACATTATTGACATTATTAAATAAAAAATTGATTAATATATCCTTGCATTCTCACCTGCTCATTTGTCTGAGTTATGAAAAGACAGTAGGAGTTTTGTTTTCTCTCATCCTAACATGAGAAATATAAAAGCTGTTTTCGCCAGCTGTCTTTGTTCGGCTGTGGACAGTCTGCTGGAGCAGAGCCCACAGTTTGTGACGCACTGGAATCTATCATGTTTAATGTACCACAAAGTATTAAGGCCACATTAAGACACAAAAATATTGGTGATCGTTTGGAGAATTGAGTGGAAATTTGGAGATGAAAGGGGAAAATGTGCATATTACAGTGCATATTACAGTTGTTTCAAGACAAACTGTCATGGCTGCAGTGCACTCTATAAAATATCTTGTGTAGATGAGCTAGTGAAACAAACTGATCATCCGTCTAGTGATACAACATCCATCCTCTTTAATGCACAAGGGTGAAACGATTGATAACCTCACATCTGTCCATGACCAGCCGTTTCATTTTCTATAAATCTGCTCTTCCATGTTTGTTTGTTTTTTTCCTGTTTTTTCCTCTTTCTGCATCATCTTTTCAACGTATTTATACGGATCACACTGTGTTTATGAGCACTAACACAAATCATTTCTTTGTAACTAAAATCAATTCTGAAGAATTATTTCTCCAACTCAGAGAGAACAGCAACTGTGGCAGTTTGTCCTGAAACAGCAACTGTAATCTCCACATTTCCGCTTTATTCTCAAAATGATCAATAATGTTTGTTTTCTTAATATGGCCCTAATACTCCTTGGTATGAATCTATATCTAAGATACATCAAGAAAAAGGTAGTAAAACTTTAACTGAGATCAACTGATTTAATTTTGAAAGTCAGAGTTTGTTGAAGCTGTTACTGCCAGGGTTCCTGGGTGTTCACCCAGTGTTTTCAGTTGCTTCATGTTCAGTTTATTCACCTGTTCACATTTCTTGTTTTCATGTTCGCATCCTGTGTGTTATTAGTTCAGTTATGTTCAGCCGTGCTCCCACCTGTCTCCAATCGTCATCACGGTCAACCTGTGCATCGAAGTCCCTCAGTTTCATCAGTTCTTGGTCTTGTCATTAATGTTGTCTACTCCGCACATGTGCCATTTTGTTAGTCAGTCAGCCAGTCCATCAGTCAGGGAGTCGTCTTCCCTTCTGTTGTGTTCATCACATTAAAATCCATCAACTCTCACCATGAGTCCTGCGTTTGGGTCACCTTCTTCTCATCCACACACGAAGCGCTAAGACAGTTTCCTGGAGCAGGACTCTGGACCATTATAAAAAGCACATTTAAAAACACATTATATCATTTGGATCATTAGACTGACATCATGCAGTTCATCTTGTCACCAGCAGAGGACCACAAATCACAATCAATGAAGAGTTCAAGATGTTAGTGACATCAGAGCTGTAAATATTGATCTGATCAATATGGAAGTTCATGTTTCTTTGATTGGATCGGTTTTAAAAGCAGCTGTTTTTATAGAATGACACAAACATGAGAGATGCTGAAAGTCTTTAATATTTGATACACTGAGTACTATTGGATGTCCTCCTATTCAGCCATGATGGAAACATCCCATTAAGAAAGAGAAATCAAACATTTGGATTCATTTTAATGAGCTCAGACTTGTTGAAAATGCAGAGGAGCTGGTTGTGAACTGAGCTTCAGAGGAACACAACATACTGATATTCACTGTGAAGCTTTGAGTGGAAAAAGACAGAAAAAACAACATGTGGATCCTGAAATAATGGTAGCTTCCATCTTTAAGGACTGAAGAGGAACACATTAACAACGATTAATTTAGAACAGTTTAAAACATCAACTGATTGAATCCATGAATCTGAAAACGTGTTTCTGAGTGAAAGAGAGACATGTACAGACTGAACTATCTGTTCAACAGTCAGAGTGTTTCTCTATAAAGACATTCTAGGACACTCTTTAGATTAATCTCTGCAAAAACACACTGAGGAACCAGGAAACCAGACTCTAAACCCAGCATAAAGAGCTTCCGTGAATGTGGTGTTGAAGGTGTGGATGTGGATTAGAGTGTCAGAGTAGACTCTGTAGAAGGACAGAGTGCCAGCAGGACAGTCCACATACATTGCTACTCTGTTAGAGACAGAGGAGGGGGAGGAGGAGGAGGAGGGGGAGGGGGAGGATGTCTCTCTGTTATTGTGACAGACAGAATAACCATCCTCAGAGCAGCTCAGACTCCAGGAGTCATCATTCCATCCAAACGAACAGTCATCACTGTCTCCTTTCCTTCTGATTCTTCTGTAACTCACTGAAATGTCAACATCTCCTCTCCATTCGACCTCCCAGTAGCAGCGACCAGTCAGACCATTTCTACACAGCAGCTGAGGACGAACATCAAATCTGTCTAGATGATCAGGATATGACTGAACCTCCTCCACATGTGTCACCTTCCTGTTGTTGTCAGACAGTTTGAGCTTTGTGTGTACTGTGTTTGTGTCGATTGTGAGTTGACAGGAATCTGATGGAGAGAACAAACACAATCCAGCTGCAGTTATTGATCCATCATCTGTTCATTGATTGACACTTTGATGATGACTCCTGACATCAGAGATGTGACAGTTTGAAAACGGTTGAATGTGTGCTGCTTTGTTTTCATGAATCACATTAAAAACACACTCACACTTCCTCAGACCTGGTGTCAACCATTGGAATCCAGCAGGCACCAACCTGAAAGAAGGAGAGGGGTCAGACCAGCACAGTCTCTGCTGTTCAAAAGAAAAAGCGCAGGTCTAAGTTGCAGCCCCCCATCTACGTCGGATTTTGCTTCAGCAGATTCAGCAGCACTGCCGGAGACTTTCTGTAATTTCTGTAATTTATTACAGCTCATCATCCCTGTCTCTTTTCCTCTTTCTCCCTGTTGTGGGTGGCTGACCCACTCCCTCATCCCTTTCGTTTTGGTCACCCACTGCTGCGCTTGGCCCCTTGAGTTTCCTCAGAAAGAGAGGAAATTAGGACAGGAGGCCTAATGGAAGGCCTCTGTCCTATCACCTCATCCATGAAGGCAAACCAGGGCCAAGTAGTAGAAGTGGGCCTCCCAATGACTGCCTCTCCTGACCCTGGTTACTTGCAATCCCAAAGGCATAGGAAATCAAAAATGACAGTAGACAAATAAAAACCACACAACACAACAACTTTTAGTAATTGCACATTTATTAACTTGTATTCTTAAAAATTATCTTCTTGATAACACACATATGTACTTTTCTTTAAGTTATGTCATTTCTCTCTGGCCTTCAATAGGGTGACTTTCTTCTCCAGGTCCATCTTCTCCAGAATTGTCCTGATCACACACAACAAGTAAGCGAAGAGAGGAAACCATGACAACTATCTTAATCCCTAAGTCCAAAAGTTTTCACAGCAGAACACAAGAGTAATACTGTCTGGACATCACAGGTTCTGTACAGCAGCGGTCCCCAACCAGTCCGTGAGTCGTTTGGTATCATTCTTCCATTAAAACTCATGGTCACACTAAAAAACTCCAACAACACGCATTTAAAAATGGGCACCTACAATAATAAATTACATAATATTTATATATAATAATAAATCCAAATATGGCAAAAGTCTCTTTCCGAGCAATATACCCACTCGCATCAGACTGAGTTGATCACCTCTGGAATTTCCCACAGAAGACTGCAGACTAGTGATGGGATTTCCGGCTCTTTTTAGAGAACCGGCTCTTTCGGCTCGGCTCACTAAAAAGAGCCGGCTCTTTCGGCTCCGAACCGGCTCTTCAGGTTGTTTTGTTGCTTTAATTAATTTATTAATACAATAATATAAAATTATGCACAAAAGGAATTACTAATGTAAAAAAAGTGGATTTATTTATATATGTTTATATATAAATATATACAGTGGCCCCTAGAGACACGTACAAACTCCAAAAAGCACGTACAAACTCTAAAACACATTTCTAGCGTTAACTGAACTTCCAAAACAGAGCTACCTAGATCACTTAAATTACACAATTGAAAGCATATGTTTATTGTTTGTGTATTTATACACAAGCACTCATATATATTCAAATAATTAAAAAAAAAAGTTCATTTACCTCTTACTACCACACACCGGTCGTTGGTACTTGCTGGCTTGTGTAGCCTCTAGGTAACAAAAGCTCAACACTGCGCCTAGCATTCTGGAGCACTTCTGTTGTCTTGTGTACATGTTTTGGAGTTTTTACGTGCTTCTGAGGCTACGTCCACACGTACACGGGTATTTTTGAAAACAGAGATTTTCCGTTTTCGTTTTAAAAAATAATCCCGTCAACATGTAAATGCAGAAATGAAGGAAAATGCTGCTAGGAGCATGCCAAAACAACAGGTGCCAATATATTCCTAAACGTGTAGAAATGTTGGCCAATCAGAAGTCTAGAAGCCTCGGTGGGAAATAGTAAACAAAGATGGGGCATAGAAGCAGAACCGAGTCGTATGTGTGGAGGGACAGTAACTGTGTGTGTATATGTAAGCATTTAAACACTGCAGAGAGTACAATTAACAGTAACAGTATTGTAGAAATTCATTTCACCGAAACAAAACGTGGCGCACAGTGTGACGTCAAAAAAGGCGCACATCTTTGACGCTGCGTTTTCTCTGTTTTCCTCATCCACACGTAAATGCAAAAACGGAATTTTAGAAAATATCCACCCTGACAGGCATTTTTTTAGAAATCTCCATTTTTAAAAATACCCGGGTACGTGTGGATGTAGCCTGAGTTTTTATGTGTTTTGGAGTTTTTACGTGCTTCTGAGTTTTTACGTGTTTTGGAGTATGTACGTGCTTCAGGGTTTGTACGTGTTTTGAAGTTTGTACGTGCTGCTTTGTCTCTAGGGGCCACCGTAAATATACTTTTATTTAGTCACTCCACATAAAATGTAATAAATAAATCATATAATACAAAAACCAACTAGTCACTGTTCAACTTTTAACTATTTAAATTTTCAGCTTCACCCTTTAAACAAATTTAAAATGAAACAACACAAAACACTGCAAACCACAGCACAATTAAATATAAATTAAGATATGAAAAAGAAGATGCATATTCTCTGTCATATGGGCCTGCATGCAAACTTTCGAAATGGCTCTAAGAGCCATTTCGTTCGCGAACGACCCATCACTACTGCAGACATCACCCCACACACCCACTACCTTTTCAAAGCTCCTCTGCCACTCACCTGGCAGAGAGTAGGTTACAGTACTCATATGAATATGATGTGTAAATTGATTTATTCTTGTACCCACATGCCACAGTGGCCAAATTATCCACCTCAGTGAAGAGGTGATTGATTTCTCCTCATTTTAATAAATTGAGCTTTTTGGTCTTTGTTCCCTAAAACATATCACAAAAAGGTTCATTTGCAAAAATCAAAATTAGCTGTATGTAAGCGGCAATTCATGAAAAACCGTGTGAACCACCATACAAGTTAGTTAATTAAAAAACACATCTATGCAGATGCCCAAAGCTTAACAAAAGAACCACTATAACAATTTAACTTTTGTACCACTAGATTCTCAAATACTTACATTTAAAAGTGTTTTCCTCTCCCACTTTGACCGCCATCGTTATCAGAACAAAAATCTCCTGTACGGCCCGCAGTGAATCCTGAGATATGGTAGGACACGAAGGATACACCCGACCCATCCTTAAAATTCAGGGAAAAGAAGGACGCATTTGTTGCCACACTTGGAGCACTCTTCGAATTTGGACAGCCTTTGCCGTGTCCCTGTGACATCATTGCCTCCAAATACGGTATTTGAAGAATCCTTTCCCTGAATTTGGACACAGCCATCCTTCAAATTCTTGGAAATGAAGGACGCATTTGTCGCCACATTTGGAGGACTCTTGGAATTTGGACAGCCTTCATCGCGTCTCTGCGACGCCATTGCCTCCAAACATGGCATTTTAAGCATCCTTCCCCTGAATTTGGACACAGCCAGAAGTTAAGCTCATTGCAATTGAACCTCCTCACCCGTCGTTCAGATCTGGCATTTGGAACTATTTTGGTTTTCCCGTCAAGTATGACTCTGATGGTCAGCGCATCGTGGACAAAAGTACAACAGTATGTTTGAGGTGCCACGCAATGCTCAATTACATCGGTGGGAACAACGAATATGACTGCACATTTATGCCGACATCACCCTACTGCAAAGACAAGTGGAAGCAGACAAAAACAACAACAAGCACACATGCTACAAACTTTACCCCAGTCATTTAGACAGCCGTTAGCACATGATCCTAAGAGGGCAAAAGAAATAGACAGTAGTCATGTGCGAGTCATGAACAAATCGTTCAATACTCGAGAATCACTTTACTGAGTCGTGAATCATGATTCACAATCCCAACTGACTCATCCCTGTTACTGTTATCCAACTAATTTCATTAGTATAAATATATCTAGCTTATTTCAGTCGTTATGCAAATGTACTAATTATAAGATTGGGGAAACCTGCAGTCAGTTGAGACTGAAGAAGTCATTTGGATGAGTGACGAAATGTTTCTCCCACTGAAAACACTACATCCAGATGAACAGAATCAACTTTTGGATATCTAGCTTATAATTAAAATTGCGGAAAAAAAACAACCGCCCGTTTCTTAAGAAGAACATTTCTACTGTGGACTGGAAGCAGTAGCGGTTTTGATACGGGCGGTTGCCCGGGGCAGCATCATGGTGGGGAGCGGCAACACGGGCATCGGCAAAAAAAAATAAAATAAATTTCTCGTACTCATGTTGCCCCGACATCATGCCAGCGCATATTGGGAATGGCATAGGCACCGAATGGTTTTTTATCGCCCATTTGCTGGGAGTAAGGGCGCCCTCCGTTTGCGTGGTGCGCCTGCTGCTTGCGGCACAGGGAGGAGAGGGTGGGGCGGCAGGGGATTCTCTGGCTGGCTGGAGCAGCATCTAATAACCAACTCGCAAAATAAAACAAAATAAAAACAAACCAACAAACACGAAAACACCAGACATTATGATACAGACTTATAACTTGCACTGGTGTTTTTTGGTCGAAATTCTATACACGAAAAGTGAGCGCGACAGTCCTCAGTGCGCCTGCTTGCTGCTGAAGTCAAAGTAAACTTTATTCTCATCTCCGCTATACAGTCCAGTATATAGAGAGACGAGACGACGAGGCTCCAGTTACAGCAGTGCAAGTAAACAAACAATAAATATAAGAAGAGTAAGAAAAAAAAATACACTTTAGGACTAGGGGTATAGGGATCAATACAAATATAAAATGTATAATTTACAGTTTGATGATTTAGTCTCACACACAACCCGTCGAAAGAGGAGGGGGGCCTGCTTCTTCCAAATGGAGCACATTTCATTCATAATGTTGTAAATCCAAGTCCATTATGTATTCATGATTTGAACCCTGGGTTGTGCAAAATCCCAGAAATGAACCCTAGACAAAGTGAATCTGTGATAATGGCAGGTCATGTATCCTGAAACAATCAGAATCAGAATACTTTATTAATCCCTAAGGAAATTATGTGGGTTACAGTTGCTCCAAGAAGAAATGGTAAAAATAGTAACAGTAACAGACTAAACTCCAAACAACACCTTATGTTACAGATTTTACACATTTAAGAAATAGCACTAATATATATAGATCACTCAATTATAAATATCAAGGATTAACAGAGGTGATTATAAATAAATATCAAGAAAATTGATGAGAATATCCCAGAGTAGAAAAGAGCCTGTGTTCAGCACAATATTAATTAGTCATTGTCAATTCTTGATTTGCGCCCTGTTCTCATCGTATGGCGAATTATGATGGCTGTTTGGTAGCCGTTCGCATAGTATGCATACTCTCTCTCTCTTCATGTATGTGTGTTTCTCTGGTGAAATTCAATATGGTTCCAACAAGTTTTATATTAATGTACAATCCATAATATGTTTTATGTCTGTGTGTGTGTGTGTGTGTGTGTGGGGGGGGGGGGGGGGGGGGCGCCAGAGGGAGTGTTCGCCCAGGGCGCCAAACAGGCTAGGACCGCCACTGACTGGAAGGAAAAACCCTGAGTAGAAAGCTTGCATCAAGACAATAGTTCACCAGCTCACAGTAGCATCGCTAACAGCTGCTAACATGCTAACAGCACATTTGAGTTACTCACCCCCATCCTTCCTCAGAGCTAATGTCCGGTGCGGAATCGTAGCTTGAACGAATCGACTCACCCCCTCCCTCTTGGTTCACAGCTTCTTTTTATTATTATTCCTGGTTGGCAACCAACGTTAAGGTGCATTACCGCGCCCCAGCTCACAGGTCAGTGGACGCTCACGCTACATACGACTCACTCACCCCTCCCTCCCGACTCTCAGCTGCCGAAACTCAGAGCGTGTTACCATGGAAGAGTCGCTCCTTCACCTGAGATGAAGTCTGATAGTCTGACTGACGCAACATAACATTCAGTCTACAGTTTGTTTGTTTTGCAAAGATAATAAACAGACTAAAAAGAATATTTGAACTTCAGTTCCACCACTATTTAAAAAAAACATTCTGCTGCTTCAATAATGTAAGTAAAATAATCAGAAATTTGCTATTTCACTAAATTATTTAGATGAGAAAATATATAATAAAATACTAAATACTAATATAATAAAATAAATACAATAAATGTTCCCTTCAGGAATCTTTTTTGTTTTTGCTCTATAAAATAGTTGTTTTCTTTTTCAATCACTCATCTTAGAAGTAGGAATTACATTAAAAGAGAAACAAATTAAGTTAGAGTGAAATTAAGTTTGCCTTTTTTTAACTCTCTCGGCAACTGACTCAGTGACTCAAATGACTCAAAAAAACTGGTTAATTTTGGTGAGTGACTCATTCAAACTCAATTCAGTTAAAAGAAATTGCTACTATTGCTGTCAACATGCAACACTAATATAAGTTTTATTTTGGAAAGAGCCATTTCTCTTTAATAAACTCTCTTTTCCACAGATGAGTGATTTCTCAACCAGATAGATTTATTTTTCTATTACTTTGTTGTTTGAGCAAAATTTAATTTAAAAACTATACTTTTAAGTTAAAAGAAATATTTATAATTTTAATAAATAACAAATGAAAAAGGCATGACGATTTTATTTGTATCGAAAAAATATCGAACAGTGACACCTAAGTATCTAACCGAACGGAACTGTGAATTTTGTGTATCATTGCACCCCTAATGTATGTATATATATATATATATATATATATATATATATATATATATATATATATATATATGTATGTATATATGTATATATATATATATATATATATATTCTTGATTGATCACATCTGCATAAAACAAAAGGGTAGTGACTGAGCAACACAGAAGATGTTTACAGCTCTTCCTCGTCTATCAAACATATATATATATATATGTATATTTATATATATACATATATATATATATTCTTGATTGATCACATCTGCATAAAACAAAAGGGTAGTGACTGAGCAACACAGAAGATGTTTACAGCTCTTCCTCGTCTATCTAACATTCTCCCCATACCTGAGAGTTTCCAGTTTCCAGGTTGAATCCTTCTGTCCAGCTGACAGCAGCCTAATTCCTGAGTCTCCTGGATGATTATAGCTCAGGTCCAGCTCTCTCAGATGGGAGGGGTTGAAGCTCAGAGATGATTCCAGAGACGTACAGCCTTCTTCTGTGATCAGACAGCCTGACAGACTGCACACACACACACACACACGTAAATTAAATTACAATTTTCAGATGTTCCCCTGTGAGCAGGACATGGTGACAGTGAGGAGGGCAAACTCCTCATCAATAGACAGAGACCATCAAATTCTTGCTCAGCGAGGTTCAACCTTATTCTTTGACATGTTGATCTTACTGGTGGAAGTGGGGACATGAATCTCGAACTAGTTTGGTCCTATCTAATCTTACACACATTCTACAGTTGTTGCATTTTCAAGTGAAATAAGTTCTAACCCCTAGCTAGTAGAGGACTCTGTGGTCAACTTTGGAAATGTTCATGTGTCTGCACAACGCCTGAGTGACTGTTCTACACTGGCATTAGTGTAAGGGTAAGGGCTTAACCCAGCAAACCTTCCCTTCCATTCCAGGCTACCCAATGTACAGTTTCTGGATAAGAAAACTGACTGCTTGATGATATGTTTAACTATTCAAGGCATGGTAAAGTATTTGGTAGTGATTTTCACCAAGACATGGATGGACTCCAACCCCTCTAAATAGTGTGATTCATGTGAATGGTTCATCAACATGAATCAGTGGTAAAACTTGAAGTGGTGGTGTATATACAGTATATACAGCGCTGTGAAATTTTTTTCCCAAATTTTAAAACAAACCCAAGAACAATAATAAGAATAATAATAAAGGATTTAAAACAAAGATAACAAATAAATACAACATTACTTTTTTAAAAGGAAAATGTAATGTATTTAAGGACCAGAGATGACCAACGTGTTACTGTAATCCAATTACTTTTTTCAAGTAAGGAGTAAAGTAAGGGATTACTATTGCAAAAACAGTAATTAGATTACTGTTACTTTCCCGTAAGCATGCTGCGTTACTGCATTACTAAAACCGTGACTTTTTGCGAGAGTGTCTCATGACAATGACGTAAGCGAGTGCGACGTTCGTGGCAACAGCTCTGTGCAGATCAACAATGGATAATATATCGAGTGTGGAAGAGAGTATGAGCGTGCAGCGTTTAAAGCGTCGAAGTACCGACCTTACTTTGAGTTTGATTCCGTAAAAAGTGACAAAAACATTAGTGTCCACTGTTCACTGCGTGGGAAGAAAACTTCTTTTTACAGCGAAAAAAACCCTAAATTTGAAATTCACAGACAAACTTGCGGATTCTTCCACTGACTGCTGCGGCACACCTGCACAAGGGCAAACATCCACCTGGTATAGAGCTGAAAATACAGCAACAGGACCGCTGAGTCTTTGATTTTATTTATTTTCTGCTGTGTTTCACTTGCATTTATTTGAAAGACTGAGTGTAAACACAAAACAATATATTATTTTATGTGCTGGAATGTCCGGAAAATAGGTTTAAATGTTAAACAAATTTCTTCCAGTCAGAGAATGTTGCATATAATTTAATGTTTGCTTGATGCATAAAGTTAAAAGATTAAAACTAATAAAACAAGTTTTAAAAATAGACTTTTCCATTTGATTACATTTTGTATGATGGATTATGCAGAAAAAGTAGAACTGGGCTGAAAGATCTATTCCTTTATTATCTATTCAGGTTGTAAATAGAGATGGCACGATACCACTCTTTTTATTATTATTCCTGGTTGGCAACCAACGTTAAGGTGCATTACCGCGCCCCAGCTCACAGGTCAGTGGACGCTCACGCTACATACGACTCACTCACCCCTCCCTCCCGACTCTCAGCTGCCGAAACTCAGAGCGTGTTACCATGGAAGAGTCGCTCCTTCACCTGAGATGAAGTCTGATAGTCTGACTGACGCAACATAACATTCAGTCTACAGTTTGTTTGTTTTGCAAAGATAATAAACAGACTAAAAAGAATATTTGAACTTCAGTTCCACCACTATTTAAAAAAAACATTCTGCTGCTTCAATAATGTAAGTAAAATAATCAGAAATTTGCTATTTCACTAAATTATTTAGATGAGAAAATATATAATAAAATACTAAATACTAATATAATAAAATAAATACAATAAATGTTCCCTTCAGGAATCTTTTTTGTTTTTGCTCTATAAAATAGTTGTTTTCTTTTTCAATCACTCATCTTAGAAGTAGGAATTACATTAAAAGAGAAACAAATTAAGTTAGAGTGAAATTAAGTTTGCGATTTTTAACACTCTCTGGGCAACTGACTCAGTGACTCAAATGACTCAAAAAAACTGGTTAATTTTGGTGAGTGACTCATTCAAACTCAATTCAGTTAAAAGAAATTGCTACTATTGCTGTCGACATGCAACACTAATATAAGTTTTATTTTGGAAAGAGCCATTTCTCTTTAATAAACTCTCTTTTCCACAGATGAGTGATTTCTCAACCAGATAGATTTATTTTTCCATTACTTTGTTGTTTGAGCAAAATTTAATTTAAAAACTATACTTTTAAGTTAAAAGAAATATTTATAATTTTAATAAATAACAAATGAAAAAGGCATGACGATTTTATTTGTATCGAAAAAATATCGAACAGTGACACCTAAGTATCTAACCGAACGGAACTGTGAATTTTGTGTATCATTGCACCCCTAATGTATATATATATATACATTAGGTGACACTAATATATTTTTTATGTCCGATACCGATACCAATATCATAAATTTGGATATCGACCGATACCGATATGAATCCGATATAGTGTGTTTTTTAATCAATAAAACTGTTTTTTTTTTTATATCTTGCTGCATTTTGTATAAGTTCATACTCATGTTTAAATATCAACAACACTAAAAGCTATTCTGTTATACCTGTATGTAAAAAATACACTGCACCCAAAATATTTCATAGTTCAGCAATACTGATCAATCTAATAAACTTAAACCTACTCCATCCTCCCTATTCTGGTATTTTAAAGAGTAAGCAACCTAACAAATAAGGTTGCAAACTCACAGCAAAAATAAAAAATAAAAATAGGGAACCACCCCCCACCTCATGATCTTTAATCGACGTAATCAACTTTAATTTGACGTAGTGTGAAAAAAAATGCACAGAAATCAATTATTTTTCAAGAATAATTAAATAGATTCAACATCTTTCTTCAACAGAACTGCAGACTGCACAGATGGTACCTTCCCAAAGGAAAAAGTACTATAGCTTACTAAGGTATATTAGACTTAATAGTTAATATATACAGTAATGGACTTCTATACATTTTACATCAGATTAAAACTTTGGGTGTAAGATTCAGATAATTATTTATTAAAAGCTAAATATTTTAAATGAGAATAAGAAAGAAAAGTATGTCTTTGTGCCCCCCTTTTCCCTGTTCATGCTCTATCGGCCCCCCTGGCTAAACTTTACTAGATCCGCCCATGCACAGTTACCAGTCGTCAGCTGCGTAGAAAAGGATCCTGGTGTAGAAAGTAATATTAAATAAATTCTAACAACAGATTATCAAGCTTAAACGTGCTGCTGTTGTTCAGCCGCTGGTTTCCTCTTTCTGGCGCGAAGTGGGCAATAAACAAACAAGAGAGAATGACTCGCGACAGAAAAGCCGATCAGCTGATCATTAATCAGTTTCACGATTGAAGTAGCAACAGGAGAGGGAGGG
Organism: Pelmatolapia mariae; assembly: GCF_036321145.2. Classification (NCBI taxonomy): domain Eukaryota; kingdom Metazoa; phylum Chordata; class Actinopteri; order Cichliformes; family Cichlidae; genus Pelmatolapia; species Pelmatolapia mariae. The sequence goes on from NC_086229.1 coordinate 26,741,310, forward strand.
AGAGAGAAGAGGCAGTCGCTCCACATATTGGTTGTTAAGCTTAACGCGGGAATGCTTTACAAACATTCAGAGATGAACTTACACACTTGCTTTACTTCTCTCTGTTATAACTTTCTCGGAAAGGAAATGCCGGTTTGGTAGCGAGGCTCCGAATGCTCAACCAGACCGCCTGCAGGTTTCGCACGCCACAGCCGCTCTATGACGTGATGCATACTTTTGTGAGGTGCTTTTTTGATATTTAATGGATTGGATTACATTTTTTATTTCTCTCCGATATCCGATCCAGTAATTTAGGTCAGTATCGGACCGATACCGATACATAATATCGGATCGATCCATCTCTAGTTGTAAATCGTGTTTTTAAAAAGTAACTAAGTAACTAAGTAATTAATTACTATTGAAAATAAGTAATCAGTAAAGTAACGGGATTACTTTTGGGGGGAAGTAATCAGTAATTAGTTACTGATTACTTTTTTCAAGTAACTTGACCAACACTGTTAATGACTATTTCGTTTACTGAATTTACTGAATTTCTTTATTGAAATTTATTGGCAGACTAATTCCTGGCCATTGAGGCTAGCAACTGGGATATGGAAAGTCACCTCTCTGGTTTAGAAAGAGCCTTAGATAGAGTTTGAGGTTGAGAGATACTGACCACATAGTTGCGCACACTATATGTGTTATGGAATATACGGCTTGGGTTATGGAACCAGTCTACTGAAGCAGAGCTGGATTCTATTCCAGTCTGGAGTTGCCCTCAGTGAGATGCGGTAGTCTAGAGCGGGTATCCTTATATTCCCTCAGCTAGGTGCCTGTACACTGGAGTATTGTAGGTGGATGAGAAAGTCGTTTCCCTGCACCTTCAGGCCAGGGAACAGGTCCTGACTGGTGTTTATGCTTATACGCAGAATCATAGCTCAGACTAGCCAACCTACATGGAGCCTTAATGTGAGACTACAGTGCTCATGTTGGGAATGACATGCTCATCTTAAATGACATCTTTATGCCCATAATGCACAATCATTTCCAGAGCCTCCTGTGCGCTGTAAAAGTCTTGCCCCTCCCCAAAATGACTGCCCACAATTCTTGTAATTTTTGTTAACTTATAAAACAAAGCAAAAAGCAAACAAAAAAAACCCCACATATATGCAAAAAACACAAAACAACAAAACATATCTTGATCTGACCTGAGAGTTTCAAGTTTACAGTTTGGACTCTCAACTCCTACAGATAGAAGCTTCAAGCCTGAATCCTTCAAGTTGTTGTTACTCAGGTCCAGGTCTGTCAGACTAGAGGACTGGAAGCTGAGAACCGAGGACAGAACTTCACAGGAACTCTCTAAGAGGTTACAGTGACTCAGTCTGCAGAATTATGAACAAGAAGACAAATAACTAAATAAACACTGATATTAAGCCTATTCATAGTTGTCCTAGGAGATGGGAAAGAAAAATGTCTGGACTTCTTTAGGTTCTAGTAATTTAAGTCCAGATGCTTTCCTTTCCAAGCTCCTCAGACTACAATGAACTGGATGATTGAGAATCTTCACAGACTTATTCACAGTTTATTAAGGAGTTAGTAGATTTTGTATGGCTTAAAGTTTCAAGACTGTCTGAAATTCTTAATGTGATAGTTTACCAGGACTTAAGCTGGAATACTAAAAATACAACTATACAAGAACACATGGATGAACTTCGCAAGATCTTTACTTCTTGGTTTATTTAATTTGTTTTTAAATGATAAGAAAACAGAATATATCTTGACCTGAGCATTTTCAGTTTACATTGTGGAAACTTCACTCCAACAGATAGAAGCTTCACTCCTGAATCGTGGAGGTCATTGTTACTCAGGTCCAGCTCTCTCAGACTAGAGGCCTGGGAGTTGAGAACTGAAAACAGAACTTCACAACTTTTGTCTGAGAGGTTACAGCCACTCAGTCTGAAACAATAAAAGAACAATAAACAAACACTGTTGAAGTGAAATGATGGTGCATTGAAGAGTTATCCATTTTAACACTCTATAGCTATCCATTTAGCAATCTTGATCAACAAGATAAAATTGATCTGTGGTTTTTTTCTTCATTTTTTTTCTTCCACTACAGCTCAAACAGTTAGATCCTCCCTAAGGGCTAATTACAGAGTTTTTTTAAGGAGAAGTTTTCCTTTTTAAAATATAGGTTTGAAAAAAAGAAACTTCAAATCAGCTACTCATGTTGTTCGCTTCTCTCAATGGATGTCTATACATTTTAGTATTGTTCTTTAGATTTTATTGATCATTTTGAAAGCTCCTCTTGATCTGGCCCAATGTACATAGCAGAATTATTGTGTGCACATTAGCCTGACAGGCACCTCTTAATTTTACTATTTAAATGTGCAATTTTCGAAAGAAGAAGAAAGTGTCGATAATGTTCCATTCTCTAAAATAAATTTAGGGATAGCCATTGATCTGATCTCTGATGAAAGCAATCAGGAAATAAACTCATATTTGACTGACTCCACCATTTTCATATTTCTTGAAATCAACACTTCTTAAAATACAATCATAAGAACAAATTTACTTACAGAGCTTTGTTGGAGGCTTTGACCACTGGCAGCAGCCTCAGAAGAGCCTCCTCTGAAGCAGAGTATTTCTTCAGGTCAAACACATCCAGATCTTTTTCTGATGACAGTAAGATGAAGACCAGAGCTGACCACTGAGCAGGAGACAGTTTACCTGTAGAGAGACTTCCTTTTCTCAGGGACTGTTGGATCTCCTCCACTAGAGAAAGATCATTCAGTTCATTCAGACAGTGGAACAGATTGATGCTTTTCTCTGCAGACAGATTCTCACTGAGCTTCTCCTTGATGTACTGGGCTGTTTCCTGACTGGTGTATAAACTACTTCCTGTCTGTGTCAGCAGACCTCGCAGGAGAGTCTGATTGGTCTGCAGTGAGGAACCCAGGAGGAAGCGGAGGAACAAGTCCAGGTGTCCATTTGGACTCTGTAAGGCCTTGTCCACAGCACTCTGGTGGAGAAATTTTAAATTACTCTTCTTTTTAAAAAAAATTAACTTCTGGGAGGTTGTTTGTTGTTCCTCCAGCAGATTGACTCCCGAGTTGATGAAGGTCAGATGGACATGAAGAGCAGCCAGAAACTCCTGAACACTCAGATGGATGAAGCAGAACACCGTGTCCTGGTACAGTCCTCTCTCCTCTTTAAAGATCTGTGTGAACACTCCTGAGTACACTGAGGCTGCTCTGATATCGATGTCACACTCCGTCAGGTCTGATTCATAGAAGATCAGGTTTCCTTTCTGCAGCTGATCAAAAGCAAGTTTTCCCAGAGACTCAATCATCTTCCTGCTCTCTGGACTCCAGTGTGGATCTGTCTCAGCTCCTCCATCATACTTGACCTTCTTCACTTTTGCCTGAACCACCAGGAAGTGGATGTACATCTCAGTCAGGGTCTTGGGCAGCTGACCTCCCTCTCTGGTTTTCAGCACATCCTCCAGAACTGTAGCAGTGATCCAGCAGAACACTGGGATGTGGCACATGATGTGGAGGCTTTGTGATGTTTTGACATGGGAGGTGATCATGTTTGCTTGCTCCTCATCTCTGAATCTCTTCCTGAAGTACTCCTCCTTCTGTGGATCAGTGAACCCTCTGACCTCTGTCACCATGCCAACACAGTCACAAGGGATCTGATTGGCTGCTGCAGGTCGTGTGGTTATCCAGATGCGAGCAGAGGGAAGCAGTTTTCCCCTGATGAGGTTTATCAGCAGCACATCCACTGAGGTGGACTTTCTAGGGTCAGTTAGGACTGTGGTTTTGTGGAAGTCCAGAGGAAGTCGACACTCATCCAGACCATCAAAGATGAACACAACCTGGAAGTCTTCAAAGCTGCAGATTCCTGCTTCTTTGGTTTCAGTAAAGAAGTGATGAACAAGTTCCACCAAGCTGAACTTTTCCTCTTTCAGCACATTCAGCTCTCTGAAAGTGAATGGAAATATGAACTGGATGTCCTGGTTGGCTTTGTCTTCAGCCCAGTCCAGGGTGTATTTCTGTGTTAAGACTGTTTTCCCAATGCCAGCCACTCCCTTTGTCAGCACTGTTCTGATTGGTTCATCTCTTCCAGGTGAGGCTTTAAAGATGTCTTCTTGTCTGATTGTTGTTTCTGGTCTGTCAGGTTTCCTGGATGCTGTTTCAATCTGTCTGACTTCATGTTCATCATTGACCTCTGCAGTCCCTCCCTCTGTGATGTAGAGCTCTGTGTAGATCTGATTCAGAAGGGTTGGGTTTCCTGCTTTAGAAATCCCCTCAAACACACACTGGAACTTTTTCTTCAGCTTTGTTTTAATTTTACATTTGCAAATTGCTGCAAGATGTTCTGAAAACAAAATAAAAAGAAATCAAACAGAGAAAAAAATCATGAAGTGCACATGACGAGTTTTAATCTCTTAACATTTGATACACAGTTAGTCCATATACAGTGGAGCAAAAATGTCATGGCTGTGTGCGGGCAGGCAGGGGGATAGGACCCAAAATGCAGGACTCTGAGGCAGACGAGAACTCAAAATGCACAGCTTTATTGCTGGAGCAACGGAACAAAAACTAAATTAAACTGAGAATACAAAAAATAAACTAGGCAGGCAGACAGAACACACAGATAATGTGAGGGTACGACGCAACACTGAGCAAGGCCAAACACAGGGCTAATATACACAGGGAAGTAATCAGGGAATGGAAGACAGGAGGGAGACACAGCTGGGAGAGATCAGGGCTAATGAGACAGGGGGAGCAAAGCTGGACATACTGGCATAGTACACAACCTTTCAAAATAAAACAGGAAACAATAAACAAAGATGCAGACTAAGAAACACGGGCTTTACACGGGCAGAATTAAACCTAAACTAAACACGAGACACAACCTAACGGCTAATCTCAGTCCACGATGGCCGGTGTCCCTGCAGATTTTAGATCTCACCTTGGGTCAACACACCTGAATCACATGATTAGTTCGTTACCAGGCCTCTGGAGAACTTCAGGACATGTTGAGGAGCTAATTTAGCCATTTAAATCAGCTGTGTTGGTTCGAGGACACATCTGAAACCTGCAGGGACACCGGCCCTCGTGGACTGAGATTGCCCACCCCTGGGCTAATCCCTCACCAAGAATAACTGAAACAGATCTATAATAATAATAAACAAAGCACCAGAGCTTCAGAAAATAATCCATAATGCAAAAATAAACCAAAAAGGATTTGGTCAGCCGCCAGTTGTCCAGGTTCTCCAACTCCAAAATATAGTAGAGGCCTGTAATTTTCATTATAGGCAAACCTCGACTATGAGACACAAAATGAGAAAAGAAAATCCAGAAAATCACATTGTCTGATTTAAATATATGTATACATATATATATATATATATATATATATATATATATATATATATATATATATATTTATAAAATATATATATATATATAAAATATATTAAATTAGATATTAATTAGATATTAAACGATATTAAATAAATAAATATATGTATATATATATATATATATATATATATATATATATATATATATATATATATATATATTATTTTATTTTTTTTCAAATGATGGTGGAAAATAAATATTTGGTCACCTACAAACATGCAAGATTTCTGGCTCACACAGAACTGTTACGTATTCTGTAAGAGGCTCCTCTGTCTTCCAGTCGTTACCTGTATTAATGGCACCTGTTTTAACTCGCTATAACAGTCAGATTAAAAACTCCACTATGGCCCAAATACAAACCAAAAATTGCTGTCACAGGACACCAGAACCAAAATTGTAAACCTTCACCAGGGTGGGAAGACTTAATCTGCAAATCTGCGGATAAGCAGCTTGGTGTGAAGAAATCAACTGTGGGAGCAATTATTGGAAAATGAAAGACATACAAGACCACTGATAATCTCCCTTGACCTCGGACTCCACGCAAGATCTCACCCTGTGGGGTCAAAATGTCACAAAAACGGTTAGCAAAAATCAAGAACCACACAGGGAGACTTGGTGAATGACCTGCAGAGAGCTGAGACCAAAGTAACAAAGGCTACCATCATAGCACACTACGCCGCCAGGGACTAAAATCCTGCAGTGCCAGGCATGTCCCTCTGTTTAAGTCAATACATGTACAGCCCTGACTGAAGTTTGTTATAGAGAGCATTTGGATGATTCAGAAGAGGACTGGGAGAATATCATATGGTCAGATGAAACCAAAATAGAACTTTTTGGTAAAACCTTGACTTGTTGTGTTTGGAGGAGAAAGAATGCCAAGTTGCATCCAAAGAACACCATACCTACTGTGAAGCAGTAGGTATGGTGTCCTCCGTGTAAAGGAAAGAATGAATTGGGCCATGTATCGTGTCATTTTGAGTGAAAACCTTCCATTAGCAAGGGCATTGACGATGAAACAAAGCTAGGTCTTTCAGCATGACAATGATCCCAAACACATTGCCTGGGTAAAGAAAGAGTGGTTTTGTAAAAAAGCATTTCAAGGTCCTGGAGTTCCCTAGCCAGCCTCCAGATCTCAACCCCATAGAAAATCTTTGGAGGGAGTTGAAAGTCTGTGTTGCCCAGCGACTACCCCAAAAACATCACTGCTCAAGAGGAGATCTGCATGGAGGAATGGGTCAAATTACCAGCAACAGTGTGTGAAAACCTTTTGATGACTTGCAGAAAATGTTTGACCTTTTTCATTGTCAACAAAGGGTATATAACAAAGTATTGAGATGAACTTTTGTTATATACCAAATACTTATTTTCCACCATAATTTGCAAATAAATTCTTTAAAAATCAGACAATGTGATTTTCTGGATTTTTTCTCATTTTGTCTCTCATAGTTGAGGTATACCTATGATGGAAATTATAGGCCTCTCTTACCTTTTTAAGTGGAAGAGCTTGCACAATTGGTGGCTGACTAAATACTATTTTGTCCAACTGTACATTTGGACACTAACACAAGTTTGCTTCTTTTTTAAACCTTTCTACTGAAACATATTAAAATGATAGTAAAATAGTGGACATGGACATTATGTGGAGACTTTCAGATTTCATTTTATGATATCCACATTCAAAATGGATTAAGTGTTTAGGAGTTTGAGCTCCTTAACATGTGCCACCCTCTTTTAATTGGACAGTTCACTCAAAGGCTATTTAATGCGCAACGGCATGCAGTCAAAGGACTTACAATGCAGGTAAAACAAGCAACGTATGGAGAAGTTGTGGAACAACTCATGATCCAAAGTATTCCAGGTCATCTGTGGAATGCTTATTGTATGAATGACCCAATCATACGGAAATCATGTAGCCAAACATGAGATCCATGTTGGACACACTGGCAATCCACTGATCTACAAACCATGGAGATGATTCTGGAAACGGCAGCAACAATGTAATGGCTTGGGCATGCATGGCTGCCAGTGGCACTGGGACACTGATGTTTATTGATGCTGTGACACAGGACAGAAGCAGTCAAATGAATTCTGATGTGTTCATACTGTGACATACTGACATACTGTGTGCTCAAATGTAGCTAAATGCAGTAAAATTGATTGGGTAGCATTTAATAATACAGATGTACAATGACCCAAAACAAACAACCAAAGTAACCCAGGAGTTTATTAAATCAGAAAATATGGAATATTATAGAAGGCCAAAGTCAGTCACCTGATCTTAACCCAATTGAGCATGCATTTCACTTGCTGTAGACTAAATTTCAGACAGAAAGGCCCAAAAAGAAACAGCAACTTTATGCTGCTGCAGGAAAGGCCTGGCGGAGCATCAAAAAGGATGAAACCCAAGATCTTATGATGTCCATGAGTTCAACACTTCACACAGTCATTGCCAGCAAAGACTTTTCAAAGAAGAATTAGAAATTAGCATTTTATTTTTATGACACATGCTCATTCATCCAGGCAAGTAAATCACAAAAGGTTCATTCTGTTCATCTGGACGTAGCGTTTTCAGTGGGAGAAACGTTTCATCACTCATCCAAGTGACTTCTTCAGTCTCAGATGATGCAGGTTTCCCCAACCTTATAAATAGTATATTTGCACAATTACTGAAAGTAGCCCACTGAAAGACTAAAGTGCCGTGAGGTCAGTTCCTTGACCATTAATATGCAAATTGTCATGACCATTATGCAAAGAAAGTTTGTGGAAACCTGCATCAGCTTAGACTGAAAAAGTCATTTTGATAAAAGACAGAACATTTCTCCCACTCAAAATGCTACATCCAGATAAATGCCATCAAATTTTTGGCATTTTAGTTTCAGGTATTTAATTAATCAAATTACTTTTCAGCCCCTGAAATGAAGAGAGAGTGTTAAAAATGTCCTCATATTTCTCTCATATTTTTGTTGAACCCAGGGAATTAAAGCTAAATATCTGCTCTTCACCTGCATCTGAGTTGCTTCATTTAAAATTAATTGAGGTAATGTACCAAACCAAAATTAGAAAAAAAATGTCTCTGTCCAATTACTTATGGACCTAATTTATATTTGTTAACATGACTAATATTAATGAGACATTACTAAATGTTTCATCTATCCATCATATTAAATCTTTACAGAAATCCTCTTACTGCTCTGCAGACGGTCAGCCAGCTCCTCCTGCTTCATTCTCCTCAAGAAGTGCAATGTCATCTTCACAAATACCTCTGTTCTTCTCCTCCTCTGCTCTTCATCTTCTCCCTCCAAAACCTCATTCACAATTTGATTGTCTAAGCATTCTGTGTAATCTGGGCTCAGAACCTCCTGGATTTTCTTCAGCTCGTTCTTCACAAAAGTGATGATGTTGTCCTCCAGCACCTGAAACATGGAGCCAAACATCAGATCCATGTTGGACACACTGACAATTCACTGGTCTACAAAGAACAGCATGGAGATGGCTGTGAACAGAATAGATGTAAAAGTAGTTGCTGTGCATGTACAGACCATAAATATGGAGTCCAGGTGTGTTTGATGCTGATGGGCAGAATGACCGCTGGGACCCTCTGAGCTATCCTGGTCCACTCTGTGGAGGAACCCTAAAGAATCAGTTCAAGCACTGGATAAAGATCCAGCACATCCGTGATTGCACCATCAGTTGCTAAATATGGGTTTATCAGAGTAAACCTTATACATATTCATATAGGGCTTTATGGTGAAAGAGCCTTGGGACTGAATTGGCCTGCATGAAGTGTTTCCTCAGCACCTTGCTAGGAGTAACACATTGCAAAGTAGCAATTAAAAAAAAAGTGAAATCCCATTTTTCAGTAACAAAATAATGTGTTAATATACTAAATTCATGTTATTCTAAATAGAGGTTCTTTGATTATCTGCATGCTGTTCAAGACAATGCAAAAGACAAGATATATTCACAGAAAACACCTCTTCAAGATCATCCTCACCATGTCTTTTCATGGTCCCTGTGCCTGCACGGTCAGCCCAGCACTGCCACAAATGTTTTAGTTTAGATTTTTGTCTCCCTCTCTCTTGGTTTTTCTCACCCCTGTCGCTCTGCCAAGGGTGAAGCTCATTCTCAGCTCCTGCCCTTGGTCAACGCACATGCAGCTACTCACCTGTGATTCCTTACTTTTTTTGCTAGACCCTTCATAAGGCAGGGGCACTGAGCTATTCGGTGATGGAATATTGAGTAACTCATGTTAGTTAAAGCCCGGCTCAGCTAATATCTGTCTCTTGGTGCTTGCCTTTGTAGGAACATTTGTTTCGGTGCTTAGGTTTCCTGGACCTGTCTTGTACCCTGGACTCTGCACTCCTGACCCATGTGGAGACCCCGTTTCCCCCAGGCCCATGGAACTCTGGAACCCTGGCTTTTCCCCTCATCTGTATATGGTGCACCCGGTGTTGTTAAATGAAGATCTGTTCAGTTGTATTTTTCAGTCTGCGCCCAAGTTCATTTCACCAGCCTTGACATTTCTACTCTGAAGAGGATCAAAATCATTCTGAGAAACACCATGACATGGCAATATCTTAAAGCTCTGTCTTTGTTGTAAATGGAGAAGAATCTGGCTTTAACATGAAGGTCAACTAAAGGCTGAGTCCCAAAATCTGCAGGTATTCTCACCAGATGGACTGTTTTGCGAATAATTGTCCTTGGTTTAAAATACTGTATATACCACACCACCAAGGCTGGAAACAGAACAATACTGGAAGAGCATATGGGAGAAGGATGCAACCCATAACAGCAATACTCAGTGGATAGTGGATTTGAGAGCAGAACATAGCAATCTCCCTGAACAGGGTCCAGTAACGATCTCCATGGCAGACATCCAAGAAAGGGTCTCCATTTTTTTTAGATGGCATGGCCAGCTCCAGACGCCTTCCTGACCACTCCGCACAGACTATGCACCTTTTAAGCTGTTTACTTATTTATTGCATTGTTATACATTCCAAAATCTTCTAGTTTTAAAGTTTACAACAGCAGATGACTTCTAAACATCAGTAACAAGTTTGCACATGTAATCTTGGACACTTTTAAACCCAACCAATCCTGGCCGACTGAGATGCTACGTGGTGCAGAAAACAACAAGGGACAGGATACTAAGCCGAGGCAAAGAACAAAGAAGTCCAAGGGGAAACGCACTGGCATTTGGAACAGACTGAGGCAGCAGGCGCGCCACACAACACCACCCAGTATCCTGCTGGCTAATGTACAATTGTTGGGGAACAAACTAGGGAATCTGAGTGCAAGAGTCTCCTTCCAACGAGACACGAGGGATTGCAACATATTGTGTGCTTCACTGAGACATGGCTGACCCCCACTGTGGCGTAACTCCATCAACTCAAGAATGTTGATGTTAGATTCTTTTTTAAATCAGGTTGTGATCTTAAAGTCACTCTCACAGCACTCATTTTAGAGTAATGTTCATCAGTTGTAAAGTCATTTAAATTTCTAAACTGTCCTTTTTCTCTAGTCAGGGTTATGGTGAAATTTAACTTGTTCTTTTGTGTGATTGCACATGGCCCATCACAGGACCCCTTAGTAAGTTGTACAGCATAAGTTTTCAATTCACTTTTGTCAGAAAACTTAACAATATGACAAGTTGCTTTTAGAGCATCCACATTAGCTCATGTAGTAAAAGGACAATCAGTGAGTGTACTTTAACATTTGAGATTCCAAATGAGTCTTGCTTAGAAATATTTCATGGACCTATTTTTTGTATAATGCATCAAACCTGTTCAAATCAGTTGTAATTTATTTGAACTGTTCTAGAGACAAACAATTCCTTTTTGGCTTCTTTGATGCATTTACTTCTGACACCTTAAACTAGATGTCTCATGTTACCATCTTGTATTTCTAAAACCCAGCCTCAGTCTATGTCCTGTACACTTTCAGATGGAAACACCAATGATCTAGATATTCACAAATTTCATCAGGGCATCTTTAACGTCTTAAGATTTAGTTGTTTTTATGTTTCTCATAAAAAAAACCCTTCAGATTTTCAAATGAAAGCAAAGTGACATGCAAGGATATTTTTCTTTAGTGATGTTGCTTCAGCAATCCCAAATACTAATTATTCTGGGATTTTTTATGATCAAACTCTGTGATTTTCCAAATGTGTGTGGAGTAAAATGACCATTCTCTGATAATGCAAATGTTGTGACCAAGAGTCATTCAGGTTTAACAACACAAACTGTTTCGATAGCATGAACAGTCAGTCTTATAGTTCTCACACATGACCATTAGTTTTAGAAACACATTCTTCTTCATCTCAGTTTACATGGTTTTTATGAAGCTGACTTTTAATAGTACAACTAGCGTCTAGCTTTACTTTACTCTGCAGTATAAATGCAAGAATTGATGCAAGAACAGGGTGATCCATGTTTCTATGAACATCGCTTCTTATATCAACAGCTCTGAAAATCCCTTTTTTTAAGTAATGTAGAACTTGATCTCTCTTACTCTCTGTGTCTCTAAAAACCCAACAAACTGGCAATCACCTCTAAACAGTGGGAGTACTTTATTGCTCCTCTATCTCATTGGTAGCAGGTGAAGGTAGGCACGCCTGGAAGGCTGAGCTGATGTGGGCGCAAAGTTTCGAAATGAGCTAGGCAGCATTTGTGATCTGAGACAGTGAGTAAGACAGTCAATTTACCCTGAGTGCTGGATGTGAGAAGATGGATCTCGTGTAGACAGACTGAGGCTTTTGTTAGGGAGATCCCTGTTAACTTGCCTAAGGTTTTGGGGATAAAGGGGAGACGCTGGGGTTTTTTGGGGGGATCGTAAGAGTTTGTGACTCGGACTTTGATTCTCAATTTCCTCGTTCAGATTAAACAAATGCAAATAAATTGTAATAAAGTTTTCCATGGGGGCATGCAGCATCTATCTCTCGCCATCCTCACTGTTACAAAAGCACGAGTTTAACTGAAGACTTTATTATGGTTTAGCACATTATCACACACACACGCACAGGCACATGCATGGGTGTGCACGCAAGCACACATGCACGGGTCTACGGACAGATGGCATTTTTGGCCATAAAAAAAGTAAACTTTATTTTTTGGCTTAAAAATGAGAAACTCTGTTATTAGAAAAAATCCATATTTTTAGTGATCTAATTTTTTGAATAATTGAAAATTAATAAGTTATGGAATATCATAATTTTAATCATATGATTTCTTTTTACTAATATCATAACTTTATTAATAATACATTTTATAACTACCATAAACATTTATTACTTCATAGGTCATAAATAATTTGATTGGGGGTCATAAATCACTTTGTTTGGGTTTGGGTTTAATATCCCTCCTAATAAGGAGTTATATACAAGTTTTAAATTAAATTAGCTAGGCAGAAGAGCTACACAAAAACACTACTGTGTTACTAACAGCTCACCTCTCTGCAGCAGATACCTGCTCCACTTTAAATTCAATTATTTCATCTTTAGACCGATCACTCTTTAAGGACACACAGCTGGGTGGAGGTCCAGGTTGGTTCCTGTGAATAATGATGGAGCAGTGATGTGAGTGCTGAGCTGTGACATGGAGAAGAGTCATGGACAGTTAGAGATGGCCATCTCACCTCTGAGCTTTGGTCTGGCTCTCATGTTCCCCACACAGAGTGCTTTTAGAGGGAGGGACTCCCTCCTCTCTGTCCTCACACTGATCCATGCTGCTCAATTCACATCAGCTCACACACACTTTCTACCTTCACCTGCAGAGGAAACACAAATCATTCATGCGCACATCAACTGAGAGCTGCAGAGGTCATGCTGATGTGTTGGACTAACATCCACTCCATCTGAGACACAACATTTTTAACAGTTCACACAAATGGTCTACCTCATAAATTGCAGTTGATTCAAATTACAGCTGCTCGTATTCTGAATTAAGTCTATGGAACATATAACACCTGTTCGTAAAAAACTCCACTGCCTTTCAGTTCACCTCCATGTGAATTTCAAGATCCTGCTTCTAGTGATGGTTAATTCGATTCTTTTTACTGAATGGAGTTTGAATGAGTCACTCACCAAAGTGAATCTGGTTTTTTGAGTCATTTGAGTCACTGAGTCAGTTGACCAGAGAGTGCAAAAAACGTACATTTTCATTCACACTTAATTTATTTCTCTTTTCATGTAAATCCTACTGCTAAGATGAGTGATTGAAAAAGAAAAACAACTTCTATACAGAAAGAAAAACATTCTAAAGGGAACATTTATTTTATTTATTTTTAATTTATTTTATTAGTATTTTCCTCAAATGTCTCAAATATATATTTTCTCATCTAAATGTCCACTGAGCTGTGTGCCAGGGGGCGGTAATGCTCCTTAACACTGGTTGCCAACCAAGAAGAAGAAGAAGAAGCTGTGAGCCAGGAGGGAAGGGTGAGTGAGTGATTTATTCATGTGCTATTTTCTTGACGTAAGCTTTCTAATCAGGGTTTTTCTTCCACTTCAGAGCAAAAACGTTTTTGTTAAGAAACTGGCTGTTGTTTTTTTCCACACAATTTTAATTATAAGCTAGATATATTTCTACTAATGAAATTAGTTTGCTAGCAGCAACAGGGATGAGTCAATAAGTCAGTTGGTCTTGTGAATCATGATTCACGAGTCAGTAAAGTGATTCTCGAGTATTGAACGATTCGTTCATGATTCGCGCATCACTACCTGCTTCTTACTTTCAAATCGCTTCATTACCTCCCCCCCCATACTTATCTGATCTTCTCCATACGTAGACACCCCCTCGAACACTCAGCTCTTCTTCAGCTTCCCTTCTTTCTGTTCCATGCTTGCCTGACTACCGTGGGACTCAAAGCCTTTAGTTGTTCTGCCCTGAGACTTTGGAATCCACTTCCACCAGATTGAACTCTCTCTTCTCTTTTAAATGGCGTCTTTTAAGCCATCTATTCAAAATTGCTTACCCTTTAGCATGATTCTGTCTTAGTCTATTTTACCTTGTTTAGTTTTTATACTTGCATTTATAAAAAAAATTCTGTTTTAATGTAAGGTTACTTTGAGTGTCTTTAAAGGTGCCTATAAATAAAATGTAATGTTGCTGTTATTGTTACAAAAAGTGGCAGCATGGTGGTTAGTACTGTTGCCTCACAGCAAGAAGGTCCTGAGTTTGATTCCACCGTCAGGCTGGGGTCTTTTGTGTTTTGCATGTTTGCCCCATGTTTATGTGGATTCTCCCCAGGTACTCCAGCTACCTCCCACAGTCCAAGGACATGCAGTTAGTGAGTATAAGTTAATTGGAAACACTAAATTGCCCATAGGTGTGAATGCGGGAGTGAATGTGAGCACGAATGGTTGTCTCTCTCTATGTGTTAGCCCTGCTACAGACTGTCGACCTGTCCAGAGTGTACCCTGCCATTTGTCTTAAGACAGCTGGGATAGGCTCCAGTGCCCCCCATGACCCTGAAAAGGATAAGCAGAACCGAATGGATGGATGGACAAAAACTGTCACAGAGAGCAGATTTTAGCCTCCAAATCCCTCGATTCAGAGATGGTCTTTCCCTTTTCATGTAAATGGCCTCCTTGACTCCCCTCTCAAACCAGTGTTCCTCCCTGTCTAGGATGTGTACATCTACCAAGCTCTTTAGAGTACATCCTCATCATGTGAATCAGACATTAAAACAGAGCCTGTGGTAGAGTTTTTGAAATTCATTGTTCAGACTAGAAACACTGATTGTTACACCTATTGTTATTCTTTACACTTACTCCTACACTTTATTTAAATAAAAAAATAATAATTGTATTTTTCTAAAAGTACTTAAAGTTAAAGCTCCTTCAGTGAAACAAAATAATTTAGTGTTGTCAAATGTGTAGTATACCTTTTACCCAATATGTTTGTCAGAATAACATCTGTACTCAATCTGAAGTATGATTTATTTTCTTCAGATAAAAGTGCCTTTAATTGTGAGTATCACTATTTAAATAAACATAAACTATAACATTATTATCCAAATCAATGATTTCAATCAGATCAGTACAATATTATTCAGAAACGGAAAATATTTTCTAAATACTTCTCTTAGCAAGACAAAAATTATATTTTTTTTAAATGACAAAGTAATTATCTTCAAATAGAGTGATTAACCAGTAGCAGTAAGTTTAATGTGCTAACTTTTGTTTGGTCTAATCCAGTAAGACTGAGTCACATTTAAAAAGGAAAAACTTGTTCCACCTCCTCTCTTTGATTTGGAGTGAACAGTCTGCTGGAGCTGAGTCAAAACTTTGTGACACAGTAGTTTTAAGCAGAGGACGACATATACAAACTATATCTAAGATACAGTTATAAAAATAAATAAATAACAATAAAGTTCAAAGGGTCAGTGTTTTCCAAGAAAACATTACACACTGACTTTAATGGAGAGACCGGAAATAAAAACACACACAGTTTCTTGTGTGAAGAAATCAAACATGAGCTGAACAAACAGTAAAGTTCCTGAAGACAAACTGTTAAAGGAGGAAAAAGAGCAAACTTACAGTTTCTTCAAACACACACACCAGCAACAAGCTCCACTCCACACCTCGACACTAAACACGGACACACAGCTGAGCTGTTTCCTCGAAAGAGGCGGGGCTCCAGCTGACGGTTACTAAATGTGATCCTGTCTGGACATGTGTTATTCTGGCTATAAATGCTCTTTGGGTGTTTTTCTTTCTCCACACATAGTAATTAATTGAGAAGTTTAATTAATCTGGTTACATTAAGAAATAATAAATAAAACGGCAGAAAGTGGGTTCTGAGTGATTTTCATGAAAAACATTAAACACGGAAATCTGTACAAAAACTGTCTGATAAAATTAAATGTTCTTTGACCTCTGAGGCTGAGCTGCTCACTTGTATCTCACTCATGTGCTGTGTCCAAATTCAGGGGAAGGATCCTCTGAAGGATCCTACCTACCTACATAGGTAGGTAGGGTAGGCAGGAAGTGAGCGGCTCTGGACAGCTTTTTAGCCTTCGTTCAATTCTGCCCTTGCTTCCGTGTTTTTCACAGTGTGAAAACTTTTTTTTTGATCAATTTTCTTTGATCTAAATGCATTTAGGAGTTGCTTGGCTAATTTCATGGATAATTTCAGTGACTGAATTATTGCCGGTGTTGTGCCAAAAAATGTTCGCCTACCAAAAACTGATTTCCAATGTTTCTGTGGTTTTTTTATGTGTAATATCTTTACGTATGTTGGTAAATAGACTTCCGTGAACATGGTTTACAAAGGGGTTATATATTTAATTTAAAAATTACCTTTATTCAAGTATCTTTTTAATTTGGTGTTGTTGTACTTACATTTTAAAAATCCAATCCTTTTTGTCCACTTAAAATATGTATACAGAAGTATTGATATATTTGTTGCACTCTCTGCTATCCTCTTGGCCAGATTACTCTTAAAAAATAAAATTTTAATGCCAACAAGATTTTTTTTAACCGGAGAAATAAAGGCTATATAAAGTCACTGCCAAAAACTGATTGGAGGTTCTACCTTGTTACAGGAATGTTGTTTGTGGCTCAAGATGACTTGATGTCATTCACGAGGGATACATTTGACATATGTTTCACGTATTATAGACCAACAAGTTATTTATAGCAGTTCAAATACCAGCAATCAGGTTTTTTTTGCAAATATCGGAAATCATTTTTTGGCAGAAGATCCTTTTTTGGCACACCAGTCATTCATAGACATTTACTGTGTTATATAAAAATATATAAACTAAATATTTGAAACTTATAGAATCTTCTCTTTTGGTTTCCTTTTTTTTTTACATAGAATTTTATCGAAATGTTGTCTGCTACAGAGTTACAAGTATTGTACTAGTAGTAATATAGCATCCACCATCTCCTGCTTGCATATTTCTGAAAACATGTTAGTGGTGTGGCAGCCGTTGATTGAGCCAGCCCTGCAAACCCTGTGGATCGATGATGCAGTGGACAGTGGGAGGAAGGATCCTAAAGCTGTCTTTGCAGACCACCCTGTGTGATTCTCCACTCGCCAACCAGAAAAGACAAACTGCAGGTCTCAGTTGCAGCACCCCACCCATTGCTTCGGCATTTTGAGCAACACTGACAGACACTTCCTGTAATCTATTACAGTTGTTAAAGAAACGATCCAGGAACAGGTCACTCAGGTTAATCCTGTGTGAACAACAGTAGATGTTTTTTTCCTTCTATAAATATTCTTGTTTAATTGTTATTGTTATTTACTTTATTGTCATCAAATAAATATCCATGTAAAATTGTTCAAAGTTAGCTGTAAATAAAATGAGTTCAGTGACAATTACTGTTTGTTGTAATCAATTTATTAATAACATAAAACTTTTAAAATAATGCAACACATATAACAACATAAGAAAATATATTTATATAACTACATTTCTTAATGCATAACTCATTTTGGAACTAATCTTTCAAGAAGTGAAAACAGTCTGTCCATCCTTTTCCTGCTGTCCTGCACTCGCCTGCCCTCAGCCCATGATCCCACCCACTTTTTCCCTGTTGTGGGTGGCTGACGCCCTTCCTTGTTTTATTAACCTTCGTGAGGGTTAATAAATCAGACGCATCAGACGCATTTCACAGAGTTCACAAATAAACTCACGTTTTTATCTTTGAAAAGAATCATAAAGTAGAATTTATGGTACAGTAGACAACAGCAGGTGGTTTGAGCCCTTCTGATGCAGCAGGAAACAGGATTTGGAGGAAGGTGTTAATAGATTAGAAAGAATTGTACACTGTGAATCAATGCAAGTCTTTCTAGATAGATGTTTAATAATCCCTCAGGTAGGTTCCTCTGGGAAAGTCACAGATAGAGACACCAATTCTGACGTCCTTTGAAAGCCTGACGTTGAATTTTCATAACTCGTCATGTACACAGATGTTAATCATACATATTCCTAGTACTGACCTCTAAATCCATGTGAAGAAAATGCTCCTACTAATCTGCATATATGTTGATATCAAGTATTTTACAGCACATGGATAAATCTATATAAATATTTCAATCTGATCAGAATGGGCACAGTGTTGTTATTGCAGCACTCCCTGATGTTTGAAAAGCTAAATGTCCATTTTAAAGTGCTCGTGTGTAGGATTGTGTTTTCCTTCCTTTGTGCAGTTCTTACAGTAAACATGTTTGAATGTTTCCTGTTCCCCCAATGGCTCCCATCTTCTTGTTGGATAAAGTTTGTTTGGAATAACATGTTCTTATAGGTTTAAATGAACTGTAATCCACTTACAAAACTGTGTAATTTTATTGGAACGATCCACATTTGCATCCATTCACAGTACATTTGAGATATTGTCTGAACACGTTTGTACACATGATGAAAGGACAGATGGTGTTTGTGTGTAATTCTTAAACTTAGTGTGAATGTTTCATCATGTAGAACTACTTAGAACAAAGTCTTTGGGAACATTTGGAGAACACGTTGCGGAAAGTAACATCCTGGTAGAACATTTTCTTAAAGCAAAGCAGAGCTGCAACATGACTGTGAGGATTCAGAATAATAAAGTCAGAATACTTTATTATTATGAAGACTAAAGTGCACCTTAATGCTGCCAATGAATACACATGTTCTTTTTGAAAGCATGAGCACAGCTGACATGCACCACACTGACCCCACTCGCCCCATTTCTTCATCCACTTCTTGCTGTTGTGGTTGAAATGAGACGCAGATGCAGCAAAAGTAAGAGGCTCTAAAATACACAAAAAGGGGGCTTGTTAGATCAGGATATTGGATGTGATACATATAAAACATGGATAATACACCACTTTATTTGAAGACATCCCATCTGTAGCACTGCCTCAGTTCTGGATGTTTCTAAAGACTCCTCTGGGCTCTGTGCACCTAAAGGAAAGGTCAAAGGTCAGCAGCGCATGTAGTTGGGACAATTCTTCACAAACAACAGTCGCACAAACTATACAATTATTTTCCTCCAATTACAACTTTTCACTTCAAGAAATGATCCTGTCTGATTTCTAGGTTGCGATATGAAAAACTAGTTCCTAATGGCAGTGATCCACTCAGTAAACATGGCTTTCCCAACCTCACACACAGATCCAATAAGATAAGGAAGTGGGCAGTATAGTACAATATGTGTTATTTTGTACTGTACTGCCCAAACTAAAGATCTGCTGAAGTGTTGGAAATGATGAAATGATTCATATGTTTATTTTGGAGAATACAGCAGAAGATCAGACATGAAAGTGGAGATAACACAGAAGACCTGCAGCAAAGGGTCAGAGGTCAGACTCTACCTGGGCCACTGTATTCAACAATGAGCCAATGATCATCTTGTCAAGTAGTGACTAAACCAGAGCCCTAACGTTATGACATTTATCACTGTTGGAGTCAAATTGTTAAATGTTGTCATTTTGTTACTTAAATTTGTAAGTCTTAGTTCAAACAGCAGGATCAAGGACATTCCTTTGTTTCTGACTACCTCTCCAGCCAGTTTGTTGGTGGGGGAGGCTGTAGGCATAGGGACATCTATGTGAGGGTTCTGTTTTCTTGGTTAATAAGAAGAGAAGCACACATTTTTAGACATATAACAGACCAGTCCAGTTACACACACCTCTGCTTGACATTAGGCCTAAAACAAAGACACAAAACACGAACTTGACTCTAAGTAGAAGAAACCAGCAGCTTTTTCTGTTCTGTGCTTATTTATATTTGACACACATGCTTCTCTTTTTGCAAACAGACATTGCACTATAAGGGTAACATAGCAAACAATGATTGGACAGCACAGCTGATGATGCTGGTTGATTCTATACGAAGCAACACAGAAACACTGAGAACAAAACTTTAAACATTGATTATATTGAGATAAGCAGCCGACCCAGTCTAGATAAAGGCAAGCAGCTGGGACCGCTGCTGCACCAAAAACAGATTTCCAATGTTTCCATGTGTTTGTATATGTGTAATGTCTTTACTTATACTGATCAATAGACTTTAGTGAACACATTATTGAAAGGTGTTATACATAAAATAAAAACAGTTTTTCAAGTATCTTTATACCTCTGAAGTAGGTGCGTTATAACCAATCTGGTCCTTTGTGGCCATTTAAAACAGCTTAAATAACTGTTGTTATATTTGTTGCAGTTTCTGCTCCTCTTGGACAGACGACTCTTGAAAAGACATTTTTGAATTTCAATGTGACTTTAACTGGATAAATATGGGATATATAAACGTCCCTGTGCAACAAACTGATTCCAGCTTCTACCTCATGATAGGAATGTTTTTGTGGCTCAAGATGACCTGATATCTTTCATGATGGAGACATTTGACACGTTTCACATATTATAGACCAACAAGTTATTCATAGCAGTTTAAATACACTGAAAAAAATGTTTTGTTCAATTTACTCAAATTTTTTATGACAAGTGGTTGCACGAAATAAATTTGTTTGAATCCAGAATTATTTTTTAAGTACACAGAATCTAATTTAAGTGAGTAAAGCCAACATATATTTTTAAGCTACTTTAACTTAACTGTTGTGGATACGACTTAGTCAAATAATATTAGTAATTCCAACTAAGGTCGTGTTAAGTGTACCAGAATAATTTGTTTCCTTTAAACTTATGTCCCAAAGTTATATTCAAATCAATCAAATTGTTAATTTCTCTCTATTTCAATTAAGTAAATTTTACTTAAAAAAAAATTGCTTACCCTGATTTGTAGTTCTTTTAATAACGTCAATAATGAAAACTACAAAATTCTTTCACATCTTTTATTAATACAAAATTTGTTGCAAACAGAATAAGAATCCACATCTAAGGGAAATTGCTGTAATTTGTATAATACAAATTACAAAACTTTTACCTATGAACTAATAGCTTTAAAAAGCTCTATTCAAATAAAACAGAAACAACAGACAAGAGAAATGTTAACCAATGTTTCTCTTCCTCTAAAAAAGAATAAAACACTGCCAGTGTATCACAAGTATCACAATTAGAAACTGATGCATCCACAAACTAACCAAAGGTTCAGACTTGCTGTTCTGCGATCCATATTTAGAAGTTGCATTTTAATAAGGTAATTAGACTTAAAACTAAACTTGTGTTTTCCTTACTGCTTATTGACCACTGTCTTTCCATTCTAGTCCTTCCTTGAGGATTCTGAATGTTTTACATGCAAAACAATTAATAGTCTTTAAAGTGTTACCAGTGTGCTGCAGTGTGGTAATCCTGCATATATTTTGTTTTTTTTCTTTGTTTGTTTTTTTAAATCAGGTGAGTTAACACTGATTATAGGGCAGCAGCTATCAAGGACCGGAATAAAGAAAAATTGCTTCGGTAAACTGAATAATTATAAAGTTGCTCTTCAAGCTACTCAAATGTACCAAACGTGAAACATTCATTATTGAAAGTTAAAATGTTCAATCAAAACATAACACATAACGTGAGAACGAATGATGGTTATACAAGAGTTTCACTCCTATTCACAAGAGCACCAGTCATTGGTAATTTACATAACAGCATTCTCTGGATGTGTGGTTTTAGAAATCTTCCTATCCAGTAGCGATTTTGTTCTTCAGCCCAAGGACTTTGGGGGAGAGCTTTTCCCCATCCAATCCCATCAACACTTTCTGAATGAATTCATAATAGTGCCTCAATTCCTTGGGGTAGGCTAGGTTTAGTGCATAGATTACTCCAAGCATCAATGCACAAGCTTGGGCCGGAGATCCAATGTTGTCCATGACAATCTCGCCTTCAACAAATATTCCAATGTCATCATAATGTCCATTTTGTCCATCCTCCTTGTTGATGACATAAATGCCCATGGTGTGCTTCTTTAGGTCTCTCTGGATGTCATCTCCTTCAATGTCCTAAACATTTAATAAAAAGGTAAAAGAAAAACAATTAACTCTACAATTAAATTCCAATCTAGTCGTGTGTGTGTGTGTGTGTGTGTGTGTGTGTGTGTGTGCGCCAAGGTGGTAAAGTGGGTGTGGGTCCCAATCAGCCATCTATAATCCAGTTTTGAGTTCCTTCCCAGACGCCTTAACGCCCACTCACACCCTGGGCCATCTGACCTCAGGAATTCACATGATAGGGTGGGGCCAGGTTTCACAATGAGCTCACCCGAAACCCTGGCTGATTGGGACCCACACCCAATTTCACACCTTGGCTCAGGCGATTAGAGGATCATCAGGGGGTCCTTTTGTCCCTCTGTGTGGGGAAACTCCCACTAGGTTTAAATCTGGGACTCCCCACCATTTGACCTTAGAACTGAAGAAGCTTCTCGGATGAGAGGTGAAACGTCTTCAAGCAACTTAAAGAAGTCCAGACGCTTTTCTTTGCAAACTCCTTTGACTACAATGACCTGGATGACTGAGAACCTTCACAGACGACTTACCAAGTACTCCCGAATAAGGCTTCCGTCCTCTTCACCATGGTAGAGGCAAAGTGCCCTGAGAACTGCTTCCCTTTCCACTTTAACATCACTTTCAGCCTGTTTAAAGAGAGTTGCTGATTAAACCAATTTGGAAAAAAACAACAACAATGTCTGACATTCGCAATAAGTAAATGTGATCATAAGTTAGTTCAAACATAGTAAATAAAATTTATATATGAAATTTCAAAATTTAGATTGCTTGGCCGGTCACCTAAAATGGCTTATTTGACTCACCAGTGACCTGCCACTTAAGACAAAAGAAATCCAAATAGAATTTGCAATATTCAGATTTACCTCTTGCATGATCTGCAAGTGGTGGGCAAGTTTCTGCCCAGAAACACCGCCCTTCTTCTGGAAAACTGTCATCAGCTGAGGTGTAATTCTGTCTAACTGTGCCGCGAAGGTCGTCTCCAGTTGAAGTGTTGTAATACGCTGGAATTCAGCATTTACCTGTATCACACACACACAGAGAAAAAAAGAAGACTGGTGCTTAATCATTGGTATGATTATTTTGTTATTTCTTCATTAAATGCTACAATGCAATTGCCATCACTTCATAAAGCATGATTAGCATATGGGTTAGTATACAGTGCATGAAGGATGTTACTACTGTTAATCAAAGAAGAAATGAATGGCATCAGTCTATTTACCGGGTTTAAAGGGTTTTAAAAAGCAGATATTTGTCTGTTTCAGGTGGTTGGCAACACATTTTCCTGTGCTCTTTGTCTGCTGGTGGGAGTGTCTCACCTGTGAGGTCAACACCTCTTGGTGGTGAGAGGTCTTAGGGGTTTTAACTTGACCCATTTATTTTTTATCTTATGAGCAACAAAGTTTGTTCATCACATTTTTAATTTACATTTGTTTAGCACATGCTTTTAACAATCTGAGGCTAACTAAAAACTAATAGCTAAATAAAAGGTTTTAGGTTAATTCACAATTGATAATCTGATTTCACTCAATCTCACTCTATTAATTATTGAGATGATTAATCAATCATTTCAATAATCAAACTCACTATAAAATAGTTTGGGCCCTATATGTATTGCAAACTTAAAAAGATATTTGATTATTTAAGTATTTATAAGAAAAATCAAAAATTAATTTTATTCATGTTTCTACACTTTAAGTCACTTATGTTTTTCATACACAACTTGTATTTTAAGTGCTGCTCACATAAATACTCTGTATGGTACACAGGTCAAGCATTTAACGACACAATAACTATAAATGCCAGCCTCTTTATGCCTATATTTGGACTGGTCTTAATCCAAGTGGCCCAGATTAATTAATGTATAACATAAGGAATTACTGACAAGAACACTCAGCAAAAAAAGCATGCCTTTACCTCATTAATCTGGAAAAGTGCAGGCCACCTAGCTTTAAACTCCCCAGCAGTTGGACTTCCCTGCACCACCTCTTGTCTACGGTAGGAAAATGTTCTTGACATCTTCTGCCTTACATCTGAGGCACTGTTTCTTCGTCTGACGTCGGTCAAAAGCTCAACCCTGGTGTTTTCTAGACTGTCATCCGTTTCGCCAGCTGGGTGTAATGGACAAAAATTGACCTCAGCCTTTTTAGGTTTCTTAACATTTTTGGCTGGGAGGCAATCATCACTGGATTTGTTTTTCAAAGCATTTATAGTCACTTCAGGACAGCCAATGTTGCGCATCTTTGTCCTGTAATTAGCCATCTTATATTTCAGGCTAATCATCCAGCCATAGTAACCTGTGGCAGATGGCTCTTGCAGACAAGGAAATTTTTTGATCAGTGCCAACTTCATCGATTTTGGTAATTTTGAGGATAAGCAGTAAACTGAAAAATCGCCTCAGCTAGCTTCTCTAAGATGTCAGATTTAACACCTGGAGTAATCTTGAGCCGAGTTCCAGTTTCTCTGAAGGTCTCATTTCCACGCTGAAGTTGCACCTCTACATTGAATGAAAATCGAGGAATAGTAAACTCGCGAGGCCATGCACATGATCTCAGCTCACTGTCTGACTGTGGTAGAATTATGGTGCTGTCTGAGTTGGATGAAGACGATGAGAGACTGGAGTTTCTTTGAATACTTTCTGGACTTGCAGAGGAGTCAAGACTGCATGTGGGATACTGCTTTGACAAAGATGCACTTGTATCCAGATTTGCCATGTACACAAGTTTGATTGTACTTCGGTCTTGAATGTCTTGCATTGATGTTATGTTCATAAACTCATTGTTGAAGTCAGGATCCATGAATTGAATACGAAAGTCTCTTTCAATTCCAAATGCTTGGCGAATTGTGCTCTGAAGATCAGTCAAAGTTCTTGGCATCCCAGATGGAACGTCAAGTCTCCTAAAATCATCATCTGCCACGATGACTCTCAGCTTCAGCTGCTCTGCCATTCTTCAATCTGATTTTTAAAGACATTAGGAGAAAAAAAAAGTTAAAATATTGCATTGAATAATTTTATTAGGGAGCACGAGAGTGCAGAACTGCAACACAGGTTTTACGGGTAAAAAGCAGTTTATTTAATTTTATTCTATAGCTTCATACTGGTTTTTTGCATACGTCGGCCAGAATCCTCAAAAAGTGTCACTTTGCTTTTAGTGGTATGTGTTGCAATTCATCCTTTATCAAAATGTTTTGAGCATCATCAATGATGTTTTTTTTAAGACCTATGACAACATGAGGCATGTTTGGCCAAAAGAACTCAAATGTAATGTAAAAAAAAATATTACCCTTGTGGGAAGTATCCAATCTTTATTAAAAATAACCCCTCCTGTTGCCATGAAGATAACTGCAACTGAACACATGCAACTGAACACATGCAATTGAAGACAACATTTACTACCTTCTATATGAATGAATCTTTTAAGTATGACAATTCGCCGGCCTCCAATCCTGTAATCTGCCAAGGGGTACTGGTCTACCAAGGCACCAAGATCAACGAGGGAGATGTGTGATGTGGGAAAAAGTTCAAAACCTCTAAAATGCTCCCTATACCAGGCACCCATCTCTTTGACAATGAAGCTCAGGTTTTCCTCCACAACAACCATTTGGACAACTTCTGCAAATTCAGGCAATCCAGCAGAGGAGCCATAAACTACAATCATGCCAGGCCTGTAGTTTGTTCCATTCACAGAAGCATTCTTTGTGAGCTGAATATGGGTAATATCAGGGAATTTAATTTTCAAGTCTCGCTGTACATCATGATGCAGAATGTCAACAGAGACAGTAGAAACAGCTGAGACAGTTAGGCTTGGCCTTACAGTTGTGACAGACTCCAAGTGGTATGCCATCATGAACTGATGTTTCACTGCCAGTGACAGTAGCGCATTTTTAAAGCACCGTGTGTGACGAACAACCCGTTTGAAAAAACTGTGCTTTGCCTCGAACCTCATGGTCCACATGCCAACAAGTGGCCCAAAGAATTTAATCATCTGTGGATAATGCTCCACAAAATGATGTTTTGGTAACAGCTTCAGTCCTGGAAACAGCTCTTTCAACCTACATCTGTGGTCAGAGACTCTAGACTCAAGGAAAGCAATTGATTGTTCTGTGTGTACTGGTGCAACAACTAGTTCAACAATGTCCTTTAGGTCCAAAATTACCTGCCAAGCTGTTTCATCTGGAGGTACCAAGTGTCCTACCAACAATGGAAGGAATCGTAAGAGACTCCAATTTTCATGAGCATTTCCTCCAATGCTTTTGTTCTGCATGAAAGTCCTTGGAATAGCATGAGGGTGATTACTCTTCTCTGCCCATTTGTAGGGAAATGTCAGAATGGACTCATTGAGGCTGTCAAGTGTAAAATATTTTTTCAAAATTAAGATATTCAGGCAGTATGCCAACCCAACTGGTAATATGCCCTCAAAAATGTCATGTGCAATATCTGGAGGATATCCACTGCAAACACTGAAATGGGAGAGATGTGCAGAGAAAACACACCGTCTTTTAACACCGTGACATGGTTTTGCATTACTCTGTGCAGAACTTACATGCATTTCATGTGTCTCTTTGCTTCTCAGAGTAAACGCACCTGAACTAACCTCCGTTTCTTGAATATCAGATCTTTTGGCCTCACAAAATCTGCAAAAGTATTCACCTGAAAAACTCTCAATAAATCCAGAAATACTGTGTGCTCCTAAATTATCTGCTATGACACACTGTATTGTGCCCCTGAGAAATTCTCCAAGATGTGCAATAAAAATCCCTTGACTTTCCAAAGTAACAAGATCACTCAACAACGGCTCTAGAATCTTTTCATATCCATATGTCTTTACATCTTCAGACTTGCAGAGT
This sequence comes from Pelmatolapia mariae, assembly GCF_036321145.2. Classification (NCBI taxonomy): domain Eukaryota; kingdom Metazoa; phylum Chordata; class Actinopteri; order Cichliformes; family Cichlidae; genus Pelmatolapia; species Pelmatolapia mariae. Next base: position 26,768,445 of record NC_086229.1, read on the forward strand.
AAAGCCAGATAAATGGAAGTCAGTGATGAATGGCAAGCAGGTGGTAAATTGCTAATAGTCCAATATATGGCACAAATTTTGTGCTTTTTACGGGAAGTGCCAAGTGGATTGCAAATCTCAAAATCGTCAATATACAAATTCAGTAAAACTCGCAATTCACCTGCTGATAAAAAACTGTTTTCTTTGAAAAACAACCCCTCCCTAAAAGACCTGTAAATCACTTCTTCCCCACTTTGTTCTGTTATGCGACTACCATCCAAAACCTTAGCAAGAACGTGGCAATCACTGAAAAGCTGCTGTAAAACCTTTAAAACTGGAACATACTGAAATGTTCTTTTATTTTTTTCATCCAACACATACTCTACAGGCTCTACAACTTTAAAATTTTCCTTGTAGAAATTTTTGCGCTTAAAGGATGTTGCTAGGGGACAGCCTTTACCTACCGATTTATACACAGGATTAGATGTACACAGTGCAGATGCAAGTTCTTCAATGACTGACTGGTCTATTTGCAAGCTGTGACTGTTCAATGTGTCTTGGATAACTTTTGCTGCACTACACAAAGATGCTGTGCCCAACAAATACTGAAATTCCTCCAAAAGTTCATCAACTGCAGCACTTGGAACGTGAAAAATATTTTCTAGTTTTAATAACACTGCCGCAAGCTTTAGCTGAACTACGTCTTCATGATCATTTGATGTCTCTAAATCAACAGGCTGTTTGTCACCCCACAATTCCTCAGCATTTGAAGCATCATGCTCTGCAGTTTCAGTTGCAAAAGATCCTCTGACAATATCCTCTTTGAAGTCTACCAGCGAGTGTAAACTGTGCTTGCGACTTTTGTGTGACTTAAAGGTACTGTAAATATTTGATTTGTAGTCACAACCTTTAAACATACATGTTACTGTCTCATTGTTTTTTAAATGACGGCTAATGTGCACAAAATATTCACGCTCTGTTCCTAATTCACTACAACCACATAACTGACAGGAAAAAGTTGCAAATTTGTCAGAGTGCTCTGGGGTATTGCTATGATTCCTTGACAAATGTGTCAGAAGTGAATTCCAAGTCTTTAAAAGACATGGACACTCAGGATATAGGCACTTAATGTGATGGCCACGCCCAAAATGACTATGTTTCAGTCTATAGTGCTTAAGAAGTTCTGATCGTCTAGAAACTTCTGCACTGCAGTCTTTACACTTCCACATAAACTGGACATACAACAAAGAGAGAAAATTTGAAACAAAAACAAAAAACACACTTAGTACTTTACACAAAGAAAGCTTTTGCCGTGGTTAACCTACAAGAATGGATGCATCTTAGAAGTATGCTTGTAGGCTGTATTATCTAGAGCATTCTTTTCCCAACTCTGTTCCTTGAGGATGCCCATCCTGCATATTTTTGATGTTTCTCTGCTTCAGTGCACCCTGACATATCAACTGTGTCAGTGACAGACTCGTGCACAACTTAATCAAGAAATTAGGCTAAACATTAATTCAAATCAGTGTGGCGATGCAAGGAGACATCTAAAAAATGCAGGACAGAGGTCTTTGAGGAACAGGGTTAGGAAACACTGATCTAGAGTGCACCTAAAATCTGATCAGGTTAGAAAGCAATACCATAACCGTGCCAATTGAACAATCAAATAAAAGAAAAAAACAAAAACTATGTTACAGCCAGCAACTTTCATGTTCAACTTTAAATAATTTGCTCTAAAGGATGGGAACTGTTGGCAACACATGGAATCAGTGTTCTACGCCCTAATCTTTAAACAAACAAACAAAAGAAAAAAATGTACAAAATATAGAGGCATCTTTTCTTAAACTATATTAATCATATGTATTAACTGATATTAATTAATATCAATATTAATAATCACAAGAACCCTTAAGATGAGATAGATAAACTTGTCACTGCAATACTGTTGTGATAAATATGTAAGGGATTTGCATGTACTTACCAAAATAACACCGTTTGCTTGAATAAACAATAACACATAAGGGGAAGAAAATCTGCCAGAAAAGGAACACAACTACAAAAAATTAAAATGAGGACTTTAGAAAGACAAACAATTACCATTTCCAAGCCATTTCATGATACTCCCTTGTAACAAAACAAATCTTACCTGTGCCTCTGTACAAACTACAGATGGCACGATACCACTTTTTTATGTCCGATACCGATATCATAAATTTGATTATAGTGTATTTTATAATAAATAAAACTGTTTTTTTTAATAAATATTTTGCTGCATTTTGTATAAGTTCATACTCAGTTTAAAAAAAACATTAAAGCTATTCTGTTATACCTGTATGCAAAAAATACACTGCACCCAAAATATTTTATACTTCAGCAATACTGATCAACCTAAAAAACTTACACCATCCTCCTTATTCAGGTATTCTAAACAGTACATAGAAATATTAAACAACCTAACTAATAGGGCTGCCAACTCCCAGCAAAAATATTAGGAAACCACCCCCACCCTCTGCCTCATAATGCTTAATTGACGTAATCTACTTTAATGCACAGAAATCAATTATTTTTCTACAATAATTAGATTCAACATTTTTCTTCAATACACTTGCAGACAGCACAGATGGTAACTTCCCAAAGGAAAAAGTGCTATATGTACTACTATTACTAGGGTATATATTAGACTTAATATTTACTACATACAATAATGGATTTCTATACATTTAACCAGATCACTACTTTGGTTGTAAGATTTAGATAATTATTTATTAAAAGCTAGACATTTTAAATGAGAATAAGAAAGAAAATTATTTCTTTGTCCCCCCCTTTCCCTGTTAATGCCCTACCTGGCCCCCTGGCAACACTTTGCTAGACCCGCCCCTGCACAGTTACCAGCTGTCAGCTACATAGAAAGCTGCTGTTGTTTATCTGCCGTTTTCCTCTTTCTAGCGCAAACTGGGCGATTAACAAACAAGAGAGACAGGACTAGCGACAGAAAAGCCGATCAGCTGATAATTGATCAGTTTCATGATTGAAGTAGCAACAGGAGAGGGAGGGGGGAGAATGAGGGAAGAAGTTTTAGCTGTTCAGCGTGAAGACACCAAATAACTCCAGCTTTGTGTCTTTTTTCATTCTAGCTGAGGTACGAAACAAATCGCTTCCTTTCCCCCTCAATACAAAACTCTGACAGCCAGTCCAACTGTGGCTCCATACATCGGTTGTTAAGCTCAACATGGAAATACTATGCAAACATAAAGAGATGAACTTACACACTTGCTTTACTTCTCTGTGTTAGTTTTCTCTGAGATTAAATGCAGCGGTTTGGAAGCACTTAGCGAGGCTTCAAATGCTAAACCAGACCGCTGACAGGTCTTGCATTCAACAGCTCTATCACGTGAAGCAAATTCTTTTCTGAGTTAATTTCAGTCCTGACAAACATCACTCTCAGTGCCTTTTGATCTCACATTATTGGCAACCACTGAGTTATTCTCCTCCACAATTTACAACCATTATTTGTTTCTGCACAAAAGACGTTGTGCAACGCCAATCCTACTTATTTATTTCCTACTGCACCCCTGACTGTGCAGGTGTGTTCAGAAGCCCCCTCCCCCGCCCGACTATTCCTTAATGCCAATGTTGTGGCGGGAGGGACGATTTCTAAACTGCAGGCTGTCTGTACAGTGAACTTTACAGCTAACTACAACAGAGAAATTGCCTCGTTTCATAATTTGTTAGTACAAAGTGTGCCACCAGAACTAAGCTAAAAACATATGACATTTTAACGTAGCAGTTTTCATCAATACAATTACTCTTTTAATAGAGCAGTAGCTAATAGAGCACATAGCTAGCTTAAGTCAAATCACGACAAAGTTCAGAGGTGTACAACTACTTAGACTTCTTTCTCCATGTGCACACGTCTTAAACAGTCAACATGCTTTGACTGAAGTAAAAAAAAATAAAACAAAAACGACCGTAAAAGGTTTACTTACCGAAGCTAGACCACCTTTACACGAAGTTTTGTGATTAACTTGAGCCCGCTTGCAGCACACAAAGCGTCCGCTTTTTCAGTCCACGCGCAAAATGGTGGCCTGTCCTAACGCATGCGCAAAATGGCCCAGCAGGATGCTATGAAAAACATACTTAAGCATTTTGAGCTACATTTAATTAACTAAAATTAATTGGATTAAAACGCAGGGAATGTATTCTGGAGTTACTCGAATTATATATGTAGAGCGGAATTACTCATTTGAATTAAAAAGATATACCAAAATAAAATATGCTATATCTAAAAGGAGCCAATATCACTTTTTTCAGTGTACGGGGAGTCACTTTTGGGCCCAGCAGATAAAACAGAGCCAATGTTTCCTTCTTTATTTAAGTTTCCTTCTTTAGTAAAGTGTAACTGAACATTAGTAACGTTATTAACACTCTCATGGCATGCTTTGAAGTTAGCATCAGCTAAAGTAATATACTAGCAAAAAACTATTTCCAGGCTCAACTTCCATCATACAGATGATGGTTGTGGCAAAAGAGTGACGTTCAGAAGCCTTTTCATTATAAAATCTGTTTCTGTTCATGAGGAAATCATATTCAAACTGATTAAATAGACATTTTTACAGTAGTTAGTGTGACATGTTGAAGGATTACTGAATATAAAAGGGTTCAGTTAATACTAATTCATATTAGTTGATATACAGACAAAAATAATGTAAATATGGTAAGAAAATGGTTAAGAGGTTATTATTTTTCATGTTATATTAATGGCTTTCATTTTATTTAAGAGAACTGTGACCTATACATCACTGATCGGTTAGTAAGCCTTTTCTGGGATCGATTAGTAGTGTCACTAATCTCCACTAGGGGGCTTTCGCGCGCTCTCCTCATTGCAATAAACAACTGTTTCAGTTTCAGGTTTATTTGTCATATGCAAGTTAGCACAGGGTCAACATTGCAATGAAATGTGTTTGACGAGCAGCAGTCACTCAGCAGCATGATACAGTAGGAGAAAATATAATAAAATATAATATAATAAAATAAAATAAAAAATAGAAAAATAGTAAAGAGCAAAATATTAGAGAGACATGGTAAAAGAGAAAAGATGACTAAATATATATGTATCTATAAATATAAATATATGTACACTAGTGATTAAATAAGAAAATCTTGAAAAGAAATATGACGGGAGGGCAGATGGGATATTGCACAGGAATGAGCAGCAGAAAATTACAGTATTGCACTTTTTAAATATAAATTACAATAACAATAAAGTGAAGTGACCAGTGCAGATTAAACAGAGTACTTGTGAAGCTGCAGGGTAGCTTCTGAGTGCTGTGTTGTGTGTGTTTAAGTGTTGTGGTTGAGGTGTCGTATGGCTTGGTGGTAAAAACTGTTTTTAAGTCTTGTAGTCCGAGCAGACAGACTCCTGTAACGTCTGCCAGATGATAACAAGGAGAACAGCTGATGTGCTGGGTGGCTGTGGTCCTTGATGATGCTGTGTGCTTTACGGAGGCATCGCTGGAGATAAATGTCCTGAATGGCAGGAAGCCTCGTGCCAGTGATGTGCTCTGCTGCCTTCACCACCCTCTGTAGTGATTTACGGCTGCTGGCAGAGCAGCTTCCGTACCAAACTGTGATGCAGCTCGTCAGCAAGCTCTCAATTGCACACCTGTAAAAATTTGAGGTGATGCTGGCGTTCATGCTAAACTTCCTCAGCCTCCTCAGGAAGTAAAGCCGCTGGCGAGCTTTCCTGATAGCAGTGTCTGTGTGAAGGGTCCAGGAGAAGTCCTCAGTGATGTTGACTCCAAGGAACTTGAAGCTGCTGACCCTTTCGACCTTGACACCGTTGATGTGGATGGGCTGGTGTTCTCTGACTGCATGAGAGATGCAAGTCAAAATCACTCTCGTAATTCTTTTCCCCCTGTTTTCAGGTAAAAGTGATTAAAAGTTCATATATAGGCAATCTGTACATTGTTAAGATATTTAATAGGTAACCCTTCACTGTTTTGTAAGCTTTAGAAGCATTATATCACAATCGTTTTGTGCACAGAGACACGGTGGTTTTGAGCCTCAGTTTGGTACTGTATAATGTCCATTAAGCTAACGGCAGGAGCTAGAAACGTTGCTATTGTCAACCATTTTGTCAGGAAACATGTTCAGGTGTATGTATAGTAAGCACTTTATCATTTTGGTTTATTATTTAGCGTTTCCTTCCACCATGTGACATTAAGCAATACAGAATGTGAAACATTTATGTTCATTTTGATTGCAATAAAGAACTGCATGAGAGACGCAAGTCAAAATCACACTCGTGATTCTTTCCCCCTGTTTTCAGGGGTGTAAGATTAGCTGCTATGCGCCCATCTCAGTGTGAAGTGGAGTCTGTCTGTACTGGATCTGGATTCATCGTCCCTCCAACAGCGACACAGTGATCCGGCTAACCAATTGGTGATAACGACCTACTGAGCCTGCTAGCAGGTGCAGGAGGGCCAATCTCAGCCACAGTTATGGAGCTGATAACTGCTAATAACGCCCATTGATGGACTACAGATAACATGAATATTACATGTCAATTCCATCCAAAGTAAGAGCTTTTTTAAAAACTCAGACTGAGGTCTTATTTTGAAAGCCAGAGTTTGTTGAAGCTGTTTCCTGGAGCAGGACCCTGAAAAATTAGAAAAAGCAGATTTAAAAACACTTCATCTCATCTGTGCTCATTTAACCGACATCATACAGTTCATCTTCTCACCAGCAGAGGGTCACAAATCACCAATGAAGAGTTCAAGGAGATGTTAGTGACATCAGAGCTGTACGTATTGATCTGATCAATATGGGACACTTAATGTTTCTGTGATTGGATCAGGTTTAAAATCAGCTGTGTTTATAGAACAACAGAAACATGAGAGATGCTTAATGTCTTTAATATTTGATACACTGAGTACTATTGGATGTCCACTTATCATGATGGAAACATCCCATTAAGAAAGAGAAATCAAGCATTTGGATTCATTTTAATGAGCTCAGACTTGTTGAAAATGCAGACGAGCTGGTTGTGAACTGAGCTTCAGAGAAACACAACATACTGATATTTACTGTGAAGCTTTGAGTGGAAAAAGACAGAAAAACAACATGTGGATCCTGGAATAATGGGAGCTTCCATCTTTAAAGGACTGAATAGGAAGAAGTTTACAAAGATTCATTTAGAACAGTTTAAAACATCAACTGATTGAATCCATGAATCTGAAAACGTGTTTCTGAGTGCAAGAGACAAACATGTACAGACTGAACTATCTGTTCAACAAATTGTTTCTCTAACAGGAGACACTCTTTACACTCAACTCAGCACAGGGACACTGAGGACCCAGACCAGAGTCTAAACCCAGGATAAAGAGTTTGAGTGAATGTGGTGTTGAAGGTGTGGAGGTGGATCAGAGTGTCAGAGGATACTCTGTAGAAAGACAGAGTGCCAGCAGGACAGTCCACATACACTGCTACTCTGTTAGAGACAGAGGAAGAGGAGGAGGAGATGGATGTTACTCTGTTATTGTGCCAGACAGAGTAATAACCATATGTATCAGAGCAGCTCAGACTCCAGGACTGATCATTGTATCCAAACAAACAGTCATAACTGCCTCCTTTCCTTCTGATTCTTCTGTAACTCACTGATATATAAACCGTTCCTCTCCACTCGACTTCCCAGTAACAGCGACCAGTCAGACCATTTCTACACAGCAGCTGAGGACACAATATACCATCAAATCTGTCTGGATGATCAGGATATGACTGAGCCTCCTTCACATGCGTCACCTTCCTGTTGTTGTCAGACAGTTGGAGGTTTGTGTTTACTGTGTTTGTGTCGATTGTGAGTTGACATGAATCTGATGGAGAGAACAAACACAATCCAGCTGCAGTTATTGATCCATCATCTGTTCATTGATTGACACTTTGATGATGACTCCTGACATCAGAGATGTGAATGAGTGATGTGACAATTTGAAGATGGTTGAATGTGTGCTGCTTTGTTTTCAAGAATCACATTAAAACACACTTACACTTCCTCAGACCTGGTCTCAACCATCGGACTCCAGCAGGCTCCACCCTGAAAGGAGGAGTGGGGTCAAACGAGCACCGTGTCTTTCAGCATGCACACATGGACATTACATGGCTCTCATACACATGAACATTCACAGTGTTCAACAAAGTGAAAGCCCGAGGGAACGACTTGTCTGTGGTGTCTGTTTTTTTTGTTAACAACACTCTGTATCGTCTGCCTGAAGGAAGAAATGTGAACAGTTTATCTCCATGATGGGAAAGGTCTGTAGAGATGTGTTTGTCCCATTTCCTCATTCTGGACCTTTACAGGTCCTGGATGGAGGAAAGACAGCACAGATGAGCCTCTCTAAAGACCTTATTGTCTGGCCCCGTCATGCTTCATGACTGAGGCCAACCAGACAGTGATTGATGGAAACAGGACAGACTGGATGATGGCCATTTCTCCAGACTGCACAGGATTATATCTTTGGATTAGTTCTGACACATTCATCAACACCACACATCAGACAGCGTTTACACTGCAATCTGCCTTTGGTGGCTTTAAGGCAGCAACTGTGACATTCACTAGTAGAACTGACACACAAAACAACAACTACACTACACACTAACTAAACACTAACTGTAGCCTCCAAACACACTAAACATCACAAATCTCTCACGTATCAAAACTCTCTCTCTCTCGACATGGCTCTCATAAACATACTGTTAGACACTGATAAAGGAACAGTCCAACATTTTCACAAATACACTTCAAAGAGTGGGAGTCATGTGAATATTGTCATCTGATTGGTTTGAATCCTCTAGTCAGTCACAAAAAGAGCCCCCCCCCCCCCCCCCCCCCACCCCAACACCCCCCACTGCTAGCTAACAGCAGCCTAATATCACTATGCTAATTGTATTGCTGTGGATGATTAGCAGCAGAACATATTTTGTCCAACAACAATCACTCTCAGTTGTTGTGTTGTCAGGGCTACAGTTACTGTGGAACAGCTGTTTGGGGCCGTTAGCAGTGTTAACTGCCCTGATTAGCGCAGTTTGCCACTATTACTAATTTGATATGAATTAGCATTTTCTGCTAATGCTAACACAATTTTCCCTTCCTTTTTCACTATGTGAATAGCTAATGCTTATACCCTTTTCTCTTGCGTTATGTGAGGAGTTAATGTTAAGGCATTAACTAAGCCATTAGTGGCTAATGCTAATTTAAGGTGAAAATTCATTAGCAGCTAATGCTAATACCGTTGTTCCTTGCTTTATAAAAATGTGAGCAACTAATTGTTAATTTGATGTAAATTAGTATCATCCGCTAATGCTGACACTGCTTTCCTTTGGTTTCAAACAATGTGAGCCACCAATACTAAGTAGGCTGATGTTATCAGCTAATGTTAATTTGATGTGAATTAGCAATATCTGCTAATGCTAATACTGTTTTCCTTTCCTTTATAACAATGTGAGTAGCTAATGCTGATACTCTTTTCCCTTATGTTATAAGAAGAGGTGAGGAGTTAATGCTAAGTATGCTGCCATCAGAGGGTAATGCCAATTTAAGGTGACAAACAATTAGCAGCTAATAACTAATACCGTTGTCTCTTGCTTTATAACAATGTCAGCAGCTAATGCTCAGTAGGCCGCTGTTACAGCAAATGCTATTTTGATATGAATTAGCACTGTCTGCTAATGCTGAGACAGTTTTCCTTTGGTTTCAACCAATGTGAGCAGCTAATGCTAATTTGAGATAAAAAATCATTAGCAACTAATCTTTTACCGTTTTCCCTTCGGTTTTAAAAATGTGAGTAGCTAATGCTAATACTCTTTTGCCTTATAGGGCTTTGGAGTTGACGTAACGCCGCAATGTATTGTGGGAGTGCAGCACCATATATCTGGGCCACGAATCAAAACAAACACACTGTGTTGGAATGACGGTTGCTAGAAACATGCTTAGAAGCAGTTTAAAAGAAAAAGGATGAGACACATTGCATCTGAATGCAAAGAGACGGTACTTGCAGAAAATAGCGTGCATTGGAAATGTGGACCCGTATGAAATACTTGCTTCTACTTTAAAATTCTGTTTAAAGTAGAAGCAACAGTGCGGATCCGTGGCACAAGGACTGTTACATCTGAACCTGCATACTGGGTTTTGCCAGGTAATATGAGCAAGATACAGCCAGAGGTTAGCCATAAGATAGACTTCTCCTCTCCAGCTGCCCAAAAAAAGGCTCTCAATCAAAACATAAACAGACCATCCTAACTCTGGAGGAGTTGTCACCGTTACTGGATACACTGCTGGAACACAGTACAACTGTGGGTTGTGGGAATGAACCATCATTTTTTTTTATCTAGGGGGTCTAGATTTATGCCATAAGTGCATTGCCATGTAAATAATTTGCATTTACTGAATATGTACTTACTAAGTACCACTGTTCAAAAGTTGAATAAAGAAACAAACACATTTTTGCCTTTTTTTTTAAATTAAAACCACTTTATAGAACCTCACATCAGTTACAATGTAGAATCCATGTCATTTATAGTTTACAAAAGGAACCATGTTTACACAAAATCATGACACTCTTTCCATCCAATACTAACACTACTTAATTTACTGTTTCTTTTGAAAAATTACCGCTATATATATACAGCACAAGACTTTTAAGAGTATTTAACAAGAGCAAGTTTCCTATTCCCCTGGTTTTACTACCACACTGTTCACCAAACGCAGCGAACCTTCATGATCTTATCCAGAACGGTCACCTCTTCACCCTCACATGGAAGAAGTAATCTGATTGGCATGGTGGTATGTTTGAAGCAGGGATTTCGGAGTGGCCCTTGTGTAGCGCTGGAACCCAATCACGATGTGTTTCATCCATTTCATAGGCTGGTTTGCCTGCAATAATGCCAAATAATTAGCAACTCTATAAATAGCACGTAGTTCTGCAAAATCACTCATTAGGATGTTTGTTTTAATTTGCTATGACCTCAGAGCGCATCAGAAATAAAACTAATAGGCTATAAAGAGTGATATGAACATATTTAGAACTTACCGGAATGAAAATGTCTGGAGCACACCAACAGATATTTGGAGATGGAAGAGAACTGATATCAGCTCGTCTCACAGCTGCTAGACACGTTCTTTTGGTAACATCCGCTACATGAGCTCCCTCATGTTGCTTCCAGGTGGGGAACGAATGAAAAGAAAAAACATTTTCAAGCTTTTTCTCTTGCCGGTCGTGCGATCTAACATTACAACCAACCACACAGCAAGTACTAACCACAGTTGGTGTTATCCGTGTGCTTTCGCTCCTCTTTCGCTAGCGCTTTGTTTGGCCCAGAAACATGGCGCCTCAACCAAAAATCCTGGCCACGCCCCTCCCATGACATCACGCTCCAAAGCCCTATGTTATAACGATGTGGGGCGTTAATGCTATGTAGGCTAATATTAGCGGCTAATGCTAATTTAAGGCTTAAAACCATTAGCAGCTAATGCTTATATGTTTTCCCTTGCTTTATAACAATGTTAGTAGCTAGTGATAATTAAGCTGCTGTTAGCAGCTAATACTAATTTAAGGTAAAAAAACCATTAGTAGCTAATACTAATTTGAGGTGAATTTGTATTATCCGCTAATGCTAACACTGTTTTCCCTTCAATCTTAACAATGTGACTAGCTAATGCTAATAGTCTTTTCCCTTTGCATTATAACAATGTTAGGAGTTAATCTTCAGTAGGCTGCCATTAGCGGCTAACTCTAATTTGAGGTGAATAATTATTAGCAGCTTATGGTAATACCGTTTTCCTTTGCTTTATAACAATGACAGCAGCTAATGCAGAGAAGGCTGCCGTTATTAGCTAATGCTAATTTGATGTGAATTAACATTATCCTCTAATGTAATAATGTTACACTTACTTTTAATAAAATGAGACTAGCTAATACTAATACTCTTTTCCACTTCTTTATAATGACGTGTTGAGTTAATCCTATATAGGCTGCCATTAGCAGCTAATACTCATTTTAGGTGAGTTAGTATTATCCACTAATTCTAATACTGTTTTGCCTTACTTTTTAACAGTTTCAGTAGCTAATGCTAATACTCTTTTCCCTTGGGTTACAATGTGAGTAGTTAATGCTAAGTAGGCTGCCATTAGCTGTTTATGCTAATTTAAGGTTTAAAACTATTAGCAGCTAATACTAATTTCAGGTGAATTAGCATTATCTGCTAATTCTAATGCTAAGTAGGCTGCCATTAGCAGCTAATGCTAACACTGTTTCCCCTTGCTTTCTACAATGTATGCAGCTAATGCTAACTACGCCACTTTGCTCTGCTCAGGATTTTTGTGACCATGATGTATTCTGACAAACTCTACATTCACAGCTCAGTTCCCAATAAATATGTTCTCAAGTACACATTTTTTTCTGTTATTGTTCTCAAACAACAGAATGAGAATGAAATATTGATTTTATCACAGCCCATAAACAGCATGAGCTTAGCAGCCTTAGCTTATCAGAGTTTCCAGTATTTAAGCTGCCATTTCCAAATGTTAGCTGCTCTTGTCTGCCTCTTGAGTCTGTGTGTCACACACACAGACTGAAATGAACTGACAGCCTTGTTTCATCCTACTGTCAGTGTCACTGACTGTCACTATGACTGTAGGCATACAGCATGGGAAACATAAACATGGCTGACACTTTATTAGGTACACAGTGGCCACTATCTCAGGTACAGTACACCTGTGACCTAATAAAGTGTACCTAAAGTTACAAAATGTTGTCTCTGTCCAAATATTTATGGACCTAACTGCAGGTTTACTTTTAATGAAACTCTTAACATGACTTACCAGTTATCATTAACGTTCCTGCAAACAGACTCCTTGGAGACCCCCTACATAAATATCCATGTACTATCTACCTAGACTAGTGTGTCTGTCCCTGAAAATATTCCTGCATGTGTGATTGTTCATGTCTCATCTGCAGGAAACAAACAGGAAGTGAGTGAAGGACACAGGAAGTTTCCTGCTCTTCCTCCTCTATCAGACATTCTCTCTATACCTGAGAGTGTCCAGTCTCCAGCCTGGATCCTTCAGTCCAGCCGACAGCAGCTTCATTCCGGAGTCCCCTGGATGATTGTAGCTCAGGTCCAGCTCTCTCAGATGGGAGGGGTTGGAGCTCAGACCTGAGGCCAGAGAAGTACAGCCTTCCTCTGTGATCAGACAGCCTGACAGACTGCAGACACACAAAACAACAATCCATCTGTCAACAATCATTTTCTCTTTGTCAGATACAATAACATCGATCCATTTACGTCCATTCATTGAAACTTTATTTATTTTCACTGGGAGGATCTTTGTGTCAAAGGGAGTTCTTCCTTCCCACCATCACCAAGTGCTGCTCACAGTGGATTGTCTGATGGTTGGGGCTTTCTCTCTAATATTGTAGGCTGTTACCTTACACTGTTAAACAGCTTGAGATGACTGTTGTTGTCTGTTGGGAATTGTCACCATCTACCATGACTGGTTGCAGGGTGAGGGGAAAGAGAAGAGATGAGCTCAGAGAGACAAGAACAAAACACAAACTAAGGAGAGAGAAGAGAAAAGTTAAGGACATGCAGTAGTGACATATAAAAGCATCAGGAATGAAAAGAGGGGAGTGGAGAAGAAAGCAGAGCATCATGGGAAGTCCACCAACAGCCTGAGCCTATAGCTGCATAACTACGGGATGGTTCAGGGTCACCTGATCCAGCTCTAACTATAAGCTTTATCAAAAAGGAAAGCTTGAAGCTGATCTTCAAAGTAGAGAGGATGTCTGTCTCCTGAACTCAAACTGGGAGCTGCTTCCACACCAAGTCCAACATAGCCAGGCTGAGTCTTTAGATTAGTCCAAAGTAAAGTCAGAATGTCATTATTTGTGTCACATTTTAGTGGAAATGTAGAAAAACTATCCAAAAGTTATTTCTAAATCTGATATTAAACAGTTTAAAAGGTGAAAAAAGCTGTAAAGAAAACAGAAAGAGTCAATAAAAGCCTCTTTAGAGGATCACCAGTTTAAAACTCAGACATTTAAACTGGTGATTCTCCTTCTCTGCTCCATTTCCTCTCTAGACTTCCTGTTCCTAGAAAGGAATTTGATTGGCTGAACATCCTTTTAGCCTTTCTTTAGTTCTTTGAGTGCTAATCAAAGAGGAAAACACACAAGTCATGTGACGTGACATAAGGAGCGCTCAGATTGGTTGGGATTCACAAACTATGGTGCTGTTTGCAAATTTAGCTTTGCAGTGCCAAGAAGATCTCTTAAATAGGGATGAGACGCTCCACAGTGAAGTTTCCACACTTTGGAGCTTCTGAAGTGCAGATGTTTGGAAACGCTGCTCCAACACGTGGTTCAAATCACGCGACCTCCAGGTCACTGCTTCCAGGCATTGCCAGGCTCAGGAATTCCCATTTTTGATTGGCTGGTCTTTTGGACTGGGCCTTGTAATGACTGAATGATGTTTTTATAGCACTGCTTCAGTTTATTCCACACACATTCAGTCCTATCAGCAGAGAGAGAGCCACACACTGTCTGTAACATCATTAGTAGATCTCAGTAAAAACACCACCTCTGCTTCAAAGACTAAATCAAACAGGCACCAGTTTTCAGCTCTGTCTGCGCTCTACTTTTTTCTACTTTCAACAGAAAATAGGATTTACTGCATTCAGGGATATCAACCTCACTGTCAGCCGTTACTCACACACTGTGTGAAGAAATACAGAAAATATTGATCCTATAAAAAGGAAAGCTAGAAAAACACATTACTTGATTCCAGGCTCTATTTTCCTTTTAGATTTCCACTGACGCTTCTATTGTGAGTCTATCAAATACAACAGGACTTGTGCAGGTTCACTATGAGCCAAACTCCAGACTGACAGTGAAACATCAGGCCAGTGTTAGAAGATAAAGTTCAGGAAAGTTTCTTCATGGTTCAGAAGATGTTCAGCAGAGGACGACTTAAAGATGTGCAGAATGAGCCTGTGAAAATGGGACAAACTTTGTATAAAGAAAGAAAACACATTTAGTCTTTCCATGGAAATCTATCCTTTTCAAAGTGATTCCAAATCAAAGCTAATGCCATGCCAGCTTGTAGCTTTGATTGACAGTGTGTAGAACAAGCCTGATGACACAAACTCCCCAAAAAACCTCAAAATCAACATAATGCATCCAAAGTTTCACAGCTGGGAGCAAAACATGAGGCCAACAAACACCTGTAAACCTGTGTGCTTATTACATTAAACACACCAGTCTGTTCTGTTTGACTACATTGATTTATTGTGTGTCTGTAGTTGTGTTGTGAACTGTGCTGGGCTCGTCTGTGTCCCCGTTTCACAGAACAGCATCTTCAAGACGGCACAAATGCTTCCAATGTTTCAGTTTGATGAAGCCTCGCTTTGCCCATCGCTGCTTTTAAAACAGTGTTTGTGCTGCCAAGGACATCTTGTATTGGTCTCATGTCATGAATGGGAGTGTTTCAGGAGGCAGACTGAACCTTTGATGAGTTTGGTGCCTTAAACTGAGAAATAAAAGGACACGAGGAACAAATTAAAGAATCTAAAAGAGCTGGCAGCACATGAGGAGAAACTGACACTGACATAAAGACTGAGGGAAGGACAGAGCCATCTATACACCTGAGGTCATCACAGGAGGGTCATGTGACACAGCTGAAACTCATCTAGACAACATCTGACACCAGAGACCATACTTACCAAAATAAAACAGGTTTTAATGAACAACCATGAGTGGAACAGCGGAGTGAACTGAGCAGCAGGAGGGAGGGCGTTTCTCCAAACATGTGTACATCACAATTATGGACAGTCGTGTATAATAAGTAGACTTGTTCAGATTTGTCCAACACTTTTCTCTGTCAGTGTTTCACAGAATATCATCAAAGAGTCATGATAGTGACCATTAGTGTCACTGTGGAGATGCTTATTCCAGCATCACTGACTTCATGGTTCCAGTTTCCATGACTAAGGACTACATGTAGTGATGCTGCTGTTAGCCATTCTAGCATGTTATCTCCAACAGGTGGTCAGTGTGAGAGCAGAAGATGATATCAGTGACATCCAAACAAGGAAGGAAGAGACTGTTGAAGGCAGCAAGCTGTGACTGCTGTGAACAGTGTTCTCACACTATTTTCTCCCTATGTCAACATACATGAGGCTGTTTCAGCTGCTTAGTTATTCAGTGCAACACACTACAAACACCTTTATACAACTAAATATACTAAGAGCACACTGCTGTGGTTGCTGTGGTAACCACCCATATATTCAGCTGTTTGGGGCCGAGTCTGCTTCCTCATCCTCGGGAAAAAATCTCAAAGTTTGATGTGTTTTTTAACTTGAAGCTTTTGGGGATTTGGTTTTATTTGTTGTTCTACACACTCTGAAACAAAGCTAGAAGCCACTGTGGTACAGTGGGGGACTCAAACCCAGGGCCCAACCTGCTCCAACAACAGCCACAGTCAGAAGGATTTTATTAAGTCTCATTTTCTGTTCATTAGGAAAAAAATCAATAATGAAGAGCACATGTTTATAGAGGCACATTCAGACCAATGACAACAGTCCATTCACACTGACCTCCACCTTTTTTTTCCTTTTTTTTTTCAAAATTCAAAATGCAAGTTTAAGACATTTACACGACAGCTACACTTTAGACATTACTAAGGCACTTCCATTTTTATATACAGTCTGCATCTCCAACAAACAACTCAGTGAAACACACAAGTCCTCGGCTGGAGACCTATATAATTATAGCTGCAGGTAACAGAGACCAAAACAGCGCTTAAAGGACACCAAATGATCTCTAATGTTTCAGCGCTTTGTGTAGATAGGCAGGCGTTTCTGTATTTTTCTACCCTTATTTGACCAAAAAGAGGGAAAAAAACAAAAGGTTTGACTTCAAGTGGCACCCTCGCTACTGCTTTTAAGAGCAGATGGCTTTTCATTTTGAAACTCCTGCTTGTGTTTGGGTAATAAGTAGGTAGATTTTCTTACTTACTGACCCAGAAGTAATGTCTACTGATTGCTGCTTTTTTTTTTTTTCCAAAATCTTATTATTGGTTTTCTGATTTACATCAAACATACATAAAAAATAATTATCATTATATAAACAATAACAAAACAAAACACCTGCACAGCTCAATATATATACAAACTTAGAGCAGATATAGGAGATATGGGAGGAGGCCTTCTCTCTCAGTTGTTTTTTTTTTTTTTGCCCTTTTCTTTTTTTTACAACAGGAATAATCATATTGTCAGTTCTCTGTCCGTTTCTTAACAGCAACAAACAAATAAGGGCTAACAATAACTAAAGAAAACCAAAAGGAAGAAAAAAAAACAAAAGAAAAACAAAACAAACAAAACAAAAAAACAAAAAAAACCCAGGAGAAACAAAATAAGAAACTGCCTCCTGGGAAACACCAACAAAAACAAAAGCAAAAAGGGGCAAAACACCCTGGTGCCACATGACACATGAAAAACAAAATAACAATTGTCAGTACATTGTCGATGTACAACAAAAAAGGACCCCAGACCTGCTCAAAAATATCTTCTCTCCCCTTAATTCTGTACATAACCTGTTCATATAATGCCATCTTGGACATTGCCAACCCGCCACCATCTTTAGCAGCATATAGTTTGGACCGATTAAAAGATGGCTTTTTGCCTGCCCACACAAAACCCTCCACACATGTATTATAAAGCTTTAGCAAGTTATGTGGGACTGCTATAGGTAACATGTGGAGAAAGTACTGGAATTTAGGAGCAATAATCATCTTCACCAAGTTAATTCTGCCCAGAAGGGACATATTTATTTTAACCCAATTCTGCAAAAGCGGACGAATGTTTTGAATCACTGGGGAGATATTTACTTGCATTATGTTATCTAAACCAGGGGTTAATTTAATCCCCAAGTAGGTCAAACCCTCAGGCATCCACTTGAACTGCCATGAGCTCCTAATGGCTGGAGGACACAATTTAGAAATGGGCATAGCTTCCAACTTAGACCAATTTATGGTGTAGCCAGAGATTACAGAGAAGGAATCAATAATTGAGGAGATTGCAGGAACGGCCTGTTCTGGATTACTTGAAATCAATAAAATGTCATCTGCATACAAAAAAGTTTTATGTTCTTCTTGACCCATATCCACCCCTCTGATTTGCTTACATTCACGTAGTGCAATAGCCAGAGGCTCCAAAAACAGGGTGAAAATGAGAGGTGATAAGGGTGAACCTTGTCTAGTGCCCCAACTTAACGAAAAGGAGGGTGACATTATCCCATTGGTAGTAACTGTAGCCGATGGATCTGTGTATACCACCTGAATCCACTGCCTGAAAATGGGACCAAAACCGAATCTCTTCAACGTATAAAACAGAAAGGGATACTCAACTTTATCGAAGGCCTTCTGTGCATCTAAGGAGAAGGCGACGACAGGATCTAAATTATTCCTGCCCTTCCAGAATATATGCAATATCCTACGTAAGTTATCTGCAGAACTTCTGTTTTTCACAAAACCGACCCGATCCCTATGCACCAAACAAGGAAGAACCTTCTCAAGCCTCAAAGCTAGTATCTTGGAAATAATCTTTTCGTCCACATTGATTAATGAAATTGGGCGGTAATTCCCACAATGCTGTGGGTCTTTCTCTTTTTTATGTAATAACGTGATCACTGCCGATTGCATACTAAGTGGTAATCTCCCCCTTTTAAACGCATCTTGATATACCGACAGTAGTCTTGGAGCTAATTCGCCCACAAACACCTTATAAAAATCTGATGGAAATCCATCGTTACCTGGAGATTTGCCCAATCTAAGACTACCAATTGCCTGCTTAACTTCCGTTAGTGTGATCTTACCTTCTAATACAGTTCTTTGCCATTTCTCTCAGTTTACTTATTAAAGTAATCTATAAAGGGTTGCCAAATTAGGTAAAACCATTGTACCTTATCCCTCAATGAAAACTTAATCTTCTCCAACTGTAAATGATACATTGTGTCTCTTAACAAAGCAGAGTGAGTTGGGGGGGGGGGGGGGGGGGAGGGATTTTTCCAGTTTAGAAGTATAAGGCGTCTAGCGAGCAATGTTATAAAACTCAAAACATGAAATTGTTTGTTATTTAGGTCTTTAACTGTAGTTACACCAAAAAGTGCCATTACTGGGTCCGGGGAAAGCTGTTTTTTAAAAATATCAGACAATGTTTTACAATACAATATTTTGGACCAGTAGGTGGCGATGTTGGGGCATGTCCAAAACATATGTGACAATGAGGGGGAACTGTGGCCTCATCGATCACAGCTTGAGTCCGCCCCTGGAAACATCCTTGAGACCTTCAGTTTGGACAGATGGAGCCTATGCAGGACCTTAAATTGTAGTAGTCTAGTGTCTGCAGCAAACAGAAGCGGAGTGAACCAGCTCTTGTGCTTTAGTCCATTGATCTTCAGTGATATCAATACCCAGTTCCTCACTCCAAGCATTCCTCAAATGTTCCAGTGTAGTTGTACTGTCTATTTGCGAAAGCTGATTTTAGATCCTAGAAATAGCTCCTTTCTTTAGTGGGTTCACCAGGAACAGATGATCTGAAGCGAGCCTTTGTGGTTCATTGGGAAAGGATGGGAACGTTTCTTTGATAAAATGACGTATTTGTAAGAGAAAAAAATCTCTGTTTTCTATGGAGAATTTTTGCTGAAGATGTTGTAACGAAGGAAAAGTGTTATCAATAAACAGATCCTTAATTGTGTGTATCCCTTTAGAAGTCCATAGCTGAAATGTGGATCTTGAGAACAATGTGTGTGCTTGATTATGAATTAATGGTGTAAAAATTGAACATTGGCGCCAATGAAAATGCCTTCTAATCTGAGACCAAATTTTTAATGAGTTGGACACTACCAGATTTTTACACTTATGATTACCCGGATCTAAATTTGAATGAACCAAAGATTTAAGAGTATTAGGGAAAAAAGTCATACTTTCCATCCGTTCCCAATCAGATCTATGTTCCCCGCCCCAGAATGACAAACAGCGTATATTACAGGCCCAATGATAGAGGTGAAAGCAGGGCAACCCCATTCCCCCTGCATTCTTGGGTCTTTGGAGGAAAGTCTTTTTTATTCTGGGCGTCTTCCTGTTCCAGATGAACTGAGAAATTAACTGGTCTAATTTCTCAAAAAATGCTTTTGTGATCAATATTGGAATACATTGAAACAGAAATAAAAATTTGGGTAAAGTGACCATCCTAATGACATTTATTCGGCCAGCAAACAAGATAGGCAATTTAGACAGCCTTTCAAAGTTCTGCTCAGTTTGATGATACAAATTAATGAAATTGTGTTTAAAGAGGCCAGAGAATGCCCAGGTTACCATTACTCCAAGATATTTGAAAGTGTTTGAAATGGTAAAAGGAAACAAAGTCAATGTAGCGATATCTAACTTTTCTGAAGAACTAATAGGAAACAATATGCTTTTTGTTAGGTTGATTTTGTATCCAGAGATTTTCCCAAATTCAGTTAAAATTGTCATAATTTTTGGCAATGACTTAGTAGGGTCCGTGATATATAGCAACAAATTGTCTGCATAGAGGGACACCTTACGTTCTACACCAAATCTCCTTATTCCTTTATAATCCTTTGCAGAGCATAATTCAATGGCGAGAGGATCTATAACAAGTGCAAGTAGCAATGGGACAGAGGGCACCCTTGTCTCGTAGAGCGTTGGAGGGAGAAGGGACTAGAAATTATATTATTTGTATTAACTGAGGCCTGGGGCTTTGTATAAAGCAGCTTAACAAGGGAAATATAATTAGGTCCTATGCCAAACTTTGACTGGGTCAAGAAGAGGAAGTCCCACTCGACCCTGTCAAAGGCCTTCTCCGCATCCAGTGAGAGTAACATTTCAGATTGATCATAAGAATTATGTGTATATATAACATTAAACAGCCTTCTAATATTAAAAAATAATTGTCTATTTTTTACAAATCCCGTTTGGTCCTGCGACACAACTGTTGGAAGAACTATCTCCAAGTGCGTAGCCAAAATTTTTGCCAATATTTTGTTATCTACATTCAATAGACTTATTGGTCTATACGACCCAGGCTCCAAAGGATCCTTACCAGGCTTGTGGATTAAAGAGATAGTGGCATCATACATGGTTGAAGATAAGCATCCTTTAATTAAAGCTTCGGTATATACCTCCAAAAGCAGGGGTGAAATCTGTTCGCTAAAGGTCTTGTAAAATTCGGCACTATATCCGTCCGAGCTGGGGCTTTTTGAGCACTGCATACTTTGAATAGCCTGATTTATCTCGCTTAAGGTTATTGGTTGTTCTAGCAGTACTTTATGTTCTGTATTAAAAGATGGAACTTGAATAGAATTGAGAAAACTTTCAATTAAGTCTGGATCTTTTTGTGAGTCTGAGGAGTAAAGTGCAGTGTAATATTCTCAGAATACATCATTAATTCTCTTTGGATCTGTTGTTATTTGCCTTACACTAGTTCTTATTTCTGTAATCAATCTGGATACTGCAACCTCTTTAATTTGCCTTGCTAGTAAACTACCTGTTTTTTCCCCATGTTCATAGTGCTTATGACGAAGTTGTGTAAGTAATCTTGTTGTGTCGTTTGTGTAAAGCAAGTTAAGTTCTGTCTGCAATGAGACCTTCTTTTTATAAAGTTTGGATGGAGAGATGGCATATTCTTTATCTATTTCTAAAAGTTCCATTGTTATGCTTGACTCTTTCTTTTCATTGCTTGTTTCTATGACTACTCAGTGAGATGATTTGGCCTCTCAAGTAGGCTTTTAAAGTGTCCCATAATGTGGATCTCGTAATTTCAGGTATATCATTTATTGAAATAAATAATTTGATTTGATCCTTTATTTCATTTACCAAGATATTATCTGACAGCAAACCGTTATTAAATCGCCATTTTGGTATAGTAGGTCTATCTCCTATTGCTAATTGTAGCAATACTGGACTATGGTCAGATAAAACTATTGCCGTATAGCAAGAAATCTATTATCTATTAAGAAAAAGTCTATTCTAGAATAAGTATGATGAACAGAGGAAAAGTATGAAAATTGCTTAGAGTTGGGGGAAATAGTTCTAAATTGATCTATCAGTTTATATGTCTTCATAAACTCCTGAATGGCTTTCGCAGATTTTGATTTAGATACTAATCTTAGTGATGATCTGTCAAGACTAGGATCCAAAACGAAATTAAAATCGCCGCCAATTATCAGTTTGTGGGTATCCATATTAGGTAAAGAGGATATAAAGGATTTAATCAAGCCTGCATCATCAACATTAGGGGTGTAAATATTTGCTAATATAACCTGATTATTATAAAGTTACCCTGTAACTATAATATAACGTCCTTGAGGATCTGATAATACTTTTGACGCTGTAAAAGGGGTCCCTTTTCTGATAATAATGGCTGCACCTCTATTCTTAGCTATGAAGTTAAAATGAAACACCTACTCGATCCATCCGCCACACAACTTCTGGTGATCCAGATTTCTCAAATGAGTTTCCTGCAAAACTCCTATATCTGTCCCCAGCTTTTTAAGGTGTGCAAGAATGTTGCCCCGCTTAACAGCACCATTGAGCCCTTTACAAGTCCATGAGACTAAATTTACTAGGTTTTTATACTTATCAATAACCATTACTTAACTTGTAGATAAAGATTTGCAACCCATGTAATTTTTTCTCTTTACTTTTCTCTCCTCTCCTTTCCTAAAAGATGGCCTCCAAAAAACAAACAAACAAACAAACAAACAGATAAGTGCAGGTGAAAACCCAAACAAAAAAAACCCCATTAAACCAGTCCCTGTTCCCTCTCTGCTCCTCCCTGAACAAAGCAGCCTAACAGAACTTTGACAGAGAGGGGACTCCACACAACAAAAATAATGAAAATAATGAAGTCTCAGCTCAAAGAGATATATGAACATTTGACTTGCCACTAAGCTCCTAAAGAGTTATATCATTCATACCCAGATTACCTTTAGTAGAGTAAACTCACAGTAATAAAAAAAGAAGGAAAAAAAGAAAAAGAAAAACATAGTTCAGGCTTCGCCATTGACCTTAATCCCTACTATGATGGTTTACATACACAAAGAGAATGCGCTGATGAAAGAGTAAATATCACACTATAACTTAGATTGCCTTAGTGTTAATCAAATTGAAAGTTAAACTATGAGTTTGCTCGTGACATATACTGACTTATTCTGCTTCCATAAACTTATTTATTCTCTCTCAAAAAAAATAAAATAAAGGAAGAAGATGTAAGAATATATTCTCAACAGCATAGTAACGTATTTTACCCGAATAAAAGCTTATCAGCTCAGTCAGTGAGTGTTACCATCCGGTAATGTCTTTCTTGATCAGCTGTGCCAACGCCGTCTACTCCGTTTCATCTTCGGGTGTGATCAGTTTGTTGGTTAAGGTAAATTTCTCCGCCGCATGTGCGTCGGTAAACGTGTACCTGGAGCCGTTTGCTGTGACCACCAGTTTGGCTGGATAATATAGGCTGTATTGGATGCCGGCGCTACGGAGTTTCTGCTTCAGCTGAGTGAAGGTTGCTCGCTTCCACCCAACCTCAGGACTCATGTCAGGGAAAATATAAACTGGAGACCTGCCGAAGTGTAACTTTCCTTTATTACAAGACAGCTTCAAGATGTTCTCCTTCTCTGTAAAGTAATGCAGCTGGATAATAACGGCCCTCGGACGCTCCCCGCTGCGTGGCTTGGGGATAAGGCTTCTGTGAGCTCGATCAATAAAAATTGGGGAGTCAAAGTTATCTACTCTGAGGACTTCCGCGAGAAACTTTGCAGCAAAATCGGTGATGTTATTCACTTCCACGCCTTCTGCAACACCAACTATTCTGATATTCTGTCTTTGACTTCTATCTTCTAAGTCAGTGCATTTTTCTTGTAGCTTCTTGTGGTCTGCCATTAAAGACATGTAAGACTTTTCCAGTGTTGTCAGCCTGTCAGTCGCATCACTCAGAGACTTCTCTTCTTCTGTGTGCTCGCCGTCTCTGCTTGCATAGTGAATAGCTGTTCAACTTTTCCCATAAGTTCGTCTCGGGTGGCTTTAATGTCTGCTTTAGCTTCTTCTCGCAGCGCAGATATGTCCCTGCTGATTCCTTTGTGCATACCAGCGAGCTGAATTTTAATGCTGTCCAAATTGTCTTCATACGGTTTCAGTCCTGCCCGTATTTCTGCACGCAGCATCCTCACAGATATAGGCGCTTCCTCCCCCGTCTCCACGCTGGCATCAGCTTTAGCTTTGGTTGCTTCGCCTCGTTCTCCACTCGAAGTGGACAAATCGATGTCTATGGTCTTTTGTGTGTATTTTTTGCTCTTCTTAGTATCCATTTTAGCATGGCTTCAGCTAATCAAGAGTAAAGTGGTCTGGGAAATTCAATATTTAGAATTAACTAAGTGGAGCTGGACGCAACCACTGCTTCACTCCATGCGGCCGGAAGCGGAAGTCGACCTCCACCTTTTTAAATGTGAGTAAACACATCATGGTTCTGGTGCTGATGTGGTATCTGGGACAGGTGATGATGATGATTTTGAACTCAGTCTGAGCTTTGATTACACTGAACCTGCACTGGTTTCTCCTGTTTATGACAGATTTATACCCAAAGTCTCAGGTGGACAAAAAAGAACGAGGAAAAACAAATTTGTTGGGAGAATTGTTAACAAATGTGGTGAGAATGTTGTAATTGTTAAAGACAGAACTATGATTTCTATGTGTTTGACTGATGTTAGCACAGCTACACAAACACCTGAAACTGATCAAATTCAACCCGACATATTAAACATAATTATGTTCCAGTTACCACAACTTATATAACTTATACTGAGGGTTAGAATAGAATAGAAATAAAGATAAATATGTTGAAGTTAACCACTACAATGAATCAGAAAATTGAATAACAGTGATTCTAATGACTGCCAATTCAGGAATTTGATTTACATCACACTTCCACTGGATGCCCAGTTGCTCTCCTGTTGTGTGTGAAGTGCAATTAAATTGTAGACATTCAATTTTAAACCTTGTGTGAAACGATAAAACCTAAAAGCTAAACCTATTATCTGAGTAATATTCTTTATGCAAACAGCTTTTGGAGGTTAAAATAATAATACTAATAAAAATAACCTTTCGTTTGTGCAGCTGTTCAGGCTACTCATCCCAGAAATAACAAGTGACACCATCAATAGTGCAGCTACCTTTAACAGGTGGAACTGATTTGACCTGTAAGGCTGCTCCGGTTACTTCTTATCAGGGTTAGTAGGGAAGACATCTGGATGAGGTAGTTAGTAGTAGGTAGTTAGTACTGGGCGAGTCCCCTCCCTCACATCGGCTCCAGACCCCTGTATTATCTACTGGGTAAGACTGCCTGTTTTATCAAACTATGGCCATTACTACTGTGATCATTTGCAGCTCAGTGTGCCGCTCTCTCTGCTGGTATGAGCCACTTTATCTCACCCAGTCATCCCTTTCTTTCGCTTAAGAAGAAGTGAAATGATTCTATTTATTATGTTAGGAGTATAATATTCTCTAAAAGTAACTGTAATGAATGAATCTAGTAAGATTATCTGGTGGATGCAGAAGTGTTGCAGAAGAAAAGATAAATATCTCATTTTGAGAAATCAGCCTTTAAAAGTAAGTACTGTGAATGAAGAACAAACAGCGAACCAATCACTAATCACCAATAACCTCCAAATTTTATTCCTAAGAAATCAAATTTATAAATTATGGACACAAAAGAGCCCTAAATCTTTAAATTAGCATGAAGCATTTTTTAAAACAAACAAACATGACTATAACAACTTTTAAAAGTAATTAAGAGTCTAATAATCCACACAAATGTAAATAAAAGTTCACTTGAAAGCTCTATAAAAGTTACCTGTTTATGCAATAATATAAGTCACATTTTAAATGATCATCTGTGGAAAAGTTTGAATCCTGACCTGAGAGTTTTCACTGCACATTGTGAACTCTTCAGTCCAGCAGACAGAAGCTTCACTCCTGAATCCTGCAGGTCAGAGTTACTCAGGTCTAGCTCTCTCAGACTAGAGGACTGGGAGCTGAGGACTGAGGACAGAGCTTCACAGCTTCTCTCTGAGAGGTTACAGCCACTCAGTCTGAAAAATAAAACACAATCTATAAAACAAATACTCATGTAAAGGTTGTTAATATACACTGGCTTGCAAAGGTATTCGGCCCCCTTGAACATTTCCACATTTTGTCACATTACAGCCACAAACATGAATCAATTTTAATGGAATTCCACGTGAAAGACCAATACAAAGTGGTGTACACGTGAGAAGTGGAACGAAAATCATACATGATTCCAAACATTTTTTACAAATAAATAACTGAAAAGTTGGGTGTGCGTAATTATTCAGCCCCCTGAGTCAATACTTTGTAGAACCACCTTTTGCTGCAATTACAGCTGCCAGTCTTTTAGGGTATGTCTCTACCAGCTTTGCACATCTAGAGACTGAAATCCTTGCCCATTCTTCTTTGCAAAACAGCTCCAGCTCAGTCAGATTAGATGGACAGCGTTTGTGAACAGCAGTTTTCAGATCTTGCCACAGATTCTCGATTGGATTTAGACACCAGACAGGTCAGGAATAAAGTTATTGAGAAATTTAAAGCAGGCTTAGGCTACAAAAAGATTTCCCAAGCCTTGAACTTCCCACGGAGCACTGTTCAAGGGATCATTCAGAAATGGAAGGAGTATGGCACAACTGTAAACCTACCAAGACAAGGCCGTCCACCTAAACTCACAGGCCGAACAAGGAGAGCGCTGTGTCCCCCACATGCCACAAGCCATGTGGGGGACACATGTGGAACATCTGGAAGAAGGTGCTCTGGTCAGATGAGACCAAAATGGAACTTTTTGGCCAAAATGCAAAACGCTACGTGTGGCAGAAAACTAACACTGCACATCACTCTGAACATACCATCCCCACTGTCAAATATGGTGATGGCAGCATCATGCTCTGGGGGTGCTTCTCTTCAGCAGGGACAGGGAAGCTGGTCAGAGTTGATGGGAAGATGGATGGAGCCAAATACAGGGTAATCTTGGAAGAAAACCTCTTGGATTCTGCAAAAGACTTGAGACTGGGGCGGAGGTTCACCTTCCAGCAGGACAACGACCCTAAACATAAATCCAGGGCAATAATGAAATGGTTTAAAACAAAACATATCCATGCGTTAGAATGGCCCAGTCAAAGTCCAGATCTAAATCCAATCGAGAATCTGTGGCAAGATCTGAAAACTGCTGTTCACAAACACTGTCCATCTAATCTGACTGAGCTGGAGCTGTTTTGCAAAGAAGAATGGGCAAGGATTTCAGTCTCTAGATGTGCAAAGCTGGTAGAGACATACCCTAAAAGACTGGCAGCTGTAATTGCAGCAAAAGGTGGTTCTACAAAGTATTGACTCAGGGGGCTGAATAATTACGCACACCCAACCTTTCAGTTTGTAAAAAATGTTTGGAATCATGTATGATTTTCGTTCCACTTCTCACATGTACACCACTTTGTATTGGTCTTTCACGTGGAATTCCAATAAAATAGATTCATGTTTGTGGCTGTAATGTGACAAAATGTGGAAAAGTTCAAGGGGGCCAAATACTTTTGCAAGCCACTGCATTTCACAATATTGAATCCAGCATTTCTATTTTTAAAGGAAAAATTGTCTAAAAACAAAAAATGTCATTTCACCTGACCTCAGAGTATTCATTTTACAGTTTAAACTTTGTAGTCCAGCAGACAGAAGCTTCACTCCTGAATCCGGCAGGTTTTTGATACTCAGGTCCAGCTCTGTCAGACTAGAGGACTGAGAGCTGAGAGCTGAGGACAGAGCTTTACAGTTTTCCTCTGAGAGTTCACAGACATTGAGTCTGAAAATAAAAACATGAACAAAGACTGTTGTAAAGTATAATCAGGGTGCAATAACTAATCCAGTTTTTTAAAGAATCCGTATTGTCTTAATGCTGAGCAGGTTAGTAAAACTTCACTTTAACTTAGAAATTATTAAAAATGACAAGAAACAACAAGAAGTTATGGATAAAGTGTACCTTTACTGGTTAAATTGTTTAATTTCTTTTCTCAGTTGATAAAAACAAAAAACAAACAAAACTAAACAGGATACAAACTGATCTGACCTCAGAATACTCAGTTTGGCGTGTGGACTCTCCACTGCAGCAGACAGAAGCTTTACTGTTGAATCATTCAGGCTGTTGGTACTCAGGTCCAGGTCTCTCAGACTAGAGGACTGGGAGCTGACGACTGACAACAAACGTTCACAGCCTTCCTCTGACAGGTTACAGGTGCTCAGTCTGAAAAACAAACGAACAAACAAATAAACAAAAAAAAACAAACAATATTCATGTTCAAATTAAATCTATTTATATACTGATCCTAGATAACCAATCAAATATGTCTGTGTACACTATATTGCAATATTACCAAAACATTTTATAGAAAAGTGTAAGTGTACAAGAGGAAAAATACTTCAAATTTGAAGAAACACAATTATACCAGTGTATCTAAATGGAAATCAGTGAAGAGCAGGTTGATTTACTGACACAAGTTCAGTGTCTGCTGGCTCAGGCCTGTGAGTATTACAATACTGATTTCATATTGTAGTAATATTCATTTGTAAATGATTAACTAACAATCTTGTGCTTGTACTTAACGTGCTTTGGCACTTTTTGGCAATATTGCAGACAATATTAAACTTTATCATCACATTGGCCTCCTCTGATGACCTTTTTGTTGCTGCCTGCTGCTGAAAAGCAGTGGGGAGAGGGGACACTTGGGCAGTACTTTTATCATGACATACAATGTGTTTTCTGAATACACTGTGCTTTTTCAGCGTTCAAAGATTGATGGCTCCGGGTCAGAGCACTGGCTATGAATTTCAGATGGTTAAGGCCTTAACAAAAAAAAGTTATCAATCGTTCTTTTTATATTTTCTCATTACCCACAGCTACATCCACTTCTGTCAGGCCTCGGCTATTCACTAGGGCTGGGTATCATCACTGATTTCTATAATCTATTTGATTCCAATTCACAAGGTCCCGATTCGATTTGATTCAATTTTGCCTCAGACAGTCAGAAATATTATAATTCTGATCATTTATCAGTATTGATACATGTGAGACTTTATCAGAGGTGTGGGCATCACAGCAGATGCCTTTGTGTCAAAGTAACTGAGAATAAAACACAGAAAAATTTGAAGGAGATTTTCCTGGCCTGCCTTTTTATAGCAGATAACCTTAAAAATATTCTGCAATATTGCATAATTTTAAAATGTTTAAATTTCTTCAGTATTGAACAGCAGAAATTAAGCTTTCTTGTCCGAGGTCATTTATGTGAAAAAAAAAAAAAAAAAGACAGCAGCCGACAGCGCTGTAAACAACGGTAGACCGATGGGTAATAAGCGAATGAATAATGCTGAAAACAGAGATTTGAGATGGGAAACTGTTCTTGAAGTACAGAGAGAGAGAGAGAGAGAGCTGTGCAGTAAGTGTGATTTTTATAGTGGTGGAAGCAAAACAGCGAAAGTCAGAGGGAATTAATGACGATGTTTATCAAATGTGAAGCGTAGTTTGTGGCTGGCTTGGTGAATTTTGGTTGGAGAGACAAAACCTGCAGCTCAGAATCTAGTGCAAAAAAGACGTAAAGACAGCGTAGACCCGACGCATCAGAATCAGTGAGCTGTCAGCTTTCAGCCCCGACGGTGTGTCCGTGTACAGGCCGTCGGGTGAGAAAACCGAGGAAGACAAAGCTGATTCTGATGCGTCGGGTCTGCGCTCTGTGTTTACGTCTTTGTGTGGAATCCGTTTACCTGCTCTCATTTGCTGTTTGGTGGTTGTTGAAATAGTTTTGTGAGCTTTGACCTGAGATTCGGGCGTTTCTGGCAAAATACATTTAAATTTAAAAGTCGATTCAGGATTTAATGAATCGATATCGCTTTATTCAAGCTACTGAACTCTGTCTATCCACCTGCACTTTCAACTGGCCCACGGCCAATCAGAAAGGGTCCCGCCCCTGACTATCTCTGATTGGTTTAGACCACGATAGGGGCATAATGTGTGTCTGTTGTTGACCACACGGAGACTTTCAGAGTTGCAGAGTCTTGTTTTGTTTTGTTTTTTTACTTGAACAGTTGGTCGCACCAGTGCGACCTAAGATTTGGTCTGTTGGTCACTTTTTAAATTCTAATATGTGTGATTACTGTAAATGTAGTTATAAATAATTTATGACATGCTGGACTTGGTGCAGACTCTAGTTTCATTTTCTGTCTAAAACAAGCTGCTTTGGCTCATTGCCATTTAAAGCCCCGCCCTCCCTAAAGGCAAACTTTCTTTTGATTGATTCTTTTGATGATTTCATAAAGCATGTTGAAGTGCAGCAGCCAGTCACCATGAGCTCCATCTCCTCCACCTTCTGCTTTAGAAATTCTTAAAAACTGTAAACCTTATAAAAACATGATTGGAAATAAATTCTTCTCAAATGCATTTTTAAATTTAAGATCCAAAGAAAAGAAGTTCACAGCAGGACGTCTCTGTTCAGTAATTATTATGCTCATTACCTGCGTACTGTGAGGAACACTGGACTTTAAACACTAGCTGAATAAACCTGTTCCTGTTAAAAGGTGTGTATAAAGGGGATGAGCTGAAACAGACTTCATGGAGAATGTTTGCTGTCAGGAAATATCAAAGGTAAACCAGAGATCGATCCAGTCTCTTCCACTTGGCCCACAGAGAGACAGACAACCACTCTCACTCACACCTGCATGAAGTTTAGATAACCAGTTAACCTAACCGCATGTCTTTGAAGGGTGGGAGGAAACTGTAGATTACCTATAGAGAACCCACTGTAATTCTGTGGGAACCCTGATTATGGCAGCCTTACAGTTAGATATGGTTACTGACAAGAAACAGGAACTGAGTGGTAACTTCAATTATGAAGCCCAAGTTTTTCCCACTATACTGGATGAAAACAGGACAGCCACAGCAGAGATTTATATTTAAAAAGGGAGAGTGTGCACTGAAAGTGAGATACAAACCAGACCTTACATTACAAACATGAGAAAAATATGTTGGTTGAAGTGTGGTAGGTGAAGTTTATGCTTTAGAAAAAAAGAACCAAACTCCTGGAGTTAGAGACAAGTGAACAACCTGAGGCTAATAAACCTGTCAGAGAAGCTGAAGGATCAGAGCTTACTTCAGACTGGGTCCGGATTGTCCTTTGACAAGAGTTACAGACAAAAATGTGTGAGAAATGTTGACACGTCCTGCTGGAGTAAAACATTAAAACTACCATATATTTACTGAGTGACTGATGATCATTGAAATTCAAAATTTTTACGTTTTTTTTTTTTTTTTTTTTTTTTTAAGTGATCTTTGAACTGAGCAAGTCTGATTTATTTCACATGATTTTAAGAATGAAGAGATGAGCTCATATTAACTTACAGAGCTTTGTTGGAGGCTTTGACCACGGGCAGCATTCTCAGAAGAGCCTCCTCAGAAGAAGAGTATTTCTTAAAGTCAAACTCATCCAGATCTTCTTCTGATGACAGTAAGATAAAGACAAGAGCTGAGCACTGAGCAGGAGACAGTTTACCTGTGGAGAGGCTTCCTGAACTCCTGTACTGCTGGATCTCCTCCACTAGAGAACAATCATTCAGTTCATTGAGACAGTGGAACAGATTGATGCTTTTCTCTGCAGAAAGATTCTTACTGAGCTTCTCCTTGATATACTGAACTGTTTCCTGTTTGGTCTGTGAGCTACTTCCTGTCTGTGTCAGCAGACCTCGTAGGAGAGTCTGATTGGTCTGCAGTGAAAGACCCAGGAGGAAGCGGAGGAACAAGTCCAGGTGTCCATTTGGACTCTGTAAGGCCTTGTCCACAGCAGTGTGGTGGAGAAATTGTAGGTTTGGTTTGCCAATTAATTTAGACAACATCGAGGTCGTTTGTTTGTCTTTCAGCAGATTGTGTCCAGAGTTGATGAAGGTCAGATGGACATGAAGAGCAGCCAGAAACTCCTGAACACTCAGATGGATGAAGCAGAACACCTTGTCCTGGTACAGTCCTCTCTCCTCTTTAAAGATCTGTGTGAACACTCCTGAGTACACTGAGGCTGCTCTGATATCGATGCCACGATCTGTCAGGTCTGATTCATAGAAGATCAGGTTTCCTTTCTGCAGCTGATCAAAAGCCAGTTTTCCCAGAGACTCAATCATCTTCCTGCTCTCTGGACTCCAGTGTGGATCTGTCTCAGCTCCTCCATCATACTTGGCCTTCTTCACTTTGGCCTGAACCACCAGGAAGTGGATGTACATCTCAGTCAGGGTCTTGGGCAGCTGTCCTCCCTCTCTGGTTTTCAGCTCATCCTCCAGAACTGTAGCAGTGATCCAGCAGAAGACTGGGATGTGGCACATGATGTGGAGGCTTCGTGATGTCTTGATGTGGGAGATGATCCTGCTGGCCTCATCCTCATCTCTGAATCTCTTCCTGAAATACTCCTCCTTCTGTGGGTCAGTGAACCCTCTGATCTCTGTCACTCTGCCAACACAGTTAGGAGGGATCTGATTGGCTGCTGCAGGTCGTGTGGTTATCCAGAGGTGAGCAGAGGGAAGCAGTTTCCCCCTGATGAGGTTTATCAGCAGCACATCCACTGAGGTGGACTTCCTAGGGTCAGTTAGGATTGTAGTTTTGTGGAAGTCCAGAGGAAGTCGACACTCATCCAGACCATCAAAGATGAACACAACCTGGAAGTCTTCAAAGCTGCAGATTCCTGCGTCTTTGGTTTCAGTAAAGAAGTGATGAACAAGTTCCAATAAGCTGAACTTTTCCTCTTTCAGCACATTCAGCTCTCTGAAAGTGAATGGAAATATGAACTGGATGTCCTGGTTGGCTTTGTCTTCAGCCCAGTCCAGGGTGTATTTCTGTGTTAAGACTGTTTTCCCAATGCCAGCCACTCCCTTTGTCAGCACTGTTCTGATTGGTTTATTTCTTCCAGGTGAGGCTTTAAAGATGTCTTCTTGTCTGATTGTTGTTTCTGGTCTGCCTGGCTTCCTGGATGCTGTTTCAATCTGTCTGACCTCATGTTCATCATTGACCTCTGCAGTCCCTCCCTCTGTGATGTAGAGCTCTGTGTAGATCTGATTCAGAAGGGTTGGATTTCCTGCTTTAGCAATCCCCTCAAACACGCACTCGAACTCATTCTTCAAGACAGACTTGAGTTTAAGTTGACACCATTGAAGAGTCTCTGAATTAAGACAGTAGATGAGATGATTAGTCTACTATGTCTATACATTGCCAACAACTTATATATCCATTTATTTGCATCTTAATAACTTTTGTTTAAATCTCATTAGATGTTTGTGTAGCATATGAGTTATACTTTTGAATTTCACCAAACCTGCTCTGTTTAATAAAATGTTGATGTATTAAATGTTGGATTTTTGACAATAATAACAGTGACACTTCGAAATCAAGCGTGGGGATGGTACTAGCTGCGAAGCATTGCACCTTCAAATACAACCACGTGTAGAGGAGTGTTGTTGTTATGGATATTGTTATAGTTAGGGAAGAGTATCCCCAGTTCTCTGCTTATGTATACACCTGTATCTGTTGCTTTATAGGATGGTTCTACCATCACTACCATCTGTTGCACAGGTACTGGACAGAGATTTAATTGAACCTTTGGTCCGATAAAAAAATACTATAAAATTCAGGGTTTTTGTGTGCAGGCCTACTTGTTGTTCCTAGAGTATTTAAAAGTAGAATGGGAGTCAGAGCCTTCAGTTTTCAGGTTTTTCTCTGTATATATTACTGTAGGGTCCATCTTACAATATAAAGCGCCTTGAGGCGACTGTTGTTGGGGATTTGGCGCTGTATAAATAAAATTCAATTGAATATGAACCATCCTCACATGTCATCTAAAGCTCTGTTACAATCAAGCAATCTAGTGAACTAAAGAGACTATTAAACCAACCAGGTGTTCATTCAATAGAGCTCGGACTTTAGCCGTACTGCAGAGCTGAGGTTACAGAGAAACCAGAGCTCTGATTAGTCACATCAGGCTTAATGTGTTACGGCCTTGTCAGCATGTCCTGAGACCAACTAAGGAATTCTTACCTTCTGATGAAAGTGATGAAGCTGCCTGGGCTGAATGACTTCCTGTTGGAGGAAAGTTCACCTTGAGTAATAAATTGGTCTTCAAAAAAATGTAATTATGAAATTTGTACTTAATTATTTGAGAAGGAAAGACAAAATAAAAAGTCAGACTAAAACACTTAAATACATTTATAAAATTAGTAATGACAATATCACATCCAAGATGGCGCTGCGAATGGATGCCCTAGTACTTCAGTGTGCTACATCTGTCTTGTTTTTGTGCATAATTTGTGTGTCTGGACACTGGATATTCTTCAGAGAAGACCTTCTTAACTACAGGACTAAAACAGTTTGGTTTTCTTCCAGTATTTGTTGCATCTGCAATGGATTTACTACAGATATTTGGCTGCTTCTAACAGCTTGGATGAGTTTAGGGACACGGTCACCTCCTATATCCACTTCTATGGGGCCAGCTTTGTGCCATCACAAACCAGGGTGAGTTATAATAATGACAAACCCAGGGTTAACTCCTAAACTCACAAAGCTGTGGCTAGAAAAGAGTACCGGTGTCGTCTCTGAAGGCCTGAGGAATGAAAAAGAACTGGGGTGAAACTGAAAACGCAACACTCTACATGTCATTCAGCAGCATCTGGACTCCCCATGATCCTATGCCATCATCCTGTTTGTCGACTTCAGCTCTGCCTTCAACACCATCCTTCCAGACCATCTCCAAGACAAGCTTTCCCAGATGAATGTGCCTCATTCCATCAGCTGGTGGATCACTGACTTCCTGACATACAGGAAGCAGCATGTGAGGCTGGGGAAGAATGTCTCAGACTCCCGGACCATCAGCACTGGCGCCCCTCAGGGCTCTGTTCCTTCTTATCTGCTTTCCTCCCTGTACACCAACTGCTGCACCTCCAACCACCAGTCTGTCAAGCTAATTAAGTTTGCAGATGACACCACCATTATCGGACTCATCTCGGACAGGGATGAGCATACAGGATGGAGGTTGAACGTCTGGTGTCCTAGTGCAGCCACAACAACCTGGTGCTGAATGCCCAGAAAAAAGTGGAGATTATTGTGGACTTCAGGAAGCACACAGCCCCATAAGAAGGCCCAGCAGAGGATATACTTCCTGAGGCAGATGAAGAAATTCAACCTGCCAACACGGACGCAATTCTACGCTGCAATCATCGACTCCATCCTCACCTCCTCCATCACTGTGTGCTATGCTGGAGCCACCACCAGGGACAAATAGATACTGCAGCATTGCGCTCTGCTGAGAACGTGATTGGCTGCAGACTCCCATCTCTGCAGGACCTGTACACCTCCAGGACGCTGAGGCGTGCAGCTCGGATCACAGCTGACCTTCTCACCCTGGACACAGTCTGTTCGACCTGCTCCCCTCAGGCAGGAGGCTCCGGTCCATTTGGACCAAAACCTTTCACCATAAGAACAGTTTCTTCCCCTCTGCTGTTGGACTCATGAACAATAACCACATGACTGTTCCCACCACAAACACATGACCTATACTGTGTTCTCTCCATCTGTTCTATTTTTGCACAGATCATCACCTGTGTACATGTATATATCAATCTGCTCAGCACTTTTAATTTAAATTTTTATTTAAGTGTTTGTCTTACAGTATGTTTTGCACTAAGTGCTGCAGCATTTTCCTAATGTTGTTAACCTGCTCACCATTTGGCAATAAAACCCTTTCTGATTCTGATTGTGTCAGAAGTGTTTAATGTTTCTTTTTTCTCTTACTGACCTCCTGTCAGCCTTCCTAAAATCAACTTTGCCACCTCCATCACATGGTCTGAATACACCTGCACCATCACTTCTACTGTTTTCAGTCTGTCTGCGTTCTCCAGCTGGCATTTATAGATTTTAGGGAAGTCAGCTCCAGGTTCATGCTGCAGGTAAAAGTGGAAAAGCTTCAGCTCCTCTTCTCCTAAATTCTTCAACATTTCCAGCAGCTGCACTGGTGAGGGCTTCTCCATCTTTGATCTGTTAAACATGAAATCATGTGAACAGTCACAGTTTCTATCACATCTACTTTTTACTAATTTACTATATTTCACAGCAGATTACATGTTTGATCTGGATTAATTAAGATTTACTTAGGATTGATTTTTTTTCTTCTTCTGTGATGGGAATAACATCACAAACTGCATAATAAGGAATAAATAATAAGACATGATACAATAAGAACTGACCCCCAAACACCAAAGGATCATTAAAAGAGAATTGTGCAGAACTAAGTGTGACATGTAACTTCAACTCTAACACTGCTGTTAAAATGTAAATAAAATAAAAACTGATTGAACTGATCAAAGCGTCAACAGAATACAAAGAGAGCTTACAGACTTTAGAAAACTGTTTAAAATCAGCTGAGTGTATAAAAATGTAATATGAATTCAAATAAAGAAAATAAAAGCAGAAGACCTCCACTCAAATTAGCCTTATCAAGAGTTATACTTGAGCCTGTTTAACATGAGGTTTCTAAATCAGGAATCTGGTACGAAGGAAATCATTATAATGACACTTACAATATAATTATCTGATGATGGGTTAACTCTAGTCCTTGGAGATATTCTCAGGTTCCTGTTGAATCTAATGAGCTAGTTCTCCTCTGTCAGAGCAGACAAACACAAGTACCAGCTGAGCTTAAACTTAGGCCACTGAGGGTTGCACTCACAGGCTGAAGCTGATCACTCGCTCTAAAACACAAACACACAATTTTCACACAAATCCCAAGAACTCCTAACATCTTTCTTCTGGTTTCAGATGGAAATGTCTCACGCTCATTAAACTATTCGTCC
This sequence comes from Pelmatolapia mariae, assembly GCF_036321145.2. NCBI lineage: Eukaryota > Metazoa > Chordata > Actinopteri > Cichliformes > Cichlidae > Pelmatolapia > Pelmatolapia mariae. Next base: position 26,805,465 of record NC_086229.1, read on the forward strand.
TCGTCCATCCACCTGAAACACTGAGTGGAAGTTCCTCCCTACACTGTGTTTGAAGCAAAGCACAAAGGAGACACCTGCTGGAGAAGCTGGAGTCCTACAGACACTCAGCCTCTTCACTACAGAAACACCTCCTACAACATCCACTCTTTACACTGTGACCGCTGTGTTTGTGGAAACACTCCAACACACACCGCTTCACATATGAAGATAGAAATGTTTGTGAAAAAGAGCTGAGCTGACATTAAACATGAGGCAGGATTTATTCACAAACACTGAGACACAACAACATTTACACACACATTACCTCTCTGCAGGAGGACACACGACTGATTTAAAGTTAATTTCAGCATCTTTAGACTCGTCACTCTGTAAGGACACACAGCTGGGTGGAGGTTCAGTTGGGTTCCTGCGAATAATGATGGAGCAGTGATGTGAGTGCTGAGCTGTGACATGGAGAAGCGTCATGGACAGTTAGAGATGGTCATCTCACCTCTGAGCTTTGGTCTGGCTTTCATGTTCCCCACACAGAGTGCTTTTAGAGGGAGGGACTCCCTCCTCTCTGTCCTCACACTGATCCATGCTGCTCAATTCACATCAGCTCACACACACTTTCTACCTTCACCTGCAGAGGAAACACAAATCATTCATGTGCACATCAACTGAAATCCTCCTTTCCATCATTGTGCTGTCCAAATATCAGCTGCTTCTTTCCTGCTTCATCTCAGTGTCAGCTGAATGCAGTCAGACAGCAGCGTGAGGCAGAGGAAGCTGCCATCAGCTGCTCTACTTCTACTAGCAGTCCACCAGATGGAGCCATGAAGCACACACGATGCATTCACTGACACACACTGATTCACTGTGACTGGAAGCTTCAGTCAGTTCAACACGTGTGAACAACATTTTAAACATTTCAGCTAATCCATGATTCAAAGAGGATCAGCAGAGTTAAAAGCTTCACACTAATTATTCCTGCTGAGTTTGCAGAGAACTGCACACACACTGATTTACTGCTAATGAGAAGCTTCTTCCATCCAGTAATTCATCATCCATCAACTCTGCTGCTGTTGTCAGTCCTGGATTCTGATCACACACTAAAAGCAGCTTTTTAACTCCTGTCTGTAAGAGCTCTGAGCGTTAGCTTGACGTTAGCATGCTGTGTGGCTAGTTTAGCGTCAGAGCTCTGCAGGTGTCTCCTGTGTAAATATTAATCACAGTGACAGTAAAGGGCTGTGACGTCATCACGTACGCTGCGTCCTCTGTGGACTCTGAGTGAACTCACAAAGTACAAACTACAAGTACACAAACACAGATGTAGCTCAGGGTGGCGGACACACTCGGCCTCGTTGGTCCAGCTGTGAGTCCGTTACCGTGAACTATTGAGCGGCAGATTTGTGCTGGAACTAAGCTGCACACAGCTGATGTTAGCCAGGAAAACATTACACACTGACTTTAATACAAACACACACAGTTTGTTGTGTGAAAAAATCAAACATGAGCTGAACAAACAGTAGAGTTCCTAAAGACAAACTGTTAAAGGAGGAAACAAGGCAAACTTACAGTTTCTTCACACACACCAACAACAAGCTCCACTTACTTCCATATAGTTCATCTGCTTCCTGGAAAGCCAGGGCTTCACCTGAGCCGAGGCAGACTTTCGCAATAAGAGCACTCTGTAACTGATGTAACGTCACACTGACGGTTTGTGATTGTTTAACTTTGTGCTAACAGAATTAAAGTAATTTGGTGTCACGTCTTCTTTCCTGTTTCTCTGAGCACATTCAGCTCTGATTGAAATAATCAAACTGGTAATTATCAGCCATCATACTAAATAATTTATTATTTTATTCTGAAAATCAACAGCAATCTGGTGCTGATCAAAGAAGCTCATATAAATGGCTGTCATTTACAGCTTTAAATGGACTTACCAACTTGTTACCTGGGATGGTTTTAGAGGCCTGGACAGTCGCCCTGAGGGACTCTTACTTTGAAAGGCTGGAGTCACCTGTAAGAGCCATTTACACTAAAACTCATTACAACTCACATTCATCCCTTTACTGTTTCACAAAGTGTTCAAAGGGAACGTCCACAATTTACCTGCAGGAGATTTTATTAAAGCCATTTAGCAGACTCAAAAATACTAATACTCACAGAAAAGTAATCAGATTACATTGGAAAGAAAACACTGTGTTCATTGTGTGTGAGTTTGTGTTTCTTCCTGTGATGGTGAGATAAAGTTTCATCAGGCTTTGAAGCCTTCAGCCTAACTGCCTCACAGAGGTTCACATGTGGAGGCTTCATGTGTACACAAACCCCCCTGCTGGTCAAAAACAGCCAAACAGGCAGAGTTATTACAGGTCATGTTAAGTGCAGTATTTGTGAGACAGCTCTTATGTGTGTGGATGGCAGCAAAAACAAGAACTACATTCACCTTAATACCTGTGTTTCACTGTGTTGTGTCCTCCGCTTCATGTGTTTTTCCTTCAAATACAATTTCTGTGTTATTGTTCTGTAACATGTGAGTTCAAACTGAATGTTAATGGCTGCTTACACCCAGGTAGATGTCTATGGTAATGAATCTCAGACTATCTGATAGTCTGAGATTCATTAACATAGACATCTACCTCATTTTTCCTCCTCATATTTTGTCTCCACCATTATGGAGACTAAACATTGTCATGGGACGTAATATTTTCATAGACTAACATGATCTTTAACAAGTGCTGGCTGGGGCTACATGCAGTAATGCTACCATTGTTACCATATTACTTTCAACAATTCAATTCAATTTTATTTATACAGCACCAAATCACAACAGTTGCTTTTAGGCACTTTATATTGTAAGGTACACCCTGCAACAACCCTATTCAAATCGCAAATTGCTCAGCTTACTGCCATTAGAGAGACACAAAGCTGGAGAAATAACGTTTGAGAAGATTTCAGCTTTTTTTTAGGACAGTGGTTTGGATATGAAGTGTGTCTGTATGCTTGTGATGCATGGGGCTCCATCCATGGCAGTAAAAGTGAGTGGTTTGGCAGCGCGTTGGTTGGCTGGTGCACCTCAGATGAGAACCTTACACTGCATTGTGCATCAGACAGTGTTGTGTGCAAAACTAAGCGCAGAGCTCAAAACGACAATGGACAGCATCATGGCTACAATTAATTATATTCGTTCAACATCAAGCTTTAGCACTCCTTATTCTGCATGCTACTCTCAGACACATCTGCTGAGCATCATGACCTGCTATTGCACAATGATGTCAGGTGGCTGTCCAAAGGCCGGGCACTGGAGCTTTTCTGGGATCTCAAAGAGAACATCTCAACTTTCTTCTGCAACAGCAGGCAAAAAAAGCAGAAACACACTTGAATCGCATAATGGACAACATGGCCAGTGTCTGCTTTCTGAGCGACACATTCAAACACCTTAATGACCTCAATGTGGGACTACAAGGCTAAACTGTCACTGAACTTTTGGAACAGATTCGTGCATTCCAAGTCAAGCTGAACCTTTTTGTGACTGACTTGAGCACAGGCCGGTTGCTGCAATTTTCCAACATTCTGCAAATCATCATCACCTGCACAAGTCATGGATGTGATGACTGACTTCATTGCGAGGTTGAAAAAGAACTTTTCTGGTTGATTGGATGGACTTGCTCTACCCACAGAGGTGATGAGTTTTGCCAGAGACCCGTTTAGTGTTTCAACAGAAGACGACTTATCCGTCAGAGCAAAGGAAGTCACCCTTACCACTGACGAGGGGAAGTTCATACTGGAACTTGTTGACATGCAGTCATCCACAGCCATGGCACAGGATCTTTGCACTAACGGACCTGCAAAGTTTTGGACTAATGTCAATACACAACAGTTCCCTAACGTTAAGAAAGTAGCATTTGTCATCCTCAGCATGTTAGGGTCAGCGTACACATGTGAATCAAGCTTTTCACACATGAACTCAGTAAAAAGCAGCTCTCGTTGCTCATTGACTGGCAACACGCTTGAGATTGCACTGACATCTTACGAGCCAAAAGTTGCCACTCTTGTTCAAAAAAAAAGTCACTTCTCCCGTTAATAATGTCATATCAACATAATGTGTAATGTCTAACGAGCCACGCCTACAGGTGTTGATTTAAAACAAACCTGTATTCCATCAGTAAATGTTGTACTCATATGTGTTGCTGCTATGGGCTAGTGCACCCATAGCTTTGATAGGATTGGATCTTCTTTTTTAATTCTGTTAAATGCACTGTAAGATGTGTCTGGGTCACCAAAATATTTATTTTATTTCGAAAGGGAATTATCAAAGTGTTTGTTTGTTTTTTATTTCAAATGTGAAGAAAAAAAGAACTGCTACTACTCTATTCAGTTATTGCTCATTTATTATTTTTTATGGAGCTTTAGGTGTGCATTTGTGAGAGTTCACCAGATTTAAAAGTGATAAACATTACTTGTTTTTCAGTACATTTGTGTTGGTTTGAAATAATCAGCTGCTTACTGGCTGCAAACAATATCTGGCCCAGATAAATTCCTTGCTTTGAAAATCTGGCCCAACTAACATTTTAGTTGAATAGCCGTGCCCTACAATAATATATACATTGCAAAACCCAACAATCATATGACCCCCTATGAGCAAGGACTTTGGCGACAGTGGGAAGGAAAAACTCCCTTTTAACAGGAAGAAACCTCCGGCAGACCCAGACTCAGGGAGGGGCGGCCATCTGCTGCGACCGGTTGGGGTGAGAGAAGGAAGACAGGATAAAGACATGCTGTGGAAGAGAGGTCAGCGCAGAGAGGTCTATTAACACGTAGTGAGTGAAGAAGAAACACCCAGTGCATCATGGGAATCCCCCAGCAGCCTACATATATTACAGCAAGCATTTGCAGTCGGGCTGTTCACAGGCACACACTCGGACGTTCAGCTCTCCGTTCCTCCTTCACATTCTTCACATATCCATGTTGGAGAGTGTAAATACCGGGGCTGAATGCCCTTTGTACCAGAAAATACACCTCTTAACAACACAAAGCTATAAGCACAGGTGGTAAAAGTACACACATTACTTATTTAAGTAGAAGTACAGATACTAGTGTTGAAAAATACTCTAATAAAAAGTAAAGAAATGTATTGAAAATAAGAAAGTAAAAAGTAGCTCATTGTAGGACAATTGTAACCTATTGTAACCTTAACATTAATAATATAATATAATATAATTAGATGAGAATCAAAATGTTGTTCTAATGTAAATCCTAGTTGTTTCCTTGAAACCGTTCTATAGGACACAAGGAGTGAAAGAGAAGTTTAAAAAGAACTCTTTCCTGTTGCTTACATGGTAAAGGGTTTGGACGTTGGGGGAAACCCTCAGACCTTTTGTAGTGGCTCAGCATGGAGAACAGAATCACAGCTCACAATGATTTCTAATGTGAGCTTCAGTACAGGCTGTGATTAGCTGACCTGCTGCTCTTTGTTGATTTAAACAGCTGAACTCAACAAGATGGAAACAGATGTTTCACAGCTACGTTGGCTGATTTCCATCCCTTACGCTGACAGCACACTATCAAATCTTTATACTAGACAGGAGAACGTTGGTATATAGATTGAACTAAGTGAATCAATCTAAGCATTATTAGCTGAAATGCATCTAAATCTCTGCTACACTTGATGTAACTTAACTCTGGCCATGAGCACCAGTCCAGCACAGCGCTTTACTAAACACTTTAAGGCTCATGTAGCCCCATTATTTTATATTGCACAGCTGCCTCGTGGTTTGTGTCACATATTTGTGTTTTGTTGCCCACAGATGTGCATCGTAGTATAGTTTTAGGTTTTGGACTGCTACACTCAGATACTAACAGACAGAAAAAAAGAGAAGCTGTCTTCTCTGAAGATGGTCTGCCTGGACTCGTGATGACACCAGAAAGTCCAAACCTTTGAGACTGACTCTCCCAGAGAAAAACAGGCCTATAAATTCTGCTGTTAGGACACGCCCCCTTCTCTAACTCTACAGGCCTGACCAGAGGACCAGAGACGGTTGCCATGGTGATGTGAGAAGCGACATCTCCATGTAGGGAGATGTGGGAAAGGTGCAGGAAATGAAACGTGAGCCGTACATGGGTCTAAAGGCTTTCCTCCAGCTGTTGAGCGATCACTTTAACGATCAGTTTTTACCACATGCAATAAAAGTGTTTCCTGCCTGGGTGAGGCAGACTTTGTCTCTGAGCCAGAGAGATAGAGGTCCATGGAGCTGTGGAAAACTCATCTGAAATTCTGTTTGATCATAAAGTGTGAAAATGTATCATTGGAGCATATTTGTCTTCTCTCTCATACAAAAAAGCCAACACAAGCTAACCTGGTAACCCAAGAAAAACTCCTCAGTATTTGAAGAACACAAAGTTAGTGTGTTAGTTTGTTTTGCAGGACATCTCACAGTGTGAAGCATCATTTATCCAAACACACCATATACAAATCCAATATGTCAATAAAACAATAAGGTTACATTAGTGGAACTTTGACTTTGCTCTTAACTGTCTTTGAAAAGCAACAAATCCAGTAAATGTACTTTGATCTTGAAGTTTGGTGTAAAAACATCCTGTCAGCCCTGTGCTGAGAGGGCTGTGCTCATCCATCCGTCCTGTTCTAATAAAGCTACATTTCAGGAACACCCTCTTTATATGTGTTCAGCTTTATTCATACAGCACCACTTAAGTGGTGCAACCTCCCCTGCGGACTGTACAGCAGGGAGACAGTCCCCCCGTAGGTACGCACCTGTTTGAAAAAATGTAACAGTTGTAAAGAAAAAAGGTCAAATGAGTTTTAATTTGATGTTGTTTGCAACAAACAGATATTTTATTTAACCCTTTAAGACCTACATAGAACCAAGTCCACCAGAGCTTATCAAATTGAATCAAAATCAAATCACTTTTATTGTCACATCACATGTGCAGGTACACTGTGAAATTGCGAGTGAAATTCTTGTGTGCAAGCTGCACAAGCAACAGAGGTGTGTAAAAATACAATAACATAAGAACAAGAAAAATATAAGAATGGGTAAATCTGAGAATTATATGAATAAATATATGTACAACATAAGAGTGTATGTGCATTACTGAATGTGTATACTAAATATGTATATCTGTGTGTGTGTGTGTGTGTGTGTCATCTTACCCTCTGCGACGCTGAGGGTAAGATGGTTGTCTTGACACCAGTGGGTCAGGGCACTGACTTATCTTTATATTTTTGCATGCTGTAGTGCCATTGTTGGGAGCATTTCAAGTTCCTATATATCAATACAACCATTATAGCCCAAATTTTAATAATATGCATGCATTCAGTCCATAGTAACTTTGCAACTACATAAATTGCAAAAAAGTGCAATAAACTACAAAAAAATTAAAAATGTTAAAAATTGTGTTTTGTTTTGTTGTTTTTTTTTTACATATATTTATAGTTAGAGAAATGTAAGAGGTTTATCCCTCAAAACTGTAAATACAAAAAAAAAAAAATGCACAAAATAGTTTCCAATAACAGGAAATTTGTGTCTTCATAGTTTTATTTTTGAGACACACCAATTTTTATATACAGCAGGAAAAAAGAAAAGAAATAGTACAATGCAAATTTGAAGAAAAAAAAAACAGCATGTGCATCAAAATAATAATGGATTGCAATTACACTATTCATTCACTCTCACATTCACACACTGGTGCAGGCAAACCACAGTTGTAGCCACAGCTGCCCTGGGGCAGACTGACAGAAGCGAGGCTGCAATAACGCGCCATCGGCCCCTCTGGCCAACACGAGTATGCGGTAGGGTAAAGCGTCTTGCCCAAGGACACAACCACCAGGACAGAGAGAGCTGGGGATCGAACCGGCAACCTTTCGGTTACAGATGAGCTTCTCAACCCCCTGAACCACGGTTGCTGGAAAGAAACCATATAAACTAAACTATATTCATTTAATTTGAGTTCTAAGCATCCCAGAAACGATTCAGAAAAGCATGAAGTCAAACATGAGTTTTAAAAACACCAGTATAGGCTTATAAGGCCTATATGTAAAAAACCCTACATTTTCTGCGAAATGACGTCACTTCCAATTTTGGGCAGGTAATGGCGGACATGCGAGAGTTCGCGCTGACGTCTATTCCAACGTAGGAAGTGTTACGAACAGCTGATTGGATCAGCAAAGGCTGTTTCTGGAATATTATGTTTTTGTTGCTGCAAGTGCTTTTTATGTAATCTTTTCAAAGCTACATGTGGAAGGAAACCATGACCTAGGACAAGCTGATGGCATAAGATGTAAGTACAACTCCTCCGGTTTCATATGCAAAAAAAAATTATTGCGCTAGCTTATGTGGTTCCAGTTCTACCGGGATTTAAAAATAGTTACGCAAAACGGAGCATGCCTGCTCCGACCGGCTTTAAAGGGTTAATAATGGAAGATAAAAAGTCCGTAAAATCTTGAATAAAAACACCAGCAGGGCCGGGAGGGCGGTAAATTAAAACACAATAAAATATATCTGATGAACCAACCTTAAGAAGTTGTGACTCAAAGGAAGGGAAAAACTCAGAGTCCATAGCCTTGCAAGTGAAACTGTTTCGGTGAACAGTGACCAGACCACCACCACGACGGTCCAAACGCGGAGTCCCGATGAAGCGACAGCCGACCGGGGAGAGCTCATTAAGGTGGATAAATTCATTCTCCCGCTGCCAAGATTCCATGAGAAAAATGAAGTCCAGACTCCGTCCATCCATTCGCTTCCGCTTATCCTTTACAGGGTCACGGGGGGTGCTGGAGCCTATCCCAGCTGTCATAGAGAAAGAGGCGGGGTACACCCAGGACAGGTCGCCAGTCTGTCGCAGGGCTAACACACAGGGACAGACAACCATTCACACTCACATTCACACCTATGGGCAATTTGGATTAACCAATTAACCTATCCCCACAAACTGCATGTCTTTGGACGGTGTTAGGAAGCCAGAGTACCCAGAGTGAACCCACGCAAACACGGGGAGAACATGCAAACTCCACACAGAAAGACCCCGGCCTGATGGTGGAATTGAACTCAGGCTGTGCGGCAACAGTGCTAACCACCGTGCCACCGTGCTGCCCCTGAAGTCCAGACTATTACTGCTAAAAAAGTCATTCAGTACAAATGATTTGTTGGCTATGGAGCGAGCGTTTAGGAGAGCGATCTGAAGCAGAGGTGACAGGCTGACGTCATCAACAGCTGATTGACGGGGAATTGATAGCAGACACCCGGAATGAGGACGTAGTCTCCCGGTACCCCTTGCTGTGGAACTGTGGTCTTGTAGAATGATAGGCCAAAGTGAAAAAATCCCACATCTCCAGACAAGACGCCGATCCAGGTAATCGTTCTGTTCGCCTGTGATGAAAAGCTGGGTAGGCGGTAACCGATCGGCCTTATCCGCGTCCTGGTGGTAGCTCTGCCAGCTGTCAAAAGTTTTTTCCATACATATTTTGATACTCAACAATGTATGTGAACTGTATTCATGATATATCACAGATGAGATGACAAGATAAAAAACAATATACTGAAGCAGTCGACACGGAGCAGCAACAGCGGCCAAGCTGAACACAGGCGCCATGTTGCGTCCAAAAACATCAGGTATGTATCGGATTCAGTACCACATACGAAAGTGACCAAGATTGGATTTGAAAATATCGGATTTGTGCTGTTCACACTGTCATACCATGATCGGATATGGGTCGCATAGGGTCAAAAAAATCGGATTTGATGCACTTTCGCCTGCAGTGTGAACGTAGCCTAAGAGTCCAACTTCAATGAACTGACTCTTCACTCTAAACAGCCATCATTTTAAAAGTTTTGAAGACTTCTGACGACACACTTAATAGTCTACTTTCAGCCCACAGTATCACTCATTTTTTTTTATTTTTAAACAGCTGAATGCACAACAAATAACAAAACAACAAAGAGTCCACCTGCTAAACATGTGAAAATAGATTTAAGAGCGACAGGACTTAGTGCCGCTGAATCTTTGATTTTATTTATTTTTTGCTGTGTTTTACTTGCATCTATTTGAAACAGTGAGTGTAAAAACAAAACATTGTTTTATTTTATATGCTGGAATATGCAGAAAATAGATTTAAATGTTAAGCAAATTTCTTCCGTGATTACTTTCTTGGACAAGTAATTAGTAACTAATTACATTTTTCAAGTAACTTGACCAACACTGATGGGCAACTTTGACATGCAGAAAATCAACCCTCTCAGACCTACTTTCAGTTAAAACGTTGACATGTGTATAAATTGAATAAAGCAGCATGTCTTAAAGCCAATTAACCCATACCTAGTATAATCAAGAAAAATCATTACATGATAGTGAGCTTAGACTTGTTGAAAATGCAGAGGAGCTGGTTGTGAACTGAGCTTCAGTGAAACACAACATACTGATATTCACTGTGAAGCTTTGAGTGGAAAAAGACAGAAAAACAACATGTGGATCCTGGAATAATGGGAGCTTCCATCTTTAAAGGACTGAAGAAGAAGAAGTTTACAAGTAAACATTTAGAACAGTTTAAAACATCAACTGATTGAATTCATGAATCTGAAAACGTGTTTCTGAGTGTAAGAGACAGACATGAACAGACTGAACTATCTGTTCAACAGTCAGACTGTTTCTCTAACAGGAGGACACTCTTTACACTCAACTCAGCACAGGGACACTGACGAACCAGAAAAGAGGTAACCAGTGTAGCTGTACCCTAATCGAAACCCAGGATAAAGAGGTTCAGTGAATGTGGTGTTGAAGGTGTGGAGGTGGATCAGAGTGTCAGAGGAGACTCTGTAGAAGGACAGAGTGCCAGCAGGACAGTCCACATACACTGCTACTCTGTTAGAGATGGAGGAGGAGGAGGAGGAGGAGATGGGAATAGGAATTTGCTTCTTATTGTGCCAGACACAATGAGGACCATCAGCAGAGCACTCCAGACTCCAGGACTGATCATTACACCCAAACAAACAGTAATTAATATCTAGTAGCTCTCCTTTCCTTCTGATTCTCTTGTAACTCACTGATATATCAACTTTTCCTCTCCACTCGACCTCCCAGTAACAGCGACCAGTCAGACCATTTCTACACAACAGCTGATACCAATCAAATCTGTCTGGATGATCAGGGTATGACTGATACTCCTCCGCACGTGTCACCTTCCTGTTGTCGTCAGACAGTTTGAGTTCTCTGTTCACCGTGTTTGTGTCAATAGTGAGTTGACAGGAATCTGATGGAGAGAACAAACACAATCCAGCTGCAGTTATTGATTCCTCATCTGTTCATTGATTGACACTTTGATGATGACTCCTGACATTAGAGATGTGAATGAGTGATGTGACAGTTTGAAGATGGTTGAATGTGTGCTGCTTTGTTTTCATGAATCACATTAAAAACACACTTACACTTCCTCAGACCTGGTCTCAACCATTGTTTTCCAGCAGGCTCCAACCTGAAAGGAGGAGGGGGGTCAGACCAGCACAGTCTCTTTCAGCATGCACACATGGACATTACATGGCTCTCATACACGTACTGTTAGACACTGATAAAGGAACAGTCCAACATTTTCACAAATACACTTCAAGCTGGGCAATATGGGAACATATTTGTATATTTTAAATACAATTTTATATAAATAAAATCAGTATTTCTGTCATATTTAAACGGTTCCTTTTTTTTTTTGCTGAGTGAGATGGTAAGATAGATGTTGAATTTAAAATGCACTGAAAAACATTATGAAGTTAAATCAATAATATAGGTACAGTATAGGTGTATATATAAAGAAGTAAAATCTTATTTCATACCAGTCTCAGTTCCATATAAATATGTCTTAATGCATGATCACTCATACAGGAAAGGAAATCCCAGAAAATGTATTCTATTCATCCGTTAATCTAGACCAGGGTTATCAAACTCATTTTACACTGTGGGCCACATACAGCCCACTTTGATCTTAAGCAGGCTGAACCACTGAAACTCCCCTCTCTGTCAGTGTAGAGAAGTCAAATATTTAACTCTTTTTCTGCATGTTAAAGATAAAGCTGCTGTGACAAAGAAAGATCTGTCAGCATGACTCTTTGGAATTAAATTGTAAGAAATAAATGTGTAGTTCTGGTAGTTCTGGTAGCTTATGGCCCAAACTGTCTTTTTGTTTATTGTTGTTGTTGTTGTGGTTGTTTGTTTGTTTTTTTAAAACTAGTAATTTAAAAAAAAGATTTCTATAATAGAAAGTGAAAAATGTAAGCTGTGAACATAATACAACACAAACTCTTGTAGAGGATACAAAAATCAGAGAGAAAAATGTTTTGAAATGACAAGGAGCAGGCACATCTAGTCCGTCAGTATCGTAAAAAAACAAAAACCATTATGTACAAGCACAACAGAGTGGCCAGCGCAGCACAAATGTTGTGTCCTGTGTTCTAGTTAGCTGCCAGCACAGAGTATACCACCACCTCCTATGTGAAAGGGCCTTTGCAGTCTCTGTTTAACTTCTTCCTAGTTTCCCATAGTATATTTTTTTTTAATCTTTTGTCAAATCTTTGCTCTGCTACTAGTACACTTATTCATGTTTTGTCAGATGCTGGTAGTGCCACTCCTTTCATATAAATACACTTGTAACTAAATTGATAAACCATAGGTTTACTTATCAGTTTGATAACTAGCTTCGTGTGACTGCTTGTCCCCATTTCTGATGTTAATGTGAGTGAAATCAGGTCAGTAAAAGAAAATTCATCTATGTTGCCCTTGCTTTGTAGTAGAGGGCTCAGCTCTTCCTCCTCTATCAGACATTCTCTCCATACCTGAGAGTGTCCAGTCTCCACCCTGGATCCTTCAGTCCAGCCAAGAGCAGCTTCATTCCTGAGTCTCCTGGATGATTGTAGCTCAGGTCCAGCTCTCTAAGATGGGAGGGGTTGGACTCCAGAGCTGAAGCCAGAGAATCACAGCCCTGATCTGTGATCAGACATCCTGACAGTCTGCAGACACACAAAATAGCAATACAACCGGTTTAGAGAAGCATGGGAATAGTAACTGAATGTTCTAATTTTCAGGACATGGTCGAAATGGCCTCTCCTGGTGGATCTAGGGAGTTTTGAATCACTAAGTAGTGCTAAGGAGAATACTTCTGTGTGTTGAGCAGCAGAGCCGAGTATGTGGGTTGTGCCCATAATCCATCCATCCATTCGCTTCCGCTTATCCTTTTCAGGGTCTCGGGGGGTGCTGGAGCCTATCCCAGCTGCCATAGGGCGAGAAGCGGGGTACACCCAGGACAGGTCACCAGTCTTTCGCAGGGCTAACACACGGACACAGGGACAGACAACCATTCACACTCACATTCACTCTCACATTCACACCTATGGGCAATTTGGATTAACCAATTAACCTATCCCCACTAACTGCATGTCTTTGGATGGTGGGAGTACCCACCCAGAGTACCTGGAGGGAACCGACGCAAACACAGGGAGAACATGCAAACTCCACACAGAAAGACCCCGGCCTGATGGTGGAATTGAACTCAGGACCTTCTTCCTGTGCGGCAACAATGCTAACCACCATGCCACCGTGCTGCCCATAATAATAAATAATAATAAAAAAAACAACCAACCAAACATACATTCTCAAATCATTTCTGCCAGTGCCAAATTGCTTATTCTACATTTGACTCTTGCTTTGAGCTGCTGGTACTCCAGGTGCTGACATTCAGATGCCTGATTGGCACCAGATTAGTGCTACTGAGTAAGAAGTTCAGATTTTTCCTAAGCCAATTTGATCATAGGATAAACTGTGAAGAAGATATGGGGAACACTATCCTGATTGGTGCACTGATAGAGTAACAGCATTTGGTAGAGGCAATGTGACTTGTGTGGAGGGGCCTAGCAGTCACTGAAAAAACAAGGAGGTAGTCTCTCCAGAGACTACCTTCAGAATTTCTGAGTGGGGGGATGGAATAGCTTGGCTGCACTCCAGACCTCAACCCCGTTCAGCATGGTGTTTGTGCCAGAATAACCAACACAACCACATTGACTCACTTGTGACAAATTTTCCTGAATTTATAATCTAGCATGGCAAAAACGAACAGAAAAAAAGTCAAAAAGTCAAAAACCGATTTTTAGGTTCAAAGATTTTGGGTAGTGGTTGCTACTCTGGCGTAATCACCTGTTATCCAGCTATCATCATCATACATCCATGTTTAATTCAAAAACATAGGAATATTTTCGCTCACTTTTTCCTCTCGAAACTCTTAGCTCACCAATCACAATATACTTCAAGATAGTTTCTTTTATTAAGTACTTCACGGTTAGATAAAATGTTCTATATTTCTGCTTATTTAAGAATTCCAGTACAGAGGCACACACATACAAACTGAATCAGTCACAAGTCAGATATTGGAACAAGTTCACTAATCAAACTGTATTTCCCATTCATCCTATTAATACTTTAATTGTATTTGTAATTAATAATTAAAATTATTTACCATTAGCAAAACAATAGACAGATAAACTTTTATAGCACTCTAACATTTTAAAAACAAAAGGCTGGATTTCGAGACCTTGTACCATTGTTCAGCTGTAATGTGAAGTGACAGACTTCAATCTCTTTCAGTCCAACCTCTCTTGACAGTTGTCACAGCCTCAGTGCAAAGTTTTGGGTATCATAGAACTGCACAAGCATTTTCCCCTAGATCTGAACTCACAGACAAATTCCAAGTCATTACTGCAAAGTTTTACCACCAAGTTCTGTGTGCAGCAGTAGATTTAGTGCACACTACACTTTCTGGACCAGTTTTTATTAACATATCATACTAGCCACTACCATTAACATGTTTTAAATGGGTAGAATTTGGAAGATTTAGAGAAATGGTAACGTGCCAATACATATTTACAGATACGATTCTAAATGAGTTACCATCTAAATGACCATTTATTCATGCAATAAATGATCTTTATTGAAAAAGTCTAAATCCTTACGTGAGAATTTCCAGTTTACAGAGTGTACTCTCCACTCCGGAAGACAACAGCTTAACTCCTGAATCCCGCAGGTCATTGTCACTTAGGTCCAGCTCTCTCAGACTAGAGGGCTGGGAGGTGAGAACTGAGGACAGAGCTTCACAGCTTATCTCAGAGAGTTTACAGCCACTCAGTCTACAATAGGAAGAAGACAGGAAAAAGAAATACTGGTGTTAATGAGTATTCCTACCTTAGTGAGAGATTACTAGATTTGGAAATAACGAAAGCAGTCTCTTGTGTTAAACAAGTCAGAAATGGTGTTGTTTACTATGATTTAGAAAAAGATACAAAGAAACAATAATAGCATTCATGTAGTTCATATAATTACCTAAAATAGTTAAAATGTATTTTTGTAATTTTATCAAAAGGATATCACTTTATCTGACCTGAGAGTTTTCATCTCAGTTGAACTCTTCAGGCCAATAGAAAGAAGCTTCACTCCTGAATCCTGCAGGTTGTTGTTACTCAGGTCTACATCTTTCAGACCAGAGGACTGGGAGCTAAAAACTGAGGACAAATCTTCACAGCTTCTCTCTGAGAGATTACAGCTCCTTAACCTAGATTTGTAAATATGTAATCTTGTTTAATTACTGACTGAATCCTTTATTTTATGTTAAACAAATCAAAAATGTAATTCAAATGCTAAATATAAAACAAAGTGTGAATGAAATCAACTTAGCAACATTTTGTAATGTATGTTTTTTCAATTGATAGAAACAAAAAACCAAAAATAAATAAATAAGCAATATCAGTTGGTCTGACCTGAGAATTTTGAGTGTACAGTGTGGACTGTGCAGTGCAATACAGAGATGCTTCATTCCTGTATCCTGAAAGTTATTGCTACTCATGTCCAGCTCAGTCAGACTAGATGAGTCCGAACTGAAAAGTGTGGACAGATCTTCACAACTCCTTTCTGAGAGGTCACAGTCACTCAGTCTGAAAAATTAGGAAGACAAATAACACAGCTGTTAAAGCTGAATCATGCTTAATAAGGGAGCTACTAGATTTTGCAATATTTAATGCTAGTTTAGAAATAGAGCTGGCCATTGTCTTAAACTCATCAAAAAATGTATTTTTTTAAATCTGCAAAACATTAAAATATTAAATATGGGACATAAATATTTATATAAACAGATAAACATATTACCACTTCAACTCACACAAGAACTTCTAGTTTACAGTGTGGACTCTTCAGTCCAGCAGACAGTAGCTTTACGCCTGAATCCTGCAGGTTGTTGTTACTCAGGTTCAACACTCTCAGGCTAGAGGACTGGCAGTTGAGAACCGAGGACAGAGCTTCACAACTTCTCTCTGTGAGATTACCATGACTGACTCTAAAAAATTATAAACAATAATTCAGTTAAATTCCATCTTATTAATACCACAACAGCTGCACTCGAAATTTTTAAGACGACAAAAAACACTAGAGTTCAAGAGTTTTTATGCTTCATTGAAGAGTTACTTGATTTGGCAATATTTTATCCTATTTTACGACCAACTGGAGTCCTTAAAGCTTCACCATTCATAGAACTCATTCCATCTATGTTTTGACAGACTAAAATAAAAACTGTCACATTTAGAAGAGCCCAGCAGCAAATGAATCATGTGGTTTGAATAGTGCTAGAGCAATATTATATTAGGGTTGACACACAAGCAAGAGGAGCAGTGGGCAGCAGATATCAACATGTTTTGGCTACTGCAGCTATACGTACCAGCATGTTAGGACTATGAACAAGACAACAGACAAATTCACAAATGCATATGTCAAGCGGTGTTACCTAAGATGACATGCCAATGTATATATCCTATGGCTTTAAAAGACAAGGACATTGTTGAAAGGAGTCATCTGAGGAATTAAAACCCAACAAAGAAGCATAATAACAAACTTCAACTGTGTAAAAAGCATGTTCCAGGGAATACCAATGTTTTGCATTATCTGATGCGATAACCTTAAAGTGCAAAGCACACACAATGCAAGATTGTATAGAACCTGCCACTCTGTCTTGTACTATGGTTTACATCATAAAAATGAAGATTTAAAGTGGTGTCATGAATGCTTTTGCAGTCCTTGTCGTTTCCTTTAATGTAAAGCTGGAGGGTAATGACTAAGTGCAAGACACAGGAGACAAAAGAGCACTAAAATAAAACAGGACCTAAAGAAATCCTAAGATTAGAGAAACAAATACAGTGATGTGAAAACATTTGGCCCCTCCCTGATGTCCTTTTTTTGTAAATTTGTCACACTTAAATGTTTCAGATCATCAAACAAATTTAAATATATTGAAAAAGATGACACAAGTAAACACAAAAAGCAGTTTCTAAATGCAGGTTGTACCACCCTTGGCAGCAACAAATGCAATCAAACATTTGCAAAAACTGGCAATGAGTCTTTAACAGCACTGTGGAGGAACTGTGGGTCATGCCACAGCATCTCAAACAGATTCAGGTCAGGACTTGGACTAGGTTACTCCAAAGTCTTCACTTTGTTTTTCTTAAGCCATTTAAAGGTGGAATTGCTGCGTTTTGGATTATTGTCCTGTTACAGAACTCAAGTGCGCTTCAGCAAGAGATCACTAACAGATGGCTGGACATTCTCCTTCAGGATGTTTTGGTACACAGCAGAATTCATGGTTCCATTTACCCCAGCAAGTCTTCCAGGTCCTGAGGAAGCAAAGCAGCCTCAGATCATCACACTACCAACACCATATTTAACTGCTGGTGTGATGTTTCTTTTATAAAATGCTGTGTTACTTTTACACCAGATGTAATGGAATACACACTGTCCAAAAAGTTCAACTTTTTGTCTCGTCAGTCCACAGAGTATTTTCACAAAAGTATTGGGGATCATCAAAATGCATGCTGGCATAACTGAGACAAGCCTTTATGTTCCTTTATGGTTTGCAGCTTGGAACTCTGCCATGTGAGCCATTGTTGCCCAGTCTCTTTCTTATGGTGGAGTCATGAATGCGGGCCTTAACTGAGGCAAGTGAGGCCTGTAGTTCTTTGGATGTTACTCTGGGGTCCTTTGTGACCTCTTGGATGAGTCATCGCATGGAACAGTGGTGAACTGTTCCATGTTTTTCCCATTTGTGGATAATGGTTCTCACTGTGGTTCGCAGGAGTCCCACAGCTTTAAAAATGACTTTATAGAGTTTTCCAGACTGCTAGAGCTCAATTACTTCATTTCCCATGTCTTGCATTTAGTATTTATCCTTGGTTTCAGCTGTGTCTTTTTACACCCATGTGTTCACCACTGTTGAATATCTTACTTTGTTTTGTTTTTTAGCTCTGCCCTTTCTACAGTATGCTAGACTATTGGTATTTTCCCTATGGATAGATGGGCTAGAGCAGGGGTGGGCAATCTCAGTCCAGGAGGGCCGGTGTCCCTGCAGGTTTTCGATGTGTCCTCGAACCAACACAGCTGTTTTAAATGGCTAAATTAGCTACTCAACATGTCCTGAAGTTCTCCAGAGGCCTGGTAACGAACTAATCATGTGATTCAGGTGTGTTGACCCAAGGTGAGATCTAAAACCTGCAGGGACACCGGCCCTCGTGGACTGAGATTGCCCACCCCTGGGCTAGAGTTTAATGTTTTAGATTTTGTGTTCACTGCTCTTAGATTTTCTTAGATTGTTTATCTAACTAAAAAAAACTAATATTTTTTGTGCAAATCACCTTCTGAGTGTACATTGGTGGCTCAAACCTAGACCTCACAACAAGACAAATGTAGTAGTTTACTGTAATTTATACTAGAATATAAGAATTCAAAGACAAACAACATGTGGGTGAAGTTCACTTAACTATTGGCAGTTCTTATTGGTTATATCTTTTTATTTTTTAAGAGAGAACAAACACTTGATCTGACCTTAGAGTCTGTAGTTTACAGTGTGGACTCTTTGCTGCAAGCGACAGAAGCTTCACACCTGTGTCCTGCAGATTGTTGTCACTCAGGTCCAGCTCTTTGAGACTAGAGCAGTTGGATATGAGAACTGGGGACAAAGTTTCACAACTTCTTTCTGAAAGGTTACAACCTCTAAGTCTAAGGAAAAACAAACAAACATAAACAAGAAGACAAAAAAAACAAAAAACCCTGGTGATAAAGTATATTCATGTTTCAGAGACAACATCTGACATTAGCCAGTATTTCAACTAATAGCAGGACTGGCTGGAATTCTTACAGATATAATATTAAACAGTGACTTCTACTCCATTACTAAAAATTCAAAGGTAGCATTTTGTGGAAGAAGTCAATTTAATTAGCACATTTAATTAGCAACAATTATTACTGTTTATTGTTGTTGCTTGTTGAAAAACAAAATATGACTTGATCTGACCTGAGAGATTCCAGTTTACAATGTGGAATCGCCACTCCAAGAGACAGAAACTTCACTCCTGAATCTTGCAGGTTATTATTGTTCAGGTTCAGCTCTCTCACATTACAGGACTGGGATCTGAGAACTGAGGACAGAGCTTCACAGCTTCTCTCGGAAAGGTTACAGCCACTCAATCTGAAAAAAAACCCCCAAAACAAAACAAAACAATGATATTACTACTGGTCACTAACTTATTCTGTTACTAGTTCTCATCAAGAGGTTGTGGGACCTCTGAGACCTATGGATTCTTCGACAATGAACATCTACACTAACATTGAAACAACTAGTAGCTCAGTGTTCTGACATCTGCAAGAAACAACTGCTATCACAACTGGAGAATGATGAAGTACAACACAAATGATATCACAAGAGGGCGCAAGGACATCAAGTTACGGGGAGATGTCATCATCCCAACACTCCAAGATTGGATACTAAGCCCCAAGAACACAATAGCTGACCTAAAAGTGAAGATCACGGCTGGGCCTGGACCTGCCATGGCCGATTAGTATTAGCCCTTTTTCAACAATACTTACTCTGGTTGGTTAGGGTGGGGTCTGCATGGTTCAAATTGTTTTTAGGGTTTCCCATTAAGTGTCTGTACCTAGTACCAGATACTTTATTAGTACGAGCTTACTGCGTACTTGGCCAGGGTTTCAAGTGATCTGAGGCCATCCAAAAATGTGCCATTAACAGACTGCAGATTCCCCTCCGTGAATCGCTACCTTATGATGGTGGAGGGGTTTGTGTGTCCCAGGGATGTTGTCCAGGTGCACTGAGACAACTTCTTGGTGGCAGAGCCCCAGGTGTGCATGAGGTCTGCCCCAAGTTCCTGAAGGTCCTGAATGTTGTAGGGCTGTCCTGGCTGACACCCCTCTGCAATGTTGCGTGGAGATCAGAGGCAGTACCCCTGGACTGGCAGACCAGGGTGGTCATCCCCATTTTTAAGTAGGGGGACCGGAGGGTGTGTTCCAACTACAGGGGGCTCACACTCCTCAGCCTCCCTGGGAATGTCTATGCCAGGGTGCTGGAGAGGAGAGTCCATCCATTAGTCGAACCTTAGATACAGGAGGAACAATGCAGTTTTCGTCCTGTCGTGGAACACTGGACGAGCTCTTTATCCTCTCGAGGATACTTGAGGGTGCATGGGAGTTTGCCCAACCAGTCTACATGTGTTTTGTGGACTTGGAGAAGGCATTCAACCGTGTCCCTCGGGGTGTCATGTGGGAGATGTTGCGGGAGTATGGGGTGTCTGGCCCATTGCTACAGGCCATTCGATCCCTATACAACTGTTGCAAGAGCTTGGTACACATAGCCGGCAAGAAGTCGAACTCGTTCTCGGTGGGTAATGGGCTCCGCCAGGACTGCCCTTTGTCACTGATTCTGTTCATAACTTTTATGGACAGGATTTCTAGGTGCAGCCAAGTGGCGGAGGGCTTTAACTTCGGTGGTCTTAGAATCTCATCTCTGCTTTTTGTGGATGGGGTTCTGTTGGCTTCATCGGGTGATGGCCTCCAGCTTGCACTGGAATGATTCACAGCCGAGTGTAAAGCGGCGGGAATGAGGATCAGCACTTCCAAATCTGAGGCCATGGTTCTCAGCCGGAAAAGGGTGGAGTGCCCACTCCGGGTCGGGGAGGAGTTCCTTCCCCAAGTGGAGGAGTTTAAGTATCTTGGGGTCTTGTTCACGAGTGACGGGAGAAGGGAGCCAGAGATCCACAGATGGATTGGTGCTGCGGCTGCAGTGATGCGGACGCTGCACCGGTCCATAGTGGTGAAGAGAGTACTGAGTGTAAAAGTGAAGTTCTCAATTTACCGGTCGATCTATGTCCCTACCCTCACCTATGGTCATGAGCTGTGGGTAGTGACCGAAAGAACGAGATTGCGGATACAAGCGGCGGAAATGAGCTTCCACCGAAGGGTGGCTGGCCTCTCCCTTAGAGATAGGGTAATAAGTTCAACCATCAGGGAGGGGCTCAAAGTAGAGCCACTGCTCCTCCACATCGAAAGGAGCCAGTTGAGGTGGTTCAGGCATCTGATAAGGATGCCCGAACCACGGATGGATGGAACAGACTGCATGCCACACAGTGGCCAGTGAGTGGCATCACTCGATGAGTCACAAGAGTATCTCCTTCACAAAAATCAAAACCCACATTTTTGAAACCTGATAACAAGTGAAATGGTTGCAAAAAAACTAACATTGTGATCCTAGAGTCTGACAGAATGGCAAACATCGAGCAGCAGGCACACCATCCCCTTAACATCTTCCTTTGTTGTATTATTTGTGTCTGATACCAATAATGGCACAGGACTTTCAGCCGCGTTGCAATATCGACCCAAGCACATGAAGTTATACTTATTTGTAATGGAAAACAAACTGTGCCAAGTCAAGTTGCATTGAGTCGAGCCAAGTACGTACTAATGAAAAAGGACAATGTGTGAAATATCCTCTTAAAGTCTACTAGAAGATGTGAATGCAGCATCAGGGACAATCCCTACTGTGACCATCACTGAAACCAACCAGCTGATGTATACTACAACAAAAGTGATCATCCAGACCAGAGATGGGCAGTAAAGCATTACAAGTAACATTACAAGTAACGTGTTACTTGTTCGGTCACTACCCACAAGTAACGCTACAAGTAACGTGTTACTGTAACGTGTTACTGTAACGTGATTACTTTTTTCAAGTAACGAGTAAAGTAAGGGATTACTATTGCAATAAAGGTGATTACTGTTACTTTCCCGAAAGCACGCTGCATTACTGCATTACTAAAACTGTAAATTTTTTGCGAGAGTGTCTCATGACAATAACGTAAGTGAGTGCGACGTTCGTGGCAAAAGCTGTGTGCAGATCAACAATGGATAATATATCGAGTGCAGGAGAGCATATGACTGTGCAGCATTTAAAGCGTGGAAGTACTCACCTTACTTTGAGTTTGATTCCGTATAAGTGACAAAACATTAGTATCCGCTGTTCACTGCATGGGAAGTAAAAGTCTTTTTACAGAAAAAAAACCCCCCTAAACTTCAGAGCAAGCACTGAATACGCTGCCACGGGAATGTGAACTTCACAGAGAAACTGCCAGATTCTTCCACTGACAGCTGCGGCACACCTGCACCAGGGCAAATCTCCGCCTGCCCCATTCCTGCTATACAGGTGAAAATAGAGCAACAGGACCGCTGAGTCTGTGATTTTATTTATTTTCTGCTGTGTTTTACTTGCATCTATTTGAAAGAGTCAGTGTAAACACAAAAAACTATTTTATTTTATATGCAGTCAGAGAATGTTGCATATAATTTAATTTTTGCTTGATGCATAAAGTTAAAAGATTAAAACTAATAAAACAAGTTTTAGAAAGAGACTTTTTCATTTGATTCTATTTTATATGATAGATTATGCAGAAAAAGTAGAATTGGGCTGAAAGATCTATCTATTTATTAACTATTCAGGTTTTAAATCATGTTTTAAAAAAGTAACTAAGTAACTAATTACTTTTGAAAATAAGTAATCAGTAAAGTATCAGGATTACTTTTTTACAGAAGTAATCAGTGATTAGTTCCTGATTACTTTTTTTAAGTAACCTGACCAACACTGCTCCTGACACAAGAAGCAGTACCCTCCATGTCAAGGAGACTACAGGCCAAGATGACTGGAGGAAAGTTAACCAACTATTAGAACTGTAGAAAAGTGTGACAAAGAAAAGGAAGCAGCTAATAAGCACAACAAGCTGTCTATATCTCAGACCTTAGAAAATGCCAAGCAAAGACCAAAAGCTTTGGTTAACCGCTTGAAGAAGTATACCAGAGATATTGAAGCCAGGAGAATAAATCAAATTTGATCAAATATTCTCCATTTAACCATCTAGGCTGTACTCTCAGGGGCGGGGGAAGTGAAGGGTCACTAGGAAAGCTGCAATCACCAAATACCTGCAGAGAGTAAGTCACTGGAATCAAAACAAGAAAGCTTCGTAACATGCATGGAGGATTTTACCATACATGGGAAGCCATAACCAAGTGGCCAGCATAGTATACAGGAACACCTGTCGGGAGTAGAGCCTAGAATTTCCAAGGCTGAAATCCAAATTGCACCCAAGGGTGGTTGAC
This sequence comes from Pelmatolapia mariae, assembly GCF_036321145.2. NCBI lineage: Eukaryota > Metazoa > Chordata > Actinopteri > Cichliformes > Cichlidae > Pelmatolapia > Pelmatolapia mariae. The sequence goes on from NC_086229.1 coordinate 26,828,961, forward strand.
AATGACCGAGATAAAATCATACCAAAATTGTGCATACTGGTTACATTTTATATCACCTGACAAATCAAAATGGATTAATGTGTGACGGTATAGCCCTATGGCTGAATAAAATCGCTGATTCAATTAATCGATGGATCTCTCCAAGTTCGATTGCCAGTTAAATCATTATTTATATATATAGAAAGGTATAAGTATACATTTAATTACAGAGCTTTGTTGGAGACTTGGACCACTGGCAGTAGCCTCAGAAGAGCCTCCTCTGAAGCAGAGTATTTCTTCAGGTCAAACACATCCAGATCGTTTTCTGATGACAGTAAGATGAAGACCAGAGCTGACCACTGAGCAGGAGACAGTTTATCTGTGGAGAGACTTCCTGATCTCAGGGACTGTTGGATCTCCTCTACTAGAGAACGATCATTCAGTTCATTCAGGCAGTGGAACAGATTGATGCTTTTCTCTGCAGACAGATTCTCACTGATTTTCTCCTTGATGTACTGGACTGTTTCCTGATTGGTCTGTGAGCTACTTCCTGCCTGTATCAGCAGGCCTTGTAGGAGAGTCTGATTGGTCTGCAGTGAAAGACCCAGGAGGAAGCGGAGGAACAAGTCCAGGTGTCCATTTGGACTCTGTAAGGCCTTGTCCACAGCAGTCTGGTGGAAAAATTGTAGGTTTGGTTTGCCAATTAATTTAGACAACATCGAGGTTGTTTGTTTGTCTTTCAGCAGATTGAGTCCAGAGTTGATGAAGGTCAGATGGACATGAAGAGCAGCCAGAAACTCCTGAACACTCAGATGGATGAAGCAGAACACCTTGTCCTGGTACAGTCCTCTCTCCTCTTTAAAGATCTGTGTGAACACTCCTGAGTACACTGAGGCTGCTCTGATATCGATGCCACACTCTGTCAGGTCTGATTCATAAAAGATCAGGTTTCCTTTCTGCAGCTGATCAAAAGCCAGTTTTCCCAGTGACTCAATCATCTTCCCGCTCTCTGGACTCCAGTGTGGATCTGTCTCAGCTCCTCCATCATACTTGACCTTCTTCACTTTGGCCTGAACCACCAGGAAGTGGCTGTACATATCAGTCAAGGTCAGGGTAAACTTTCCACCCTCTTTGGTTTTCAGCACATCCTCCAGAACTGTAGCAGTGATCCAGCAGAAGACTGGGATGTGGCACATGATGTAGAGGCTTTGAGATGTCTTGATGTGGGAGATGATCCTGCTGGCCTTCATCTCATTGCTGAATCTCTTCAGGAAGTACTCCTCCATCTGTGGGTCAGTGAACCCTCTGACCTCTGTTACCATGTCAATATATACAAGAGGGATCTGATTGGCTGCTGCAGGTCGCATGGTTATCCAGAGACGAGCAGAGGGAAGCAGGTTCCCCCTGATGATGTTTATCAGCAGCACATCCACTGAGGTGGACTTTCTAGGGTCAGTTAGGATTGTAGTTTTGTGGAAGTCCAGAGGAAGACGACACTCATCCAGACCATCAAAGATGAACACAACCTGGAAGTCTTCAAAGCTGCAGATTCCTGCTTCTTTGATTTCAGTAAAGAAGCGATGAACAAGTTCCACCAAGCTGAACTTTTCCTCTTTCAGCACATTCAGCTCTCTGAAAGTGAATGGAAATATGAACTGGATGTCCTGGTTGGCTTTGTCTTCAGCCCAGTCCAGGGTGTATTTCTGTGTTAAGACTGTTTTCCCAATGCCAGCCACTCCCTTTGTCAGCACTGTTCTGATTGGTTTATTTCTTCCAGGTGAGGCTTTAAAGATGTCTTCTTGTCTGATTATTGTTTCTGGTCTGTCTAGTTTCCTGAATGCTTTTTCAATCTGTCTGACCTCATGTTCATCATTGACCTCTGCAGTCCCTCCCTCTGTGATGTAGAGCTCTGTGTAGATCTGATTCAGAAGGGTTGGGTTTCCTGCTTTAGTGATCCCCTCAAACACACACTGGAATTTCTTCTTCAGATTAGATTTAAGTGTAGATTGACAAATTCCACTCAAAGTTCCTAAAAGAATAAAGAAATAAAAAACATCAATGAAGTGCACATGATAATTTGATTTCTGTCAAGAAGGACTGAATACATCTTGGTCATCTGCAAAACTAACTACACCATCACTGTTTGGGGACTGTGCTCATGTACTATTTTGCACCATTTTGTAAATCTGGCACCAAATCTTTAGAGAAATCTTCTTACTGCTCTGCAGACGATCAGCCAGCTCCTCCTGCTTCATTCTCCTCAGGAAGTTAAGTGTGATCTTCACAAATGCCTCTCTGTTGCACTTCCTCTGCTCATCATCCTCTGTCTGACTCTGTAACCATTCTGGGTAATCTGGACTCAGAACCTTCTGGATCTTCTTCAGCTCGTTCTTCACAAAAGTGATGATGTTGTCCTCCAGCAGCTGGAACAGAATACTTTGTGAATGACCCAATCAGACTGAAATCATGGAGCCAAACATCAGATCCATGTTGGACACACTGACAATCCACTGGTCTACAAAGAGCAGCATGGAGATGACTGTGAACAGAATAGATGTAAAAAGTAGTTGTTGTACATGTACAGACCATAAATATGGAGTCCAGGTGTGTTTGATGCTGCTGGGCAGACTGACCACTGGGAACCTCTGAGCTCTGCTGGTCCACTCTGTGGAGGAATCATGAAGAATTAGGTCAAGCCTGAATTTCCCTGGAGATGTCAAAATTTAATGGTCCTGCCAATTAACCGAATTAACAGCTCAGCTTAGTGTTTTTCTGTGAGACTGAATGGCTGCAGTTTTGAGTTTTAGGGTCAGAACTCGGAGAAATTAATCTCAGTCACTGGAAGTATTTCGGGGTTTTTAACTGTATCTCACTTTTAAAAAAATCAGATAGCTTTATTCAGGGTGTTTGAATTCCTTACTTATGTCCAATAGGCTGACACTTCCGCGAACGGAAAGTATATTTTGCTGTCTGGTCACTGTTCACGAACAAAGATAGATTCCAGGATTGTCAGGTGTTTCAGGTTTCCAGCTTTTACTAAACAACCTGCATTGTATACAGTAGTCACTAAAACATTCAACGTACTAGCCATATATCTGATAAAACATTGTCAGAGACTTCTTCAAACCTGGACTGAACACTTATTTTTATCCAGTATTAGTATTCAGTAGTAAACTACAGTTCCAATAAACTCCACCAATTTAATGTCTAAGATGAAGAGGAGCAGAAACATGTATTGGTATCCTGGATGTTTGACCTGTTTTTCTGATAATTAACTGGTAAAAAGCTTCATGAAATGCATTCTGGGTAAACTTTAAAACTGGCCATACCACTATGTGGGACAAGTTGATGCTCAAAACAGGTTAGAAGATATCTCAAGTGTCATTTTTACGTACATTTTGATATCAGGCTCATCTTGTACCCATGATTTTTTGCTTCAAAATAAGTTTGTAATTTTAACTCACTAATTGATGAAGCCCTTTTATTTTATTCACTTGCAGTTGCCTGCAGTGAAATTAGACTGACAATTAAGAACTGTCAGTGCTTGCTTAAGAATTTTTATGCTCTCATAGTTTTCAGTTCTTGTTTTGTCAGTTTGCACTGTTGTAATGGTTTGCTTGGGTATTTAAAGTTTATTGAAGTAAATCCTTTCTCCTCAGGTATTAGCCAGGTGTTTCTCCTCCTTATGGGATTTACCTTTAATTAAATAAGTTACCTCATAAACTACACTAAGGATGCAAGTAAAACTTAACATCCTAAATGTGAAATTAAAACAACCTAGTATAAGTTTCTGTCAATAACACTAAAAAGTATGCTCAAACTTTTTAGTGTTATTGACAGACAACAAAAACACATAGAAAAGGATCAGGCTCTGATAAGGTTAAGCGGGAGAGAATGGATGGTCTCCAGGTGTGCAAAGCTTGTAGAGATTTATCGCAACAGCTTTTGTAGCTTTGATTTGCTTTAACTGCAAATCAAGGGTGGTTCAATAAAAGTACTGACTCAGGCATGGGGGGCTGCATACATCCTGTATGCATTCTACACTTTTTAGATTTGTATTTGTATAAAAATGGATTTTATTTACAATTTACATATACATTACATTGATTTCTGTTGATCTACAACATAAAATCCCAGTGAAATATACTTAAGTTGGTGTTTGTACAATATGGAAAGGTTCAAGGGTATGACTACTTTTACAAGGCACAGTGAGTGAGAAAGAGCCATGTCAGTTGTTTTTTTGTTTAGTTTGTTTTCTTTTGCCGAATCTGGAAATATTCATAAAACTATCAATTAACACAAAGCTCTACATTAGTAGCTGAGTACTGGGCAGCGCAGAACTGTGGTTCACAAAGAATGCATTCAAGTGCACCATTTAGTGTAGGTCACCTGTGTTTTAGCTCAGCTCACAGTCAGTGTATGAACATGTGTGTGACAAGATGCTCGATATGGAAGTTGATATGGAAGCTTTTATTTTGCTTCTTTATTATAACTTTGGCTTTTAGAAGGCCTTTCTGACTTTTCTTTTTAAATTTCAGTTCAGTCCTTGAACACATCGGGGCTGGTTAGGCTACTTAACACTGACCTATTAAAAAAGGCGCCAAACTCAATGGATGAACAAGTGTTGTGCCTACACAAAGAACAATTTTAACTTGTATCTCTGAGAATTTTGTTACAAGCACCCTGATTTAAATACATATAAAACACAAAAACATATAAAATGGTATTTTCATGCCAACAAGGTGATTCCAAAGGGTTATTAGCCGAAAACTTGGCATCTTATACTTACATCAGAAATAGGAAAATCTCTCCAGCAAAGACAATATCCAACATTTCCAACCACATCAAGCAGTTAATCACCTCTCCAATTGTTTATGTTACTAACAGCTCACCTCTCTGCAGCAGACGACTGCAGTCCTTTAAAATCAATAGGGTCATATTTAGACTGGTCACTCTTTAAGGACACACAGCTGGGTCCAGGTTCAAGTCCAGCAGGTCTCTCCTTGATCCTGCTGGAGAGGAAAATTTGTTTTTTTCATTTGCAGCCAGAGAAGCTGATGAAGAATTAGAATATCTTCATCATCCCAAAGAGAAACAGGTTTTCAGGATGAGCATGAGCAGAAGGAAACTCCAAACTAGTGTTGGCAGTGTAAGAACAGAGCGCCACCCAGAGGTAAACACAGTCATTTACACTGTGCAGGGCTATTGATGAATGTACATGTTGGATAGTTTTATAGAATAAATAAATTCCTCGCTCAGTGACTTCCTTTGAGTGGAGATAATTGATCGATCTGCATTTCAGGAGTGGGACACATCTCATAGACTCCCCCTCTGGTCCTCAGTCTATATATACAAATCCTGCCTCAATCTGGCTCTACGATTTGGTGGGACTGGCCTTTAACAGTAGAGCTCATCAGTCTTTCCCAAGAAACTATTGAAACTATTTAAACCCTATCACTAATGGTTTAACTGAAATTAAACAGTTTGATGAGTAGCAGCTATTTGAGGGATTTCTTAAAAACAGTAATGGCTTTATTTCATGTAAAAAATAACTCATCTCACAATTAAAGTCACTTTCCAACCTGCATTGTATACAATAGTCACTAAAACATTCAACGTACTAGCCATATATCTGATAAAACATTGTCAAAGAATTATTCAAACCTGGACTGAACACTTATTTTTATCCAGTATTAGTATTCAGTAGTAAACTACAGTTCCAATGAACTCCACCAATTTAATGTCTAAGATGAAGAGGAGCAGAAACATGCATTGGTATCCTGGGCGCTGTCACTTGGTGTTTCGCTCGCTTTGTGGTAGAGTATCACTTCCTGTTCCTGCTCAAACACAGTGGTGTTTCTGAGTAGCTTTTCTGCTTAGCAATTTAATTGAAATCTTTTGATACATCCCTTTTTTATAGTATAATCTTAACGTGCTTCATCTGAATCACCCTTTCTGTGTACTCACTACCTAATTTATAGCCAAAGTATTCACTCACTGTCTCTTTACTGTTTCGCTAGCTTAGCTTAGCTCGTAGCCGACTCGTTAGCACCATGGCTACTTCACCTGTCCCTGTTGCACTTTCCTGCTCATTGTGTCAGATGTTTAGTTACTCCTCGGCCTCCTTTAGCAGTAATGATACCTGTAACAAATGTAGCATATTTGCAGCTCTGGAGGCCAGGATTACTGAATTGGAGACTCGGCTTCGCACCCTTCATTCACCCGTAGCTAGCCAGGCCCCTGTAGCTGGTGCAGCCGAAGATAGCGTAGGCCCCGCTAGCTGTTCCCCGGCAGACCCCAAGCAGCTGGGGAACGAGGGCGGTTGGGTGACGGTGAGGAGGAAGCATAGTCTTAAACAGAAGCCCCAGGTACACCACCAACCTGTTCATGTGTCTAACCGTTTTTCCCCACTCGGCGACACACCCGCCGGGGGTCAAACTCTGGTAATTGGCGATTCTGTTCTCAGACATGTGAAGCTAGAGACACCGGCAACCATAGTCAATTGCCTTCCAGGGGCCAGAGCAGGCGACATTGAAGGAAATTTAAAACTGCTGGCTAAGGGTAAACGTAAATACAGTAAGATCATAATTCACGTCGGCAGTAATGACACCCGGTTACGCCAATCGGAGGTCACTAAAATCAATATTGAATCGGTGTGTAACTTTGCCAAAACAATGTCGGACTCTGTAGTTTTCTCTGGTCCCCTCCCCAATCAGACCAGGAGTGACATGTTTAGCCGCATGTTCTCCTTAAATTGCTGGCTGTCTGAGTGGTGTCCCAGAAACGATGTGGGCTTCATAGATAATTGGCAAACCTTCTGGAGGAAACCTGGTCTTGTTAGGAGAGACGGCATCCATCCCACTTTGGATGGAGCAGCTCTCATTTCTAGAAATATGGACCAATTTATTAAACCCCCCAAAATCTGACTATCCAGAGTTGGGACCAGGAAGCAGAGTTGCAGTCTTACACGCCTCTCTGCAGCTTCTCTCCTCCTGCTACCCCCCCAAAAACCCATCTCCATTGAGACTGTGTCAGCTCCCAAACAGACAAAAAACAAACCAAAAACCAGCAATAAAAAACTTAAACATAAAAAATCAAAAAGAAAGAACAATACAGAATCCACATCTGAACCAAAGAGTAAAACAGTGAAATGTGGATTATTAAATATTAGGTCTCTCTCCTCCAAGTCTCTGTTAGTACATGACTTAATAATCGACCAACAAATCGATTTACTCTGCCTTACAGAAACCTGGTTGCAGCAGGATGATTATGTTAGTTTAAATGAATCAACACCCCCGAGTCATTCTAACTACCAGAAACCTCGAAGCACAGGCCGAGGGGGCGGTGTGGCAGCAATTTTTCACACCAGTCTATTAATTAACGAAAGACCAAGACAGACTTTTAATTCATTTGAAAGCCTGATGCTTAGCCTTGTCCACCCCAGCTGTAAAACTCAGAAACCAGTCTTATTTGTTATCATCTACCGTCCACCTGGGCCTTACACAGAGTTTCTCTCTGATTTCTCAGACTTTTTATCTGATTTAGTGCTCAGCTCAGATAAAATAATTATTGTGGGTGATTTTAACATCCATGTAGATGCTAAAAATGACAGCCTCAACATTGCATTTAATCTGTTATTAGACTCAATTGGCTTCTCTCAAAATGTAAAAGAACCCACCCACCACTTTAATCACACTCTAGATCTTGTTTTAACATATGGCTTAGAAACTGAACATTTAACAGTGTTTCCTGAAAACCCTCTGCTGTCTGATCATTTCCTGATAACATTTACATTTACAATAATTGATTACACAGCAGTGGAGAGTAGACTTTATCAAAGTAGATGTCTTTCTGAAAGTGCTGTAACTAAGTTTAAGAATATAATCCACCCACTGTTATCATCTTCAATGCCCTGTACCAACATAGAGCAGGGCAGCTACCTGAACGCTACTCCAACAGAGGTCGATTATCTTGTTAATAATTTTACCTCCTCACTACGTACGACTCTGGATACTGTAGCTCCAGTGAAAACTAAAGTCTCAAATCAGAAGTACCTGACTCCGTGGTATAATTCTCAAACACGTAGCCTAAAGCAGATAACTCGTAAGCTGGAGAGGAAATGGCGTGTCACAAATTTAGAGGATCATCATTTAGCCTGGAGAAATAGTTTGTTGCTTTATAAGAAAGCCCTCCGCAAAGCCAGAACATCTTACTATTCGTCACTGATTGAAGAAAATAAGAACAACCCCAGGTTTCTCTTCAGCACTGTAGCCAGGCTGACAAAAAGTCAGAGCTCTACTGAGCCAACAATCCCTTTAACGTTAACTAGTAATGACTTCATGAACTTCTTCAGAAATAAAATTTTTATCATTAGAGAAAAAATTACCAATAATCATCCCACAGATGTAATATCGTCTACAGCTACTTTTAGTACCATTGATGTTAAGTTAGACTCTTTTTCTCCAATTGATCTTTCTGAGTTAACTTCAATAATTACTTCCTCTAAACCATCAACGTGTCTTTTAGACCCCATTCCTACAAAACTGCTCAAAGAAGTCCTGCCATTAATTAATTCTTCAATCTTAAATATGATCAATCTATCTCTAATAATCGGCTATGTACCACAGGCCTTCAAGGTGGCTGTAGTTAAACCTTTACTCAAAAAGCCATCTCTAGACCCAGCTGTCTTAGCTAATTATAGGCCAATATCCAACCTTCCTTTCATATCAAAAATCCTTGAAAGAGTAGTTGTCAAACAGCTAACAGATCATCTGCAGAGGAATGGCTTATTTGAAGAGTTTCAGTCAGGTTTCAGAGCTCATCACAGCACAGAAACAGCTTTAGTGAAGGTTACAAATGATCTTCTTATGGCCTCTGACAGTGGACTCATCTCTGTGCTTGTCCTGCTAGACCTTAGTGCTGCGTTCGATACTGTTGACCATAATATCTTATTAGAGCGATTAGAACATGCTGTAGGTATTACAGGTACTGCACTGCAGTGGTTTGTATCATATCTATCTAATAGACTCCAATTTGTACATGTAAATGGAGAGTCCTCTTCACCCACTAAGGTCAATTATGGAGTTCCACAGGGTTCAGTGCTAGGACCAATTCTATTTACATTATACATGCTTCCCCTAGGCAGCATCATTAGAAGACATAGCATAAATTTTCACTGCTATGCAGATGATACGCAGCTCTATCTATCCATGAAGCCAGGTAACACACACCAATTAGTTAAACTGCAGGAATGTCTTAAAGACATAAAGACCTGGATGGCCGCTAACTTCCTGCTTCTTAATTCAGATAAAACTGAGGTTATTGTACTCGGCCCTGAAAATCTTAGAAATATGGTATCTAACCAGATTCTTACTCTGGATGGCATTACCTTGGCCTCCAGTAATGCTGTGAGGAACCTTGGAGTCATTTTTGACCAGGACATGTCCTTCAAGGCACATATTAAACAAATATGTAAGACCGCTTTCTTCCATTTGCGCAACATCTCTAAAATTAGAAATATCCTGTCTCAGAGTGATGCTGAAAAACTAGTTCATGCCTTCATTACTTCCAGGCTGGACTACTGTAATTCGTTATTATCAGGATGTCCTAAAAACTCGCTGAAAAGTCTTCAGTTAATCCAAAATGCTGCAGCAAGAGTACTGACAGGGACTAGGAAGAGAGAACATATTTCTCCTGTTTTGGCTTCCCTTCATTGGCTTCCTGTTAAATCCAGAATTGAATTCAAAATCCTGCTCCTCACTTACAAGGTCTTAAATAATCAGGCCCCATCTTATCTTAATGACCTTGTAGTACCATATCACCCTATTAGAGCACTTCGCTCTCGCTCTGCAGGCTTACTTGCTGTTCCTAGAGTATTTAAAAGTAGAATGGGAGGGAGAGCCTTCAGTTTTCAGGCCCCTCTTCTGTGGAACCAGCTTCCAGTTTGGATTCGGGAGACAGACACTATCTCTACTTTTAAGATTAGGCTTAAAACTTTCCTTTTTGCTAAAGCATATAGTTAGGGCTGGACCAGGCGACCCTGAATCCTCCCTTAGTTATGCTGCAATAGACGTAGGCTGCCGGGGATTCCCATGATGCATTGAGTTTTTCCTTTCCAGTCACCTTCTCACTCACTATGTGTTAATAGACCTCTCTGCATTGAATCATATCTGTTATTAATCTCTGTCTCTCGTCCACAGCATGTCTTTCATCCTGTTTTCCTTCTTTCACCCCAACCGGTCGCAGCAGATGGCCGCCCCTCCCTGAGCCTGGTTCTGCCGGAGGTTTGTTCCTGTTAAAAGGGAGTTTTTCCTTCCCACTGTCGCCAAAGTGCTTGCTCATAGGGGGTCATATGATATGATTGTTGGGTTTTTCTCTGTATTTATTATTGTGCTATCTACTGTACAATATAAAGCGCCTTGAGGCGACTTTTGTTGTGATTTGGCGCTGTATAAATAAAATTGAAAAAATTGAATTGAATTGGATGTTTGACCTGTTTTTCTGATAATTAACTGGAAAAAAACTTCATGAAATGCATTCTGGGTAAACTTTAAAACTGGCCATACCACTATACGTGGGACAAGTTGATGCTCAAAACAGGTTAGAAGATATCTCAAGTGTCATTTTTATGTACATTTTGATATCAGGCTCATCTTGTACCCATGATTTTTGCTTCAAAATAAGTTTGTAAATTTAACTCATTTATTGATGAAGCCCTTTTATTTTATTCACTTGCAGTTGCCTGCAGTGAAATTAGACTGACAATTAAGAACTGTCAGTGCTTGCTTAAGAATTTTTATGCTCTCATAGTTTTCAGTTCTTGTTTTGTCAGTTTGCACTGTTGTAATGGTTTGCTTGGGTATTTAAAGTTTATTGAAGTAAATCCTTTCTCCTCAGGTATTAGCCAGGTGTTTCTCCTCCTTATGGGATTTACCTTTAATTAAATAAGTTACCTCATAAACTACACTAAGGATGCAAGTAAAACTTAACATCCTAAATGTGAAATTAAAACAACCTAGTATCAGTTTCTGTCAATAACACTAAAAAGTATGCTCAAACTTTTTAGTGTTATTGACAGACAACAAAAACACATAGAAAAGGATCAGGCTCTGATAAGGTTAAGCGGGAGAGAATGGATGGTCTCCAGGTGTGCAAAGCTTGTAGAGATTTATCGCAACAGCTTTTGTAGCTTTGATTTGCTTTAACTGCAAATCAAGGGTGGTTCAATAAAAGTACTGACTCAGGCATGGGGGGCTGCATACATCCTGTATGCATTCTACACTTTTTAGATTTGTATTTGTATAAAAATGGATTTTATTTACAATTTACATATACATTACATTGATTTCTGTTGATCTACAACATAAAATCCCAGTGAAATATACTTAAGTTGGTGTTTGTACAATATGGAAAGGTTCAAGGGTATGACTACTTTTACAAGGCACTGAGTGAGAAAGAGCCATGTCAGTTGTTTTTTTGTTTAGTTTGTTTTCTTTTGCCGAATCTGGAAATATTCATAAAACTATCAATTAACACAAAGCTCTACATTAGTAGCTGAGTACTGGGCAGCGCAGAACTGTGGTTCACAAAGAATGCATTCAAGTGCACCATTTAGTGTAGGTCACCTGTGTTTTAGCTCAGCTCACAGTCAGTGTATGAACATGTGTGTGACAAGATGCTCGATATGGAAGTTGATATGGAAGCTTTTATTTTGCTTCTTTATTATAACTTTGGCTTTTAGAAGGCCTTTCTGACTTTTCTTTTTAAATTTCAGTTCAGTCCTTGAACACATCGGGGCTGGTTAGGCTACTTAACACTGACCTATTAAAAAAGGCGCCAAACTCAATGGATGAACAAGTGTTGTGCCTACACAAAGAACAATTTTAACTTGTATCTCTGAGAATTTTGTTACTAGCACCCTGATTTAAATACATATAAAACACAAAAACATATAAAATGGTATTTTCATGCCAACAAGGTGATTCCAAAGGGTTATTAGCCGAAAACTTGGCATCTTATACTTACATCAGAAATAGGAAAATCTCTCCAGCAAAGACAATATCCAACATTTCCAACCACATCAAGCAGTTAATCACCTCTCCAATTGTTTATGTTACTAACAGCTCACCTCTCTGCAGCAGACGACTGCAGTCCTTTAAAATCAATAGGGTCATATTTAGACTGGTCACTCTTTAAGGACACACAGCTGGGTCCAGGTTCAAGTCCAGCAGGTCTCTCCTTGATCCTGCTGGAGAGGAAAAATTGTGTTTTTCATTTGCAGCCAGAGAAGCTGATGAAGAATTAGAATATCTTCATCATCCCACAGAGAAACAGGTTTTCAGGATGAGCATGAGCAGAAGGAAACTCCAAACTAGTGTTGGCAGTGTAAGAACAGAGCGCCACCCAGAGGTAAACACAGTCATTTACACTGTGCAGGGCTATTGATGAATGTACATGTTGGATAGTTTTATAGAATAAATAAATTCCTCGCTCAGTGACTTCCTTTGAGTGGAGATAATTGATCGATCTGCATTTCAGGAGTGGGACACATCTCATAGACTCCCCCTCTGGTCCTCAGTCTATATATACAAATCCTGCCTCAATCTGGCTCTACGATTTGGTGGGACTGGCCTTTAACAGTAGAGCTCATCAGTCTTTCCCAAGAAACTATTGAAACTATTTAAACCCTATCACTAATGGTTTAACTGAAATTAAACAGTTTGATGAGTAGCAGCTATTTGAGGGATTTCTTAAAAACAGTAATGGCTTTATTTCATGTAAAAAATAACTCATCTCACAATTAAAGTCACTTTCCAACCTGCATTGTATACAATAGTCACTAAAACATTCAACGTACTAGCCATATATCTGATAAAACATTGTCAAAGAATTATTCAGACCTGGACTGAACACTTATTTTTATCCAGTATTAGTATTCAGTAGTATACTACAGTTCCAATGAACTCCACCAATTTAATGTCTAAGATGAAGAGGAGCAGAAACATGCATTGGTATCCTGGATGTTTGACCTGTTTTTCTGATAATTAACTGGAAAAAAAACTTCATGAAATGCATTCTGGGTAAACTTTAAAACTGGCCATACCACTATACGTGGGACAAGTTGATGCTCAAAACAGGTTAGAAGATATCTCAAGTGTCATTTTTATGTACATTTTGATATCAGGCTCATCTTGTACCCATGATTTTTGCTTCAAAATAAGTTTGTAAATTTAACTCATTTATTGATGAAGCCCTTTTATTTTATTCACTTGCAGTTGCCTGCAGTGAAATTAGACTGACAATTAAGAACTGTCAGTGCTTGCTTAAGAATTTTTATGCTCTCATAGTTTTCAGTTCTTGTTTTGTCAGTTTGCACTGTTGTAATGGTTTGCTTGGGTATTTAAAGTTTATTGAAGTAAATCCTTTCTCCTCAGGTATTAGCCAGGTGTTTCTCCTCCTTATGGGATTTACCTTTAATTAAATAAGTTACCTCATAAACTACACTAAGGATGCAAGTAAAACTTAACATCCTAAATGTGAAATTAAAACAACCTAGTATAAGTTTCTGTCAATAACACTAAAAAGTATGCTCAAACTTTTTAGTGTTATTGACAGACAACAAAAACACATAGAAAAGGATCAGGCTCTGATAAGGTTAAGCGGGAGAGAATGGATGGTCTCCAGGTGTGCAAAGCTTGTAGAGATTTATCGCAACAGCTTTTGTAGCTTTGATTTGCTTTAACTGCAAATCAAGGGTGGTTCAATAAAAGTACTGACTCAGGCATGGGGGGCTGCATACATCCTGTATGCATTCTACACTTTTTAGATTTGTATTTGTATAAAAATGGATTTTATTTACAATTTACATATACATTACATTGATTTCTGTTGATCTACAACATAAAATCCCAGTGAAATATACTTAAGTTGGTGTTTGTACAATATGGAAAGGTTCAAGGGTATGACTACTTTTACAAGGCACAGTGAGTGAGAAAGAGCCATGTCAGTTGTTTTTTTGTTTAGTTTGTTTTCTTTTGCCGAATCTGGAAATATTCATAAAACTATCAATTAACACAAAGCTCTACATTAGTAGCTGAGTACTGGGCAGCGCAGAACTGTGGTTCACAAAGAATGCATTCAAGTGCACCATTTAGTGTAGGTCACCTGTGTTTTAGCTCAGCTCACAGTCAGTGTATGAACATGTGTGTGACAAGATGCTCGATATGGAAGTTGATATGGAAGCTTTTATTTTGCTTCTTTATTATAACTTTGGCTTTTAGAAGGCCTTTCTGACTTTTCTTTTTAAATTTCAGTTCAGTCCTTGAACACATCGGGGCTGGTTAGGCTACTTAACACTGACCTATTAAAAAAGGCGCCAAACTCAATGGATGAACAAGTGTTGTGCCTACACAAAGAACAATTTTAACTTGTATCTCTGAGAATTTTGTTACTAGCACCCTGATTTAAATACATATAAAACACAAAAACATATAAAATGGTATTTTCATGCCAACAAGGTGATCCCAAAGGGTTATTAGCCGAAAACTTGGCATCTTATACTTACATCAGAAATAGGAAAATCTCTCCAGCAAAGACAACATCCAACATTTCCAACTATATCAAGCAGTTAATCACCTCTCCAATTGTTTATGTTACTAACAGCTCACCTCTCTGCAGCAGACGACTGCAGTCCTTTAAAATCAATAGGGTCATATTTAGACTGGTCACTCTTTAAGGACACACAGCTGGGTCCAGGTTCAAGTCCAGCAGGTCTCTCCTTGATCCTGCTGGAGAGGAAAATTTGTTTTTTTCATTTGCAGCCAGAGAAGCTGATGAAGAATTAGAATATCTTCATCATCCCAAAGAGAAACAGGTTTTCAGGATGAGCATGAGCAGAAGGAAACTCCAAACTAGTGTTGGCAGTGTAAGAACAGAGCGCCACCCAGAGGTAAACACAGTCATTTACACTGTGCAGGGCTATTGATGAATGTACATGTTGGATAGTTTTATAGAATAAATAAATTCCTCGCTCAGTGACTTCCTTTGAGTGGAGATAATTGATCGATCTGCATTTCAGGAGTGGGACACATCTCATAGACTCCCCCTCTGGTCCTCAGTCTATATATACAAATCCTGCCTCAATCTGGCTCTACGATTTGGTGGGACTGGCCTTTAACAGTAGAGCTCATCAGTCTTTCCCAAGAAACTATTGAAACTATTTAAACCCTATCACTAATGGTTTAACTGAAATTAAACAGTTTGATGAGTAGCAGCTATTTGAGGGATTTCTTAAAAACAGTAATGGCTTTATTTCATGTAAAAAATAACTCATCTCACAATTAAAGTCAGACACAGTTGTTTTCTTTACATTCTGTTAATCTAAATGTTACATTTTGAGTGGGAAAAACATTTTGTCCCTCTAATAAGTAACCAATTCTTGGATGAATAATGAAATCTTATTCCTGCTTAAAACCCCTTCCACTTTTTCCTTTTTGTGTAACAATCAAACAACATTAAGCAGTTACATCAGCTCTCAAAGAGTTCATGTTATTAACAGCTCACCTCTCTGCAGCAGACAGACGCTGGACTTTAAAATCAATAGGGTCATATTTAGACTGGTCACTCTTTAAGGACACACAGCTGGGTTCAGGTTCATGTTTCCGTTTAGTTCCTCGTCTCTTCCTGTGAATAATGATGGAGCAGTGATGTGAGTGCTGAGCTGTGACATGGAGAAGAGTCATGGACAGTTAGAGATGGTCATCTCACCTCTGAGCTTTGGTCTGGCTCTCATGTTCCCCACACAGAGTGGTTTTAGAGGGAGGGACTCCCTCCTCTCTGTCCTCACACTGATCCATGCTGCTCAATTCAGCTCACACACACTTTCTACCTTCACCTGCAGAGGAAACACAAATTATTCATGTGCACATCAACTAAAATCCTCATTTTCTAAAAATATCAGCAACTTTATTTCTTTGTCAGCTGAATTTGTAATTTGTATTCTGTATCCTGTTTCAAACTGAAATCCTGAGAGCTAAATAAAATTAGTTTTTGCCTGTTGCAGTTTAACATCTGACTTATTTTAATTCAGTTGTTCATGACATGTAGCCATTTTTAAATGGTTTAATGATTAGAGGCTGAACATAGGTTTTCTTCAGTCTCATGCAGTGAATATTACATAAGAAATGCAACACCTAACGCACCAGCCACCTTTCCTTGTGAAAACCCTTTGTTGGAGCACAGGCAACGACTTTGTGATGCACGCTCAATCAGTGCTAGATCTGTTTTAAATAATACTTCATAAAGTTCCATGTAAACCGAAGTCCTCCTGTTTGCTCAACACCGAAACATTCAGCCAAGCACTGTGGTTTATCATATAACATTTCACAAAACAAACTGTTTTAAAACCAGCGTTATCCAGTCAGTTTTATTAACAACATGCAAAAAGTGTAGCAACAACCGTGTTTTGTGACATGAGTTTCTATTTAGAGTATTTTAAATCAGGCCTACATGTTTAATCTATATCTAAGCTACATCTATAATAACATTAATAATAATAACATTAATAACAATAATAACAATAAAAATAATATCTCCTGCTTTCTCCTTAATACAAGTGGACCGGCGAGTCTCTCGTGCAGCTGTTGTTGTGTCACACTAACAGGAAATTGGATTTGAGATGACTCATGTTTTAGTTCAATATATTGTTGTTATTTGAGTATTATATTGTTCCCTGCTCCTTGTGAGCTTTGTTCTCCATGCTCTTATGATCTTGGTTCCCTTTTGTGTCTAGTTTGTCCTCATCTTATCAGCCTTTCCTCCATGTGTTGTTACCTTTCCTGTCATGTTTCTAGGTTTGTCTGGTTACTTTTGTGCCCGCCTCTATAGTTCATCTTGTTTCCACAGTCAGTCATGTCTCTATGTTCGTTTACCTTTCTATCAATGTCAAGTTCATATATCTTATTCCTGGCCTCTGTGTGTTACTCACTTCCTCTTTTGACAATCCCTTGTCTTGTGTGTGTCAGTTCTGTTCTGTTCTACTGTGTTCCCCAAGTGTGCCAAGTCCCCCCAGTGTGTTTTGCTCTGTCCTCCTTTATGGTGCGAGAGTGTTCATCCATCTGTTTGCAAGTTAGTTTTTTGACATGCACTGCCTCGCCTTGTTATTATTAAGGTTTTGTTTGTTCTACCTTTTGTCAGCCAATAAAACTTTGATTTTGGGTTTACTTTTGTCTGTGAGTCCTGCATTCTGGGTCCACTCTCTGCCTGCCACACATCCACAATCCATGACAGAGGGTTTCTGTGTTGGCGTGTGTTTTTCTAACTCCAAACACCCTTTGGGGGTGTTTGTGTTTTTTGTTTTGTTTTTTTGTCCCACAAAGCATTTGGAAAATTGTTTATAAAATAACAGAAGCACAGACATGTTAAATAAAATGTTGTAACTTCCCAGGTATTGAACAAATGTTGACTTATTTTCAGCAGATTTGATTTGAAGTTTACTAGGACCTTTTTTTCCTCCTGTGAGCCTGATTGTCTTCATCTGAGCCCTCTATGATTGTATGGGTTTGCTCAGCTTTTCACTGGCCATCTTCATTCCCTTAGCCTGCTGGCTCTTCACCAGCCTTAGAGGTCCAACTCTCCAGCTCCCCAGTGTGCTCCTCAACAACATTGTTGGACACCCCCCCAGAACTGTCTCTTCATTTGTGGACTCTTGTCCTCCCTATTGGTTTCCTTTTGTTCTTTTCCTGATTGACCTGTTTGTTCAGCTGCTTGCTGATACTGAGATAGTTTCTGTTTCTCTGTGTTTGATGAGCGCTGACTTCTGTAAATATGTACACTTTATGTATGAAGAGGCAGATAAAGTTTGTGTCTCACTCATGTAGTGACTATTGTTGTTAAACAGACACCATGACAGAGATCATAAAGGCTTCCTGAAGTTAGAAATGAGACCAAAGGCAGGAGGTGTGTGGACTGTGTGTAGTAGATTAATATAATGATAATGAAGGTTACAATTTGATACCAGCACACTACAGTGTATCTAGCAAATACTTTGCCTCTCGCCCTATTGTAGCATGGATAGATGGATGAAAATACTGTAATTAGTCCTGTATGTAATACGATGGAGCTGAGCTTTGTCACATTTTCAGAATTTAACATCTTCCCATCCTCAGTAATGCGTACTGCTGACTGAAATTCAGGTATCTACAAACAGGTATGAAACTCTGTACTGAAAAACAGGAGAGCTACTATCAGGAGTCACAGCTCAACCTTAATGAAAAAAGAGACAGGGAGGAGAGGAGGCAGATTTTCACAGAGGAAGTAAAAAGACAAATAGGAAAATAGAAGCATTCCTTCCTAAAGCAAGAGTCAAGTTCATTGAACAACATGTGAACAATGAATGCAATAAAGAGAAGTCATCTTTACTGCAGCTCATGATTCAGAAACAACAAACACTCCATCAAACACAGAGTAAAAGTGTCTCCAACTGAAGCAGAAAAAATGTCCCTTTAATGAAAACAAATCACATGAATGAGGAGCTTCACTCACAACTTTTCCTTCATCTTAATGCAGCTTTATACTGTCTGTGTACAAACTGATCTTAGAGTCTTACTTCAAACTGGAATTAACTGCAGCTTCTTGTCTTTGCGTATGTGTGCACGGGCAGGCCACACCTTCATGTCTTCACTCAAAATATGCTGTCTGACTGCTCAGACTGAGTTTAAGTCGGAGGAAAGTTTACATGCTGACTTGTAAAGACATAAAACCTTTGTCTATTTCTGTCACAGCCAGAGTCAGCCAGCCAAAGTCTGTGACAAAGGAGGTAGAGCACACAGTCTGTAGATGACGCTCACAGTTTTAATGAAGCCAAGAAACCACAAAGGAGTGTGTGTCTGTCAGCAAATCACTGTGTAGAGTCCGAATGAGTGTATGAATGGGACTAAACACCAACTCCAACAAGGAGCTGAGTGAGCCAGGCAGAGGTAGAGGTAGTGAAAGGATGCCTATGCTGGTACAATACTGATATTTAATTTTGAAAAGACTAGCAGGAATCAGAAATACACTGCTGTGTGTGACTTTAATGGAGAGACAACAGTTTTCTTCTAAAGAAAAAAAGTAAAGAAATCAATGAAACATCAGCAGTTAATCAAATTGTCTGAATCCATCAGTCAATAATCTATAATCATGTGGATTTGTCTTCAAACACAAGAGTGATCAAAGTTTGTCCTGAAATAAGAGCTAAACATCTGGTCCAAACATCACAGAGCAGAGACAAACAGTAAAACTGTTAAAGGAGGAAACAAGACAAACTTACAGTTTCTTCAAACACCAACAACAAGCTCCACTCCACACCTGGACACTAAACACGGACACACAGGTGAGCGGCTTCCTGGAAGGAGGCGGGACTCCACCTAAAGCAGGACAGGTGGGAGGAGGAGATTTTAGATTAGATTAATTTCTGAATTAATCTAGCAGTGTTGCTCCTGAATACAGCACACAGAGGGACTTTTGCCTCTTCAGTTTTCTGCATGACTTCAGTCTCTTTTATTTTCAAATAAACTTTACTGAGACCATGAACAGTACAACAGGCCAACATAAAGATGACTGAGATCTGGAATTTAGAGGATTTAGAAAAAAAGGTTCTCAGAGCTGCTGTAGAAACACTGATCAAAGTGTTTTTAAGTCAAAGTCCTTATTTTAAACTAGTATTAACTACACATACTCACATGGGAAACTATTGGGTGATATTAACATTGAAATGCAGCTTAGAGCTTAATACATTTGACCAATACCGCAAAATTTAGATCAATTCACATATTTCACACAGTTTTTAATAGTTCAGCTATTTAGCCAAACTATATTTATGTTACAGTTTTACAGTGACCATGAGCTTAAAGTGCAATTTCTCACCTTTTTTTTTTAATTCAAACAGCTCAGTTGTGCAGAAATATTAGATCATAGCAGCACTGTTACATACAATGAAACCACCAGAATTGTAAAAATACAGAGATATACATGTTTGTCCATACTGTCAGCATTATCACGCAGTGGATAAAGAATGTTCAGCACAACTTGATCCAACCATCTGAGTCACTCCGCCATTCAAACAGAGCTTGCATTCTTATTTTTTAACATTCATAATCAAGATTAGAAACAATGGATCTATTCTGAATTAAGTAAATGCGAGACCATAAGAGGTGAAAAAACAAAATATAATCCCCAAATTAATTGTTTGCATTTATTTTTATTTTTTTTCAGTCACAGTAACTGTTGTTAATCTGTTCTGTTTGAACAAAAATATATCTGTCCTATGAAAAAAGAACAGAACTCAATTCAGTTTAATTCCCCAAATTTCAATGTACAGTTCGCATTTTTACAGTGAGATAAAGAAAAACTTACAAAAACATAAATGTTATTTTACACTGAAAGACACAGACAGAATAACATCTGTACTTTGGCCCAAATTATATCTAATTTGTACAGATATAAGTGCCTTTTATTGGTGAGTCTTACTATTCAAATAAATGCCATAACAGTATTCTACAAGTCAATGCTTTTACATATCTACAATATCATTTTTAAAAGTAAAAATATTTTCTAAATATAATTCTCCTTAAGAAAAAATGCTAAACTTTATTTTGACATCTATTAAAATTAAAATTGATTACTGATATGCATATCATTTCTTAATAGTTTGAGTGATTAACCAAACACATTAAGTCATATATAGCAACTTTTGTCTTGCCAAAGTTCTACAAGCTGTGCCTCCATCGCTTGTGTCCAGATCACACGCTGCACAGCTGTGCTGCTCCGTCTTTCCACTTTCATTTCTGTGTTTGTGCGTGCGCAGTGTGAGATGCTGCGGTGACACCCTCATGACGGCCGACAGGATTTCAAACAGGTTTGATTATTTACGACAAAGCGATTGATGATCGGGAGCTGGTCGTGAGGTGTTAATCGCTTCTCGCTACCCCACGTATACTACACGATGCACGACACACGATGAAGGCGAAACTCGGGCTGATCACCAAAACGGTCGCACGACTGAAAAATCGTCTCAAAATGAGCCAAAAATCGCACAGTGTAAGCCCAGCAAAATCCAGTCAGTCACATTTGAAATGTAAAACCTGTCCTGTCTTTGCTTTGGAGTGAATAGGCTGTTGGAACAGAGCCAACAGTTTATGACGCAGTAGTTTTAAGCCAGTGAGTGAGTAACGTCAGCGATCTAAATATAAGATATAACGATATAAAATAATAATAATAAGTTCACTATCTCCCGCTGTCTCTGTGAATATAAAAAAGCGGAGCTCAGACTCTCTCCATTAGCTGTTGCTCGTTTGATGTGTCCCTGTTAGGAACACGTTACACACTGACTTTAATGGAGAGAACAGAAATAAAAACACACACAGTTTGTTGTGTGAAGAAACCAAACATGAGCTGAACAAACAGTAAAGTTGCTAAAGACAAACTGTTAAAGGAGGAAACAAAACAAACTTACAATTTCTTCAAACACACACACCAACAACAAGCTCCATTCCACGAATTTCAGCAAAGACGAATCTTGGAAAGAAGGAGAAACACCCAAAGAGGCGTTTGAGGACACTCAGGTCCATCGAAACCCTGTATGCTGCGTTCAGGTGAACCTCGGAAACTCCCAAATCTCTGACAGGTTGTGATTTTTTTCTGTTGGTTTTCCTGTTTGAAACACAAACATGTTTGTTGTTCTTTTTCCTGCAGCGGTTGAATATTTCAGCAGTAAAATGACGTTTCTTCAAAGCTCATTTCAACATGTTGAAGTCATGAATGAAAGTGCAGTCTAATGCCGGGCTCACACTGTGCGATTTTTGGCCCATTTTGAGCCGATTTTTGAGTCGTGCGACCGCTTTGTCGATCGGCCCGAGTTTGTCCTTCATCGTGCGTCGTGCATCGTGTAGTCTACGTGGGGTAACGAGAAGCGATTAACACCTCACGAGCAGCTCCCGATCATCAATCGCTTGGTCGGGAGGATTTCAAACATGTTTGAAATCCTCCCGACCGTCGCGAGGGTGTCACCGCAGCTTCTCACACTGCGCACGCGCAAACACAAATGTCAGCGAAAAAGACGGCGCAGCACGGCTGTGCAGCGTGTGATCTGGACACAAGCGATGGAGGCACAACTTGTAGAACTCTGGCAAGCTCACCCGAGCCTTTTCGATGTGGCCTCACAAAATTATCACGACCACAACAACCGTGAAAATAGTTGGATTTACACTGCTGCTCAATCACAGCTGCTTGATCAATGTTTTTCATTAGCAATTTAGCAAAGTTGATGGTGGTGTGGGTGTCTGTGTGAGTGAAAGACAGAGAGGGAGAGCGAGCGACAGATTTTCTGTTATAACCTTCATTTTTATGGACGCACAGTGTGAGCACTCAGGTCGCATCAGAGCATCGGGCCGTATAGTGTGAGACCCTGCATCGTGACCTATGAACTTCTCACCCCTGCGAGTCCATCGTACAGTTTGAGCAGGAGCTGAATCGCGCGACTGAAAAAATCGCACAGTGTGAGCCCGGCATAAGGTGTGTCATGTGACATGTTCAGTATTGTCACACATGTCTAGATTGTCCCTGATATCATAACTGCTAAAACACTGATGATTATATTTGAAGCATTATTACTAATGGCAGCAAAGTTTGAATGGAGCTCTCTGTCTGTGCTGATTTGTCGCCCTCTGGAGGTGAAAACACAAACTGCATGATGTCACTGTAACCACCACAGTGACATGAAGTGTTTTTAAATGACTGAAACACTGAAATGATGCTAACAGCTGTCGTTAGGCTCACTAGCAGTGCTGATGTGTTCATGTCAAACACTGGCTCAGGTCAAACTCCTTCATCCTTCTCCAGCATGAGGCCGCCCTCAGACCCACAGGGGCTCTGACTTTTGACCTCCTGACCCTCACCATTTTAGTCTCTTTGCCTCTTTAATGCAGATCCATCGAACCTGTAGCAGAGCAAAAGACGCTGGAAGCTGTTCTATGAATGATGTTCATACCAGAGTTTCTATTTCCAGCTCAGACGTGTTAAACGCTGCTGCTGTGCTACATTTGTCACTTCCTGCTTTCACTACCATCCATGTCAAAGCGCTGAAGTCATCTTATCACTTTAATGCAGTAAAACAGGAGCTGTAAGTCTGACATTTATTTACTGTCATCACAAACACACACAGCTGGATTAGCACCCAGGCAAATCAGCATTTGATTATTATTATTATATATCCTGTTTATGTGGAGGCACTTTTCTATCTGTCAGTGCTGAAGCAGAGGTCACTGATCACATGACTCTGAGGCATGTTTCCAGCACCTCGCTGAATCTGAGCCATGAAGATTTAAGGCAGCTCTGAAGGCAAAGCAGGTCTGAGCCTGTTAGCAAGCTGTACCTAATAAAGTGGCAGTGAATGTGTCAAGGACTCAGTCAGTAATGATAAGAGCCAGCAGGGGGCAGCACAGAGAGCTGAGGCGCTGTCAGAGAAGCAGGCTGACATCAGACTGATCATATTCCACCATCTATACCTTAAATAATCATCAAACACACAGCAGAGTAGAAACATGTGGAAGCATTTGGAGCTGCTGCTCCATCTCTGGACCCAAAAATATGCTCCACCACCACGCTGCAATGCATCTTGGGATAGAGTGGGCCCACCTGTCCTTCAAATCCAGGGAGAAGGAGGACACGTTTGTGGGAGCCTGGGACTCTGGACGACCTTGGTGGCCTCGCTGTGATGTCATGGACCTTCAGAGGAAGCAGAGGCTGAATTTAAACACACCTGCTGACTTCATGTGTTCTGCTCTGACAGCTGCCATGTGTCACAGCATGGATAATAAAGCCATCAAACTTCACTCAGCTCCAATAACACCATCAGTGTTTGATGTCCAAAGGATTCATCAGCTTTAACCATGATAGAAGCAGGAAGTTAAGATGACTAACACAACCAAAAGAGAGTCCATGAAGATTAGGCAGCATCTTGAGCATGTGAGTCTGTTTATCATCTTGTCCAAGTCACCTCGTGTGATGAAAACATCAGTGGACTCATAGCACATTAGTTAAAGATGATCAATTAATAGCAGAGAGGTGTGTAGGAAAGGCAGCTTTAAGAACATGTCCTGCTGGAGATGCAGCTCCAGACACATCGATTAAACCTGCCTAATAACAAACATACATGCAAAGAAAATCAGCTTGTAATCTCTCATCCGTGTTAAAATAGTGTCAATTTAACAGACACTTGTTATCAAATGCTGAATTTATCCAATGCTGACAGTTAACTCTCTAGGTTGCAGGACAACAGTTTAATTTCTGTGGGAAAAAAGATTCTGGTTTGACCAACCAGTGATCAGACAATAAATTTAGTTGTTAATATAGTAAATTGGGAGATGCTTTCTGCCTGATTGATGCAGCACAAAATATTTTACTGTATGAGGGAAATTCTATTTTGGTGATAATATTTTGAACATGCATTTCTGTTGTCCTGTCATCTTAGTGGGTTAATAGCTGACATGCAAAATAGTTGATCGTTCTTAGATTAATGAAAGGTGACTGAATTCTAGCACGAGTGAATGAGATGTGTTGGAGGTTGTTAGAGTGGAGACTCTAAAACACTGAGTTTCCTGTTGTGATGTGTGAGTGAATCCTGCACCCAGATACACAACTCTGAATACATAGGAACAAACTTCTTTTGTGAAGTGCATGACAACATGTCACATGTTTTATGATGACGGGGAAAAAGGGAAACTTAATAAAGTCTGTGGCCTAAATGAGTAAAAAGTACAGATTAAATTCATAGCTAATAAGACATTAGGGTTATGTTGTGTGTTGTGCGGCTGATGGTTGGTTTGGTGTTTATCTAGCTGATGATTTTTCTTTTGTTGTGAAGTTGAGCCTGCCAATTAGTATGATGGTTTGATAAATCATGCTAATGGTATGATTTACCCTCCTGAGATGAGGAGCGTGTGTCATGACTGAACAAGGCCTTTTTATTTTGATACTTTCACAGTGCACTGAAAGTTTTGTTTGATGATCTCTGTTTGAGCAGATCTGCATGATTAGAACAGAAGCGCTATACGACATGTCGAGGAAATTGTTACAAGTGAGTTTCTCCACATTAAAATGGGCTCAGGAGAAAGTCACTTATCTGGGACAATTAAAAAATAAGTTCCTGTCCAAAAGGATTCAATGAGAAAATCCAGTCTAAATTCTTTTCTTTTTGAAATGACGTCATTTTGCTGAGGGTGGAAACTGAATGCGTCGATGGGTTCCACTTTTAGCAAAGAATGAATGAATGCATGAATGAGTGAATGACAAATGAGTAAGAGAAATAAAACTGACTGATTGACAACAGCTGACAAAAGCTGACAACACTGACTGACTTAACACCATTGAGTGAAGTTAACCCCCACCTGACAAATGTGTGGGTGCATCTCTGTGTGTGTCTCTATTGCAGAAGAAGGAGACCACAGGAGGAAACTTGGGTCTCATGACTATGTGAACTCTGCAAATTTAACCTTTTAGTTTAAAATTTTCTGTGTCTGTGAATTAACCATGGGTGTGTTATTCACTACCTTGTGTTGCTCACAGAGGTAACTGTGAGAAAGAGTGTGTACACCTGCGCAGCGCTAACATTTCTACAGCATTACAGTTCTTCATGTGATTTGATCATGTGATTTATACCGGGATAGCTGGTTGATGTTTTCCTACTACAGGATTTCTGGGTTCATGTATGAAGAAAACTGTGTTTGCAGGTTATGAGTTGGTGATGCAGTTACACTGTGTTGTTGGGAAAATGTTGAAGGTTACTTTGACGATGTGAATAACATGTGAGAACTTTATGGTCTTTTTACAGCACCTCTGGACCCTGTCAATTTGTGCCTGACCTCAAGGATTATCCATGTGTGTTGCTAATGTTTGTTTGTTTTTCTAAGAGTACATGTAGAGGATTCAGCAGAGACGGACAAGTAACATGAGAAAGCAAATGAGAGATGCAGTGTTTATGGAGTAGTTTAATATGGGGCTCATTAGCTGGCCACTACTGAGCTCCTAATGTTATATACATGGAGTGACTTTGCTTAAGGAAAGTCACCGATTACATTAATGTTAACTGAGTACATGGAATGATCCATGTCTGAGGCGAATTATGCCAATAATTGTAGTTTACTGATTTGAGAAAACCTGCACGTGATACTTGTCCTGCAGATGCTGAATGCCTTCTTACTCTAATGATACAATTGTTTATAAGTGTGAAGTTTGATTTTACTTCTAGATCTTGTTTTCCAGGCCATGATGGTGTGTATGCAGGCACCTGGCGGAGCGGGGTTTTAAGCAAACCTGATATGCAAAACGCACTAACATCTTTAGTTAGGTCCGGGGTGGTGCTGCTCCAGAGGGGGAGACGCCTGATGTTGCCTGGGACATGATCTCGCTAGCTTTTTTCTTTCAGACAGGAATCTAGGTTTGATGAGTTGACTCATGGGAGTGTCCATGCGTCAAGAGGAGGGGTCCTGAATTATAGAGTTACATGAAACTATCTTTTTATGTTTTCTAAACTATGTTTTTAGGATTTTTGTGTGATTAACGGTTCATTTACGGGTATTAAACCTATGCAAAGTGGTGCATCCATGTTCAGATGAGGCTTTGATGGTCCATAGATGAGGCTCACTGAACTAAAGAATGTGGTTTGATGATGATTGACATGCTTTCCAAGTAGAAGTTTTTCCTCCTAGCAAGGAAATACAGGTGCAGCAGTCAGAGAATTGCTGAAAGGAATCTCCTGAGAAATCTTCAGAGGCCCAATGAGAAGTGAACCCATTCCAGGCATAGCTGACAGCCAAGGCAGTGGTTGAGGTCAAAGGTCGAGCTGTTTGGGGCCCATCATGAGATCAGACTTTGGAGCCACAGCAAGGACCACGAAGCTGCGTTGGAATGAGAGCTGTGCCAAGGGGTCTTTCCAGAGACCAACAGAGGAGATTGTGGACGACAGACGGGCACCTGAAGGATGAGGGGAGCGTGCCACGCTCCATCGACAGCGCAGGGGGATTTCAAGGATGGCATCATGATTCTGTGAAAAGCACAGGAACCAGAAGCTATGGTGGTGATGACAGCAGCTTCCTATGAACATCACCTAATGCTGTGTCACTGTACTGTGCATACGATGGCACACTGGAGACTGCTGGGATCATAAACAGCAGTAAGATAACTGGATCCAGCACCCTTTCCACCGAGGGTTTCCAGCAGAGGATGGACAATGGAGTAGTCATAAATATCCCCCACAGGACAGAGGATTGAAGTGAGGTGATGGGGGTTGGCAGAGGCCATAAAACTAGAGTGCTGAAGAGGTCTGCAGCTTTCACGATAGCTGAGACCCATGTTGATAAACAACAAACTCAACTGGTATGTTTGAATGTCTATTCTACATACATTTGGACTCTGGTCCTATGGACGGTGATGGAAACAACTGGAAGACACATTTATGACGCCCTGCAGAACTTAAACCACTCTGCAGAGAGACGTGTGATTTACATGTCTTGCGGAGGAGCACCACCAAGCTGGAGTGTTTTTGAAAATGTTAATTTCTCTTTTGACCATTAACAATCCATTTGTTTGCTTGTAGGATGCAGTTACCATTGAATGAGATCAATGAAAAATTGGATAACTTCTAATACATTTGCCAAACTGTGTGCGTTACAGTAATTTAGAGTGATTGACATATGCTGAGTATAAAAATGTTTGCATTGACACTGTCAGACATGAGGTATTCATAACTGGGTACTTTTCTAGCATAACTGCCAAAAAGGAGGGAATGTTAGGTTTTGTATTGTTGATTGTCATTTATGCTTAGAAATATCTACTCATATATGCTTAGAGTTTTATAATTAGTTGTAGATTAATAGAGGTTTGATCCTTAGTAGTCTGCAGACACACGTTGTGTGCATTCCAGAGCACTCTGGCTTTCACACCCACATCCTGGGAGCATGGGGAGAGGTCGTACCTTGTCTTATTGTTTTATGGTAGGATAAACGTATCTATGTCTGTTTTAGGCTAAGTGCATTTTGTTTAGATGAACTGCTGGACTTCCAGGCCAGCAGGGTTAGGAAGTCATTTTATGACCACACACACACACACACACACACACACAGGGTATTCTTTGTTCACATGTATACCTGGATATGCTGTTATATGTTAATGACCCTATGCATATTCATGGAACCACAATAAAAGAGCAGTGTTACGGGGGAGCGGACGAGAGCAACTGGGGTCAAGCGAAGGAATGGCGCCTGTCCAGTTCTCTCCCGTGCACGTGAAACATAAAGAATGTTGCCTACTCGTGTCTTGCTTGCTGTGTAATTACATTGCCTTCAACGTTCCAGCGAATAGGTTCAAACTACAAACCTATCAACTACCTCTGTCAATAATTGGACACATTAATTCACTGAAGATGATTTCTCTTCCTAAATTTTTATATTTATGTCAAAATCTCCCCATTTATCTTACAGCAGCCTTTTTCAAACATTTGGACTCAGTCATTCAGTGCTATATTTGGAATGGCAAAAGGGCTAGAATCTCTAAAGTGCATTTGCAGAAAACCAAGAGAGAAGGAGGGCTGGGTCTGCCAGTTTTTAAACATTACTACTGGGCTGCTAATATCAGAGCATTAGTGTTCTGGCAGCAGGACTCTCCGGATAACCAGGCATCGACGCTCCCATTATGGGTTAGACTGGAAGCTGAATCTGTGAAAAATTCCTCTCTGTCGGCTATGTCATTTACCAAGTTTGAAAAATTAGACTCTTAGAAATGTCTGGGTTTTGTATTAAAACAAACCATTAGAGTCTTGAATCAGATTAGAAGATTTTTGGCATTGCCAGACACATCTGTATAGACGCCAATATGTTTTAATCATGATTTTATGCCTCCTTGGCATGACAAGATTTATCATGACTGGAGAGATAAGGGTTTAGTGTCTATTAAAGATATGTATATTGATAATAAATTCTCGTCATTTGGTCAACTAAAAGGGAAGGTACCTTGTTTCATGCCTTTTGGTCTTGTCCCTCATTAAGAGGCTTTTGGTTTAAAATATTTGACTGGTACTCCAAGGCATATATGAAACCTTTACAGCCTGAACCTGAAATTGTAATTTTTGGATGTTCTCCGACGTCAGAGCTACTCCCGGTTAAACTGCAGAGGCCACTGGAACTAGGCCTGATTGTCGCCAAGAGACTAATACTGAGGGAATGGAAGTCCCCACCCCTCCTTCCTTTCAGTTGTGGGTAACAGACATGATGTCCATAATACAAATGGAAAGGTTCAGTAAATACTCAAAAGACTCTCTTCTGAATGTCTGGAACCTTTTTGGAACACTTTGCAAAAGCCAGATTGGGCTAAACTAAACTAATGTATGTGTATATGTATATATACATATATTATGAAGTGCAAGTTTGTTTGAAATAATTGTTTTCTCTGTAAGGCACCTGAACCTGTTTGCGTCTTTTTTTTTTTTTTTTTTTTTGCGGGGTTTGTTTCTGTGTTATACTTTGAAAATTTTAAATGAAATTATCATCATACAGACTTAAAAAGGCGACATTAACATTGAAATAAATGAATGAAACTTCAGCTGAGAGCTTAATCAGAATCAGAATCTGAATTGTGTTTATTGGCCATGTATATGCACAGACACATACAAGGAATTTGGTTCCTGTAGATGGTGACTCTCAAGCACAGCAGTGTATATCTCAACAATGTAAGCAACACAATTCACCCCCACACACACATGCATGTGAATATATACTGCTACACATGCATACACATACATACACAAACATACACAAGCTGTGTAAACCAACCATTAATAAGCAATCTAAATACAATCATCATACACAGTTCATAGCAGTCTCAGCTCTTTATTACGCAGCTTTTCAAGAAATTAAAGTGACTGAAGTGTCTGAGTTTGTGTGAGAAGCTGCTTTATGAACAGCTGTAGAACACTTCTTTATTATTTCTTCATAAATCAAACACACAAGTTTGTCTGTAGATGATTTAAAGTGTGTCATTGTGCAGTTAATGCTGTTTGTGCGACGCCCTGACCTCCTGTGAATGAAACAGCCAATCAGAGCCATCAGAGAGAGAGCAGGAAGTGTTGTTTGTTTGTGATGGACAGAACAAGGAAACAGTGATAATGATGAACATAAAGATGTTGTGTTTCCTGTTACAGTAATACTTGTTCATCTGTTGCTCTCCTACACTTTCCTATAAATAAAGGAGAAAAAGTCCATTTAGTTTCATTTTCTAGAAGCTCAGCGTTACACTTCACATTCCCGCAGTCACATCAAAAAACTTCACTTTGGTACAACATCTACATGTTAACATGAAACACAGAGAGACTGCAGAACATCTGCACTTTGACCCAAACTGTTATAGCCAGAATATTTTCTACATATTTCAGACATGAAGCAAACCTTTATTTTGATTTCTTAAATGTTCATGGATGGATGGATGGACGTGTTTAAACTGCTTCAACATCCCACGTCTTCTATTTAAATATGAACTGTGAACGACACGTAATCATCGGTAAATGGTTTGAGGCACACTGAGGCCACCTACAGGCCAGGTGGAGAACAGCAGGTACCTGAAATCATATGAGATGTTAGTGAGGGAGAAGTTAGAACAAACGGACTTAAGATGGCGCTAAGTGATCAAAGTTGATCTAAAACAGAAGATAAATCCACTGAATCTTTGTAAAGTTCGTCCGGTGCTTACATGAATCCTGTGATGAAAGCTTTATTTCACTGAATATTTCTTCAAAGCTCATTTAACATGTTGAAGTAATGAATGAAAGTGCAGATTGAGAGTGGATCACATGCTTATTAAGGTGTGTCATGTGACATGTTCAGTTTTGTCACACGTGTCTAGATTGCCCCTGATATCATAACTGCTGAAAAACTGATGATGGTGTGGTTGGTTCTTAGACTACCATGATCTGGATGACTTAGAACCTACACAGACACGTTCTGAAGGAAGGGCTCCATACTTATTGTACTGATTTAACTGTGCTTATTGTCATCTAGCAAAGTTTGGTTTAATGTGTCTCTATTGACAAACCAACGCATTTTTTTCATTATTTATAAAACATAGAAGTCTTAAAATATATCTGCAGTGCTTGGTGTAAATTCAGTGATTCAAGCCGCAGTTGGTTGTCATCTTCATTGAAAAGTAAATATGAATAAATGATAATAATATATAATATAATAAATGATAAAATGTGATGTTGACATGTGTTGTTGGTGTTTGTATTTTCTGTAAATGTTTTCTAAATGTAAATGCTTTGTTCCAGACGGACAGGGAGTCGCTATCAGGCTGTCCAAGCAAATCCACAAATGAAACAGGAGTAGTGAATAAAAAAAAAAAAAGTAGTAGGAATCCTACCTGACTAGTGATGTGTCGGTCGCGAACGAAATGGCTCTTAGAGCCGGATCTGTGACGTGAACGACGCGAGCCGGCTCCTCATCGCGAGCCGTGGGTTTTTTTTTTCTTTCTCTCACCCTCTCTCTCGAACTTTTCTTCCGCTTCACTCCGCATGCGAGCCTTGTGCTTTGCTCTGGGAAGAGGGGGGAGGGGCGGTAGTTACACTCAGTAGCACAGGAACAGAGCAGGAGGGAGAGAGAGAGAAAGAAAGCCAGGGACAACAACGTCACATTAGAAAGTTATAATAATCATCCACAACTATTTTCATTTGCGGATGATAAAGGATTCAGATAGTTTATTCATCCAGGCCCATATGACAGAGAATATGCATCTTCTTTTTGTTTTCATATTTTAATTTATATTTAATTGTGCTGCGGTTTGCAGTGTTTTGTGTTGTTTCATTTTAAATTTGTTTAAAAGGAAAAGCTGAAAATTTTAATAGTTAAAAGTTGAACTGTGACTACTTGGTTTTTGTATTATATGATTTATTTATTACATTTTATGTGGAGTGACTAAATAAAAGTATATTTACAGTGGCCCCTAGAGACAAAGCAGCAGGTACAAACTCCAAAACACGTAAAAGCTCAGAAGCACGTAAAAACTCCAAAACACATAAAAACATCCACACGTACCCGGGTATTTTTGAAAACAGAGATTTCTAAAAATGTCTATTTTCGAAAACTCCGTTTTTGCATTTACGCGTGGATGAGGAAAACGGAGAAAACACAGCATCAAAGGTGTGCGCCTTTTTTGACATGACACTGTGCGCCACGTTTTGTTTCGGTGAAATGAATTTCTACAATACTGTTACTGTTAATTGTACTCTCTGCAGTGTTTAAATGCTTACATATACACACACAGTTACTGTCCCTCCACACATACGACTCGGTTCTGCTTCTTTGCCCCATTTTTGTTTATTATTTCCCACCGAGGCTTCTAGACTTCTGATTGGCCAACATTTCTACACGTTTAAGGAATACATCGGCACCTGCTGCTTTGGCATGCTCCTAGCAGCATTTTCCTTCATTTCTGCATTTACATGTGGACGGGATTATTTTTTTGAAACAAAAACGGAAAATCTCTGTTTTCAAAAATACCCATGTACATGTGGACGTAGCCTCAGAAGCACGTAAAAACTCCAAAACATGTACAAAAGACAACAGAAGTGCTCCAGGATGCTAGGCGCAGTGTTGAGCTTTTGTTACCTAGAGGTTACACAAGCCAGCAAGTACCAACGACCGGTGTGTGGTAGTAAGAGGTAAATGAACTTTTTTTTAAATTATTTGAATATATATGAGTGTTTGTGTATAAATACACAAACAATACACATATGCTTTCAATTGTGTAATTTAAGTGATCTAGGTAGCTCTGTTTTGGAAGTTCAGTTGACGCTAGAAATGTGTTTTAGAGTTTGTACATGCTTTTTGGAGTTTGTACGTGTCTCTAGGGGCCACTGTATATATTTATATATAAACATATATAAATAAATCCACTTTTTTTTTACATTAATAATTCCTTTTGTGCATAATTTTATATTATTGTAATAATAAATTAATTAAAGCAACAAAACAACCTGAAGAGCCGGCCCGGAGCCGAAAGAGCCGGCTCTTTTTAGTGAGCCGAGCCGAAAGAGCCGGTTCTCTAAAAAGAGCCGGAAATCCCATCACTACTGTAGACCATGAGCCTTGTTAGTCACACATTAGCACCGTGGTAGGAAACAGCCTCCATCATTTCATTACATCTGAATTTGGAGTGTTTCCCTCTGGATCAGAACCAAGTCTGTCAAATCTATTTATCCAACACAAACTATCAAACACATTGGGTCACAGTCAGATTGGCTTTGTATGGATGGTGTAACAGGGGGCTGGGAAAGGATGGTGAAAGGTGAATATAATACAGAACAATAACATGACATATAATAATGTAGTAAACATGATAACATTCTTCAACAGGCACACTTATATTATTCATGATCACAAACACGAAGAACTTGTGCAGCCCTGATATCAGCCCTAATATATGAGTGTGTTTGCCCAAAGATTGAAACAGCATCAACATGACAGCTATAAGAAATATTCTCTCAGCCTTGTTTGGCTGACGATCCCTGCAAAATGGATTGTAAGCTGAAAGATGACGTGTGTACAGTTTGCTCTTTGGGAGGGTTGAGGCTGTTTTTAGACCTTTGATAGTTTCCAATCCAGTTCTGAAAGACAGAAATAAAGACCAAAACAACATCATTAAGATCAGATCATGGAGCTGTTTTCTGGCTTGTTTCTATCTTCAGGTTACAATACTTTACTACAATAAAGTTACTAACATGTATCTGTAGGAACAACATCTATAACAACCGGAGCCAAACCAGTGGGCTCTGCTGGTATCACTGGTGAGCCAACACTTCCTTGTTGGATGCAAATTTCAGGGCTTCCTTTTGCTCCTCCGTTATAACTGTTCTCTCTTCTCAACAAATGATGACACAAAGGAATCAGCAGTGACAAAGATGATACTGAAGAGAAGCACACATTTCACACATATAACAGACCAGTCCAGTTACACACACCTCTGCTGGACATTAGGCCTAAAACAAAGACACAAAACACTAACTTGACTCTAAATAGAATAAACTAGCAGCTTTTTTCTGTTCTGTGCATATTTATATTTGACAGACATGGTTCTCTTTTTGCAAACAGATATTGCACTATAAGAGTAACCTAGCACACAAGGATTGGAAAGCACAGCTGATGATGCTGGTAGATCCTATACGAAGCAATACAGAAACACTGAGAACAAAACTTTAAACATTCATTATATTGAAATAAGCAGCCGACCCGGTCTAGATAAAGGCGAGCAGCTGGGACCGCTGTTGCACCAAAAACAGATTTCCAATGTTTCCATGTGTTTGTGTATGTGTAATGTCTTTGCTTATACTGGTCAATAGACTTTAGTGAACATATTATTGTAAGGTGTTGTAATTTGGGTTGTACTCAGTGGTTGAGAGGAGCAGTGGAAACACTTAACAGGACAGTCAGAAAAACTCACGACCACACTGGTACTGGGAATTCCACAGTGCTTGTCCTTTAATGCACCTTCTCTTCTTCAACCTTACAAGGCCCTTATCATACACAAGCACAGTGTTCATACAACCCGTAACATTGAAAAAGTTACTAGAGAGGTAAAGCATGTAAGGTCTGTTGAAGCCCATTCACCCACGTGCAAGCACGTTGCTACATGGCATGCCTTGGATATCCAAGAATTAGAATGTACTGGGCTGCCAAAACAAGTGTTGCAATTTTAGCTGATTCCATGACACGTGATCGTTTCTACAAGATCAGGTCCTTGCTGAAAGTGGTTGACGACCTCAGTGTGCCAGAAAGCAAAAAGAAAAAGGATCCACTGTGGAAAGTCAGACCAGTTCTAAAGAGAGTCCTCCAAGGTTGCCTCAATCTGTTGCCTCAAGGTTGCCAACAAAGTTCTGTATTGATGAACAGATCGTTCCATTCACTGTCTGTTGTCCAGTTCATCAGTTTGTACCTGGGAAGCCAAATCCAATAGGATTAAAAGTGTTTGTTCTTGCCAGTCCAGATGGTTTAGTGCTTGATTTTGAAACCTACATGGGAAAGAACACCTTCACTCAAGTTGAACAGATGGGAATAAGTGGAAATGCAGTCCTGCGTTTAACAGACACACTTCCTAAAGGATCATTAGTCTATTTTGACCAGTATTTTACCACCATCAGTCTTGTGGATGCTCTTAAAGAAAGGGGCCTTCTAGGTACAGGAACAATTCAAAAGAATCGAATCCCAAAAGAGTGAAACTTCACTGCTGACAACATCCTGAGCTCAAAACCAAGAGCTTTGTCAGAAATGATTGTACAGAGACCTGATGAATTAGCAGTCACCAAGTGGATGGAGAACAAGCCTGATTTCATGGCATCAACTGCTCATGGAATTGAGTCCCAGGATACCTGTTCCAGATGGTCAAAGAAAGAACAGAGACAAATCCAAGTCCCAAGACCTGCAGTGGTTGCAGAATATAATATCAACATGGGAGGGGTTGACCTATGTGATTGCATGCTCAGCTTCTATAGAATATTTAGCCGGACCAAGAAGTGGACTGTCGGACGATACTTCATTTCATTGATCTGGCCATCACCAACTCATGGCTTCAGTATCGACAAGACAGCGAGGCCATGCAACGAGCTCCCAGTATCTGGATTTCAAGGTTCTCTTGGATGAAGAACTGATAAACAAGGGACAAACATGTGAACAAGACCTGAATAATACCAGTGATAAAGAGTTCTCTCCAGAAATCAAGAAAAAGAAGCCCCAACCAGAAGAGAGTGTAAGAAAATATAGTGCACTCCACTTGCCTGAAATGGTTAACAGCCCAAGGCCTTTCAGGTGCAGAATGCTTGGGTGCAAAAGTGAAACATGTGAGATGTGTGAAGTGCCAAATGTTCCTCTGTGTCTC
The DNA here is from genome assembly GCF_036321145.2 of Pelmatolapia mariae. Taxonomy (NCBI): domain Eukaryota; kingdom Metazoa; phylum Chordata; class Actinopteri; order Cichliformes; family Cichlidae; genus Pelmatolapia; species Pelmatolapia mariae. Next base: position 26,864,883 of record NC_086229.1, read on the forward strand.
CAAAAAATCCCTGTGCTTTCTTAGATATCATAAATGAATGGATGTTTGTGAAATAAATAAAAAACTCAGTGCAATCAGTTGTTCCTAAACGAATGGCCTATAGCCAGTGAAATGTCAGTGACTTCTAAGTTGACACATTATCTACTTTTTTGTGATGTTTTTATGTAGATATGTTTTAAAATCCTGCTTACAAAGATTTCAGTGGAGCATTTAATTTTCTTAATCAGCTCTTGAATTTTGTTAGTTTCACATTTGTGATCAATGAACTCCCCTTGTGCTCTGGAGTGCACATGTTGTAAAATTTAAATAAAATTTGTTAAAAACAAAATTGTTTTTGCAATGTGTTTTTTACCAACCCAATACTTGATTTGTATAAAAAAAAATCAAAATACTTTTTTTTCCTGGGTCTCATGAGGTTAATTACCCATAAAATCATCACATTTTCTGTAAGATTAAGGTCAACTATTGAACGGCATATATTTTAAAGTAAAGGTTTTAAAACCAAGTTAGTACAAACATCACTAATGTCACATAACTTTGCTGACATGTGGCCAACAGTAATGTTATAATGTTCTTCACTATTAAACATTCGCACATGAATAAGTGACATAATATTCAAATTTCAAAAAATTCAAAATTCAAATTTTTATTTGTCACATACACAGTCATACACAGTACGATATGCAGTGAAATGCTTACACAACTGCTCGTGACCTAAAGAAAAAACAGAAAAGGCTATGAATAAGATAGGAAATAAATATGAAAATTAAAAAGGGTAAATTTAACTAGGAAGGAATAAAATAAAATATATATATGAATTTGTTGAAAAATAAAATAACTGTACAACACAAATTAGAATGAAGGTTAAATTTAGCTGGGAAGGAATAAGATAAAATATATATGAATTAAAGTTTAAAATAAAATAACTGAAATAACTGTACAGCAAAATACACAATACAATACAAATTAGAATGAAGGGTAAATTTAACTGGGAAAGAATAAGATAAATATATATGAATTAAAGTTGAAAATAAAGTAGCTGTACAACAAAATACACAATACACAGTACTTACTAAAGTTTACTCTTCGCCCGCCGCGCTTCTGGCATCCACCGTTTTTCTTTTTGGCGAAATTATCCACACCCAGCGCCGCGCTATGAATTGTGGGATATATGGGACCACGAAGTCTACACCTGACCACACTTCAAATTTGGGGAAACCGACGGTGCATTTGGCGACTGCATTTGGAGAACGCATTTGGAGTACGCTTTGAATTGGGAAGCGTGTGGTCGCTGAATTGGGACACAGCCACAGCCAACCATTTACACTCGCATTTACTCCCACATTCACATCTGTGCGCAATTTAGAGTTTCCAATGAAGCTAACCCCACTAACGTGTTATATCAGTGATCTAAATCACTGTTTAATATGACTTCTTCAGTGAAACAACACATTTAAACGGATTCAAATAATGACTGCTGCTGATGTGCTTGTGACCCATACAAATGTAGGATTTTTGCATTGAACACTTCCAGTCATGGAAATCGTCTGTTGAATGTATGTGTTTGAAATTGCTTTCTTGTTTTGGTTTGCTTTGTTGGTTAGAGTTCCTAACAAATGTCCAAATTATTCTTCTAATGAGGCTATCGACCATTTTTTCAGTCAGTTCTTTTGGAAGAATACATCGCCCTTTGCCATCGTTAATTTTCTTTGAATTCTTAAAATGCACCTGAACTCCAGCTGGTATTGTTTTTGGATTTTGCAGCTATTTATGGTCATCAATTCATTCCTGGAAACCTATTAACCTGTACAACAATGATGCTGCATTGCTGGCTAATCCCAAAAGGCTGATTCTGTTCATCTGGACGGTTTCAGTGGGAGAAACGTTTGGTCACTGATCCAGGTGACTTCTTCAGTCTCAGATGACTGCAGGTTTCCAACCTTGTAAACAGTACATTTGTACAATGACTGAAACTAGCAGCAGTGGCACCTAATATATATTATACTAATATAATTGTTACGGCTGTGGCCATAAGCACTCTGTGTGGGCTGTTTTGTTCTGTCTTTTTACTGTGCTTAAGACTCTTTGCAGGTCCCTCCCCTAATGAAGAGTAGTGAGCAGCTGATTGGACCGTGGAACACGTGACCGCGTTCAAAAAGCCGTTCTGACAGCTCCCAGTGGGAAGAGAGAGAGGAGCGAGCGAACAGTTTGACAGCCAACGCGGTACTGGCCCTGGTTTCCAGCCTATACTTTTGCTGTGTATTTTTGTGAGCGTGTTCTGTGAGAGCCGCTCCTAGTATATTAACTTAGTGCTTAGGCACCCATAGGCTGAAGCGGAAGGGGTGAGCCGCCTTTTTCTTTTGAACAGTTTTCTCCTGTTTTCCGGGCTAGGGAGCGAGGGTTAGTATTGTCATTTGTTTGATCTGTTTCTTCCTTAGGGTTTAGTTAGTTTTCTCTGGTGGGACTTAGTTGGTTTTTGTTTATTATTTTGGCCTGGGTTCACCCTGGAGCTATGCTTCATCACCTTCAATAAAATCACCTTTTTTTTACTTACAACTGGTTTTGGATGTTTGGCTTGGGAATCAGGGCGGGTACTTGCCTCTCCCTGTCCTCAAACATTATGTGCGTCTCTACACATAATGTCTAGGGGCATAACAATAATACACACATATATATAATACATACTAATGATGGAAGAAATGAGCTCAAAGCCCATTGTTTGTTCAGTGAACTACTAAATTTATTTTGGGCCTCAGAAATGCTCAGTCTGTTTGAAAATCACTTATTGTCAGCAATAGAGTTCATTCTGCTTTGTGCACATAAACACATGTGATATCACTTCCTCTTGGTTTGTGATGCAGCGTTTTATGAAATTAGAGCTGCATGAAAATCAATGAAACAGCTTCGTTTGACATCAAAGCAAATTCGATGTCTGTTACCAAAGTCCATCAGATTCTTCACCAGGACCCTTTGTGATAGTTTTCATGTGTCTTACAAACTAAAATGATACACAACATATGCAGTGCTATACACACATGTTTAGTTTTATAACCAAGCTGTTACCTACATCCTGCACCATGTTCTTGCTCAACATGGGAAAAACACAAGACTAGTTTCACATGAGGATTGAAGCCTTTGCTGTTTATTAGATAAGCCACATGCCATTTTCTGGTTAGAACTGCATTCAAAACTACTTAGCCAATATTTTCAGCTTCTTTGGCTGCAACACTTTCAAATGATGAGATTCCAACAATGAGTGAAACAATAAGAGAGTTTGGAAATATCCCATTAAGAAAGAAAAATCAAACATTTGGATTCATTTTAATGAGCTCAGACTTGTTGAAAATGCAGAGGAGCTGGTTGTGAACTGAGCTTCAGAGAAACACAACATACTGATATTCACTGTGAAGCTTTGAGTGGAAAAAAGACAGAAAAACAACATGTGGATCCTTGAATAATGGGAGCTTCCATCTTTAAAGGAATGAAGAGGAAGAAGTTTACAAGGAATCATTTAGAACAGTTTAAAACATCAACTGATTGAATCCATGAATCTGAAAATGCGTTTCTGGGAGAAAGAGACAGACATGTACAGACTCTAACAGGAGGACACTCTTTACACTCAACTCAGCACAGGGACACTGAGGACTGAGTACCCACCCAAAACCCAGGATAAAGAGTTTCAGTGAATGTGGTGTTGAAGGTGTGGAGGTGAATCAGAGTGTCAGAGGAGACTCTGTAGAAGGACAGAGTGCCAGCAGGACAGTCCACATACACTGCTGCTCTGTTAGAGACAGAGGAGGAGGAGGAGGAGGAGGAGATCCATGTTTGTCTGTTATTGTGCCAGATTGAATGAGGATCTTCATAAGAGCAGTTCAGACTCCAGGACTGATTATTGTGTCCAAACCAACAGTCATCGCTGCGTCCTTTCCTTCTGATTCTTCTGTAACTCACTGATATATAAACGTATCCTCTCCACTCGACCTCCCAGTAACAGCGACCAGTCAGACCATTTCTACACAGCAGCTGACGAACATCAAATCTGTCTGGATGATCAGGATATGACTGAACCGCCTCTACACGTGTCACCTTCCTGTTGTTGTCAGACAGTTGGAGGTTTGTGTGTACTGTGTTTGCGTCGATTGTGAGTTGACAGGAATCTGATGGAGAGAACAAACACAATCCAGCTACAGTTATTGATCCATCATCTGTTCATTGATTGACACTTTGATGATGACTCCTGACATCAGAGATGTGAATGAGTGATGTGACAGTTTGAAGATGGTTGAATGTTTGCTGCTTTGTTTTCATGAATCACATTAAAAACACACTTACACTTCTTCAGACCTGGTCTCAACCATTGTTCTCCAGCAGGCTCCACCCTGAAAGGAGGAGGGGGGTCAGACCAGCACAGTCTCTTTCAGCATGCACACATGGACATTACATGGCTCTTATACACGTACTGTTACACACCGATAAAGGAGCAGTCCAACATTTTCAAAAATACACGTCAATCCATATGTGGATCAAACTGTTGATGATTTGCACTGATCCTGGATCTGTCAGTACACCACTGTATTGAATGAGATATGACTGATTCAAACTGTGGCCTTCATTATCTTTATATTCTTCTTCTGTTTAGCTGGAAAGGATGCCTCACTGCCTCTGCTGCTAGCTGTTTTTCTCCTCTTGGTGTCAGTGGGAATACTCTACATGACCTACGAGTGAGTGCAGCGTTGTTTTCATGTGTTTTAATGCCACCTGAAACCTTCTCATGTTCTGATTTAACAGCAGATTTCTCCACATGCACACAGAGAGATTTCTGCCTCTGTCACATAAACAGCGGACCATGTATTTGTTTCATGTTGAAACTATTAAGGGACCAGTGTATTTCCTCAGCAAACACTCTGATCCTCATGTTAGTGCACTGAATCATTCTGTCAGCTGACATCACTGAGCGTCACCTGTCAGTCTCTTACTTGCAGTCTGAGTTATTGTCACATTACTGACAACTTAATGAAGACAAACTGGGAAGTAGAAAATCATCTATGTTACAATAGTATTCTATTCCATCAAAATAGAACAATAAATATTAAACTGTGACTGCTGTTGGTTAGCATACATGTTAAAAATAATCAAATGAAAAACAGTAGCATCTCTGACTGTAGTAATACAAAGTTAAATATGTGAAGATGACAGGTATTTGAATATATGATTATGAATATTTGATATATGAATGATATATTATTTATTTGATTTATATGCAATGTTCACTCTAAGCTGCGCGCGTGCGCAATTGCGCACTGCTCGCATGGTCCCTGCGCACAGAAAATCCCTGTTGCACACAACAAAAAAATCTAACCTGAATTGAAATTAAAATTAAAACTTTAACAATTCTGTTTTGCAGTGTTAGTCAGTAAGTGACTGGCTGCTCCAGTATAGTATTAGAACGATGCCACCTTATCCCATAGTCCAGCCAATGATGAGATTCACATTCGTATATACGCAGCTAATCAATGTCGTTGACAGGCTATGACAGCGTCGTTATGTGCCAACACCGGTGTTTTAGCTAGCAAAGTGGCGTGGCTGATGTGGAGTGAAGCCACGTTAATGACAATGTGTACAACCATTAGAGATGTGAGCAGGACAGACGGAACAATTGATGGAAAAAGTGTGGACTTTATACCAGTTTTTAAATTGTGTTGATAGGCCACGTAAAACCAGAGTTATGATAAAAATATATGCAATGTTTGGTTTTCTTCTTTGTTTGGGTTTTTTTTTCCTGAATACCATCGTTGTTTATATTTACTGCCGGAAGAAACGGTAAAAACGGTGTTTTATGACGAAAACACTCAAAAGCACTCTCCGCCTGTGAGCAAAAACACAGACCAATCAGCTCAGTGTACATAATGTCCTCTTTTCCTGTTTGTCCTTTGGATTTCTGTTTTATGGACTTTGTGTTTTCTCATTCTTTCCTTTTGCATTTGGACCAATAAACACTCCTTTTTGTCACTTCCTTCCTGCTTCTGTATCTTCCACCTGGGTCGTCTCTAAATGTATCTATTTATTGTTTTCACTTCCATTATTTTATAGCGTGTGTTGACTTTTTACAGCACATTGTGACCTTTGTCTACGAAAACCACTGTGTCATGGTCTGGGCGTGGTAATGTTTTGGGCATCCCTCGTGTCTCCTCCCTGGGGTGGAGGCTTCTCTTTGTTTTGACTGGCGGCACCTGTGATCAGTTTGGCTGCGGAGTATTAATGCCAGCGCACACAATCACTCCTTGCCAGACTATCAGCTATTCCTCGTCAGTGAATGTTATCGTAAGTTATGGAGAACTTGTGCAGCCACTTGGTGTTTATTCTCTCTGCTCACAGTTTAAGACGCTGGATTTGCTTTGTGTCATAAATAAAGACATCTCTTTGTTGCTTCATCTACGTCTGCCTCCGTGTGGTACCTGCACTTGGGTCCTCCGTCCTTCTCGTCCTTATGTTTTCTTTTGATAAAGCACAGCTAACAGTTTCCCCTGGCTGCAGAGTTTTTTTTTAAAATTTAGGATAAATTTGTCCTCGGCTTCTCTGTAAAGAGATGAATTTAATCTTAATCTGTATTAAGGGAACAGAAAGATTTTTCCCAAACTGCTGCACTGTTAAATATACTGAGATATCTACAAGTGGTGACTAAAATGTTCCTGGGTAAGTTTCTATCAGAGACCTTTACCATTACTGTTTCTCGGGGCTAATTGACCAGAACTGCAGAGGCTTCAGAAGTTGCCTTTGAATTATGGCTGGCCGATATTATACTGTAAATGGTAATATCGGTATAATGTTAGGCAATGATAAGAAAATGAAATGAAATATTGCGATAGAATATGGGTATTCGTGCATTCGCAGTGTCTTTGTTGTCATACGCACATGGCGGAAAAAGCATGGCGGTGACGGAGAATTAGAAGGGCGAAAGCGGATCGTTGAATGAAACAGATGAACCACAATTGGTTTGTAAAAATGGTGCAACTTCAGTGATGTGGAACTGATTTGGTTTTTGTCCGTCAGATACCCATCAACAAACATTTTTTTGTAGAACATGCAAGCGGTTTGTCGTTATTGACGTGTTTTTCGGAAAATAAGGCACTCTTAAAAGCCTTTAATTTTCTTAAAATGTTCCACTGAACACAAGCTGAAAGTCTGAACTTCAACTGCATCTCAGTTTTTTTTTTATTTAAAATTCCCTTTGGTAATCAATATTAAAAATGTTGTCTCTGTCCAAATATTTATGGACCTAATTGTAGTTTTAATTTTAATTAAATTCTCAACATGATTTATCACTTATCATTAATGTTCCTGCAAACAGACTCCTTGGAGATAAATATCCATGTACTATCCAGCTAGACTCGTGTGTCTGTCCTGCATGTGTGACTGTTCATGTCTCATCTGCAGGAAACAAACAGGAAGTGAGTGAAGGATACAGGAAATGTTTCCAGCTCTTCCTCCTCTATCAGACATTCTCCATACCTGAGAGTGTCCAGTCTCCAGCCTGGATCCTTCAGTCCAGCCGACAGCAGCTTCATTCCTGAGTCTCCTGGATGATTGTAGCTCAGGTCCAGCTCTCTCAGATGGGAGGGGTTGGAGCTCAGAGCTGAGGCCAGAGAAGTACAGCCTTCCTCTGTGATCAGACACCCTGACAGACTGCAGACACACACAACAACAATCTATATGTGAACAGTGATTTTCTGTTGGTCAGATACAATAACATCTATCCATTTCCAGCCATTCAATTTAATTTAACTTGTTTATAAGTGAAAATTCCCAACAGACAACAACAGTCATCTCAAATTGTTTAACAGTGTAAGTTAGCCCTCAACAATATTTGAGAGAGAGCCCCAACCAACAGACCAGCACTTGTTGATGGTGGAAAGGAAGAACTCCCTCCCAAAATGGCAAAGGCTCTGAAAGAACTGAACAAGGAAAGAGTGGCTGCATACCTAGCAGGAAATCAGTGCGACTGGAGGCTGGATCTGAGCCACCAGAGAAAAAAATGTCCCTATTGGCTGCTTCATCAGAGTCTGATTGTGAACAGAAGGAAGACTCAGCTGAGAGCAGTGTGGTGTATACAGAGCAGAGCCCACCATCAGTACAGAGGCCTGTCCATTAGAGAGCTGCTCCAAACATGCAGCACGGCCTCAACTGTACATGAATACTTGGTCACAGCTGCACAACTGTACTTTTGAAAGGCTATTCTCTGTTGCTGCTGATATATATTTTACAGTAAATGAGCATTTGTGCTGCTACCTGATAACAGAAAAATAGTTCTGCTGGTTCCTGTTCTGAAAACACACATTTATAAATGTTCACTTGCTGTTGATCAAAGGTGCCTGTTATAATGTTATGATTGTGGCTCTGCACTCTGAGGGGAACCTTTTTGTGAACAAAATAGATCAAATGTTAACATCCTGGCAGAGGCAAATAACTTCGATTGGAAATTTGATTTGATTGGATTCATGTTTCAGGTCAGATTGACAGAAATATTTGAACTGCTACTGTGTTAAAGGGAATACTGCTGTTAGAAAGCACCTGATTTGTTTCACATCTGCACACTGAATGTTGCACTTCTCATACAGCAGTACTATTTAAATAAGTACACAATACACTACTTTTGAATTCATCATTGAATGTTGCTATAACAATGCCATTAATTGTGATTAAACGTGTTCATGGTTGCCCAGCACTACAAATAATTCTACAAGCGTGACTGATCCACTTTCTAATGTGTGTGTAGCCCACACTGTGTTTCACTGTGTCACAGGTGAGTCTGTGTATCTAGGTTCTATGAGAAGAACAGGATATAGTGAATTAGTCCAGCAGCTTAAAGTCTGACTCCATCCTCCATTTAGATAACTCACACCAAAAACTCAACACCTTTGCCGTTGTGTACCTGACACTAATCTTCGCTTGGATTTAATGCTCTGAACAAAGCTCCACATCACAAGACAAAATAGAAATGAATCAGTCTTTTATTTCTCACTTCTGTTTGACTTCAGCTCTCAATGTCCCACCATAACCCATGGAAAGAATTATTGTCTATTCAGGCTCCTGAGCATGAAGCTGATGAAGGTGGAGTACTGTGAGGGCTGGTGATAAAGATATGAATCCAGGAGCATTGGGTGGATGGCAGCATCGCCATGAAGGGTCGGTGTGAGAATACATCATCATCCACTAAGAAAACCAGTCTGAATGTCTAACGTTCTTGTTATAAAGACGCAGTCACAGTTTGTAGCTGCAGTTTTTTCCTCCTTACAAATTAGAAAACCTTTTTCAACTGCTCCCCACCCGAGCTGTGGATAAGGTGCTACCAGCATGCAGGCTTGGTCTCCCTCACTCATCATCATTCACTGACATTAGTAAGATATGACTGAATCTATATAACACTTATTCTTTTATTTACAGAAAGCTTTGAGTGAAAACGAGGAACTTCTGTCATGAATTGGCTGTGTGCAGGCAAGGCCATGACGTGAAACGTACAAAAAAAAAAAAAAAACACAGCTCTATTTGCTAGATGGGAAACACAATACAAAATCTACACTGGGAAATAAATCTAAACATTTAGAGAAACACAAGAAGAGACACAAAACCATGAGGGAGAACGGGACTGAGGGAGATGCTGACATAAATACACCGAAGGATAACAAGAAAGTGAGAACACATGAGAAACACAGCTGACATGAATAACCATAACGAGACACGGGGAGCAAAACTGAACAGAACAAACATGAAAACATGGAACAAATGGAAAACAGGGAAAACAATAAACACCTAATAACATATTGTACAGCTGAAACAATTTTAGACAATGCCAGTGAAGGAAGTAAAACTAAACATATGACACCAGAGATGATAACTACCAAAATAAACAGGAAGTGAATAAAAATCATGAGTGGAACACCTGAGTGAACTTAGTAAGAGATGTAGAGGAACACTGAGGCAGTAAATAAACTCAAAAATACAAACAGTAACTAAAACTAACGAGACCTGAAGGCTCAGAATACTACAAAATAACATAAAATAAAACCTAACAGGAAAACTGAACTAAGAACCCGTAAAGCAACCAAACAGAGCAGCTACGATAAACAAGAAGTCTAAACTACAAAAGCACCAAACCTGGGACCGTGACATGTTCAGTCTATTAAAATGTCCAGCATGGATATATGAAGAATGTGACACTGCAGTGAAATGGAGCCCTGCTGATGCAGACGGTCTTCTGGTCTCACACTTACCACCTGGTGAGGGCAAGGTGCTATTATGGCTAACACTAGCATCACTGCATGTAGCCCCACTCTTCTCACAACAAAAAACAACTCTCATGGCTAGACTTTTCACTGATTGCCTCATGTTAACTTGTGAAAATATAAAGTCCCAGCAGTACTAGCTGTTTACTATTCTGTTTAAGCTAAATGTGCTTATAATGTGCAAATAAAGCCTGAAGCAGTTAGCACTGTTAGCATCAGCACCAAGCCCTGTTACATTTATACACTGTTAGAGCAATGGCTCCAATCTACAGCCTTCAAAATAATGATTAAAATGCTGTCTCTAAACACAGTCTCATCAGTCTAGATGTTACCAAATTACTTAATGATACTCAGATTACACAAAAATGAAGTCAGGTTAGTACCCAGCTGACAGCCCTATTTGCCAAGTGTTAGAATTCAAATTACGGCTAGAACCAATCAGCTAAGTAATAAGAAACGGCAATCCATCATTACTTTAAGAACTGAATGTCAGTCAGTCAAGGAAACTGCTAAAATTTTTAATGTGTCTCCAAGTGCAGTCCATTAACCATTAACCACAACAGCTCAGATTAGAGCCTAGATGAATGCCACAGAAAGTTCCAGTAGCGTACAAATCTCTACATCAACTTTTCAGAGGAAACTGCAAGAATCAGGCGTTCATGGTCAAATAGCCTCTAAGAAACCACTGCTAAGGAAAAGCAATAAGCAGAAGTCATTTGTTTTGGCCAGGAAACACAATGAGTGGACATTAGACAAGGGGAAATCTTAGCTTTGGTCTGATGAGTCCAAATTTGAGATCTTTGGTTGCACCCGCTGTGTCTTTATGTGATGCAGAAAAGGTGAATGAATGGTCTCTACATGCATGGTTCCCACTGTGAAGAAGGGAGAGGGAGGTGTGATGGTGTGTGGGTGCTTTGCTGGTGACACTGTTGGGGATTTCTTCAAAACTGAAGATTGAATTAGGATGGCTACCACAGCATCCATTCAGAGACATTCCATCCCATGCAGTTTGTGTTTAGTTAGACCATCATTTATTTTTCAACAGGACAATGACCCAAACACACCTCCAGGCTGTGTAAGGGCTATTTGACCAAGAAGGAGGGTGATGGAGTGCTGCGCCAGATGGCCTCAGCTGACCTAAACTGAGTAGAGATGGTTTGGGATGAGACTGGTCGCATATTGAAAGCAAAAGGTCCAACAAGTGCTCAGCATCTTTGGGAACTCCTTCAAGACTGCTTGAAAACCATTTCAGGTGACTACCTCATGAAGTTTATCAGGAGAATGTTAAGAGTGTGCCAAGTAGTAATTAAAGCAAAGGGTGGCTATTTTGAAGATTCTAAAAATATAAAACCAGTGATTCCTGAGATTAGGGACAAAACAGGTTTTATTTTTATGGAGTTGACAAGGTGCTGACGGTGGTGGCACAAATCTGACGGTGGTGACACACTAGTAGAAAACAAGATATTATTTCTTTCAAAATGACCATTAAACCTTAACAACTTATGTAATATCACAAGACACATCATAACAATTCTGTTTTTGCACATTTCAAGTTCTACATCTTAATAGTTCACCAGCAGTTTAGACCCCGCTGGACTTTCTGTACTTGTGTTTCTCTGTGCTTGTTTCCAAAAGCTTCTCTTCTGCCTTTTTTCTCTTTCTTTCAGATCACTGATGTTCTTTATTTTTCCCTCTTTCACTCTGTTTCTCCATCTTTCCCTTTCCTTTATAAGAAACTCTTTCTTCAACTCAGGCTGGCTGTTAATTTTTTTCTCCTTTTTTGATACTCCCTGTTCCTTCTCTTTCGTTCCTCTACTGACAGGTTCCCCTTTGCCATTCTAGCCTGAAATGTACCATCTTGTAATTACTATAATTATTCTGAACCATATGCATTTATACAGATTAAGGATGAATATTCACAACACAATTATGTTTTAAGCAATAGAAATGCTATCCGGTCTTTAAGTCTGATGCCATTAGCCGTTTCCAGGTCCAAACTCCGCAGATCCTTGCAGTCAAAGGAACTCTGCGGCATCACTGAGAGTTACAAACTGTCTAAATTCTTTCATTTTTAATAAAATGATCAGTGTGGCTGAGTTAGACGTTAGCTCGCTGATTTCCACCTACATTCCAACATAAATGAAGACAGAAAACTAAACAGCAGTGACTTTTGTAGGGTTACTGAAGTTGGACTAGCTGGTATATAATGATGTGCTAGGTGATCTCTAGCAACACAGCTATGTTAGCATAACATAAACACAGTGAAGCTGGAGGATGAACGCTAACTTTTTTCCACTTGATAAAAGTTAATGCAAGGGTTTCTGATGGTTAGGCCAACAGTGATCACTGACTGTTTTTAGTGGCTTGTTCAGATTAAACAGAACAAGATAAAAAAAACATTTTAACAGCACAACAGGCTTAATAAACACAGAGTAATTCGGGCCTGGAAACAGTATTCATACATCATCACTTAAAGACCAGCTCTCAGGGGAGAGATAGCTCAGTAGATGCCACACGATCGGAAGGTTGGGTGTTCAAATCCAACGAACAGCGGCTATCCTGGATTTGTAGCTGCCCACTGCATCACTGAGTGAATGGGTCAAATGCAGAGGATTAAGCTTTTTCCTACATGATTAATAATGTATACATAAACAATGAGATTCAAGATGAGGCAAATTCGATAATATTCGACACATCTCTAAAGCAGAAATATCAGTAAAATACACAGGAAGTAATTTGACTGAAATATTAATAAAAAATAACTTCTTATAATTGATGAATAGCTAACTTTTGTTGCATTTGTCAACACCATTAGAAAAAGGGTCAACACCGTCAGACAAAACTCCTGATGGTGTTGACATCTGATAGTGCTGACAAAATACCCTAGTTTCTCTCATAACACATGTTTTTCTTACAGAAGCCATCTTGTTTTTCATCAGATGCTTATGGCCTCTACAATTTACCTAAATTAAGCTCTTTTTACAAAAAAAAAAAAAAAAATTAAATCTTGCATTACATTGACTTTGGTGTTGACGCACTATGGTTGTGACACAGAGTTTTATCAGAAAGATAGGCCATAAATCAAATAAAAACAAAAAAATTATCACAGCAGTGACCTCATGGCATGTGTATCAACCAGGAAATGGTAAAAGGGTCCTCAGAGTGTTGGTTTGTCTTTAAGTCAGTTGGGTTAACACTTGTATTCATATTTTTAACCCCAAAATTGGGTTTTATCTGGCGGACGAATCACTAAAACATGGTTTGAGGTGAGAGAGGATTCAACAAGATGTGGATGATGCAGGCAACAGTGCCCAGTGGTGAAGAATGAGGTGACAGTCTTCTTTTCCAGACAGAAATAATACATTTGATTATATTTTCACGATGAAAATCTTCAAAAAAACCCCAAATTCTAATATATCCAACAGCTCTGTGAAAAACCTGCATAACATAGAATCATAGGAATCAAACTGGAAGATCTGAATTGAAGTCCTGCTAAAGTGACGACGAATCAGATACAAATCTTTTTTTGAGAAAACAGCTTTTAAAATATGATTGTAAAATTCAAGATTTTTCTTTGCAAGGAAGACACAAACACTGAACCAATACCACCAGTAACCCCCTAAATATCGAAATGTGGTGCCATTAAAGGCATAATAATTTCATTAATGCCCAACACACACCAAAACATGTAATTTGGACATTTTATTCCCAAAGAAATCACATTTATATATTATGGGCACAAAGGAGACCTAAATCTCTGAATTAGCCAGTGAATTCCTTTTTTTAAACAAACAAACACATGATTATGAAAAGTTTTACACTGTATTTCAGTGTCTAATAATCCACTCAAATGTAAATAAATGTTCACTTGACAGCTCTTTAAAGGTTACCTGCTTATGCAAAAATATAAATCACATTTTAAATAAGCATCTGTGGAAAAGTTTGAATCCTGACCTGAGAGTTTCCACTGTACAATGTGACCTCTTTAGTCCAGCAGAAATAAGCTTCACTGCGGAATCCTGCAGGTCAGAATTACTCAGGTCGAGCTTTCTCAGATTAGAGGACTGAGAAGTGGGAACTGAGGACAGAGCTTCACAGCTTGTCTCTGAGAGGTTACAGCCACTCAGTCTAAAAAAAAAACAAAACAAAACAAAAAATACTCATGTAAAGATTGTTAATATATTTCAGAATTTTAAATCTCATCTTTTAAAAAAAAAAAAAAAAACTTAACTAACATACATCATCATATGCATGAACTTGAAATTACTCAAATTACTTAATTTTAAAAAAACAAAACAAAATGTCATTTGCTTTAACCTCAGCATATTCAGTTTACAGTTTAAACTTTGAAGTCCAGCAGACAGAAGCTTCACTTCTGAATCCTGCAGGTTTTTGATACTCAGGTCCAGCTCCCTCAGACTAGAGGATCGAGAGCTGAGAACTGAGGACAGAGCTTCACAGTTCTCCAATGAGAGTTCACAGATGTTGAGTCTGAAAATAAAAACATGAAGACTGTTGTAAAAGTGTGATCAGGGTGCAATAACTATTCCTGTATTTTAAAGAACCCTCTTATCTTGAGCTGAACGGGTTAGTAAAACTCTTTAACTTAGAAATGATTGAAAATGCTAAGAAACAACAATAAATGGATACAGTTAACTTTTACTGGCTAAATCGTTTGATTGGTTAATTTTGTCAGTTGATAAAAACAAAAAAGCAAACAAACACAGAAATAAACAACCAAAAAAATGAATACAAATTGATCTGACCTCAGAATATTCAGTTTGGCGTGCGGACTCTCCACTGCATTAGACAGAAGCTTTACTGCTGAATGCTTCAGGCTGTTGGTACTTAGGTCCAGCTCTCTCAGACTACAGGACTGGGAGCTGATCAGTGATAACAAACGTTCACAGCCTCTCTCTGACAGGTTACAGCTGCTCAACCTGAAAAAAACAAACAAGCACAAAACCAAGCAATATTTGTGACAATAATAATCAATATAATACGTCTGTGTACAGTACAATGCATAATTAACTAAAAAAATGTATACAATTTAAATGTAGGAGAAGAAAAATACTTTAAATTTGTAGAAACACAATTACACCAACATATCTAAATGGAGTGAACAGCAGGTAGTTTTAGTGACATTAGTTCAGAGTCTGCTGACACAGGCCTGTGGGTACTACAGTTACTACAGTACTGTTGGTCACTTTATTAATTCTAATATCTGTGATTAGTATAAATCTGGTTATAAATAATTTATCACATGCTGGACGTTGTTGAGACTCATTTTTTTGTCGTTTTCTTTTTGATTTCATAAAATATCCTGAAGGGCAGCAGCTAGTCATCATGGGCTCCTCCACCATTTGGTTTAGAATTCTAAAAGAAGCCTGTAAATCTCATCAAAACATGATTGGAAAATAGAATAAAATCGTTTCAGATGCATTTTTATATTTTAGATCCACAGCAACAAAGTTCACAGCAGAACCCCAGAAGGTTGATTCTGTTCATCTAGATGAAGCGTTTTCAGTGGGAGAAATGTTTTGTCACTCATCCAAGTGACTTCCCAAGTCCTAGCTGACTGCAGGTTTCCCCATCCTTATAAACAGTACATTTGTACAATAACTGAAACTAGCCCACTGAATGAACAATGGGCTGTGAGGTAAGTTCCTTGATCATTAATATGCCAACTGCCATGACCACTGATCAACAACTACTGATCTAAGCCCATTGATCAGTGGCCATGAGTACCATTCATAGAGAGCAGGGGACTGGCTGCAATCACAGCATTGTAAGATGGTGAAAGGTGTACCCTTAGTCCCCCTCCTCCATTCAGAGATGGTCTTTCCCTTCTCATTTAAATTGCCTCCTTGACTCCCCGCTCAAACCAGCATTCCTCCCTGTCCAGGATGTGTACATCCTCACCATTGAAAGAGTGTCCACTGGCCTGTGGGTGTAAATAGATGTCTTTGTTCAGTAATTATTATGCTCATTCCTTGTGTACTGTGAGTAACACTGGATTTTAAACACTAGCTGTACAAAACTGTTCCTGTTAAAAGGTGTATATAAACGGATGAGCTGAAATGCAGACTTAATGGAGATTTTGCTGTCAGGAAATATCAAAGGCAAAGCACAGATCCATCTCTTCCACTCAGGCCACAGAGAGACAGACAAACATTCTCACTCAGACATGCATCCGGTTTAGATCACCAGTTAACCTGACTTCATGTCCTTGAACGGTTTCAGGAAAATGTAGAGTACCCAGAGAGAACCCACTGTAATTTTATGGGACCTCTGGTTATGGCAGCCTTACAGTTAGATATGGTTACTGACAAGAAACAGGACCTTAGAAGCAATTTCAATGATGAAGCCGAGTTTTTCCCTCCATACTGGATTCAATCAGGGCAGCCATAGCAGAGACTTATTTGAAAATAGGAATGTGCACTGAAGGTGAGCCACAAACCAGAACTTGGATTACAAACATAAAAAAAGATGTAGGTACAGTCTGGTAGCTGAAGTATTTGCTTTAGAAACAAAAGAACAAAACTCCAGGAGTAGGAGACAAGTGAAAAACCTGAGGATAATAAACCTGTCAGAGGGGCTGAGGGATCAGAGCTCATGCGCTTATAGGCTGGATCGGATTGTCCTTTGGTTAAAGGTTCAGACAAAAATGTCTCAGAAATGCTGACATGTACTGCTAGAGTGAAACATTAAAAGTATCACATATTTGAATGAGTGACTGATGATCATTTATTTCACTTTTTTTTTTTTACATTCCATTCACTTCCACTTATCCTTTTCAGGGGCGCTGGAGCCTATCCCAGCTGTCTTAGGGCGAGAGGCAGGCAGACACCCTGGACCAGGGGTGGGCAATTCCAGGCCCCGAGGGCCGGTGTCCCTGCAGGTTTTAGATCTCACCTTGGGTCAACACACCTGAATCACATGATTAGTTCGTTACCAGGCCTCTGGAGAACATCAGGACATGTTGAGGAGATAATTTAGCCATTTAAATCAGCTGTGTTGGTTCAAGGACACATGTAAAACCTGCAGGGACACCGGCCCTCGGTGCCCACCCCTGCCCTGGACAGATCGCCAGTCTGTCACAGGTCTAACACATAGACACAGACAACCATTCACACTCACATTCATTCCCGCATTTACGCCTACGGGCAATTTAGAGATTCCAATTAACCCCTACTAAGTGCATGTCTTTGGTCTGTGGGAGGAAGCCGGAGTACCCAGAGAGAACCCACACAAACACGGGGAGACCAAGTAAACTCCACACAGAAAGACCTGAACCTGATGGTGAAATTGAATTCAGGACCTTCTTGCTGTGAGGCAACAGTGCTAACCACCGTGCCACCGTGCTGCCCTCCAACTGTCTTAGGGTGAGAGCCAGGGTACACCCTGGACAGGTCGCCAGTCTGTCACAGGGCTAACAACATTTTTTTTTATGTTTTGAAACAAAACTAGGTTCCTGGAACTGAGGACACCGTTTTTTTGTTTTTGTTTTTGTTTTGTAGGAACATGATTTTAAGAATGAAGGTACAAAGACATATTTACTCACAGAGCTTTGTTGGAGGCTTTGACCACTGGCAGCAGCCTCAGAAGAGCCTCCTCTGAAGCAGAATATTTCTTCAGGTCAAACTCATCCAGATCTTTTTCTGATGACAGTAAGATGAAGACCAGAGCTGACCACTGAGCAGGAGACAGTTCATCTGTGGAGAGACTTCCTGATCTCAGGGACTCTTGGATCTCCTCCACTAGAGAATGATCATTCAGTTCATTCAGACAGTGGAACAGATTGATGCTTTTCTCTGCAGACAGATTATGACTGAGCTTCTTCTTGATGTACACTACTGTTTCCTGATTGATCTGTGAGCTACTTCCTATCTGTGTCATCAGTCCTCGTAGCAGACTCTGATTGGCCTGCAGTGAAAGACCCAGAAGGAAGCGGAGGAACAAGTCCAGGTGTCCATTTGGACTCTGTAAGGCCTTTTCCACAGCACTCTGGTAGAAATAGTACTCTGCAGATACTACTGCTTTTTGATTTTTAGATAATTTGGACCACGTAGAGGTTGTTTGTTGTTCTTCCAGCAGATTGAGTCCAGAGTTGATGAAGGTCAGATGGACATGAAGAGCAGCCAGAAACTCCTGAACACTCAGATGGATGAAGCAGAACACCTTGTCCTGGTACAGTCCTCTCTCCTCTTTAAAGATCTGTGTGAACACTCCTGAGTACACTGAGGCTGCTCTGATATCGATGCCACACTCTGTCAGGTCTGATTCATAGAAGATCAGGTTTCCTTTCTGCAGCTGATCAAAAGCCAGTTTTCCCAGAGACTCAATCATCTCCCTGCTCTCTGGACTCCAGTGTGGATCTGTCTCAGCTCCTCCATCATACTTGACCTTCTTCACTTTGGCCTGAACCACCAGGAAGTGGATGTACATCTCAGTCAGGGTCTTGGGCAGCTGTCCTCCCTCTCTGGTTTCCAGCACATCCTCCAGAACTGTAGCAGTGATCCAGCAGAAGACTGGGATGTGGCACATGATGTGGAGGCTTCGTGACGTCGTGATGTGGGAGATGATCCTGCTGGCCTGCTCTTCATCTCTGAATCTCTTTCTGAAGTACTCCTCCTTCTGTGGGTCAGTAAACCCTCTGATCTCTGTCACCATAGAAACACACTTCGGAGGGATCTGGTCAGCTGCTGCAGGTCGTGTGGTTATCCAGAGGCGAGCAAAAGGAAGGAGTTCCCCCCTGATGAGGTTTATGAGCAGCACATCAACTGAGGTGGACTTTCTAGGGTCAGTTAGGATTGTAGTTTTGTGGAAGTCCAGAGGAAGTCGACACTCATCCAGACCATCAAAGATGAACACAACCTGGAAGTCTTCCAAGCTGCAGATTCCTGCTTCTTTGGTTTCAGTAAAGAAGTGATGAACAAGTTCTACCAAGCTGAACTTTTCCTCTTTCAGCACATTCAGCTCTCTGAAAGTGAATGGAAATATGAACTGGATGTCCTGGTTGGCTTTGTCTTCAGCCCAGTCCAGGGTGTATTTCTGTGTTAAGACTGTTTTTCCAATGCCAGCCACTCCCTTTGTCAGCACTGTTCTGATTGGTTCATCTCTTCCAGGTAAGTCTTTAAAGATGTCTTCTTGTCTGATTATTGTTTCTGGTCTGTCTGGTTTCCTGGATGCTGTTTCAATCTGTCTGACCTCATGTTCATCATTGACCTCTGCAGTCCCTCCCTCTGTGATGTAGAGCTCTGTGTAGATCTTATTCAGGAGGGTTGGGTTTCCTGCTTTAGCGATTCCCTCAAACACACACTGGAACTTCTTCTTCAGCTTGGATTGAAGATGATGCCGACAATTTTGAAGAGTCTCTGAAGAAATCATTTAAAATAACGGAAAAAAAATGTTTATTTCTTTTTCCTCTCTGTTTTTAATTTACCATTTTTACATATATTATACTTTTTCTAAAGAAAACCTGTCCAGATCTGAAATTATAATAATGAAGATATCCTATAAATTTTAACTGTACCACCCAGCTCTTAAAGTCCAGTGTTGCCAACTCAGTAAGGAAAATCGCTATTGGCTGTCCTAAAAGTCACCTGAAGTTGCTAAATGACATCATTGCCTAATTTGCATCGTTGGTCATGCCTGTGTCATTGTAACAGACACTGTTAGAGAGAGAAATGACATTGTGAAAGAGACATAAAGTGATTAAAAAACACCCTAAATGCATTTGGAATGTACTTAGAACTACAAATCACATTTATTTTAGCAAGTATTGCTTTTTTTAATGTCACAATTCCAACGCTCCTCCTTTATCCGGACTTGGGACCGCAAAACTGACCCGAAACATTCACTCTGGCAGATTTACTTTTGTGTGTGTGTGTGTCTTTTTAAGTAGTTTTAAATAGGGATGCAACGATACCAATTTTTTCAAACCGATCCGATACCGATACTTGGATCTGAGTACTTGCCGATACCGAGTACAAAATCCGATACTTCTACCACACACAAGTTAAACTTAACCAGTAGTAAAGAAACGACCCCAGACAACTCTTTAACACAAACGAAACGTTTACTGAACGTAAGGGCAGAGACAAATACTGTACAACACATCCCTTTTTTAAACTCAAATGATATTCCAATTTCTTAACCAAATGAAATACACTGTATAAATGAAATAATTCCATTTCAAATTATATTAAACAACCCAACTTATGTTATCACCTTTTGGTAAGTGACTCACTAATATACACTCCAAAACACGTTATATAACTCCACTAAACATACAATATTCACACATGGGCCCCACACACACTCACATTCACACTTGTTGCAGGCCTGTTTGCTGCTCACGCTGGACGATGGAGAAAAATCCTCTTCTCCCCAGTAAGAGCACAAAAGTCTGACTTACAGTTCCGTTGCTCGGTAGGTCGCCGTTCACCAGTCCCACACTAAATCCACTCCCTGCGGACCCGATGCTGTCTCTGCTACAGCGCGTTAGCCCGTCACTGTCCAGCTCTCCGACAGTCCATAGCGGCTGCCTCCGAGGCGCAGCCAAGCAGTCCGGGCTAGCCTTTAGCCTCGGCGGTCGTAGCTGGAAACACAGTTTTCCACGGTGGTGCGACCGTTGAAACAAAAAGTCACTTCACCCACACTCTGTTGCGAAGCTCCCACACGGTTAGCTTTCTAGTCACACACTCTTTTGTGCTAGTTAACCTCAGTAAAACTAGCCGAGTCTCTCACTTTGGCTCAGCTAACCTCTTACATCTCTCCATGCCGTTCTCTTCTCCTCCTCCATTGCAACAGATACACAGGTCCCGTTTTATGCTACCTTCACGGGCCTCCAGAAAATTAGAACTCTGAACAATATTTTAACTCCCTTCAGAGTTACATACCATAAAATAATACTTTATGATTAACATAACAGTTTGATTGCTCTAATTACCTGTATTTACCATGTGACATATTACAGGGCAAATTAAATTCAGGGTACAGTTACATCACATAACTGTGAACACCTTATGTTACCGTGGCGTTCAAGTCCATGGGAATTATGAGTATCTACTCCCAAATTCCCATCCGGGCTACATTAGTATCGGTTCATGGTATATTCATGTTAACATTTACGAGTACGAGTACGCACACATTTGACAGTATCGGCCCCGATACCCGATACCAGTATCGGTATCGGTGCATCCCTAGTTTTAAACCTTGTGATCAACAAAACGTAACAGTAAATAAAGAACATTTTTATCCATTAGCAATCAAAATGGACATAGCAAGCCTCACCAGACAGCTTAGTTTGAAATCGGATGTACAAGATGTAGCTATGGCTCTGCAAGGACATCCGATTTCTAAGTTTGCAATGACGTCTTTTAGTGCATTGATTTATTTTAGACAAAGAAAAATGTACATTTACCACTGCTCCCTCCCTGTTTTACATATTTAACGACTTTGTCACTATATTTAGCGACAAAGTCGTTAAGTTTGCAACACTGTTAAAGTCAAGAGTAAAATGGGAGAGAGACGTGACGTTTAATAATCCACATTTTACTGTTTTACTCTTTGGTGCAGATGTGGATACTGTATTGTTCTTTCTTTGTGATTTTATATGTTTAAGTCTGTTTTTTTGCTTGCTTTTAGTTTGTTTTTTGTCCTTTTGGGAGCTGACACAAGGTCTAAGGAGATGGGGTTTTGGGGAGGTAATGGGAGGAGAGAAGCTGCAGAGAGGTCGTAAGACTGCAACTCTGCTTCCTGGTCCCAACTCTGGACAGTCACATTTTGGGGGTTTAATAAATATGGCCAGATTTCTAGAAATGAGAGCTGCTCCATCCAAAGTGGGATGGATGCCGTCATACAAGACCAGGTTTCCTCCAGGAAGTTTCAAAAATTTGTCAGGGGCTGAGTCTTTGACTCAGCGTTTTTTTATTATTTTGTAATGTTTTCTCATGTTTACATAATGTTCAATTCATGTGTTGTTCTTAAGTTAAGGGCTAGTGAGTTATTTTGTACTTTTTGATTATTTATGAGATAATCTTAAGTCTTAGAATTATTATTATTTTTTTCGACTTTCAGTTAGTTATGGGTCTCTTTATGTCCCCTGGTCTAAGTCTGTTCTAGTCTTCTATGTCATGTCTACGTCCCTCCTTGTTTCCTATTTTATTTTGAAGAGGTCTTGTGTCTCTATGTCCAGTGTGTTTTAGTTTCACTTTTCCTGTAGTGTCATGAGGGTCATTTGCACTGTGTTCCCATGTGCCTCCACTTCCCCTAATGACCTTATGTGTATATTTAAGTCCTCTGTCTTCCTTTGTTTTTTGTTGCGTGAAAAATACTTTTGGATTGCCTCAAAGACTCAGAGATTCCGGGAAACCATCAGATGATTCAGGAGGGGAAAGTGGTGCTCTACCTGCACTATGTATAGTGCAGGTGGAGCACTGCTGACTTTGAGCAAGAACATTGTCAGATAGTGAAGGGAATACTTCGAGGACATTCTTAATCCCACTGGCATGTCTTCCGTGGAGGAAACAGAGTCTATGGACAGGGGGGACAACTCGTCTATCTATGGGTGAGGTCACTGAGGCAGTTAAACAATTCCTTGGTGGCAGAACCCCTGAGGTGGATGAGGTCCTTCCCTAGTTCCTGAAGGCTCTGGATGTTCTAGGGCTGTCCTGGCTGATACGCCTCTGCAATGTTGCCTGGAGATCAGGGGAGGTACTCATGGCAGACCGGGGACTGGCAGACCGGGGTGATTTTTAAGAAAGGCGACCGGAGGGTGTGTTCCAACTACAGGGGGATCACACTCCTCAGCCTTCCTGGGAAAGTCTATGCCAGGGTGCTGGAAAGGAGAGTCTGTCTGTTAGTCGAACCTCGGATACAGGAGGAACAATGCGGTTTTCGTCCTGGCCATGGAATATTGGGTCAGTTCTTTACCGTCTTGAGGATACTTGAGGGTGCATGGGAGTTTGCTCAACCAGTCTACATGTGTTTTGTGGACTTGGAGAAGGCATTCGACCATGTCCCTCAGAGTGTCCTGCGGGAGGTGCTTCGGGAGTATGGGGTGTCTGGCCCATTGGTACGGGCTGTTTGATCCTTAGAGAACCATTGTAAGAACTTGTTCCACATAGCCAAATCTGAGTCCATGGTCCTCAGCCGGAAAAGGGCGGAATGCAGAAAGAATGAAATTGCGGATACAAGCGGCGAAAATTGGCTTCCTGGGAAGGGTGGCTGGCCTCTCCCTTAGATATAGGGTGAGAAGTTCAGCCAACAGGAAGGGGCTCAAAGTCGAGCCGCTGCTCTGCCACAATGAAAGGAGCAGATTGAGGTGGTTTGGACATCTGACAGGGATGCTTCTTAGGTGCCTCCTAGGTGAGGTGTTCCAGGCATGTCCCACTGGGAGGTGGTCGTGGTCAGAGTGGTCTTGCAGGCATGGATTTATGGGATCAATGCAGCTTCATTCCCCTACCAATACATCTTCTAATGGGCATTTTATGTTGTTTATGTTTATGTTATTTTTCTTTTTGCCCTTTAAAAATCTATATGGAATACTACTACTACTACTACTACTACTAATAATAATAATAATAATAATGATAATGATAATAATAATAGTACATTTTATTTAACAGCACCTATCAAGACACCCATGGACTATTAACAATGGAATAAAACACGTAAAACAACAATGACAATGAAAAACAACAAAAATCAAATTACTTACAAGATAAAATAAACAAATTTCACAGTGAATATGTAGATTTGAACAGATGGGTTAGGAGTTGAGATGTAAACTGGGCGAGAATGTGGGGGGAATGGGGGGAAACTGGGGGGAATATTTCTTATATCTGGGGTAGAGAGTTCCACAGCCTGGGAGCAAAGCAACTGAAAGCTCTGCTTCCCATGGTGATGAGACAGAAAGAAGGCACAGCAAGCTGGGTAGAAGAACAGGATTGAAGTGAGTGGGCAGAAGAAGTAGTGCATAACAGGTCAGAAAAGTAAGGAGGAGCAAGGTTATGAAGGGCCTTGAAGGTGAGCAGAAGAAGCTTGTACACAATCCAGAATTTCTCAGGCAGCCAATGAAGTTCCTGAAGAACGGGCGTGATGTGCTAGTAAGAGGGGGTTCTGGTAATAATGCGGGCAGCGGAGTTTTGAACCAGTTGAAGGTTATGAAGGGATTTTTATGGGAGGTAACGAGACTATGAACAAGAATGGACATAGACTGGGTGGAAAGAGTAGGAGGTAATCTTTTAATGTTGCATAGATGGAAATAGGCAGAATGTGAGATTATTGATGTGAGATTTAAAGGATAGTGAACTGTCTAGGATGACACCAAGGCTCTTAACCTGAGGTTAGGGGAAAACTGTGGAGTGAATAATAATAATATATTAATAATAATAACAATAATGATTAATAATAATATTAATTCATGTAATAATATTAATATTAATAATAATATTAATATTATCATTATTATTATTATTATTATTAATAATAATAATAATATTAATAATAATATTAATTATAATAATAATATTATAAATAATTAATAATATTAATTATAATAACAATATTAATCCGTGATTAATAATAATAATAATCAATAGTGAGTGGGAAATGATTTACCTTCAATAAGTTGAAGTGCCAATAAGGAGAATTTTAGTTTTATCTTCATTAAGCTTAAGGAAATTAGAGCTGAACCAGAATTTTAATTTGGATAAACATTCTGTAAGGGAAGAAGGTGGGAGAGAGGAATCAGGCCTGTAGGAGACATATAATTGGGTGTCATCAGCAAAACAGAGAAAATGAAGATCAAATTTATGGAAAATGATACCAAGAAGGAGGATGTAAATTAGGAGGAGAAGAGGGCCTAAGACTGACATTTGGGGTACACCTGAAGTGACTGGGTATAGACAATAGTCTATTATGTATGCTGTAGAATTAAGCTCCTGCTGTCTGCTTTTTCTTAAATTGAATTCTGAGGTTATACACTCTCACATCTCAACAAATCATGCAAAGAAAACATTTTTACACAAAAAGGTGAACTCACCTTGCTGAGCAGACAGATCAGAGTATAAACGTAGCTGAGAGAAAAGAGAGAGATCTACAGTCTGAAGATGTCTGATCATTATCCTGCAGGCTTTGTCCCCTTTCTTCTTCACTGTGTCAATGAAGCAGCGTGCCTTATCTGCTCTGACAGGGTTCTTCTCCAGTATCGATTCTTTCTCCAATTCATTTAAAACACCATCACTTACAAGGGCCTCAAGGAGCTGTTTAAGGAGTTCTGTTGACACCCTCCAAACAAAAGCTGACCGCACCTTGAAAAGCTCCTCCTCTATAGGAAATAGAAAGAAATGTAAACACGAATCCCATTAAAACCTTGCCCTTTTAAAACTAGAAGTTTTCTCTTTTAACATTAGAACGGCTGGATCCAGAGCTAGCTATATCTGATTAATAAATAAACATACAGGGGACTGTAACTAGATCATGGCTCTAGACTAAGTTTTTGCTACGGTTGCACTGGTGCACCTAACTTTTTTTTTAGGTACACCAGCACAAAAGTTAGGTGCACCCAATTTTTTCAACTGCATCGCTTAAAACCGCAGTTTTACATGTTCACTTGTTTTTGAAAATTGCTGTCCAAACAGACAATATAGATTTGTTAATGATTTACTAAAAATCTTGTCAGCAAAAAGTTCTTTATTTAAAGTAAGAGCAGAGCTCTACAAGAAAGATTGTCAGGATCCTGGGTCATTTAAACCAGCGTTTTGTGCTTCTTCGGTGCCTCCTGGGTGAGGTGTTCCAGGCTTGTTCCACTGGGAGGAGGCATGTGGTGTTCATGGTCAGAGTGGTCTTGCAGGCATGGATTGATGGGATCAATGCAGCTTCATTCCCCTACCAATGCATCTTCTAATGGGCTTTTTATGTTGTTTATGTTTATGTTATTTTTCTTTGTGCCCTTTAAAAATCTATATGAAATAATAATAATAATAATAATAATAATAATAATAATACATTTTATTTAAACACACCTATCAAGACACCCATGGACTATTAACAATGGAATAAAACATGTAATACAACAATGACAACGAAGAACAACAAAAATCAAATTAATTACAAGATAAAATAAACAAATTTCACAGTGAATATGTAGATTTGAACAGATGGGTTAGGAGTTGAGATGTAAACTGGGGGGGAATGGGGGGAAAAGTTTCTTATATCTGGGAGTAGAGAGTTCCACAGCCTGGGAGCAAAGCAACTGAAAGCTCTGCTTCCCATGGTGGTGAGGCAGAAAGAAGGCACAGCAAGGGTCCTAGGACATTTGACCCAGCGTTTTGTGTTTATCATTATTATGATTTTATGTTCTGGTTTATTTTGATGATGTATTTGGGTTTAGACTTTTTAAATTCTTTGGGTTTTGGTTCTGTGCTTCCTCTGTCTGCCCGTGTGTTCCCTCCTTCTGTGTCTCATACACTCGTTATCCCAGTGTGTATTTAAGGCCTGTGTTTCTCTGTATCAGTGTCGCGTCGTTAACGTCTGCTCACCATCTGCTCACCATCTTCCCTCGTAGTGTGTTCCGTCTGCCTAGGGCTGGGCGATATTATACTGTTCAC
This sequence comes from Pelmatolapia mariae, assembly GCF_036321145.2. Taxonomy (NCBI): domain Eukaryota; kingdom Metazoa; phylum Chordata; class Actinopteri; order Cichliformes; family Cichlidae; genus Pelmatolapia; species Pelmatolapia mariae. Next base: position 26,891,782 of record NC_086229.1, read on the forward strand.
GGTATACTGGTACAATGTTAAGCAATGATAAGAAAATGAAATATCACAATGGAATATGGGTAAAACGCACATGTGCAGTGCCTTTCTTTTCATAAACACATGGCAGAAAAAGCATGGCGGTGACGGAGAAGGAGAAGAGCCAAAGTGGACTGTGAAACAGATAAACCAGAACAGGTTTGTAAAAATGGTGCAACTTCAGTGATATGGCACTGGTTTGGTTTTTGTCCGCTTTTTGTCCATCAGCCACCAAAGCACATTTTTTTGTAGAACATGCAAGCGGGCCGTCGTTATTACCGTATTTTTCAGACTATAAGGTGCTCTTAAAAGCCTTTAATTTTCTCAAAAATCAGCAGTGCACCTTATGTATGAATTCTGGTTGTGCTTACTGACCTCAAACCAATTTTATGTGGAGCATGAGTTTAGTAAAGTTAGACTTATCTGACTGTTTTGTTTCGCTTAATGCGCCTTATAATCCTGTGCGCCTTATTGTTCGAAAAATACGTATTTGACTTATTTATTTGGCACACTGCAGTAGTAATGGGATTTCCGGCTCTTTTTAGAGAACCAACTCTTTCGGCTCGGCTCACTAAAAACCGCCGGCTCTTTCGGCTCCCAACCAGCTCTTCAGGTTGTTTTGTTGCTTTAATTAATTTATTATTAACAAAAATAGAAAATTATGCACAAAAGGAATTACTAATGTAAAAAAAAAGTGGTTTTATTTATATATGTTTATATATAAATATATTCGGTGGCCCCTAGAGACAAAGCACGTACAAACTCCAAAACATATTTCTAGCATTAACTGAACTTCCAAACAGAGCTACCTAGATCACTTAAATTACACAATTGAAATGAAAGCATATGTGTATTGTTTGTGTATTTATACACAAGCACTCATATATATTCAAATAATTAAAAAAATGTTCATTTACCTGTTACTACCACACACCAAATCCGGTTGTTGGTACTTCCTGGCTTGAGTAGCCACTAGGTAACAAAGCTCAACACTACCCCTAGCATTCTGGAGCACTTCTGTTGTCTTTTGTACGTGTTTTGGAGTTTGTACGTGCTTCGGAGTTTGTACGTGCTTCGGAGTTCGTTCGTGTTTTGGAGTTTGTTCGTGTTTTGGAGTTTGTACGTGTTTTGGTGTTTGTACGTGCTTCGGAGTTCGTTCGTGTTTTGGAGTTTGTACGTGTTTTGGAGTTTGTACGTGCTGTGTCTCTAGGAGCCACTCCACATAAAATGTAATAAATAAATCATATAATACAAAAACCAACTATTCACATTTCAACTTTTAACTATTTAAATTTTCAGCTTTTTCCTTTTAAACAAATTTAAAGTGAAACAACACAAAACACTGCAAATCACAACACAATTAAATATAAATTAAAATATGAAAACAAAAAGACGATGCATATTCTCTGTCATATGGGCCTGCATGAATAAACTTTCTGAATCCTTTATCATCTGCAACTGAAAATAGTTGTGGATGATTACTATAACTTTTTGATGTGACGTTGTTGTCCCTGGCTCTCTTTCTCTCTCTTTCCCTCCGGCTCTGTTCCTGTGCTACCGAGATTGAAACTACCGCCCCTCCCCCCTCTGCCCAGTGCAAAGCACAAGGCTCGCGTGCGGAGTGAAGCGGGTAGTGGTGTGCGGGTTATGTGGCAGGGCGTGTTCTGCGATGCCGCTGCAGGTTTGGTGGTGGTGATGTGTATGACTGCCAGCGGGAGAGCTGAAGCTGTTGAATGTACTGTTACAGCAACCGTGTGATCACTGTAAGAATAAATGATGCTGCGAATCATCTGCTGTGGTTTACATATTTACATAAATATGTAAACAACTTAACAACCCCCAAAGTGTCTAAGTCACGTGACGTGTCAGTGCAACACCGAAACATAAGAGTGGGGGAGAGGGAGCAAAGTGTGCCTGCTCTCCACTGACACAGGAGCGGTGAGTCCAGCGACGTGGTTGTTTAGTTTTTGCCGAAAGCACAGCATAGCAAACAAGCAGAACTCAAAGTAAAGAATCGATCTCACCAGGCTAGTATCGATCCGATACCGATTTGGGATCGATAGTATCGATATTTGGATAGATCCGCCCACCACTAGAAGCGGGAAAAAAGTGCCAGAGAGTGTGTGACAGAAAGAAACGAAAAAAAACATGGCTCCCAAAAAGGGGCTGGCTCGCGTCGTTCACTTCAAAGATCCAGCTCTAAGAGCCGTTTCGTTCGTGACCAACACATCACTACACTGCAGTTTCATGTTGCAACGCACCTCTTTTTAACTTTTGTGGATATCATACATGGTTACACTCAGGATATGTCATCCCATTTCCCATGGAAATACCTTTTGGTTAAACTGTCAGCAAGGAATTTGCATTTGCACTGTTAAATTTTTATATAGCTTTAATGCACATAAAAAACAGCTGCTTGTTTAAGTGAAAATAAATTAATGGGGTTTTTTGCACGAATAAAGTTATGGAGTTGTAAACTATTTTGTCTTGCATCAGTTATAGTGTCAGTTTTATCGTTATCACAAATTTTCAAATATATATCGTGATAAATATTTTTGGCCATATTGCCCTGCCCTATGTCTGACTGCCTGCTAGTTTAGTTATGTATTCCCAGTTCAGTTCACTTCAGTTTGTCCACACCAATAAAGCTGTTTAAGTTCACCTTTTTTTCTTAGCGTTTTGGAGTCTGCGATTGGGTCATTTCCTGCTTGCTGCACACAGACCCACACGACAAAGATAAGTTACTGAAAAGTGCTTGTGCTTAAAGATAAGATACCCTTTATTAGTCCCACGGGTGGGAAATTTGTTAAAGTGCTTCACTGAGCTGAAATTTAAACTTAAAACATCTCAAGATATATTAAATAAAAAGAAAATCTAAATTAAATGTGCCTCAAAGTGTCTCAAAGGCCTCAAACTGAACATCTCAATATCTGAAAAACTGAACATCTTGATATCTTATGGACTAGTCTCACATGCCCCTCAGTTGGCCAATCAGTATATTCGCTAGCCTTCCTATTTGCAAGATACAAGCAGACCTGTTTGCTGCTACCTGCTGCTGAAAGGCAGTTGGAAGAGGGGACACTTGGGCAGTGCATTTATCGAGGCATATAATGTGTTTTCTGGATGCACTGTGCTTTTTCAGCGTTTCAATTCGAAATGTATTAGCACCAGTTACAAATGCAGTATTGCCGGCCATGGTCTTTCCAAAATCATGACAGTAAATGCAGTGCATCATGTTGTCAGCTTTACTGTATCTTAGCCAGGGAAACTGGTCAAGCCACTCTGTTGGAAATGTATACACTTACTCACTTTTCTTTCAGTGGGCTCTAGCTCGGAGTCGGTTGTATCTGGCTCATTATTTGATGCTTCTTCCAGACCAGTGTTAGACATAACCTGAAAAGTTCATGGCTCCGTGTCAGAGCACTGGCTATGAATTTCAGATGGATCACGACTTAACGAAAAAGTTGTCAATCGTCCTTTTCATCTTTTCTCATTACCCACAGCTACATCCACTTCTACCCTGCCCAGGCGCCTCGCCTCTTTGTATCTGCCTGCACTTTCAAACTGTTATATTTTCCTCCTTTATTTCCAAGAGTTACACACACACAACATGGGGTGGTGCCCTCTACTGGTGTTAGCTTGTATACCACACAATATATTTCGACTCATACATAACATCTTCTCCCCACTAAGCTATGCTCTGAGAAGCTATGCATTCTCAATACGCTCACCCATCATGGTAAAGAACAGGTGGTTTAGTGACCCTCACCGAGTAATGTCTTAGAGTTTCTGTAACCTGTGTACACTTAGATGATGGTGGTTCAATAGACTGGTGTGTTTCTGGAGGTATTGTGGTCCTCAGAACTTGTTCAGCAGTCTTTTCCTGATTAGATATACAAGGGTGAAGCATGGTGTAACTATCACTCTGGGTTAATGAAGTTTGAGAGCTTGTTGGAGGATCCACTGCAAACTGCTGAGACATTGGCTCAGGGCGTGTCAGCATCTGATCCACATGGCATATCCATACTCCTTGTGCTCCCACATTCCTTTTGTATGACTGTGGAGCTCTTTCAGGATAAAAGGGTGCAGCTTAGGTGGCACAACCACTCTCACACCCCATATGAAGGATCCCTGCTGTATCGTGAGATCTTGTCTGCACAGCAGATAGGGTGACAGCACATGATCTACGTCTTTTGCAGCTGGGAAACATCCAATTGTTACCATTTCAAGGACATGAGAAAAAGTAACATCAGACATAGTGTGACGTCTGATCTTGGTGACACTGACCGGTAACGAGTTCAGTTGAGATGCGTAGAATACCTCTACTGCTCCTTGTTTCTCCTTCTGCACAAGAGACAGAGGTAGCTGTGACAGTCCATCAGCAGTGACATGACACACACCTTTGCGGTACTGCAAGGTGTAACTATGTGCCATCAAAAGCACTCAACACTGACTCACAGGCTGATGTCCACTGCCATTTCCTATCTTTACTGAGCAGCTCATTCAGCGGTTTCAGGACTGTAGCTAAATCAGGTATGAAACGTCCATAATAGTGTAGCATTTCCAGAAAAGAACGTAGCTGGTTTACATCACCTGGTGCTGGAGCTTCCACAATGTCACCTTTTCTGGTGACTTGTGTTACCCCATCGTGTCAATTATGTGACCCAGGTAATCCACTGATTCCTGTTAAAACTGGCACCTCTCCTGTTTGAGATGTAGACAATAGCCCTCCAGCCTGCACAAGACTGCCTGAAGGGTTTTGGGGTGTGTCAGTTTGTCAGGGCTGTTGGAGTGATTTTGTTAAATGTTGTCATTGTTGTGCTTCAGTTTGTAAACCTTTTCTTAAACAGCATGTTTAGATATTCTTTTGTTCTCCTCCCCGGCCTGTTGAATGGTGGGGAGGCCGTAATGTTTAACTACAGGCACATTCCCTGTGAGATCCTGGTTTCCTTATCTTGTGAACGACGTTCACCCCCAGCCATTTAGGGGCTCCCCTATGCTTGTATATAGTGAACCATTAAATGGCCTATATTTGTACAGCGCCTTACTAGTCCCTAAGGACCCCAAAGCGCTTTACACATTCAGTCATCCACCCATTCACACACACATTCACACACTGGTGATGGCAAGCTACATTGTAGCCACAGCCACCCTGGGGCGCATTGACAGAGGCGAGGCTGCCGGACACTGGTGCCACCGGGCCCTCTGACCTCCACCAATAGGCAACGGGTGAAGTGTCTTGCCCAAGGACAGAACGACCGAGACTGTCCGAGGTGGGGCTTAAAGTTAAGCCTTATATGGGTATGGGGAGATGACCTTTGGATAATCAGGAAATGTGGTTAAACAGTTGTAAGCTGTGTGGCAGGAAGTCATATATACAGGCACACACACACACACACACACACACACACACACACACACACATTCATATCCTCACACATGCATGTACACACACACAGTGCCTTAGTTTTTATGGCACACCACAGGTTTTTATGGTGGGGCGTTATGTAACTGAGTGGCTCTTGTGTTCTGTTTGCAGTCTCTCATAGTCTAATTCGAGCAGGGTCACATGTTTGGACCCAACAAGGGCCACTGACGAGGATGTCGTCCAGATAACAATGGGTATATGGTGGTCCGAGAAGCTCTTGATCCATAGTCTTCTAAAATATGGCTGGTGTTGACGATACTCCAAAAGGTAAATGGTAAATGGCCTGCATTTGTATAGCGCTTTACTCAGTCCCTAAGGACCCCAAAGCGCTTCACAATACATTCAGTCATTCACCCATTCACACACACATTCACACACTGGTGATGCCAAGCTACATTGTAGCCACAGCTGCCCTGGGGCGCACTGACAGAGGCGATTGAAGCAGAATAGCCCTTTTTAAATCAAAATAGTCAGCAGCTTCGTAGATTCTTCTTCTACTTCCATCTGTAGATAGGCATTTACTAAGTCCAGCTTACTGAAGTGTTGACCTCCTGTTAGAGAAGCAGACAGGTTCTCAGTGTGTGGAAGTACTTATCCACGCAGAACTGTGGGGTGAGAGTTACCTTGAAATCCCCACGCAGTCTCATAGTGCCACCCTTCTTGTTGCCAGGCACCAGGGGTGTGGCCCAGTCACTATGCTCCACTGGTGTGATCGCCCCAAGCTCAGTCAGGCATTTCAGTTCAGACTCCACTCAAGGTCAAAGAGCATAAGGCATGTTACGTGGTGGGCAGAATTTGGGTACACTATTAGGCCTGTGTCAATCTGGCTTTAATCCCGTTCATTGTGCCTAGTGTCTTAGAGAAAACAGCTGAGTCTCCCTTTAACGTAGCCTCAGCCACAGTTTTCTCTTTGTTCTTCGGCATGAATAATCTTTAAATCTTTCCAGTTCAGATTAATAACTCCCAACCACTCCCTACCAAACAGCGGTGGGGCATCCATGTTCACCACATGCAAGGGTAGCTTTGCACATTGCTTATTCAATTTGACTTGCACCTTGATGGTCCCTTCTGGTGCCAGTGGCTCCCCAGTGTATGTCTTCACCATGATATCAGTGGGTTGCAGCGCCAACGGACTCAGCACACTTTTGTACTGTTCTCATGCAATCAAAGACACAGTGTTCTGACAGTCTTTGCAGTACCGCCACATACTGTTTCCTCTTCCCCCAATTCCTCTTGTGGAACCAGAACCTTTCAGCTATGACCAGCGGCTTGGGAGCAAAATGAGCTTGCAAAACATCCACAATATTGTCATACTGCATAGGCCTACAGGAATATGTAGACCACAGCCAATCAGAGGGGTCCAGCCCTTGACTATCACTGATTGGTTTAGACCACGATATGGGTATAATGTGTGTCTGTTGTTGACCACACAGAGACTTTTAGAATTGTGGAGACTTACTTGAACGGCTGGTCGCACTGGTGCTTTAGTCACATCACTGAGAAATTAGGTTGCATATATGGTCAAATTGGTTGCACTCTAGAGCCCTGTAGATAGAAGAGTTATAATTTGTGCCGCATTGATCCTGGCATGTTGGGTTGGAGCAGAGCAGGGAGTGTGTGACCAAACACACAGAGAAATGGGCGATCTGCTGCCTGTGCAGAACACCAGGGGAAAAATATCTAAACTGAACAGTGACTCCAGAGTGTGGAGAGTTAATCCAAGACAATGTCTCAAAGACATGTTGCAACACATTTGAATGAGATACACTTATCACAATAAAAACACTCCTACCTGCTGATGAAGGATCTTTCATCATCTTTCTATAAAAGCACAAGAAGACAATTTTATTAGAAAAAAAAAACAGCGCACAAAGTCTGTGTGTCTTATGTAAATTCATTTATGTTAAAGTTTTAGTGTATCAGCCATTTAGAAAGTTGTAGAAACCTCATAATAGTTCAATTCAATTTTATTTATACAGCGTCAAATCACAACAAGTCACCTCAAGGCGCTTTATATTGTAAGGTAGAGCCTACAATAATACATACGAGAAAACCCAACAATTGTATGACCCCCTATGAGCAAGCACTTTGGCGACAGTGGGAAGGAAAAACTCCCTTTTAACAGGAAGAAACCTGAAGCAGAAGAAACCTAAAATAACTAATTGTCTGTCCTGAATCAGTCTTATTAGGTAATGTTAAAATAATTTCATCATTCCAGTGTTTTCAGTGTGGGAGAAAGTACTCAGGGCCTTCAAGTTAAACTCTTTGAAAGACAGAAACAATTTCAATATTCAGAAACCTAAAGTATGTATCAGCATCAGAATGGACCCAAAAATCAATTTCCATGTTTGTTTTTCAGTTCTATGAAGCTTTCAGTATTTTGGATTAGTGGTACTGCTATGTTGCATCATATTGCTGTAATTGTTTATATGTTTATATCTGAGGTTTATGTTTATATCTGAGGTAAGTTGATCTATAGTGTTACATCATATTCTGTAAGGATGTTATGTGTTTGTGTACTTTCTGCCCAGTTTGACCCATTTAGCAGAAGTCAGCCTCCGATATCTATTCTGTATGACTTAAAGCAGTTATGACATGGTCTGATTTTCTCACCCAATAAAGGAATATTTAATGTATAAGTCTACTTTTCATTTTATCAGAAACAGTTATCACAGCTCATACATTTTCTTTTTCCACATATATGTAAGCATTGAGCAAAATTCAGTAATGCCAACATATAAAAAGAAGAATATTTATCTCTTATATATGACACATCTATATATACACCTTAAAAGATTTAAGGTGATAGGAAATATAAATAACTGCAACTTGAATCTTTACTGAAGCTCAAGTTCACTGCTGTAATATATTCTTGATGCATGCTTAAACCTCCAGGCAAGCAAATCTCCAAAAGTTGATTCTTTTCTGTCCGACAAAACCGGATTACTCCTAAAAGTCTGCAAATGAGCTCTTCAGTTAAAGGTTTCCGGGCAACTAAAATCCTCCAGAAGGCACAGCATCAGTTGCTAAATGAACGAGTGAGATAAACAAATTTTACCATCGACATGCTAAAATCTCAAGAGGAGTAGATCCGACAGAGACTGACAATTCTTCTAGATGAGAATACTCTTAAAAAGGTGTTTGACTTTACTGAGAAGGCTTGTGTAGCACAGTACAAGAAGTCTAAGACCAGGCAACAAAGGAAGTTCGACTTTAGTTCGACTCTTTAGCTAACTTGTTAACTTTAGCTAAAGTGAATAGTTAGTCTAATTCATTAGTGCAGCATTACTGGATCACCTGTTTAAAGTGATATAATGAGATATACAACTATCACTGAAACAGCAAACTTTGTAAAGAACCAAACAACACTTCTCATTCTCTAAACGTTTGGCCACAGCTGTAGATTACACTATCAGTGCTTGTTCACTCTTGACAATAATTACATTTCTAATTTCTCTTTGAGAAATTTTATATTTCGGGGTTATATTTTATCTAAATGACTGCTTTGTCTTTGAAAAGGTGAAGAGCCTGAGGCCGGTGACACTCCAGTTCTCTATATATACATACATATATATACACACACACACACACACATACATACATATATATATATATATATATATATCACGAAAGAGTAGTTGTCAAACAGCTAACAGATCATCTGCAGAGGAATGGCTTATTTGAAGAGTTTCAGTCAGGTTTCAGAGCTCATCACAGCACAGAAACAGCTTTAGTGAAGGTTACAGATGATCTTCTTATGGCCTCTGACAGTGGACTCATCTCTGTGCTTGTCCTGCTAGACCTTAGTGCTGCGTTTGATACTGTCGACCATAATATCCTATTAGAGCGATTGGAACATGCTGTAGGTATTACAGGTACTGTGCTGCAGTTGTTTGTATCATATCTAATTAATAGACTCCAATTTGTACATGTAAATGGAGAGTCCTCTTCACCCACTAAGGTCAATTATGGAGTTCCACAGGGTTCAGTGCTAGGACCAATTCTATTTACATCATACATGCTTCCCCTAGGCAGCATCATTAGAAGACATAGCATAAATTTTCACTGCTATGCAGATGATACGCAGTTCTATCTATCCATGAAGCCAGGTAACACACACCAATTAGTTAAACTGCAGGAATGTCTTAAAGACATAAAGACCTGGATGGCCACTAACTTTCTGCTTCTTAATTCAGATAAAACTGAGGTTATTGTACTCGGCCCTGAAAATCTTAGAAATATGGTATCTAACCAGACTCTTACTCTGGATGGCATTACCTTGGCCTCCAGTAACCCTGTGAGGAACCTTGGAGTCATTGTTGACCAGGACATGTCCTTCAACGCACATATTAAACAAATATGTAAGACTGCTTTCTTCCATTTGCGCAACATCTCTAAAGTTAGAAATATCCTGTCTCAGAGTGATGCTGAAAAACTAGTTCATGCCTTCATTACTTCCAGGCTGGACTACTGTAATTCATTATTATCAGGATGTCCTAAAAACTCACTGAAAAGTCTTCAGCTAATCCAAAGTGCTGCAGCAAGAGTCCTGACAGGGACTAGAAAGAGAGAGCATATTTCTCCTGTTTTGGCTTCCCTTCATTGGCTTCCTGTTAAATCCAAAATTGAATTCAAAATCCTGCTCCTCACATACAAGGTTTTAAACAATCAGGCCCCATCTTATCTTAATGACCTTGTAGTACCATATCACCCTATTAGAGCACTTCGCTCTCGCACTGCAGGCCTACTTGCTGTTCCTAGAGTATTTAAAAGTAGAATGGGAGGGAGAGCCTTCAGTTTTCAGGCCCCTCTTCTGTTGAACCAGCTTCCAGTTTGGATTCAGGAGACAGACACTATCTCTACTTTCAAGATTAGGCTTAAAACATTCATTTTTGCTAAAGCATATAGTTAGAGCTGGATCAGGTGACCCTGAATCCTCCGTTAGTTATGCTGCAATAGACGTAGGCTGCCGGGGATTCCCATGATGCATTGAGTTTTTCTTTCCAGTCACCTTTCTCACTCACTATGTGTTAATAGACCTCTCTGCATCGAATCATACTTGTTATTAATCTCTGTCTCTCTACCACAGCATGTCTTTATCCTGTCTTCCTTCTCTCACCCCAACCTGTCGCAGCAGATGGCCCCGCCCCTCCCTGAGCCTGGTTCTGCCGGAGGTTTCTTCCTGTTAAAAGGGAGTTTTTCCTTCCCACTGTCGCCAAAGTGCTTGCTCATAGGGGGTCATATGAATGTTGGGTTTTTCTCTGTACCTATGAAGCGCCTTGAGGCCACTGTTGTTGTGAATTGATGCTATATAAATAAAAGTGAATTGAATTGAATTGAAATATATCATAAAGATATATCAAATAACATGATATAGCAAAAACTTTTTTGTGGATTTTGTTATAAGGGTTATTAAACATCTCAGTTTCAAAAAATCTGTCATAAAACTGCCGTATGCAGGAGAAGGACCCAAACGCAAACTCACCGGATCAGGAGTTAACTGAAAATACAATTCCCATTTGCTGAATGGGGAAAAAGGCAAAAATATACAAAACTAAACTGGGTAAACTAATAATAAATCATATGGGAAACACAGGGAGAGTCACTCAGCTATGAGGGAGGACGCGACATGGAACTGAGGGAGACGCTGACCTAACTACACATAAGATAATGGAGGACATGCGAGCACATGGGAAACACAGCTGAGACTAATGATCATAACAAGACAGGAGAAGCAAAACTGACCACAAAAAACATGGAAACGCGGGAGCTTCACAATAAAACGGGAAACATGATGCAGGAGTAGAGGAGAGGCAGACAAGAGGGAGTGAAGGAACACAAGGGAGAGCACAGACATGACCGGCAGGGGGAAACAAGGGTAAACATGATGAAATGGGAAACAAGAGACAAGAACTCACACAACTATATAGGCACAGAAACACAGAGGGATATTTCAGAGGGCAAAGACACAGGGGGAAAATAATGAACAATACTGGAGAGAATAACCTAGGAACCTTACAATAACCTTTAGAATAACAAAGGGACTTAACAGAATACAAAACCACAGAAAACTTAAAACACTGGGTCAGAAGTCCCGGGACCATGACAAAATCTGAATTTTCTGGCTATTTTTGAAGGGTTGGGTTTTACAGGGTTAAATGGATTTTCAGGCTTGTTTTTTAAGAGAAATTTTAAATGGGATTGAGGCAATGATGTTTTTTCACTGCAGTTTATATCCAACAACATCAAACAGTTAAATCAAAGAGTTCATGTTACTAACAGCTCACCTCTCTGCAGCAGATGACTGCTGGACTTTAAAATTAATGGTGAGATCTTTAGATGGGTCACTCTTTAAGGACACAGAGCTGGGTGAAGGTCTAGTTTCTGGTTCAGATTTAGGTTTACGCTTCCTTCTCCTTCTACGTTTCTTCCTGTGAATAATGATGGAGAAGTGATGTGAGTGCTGAGCTGTGACATGGAGAAGAGTCATGGACAGTTAGAGATGGTCATCTCACCTCTGAGCTTTGGTCTGGCTCTCATGTTCCCCACACAGAGTGCTTTTAGAGGGAGGGACTCCCTCCTCACACTGATCCATGCTGCTCAATTCACATCAGCTCACACACACTTTCTACCTTCACCTGCAGAGGAAACACAAATCATTCATCTGTACATCAACTATGTGCTGTCCAAATATCAGCTGCTTCTTTCCTGCTTCATCTCAGTGTCAGCTGAGAGAATGACAAACCCACTATGTGTCAACATCTGATGGATGATGACACAGAAATGTCAAATGATATTGACCTAAATCTGTCCTGATGATTATGAGAAGCTTTGATGAGTTTTGACTGTCTGAGGTGTTACTAGGATGATGGAACACTCAGAGCCCCATGTTGATGAAGCAGTCACGTGTGAGCTTGTGTGCTGACATGTTGACAGTGTAACTTCAGCTTTTAGACTGTTCCTGTTTCATATTACACTTCCTCCTCACAGTCGGCCTCATTTCACAGCTGCAACTAAATTTCCTGATAAAATCCACAGAAGGCTAAAAGTGAAGCATCACTTCCTGTATGGGGAGCCAACAATCTGTTTACATGTCATGTCTAAGTTACAGCTAGAATAAATAATCATTTACATAGTCTGCTGCTCTCTCTGTAACCATCTGACCATCAACTAACTCCGTGCTGCTGCTCTCATTCACAAAGCGCTCAAACAGGATTTTAACTTGTGTCTTTAAAAGAGCGCTTAGCGTTGGCTTAGCGTTAGCATGCCATGTGGCTAGCTTAGCAGGTGATTAATTAATCATTAATCACTGTAACAGTAAAGGAGGTAAAGGCCTATGAGTGAACTCACAAAGTACAAAGTATGGCTTTATCTCAATTCAGGGTCTGCAGCCTTAAAGGCTGCATTTTAAGGCCAATTACATCACAGTGACACGACGAAGGCTTTCCCAACTCAAAGGCTGCTCGAAATGCGGCCCTCAATGTGATGTTATTAAATCATCAATGTGATGATTTAATGGATATTTAAAGTAGGCCCCAGAGTGCAAGAGTCCAAGGAGGACCATCGGAGGACCATCGGAGGGGCAACCTTCCCACCCTCCTGGGAAGAGCTGAGGAGAGCCCCAGACATGGGATCACCCAGAAGCTGCGGTGCAGAAGCCACAGGGGGCTGTAGTGACACAGGCTCTGCTGGCAGCCAGCCACACCACAGTGGACCGATCCCCACTACCAGGGGCCCGAGGGTTCTACACCCTCCGGATAGAGCCCAAATGAGCCACGGGTGCCAGGCCTCGTTAACCAGCCACAGGGAGTGAGCCAGTACACACCTAATCACCCAGCCCCGGACACTGAAAACCACCAATGCACCAAAGTCCAAAAGCATCAGCCACTTGCAGCGAGTTTGGTGGGCTGAGATGCTTCCAGACGTGGAGTCTAAGACTCGACATGACATATGGACACAGGCACACACAGACACAAACATACACCCTCATTAACACTTATACAAATACTCAGCATTCGCCCAATGTGGAGACAAACATAAATTGACACTGTACACACAATCACACTTCCCAAACATACCCCAGGTCCAGGCACAACCACCCCCACAGGGGTTATGGTAACCAGATGTAGGAGATATTCCCTTTTCCCTGGGGTGGAGACAAACAGACTGCACCAGGTCCTGTGGCTGTTTGTTAAAATAATAATGCACTGCATTAAAAAATGTGACTAATATCACTTTATAAAATACCCTCCCGCATCCTTCTTTTAACCTCTGTATAAATCTCAGTTAGTTTAATCTCAGAATAAAGGGATTCTTCTCTGTTTATCTCAGAGTTATTCACTTGCAGGTGCAGCTCTCATGTCATATGACCTCTGTTCCTGAAGATTTACTGTGTCAGTGTGTTACGTCCCCAGGCTAGTCTAGGGGTTACAAGGTACTAACATACTAACATAAAGGTAAATACTGAACGAGGAATCAAGATGGTAAGTTAAAAGGTTTATTTCTACCTTGAATTTCTGGTTGAGTTTTACTTCAGACTAAGGATTAACTTTAGGGAGAGCCAAGGCCAACATAACAAACCAAACATCCCTGATATGAAAATAAAAGGATCTTACCTAACACAAAATATAAAATGCGGCCTTTAAGGCTGCAGACCCTGAATTGGGATGCAGCCTTTGTCGCGTTGCTTTATGGCTGATTACGTCACAGCGATGTGACAAAGGCTGTCCCAATTCAAATGCTGCTCGAAATCCGGCCCTTAAATGCGTCCTTCATTTCCCTGAATTTTAAGGATGTGGCAGTGTGGACTTAGTGGCCCAACATATCCCAGAATGCATAGCATTTGCATGTTGTGTCCTTGGTCAAGACACTTCACCCATTGCCTACTGGTGGTGGTCAGAGGGCCCGGTGGTGCCAGTGTCCAGCAGCCTTGAATCTGTCAGTGCGCCCCAGGGTGGCTGTGGCTACAATGTAGCTTGCCATCACCGGTTTGTGAATGGGTGGATGACTAGATGTGTAAAGCGCTTTGGGGTCCTTAGGGACTAGTAAAGGGCTATACAAATACAGGCCATTTACCAGGCCGTTAGTGATGTTTGTACTAAGTCTTTGCTTTAAAATATACACCGTTGACCTTAATCTTACAAAGAATGTGATGATTTCATGGATATTTAAAGTAAGCACTTAGAGAAATTTAATAATGCCAACGTATTAAAAGAACAATATTTGTCTCTTATATATAATACATTTATATATACAGTGTCAAAGGAACCTGTCTTTGAGTGAAGATTTAAGGTGACAGGAAATATAAATAAATGCAGCTTAAATCTTTACTGAAGCTCAGTATTTGAAACAGAGTTCATTCACTGCTGTAATAACTAATAATGATTGAAATAATAACTTTAATATTGGCCATATTATATTTACATTACCAAAGTGAGATGACTTTAGTCTCGTGAACAACATTAGGTAATTGCTATTTACTAGCTAATCTTAAATGACTGTTCAGTACAGAAATGATCATGATTTCACAGTCTCGTGGTCTCAGCCTCAGATACTTATCAAATCAAAGCTCATGTAGAAACAAACAAACAAATGAACAAAAGATTTCTCCTTCATGTCAGTCAAATAATCCTGTATTAAATGTTTCCAGCTGTTAGTATCATGGTTGCTAGGCAACCTGGGGCGACGGAGGCTAGACTGTCCCATTTCACAAGCCTACAAGCCTCACACTTCCGGCCTTAGCGGTCTTTGAGTACGCGGCCCTTGTGGACCGTTAAGGCTGCGTACTTTAAGGCTGCAGACCCTGAATTGGGATACAGCCTATAAGTACACAACCACGTAGGGTTGCCAACCGTCCCTTAAAAAACGGAATCGTCCCGTATTTAGAAACAAAAGTACACGTCCCGTATTGAGCTAATAAGGGACGCACTTTGTCCCATAATACAGTGAGAATCAAAAGTAGTCTATAAATGTTAATGGAATTAACGCTTTGTTTGAAAACATAATTCCCAGCCCCTCTCCTGCTTTGTGACCAATGAGATGACAGCACACTTATGACGATTCGAGTATGACAATTCAGATTACCGCTTATCTCATTGGTCGAGGAAAGGTCGCTTACGGAGAAAATACCGGAAAACAACAGATGACCACAACAAGAAGCATGGCCAACAGGGAAACAAACGCCGACACTGCGGTGCAAGTCTCGGACGACAGTACACCTAAAGCTGGGCAGACACTGTGCGATTTTTTCAATCACGTTATTCAGCTTCTGCTCAAACTGCATGATTGACTCGCAGAGGTTATAAGTTCGTAGGTCACGATGCACGGTCTAAAACTTTACCGCCCGATGCTCTGATGCGACCTGAGTGCTCACACTGTGCCTCCATAAAATGAAGGTTATAACAGAAAATCTGTCACTCGCTCTTCCTCTGTGTCTTTCACTCACACAGACACGCACACCACCACCATCAACTTTGCCAAAATATCTAATGAAAAACATTGATCAGGCAGCTGTGATTGAGCAGCAATGTCAGTCCAACTATTTTCACAGTTGTTGTGGTCGTGATCATTTTGTGAGTCCACATCGAAAGGGCTCGGATGAGCTTTCCAAAGTTCTACAAGTTGTGCCTCCATCGCTTTTGTCCAGATCACACGCTGCACAGCCGCGCTGCTCCGTCTTTTTCACCGACGTTTACGTGTTTGTGCGTGAGCAGTGTGGACGGCTGCGGTGACACGTCACGAGCGATTGATGATCGGGAGCTGGTCGTGAGGTGTTAATCGCTTCTCGTTACCCCACGTATACTGCAGGATGAAGGCCAGAATCGGACCGATCACCAAATCGGTCGCACGACTCAAAAATCGGCTCAAAATGGGCCAAAACACGCACAGCGTAAGTCCAGCATTAGACCAGCAATGTTTGTTCCCCTCAAAGAAAAAAAGGCTGCAAATGTACTGGGAGGAATGGGAAAAGGAAAACACCTGGCTGGAAAAGTGCACGATAACACCTATAAAGCGCACTGCACTGTGTGCCGGCGCACATGTTCTGTAGGCATGCTTCTAATGGTGGGCACATGAAGAACATGAGGGGCGTGAAAGCTCGGGGAACCGTTAACCACGGCAAAAGCAGATATGTAAACACTGGTTTGTTTTTTAAAACCCTCTGGTTAAGGTTAATATGGGCATGTGCAGTGAATATCAGCGCTATGTGGCCAGAAGTGTGATAATATAATTTATTTTATGTAATAAACAACTGCAAGGATAGATGATTACAACAAATAGATGACTAATACATAAAAGTAATATATAGATGAATAATGATGATGAGTGATGATGCGTAATCATGGGAACAAGCGGGTTTACAAACAGGAGCAGCTGATTAGCATTAGAAAAGCTGAAATAATACCTCAACTGAAGCCAATTGTACTAAAAGCACTATATGTGCACTGTTACAAGAATGTTTTTCGTTCTATTGTTTTCTATTAATTTATATACTTTTAAGTTAAGCAAGACAGAGTTCTTTTGAAGAAAGATTTAGTTATATTCTCAAAAGTTAAGCATGACAGGCTTCTGTTTAAGAAAGAGACCTGTTTTATTGTGTTAATGTTGTCATTTTGAGCTAAAAATAAATGGCTAAATGATCATTTGTTTCCCATATGGTCATATGACAAAGAATATGCATCTACTTAAATCAAATTCAAGTCAAATGGTTAAAAAAATAATTTCACACACACAAAAAAAAGAGCTACAAAATTCACCACACTGGGAAGGGTGAAGACAACTGGGTTGCCCGGCCCTGGCCATGAGGTGTCCCTTATTTATTTTTCAGGGAGTTGGCAACCCTACAACCACGAACGTAGCTCAGAATGGCGGACACACTCAGCCTCGTTGCTCCAGCTGTGAGTCTGTTACAGTGAACTATGGAGCGGCAGGTTGTGCTGTTTGTGCAGGAACTAAGCTGCACACAGCTGATGTTAGCCAGGAAAACATTACACACTGACTTTAATTGAGAGACTAGAAATAAAAACACACACAGTTTGTTGTGTGAAGAAATCAAACATGAGCTGAACAAACAATAAAGTTCCTAAAGACAAACTGTTAAAGGAGGAAACAAAGCAAACTTACAGTTTCTTCACACACCAACAACAAGCTCCACTTCCTTCCTTATAGTCCAGCTGCTTCCTGGAAAGCCAGGGCTTCACCTGAGCCGAGGCAGATTTTCATAATAAGAGCGCTCTGTAACTAATGTACGTCACACTGACGGTTTGCTGTTTAACTTTTTGCTGACAGAATTAAAGTAATTTGGTGTCACTTCTTCTTTCCTGTTTCTCTGAGCAGATTTAGCTCTGACTCAAATAATCAAACTGGTAATTATCAATCATTGAACCAACCATCAAAGGATGTATCATTTTATTCTGAAACAGGAATCAACAGGAATCTGGTGCTGATCAAAGAAGCTCCTTTTAATGGCTGTCATTCAAAGCTTTAAATGGACTCACCAACTTGTTACCTAGGATGGTATTAGAGGCCTGGACAGTCGCCCGGATGGACTCTTACTTTGAAAGGCTGGAGTCACCTGTAAGAGCCATTTACACTAAAACTCATTAATACTTACATTCATCCCTTTACTGTTTCACAAAGGGCTCAAAAGGGAACGTCCACAATTTAACTGCAAGAAATTTCATTAAAGACATTAAGCAGACTCAAAGTTCAGTGTCTGCAGCCTTAACGGTCCATAAGGGCCGCATACTCAAAGACCACTAAGGCCGGAAGTGCGAGGCTTGTGAAATGGGATGGTCAGTGGCGGTCCTAGCCTGTTTGATGGCCTTGGCAAACACTCCCTCTGCCCCCCCCCCCCCCCCCACACACACACACACACCTCCCCCCCTCACACACACACAATTACACACATAAAACATATTATGGATTGTACATTAATATAAAAGTTGTTGTAACCATATTGCATTTCACCAGAGAAACACACACATACATGAAGAGAGAGAGAGTATGCATACTATGCGGATGGCTACCAAACAGCCATGATAATTCGCCATACGATGAGAACAGGACAAATCAAGAATTGACAATGACTAATTAATATTGTGCTGAACACAGGCTCTTTTCTACTCTGGAATATTCTCATCAATTTTCTTGATATTTATTTATAATCACCTCTGTTAGTCCTTGGTATTTATAATTAAGTGATCTATATATATTAGTGCTATTTCTTAAATGTGTCAAATCTATAATATAATGTATTGTTTGGAGTTTAGTCTGTTACTGTTACTATTTTTACCATTTCTTCTTGGAGCAACTGTAACCCACATAATTTCCTTAGGGATTAATAAAGTATTCTGATTCTGATTGTTTCAGGATACATGACCTGCCATTATCACAGATTCGCTTTGTCTAGGCTTCATTTCTGGGATTTCGCACAACCCAGGGTTCAAATCATGAATACATAATGGGCTTGGATTTACAACATTATGAATGAAATGTGCTCTATTTGGAAGAAGCAGGCCTCCCTCCCCTTTCGACGGCTTCTGTGTGAGACTTTAAATCATCAAACTGTAAATTATACATTTTAAATTGTTATTGATCCCTTTACTCCTGGTCCTAAGTGTATATTTATTTTCTTACTCTTCTTATATTTATTGTTTGTTTACTTGCACTGCTGTAACTGGAGCCTCGTCGTCTCTCTACATACTGGACTGTATGTAGCAGAGATGAGAATAAAGTTTACTTTGACTTCAGCAGCGAGCAGGCGCAACGAGGGCACTCGCGCTCAGTTTTCACGTATAGAATTGAAAAAAAAAAACCATCGGTGCAAGTTATTAGTCTGTATCATGATGTTTTCGTGTTTGTTGGTTTGTTTTTATTTTGCGAGTTGGTTATTAGATGCTGCTCCAGCTAGCCACTGCCCCCGCCGCCCCGCCCTCTCCTCCCTGTGCCGCAAGCAGCAGGCGCACCGCGCAAATGGAGGGCGCCCTTACTCCCAGCAAATGGGCGATAAAAAAACGATCGGTGCCTATGCCATTCCCAATATGCGCTGGCATGATGTCGGGGCAGCGTGAGTACGAGCAATTTTTTTTTTCCCCAATGCCCGTGATGCCGCCCCGGGCAACTGCCCGTGTCGCCCGTATCAAAAACCGCTACTGGTGATCAGTGTTGGGCAAGTTACTTTAAAATAGTAATTCAATTATAGTTACTAGTTACTTCTTCAAAAAGTAACTGAGTTAGTAAGTCAGTTACAATATTCTAAAAGTAATTAATTACTTGGAAAAGTAACTATTGTGTTACTTTAAAAAAAACAAAGAACATTTAACCCTCTGGCGTCCAGAGTATAATTGACCATTTTTTTACTACTCTTGATTTTCCCTCCACATATTACCTTTAAAAACTATTTGCTTTGCCTTGTTTGGTATCATTCTTTTTAGCGCAAACTCACGTGCCTGAATTTACAGTTATGTTCTCATTTTGTCATACTGTATAACCAGAATTGATCTAAAATCAGACAAAAAACATAAAATCAGAGTAGAAAAAGTTATATTTTTACTGTAACAACCATAAACATATTTAATGAATCATATTTCATAACTTCAAATGCAAATATAAATAGTCAATTTTAAAATCCTTTGCACAAGTTTTGCAAACAACAAAGTTATTTGCATCCATTTACCTTTTACCCTTTTTTTAAAATAACCATTTCAAACTATTTAAAGAACAATCAGCTGTTCTTCAATAAGATGCCACACAAATTATTTGTGCCACTCCAAAAAAAATAACTGTCCACTATAAAGGAGAACATGACAGCCTGATACCTGCAGGTCTGACAGCAGCAGGTGTATCACTCCTGTTTCTACCTGGAGACAGCAGTCGCCTCATTGTTCTGACACACAACACAAAACTATACACAACACTACACACTAACTACACAAGACAACACATTAACTACACACTCCAAACACGCTAAACGTCACAAATCTCTCACATCTCAAAACTCGCTCTCTCTCTTTTCCTGCTGTCTCTCTCTCGCCGTCACTCCTAAAACTTCCCGTTTTTTGTTTTTTTGTTTTGCTCATAAGCAGAGAGTGCTTGCTAGCGCTAACGTGGCGAAACTATTGAGGAAAAAACGCCGCGTATATATTGTTTATCATGACTCTGGTTTTACGTGGCCTATCGACACAATTTATAAACTGGTATATATCACCTTGTTGCTTTGTCTTTAAGTGGTCATGTGATTGACTTACCACGACTACTTTATTCTTCCTCAGTCAAACAGCAGCACTCATGTGATTGTTTTGCCTCCTGAGCTCCAGGTGTTATGCTGGACAGTGCTCGTGATTACCGTCCGCGGGAGCGCGCAGCTGTCTAAAGCTGTAGCGTCCAGATTACTTACAGCTACTTCCACGCAACTGATATAAGATGCGGTAAGCTGAACACAGCTTCAACCGTCTGTTTGTTGAAAAATAGTAACGGACCGCGTTTCCTTGTTAGTAACTGTAACGCATTTGTAACGATAGGAATAGTAATTAGTTAAATTACTCGTTACTGGAAAAAGTAATGTCGTTACTTGTAACGCCGTTATTCCCATCACTGCTGGTGATATAGTATAATGCGATCCCATATTAGATTCTAAATGTCTGTTGTTGTTATTCGGCCTGGTTCAATGTGCCCCTTTTTAACTTTGACGCCCGCGCCTTTAAAATTCATCTGATTTGACTTTGTCTTTCAATTAAAACTTTGAATTCAAACAGTGTAAAATGAATTGTGGAAACAAAACTGACTAACATATACCACAAGAATTCCACCAGGTTGTTCATCATTACCCTTTGTAATAGTTTAAATGTTTTATACAAACTTAAATGATACACCACATATGGAATGTTTTACAGACATATTTCTAAGAATATTATAAATATGCTGTTACCAACATACACGGTATTCTTGTTTAAGTGTCTGTGAAAAAAACAAGACTAGTTTCAAATGGTTAATGCATTGTTGCTATTTATTAAATGACTCACATGCATTAAAACACCTCAAATACAATATTATATCATATTATGCTTATAACTCAAGTTAATTTTTTCCAACTGAAGCATTTTTAAATGTGTAACTTCCAAAAAAGATGTGAAAACAGTAAGTGGAGAGTTTGGAAAAATCCCACTAAGAAAGAGAAATCAAAGATTTGGATTCTTTTTATTGAGCTCAGACTTGTTGAAAATGCAGAGGAGCTGGTTGTGAACTGAGCTTCAGAGAAACACAACATAATCATATTCACTGTGAAGCTTTGAGTGGAAAAAGACAGAAAAACAACATGTGGATCCTGGAATAATGGGAGCTTCCATCTTTAAAGGACTGAAGAGGAAGAGGTTTACAAGGAATAATTTAGAACAGTTTAAAAAATTAAAACATGATTTAAAACATTAAAATCAGTTAAAACTGGATGAATCCATGAGTGAAAGAGTCAGAAATGTACAGACTGAACTATCTGTTCAAGAGTCAGAGTGTTTCTCTAACAGGAGGACACTCTTTACACACAACTCAACACAGAGTCACTGAGGAATCAGGATTAACCCAAAATCCAGCATAAAGAGTTTCAGTGAATGTGGTGTTGAAGGTGTAGACATGGATCAGAGTGTCAGAGGAGACTCTGTAGAAGGACAGAGTGCCAGCAGGACAGTCCACATACACTGCTACTCTGTTAGAGACAGAGGAGGAGGAGGAGGAGGAGGAGGAGGGGGAGAAAGAGATGGATGTTTTTATCTTATTGTGCCTGACAGACTGAGGACCATAATCAGAGCAGCTCAGACTCCAGGACTGGTCATTGAGTCCAAACACACAGTCATTACTGCTTCCTTTCCTTCTGATTCTTCCGTAACTCACTGATATATCGACGTTTTCTCTCCACTCGACCTCCCAGTAACAGCGACCAGTCAGACCATTTCTACACAGCAGCTGCCACTTGACATCAAATCTGTCTGGATGATCAGGATATGACTGAACCTCCTCTCCATGCGTCACCTTCCTGTTGTTGTCAGACAGTTGGAGCCATTTGTTTACTGTGTTTGTGTCAATAGTGAGTTGACAGGAATCTGATGGAGAGAACAAACACAATCCAGCTGCAGTTATTGATCCATCATCTGTTCATTGATTGACAATTTGATGATGACTCCTGACATCAGAGATGTGAATGAGTGATGTGACAGTTTGAAGATGGTTGAATGTGTGCTGCTTTGTTTTCATGAATCACATTAAAAACACACTTACACTTCCTCAGACCTGGTCTCAACCATTGGACTCCAGCAGGCTGCACCCTGAAAGGAGGAGGGGGGTCAGACCATCACAGTCAGCATGCACACATGGACATGGCTCTCATACACACGAACATTCACAGTGTTCATCAAAGTTAAACTAACTACACACTAACTGTAGCCTCCAAACATCACAAATCTCTCTCGTATCAAAACTCGCTCTCTCTCTGCCCCCGGTGTCACTCCTAAAAATTTCCCCTCTTCCCAAAAAACGAAAATGCCAAATGTTGCCTTATCATTTGATTCAAGGGGGTAGATTTGGTTTTGGCATTGGTGGCGACGGGTGTTTCAACCACCGAACCCCGCCCTGTTTCTTTTTTTTTCCTTTTCGTCTTTGCTTCTTGATAAAAAAAGGAGAAATATACTTGCTTACATATGCTATTCTACATGCTATTAAACCATTTAAAATTACAATTCATAGTTTTATATGTGAATTATATAATGTTAAATTACTATTAAACAAATGACTAAGTATTTTAGACTTTAGTTTACTTCAGCCATATTCCACATAAATCAGGTATCATACAAAAATAAAAATAGCTTCAAATACAGTCAAGACAATAAAAGAATATAACTTTAAGGACTTAAATGTGGGATGGAGCGGTTTCGCAGGTCTTTCCTCCCCACTGCTGTCAGACTCTACAACAAAGACTTTTGCAGCTGATCAAACACACACACGTGCAATAAGATGTTGTAAGTTGTATTTTTACTCAGGTGTATATAACATTTGTATTCTATTTTTATCCTAATGTATATTTTATTCTACTATTTTATTCTATTCTGTACAGTTGTGTACAGTATATTATTCTTATTGTATTCTAATTTTCGCTATATAACCTTGCACTGTTCCCTTTCTGCTGTGACAAAACGAAAGGTAATCTTATCTTATCTTAACACGATTACTTCAGTTATAGTACACCAACTTCTCTTATACATTAGCACTAAGGGAACACTAAATGAACTGGTGGTTTTTGTCCATAAAACTCATCTAAGATGACCAAAAAATTATTCTTCTGTGCTTGATGTGCCTCACCTTTGGCCCTGGCTCCTCCCCTCTGACTGCACTAGGACATACTGATAAAATAACACATTGATTCGTGCCATTTAAAAAGTGAGACAATTCAGATTCTTTGTCAAATCTACACTAATCAATCAATTTACATCAGCAGCCAAACAATTGTAGTACAAACTGCACTACAAGGTGGAATATTTGCAAAATCATGACTACCTCATGATATTTTGTCTCAAAAATTAACCCTATGAATATGTCAGTGCCACTAGGATGAAATTATTGTGTCACCAACATTTTAACGTATAATTTTAACAGCCTCTTTAAACTAATATCCTGACTTGCTCGAGGCTGCCGTTTTTTCTGACAGTTTCAATCAAAATTAGAAATGTTGCTCTGAGACTGGGAGAACGAATAGTGCTGCTTGTTGTGCAGTTAGTGTCCAAAAGCCGTAATTCATGGTTGCATACAATTTTAGACTGATGTGGGCCAAAGCCTAGCATAGCCTGTAACGTTATTATGACGGACACATTTCATGAGTGAACTTGGCTTTAAGTGGCTTACAGGTTTCTTTCTTTGAAAATACTTTCTTATATCCACGTTCTTCCTCTTTGCTACCGTCCTCCTCTCCTCCTCTCAGCGCAGGATTGCCGCTGCTAAAACTAAACAGAGCTCCCTGAAAGGCTCAGCCAATCACATTGGCCATATTTGTCACATGCGGTCGGACTCCAGTAGAGAACGTAATTTAACGCTTTCTGCACCGCTGGGTGAATGAGACGCTGACAGATCTTTTTTTCTTTCTATCGGGGTTTTTTTTTTTTTTTTTACAAGAAGCGATCAAATTATTGGTGGGGACAGTTCAATAATCGCTGGATATTGGTGGGGACGTGTCCCCTCCGTCCATGCCAAATCGACGCCCTTGATTTGATTGGTCAACATAGTACATTTTTCCACCTATAGGGAAGGGGTCTTTTTACCCCCCACTCACAAGCACACACAACTGATACAAAGGCCATTTCATGGGCAGGAAAGGAAAATTCCTTTGTTATGTCATTATCAATTAAGTAGACAAAAGGCAGGGGGTGGATTTGAGGTGTGCTGCTTGCATTTGGAAGAGTTTGCTGTAAACTAGGGGTGGGCGGTATAAACGGTAAACTGTAGAAACGACATAAATTTGGCGGTAGAGCTTTTGACTATACCGCTCTACCTCGATAGCGTATGTTGATGGTGTCATCAAGCTGCGCCTGTTTTGGTTCAAAGCATCGCATCATCTGCAAATTATGCTAGGCCACAGCAATGGCAAAGCGACAAAGCAAGTTTTGGGATAGGTGGAAAGCCACAAACTGCGCTTCTTCCACTTCCATACCATTGATTCATTAATGTTAAATTCTCTCACAGCTGCTCTATTCCCATGTTGTTGCAGTATATTAGTGAGTAACCTCATATTGTGGATGGATTATCTCAGTTGTTCTGCTGACTGAAGTTTGGTCCGTTTACAGGATCCTCCCATGCAATTTAATTGATATTAATAAATTTTAAATTTTTATCAAGTTGAAAAAAGTTAGCGTTTGTCCTCCTGCTTCACTGTGGTTATATTATGCTAACATAGCTGTGGGACTTGAAGCTGATGGCGTTTGGGACCCAGATTATTCTGCGAAGCTCCTGGCTGTCATTGGCCAGCAAAGGGTTTTCAACCAAGTATTAGAAATTAACATTTTATTTTCACTTATTTAATTTGTCCAAACACTTTAGAGCCCCTAAAATGAAGGGATTAAGTTAAGAAAATGCTTTAGGTTGTCACATTTTTATGCAAGCTTTTTGTTTAACCCAATGAATTAAAGCTACAGGTCTGAACTTCAACTGCACTTGAGTTTTTTCATTTAAAGTTCACTGTGGTAACCAAAATTGCAAAATGTTGTCTCTGTCCAAATATTTATGGAATATTTATGGACCCAACTGTAGGTCTACTTTTAATGAAACTCACAACATGACTTATCAGTTATCATTAATGTTCCTGCAAACAGACTCCTTGAAGACCCCCTACATAAATATCCATGTACTATCCAGCTAGAATAGTGTGTCTGTCCCTGAAAATATTGTGTGATTATATGTGTGATTGTTCGTGTCACATCTGCAGGAAACAAACAGGAAGTGAGTGAAGGACACAGGAAATGACACAGGAAATGTTTCCAGTTCTTTCTCTTCTATCAGACATCCTCTCCATACCTGAGAGTGTCCAGTCTCCAGCCTGGATCCTTCAGTCCAGCCGACAGCAGCTTCATTCCTGAGTTTCCTGGATGATTGTAGCTCAGGTCCAGCTCTCTCAGATGGGAGGGGTTGGAGCTCAGAGCTGAAGCAAGAGAAGTACAGCCTTCCTCTGTAATCAGACAGCCTGACAGACTGCAGACACACAAAACAACAATCCATTTGTCAACAATAATTTTCTGTTTGTCACATACAATAACATCTATCCATTTACATGCATTAAATTTAACTTTATTTATAAGTGACAATTCCCAACAGACAATAGCAGTCATCTCAAGCTGTTTAACAGTTTAAGGTAACACCCTATAATATTGTAATAATAATAATAATAACAATAATGTAAGGTATCAGCCTATCTAGTTTGAACAGCACTTGGTGATGGTGGGAAGGAAGAACTACCTTTGACACAAAGATCCTCCCTGTGAATACAGGCTCCAGGAGGAGCATCTACCATGACTGGTTGCCAGGTGAGGGGAAAGAGAAGAGATGAGCTCAAAGACACAAGAACAAAATGCAAACTAGGGAGAGAGAAGACAAATGTTAAGGACATGCAGTAGTGACATATAAAAGCATCAAGAGTGAAAAGAGGGGAGGGAAGAAGAAAGCAGAGCATCATGGGAAGTCCACCAACAGCCTTAGCCGATAGCAGAATAACTAAGGGATGGTTCAGGGTCACCTGATCCAGCTCGAACTATAAGCTTTATCAAGAAGGAAAGTTTCAAGCTGATCTTCAAAGTAGAGAGGGTGTCTGTCTCCTGAACTCAAACTGGGAGCTGCTTCCACACCAAGTCCAACATAGCCAGGCTGAGTGGTTAGATTAGTCCAAAGTGAAGTCAGAAACTCATTATTTGTGTCACATTTTAGTGGAAATGTAGAAAAAGCTATCCAAAAGTTATTTCTAAATCTGGTATTAAACAGTTTAAATCAGGGGTGTCAAATGTAAAACGGGTTTAATCCAGCCCGTGAGATGATTTTGTAAAGTATATAAATGGGCCGCAATTTTTTAATAAAGAAACTGCTGTTTCAATTGTGTCCATTGGATGGCGCAATAGCAATTGTGAGCTACTTTGTTTTACCCGCGAAATTTAAACCCGATATGCTTTGGCACCCTCATTGCCCCAATAGGTCTCTGTCAAAAAAGAGAAAAGTGGATGCAGAGTGCAGAGTGTTCCAAGAAAAATGGTCATCCTCCTATTTATTCACGAAAGTGAATGGAATGTATGTTTGGCGTGTTCCCAGCATGTTGCAGTGCTGAGAGAATATAACCTCCGTCGCCACTACGTGAGTCTTCATGCCGATAAATATGACAACTTTCAAGGACAGCAGAGAAGAGAGAAGGTGAATGAACTGTTGGCGGGTCTGAAGAAACAGCAGTCTGTGTTTACTCACAGCCGAGACATCAGTGACGCTGCAGTGAAAGCTAGCTACCTCATTGCTAACGAAATTGCACTAGCTTCAAAACCATTTAGTGAGGGTGAATTTGTAAAAACATGTATGATGAAGGCATCGGAGATTGTGTGCCCTGAAAAGCGCCAGGCCTTTGAAAATATCAGCCTGAGAAGAAACACAGTTGCCGACAGGATTTCTGATCTTTCAGCGGATTTGGACAGCCAGTTGAAGCAAAAAATAAAGTCATTTATTGTGTTTTCAGTTGCAATTGATGAAGGCATGGACATTACAGATGTTGCACAACTGGCAATTTTCATCCGCGGAGTTGATGACACATTGACCGTAACCAGGGAGTTCGTGGAGTTGGTACCGATGACAGATACAACGACCGCAGCTGATATTTTCACCGCACTCGTCGGCGCGCTGGTCAGGGTCGGAGTGGACTGGTCCCGCGCTGTCAGCCTGGCTACCGATGGTGCGCCCTCAATGATCGGGAAGAAAGCAGACGTTGTAAAAAAGTTCAGAGATAAAGTGCAATCTGCAAATGGAGGACGTGATTTTTGGACTTTTCACTGTATTTTGCACCAGGAGGCTTTGTGTTGCAAGTCACTGAAAATGGATAACGTCATGAAGGTGGTCATCCAAACTCTTAATTTCATCCGACCCAGAAGCCTCAATCACCGTCAGTTTGACAGCCTTCTCAGAGAGAAAGACCACATCTATGGCCTGCCATACCACACTGAGGTTGAGCCGAGGTCCTGTGCTGAGGCATTTCTTTGAATTACGAGAAGAAATTGAACAGTTTATGGAAGAAAAGGGCAAACCAGTGTTAGAATTTCATTGCGCAGAATGGATGCAGGACCTTGCATTTATGGTGGATGTTACAGAGCACCTGAATAACTTGAACAAACAGCTGCAAGGACGCAACAAAGTTGTCACGCAGTATTATGACAGCATACGTTCTTTCAAGTTAAAGCTGTTATTGTGGGAGATGCAGCTTACTGGTGGTAATGCAGCTCACTTCCCCTGTCTGAAAAATGTGTGCATGATACAAAGTGTGGCAGATATTAAGTGGTTCAAAGATAAAATAACGGGACTGTGAGTTTGAGCAACGATTTCAGATTTTTGGTGATCTGGAGAAAGACTTCATTTGCTCGCCGTTCACCGTGAATCCCTTTGATCTGCCTGTCAGGATCCAACTTGAAATAATAGACTTGCAGTGTGACTCGGATTTGAAGGGCAAATTTGCCGCAGCTTGAACACATTTTATCAGAATCTCTTGCCAGGTTACCCCAACTTGACAGCCCTCGCTGCAAAACTGTTGTGCATGTTCGAAACCACGTATCTTTGTGAGCAAGTTTTCTCTGTAATGAGCATAAATAAAACAAAACTGCGCTCAAGGCTCACGCACAGGCACTTGAATCACATCCTGAAGTTAGCTACGCTCAGGATGTGAAGCCTGATATTGATGAGCTGGTGAAAGCTAAAAGATGCCAGGAGTCAAATAAACTATGCAACCCCACTGTATGAGACACCCTGATGTAGTTCTGTGATCTGTGATATATTTCTGTGAATCACTGAGGCACTGTGTGCTTGTGTGTTATTTGTCCTCAGAATTTTCAAATAAATTGAGGTGTTTTGTAATTAATAGCTATGTTGTGCCTGTACAATTTTGAACATACTGTGTACAGGCTCTAGCTTTATTTTTATGTTGATCGTATTGAAACAAAGAAAACAATTTGAAGTTGTTGTTTTTAAGTTACATATACAATGATTTTACCAGTCCGGCCCACTTGAGAATAGACTTTTCTCCATGTGGCCCTGAACTAAAATGAGTTTCACACCCCTGGTTTAAATGGTGAAAAAAGCTGCAAAGACAACAGAAAGTCAATAAAGAAAAAGAGAGTCGATAAAAGCCTCTTTAGAGGGTGAGCAGTTTAAAACTCAGACTTTTAAACTGGTGATTCTCCTTATCTGTCCATTTCCTATGAGGGATTTGATAAGCTGAACATTCTTCTGGCCTTTCTTTCGTTCTTTGGGTGCTAATCAAAGAAGAAAACACATGGGTCATGTGACGTGACATAAGGAGCGCTCTGATTAGTTGGGATTCACAAACTATGGGGCTGTTTGCAAGCTTAGCTTTGCAGTGCCAAGAAGATCTCTTAAATAGGGATGAGACGGTCAACACTGACGTTTCCACAGTTTGGAGCTTCTGAAGTGCACATGTTTGGAAACGCTGGGCCGTGGTTCAAACAGTCAGACCATGTGACCTCAGCTGCCACAGGTAACATACCTGCTGCTTCCAGGCATTGCCAGGCTCAGGAATTCCAATTTTTGATTGGCTGGTCTTTTGGACTGGGCCTTGTAATGACTGAATGAATGCTTTTCATTCAGAGAGGGAGCCACACACTGTCGGTAACATCATTAGAACATCTCAGTAAAAACACCACCCCTCCTTTAAGGACTAAATCAAACAGGCACCAGTTTTCAGCTCTGTCTGCGCTCTACTTTTAACAGAAAATATGATTTACTGCATTCAGGGATATCATCCTCACTGTCAGCAGTTACTCACACACTGTGTGTAGAAATAAAGAAAATATTGATACTACTACGCAGTAGAAGTTGGGAACAGAGCAGCTGTGAAATCTGTCTCTTTGTTATGCTCAGGGTCTTTTAGTTTACATTTTGACTGCACAATTGTGAGATTTTTGTTATGCAGAAAAACAACATTGTTTCTTTTATTTATGGAGCATTATTGTTTAATAAATGCTCATAATTTATTTTTGAGTAGTTTTTTCCCCATGTTCCTCTATGCTGTATGTTAATAAAAGTGACTGTGTGACATCTGGGACACAGCTTTCACTAAGAACTCTTTTTGTTCTTACTTTATGTCTTTAAAAAATATCAAGATATACAGGTCCTTCTCAAAAAATTAGCATATTGTGATAAAGTTCATTATTTCCTGTAATGTACTGATAAACATTAGACTTTCATATATTTTAGATTCATTACACACAACTGAAGTAGTTCAAGCCTTTCATTGTTTTAATATTGATGATTTTAGCATACAAAACTCATGAAAACCCAAAATTCCTGGGTTTTTTCCAGATGTTCCAGATGAGTTCCAGATGACTTTCCTGCAGAATTCTACAAATAATTCTGGACAATTCTGCCACCTGTATTCCACAGAATCTTGCAGGAAATCAAGGAAAATGATCATCTGTGGAAAAGTTGGAATCCTCACCTGAGAGTTTCCACTGCACACTGTGAATTCTTTAGTCTAGCAGACAGAAGCTTTACTCCCGAATCCTGCAGGTCACAGTTACTCAGGTCAAGCTCTCTCAGACTAGAGAACTGGGAACTGAGAACTGAGGACAGATCTTCACAGCTTCTCTCTGAGACGTTACATCCATTCAGTCTGAAAAATAAAAGACAGTCTATAAAACAAATACTCGTTAAATTAAATTAAAGTTTGTTAATACTTTTCACAACATTAAATCTTGTCTTTCTATTTTTATAGGAAACATAAACATACCAAGATACAACATCATATGGATAAACTTAGCTTAAATATTTAATTAATAATTCTAAAAACGAAACGTAATTTGATCTGACCTCAGAGTATTCAGTTTACAGTTTAAACTTTGTAGTCCAGCAGACAGAAGCCTCACTCCTGAATCCCGCAGGTTTTTGATACTTAGGTCCAGCTCTGTCAGTCTCAATGACTGTGAGCTGAGAACTGAGGAAAGAGCTTCACAGTTTTCATCTGAGAGTTCACAGATGTTAAGTCTGAAGATAAAAACATGAATAAAGATAATTATTAAATAGTAATCAAGGTGCAATAGCTTATTGTCTTGAGCAGGTTAGTAAAACTTCACTTTAACTTACTGGTTAAATTGTTGATTATTTTTGTC
This sequence comes from Pelmatolapia mariae, assembly GCF_036321145.2. Taxonomy (NCBI): domain Eukaryota; kingdom Metazoa; phylum Chordata; class Actinopteri; order Cichliformes; family Cichlidae; genus Pelmatolapia; species Pelmatolapia mariae. The sequence goes on from NC_086229.1 coordinate 26,923,111, forward strand.
AGTTTATATATACAAAAAAACCCATCAAACATATAACCAAAAGAACTAAACAGTTGAATTAAACTAAACAAGTTGATCTGACCTCAGAATATTCAGTTTGGTGTGTGGATTCTCCACTGCAGCAGACAGAAGCTTTACTGCTGAAGCCTTCAGGCTGTTGGTACTCAGGTCAAGCTCTCTCAGACTACAGGACTGGGAGCTGACGACTGGCAACAGAATTTCAATGCCTTTTTCTGACAGGTTACAGTTGCTCAGCCTAAGAGAGAGAAAGGGGGGAAAAAAGAAAGAAAAGAAGATGATAGGGAAACCACTACCTACTGAGCTAATAATAATTGTTACTATTTGTATGTTTTCTGCATTTCTGATTTATTTCCCATGATTGTAAGATTTTTGCTTATTGTAGGATTTTAAGTGATGAGTTCATGTTTACTTACAGAGCTTTTTTAGAGGTTTTGACCACTGGCAGCATTCTCAGAAGAGCCTCCTCTGAAGCTGAATATTTCTTGAAGTCAAACTCATCCAGATCTTCTGATGACAGTAAGATGAAGGTCAGAGCTGAGCACTGAGCAGGAGACAATTTACCTGTGGAGAGACTTCCTGAACTCCTGCCCTGCTGGATCTCCTCCACTAAAGAATGATCATTCAGTTCGTTCAGACAGTGGAGCAGATTGATGCTTTTCTCTGCAGACAGATTTTCATGGAGCCTTGCCTTGATATACTGGATTGTTTCCTGATTGGTCTGTGATCTCCTTTCTGTCTGTGTCAGCAGACCTCGTAGGAGAATCTGATTGTTCTGCAATGAAAGGCCAAGGAGGAAGCGGAGGAACAAGTCCAGGTGTCCATTTGGACTCTGTAAGGCCTTGTTCACAGCACTCTGGTAGAAGAAATTTAGTATGAATTTTGTTTGGGGGGGTTTAAATACCTGTGGTGTTTCTAGATTCAACAGATTGAGTCCAGAGTTGATGAAGGTCAGATGGACATGAAGAGCAGCCAGAAACTCCTGAACACTCAGATGGATGAAGCAGAACACCGTGTCCTGGTACAGTCCTCTCTCCTCTTTAAAGATCTGTGTGAACACTCCTGAGTACACTGAGGCTGCTCTGATATCGATGCCACACTCTGTCAGGTCTGATTCATAGAAGATCAGGTTTCCTTTCTGCAGCTGATCAAAAGCCAGTTTTCCCAGAGACTCAATCATCTTCCTGCTCTCTGGACTCCAGTGTGGATCTGTCTCAGCTCCTCCATCATACTTGACCTTCTTCACTTTGGCCTGAACCACCAGGAAGTGGATGTACATCTCAGTCAGGGTCTTGGGCAGCTGTCTTCCCTCTCTGGTTTCCAGCACATTCTCCAGAACTGTAGCAGTGATCCAGCAGAAGACTGGGATGTGGCACATGATGTGGAGGCTTCGTGATGTCTTGATGTGGGAGATGATCCTGCTGGCCTGCTCCTCATCTCTGAATCTCTTCCTGAAGTACTCCTCCTTCTGTGGGTCAGTGAACCCTCTGATCTCTGTCACTCTGCCAACACACTGTGGAGGTATCTGATTGGCTGCTGCAGGCCGTGTGGTTATCCAGAGGTGAGCAGAGGGAAGTAGTTTCCCCCTGATGAGGTTTATCAGCAGCACATCCACTGAGGTGGACTTTCTAGGGTCAGTTAGGATTGTAGTTTTGTGGAAATATAGAGGAAGTCGACACTCATCCAGACCATCAAAAATGAACACAACCTGGAAGTCTTCAAAGCTGCAGATTCCTGCTTCTTTGGTTTCAGTAAAGAAGTGATGAACAAGTTCCACCAAGCTGAACTTTTCCTCTTTCAGCACATTCAGCTCTCTGAAAGTGAATGGAAATATGAACTGGATGTCCTGGTTGGCTTTGTCTTCAGCCCAGTCCAGGGTGTATTTCTGTGTTAAGACTGTTTTCCCAATGCCAGCCACTCCCTTTGTCAGCACTGTTCTGATTGATTTATTTCTTCCAGGTGAGGCTTTAAAGAGGTCTTCTTGTCTGATTGTTATTCCTAGTCTGTGTTTCCTGGATGCTGTTTCAATGTGTCTGACCTCATGTTCATCATTGACATCTGCAGTCCCTCCCTCTGTGATGTAGAGCTCTGTGTAGATCTGATTCAGAAGGGTTGGATTTCCTGCTTTAGCGATCCCCTCAAACACACACTGGAACTCATCCTTCAGGTTACACTTGAGTTTAAGTTGACAGCACTGAAGAATCTCTGAATTAAAAACAGTATTTGAGATGATTAGTCTACTATGGTCTACAATTTATATATCCATTTATTTGCATCTTAAATTTGTTTCAATTCATTAGATGTTTGGTTAAATATATGTAATTCTTTTGAATTTCACCAAAGCATGCTTTGTTTATTAAATATTAAATTTTGTGTTTCAATCTCCTGCCTATGTGATCTGAGTCTGTGTGTTCGTGTGGGCTGTGTGGTGATGTAGGCGCAAGCATGTCTGCCTCGGTCACAGCTCCTTTCAGCTTGACCGAAGGTACGTCACTGCCATGTTGCTCTCAGCTAATGAAAATTTATCAAGACCAGAAGCTGCAATTTGAATATATCCAAACTGCCGCATTTTAATCTGTTGTTAACTGACTCAGTCAGTATGAGTTTTGTAGAGCGCTGAGTTTGTTAATTTCATTTTTTTTTAAATGAGTTTTTGTCAAGGGGCGGCTGTGTGAAGGCGAGAGAGGACCCAAATGCACGGCTCAAGACACGCGGGGATAACTCAAAAGGCAGGTCTTTATTAATAGGAACATAAGAAGTCATACAAAACTATACTGGGAGAAACTAAAGGTGAGGCACTGGGAAGACACGAGGGAATGCACACAACCTAGAGGGACGACGCAACACGGAACAAAGGGATACTCTGACATAAATACACGGAAGGTAATGAGGGAAGTGGGAACACACGGGGGAACACAGCTGAGGACAATTACTTGTGACAGAGCGGGGAGGACACGAAACTGAAAATACTGACACTAAGATGTGGACCTTAAACACAACACAGAGTACACAGAGATGAGCACAGAGAGAGAGAGGGAGAGAACAAGAATGAATACACGAGGATGAGGAGAACACAGAACACAAGGGATGGGAACACGGTACCAGAACAAACACCACAATATAAGCATGGACACAGGGGGAATCCAAATACCAAACCAAACAATCCTATGAACATAAAGAACAAAATACAAAACCGCAGGAAAACTAAGAACACTGGGTTAAAAGGACCCATGACCATGACAGTTTTAGCTCGAATATTCAGCTTTAACATTAGCTCTAACATTAACATTCTTCAATATTAAATATGATTTACCTATCTCTAATAATCGGCTATGTATCATAGACCTTCTAGCTGGCTGTAATTAAACCTTTACTCAAAAAGCCATCCATTGACCCAGCTCTATTAGCTAATTATAGGTCAATCTCCAACCTTCCTGTCATTTCAAACATCCTTGAAAGAGTAGTTGTCAAACAGCTAACAGATCATCTGCAGAGGAATGGCTTATTTGAAGGGTTTCAGTCAGGTTTCAGAGCTCATCACAGCACAGAAACAGCTTTAGTGAAGGTTACAAATGATCTTCTTATGGCCTCTGACAGTGGACTCATCTCTGTGCTTGTCCTGTATCTTATCTATGTAATAGACGCCAAAGTGCTTCCTCATAGGGGTCATATGATTGTTGGATTTTTCTCTGTATGTATTATTGTAGTGTTCCTTACAATATAAAGCGAGTTGAGGTGACTGATGTCCTGATTTGGTCCTGTATAAATAAATTCAATTGAATATGAACCATCCTCACGTGTCATCTGAAGCTCTGCATCCATCGAGCAATCTAGTGAACTAAAGAGACTATTAAACCAACCAGATGTTCATTCAATAGAGCTTGGACTTTTGTCGTAATGCAGAGCTGAGGCTACAGAGAAACCACAGCTCTGCATTAGTCACATCAGGCTTTATGTGTTATGGACTTATCAGTATTTCCTGAGACCAACTAATGAATTCTTACCTTCTGATGAAAGTGATGAAGCTGCCTGGGCTGAAGGACTTCCTGTTGGAGGAAAGTTCAGTTTGAGTAATAAATTTGTCTCGAAAAAATGTAAGTACGATGTTTGTACTCAATTATTTGAGAAGGAAAGACAAAATAAAAAGTAAGACTAAAATACTTAAATACATTTAAAAAATAAGAATGACAACATGAGATCCAAGATGGCACCACAAATGGATACCCTGGTACTTCAGTGCGCTACTTCCATCTTGTTTTCATGCATAATTTGTGTGTCTGGACATGCTTCTGGATATTCTTACGCCAGAGAACTACAGGACTAAAACACTTTTGTTTGTTTTTTTTCCAGTATTTGTCGCATTTGCAATGGATTTACTACAGACTTTGGACACAATAAGGGCTGCTTCTAACAGCTTGGATGAGTTTAGAGACACTGTCTTCTCCACTTCTGCAACGATAGCATTGTGCCATCACGCACCACGGTGAGTTATAATAATGATAAACACTGGTTTACTCCTAAAATCAAACAGCTGTGGCTAGAAAAGTGAAAGGCATTCAGATGCGAAGTCAGGGACTAGTACAGAGAGGCGAAGTACAGGTTCAGTAAAGAAGTGGACACTGCTAAACAGAGAACGACTCGGCCTCTGTGTGGAAAAGGAATAATTTAGCAATATCACTAACTACAAGCCTAAGGCTACATCCACACTAGCCCGGATAGATTTGAAAACAGCGTTTTTGTATGAAAACGCTCCACGTCCACACTATAATTTTAAGTTGTTTTCACAGAATCTGAAGCATGTACAAACTGATATTAATCTTTAATAGGGCTGTCTAAATTGACAGCAAACAAAACAAATGCTGTATAATTCCCTGTGCTATCTTAGTTTAATTGATTGAGAGTTTAATATGACTAACATGCGTCATCGTTTTAGAAAGTCTCAATTTTTCGCTGTCCACACTGCGACGTGCAAGCTCCGTTTTAAAAGAATGCATTTTTAAGAGCGTTTTCAAAAAGCTGTGTTTTCTTTTGGGGAAAATGCCATCTCAATGTGGATGTGAGGCCAAAACAGAGAGAAAACAAGTGGACGTGGCCTAAAACCCCCCACTCCACTGATGACTTTGCTCTTGGACAACACCCTCAACGACTTTTACTGTCGTTTTGATGAGCCATTAAGCAGCCTTCATACCTCCACCAGCCCCAACGATAGCGACACTTTGCACACTCATCACCCCCCCTCCCCCTCTCCCCCACCACAGAGCCACCACTACAACCAAAGACTTCACCCACAACACCCTCCTTCTCACCCCACACCTATGAGGATCTCACACCACCTTCTCCCACTACAAACCTTCATATTCATGAAGCAGATGTGAGGAAGCAGTGTAAGAGCTTGAATGCTCGGAAAGCTCCTGACCCAATGTGTCTCCTGTCGCTCTCAGAGACTGTGCAAATGCAAATATGCCTGCTTCAAGTCCTCCACCACAGTGCCTGTCCCCAAGAAGCCAAAGTTTAGTTGAATAAATTACTACAGACCTGTGGTTCTCACATCCGTGGTCATAAAATAATTTGAGCGCCTGATCCTCTCCTATGTCAAGACCCTCACGAACCCCCTGCCTTTTGCATACAGTATCAACAGGTCTGTAGACGATGCTATCAACATGGCTCTACACCTTAACCTGCAGCATCTGGACTTCCCGGGGAACCTACGCCAGAATCCTGTTTGTGGACCTGCCTTCAACACCATTCTTCCAGACCATCTCCAAGACAAACTTTCGCAGATAATTATACCTGAGTCTATAGGCTAACTGCTAACTGCAACAACAAGTGGAACAGCGAAGCACAAACGAAAAGGGGTTGTCACATGATTCAGAAGGCATTCTGGGCTTAGCCAATCAGAGCCAGAGGATTTTGTAACACGGGCAGAAATATTGCCGTTAAGTGCCTTCTTAACTTGAATTTTTCGTTAGATGGGGTATTCGTAAGTTGGGGTTCCACTGTATTTGAGAAATGAAATTAAGTTTATTGGATTTACAGAAAGTATGCAATAATAACTTAAACAAAATCAGGCAGGTGCATAAATTTGCACATCACAAAAAAAATAAATGAAATCAATATTTAGTAGCTCTGCCTTTTGCAGAAATTACAGCCTCTAAACGCTTCTTGTAGGTTCCACTGAGAGTCTGGATTGTGGTTGAAGGTATTTTGGGCCATTCCTCTTTACAAAACATCTCTAGTTCATTCAGGTTTGATGGCTTCCGAGCATGGACAGCTCTCTTTAACTCACACCACAGATTTTCAATAATATTCAGGTCTGGGGACTGAGATGGCCATTCCAGAACGTTGTACTTGTTCCTCTGCATGAATGCCTTAGTGGATTTTGAGCAGTGTTTCGGGTCGTTGTCTTGTTGAAAGATCCAGCCCCGGCGCAGCTTCAGCTTTGTTACCGTTTCCTGGACATTGGTCTCCAGAATCTGCTGATACTGAGTGGAATCCATGTGTCCCTCAACTTTGACAAGATTCCCAGTCCCTGCACTGGCCACACAGCCCCACAGCATGATGGAACCACCACCATATTTTACTGTAGGTAGCAGGTGTTTCTCTTGGACTGCTGTGTTCTTTTTCCTCCATGCATAACACCCCTTGTTAAGCCCAAATAACTCCATTTTAGTTTCATCAGTCCACAGCACCTTATTCCAGAATGAAGCTGGCTTGTCCAAATGTGCTTTAGCATACCTCACGCGGCTCTGTTTGTGCTGTGGGCGGAGAAAAGGCTTCCTCTGCATCACTCTCGCATACAGCATCTCCTTGTGTAAAATGCGCCGAATGGTTGAACGATGCACAGTGACTCCATCTGCTGCAAGATGATGTTGTATATCTTTGGTGCTGGTCTGTGGGTTGACTCTGACTGTTCTCACTATTCGTCGCTTCTGTCTATCTGAGATTTTTCTTGGTCTGCCACTTCGAGCCTTAACTTGAACTGAGCCTGTGGTCTTCCATTTTCTCAATATGTTCCTAACTGTGAAAACAGACAGCTTAAATCTCTGAGACAGCTTTCTGTATCCTTCCCCTAAACCATGATGGTGAACAGTCTTTGTCTTCATGTCATTTGAGTTGTTTTGAGACCCCTATGTTGCTACACTTCAGAGAAAACTAAAAGCTTACAACTGACCCCCTTAAATACTTTCTCATTATTGGATTCACCTGTGTATGTCGGTCAGGGGTCACTGAGCTTACCAAGCCAATTTGAGTTCCAACAATTAGTTCTACAGGTTGTGGAATCAATAAAATGACAACAGTGCCCAAATTATGCACCTGCCTGATTTTGTTTAAACAATTATTGCACACTTTCTGTAAATCCAATAAACTTCATTTCACTTCTCAAATATCACCGTGTGTGTCTCCTATATGATATATTTAACTAACATTTTTATTGGAACAACCAACAATTTTTACAGGAAAATAATGACTATTAACAAGGTTGCCCAAACTTTTGCATTCCACTGTATATATCAATCTGCTCAGCACTTTTAATTTTTATTTAAGTGTTTGTCTTACAGTATGTTTTGCACTAAGTACTGCAGCAATTTCCTAATCTTGTAAACCTGCTCAACTTTAGGTAATAAACCCTTTCTGATTCTGATTGTGTCAGCAGTGTTTATTGTTTCTTTTTTCTCTTACTGACCTCCTGTCAGCCTTCCTAAAATCAACTTTGCCACCTCCATCACACGGTCTGAATACACCTGCACCATCACTTCTACTGTTTTCAGTCTGTCTGCATTCTCCAGCTGGCACTTATGGATTTTAGGGAAGTCAGCTCCAGGTTCATACTGCAGGTAAAAGTGGAAAAGCTTCAGCTCCTCTTCTCCCAAATTCTTCAACATTTCCAGCAGCTGCACTGGCGAGGGCTTCTCCATCTTTGATCTGTTAAACATGAAATCATGTGAACAGTCACAGACTCTATCACATCTACATTTTACTAATTTAGTTTCAAGTTTTATTGTCATGTACAGATAAATAGTGTAGCCACATGTATCCATAATGAAATTCTTTGGCTCCTCAGCTTTACATGAGCATAGAGAGAGTGTGCAGTTATATTAAGGAGAAAATAACAGAAATTACGAGTGGTAATAATAAAAGACAAAAGGAGGGGAAAGAAATATTAAATATTAGAGAATTTATACAAGTTTCTGCAAGAATTTTACTAAAGAAATGTAGTACAGTGGAACCCCGACTTACGAAATTAATTCATTCTTGAGGGTTCAGTGCCTTCGTAACTTGAATTTTTTGAGAAACGGGTATTCTTAAGTCAGGGTTCCACTGTATACTGCACAGCTGATTAAATGTTTGATCTGGATTATTTAGGTTTTAGTTAACTTTTTTTTTCCTGGATGGATTCTTCTGTGATGGGAATAACATCACAAACTGAATAATAAAGAATCAACAATAAGACCTGATACAATAAGAACTAACCCCAAAACACCAAAGAATCATTAAAAGAGAATTGTGCAGAAATAATTGTGACATGTAACTTTAACCCTAACACTGCTGTTAAAGAGTTATACCTAAGGATGTTTAACATGAGGTTTCTAAATCAGGAATCTGGTACCAAGGAAATCATTATAATAACATTTACAATATAATTATATGATGATGGGTTAACTCTGGTCCTTGGAGATATTCTCAGGTTCCCGTTGAATCTAATGAGCTAGTTCAACTCTGTCAAAGCAGAAAAACACAAGTATTAGCTGAGCTTAAACTTAGGCCACTGAGGGCTGCACTCACAGGCTGGAGCTGATCACTCGCTCTAAAACACACAAGTTTCACACAAATCCCAATAACTCTTTCTTCTGGTTTCAGTTGGAAATGTGTGACATCTGAGTGGAAGTTCCTCCCTACACTGTGTTTGAAGCAAAGCACGAAGGAGACACCTGCTGGAGCATCTGCAGGTGTCCTACTCAGCCTCTTCACTACAGAAACACGTCCTACAACATCCACTCTTTACACTCTGATTGCTGTGTTTGTGGAAACACGTCAACATACACCGCGTCACATATGAACATAGAAATGTGTGTGAAACACAGCTGAGCTGACATTAAACATGATAGAGGATTTATTCACAAACACTGAGTAACAACAACATTTACACACACATTACCTCTTTGCAGGAGAACCACCGCCCTTTAACTTGTCACTCAGTAAGGACACAGAGCTGGGTGGAGGTCCAGGTTCATGTCTATCTTTAGTTCCTCGTTTCTTCCTGTGAATAATGATGGAGCAGTGATGTGAGTGCTGAGCTGTGACATGTAGAAGAGTCATGGACAGTTTGGACAGTTAGAGATGGTCATCTCACCTCTGAGCTTTGGTCTGGCTCTCATGTTCCCCACACAGAGTGCTTTTAGAGGGAGGGACTCCCTCCTCTCTGTCCTCACACTGATCCATGCTGCTCACATCAGTTCACACACACTTTCTACCTTCACCTGCAGAGGAAACACAAATCATTCATGTGCACATCAACTGAAATCCTCCTTTCCATCATGTGTGCTGTCCAAATATCAGCTGCTTCTTTCCTGCTTCATCTCAGTGTCAGCTGAATGCAGTCAGACAGCAGTGTGAGGCAGAGGCAGCTGGCATCGCTGCTCTACTTCTACTAGCAGTCCACTAGATGAAGCACAATCTGCTGCTGCTCTCATTCCTGGAATCTAATCACACAGTAAAAGCAGCTTTTTAACTCGTGTCTTTAAGAGTTCTTATTGTTAGCTTAGTGTCAGCAGTCTGGCAGGTGTTTTGTGTGTAAATATTAAACACAGTGAAAGTAAAGAAGGTAAAGGGCTGTGACGTTATTAAGTAAGCTGTGTCCTCTGAGGACTGAGTGAACTCAAAGTACAAACACAAACGTAGCTCAGAATGGCGGACACACTCTGCCTTGTTGGTCCAGCTCTGAGTCTGTTACCGTGAACTAGTGATGGCCAAATGAAGCTTTCTGAAGCATTGAAGCTTGTATTGAAAAACGGTTCATTACTAGAAACTTTTCAATACCGTCCTCTCTGGTGACATCTGGTGGCCAAAAATATGAAGAGCAGCTTGAATCCACAAAATAAATCCAACTGTTTCATTATTATTGCCCACTCTACAGAGTGGAGTTCTGTCTGATATTGGGCCACCATTGTGTTGCTTTAAACATGTATTTTGGAGTGTTAGAAAATGTGGTTTCTTTGTTTAATAAATAATTTTGACCAGTAAACTCTCCTTGTTTAAACATGCACCATTGTGTGGTCTTTCTTTGCTTGTGACTTCTTCATGTTGGTAAATACAATAATTGAAAAATACCACGTTGCATATAATATATACATATTTTTGACCTGGGGATCGAATTGATTGTGAACTTATGAACTTGCAAATTAAAAACATGATGCGTTTAAGGTAACCCTTTTTAAATTTTATTTAAGAAGAAAATTCACTGTGCGATGTCCGAACCTGTTCCTCTTTGTGAGATTATTTTCTCCTGCCTTAAAGAAAATCCCTTCACATGGCACAAAAGAAGCTGGAGTGCAGAAAAACTGGTAGAGATGCAGTTATAGTTATAGTCTACCTGGGCCCCACAAACTATCAGCTAAAGAGAATAATTGCTGCACATTTTGCAGACTAACAGTTTAAGATTATTTAAAACATAAAATATATCTTTTTATAACATTAAATGTTACGAGTCAAATGGAAGTTTTTCTAAAGTTATTTAATGATATTTATATTATGAAAAGCAGATTTTTGAGATTTTAAGTTCTTCCCGTTTTCAGATAAAATGATAATAAACACGCACAAAACAAAAGCAAACACCCAGAACACAAAGCTGGAAAACCCACTGACCAAAATCAACTCAAAATACTCCCACACAACAGAACCAAATCTCTCAGTGGAATGATCAGTGGTTGGCTGTCACCATCAAAACACTCCACAAATCCCGCGAGTGATTCACTTCCTTATAAACCATTGAATCAGACACTGGCTGTGTCCCAATTCAGGGTATGCACGCTTGAAGTACGCACACTACGCGTACTACGGACGGTACGTACTATAAGTACGAGAAGTGCGGAAGTGAGAGGCTTGTGAAATGGGACGGTCTAGCCTCCGTCGTGCTGCTCAGGTTGCCTAGCAACCATGATACTAACCGCTAGAAACTTTACATACAGCAGAAATGAAGGAGAAAAAATGTTTTGTTGGTCATTCATTTTTGTCATGACATCACCTTGATTAGTTGAGTATCTGAGGCTGAGACCACAGGACTGTGAAACATGATAGTTGGGCTTCATTTCTGTACTGAACAGTCATTTTAAGATTAGTTAGTAAATAACAATTAGCTAACGTTGTTCATGAGACTAAAATCATCTCACTGTGGTAATGTAAATATTATATAGCCAATATTACATGTATTTGTAACAAAGCGAAGGTGATTTTTGCACAGTGTTATTATAGGAGGGAAACACATCTCAAAATGGACAGAGCAGTGGAGCAGCCAAGGGAATGCAAACGAATTAAAAACTGTATGACTAAAATATAATTTATTATATTTAAACAGTTAAAAGTGTAAAATGAATTAAAATAACCCTGGCCAGGGAACAACACAATAGAAATCAATAAAACACAACATTAACAATCCAGTGGCGTCCGACACAGTATAAAAGTCACCAAAAATTTACAATCCAGGCAAGCAGAAGGGGGAAACCCGGCGGCGTCCTCGCCTTCCTGTCCGTGTTCTCCGCTCCAGCGCGCTATAAAAAAGAGAGGAAAAAAAGGGCAGCGACAGTAACTACTTTTTTAGTGGCTACCGTTCAATAAAGTGGGATAAGTCAGAAGACTTACCTTAGGTGGGCAGAGCTCTCAACTTTCTATATATATATATATATATATATATATATATATATATATACATACACACACACACACACACACACACACACACACACACACACACACAAACATCACTCATATCACATAACTTTGCCGACATGTGGCCAACAGTAATGTTTTAATGTTCTTCGTTATTAAACGTTCGCACATAAATAAGTGACATAATATTCAGTACTCACTTTTGACAGTTCACTCTTTCGGCCGCTCCCTTCTGCCGTATTTTGCGGCAAAATTATCCACACCCACCGCCGCGCTATGGATTGTGGGATATATAGGGCCACGAAGCGTGCACCGGACCACGCTTGATATTTGGGGAAATCGACGGCGCATTTGGAGTATGCATTTGAAGTACACTTTGAATTGGGACAGCCGTCGTCGCGTGGCGGTGACGTATTCGCACTTGAAATGCGTACTTCAAGCGTGCATACCCTGAATTGGGACACAGCCACTGAAGCAGTTGAATTATAAATGAAGCTAAGGACGTCACTGATCACGTGACTCTGGCCAAACAAATCAAGCTTGGACACAGTGGCTGTGTCCCAATTCAGGGTATGCACGCTTGAAGTACGCATTTCAAGTGTGAATACGTCACCGCCACGCGACGACGGCTGTCCCAATTCAAAGTGTACTTCAAATGCATACTCCAAATGCGCCGTCGATTTCCCGAAATATCAAGCGTGGTCCGATGCACGCTTCGTGGTCTCATATATCCCACAATTCGTAGCGCAGCGGTGGGTGTGGATAATTTTGCCGCAAAATACGGCAGAAGGGAGCAGCCGAAAGAGTGAACTGTCAAAAGTGAGTACTGAATATTATGTCACGTATTTATGTGCGAATGTTTAATAACGAAGAACATTAAAACATTACTGTTGGCCACATGTCGGCAAAGTTATGTGACATTAGTGATGTTTGTGTGTGTGTATATAAATATATATATATATATATATATATATATATATATATATATATATATATATATATATATATAGTTGAGAGCTCTGCCCACCTGGGGTAAGTCTTCTGACCTATCCCACTTTATTGAACGGTAGCCGCTAAAAGACTAGTTACTGTCGCTGCCCTTTTTTCCCCTCTTTTTTTTTATAGTGCGCTGGAGCGGAGAACACGGACAGGAAGGTGAGGACGCTGCCGGGTTTCCCCCTTCTGCACCGCTTGCCTGGATTGTAAATTTTCAGTGACTTTTATACTGTGGCGGACGCCACTGGATTTTTAATGTTGTGTTTTATTGATTTCTATTGTGTTGTTCCCTGGCCAGGGTTGTCAAAAGTTAACTGAACGTTTGTGGATTATATATGATTATATATGAGTGTTGTCTTAATTCATTTTACATTTTTAACTGTTTAAATATAAGAAATTATATTTTAGTCATACAGTTTTTAATTCGTTTGCATTCCCTTGGCTGCTCCACTGCTCTGTCCATTTTGAGGAAGGTTTCCCTCCTTTAATAACACTGTGCAAAAATCACCTTCGCTCTGTTACAAATACATATAATATTGGCCATATAATATTTACATTACCACAGTGAGATGATTTTAGTCTCATGAACAACGTTAGCTAATTGTTATTTACTAACTAATATTGAAATGACTGTTCAGTACAGAAATGAAGCCCATCGGTCATGTTTCACAGTCCTGTGGTCTCAGCCTCAGATACTCAACTGATCAAAGTGATGTCATGACAAAAATGAATGACCAACAAAACATTTTTTCTCCTTCATTTCTGCTGTATGTAAAGTTTCTAGCGGTTAGTATCATGGTTGCTAGGCAACCTGAGCAGCACGACGGAGGCTAGACCGTCCCATTTCACAAGCCTCTCACTTCCGCACTTCCCGTACTTGTAGTACGCACCGTCCGTAGTACGCGTAGTGTGCGTACTTCAAGCGTGCATACCCTGAATTGGGACACAGCCAGTGCTTCTGAAGCAGTGTGTTGATTTTTTTTTTAACACACGCGCTGGCGCGTCAGCTTCAAGCGAGCCATCACTACCTGAACTATCGAGCGGTCTCTCTCTTGCATGGAGGGACCGGAAATAAAACACACAGTTTGTTGTGAGAAGAAATCAAACATGAGCTGAACAAGTAAGTAAGTAAGTAAGTAAAATTTTATTTATATAGCACATTTCTAGATAAAAGATCACAAAGTGCTTCACAAGGTATAACACAAAAACAGTCCAAAGTTAACAAAATGCAATTCTAAAAAGATGTGTTTTTAGCTGTTTTTTAAAAGTAATCAATGAGTCTGCAGATCTTAAGTTCTGAGGAAGAGAGTTCCACAGTCTGGCGGCCACAGTGGCAAAAGCTCTATCACCCTTGGTTTTCAGCCTAGTATGCTGAATAACAAGTAGTAAAGCACAAAGAACCAACAGTAAAGTTCCTAAAAACAAACTGTTAAAAGAGGAAACAAAGCAAACTTACTGTTTCTTCACACACACCAACAACAAGCTCGACTTACTTCCTGATAGTTCAGCTGCTTCCTGGAAAGGAAGGCCTTCACCTGCGCGCAAACCGATTTTTACAATAAAAGCACTCTGTAACTAAAGTAACGTCACACTGACAGTTTGTGACTTTTTAACTTTGTGCTGACAGAATAAAAGTAACTTGGTGTCACTTCTTCTTTCCCGTTTCTCTAAGCAGATTCAGCTTTGACTGAAATAATCATACTGGTAATTATCAGCGGTTGTATTAAAGGATTTATCGGTTTATTCTAAAAATCAACAGGAATTTGGTGCCGGTCAAAGAATTTCCTTTTAATAGTTGACATTCAAAGCTTTAAATGGATTTACCAACTTGTTACCTGGGATGGTTTTAGAGGCCTGGACAGTCGCCCCGATGGACTCTTACTTTGAAAGGATGGTGTCACCTGTAAGAGCCATTTACACTAAAACTCATTAATACTCACAATCATTCATGTTTCACAAAGCGTTCAAAAGGAAACAATTTAACTGCAGGAGATTTTATTAAAGTCATTTAGCAGACTCAAAAATAATAATAAACATAATCAGATTGTATTGGTGCACGGGTGTGGGGTGTGACTCATGGGTGTGTTAGGTGATAAATGTGGTTGCACTCACCTGTTCCCGCACTTGATGTTGATAAACAGAAAGGTAGGGTGAGCATGAGTTAAAAACCTGTTAACCACAGCTTGAGCGCAGCTTAAATCATTTTGATGCGTTTTGACTGTAACTTGATGGTTTATGTTTATGTTGATTAATGTTTTTCTTTCATTTTTGATCTACTGCAGAATATTTTTATAAAATCCCAGGCCAGGAAAATCACCTTCATGTTTTTCTGTGTTTTATCCTCAGCTACTTTGACACAAAGACATCTGCTGTGATGCTTACACCTTTGATAAAGTCTCGCAAGTGTCAGCTTTATTTTTATAGATTCAAAAATATGGAAATGTACTGATGCATGATGTGAATTATAATATTTCTGACTGTATGAGGCATTTCCCCGATTCGAATTGATTCTAGAAATCAGAGCCCTAACAGTTACACAATCATACCAAAACTCTGTCCTGATAGTTTCGACTTTCTCTGAGACAATATTCGGGATAAATAACCACGAAAACAATTTATTTATTCAGTTTAGAGGTTGACACATCACATCATTATAATCACAGAGCCTGTTTCACTTGAATCCACTTGATGGCGCAGTAGAGCAAATTAATCATCACAATGCATCGAACCATGAGTCGACCAGGTGGATGGAAAACTTCAGTTCATCACGAGGCTTCATCTCACCATCACTAGGTGAGAGTAGGGACGGGTATCGTTTAGATTGTATCCGATACCAGTGCCAAACCGGTACTTTTGAAACTGTGGCGGTGCTTAAACGGTCCTTGAACCAGTGCTTAAAGAATGGAGAACATAAACTTTGTCCAAAAGCCTCTCATGTTTAGCTGTTTTTTGTTTGTTTGTTTGTTTTTTGTGTAAAATGATAACAATGTTTCTCTAACAGGAGGACACTGTTTACACTCAACTCAGCACAGGGACACTGAGGAACCAGGGGACCTCAACCAAAACCCAGGATAAAGAGGTTCAGTGAATGTGGTGCTGAAGGTGTGGAGGTGGATCAGAGTGTCAGAGGAGACTCTGTAGAAGGACAGAGTGCCAGCAGGACAGTCCACATACACTGCTGCTCTGTTAGAGACAGAGGAGGAGGAGGAGGAGGAGGAGATGGATGTATCCCACTTATTGTGCCAGACAGAATGAGGGCCATCATCAGAGCAGCACAAACTCCAGGACAGATCATTGTGTCCAAACATACCATATGGGGAATAGTAACTAGCAAGCATAGCAAACATACCTGATTTTGATAATTGACTCTCTTGTTTCCTTCTAATTCTTCTGTAACTCACTGCTATATCAACCCTTCCTCTCCACTCAACCTCCCAGTAACAGCGACCAGTCAGACCATTTCTACACAGTAACTGGCAGAAATAATCAAACCTGTCTGGATGATCAGGATATGACTGAACCTCGTCCACATGTGTCACCTTCCTGTTGTTGTCAGACAGTTTGAGTTTTTTGTGTACTGTGTTTGTGTCGATTGTGAGTTGACAGGAATCTGATGGAGAGAACAAACACAATCCAGCTGCAGTTATTGATCCATCATCTGTTCATTGATTGACACTTTGATGATGACTCCTGACATTAGAGATGTGAATGAGTGATGTGACAGTTTGAAGATGGTTGAATGTGTGCTGCTTTGTTTTTATGAATCACATTAAAAACACACTTACACTTCCTCAGACCTGGTGTCAACCATCGGACTCCAGCAGGCTCCAACCTGAAAGGAGGAAGGTGGTCAGACCAGCACAGTCTCTTTCAGCATGCACACATGGCTCTCATACAAAAATACAATTCAGCTCATACGTGGATCAAACTGCTGACGATTTGGGCTGATCCTGGATCTGTCAGTACATCACTGAATTGAACGAAATATGACTGATTCAAACTGTGACCTTCATTGTCTTTATATTCTTCTTCTATTTAGCTGGAAATGACACCTGTGCCTTCGTAACTTGAATTTTTTGTCAGGGTTCCACTGTACACTGGTCCCTTAATAGTTTCAACATGAAATATTGAAAAAACAAATATATGGTCCACTGATTTGTGTGACATATGCAGACATTTCTCTGTGTGCATGTGGTGAAATCTGCTGTTAAATCAGAACATGAAAAGGTTAAAGGTGGCATTAAAACCCATGAAAACAACGCTGCACTCAATCAGAGAGCAGCAAAGGCAAGGGGGCGAAACGCAAGTATGGAAGCCAAGGGATTGTCACGTGATTCAGAAGGCATTATGGGCATTCTAGGCTCAGTCAATCAGAGCCAGTGGATTTCGTTACTCGGGCATCTTGCCGGAACACAAGCAGAAATATTGCCGTCCAGTGCCTTTGTAATTCTATTTTAGTTTTCAGATCGGACATCTTTTCTTCAGAGGTTTGACAGATTTCAGACATTGTGTTAACTGATATGGATTGCTTAATTTGATTTGTCAAGATTTTTCTGGCTCTTTCCCCATGCTCATAGAACTTTTGCTTGATTTGAAAAATAAACGCTCTCTTTTGCTGAATGGACAGGATTTTGTTTAGTAATAATTTTCTCTTATAGAGGTCTGGTGTTGGATTTTCTACATATAAGCAATCAATCTCTTTTATACTGTTGGCTAGGTTATCTGTGAAGGTTCTCAGTCATCGTAGTATAAGGAGTTTGGAAAGAAAAGTTATGTTGCTGGCTGATTGTGACCCCCCGTTTTCACACCTTGGCTTGGTTAGGTAGAGGATCATCAGGGGGTCCTTTTGTCCCTCTTTGGAGGGTTATTCCCACTGTGTTTAAATCTGGGACTCTCCACCATTTGACCCTTAGAACTGAAGAAGCTTCTCGGATGAGAGGTGAAACATCTTCAAGCAACTTAAAGAAGTCCAGACACTTTTCTTTCCAAGCTCCTTTGACTGTTGGCTAGGTTGTTCATTTGTTGTAAGTATTTCTTTTTTTTAAAAGGTTGCACATTAAATTATCTGGCCTCGAAGACAGGCGTTTAAGGCCTCCCACATAAGAGTCATTTTCATTCCTTGGGTTTGATTTGTCTCTAAGAAATAGAGTATTTGCTCAGAGACCATTGTTTTTGGTTAAGTTAGGATGTTAAAGGTATAAATAATCCGGTTAAATGCACAAGGGTATTTATTCATTTAAAATCATTGTTGTATATCTGCAGGAAACGCACCTCTGAACAAATTAAACTTTAGTATTTCGCATAAAAATTTGAGGACAGATCACGTGGTGTTGCTATTCTAATTTGGAAGGGCATATCCATTTATTCCACCATCAACTGTAGCGGATACCAGAGGGAGACATATTATTATACAGGGCAGTTTGTATAGGAAACAAGTAACTCTTTCAAATGTATACGGACCAAACTGGGATAACCTAAATTTTATAGTACTTTTTTAAAGAACCTCACAGATTTAACAGAGTCCTATTTGATTTTGGGTGGTGACTTTAACTGTGTGCTTAATCCTCAGCTTGACAGATCAAATGCAAAAGCTGACAGCAGCATTTCAAGAGTGGGCAATGTTCTGCAATTCTTTTTGCAATCTTACACTTTTTTGACCTCTGGAGGAATAAAAATCCTACATCTAAACAATTCTCATTCTTCTCACCAGTACAGTGGTCATACTCACGGATAGATTTTTTTTGTTGTAGATAATAGAATTCTTCCCAAGGTTTTAGATTGTCCATACAACTCTATCTCAGTCCATAGTCCAGTTCAATTAGATGTAAATTTTTATAAATGCCCCAGTCAAAAACCCACCTGGCAGCTTGATCCTTTACTCCTAACTAAAGACTCATTCCTCAGCCTTTTAAAAAAAACAAAAAAAAGTTTGTTGTCAGATTCGAGGTGTTACCTCCTTTGCACAGTATCACCTTAAAGCACTTGTTGGAGGCTGCTGAGTTTGCATCTTTTGCTGTGAAGTATAGCCAGACTTTTGATCGCTTCGCCTTGTGCATTTTTAATCTACTATCCTTGCAATGGTAAAATTATTGGCTGGAATCCTGACATCTCAGGAAGAAAAGGCACCAAAATAAAGCAATAAATAAAGCAATAAAATAAATATAATCCAAATTTTCAAAAGTACAGCATGTAATAAAGTGTCATGATCCTGGGCTTTTGACCCAGCGTTTTGAGATTTATTTTACATTACTGTTATGTTTAAGCCCTTTAGGTTTTCTGCCTAGGTTGTTATAGTTCTTTGTTATTAGATTCCCCTTTTGTCTTCCAACCCCTGTTAAGTTTCCCTTGCCCTTCATGTGGTTCATGTCTGTCTTACGTTATCAAGTTCAGGTTGTCATGTCTGTGTCTCATGTTTCCTGTTTTATTTTGATGAGGTCTTGCGTTTCTATGTTCACTGTATTTACTTTTACACTTTCCCTGTAAGTTCATTATGTTCATGTTGGTTGTGCTGTTTTGATCTTTACAGTTATTATTTCCCTAGGTTTCAGCTATGGTTATCATAGGTTTAGTTCTTGAAATATAGCTTTACTGTGTTCCATGTTGTGTCTAGTGTGCCTTTCTGTACCATGTTTCAGGTTCTTATGTTCTGTCTCCCCAGTTGCTCTTAAGTTTACATGTCTAGCATTCAGTCAGTGTGTTTCCTGTTTTACTTTGAAGGTTTGTGTGTCATGCCAGTGTTTCTAGTTTTGTTTCCCTTGTCTCATCCAGCCTGATTACTCCCAGCTGTGCTCTCCTTCTATGTCTCATTCCCTTGTTATCCCTCAGTGTATTTAAGCCCCGTGTTTCTCTTTGTACGTGTCGTAGTCTCCCTCATGGCTGTTTCCCTCTGTGTCAGTTTATCCATGTCCTAGTTTAGTTTTGTTATATTTTTTGCGCTATTCTGCAATAAAGCAGCTTTTTGAGTTTCATTCCTACGTGGTGAGTTTTGCTTTTGGGTCCTTCTCCTGCCTCCACACAGTCGAAACATGACAAAGTATGTCCAACAGTGTAATTTGAGTTCTAAGCATCCCAGAAAACTTATAGAAATACACCGGTAACTATTTAAACTACTTAAAAATAGTTACCGGTTTTAAAGGGTTAATCCAAATACTTAATCTGAGAACAACCAACAGCAGCAATACCACCCAGTAACAATTCAAAAAGTCACCAATCCTGACACGTACATACCGTCCAATCAGCTCATCTCTCACCAACCAAACACACTCTCAGCATCTGCACCTGTACTTTGCTCCAACCTGTCTCTGTTTTGCAGGTATCCCAGTGTATATACTGTCTTCTTTTCTGTGCTTGTCTGTGTTTCCTCATTTCCTGTGAGTTTTGCATTTGGATCAATAAACCCTCTTTTTTGTCACATCCTGCCTATATGTCTTCCACCTTGGTTGTCTCTAAATTTGCTTATTTGCTGGATTGTTTTTGTTCCATTATTGCATAATGTGTGTTGGCTTTTCAAAGCAAATTGTGACCTTTGTATTTGAAAAGCACTAAAATACATAAATACAATTACATTTCTGTGCATTTAATGGCAAGCAGCTTTTAAATGTAAAGAAAAGATCTCCCTGTAGTTGAGAGTTTGTACTACAGCATTTTCTTTTAATAAATCTAAGACAACAGTTTCCCCTGCTTATAGTGGTTGTTTTGATCTAGGATAAATATTAATTGTTGCTCTCTGTATAGAACCATTAATATAATCCACACTAAATATACCGACATAACTTTTTCCTCGAAAACTTCTCTCTGAAAACCTCTTACATTAGTATGCCTTATTGATTTGTTTATGTCACATCTGCAGGAAACAAACAGGAAGTGCGTGAAGGACAGAGAAATTTTTCCAGCTCTTCCTTCTCTATCAGACATCCTCTCTATACCTCAGAGTGTCCAGTCTCCAGCATGGATCCTTCAGTCCAGCCGACAGCAGCTTCATTCCTGAGTTTCCTGGATGATTGTAGCTCAGGTCCAGCTCTCTCAGATGGGAGGGGTTGGAGCTCAGAGCCGAGGCCAGAGAAGTACAGCCTTCCTCTGTGATCAGACAGCCTGACAGACTGCAGACACACAAAACAACAATCCATCTGTCAACAATAATTTTCTGTTTGTCATATACAATAACATCTATCCATTTACATGCATTAAATTTAACTTTATTTATAAGTGACAATTCCCAACAGACAACAGCTGTTTAACAGTGTAAGGTAACAGCCTACAATATTAGAGAGAAAGCCCCAACTATCAGACTATTTACTCTGATCAGCATCACCATTTGGTGATGGTGGGAAGGAAGAACTCCCATTGACACAATTGACAAGAAGACCATCTACCATGACTGGTTGCCAGGTGAGGGGAAAGAGAAGAGATGATCTCAGTGAGACAAGAACAAAACACAAACTAAGAAGAAAGAAGAAAAAGTTTAAGGACATGCAGTAGTGGCACATAAAAGCATCAGGAGTGAAAAGAGAGGAGTGGAGAAGAAAGCAGAGCATCA
This sequence comes from Pelmatolapia mariae, assembly GCF_036321145.2. NCBI lineage: Eukaryota > Metazoa > Chordata > Actinopteri > Cichliformes > Cichlidae > Pelmatolapia > Pelmatolapia mariae. Next base: position 26,944,544 of record NC_086229.1, read on the forward strand.
TGGGAGGTCAACCAACAGCTTGAGCATATAGCAGAATAACAAAGAGATGATTCAGAGAGACAAACCTCCACCTTTGGACAGTTTAGAAGGAGCAAGTATTCTAACTTCTTTAAGTGCATGCCCACTGGATCTGACCCCACAAAAACACTTTTAGCCATTACTCTTTGTGGTAAGAAAGGAAATAGAATGCAAATTAGCCATTTGACATGATATAAAGAGCATGGTTGGTTGAGAGCTACAGAGTTGCTGTTGGCATGTCTTGCCTTCCAGCGCTGAGGAGACCTTTAACAGAATTATTTGTGCTGTACATCTAGCCTTGGCATGTTGTCATGTATTGGAGTAATACAGAAGGCAGAGTGACTGAACCTCTAATTAATCTGATGTAATAAAGTGCAGAATAAAACTAAAGAAAGGACTATGTCTTTTAAAATGTCCATGTGGGCACCCCTCTCCCCAACCCCCGCGCACGCACGCATGCATGCACAAACACATCCTCCAGCCACACACACCCATGTTTTGCTCCTTTGTGGTATATTTCACACCTCAAACATTTAGTAGACAATTAAACAAATACAAGTAATTGCATTGGCTCTGCGCCCCACCTAGGGGGCGGGCCCCACACTTTGGGAAGGTCTATTTTAGACGATGTTAAACTTAATCATCACATCAGTCTCCTCTGATGACCTGTTTGCTGCTGCCTGCCGCTGATAGGCAGTGGGGAGAGGGGACAATTGGACAGTGCATTTATCGCAACTAACGTGTTTTTTGGATACAGTGAGCTTTCTCAGCGTTCAGAGATTGATGGCTCCATGTCAGAGCACTGGCTATGAATTTCAGACGGATCTGGCCTTAACTTAACAAAAAAATATCAATACTTCTTTTCATCTTTTCTTATTACCCACAGCTACATCCACTTCTGCCAGGCCTAGGCTACTCACTAGGGCTGGGTATCATCACTGTTTTCCACAATCCATTCGATTCGATTCAATTTTGCCTCAGACAGTCAAAAATAATATCATTCTGATCATTTATCAGTACTGACACTTGTGAGACTTTATAGGAGGTGTGAGCATCACAGCAGATGCCTTTGTGTCAAAGTAACTGAGGATAAAACACAGAACATGAAGGAGATTTTCCAGACTTGGCTTTTTATAGCAGAAAACCTTAAAAATATTCTGCAATTTAACGTAATTTTTAAAAAGTTTACATTTTGTCAGTATTTTTTTGTCTGAGGTCACTTAAGTAAGAAAAACAAAAAGAAAACAAAGAAAGAAAGTCACCGACAGCGCTGTAACCAATGGTAATAAGCAAATGAATAATGCAAAAATTAAGATCTGAGATGAGAAACTGTTCGTGAAATACACAGAGACAGAGAGCTGTGCATGAAGTGTTATTTTCTTGTGGTGGAAGCAAAACAGCAAAATTAAGAGTAGATTAATGATGATATTTATCAAATTTGAAGCATAGTTTGGATCTTCTTTTGTTGCTGGATGTAAACACAAAGCGTAGACCCGACGCCTTAGAATCAGTAAGCTGTCGGCTTTCAGCTTCGTCGGCCTGTCCAGCACGGGAAGTCATGTGAGAAAGCTGAGAAAGAGAAACCTGATTCTGATGTGACGTGTCCACTCTGTGTTTACGTCTTAGTGTGGAATCTGTTTATCTGTTCTTATTTGCTGTTTGGTGGTTGTTGAAAACGTTTTTGAGCCTCATCTCTTTATTCAAGCTACTCACCTCTCTCTATCCACCTGCACTTCAACTGGACAACATCCAATCAGAGAGATCCCGCCCCTGATTATCTGCAATTGGTTTAGATAGGAGCATAATGTGTGTCGTTGACCACACAGAGACTTTCAGAGTTGAAGAGACTTTTCTTTTTTCTTTTTTTACTCAAACAGTTGGTCGCAATGATGCGTCCTAGGATTTTTTTAGTCGGACCATTAACAAATTTGATTGCATTTTTTAATGGTCCCATTTCCGCTGCTTGTATCCGCCATCTCGTTCTTTCGGTCACTACCCACAGCTCGTGACCATAGGCGACGGTAGGGACATAGATCGACTGGTAAATTGAGAGCTTCGCTTTTACATTCAGCTCTCTCTTCACTATAACAGAACGGTACAGCGTCCGCATCACTGCGGCCACTGCACCAATCCGTCTGTTGAGCTCCTGCTCCCTTCTCCCCCCACTCGTGAAGAAGGCCCCGAGGTACTTAAACACCTCCACCCCAAAAGAAACCTCAACAAGTAATTTGGTCATTTTCGGCCTACCAGTATAAAAGTAAATTGGTATGTTTTGAACACAAAATGACTATGTACAAGTTTATTAGTGCATGAAGTAATTTTTGAAATACAAACAAACAAATAAAAACTGTCACACTTAAAAAAAAAAAAACTCTTAACAATTCTTATATTTGTGCAACAATAATAAATCACATTTTAAATGATCATCTGTGGAAAGCTTTGATTCTTGACCTGAGAGTTTCAAGGTTACATTGTGGACTCTCCACTGCAACAGACAGAAGCTTGACTCCTAAATCCTGCAGGTTGGTGTTACTCAGGTCCAGCTCTCCCAGAATAGAGGACTGGGAGGTGAGAATTGAGGAAAGAGTTTCACAGCTTGTCTCTGAGAGGTTACAAAGACTCATTCTGAAAATGACAAAAAAACAACAACAACAACAACAAAAAAAGAAACAAAAACAAAACAAACAAACACTGGTGTTAACTTATAATCAGTGTGGAGCAATTATCAAAATTTAATACCCTTTTTCCAATAATACTTCAGGAAACCATATTAAAAGGCTTTTTAGTTACTTGCAAAAGTATTGGTCCCCCTTTGAACTTTTCCACATTTTGTCACATTACAGCCACAAACATGAATCAGTTTTATTGGAATTCCACACTACATGACTCCATTGTTTTCTTTACAAATAAATAACTGAAAAGTGGGGTGTGTGTAACAGTCAGTTGCCCATGACATTGCCTGATGAGTGCCAATGACTAAATAGAGTGCACCTGTGTGTAATCTAATATCAGTGCTAATGTAATCTAATATAAGTACAAATACAGCTGCTCTAAGATGGCCTCAGAAGTTGTTGTCTAAGAGAATATTGGGAGCAACAACACCATGAAGTGGAAAGTACACAGCAGACAGGTCAGGGATAAAGTTATTGAAAAATTTAAAGCAGGCTTAGGCTACAAAAAGATTTCCCAAGCCTCAATTCAATTTTATTTATATAGCGCCAAATCACAACAAAAGTCACCTCAAGGCAAACATCCCACGGAGCAGTCATTCAAGCAATCATTCAGAAATGGAAGGAGTATGGCACAACTGTAATCCCACCAAGACAAGGCCTTCCACCTAAACTCACAGGCCGAACAAGGAGACCGCTGATCAGAACTGCAGCCAAGAGACCCATGGTGACTCTGTGAATCTATGGCAAGATCTGAAAACAAACGCTGCCCATCTAATCTGACTGAGCTGTTTTGCAAAGAAGAATGGGCAAGGATTTCAGTCTCTAGATGTGCAAGGCTGGTAGAGACATACCCTAAAAGACTGGCAGCTGTAATTGCAGCAAAAGGTGGTTCTACAAAGTATTGACTCAGGGAGCTGAATAATTACACACACCCCAATTTTTATTTTTTTATTTGTAAAAAATGTTTGGAATCATGTATGATTTTTGTTCCACTTCTGACGTGTACACCTCATTGTATTGTTTTGGTCTTTCACATGTAATTCAAATAAAATTCATTCATGTTTGTAGCTGTAATGTGACAGAATGTAGATAAGTTCAAGGGGGCTGAATACTTTTGCAAGCCACTGTATACATCAAGAAATGAATGAACTTTAATTGGTTAATTCTGAAAACCTCTTTATCTGACCTCAGAGTAGACAGCTTGCAGTTTAGATTCTTCAATCCAGCAGAAAGCGTTTCACAGCTCATCTCTGAGAGGTTACAGAGACTGAGTCTGAAAAGGAAAACATGAACAATTAAATAACACTCGTGTTAAACTGTAATAAGGGTGTAGTGAGGAGCTACTGTGTTTAGCAATGTCTTTTAGAGAATCTATAATGTCTGGGGTTAAATGGGTTAAAAATGCAACAGTTTTTTAAATATTACAATGCGATTAAAAATTTATGGGCTACAAGTTTTTAACTGTTTAATTTTATCAGTTGAAAACAAAAGAAAAAAAAAAATAACAAAAAACTGAGTATAACTGATCTGACCTCAGAGTATTCAGTTTACAATGTGGACTCTCTATTGCTGCAGACAGAAGCTTCACGCCTGAATGATTTAGGCTGTTGGTACTCAGGTCCAGCTCTCTCAAACTAGAAGACTGGGAGCTGAGAACTGAGGACAGAGCTTGACAACTTTCTTCTGACAGTTTACAGACACTCAGCCTAAATAAAAGAACAAAAGATGACATTTGTGACATTTGTTCAACCTTGAAAAGAAAAATAAATATACTGGAGGTCACTACAAGACATGGTTAACTAAAAATCTCTAAATATAAGTCTTAAATGGAAGGAAACCATTTAACTTTTCTTAATAAAAGCATAACTAAAACCCCTTATTGGAATATAATTTAATGACAGGCTCATATATTTAGTTATAAAAGTCGTACCAGTATGTATTACAATACTTCACTTCCTAATTCTAATGTCTGTTATAACTGTTGGTCGATGCAACTCAACATTATCCGTACTTGTACTTGTACTTGTACTTGTACTTTATCACATACTGGACCTTTTTTTTTTAATAATATGCTTGTTTCAGGAAACATTCCATCTTTATGAGCTCCATCTCCCTCTCCTTTTAACATTTTGAATACAAACTTTAAGTCTCAAACAAGACATAATTTCTGGCCCTTGGATGCAAGCAAGATCTTCTGATTCCTGACTCTGAAATATAATAGCGGAGGTCTTCAAAAGTTGATTCTGCTTATCTGGACGTAGCGTTTTGTGGGAGTGGGAGAAACGTTTCGTCACTCATCCAAGTGACTTCTTCAGTCTTAGCTGACTGCAGGTTTCCCCAAACCTTATAAACCAGCCCACTGAAGGAACAATGAGCTGTGATGTCAGTTCCTTGATCTTAATTATGCAAATTCTCATGACCATTGATCAACAAACACTGACCAAAACCCACTGATCAAAGACTAATGATCAATGGCCATGAGTACCATTCACAGAGAGTTGGGGAATGGCTGCAATCACAGCATTGTAAGATGGCGAAAGATGTACCCGTAGGCCCCCTCCTCGGTTCAGAGATGGTCTTTCCCTTTTCACGTAAATGGCCTCATTGACTCCGCGCTCAAACCAGCGTTCCTCCCTTTCCAAGATGTGTACATCCTCATCCTTGAAAGAGTGTCCACTGGCCTGTAGTTGTAAACAGACTGACAGACTGAGTCCTGGCCTGACGAGGTAGCTCTTCTGTGTTGTGTCATTCGCTTCGCCAGAGGTTGTTTGGTTTCCCCGATGTATAAATCCTGGCAATCCTCCTGGCACTTAACAGTGTAGACTATGTTACTCTGTTTGTGTCGGGGACCTGATCCTTGGAGTGGACCAATTTTTGGCGCAGCGTGTTTTGGGGTAATAAAAGCCACAGGGACCCGGTGTTTAGAAAAAATGCGTCTCAACTGCTCCGATACTCCTGACACATATGGGATCACTACAGGTTTTCGCTTGGGCAGCGGTTGTCCTTCTCTCCTGGATCAGGTGGAGCTTTCTTTAGGCACCTTTCCAGCTTTGACAAAAGTCCAGCTGGGATAACCACATTCACTCAGGGCCTTCTTGATGTGCTGTTCTTCTGCCTCCCTGGCCGCTGTGTCCGTGGGGATGGTGTTCGCTCTGTGTTGTAGCGTCCTGATGACACCCAGTTTGTGCTCCAGTGGATGATGAGACTCAAACCTTTAATACTGATCCGTATGCGTAGGTTTACACGTCAGCTTTTATATGTCCCCCATTACTGATGGAAATCTCACAGTCTAAGAAGCCTAACCTGCCACTTTTCATATCCTCCCTGGTGAATTTGATGTGTCAGTCCACTGAGTTAATGTGATCCATGATTTTTGGAACATCCTGAGATTTGATTTTCACCCAGGTGTCATCCACACATCTGAACCAACTGCTTGGTGGTATTCCAGGGTTGGATAGCAAAGCCCTCTTTTCCACTTCTTCCATGTACAAATTGGCCACGATGGGTGAAACTGGGGAGCCCATGGCACACCCATGTTTCTGCCTGTAGAACTGACCCTTGTATGTTAAGTAGTTGGAATGAAGACAGAGTTCCAAAAGCAAACACACTTGGTCGATGCTGAGAGTGGTCCTGTTGCTGAGGTTGGTGTCATCCTGTAATCTCTTACAGACTACCTCCAACTTTTCCGTGACTGGGATGCAAGTAAAGTGAAGTGATGTGGTGTTCAGAGCTGCATACCAGCGGGTTGAGGATCGAAGCCAGAAATTTGGGAGATGTTATAGGTGACTGAGTTGATCATGCAGACAATCGATCTTAAAGCTGCATCCTGTTTATATATTTTTGGTAAACCATACAGACTCTATACTCATGGCCATTGATCAGTGGTTTTTGATCAGTGCGTTTTGTCAGTGCTTGTTGATCAAGTGTCATGAGAATTTGCATAATTAAGATTAAGGAACTGACCTCCCAGGCTATTGTTCCCTCAGTGGCCTGGTTATAATCATTATGCAAACGTACTGTTTATAAAATTGGGGAAACCTGCAGTCAGCTGAGACTGAAAAAGTCACTTGGATGAATGACGAAATGTTTCTTCCACTGAAAACGCTACGTCCAGATGAACAGAATAAACTTTTAGAGATTTAATTTCCTGGATGATCGAGAATGCATCAAGTCATAATGGTGGAGGGCACGAGTCTAACAACAGTGTAATTCTAGATGTATCACTGTACTTATAAGAATAATTGTATAAAACAGTGTCCATGTTAAAAGATGGAGGTAAAGGCGATGAGCAGAAATGCTGACACAAGTGGAACGTCTTTGCTTTCTGAAATTGATCATTTATAATGTCATTTATAATACAATTTTTAAAAAGATTTTGAATGCTGCAGAACCCATCACAGTTTGTAGATGTGTTAATTGCTAACCTGATTTGTTTGTTAAGTAGAATCAACATTTCAAAACTAAAGCTATGATCACATATTTACTTACAGAGCTTTGTTGGAGGCTTTGACCACTGGCAGCAGCCTCAGAAAAGCCTCCTCTGAAGCAGAGTATTTCTTCAGGTCAAACACATCCAGATCTTTTTCTGTTGACAGTAAGATGAAGACCAGTGCTGACCACTGAGCAGGAGACAGATAATTTGCGGAGAGAAGTCCTGTACTCATGCGCTGTTGGATCTCCGCCACTAGAGAACAATCATTCAGTTCATTCAGACAGTGAAACATATTGATGCTTTTCTCTGCAGACAGATTCTCACTGAGCTTCTCCTTGATGTACTCGACTGTTTTCTTATTGGTCTGTGAGTTACTTCCTGTCTGTGTCAGCAGGCCTCGTAGAAGAGTTTGACTGGTCTGCAGTGAAAGACCCAGGAGGAAGCGGAGGAACAAGTCCAGGTGTCCATTTGGACTCTGTAAGGCCTTGTTCACAGCACTCTGGTAGAAGAGATTCTCTGAATATTCTTTCATTTCAGACTTCAGGGAGGTTGTTTGTTCCTCTTCCAGCAGATTGAGTCCAGAGTTGATGAAGGTCAGATGGACATGAAGAGCAGCCAGAAACTCCTGCACACTCAGATGGATGAAGCAGAACACCTTGTCCTGGTACAGTCCTCTCTCCTCTTTAAAGATCTGTGTGAACACTCCTGAGTACACTGAGGCTGCTCTGATATCGATGCCACACTCTGTCAGGTCTGATTCATAGAAGATCAGGTTTCCTTTCTGCAGCTGATCAAAAGCCAGTTTCCCCAGAGACTCAATCATCTTCCTGCTCTCTGGACTCCAGTGTGGATCTGTCTCAGCTCCTCCATCGTACTTGACCTTCTTCACTTTGGCCTGAACCACCAGGAAGTGGATGTACATCTCAGTCAGGGTCTTGGGCAGTTGTCCTCCCTCTCTGGTTTCCAGCACATCCTCCAGAACTGTAGCAGTGATCCAGCAGAAGACTGGGATGTGGCACATGATGTGGAGGCTTCGTGATGTCTTGATGTGGGAGATGATCCTGCTGGCCTGCTCCTCATCTCTGAATCTCTTCCTGAAGTACTCCTCCTTCTGTGGATCAATGAACCCTCTGATCTCTGTCACTCTGCCAACACACTGTGGAGGTATCTGATTGGCTGCTGCAGGTCGTGTGCTTATCCACAGGCGAGCAGAGGGAAGCAGTTTCCCCCTGATGAGGTTTATCAGCAGCACATCCACTGAGGTGGACTTTCTAGGGTCAGTTAGGATTGTAGTTTTGTGGAAGTCCAGAGGAAGTCGACACTCATCCAGACCATCAAAGATGAACACAACCTGGAAGTCTTCAAAGCTGCAGATTCCTGCTTCTTTGGTTTCAGTAAAGAAGTGATGAACAAGTTCTACCAAGCTGAACTTTTCCTCTTTCAGCACATTTAGCTCTCTGAAAGTGAATGGAAATATGAACTGGATGTGCTGGTTGGCTTTGTCTTCAGCCCAGTCCAGGGTGTATTTCTGTGTTAAGACTGTTTTCCCAATGCCAGCCACTCCCTTTGTCAGCACTGTTCTGATTGATTTATTTCTTCCAGGTGAGGCTTTAAAGATGTCTTCTTGTCTGATTGTTGTTTCTGGTCTGTCTGGTTTCCTGGATGCTGTTTCAATCTGTCTGACTTCATGTTCATCATTGACCTCTGCAGTCCCTCCCTCTGTGATGTAGAGCTCTGTGTAGATCTGATTCAGAAGGGTTGGGTTTCCTGCTTTAGCGATGCCCTCAAACACACACTGGAACTGCTCTACCAGGTTAGACTTGAATTTAAGCCGACAGCACTGAAGAGCCTCTGAATTTGAAACAGAAGATGATATGATTGGCAAATTGCAGTTTATGTAGTGTGAATAACTTAATTTATTTACCTCTTGGTAACGTTTGTTTAGATCTCATAAGATATTTAGGATTTTTTTGAAAGGTCATCATTTTAATTTATTTAACATTAAATTGCAAGAACAGTTTGATTTATATGTGAAGTAAAGATGAGAAAACTCAAAGGACCCCAGTGAGAAAATGATTTGATGACAGTGGTCTGATCATTTAGTAATTAATCCTTTACATAGGGTTTTTTTTTTTTTTTTTTTTTTTACATTTTGTAAAGTACCTTCTGCTTAATCAGTGGGAAATTGGAGGTGTATCATTTATTTTTTAAGAATTTTGGGGTGTGCTAGCTAAGCTTGACCTTCAGATAAACATACCCATGTTTCAGCTGTCTCTGCCTGATACTCTGACTCAAGGTGTCAAGTTGTTAGTCACTTCTTGAATTTGAGATCGTGTTCTACACTGCTGAAGAAAAATCATATAGAGTAGGCTCAGAAAGTATCCATATCCCCCCTTCACTTTTCTTATGTGGCAGCCTGATGCTATAGTCATTGAAGTGACTTAGTCCCCTCGTTAAAGAACAGAACTATTTGTAATTTCAGTCTCAAATCTTTTTGAGAATGATAGAGATTTTCTACTATTCTTCTTTGCAAATCCTCTCAGACTCAGCCAGGATGGAACTGTCAGAGAGACACATTTTCAGGTCTCGACAGAGATGTCCGATGGGGTTGTCCCAAAGCCACAGCTGTGATGTCTTTATGGAATTCCTGTTTCCTGGAAGACCAGGAAACACTTGACCCCTGTTTCAATCCAGGGGGTCAGTGTTGACATTGTGGAGGACTATAAATACCTTGGAGTACACATTGACAATAAACTGGACTTGTTAAGGTTGGCTGTGTGGCAGGCAGGCAAGCAGGAGTGGTGGACCCAAAGTGCAGACTCAGACTCAACGGATGAACTCAAAATACTCAGCTTTATTTGCTGGCACAGGGAAACAAGCGTACAAAGCAAAGTAAACTAAACTAAACTGGGAAACAACATAAACTCACGGGAAACACAGCGAGATCCACACAGCATGGGGGACGACGCAACACTGACTCAAGGAAACACAGGGTTTAAGTACACTGGGAAGTAACGAGGGGAATGAGACACAGAAGGAGGGCACAGCTGGGAGAAATCAGAACTAACGAGACAAGGAAGCAAAGCCAGACACATTAACATAAGACACGCACCTCCAAAGTAAAACAGGAAACATAACACAGAGACGCGAATTTGACAAGGGGATACAGCTGACAGGGGAGACAGAGCAACTAGAAAACATAGATATAAACCATAAGACAGAACTTAAGAAACCAGAGACTAGAAATGATAAATGATAACAACTCAAAAGCCCTGGGTCAACGACCCAGGCATTCTAACAGGACTGGGCTAAAAACACCACAGCACTCTACAGAAAAGGCCAGAGTCGTCTCTAATTTTTGAGGTGACTGAGGTCCTTCAACATCTGCCAGAAAATGCTCAGGATTTTCTACAAATCTGTTGTGGCCAGTGCGATCCTCTATGCTGTTGCAATCTGGGGGAGCAGGCTGAGGGTCGCTGATGCCAACAGACTGGATAAACTGATCCGTAAGGCCAGTAGTGTTGTGGGGATGGAGCTGGACTCCCTAAAGGTGGTGTCGGAGAGGCGGATGTTGTCCAAGATAAAGACAATGTTGGATAACGCCTCCCACCCACTCCATGACATGCTGGCCAGTCACAGGAGCGCGTTCAGTGAGAGACTGAGAGTACCGAAAAGCACCAGTGAACGACAGAGGAAATCATTCCTGCCTTTGGCCATCTCCCTGTACAACGCATCCACTTAACACACGATTTACTGCAACAGCTACACACATTTCTTTTTTAGCTATTTATTAATAAATGACTTGTGCTATTCTTAGTTAGTGTATTCTCTGTCTTTGTTAATGTCTGTTTATTATGGAGCACTGTAGCAAAAAAATAAAAAAATAATTTCCCCTAGGGATCAATAAAGTATTCTGATTATGATTCTGAATGATATTTATGTATTAAAAAAAAGCAAAATCAGATATGTACACAAAGTAGAACTCATGCACTTTTGAGTGTCTGCTTTACACATACTGCTACAGTTTCACACACTCGCAGGCAGCTCTCTGCACTGGGAGAAAAATTCCTGCTCATGGAAAAGACTTTGTTTTGACTGTTTGGATGTGGATCCCAAAGAAGGTCAGAATTCTAATGTGATTGGTCAGTGGCAGCGACTGAAAAAATGTTTTAACCATATTTTGTTTAAATTTGAAAAAATGATTTTTGCTGAATAAATCATCAGCAGTTATTGTTTGCTGTGCAGCTTTGGAAATACTGACAAGTGCCACTGGATGATTTAATGTTAAAGACATATTTTAAAACAGAAGATTCAGAGGCAAGTTCTGAAGCCTGTGCATGGCTGGCCCATTAATCTGTTGTACAGTATTACATACTGTAACTTCTATGAGTTAAAAAAAATCATAATGAGAAGCACACATCACTCCAAAGAAAATTGTTTCTTAGTTAACTGAGTAAACTTGATGTTATAAAATGTGAGAAAAAAAAAGTGTTTATGTTGAGTGTGCTTCACTCAGTGAAGAGGCCATCCTCCTTTAGACTCCATCTCCAGAAAGTCAAAAATAAGTCTATTGATAGAAACAGGATCTCTCTCCGAGCACAGAGAGCTACCTGTGAGAAAAAATGACTATTTCTGAGTCCAATCATGTTATTTGTTTTTCTAGATTTTTTATAATCTGCTATGAACCATCCTCACATCTCATCTTTATTGTTGTTTGTTGTTAAATGCAGTGAACAAATGTTAGACATTATTAACCCTTTAAGACCTATAGAACTAAGTCCACCAGAGCTTATATTATATTTCTACATGCTGTAGTGCCATTTTTGGGAGCATTTCACATTGATATACATTAATACAACCATTATAGACAAAATTTTAATAATATGTATGCATTAAGTGCATAGTAATTACATAAATTGTAAAACAGTGTAATAAACTACAAAATAATTTTTAAATCGTTTTTGTTTTTTTTAACATATAATTCTAGAGAAATTTAAGAGGCTTATCCCTAAAAACTATAAATACAAAAAAGTTGCACAAAATAGTTTCAAACCACAGGAAATTCATTTTAAGTGTCTTCATAGTTTTATTTTTGAAATACACCAATTTTTATATACTGCAGGAAAAACTAAAATAAATATTATAATACAAATTTGCAAAAAAAAACAGCATATGCATAAAAATAAACTATTTCCAGCAGTGCAATTTGAGCTCTAAGCATCCCCAAAACAACACAGAAAGTCATAAAATCAAACATAACTTTTAAAAACACCAGTATAGGCTTATAAGGCCCTGATGGTAAAAAGCTACATTTCCGCAAAATGACATCACTTCCGGTTTCGGGCAGGTCATTGCGGACATGTGATAGTTCGCGCTGAAAGATGTAGGAAGTGTTATGAACAGCTGATCGGATCGGCAAAGAGTGTTTCTGGAATATTATGTTTTTGTTGCTGCAAGCGCTTTTTATGCAGTTTTTGCAAAGCTATTTGTGGAAGGAAACTGTGACTTAGGACAAGCTGATGGCATAAGATGTAAGTACAACAACTACGGTGTCATGTGCAAAAGAAATATTGCAATAGCTTATGTGGTTGCAGTGCTACCGGGACTTAAAAGTAGTTACGCAAAATATAGCGTGCCCGCTCCGACCAGCTCTAAAGGGTTAAACCAAACAACCTTTCATTTGTTGGAGCTCTGTCTTTAAGTCATACAGCAGAGCAACACTGAGGCTACAGAGACACCAAATGGAAACAATCAGAGATTTGATTGGTCAGCTCAGCCTTCATGTGTTTCTGCCATGTTGACGTCTCTACAGACAAACAACTAAATTCTTACCTTCTGATAAACGCGATGAAACTTCCTGGGCTGACGGACTTTCTGTTGGAGGAAAGTGTAGGTTGAATCATGAACTGGTCTCTTTAAAAATGAAAACTTGCTTCACTTCAAAATAATGTAAATATAACATTTGTGCTAAAAGAACCTGTTGAGAAAGACGCAAAATTAAAAAGTCAGACTAAAACTGTTTAATACCTTCATAATAGGGCTGGGCGATATGGCCTAAAATCCATGTAATTTGAAGCACGTGCGGTAATGATATATATCGCAATATATTATTTTCTTCTGTATAACGTATTTTCCACACTATAAGGCGCACTTAAAATCCTTTAATATTCTCAAAAATCGAGAGTGTGCCTTATGCATGAATTCTGGTTGTGCTTACTGACCTCGAACCGATTTGGGCGTGCAGAAATCTGTTAAAAAATGTTTTAGTACAACTTTGGTAAGCTGCACTGCTTGATGGATTGTCAGAGCATTATGGCTGCCATGGTGAGGAGCTTCGTGGAGTAATCTGAGTGCAAAACTCTGTCTGCTTCAGATCCCAAAGTGAAACGAACACTGAGAGTTAAAAACGGTGTAAATTCTTTGATTTTTTAATAAAATCATCAGCTTTGCTGCTTTACCAGGTGTAACAATTAAGTTTAACATCCAGGCATCCATGAAAACAGAATTTATTAAATTTAAAAGTGTTACAAGTTAACAGTAACTAAACATTTCATACCATGTTCTGACTGAGGCTGATGAGAAACTAATTAAAAAGTACAGCTCTGCTACCACTTCCAACATAAATGAAGACATAAAACTAAACAGCAGTGGCGTTTGCAGGGTAACTTAAGTTGGACTACCTGGTATATAATGTTGTGCTAGTGACACAGCTATGTTAGCATAACATTAGCACTAGTGGTGCAACGGATCAAAAATCTCACGGTTCGGATCGGATCACGGTTTTAAAGTCACGGATCGGATCAATTTTCGGATCAGCAAAAATAGAAAAAAAAGGACAAAAATTCTACTCGCCGTTTACTTATTTAAGTATTTTTTGCCTATTAAAAAACATTCAACTGAAGACTCATTCCACGCACTTATATAAAAACAAATTAAGGTGCAATATGGATATTATGGACCATGCTGGGCATCCTCTGCACACAGCCATAAACAATCAGAGGAGTCTGTTCAGTGAGAGGTTGCTTCTCCCAAAGTCAAGGACCAGCAGACTTAAAAAGTCCTTTGTCCCACACGCCATCAAACTGTTTAACTCCTCGCCGGAGGGGAAATGGGGACAGAGGAGGGGGGGAACAAGTAGCTGTAGTGCCTTTTCACTGTGCAATAGTTTTTGTTATTATCCAACAGTGTAATAGACTCACAATATTTAAAATGGGCTGTTCCCTTGTATTCTTATTCCTTTTTATTCTATTTATCCCTTTTGTATTCTCTGTATTTATAAATGTGTATATATGGTATATTTCTGCTCACATTCTGCAACTTCTGTCGGTGCTGTGCTACTGGAAACTGAATTTCCTGGAGGAACCCCCCCCCGAGGGATAAACAAATTTTCATCTAATCTAATGTAATCTATAGGGCAGTGCAGGGCTTTGTATCTACCACTCCGCTGTGATATAACGAGCGGTCACGGTCACGTGGCTTTCCGTTGCCCTGGAGCTCCACCCATTTGTAGTTAGAGCAACAGAAGATGCCTGGGACAGTTCAGCCATAACTTTAAACTTCTACTGCTCATACACGCTTGGAACGATCTTGTCACTGAAGTGGACTGACCTGTATTATTCGACACTGTTGAATGTGTTACATAGTTCCGTGACATTTCATACTGCTAAATCATAAAGAGAATGTTCTGTGTAGAGGACCTTGTACTGATAATGGGAGAAAACAGACTACATTCCAGGCCCCCACCTTTACAGAGAGCAGAGACACAAGGAGCCGAGGTCATAACTTAGGCGCGTAAGAGAGAAAACATGTGAATGTTTAGGCTTTTACGACTAGGTGGGGGCCACTAGAGGCTATAAGAAGCTGAGTAACCCGTCACCATTTTGAGACTTGCTGTGACCCTCTGCAGGCAGGTCTCCCCATCACGATGGTCCTTATGCTCTTAAGTGTTGAATTATATGGAAATAAAGTATTGTTGATTGAGCATGTATACACCGAGTATTGTCCTTCCTTCAGCCCAAAGATTAAAACAACTGGGAGATTTTAACAACGCGCAACGAGATATCATAGCGTAGCTCAAGCACGTTCATCACAGTTTAAACTCCTTGTTTTGCACAACAGACGACGGCCTCCTGTCTGCAGCTAAACACCCCATTAGCTTTAGTAATAGCTTTAGCCCGGTTGGACTGGGCAGCAAAGGGCTGCTTAAATGCCGCAAACTCCTCTGCTCCGCCACTTGGACCGCTAGCGCTGACCATAACTACCGCTTGACAGACTGACTGGAATGGGATCGGTTCGGATTTCGGATCAACCGTGATCCGTTGCACAACTATATAAATTTATATAGTTTCTATCATATATTGTTTATATTGCCCACCCCTACTTCATAAAACAAATTGTGATGATGTCATGTCTGCATACCGTACTGAGTGTTTGTTTCTCTTTCCTCTGACTGACCTGCATTCATCTTCTTTAAAATCGACCTTGCCACCTCTATCACGTGGTCTGAATATGCCTGCACCATCACTTCGACCGTTTTCAGTCTGTCTGCGTTCTCCAGCAGGCTCTTATAGATTTTGGTGAAGTCACCTCCAGGTTCATACTGCAGGTAAAAGTGGAAAAGCTTCAGCTCCTCCTCTCCCAATTTCTTCAACATTTCAAGCAGCTGCACTGGTAAGGCCTTCTCCATCTCTGACTGTAAAACATGAGAATATGTGAATCACGGTCTCATCTCATCTATTTTTTTTTTTTTACTTATTTACTATATTTCACAACGTCTAAGGAGCTTGGAAAGAAAAGCGTCTGGACTTCTTTGAGTTGCTTGAAGACGTTTCACTTCTCATCCGAGAAGCTTCTTCAGTTCTAAGGGTCAAATGGTGGAGTGTCCCAGATTTAAACCCCGTGGGAGCTGTACAGTGCAGCGAGGAATGCCCAGACCTCTACATCAGAGAGACCAAACAGCCACTTCACAAGCGCATGGCACAACATAGAGGAGCCACCTCCATGGGACAAGACTCAGCAGGTCATCTGCATCTAAAGGACAAAGGTCACTCTTTGAGGATGCCAACGTTCACATTTTGGACAGAGAGGACAGATGGTTTAAAAGAGGAGTGAAAGAAGCCATTTACGTCCACTGTGAGCGACCATCTTTGAACAGAGGCGGTGGTTTACGACACCAATTGTCTGCCATCTATAATCCAGTTTTGAGATCCCTTCCCAGACGCCTTAACGCCCACTCACATCCTGGGCCATCTGACCTCAGGAAATCACATGATAGGGTGGGGCCAGGTTTAACTATGAGCTTCAAACAGAGGTGATCCAGTAATGCTGCACTAATGAATTAGACTAACTATTCACTTTAGCTAAAGTTATTAAGTTATCCAAAGAGTTGGGATGCTGTGTAAGACATAAATAAAGCTAAAATACAAAGGTTTGGACACCGTTTTGCATGTTTCCCTACTGTAGGGGTCTCTGCAAGCACACAGGGCTCTGAGAGGGTACAAGATAACAACTTTGGAATTCTACTAGAAACAATCAATCATATTTGTTTGTCAAAGCTGAATCCAGGGCAAACTAGGCTAAATTAGCGTTTTTAGCTAGCAGCTACAATAAGCATAAAAGTTACTGTACAGCTATCATTTGTTAACATGATGCTTGTTCTTATACATGTAATACATTTATTACCAACCTGAGAGTTTATCCGCTGGTCATTCGACATGACGAATGACTTCTGAAGTCTTAATTCAGCTCAAGACGCTGTAGATTCCCGTCAGTAACACTTTCAGTCCGCTAGCAAAATGTAGTTCTATTAATCTGCGCTTGAACCGGAACCGGATGTAAGTTCCAAAAAACTGAATTTTGGAACTGAAATTGAATTGTAGAACTGAAACTGAATGGTGAGAGTGAAACTGAAATTATTCGAGAGCTGAATTTTTAAAGGATAAAATGCAGTTTCGAAGCAAATCAATTCATTTTCAAAATATAAAATTCAATTTCAATTTATTGATGATCATTTTCAAACCATAAATTCAATTTCAAATCAGACTAATTCAAATTCAGTTTTCAAAAGCTTTTATTCAAGTTACAATTCAGATTCAATCCGAGCAATTCAAATTCAAATTCAACTTATTCAAATTCAGTTTCTGATGGCACAGATTTCTGCCCATAGGTTGGTCGTCTTTACACTTTCCTTTTGTACAGCACTGGGTGCAGGCTATAGTGTTTGTTCTTTTTCCGTGTGATTTTCTTTTGGGTCCACAGCTGCTGGTAAGGCCTAGTTCAGTGATAGTTTTATTGCAATTTAGGACACTGTCAACAACAAGGCTGCATTCAGTTTTCTTATTGTTTTATACTTTTTTTTGTTTAGATTACATTACATTAGATAAGACTTTATTAATCCCGCTGTGTCATTATTTAAGCCAACCTGCCTCAGGTTGCGCCCTTGAACTTTTTATTTGCTTTTATCCCCCTTTTTTAAAAGATAAATATATTTCCTGGGTATGAAATTCCCCTTGGTGGCATTGTCCTTTTATTATCTTTTAATCTAACCTCTCTGACCACTTAGTCACACATATTTGATTTAGTGGAAGTTACGGCACCAACTGTCAGAGAATCCAGTAATCCAGTTTTGAGATCTCCAAATGTTGATTTTGTTCATCTGGACGTAGCATTTTGTGAAAAACGTTTTGCCACTCATCCAAGTGACTTCTTCAGTCTCCAAAATCAATGAATCAATGAATCAATCTTTATTTATAAAGCACTTTTCATACAAGAATGTAGCACAAAGTGCTTTACATGGTTGAAAGCAGCCCACCCGCCCTCCAACTCACTCCCCACACTCTCAATAACATAAATGATCATGAAGCAAAATCACCACAAACCTTAACTGGGAAATCTAAAGACAAAATATGAGAAAACCTGGACATGTAACATAGAAACATTGTGTAAAGAACATGACGTGAACAACAGGCAACCTGACAATGACACACTGAAAACAGAGGACTTAAATACACAGGAGGTGATTAGGGGAAGTGGGAACACATGGAGGAACAGCTGACTGACATGAGCCTAATGACAGGACAAGGGAAGTGAAACTTAATACAATGAACAAAGAACATACGACTCCTTCAAGATAAAACAGGAAACATGAGACAGACATGATTATACAAACTTGATAACATAAGACAGGCAGTATGAAACACAAAGGGTGAGGGAACTTAAATGCAGGGGTAGAAAAACACAAAGAGAAACTAATAAACAAATGAACTTAGATACCCTAAAGAACTTAAAACGTCTAAATAAACTAAAACTCAAAACGCTGAGTCAATAGACCCAGGAACGTGACAAATTGGGCTGGGCACACATGAGCCAAGTGAGAAAACACTATCAGAGGGAGCCGTCTGCACCGGGAGCCAGTCACAGACCGCAGTCTCCAGGCTGGGCACACAGCAGGAGGGAAGCAAAAAAGCCCCCCAGCCAGTCTGAAACTGAAGAAGTCACTTGGATGAGTGACAAAAGGTTTCTCCCACAAAATGCAACATCCAGATGAATAGACGCCTTAATGCCCACTTAAATCCTGGGCCACCTGACCTCAGGAAATCACATGATAGAGTGGGGCTAGTTTTCACAATGAGCTCACCCAAAACCTTGGCTGATTGTGAAATACACCCATTTTCACACCTTGGGTTGTGTTATTTGGTAGAGTTTAATTGTGTGTGTCCATTTTGGGGGGACACTCCCACAAGGGAAAATGTAGGACTCTCCACCATTGTACCCTAGAACTGAAGAAGCTTCTTGGATGAGAGGTGAAACATCTTCAAGCAACTTGTCCAGATGCTTTTTTCTTTCCAAGCTCCTTTGACATCCAAAAAGTTGGTTCTGTTCATCTTGACATAGCGTTTTTAGTGGGAGAAATGTTTTGTCACTCATCCAAGTGACTTCTTCAATCTCAGGTCATTTCCTTGATCATTAATATGCAGGTTCTCATGACCATTGATCAATGGCCATGAGTACCATTCACAAAAAGTTGGGGAATGGCTGCAATCACAGCATTGTAAGATGAGGACAGATGTACCCTTAGGCCCCCTCCTCGATTCAGAGATGGTGTTTCCTTTTTCCATTTTGACTCTGCTCTCTAACCAGCGTTCCTCCCTGTTCAGAATGTGTACATCCTCATAATTGAAAGACTGTCCACTGGCGTGTAGGTGTAAATAGACTGCAGTCCTGGCCTAAGGTAGCGTTTCTGTGTTGTGCCAACCACTTCTCCAGAGGGTGTTTGGTTTCTCTGATGTATAAATCCTGACAATCCTCCTGGCACTTAACAGCGTACACAATGTTACTCTGTTTTTTTGGGGGTTTTTTTGCTTCCCGATCCAGGATTCAAAGAGTATCAGCAGAGTTATGTGTTGGAGAATTGGACATTCCAGTTATTACAGTTATTACAGTTATGTTAGTCAGTACAGTTATTTAAACTGTATAGACACAGGAGACAGCAGCATCGCTTGATGTTTTCAGTGACCATGTTCCTGGTAAACACAGTTACATTTTTAACCAGTTTTGGGTTTTTTTAAGATTTTTGTTTTTTGGTGTTTTGTTTTTTGTTTTTTTTTTTACTGAAAATCATTTCAAAAACTTCTTAGTCACCGTTATGTTTTATTAAGTATGGTCATTACGGTTTTCTGCTCGGTGACAGGGGAAGTTGACTCTTTAACTTCCTGTGGTCAAAGGCATTAGCTCTTTAGTGTTTCTCCCAAATCAGGACTCACCGAGGAAAAAAAACAAGAAAAAAACAGGAAGTGTGTTTGCTAAGCTGTTGCTATGTGTGCTAATGCCATACAGGCTAGGTTGTGGGGGAAGTATAAAACAGAGAAACCTCAGGCTGTTCTCTTCTTCCTGTTCTGGTCAACGGCCAGCTTCCTGCCCATTATTTATGTGCTAAAAATAAAATACATTTTGATTTGACGTAAAATAATGCATAATGCATCATAGAAAATGTACTCAAATGGAAAAGTCTGTTTTTAAAAATTTTTTATTAGTTTTAATCTTTTAACTTTATGCATCAAGCAAAAATGTAGTTATATGTGACATTCTCTGACTGGAAGAAACGCACAACAGACGCTAATGTTTTTGTCACTTTTTATGGAATCAAACTCAAAATAAGGTCAGTACTTCCACGCTTTAAACGCTGCACGCTCATACTCTATCCTTCACTCGATATATTATCCATTGTTGATCTGCACACAGCTGTTGTCACGAACGTCGCTCTCGCTTAAGTCTCTGTCATGAGACATTCTCGCAAAAAAACCCGCAGCGTTCCTATGGGAAAGTAACTGTAATCTAATTACCGTTTTTGCAATAGTAATCCCTTACTTTACTCGTTACTTGAAAAAAGCAATAATGCGTTACAATGCGTTACTGTAATCCGATGAATCCGATTACACCATCTCTGGTGTCTACCTATCCTCAACAACTCCAAATGTTTCCAGCTGCACATTCATCACATCAGGAAAACAATAGTAGCAAAACTGACCAAAGGCTGAAAACACTCATGTTTGTCTGTGAACAGCATTAATAGAAACATCAGCAAGAACTTTTACATCAGTCCAAAAATAAAACTGTTGACCTGCAGAGCTGCTGCCTCCATCTACAAACTGAACCAAACTCGCAACCCTGTAGTGAAAACTGAAAAGGTTTTCACTGTTATTCCTTTACAGATCATCGGTGTGAAACATTCGAATTGACTCATGATGGAGTCTTTTTTCCTTCAAACTACAAACATCCAGGGCAATAAACATGTCGGTAAACAGCAACTGAAAGTTCCAGAAACAGCAGACAATAAACTCAGCTCAACATTTCAACACTGAAATAAAAATAAACTGTGAACCTGGTATCTGCAGCCATCTTTTATATCCAGACTGGAGTGGAAATAATCACTTGCACCTGCTTAGAGTGATTTAATGTTAATGTAACCAGCTCATAAATCACGTATTGTTATAATTACACAAAATGTGTTCTGAACCCCAAACCATTCCTTTTATACCTGGATTTCATGATGTCCAAGCCCATAGTTATGTTTATTATCAGTTAGAGCCCCTCCTCATCCTTTTCTTCTTCTTCTGTGCTACATACCTATAAATTTGGGGTACCCCTTTGGCCTCTCCGCTTTTCTACAATTCCCCCGCAGGAGAGGTTGGTATTATTTCTTTTCCAACACTGTACAACACACATATAATGTGTATTCAGCCACCCTGATGTTTCTGGTTGTGTTTTCAGTGCAATTATTATGCCAGTTTTTGCAAGATGCTGTAAATGTGTAGCACACATGTGCTGCATATGTGTTATAGGCACTCTCATTGCTAGCATGAATAAATAATTCTTGCTAGTTTAGAAGTTGTGATGGGTTGAGCTATCTCTCTTCCCTATTGTTTGCATTTGGTTGTAGGAGCTGGAGCAAGCAAGTTAATGACTTGGAGTCTTTCCTTTCTTTTTACCTTTCTTTGGTAGGAATGTCGAATTTTGTGTTGTTTTTCTCTTATCTTGTCTCAAAGATGTTCCATGTAAGTTTGTACTTGATGCTTAATGTAAAAATAAACGTGCACCCCTTTTCTACAAATTCCCGTGTGGGAGAGGAGCTGGAGCAGATGAGTTAATTATTCGTAGATCTTTCTTTCTTTTTACCTTTCATTGTCAAACACAACGCAGGAATACACTCATTCGCACAAACAATAAAAGGGGGAAGAGCATTTAACACTTGGCCTCGTTGGTACAGGTGCGAGTCTATTACCGTGAACTATGTGCTGGAACTAAGCTGCACACAGCTGATGCCAGGAAAATATTACAGATTGCTTCACTTACCTTCACGTGGCGCTTCACACAGAGTTATCAGCATCAGTCAGGAGAAACAGGAAGTTCGGGACAGAGAAAGTAAAGATTGAGCAGGAAGAAAACACCCATAGAGTTGTGTGAGGTCACCTTCATAATCACAAGCGTTAGAAACTGTCTGTGCTGCATTCAGGTGCACCTTAGAAACTCCCAAAACCCAGGCAGATTTTCCAGAGGAGATTTTATTTCTGCTGGTTTTACCTGTTTGAAACACAAACACGTGTCATAGCTTTGTTGCTCTTCTTAGTTTGAAGATTCCGCCACTAAATTGATGTTTCTTCAAAGCTACATTCAACATGTTGAAGTCATGAATGAAAATGCAGACTGAGAGTGGATTAGATGATGTTTAAGGTGCGTCATGTGACATGTTCAGTATTGTCACACATGTCTAGATTGTCCCTGATATAGTAACTGTTCAAACACTGATGATTATATTTGAAGAGTAATTACTGATGGCAGCAACGTTTGAAGAAAGCTCTCCGTCTGTGCTGATTTGTCACCCTCTGGAGGTCAAAACACAAACCGCATGATGTCACTGTAACCATCACAGTGACAGGAAGTGTTTTTCAATGACTCAAACACTAAAACGATGCTAACGGCTGTCGTTAGACTCACTGATAGCAGTGCTGATGTGTTCATGTCAAACACTGGTTCGGGTCAGACTCCTTCATTTGTACTTTTGTATTTTTGTATTTTATCTTATTCTATTGTATATATTATTGTATTTTATTCTATTGTATATAGTATTTTATTTTATTCCATTCCAGTGTCTTCTAATTTCTAAAATTTTTGCTGTAATGAAACAAATTTACCACCTGTGGGACTAATAAAGGTCATCTTATCTTATCTTCATCCTTCTCCAGTGTGAGGCTGCCCTCAGAACAACAGGAGCTCTGACCTTTGACCTCCTGTGACCTTTAAAAAACATTGTTGTTTATTGTAAACTTTTAATGTCCACGAGCATCAGACCAGATGCTTTAGCCTTGAAGCATCACATTTATTTAAAGTTTGTTAATAACAATAGCTATTGGAGATAGCATAGCATAATGGCAAGTAAATGGCGTGTCACAAATTTAGAGGACCATCATTTAGCCTGGAGAAATAGTTTCTGATTTATAAGAAAGCCCTCCGCAATGCCAGAACATCTTACTATTCATCACTGATTGAAGAAAATAAGAACAACCCCAGGTTTCTCTTCAGCCCTGTAGCCAGGATGACAAAAAGTCAGAGCACTGTTGAGCCAACCATCCCTTTAACGTTAACTAGTAATGACTTCATGAACTTCTTCAAAAAAATAAAATTTTTATCATTAGAGAAGAAATTACCAATAATCATCCCACAGATGTAATATTATCTACAGCTACTTTTAGTACCATTGATGTTAAGTTAGACTCTTTTTCTCCAGTTGATCTTTCTGAGTTAACTTCCATAATTAATTCCTCCAAACCATCAACGTGTCTTTTAGACCCCATTCCTACAACACTGCTTAAAGAAGTCCTGCATTAATTAATTCTTCAATCTCAAATATGATCAACCTATCTCGAATAATCGGCTATGTACCACAGGCCTTCAAGCTGGCTGTAGTTAAACCTTTACTCAAAATGCATCTCTAGACCCAGCTGTCTTAGCTAATTACAGGCCAATCTCCAACCTTCCTTTCATATCAAAAATCCTTGAAAGAGTAGTTGTCAAACAGCTAACAGATCATCTGCAGAGGAATGGCTTATTTGAAGAGTTTCAGTCAGGTTTCAGAGCTCATCACAGCACAGAAACAGCTTTAGTGAAGGTTACAAATGATCTTCTTATAGCCTCTGACAGTGGACTCATCTCTGTGCTTGTCCTGCTAGACCTCAGTGCAGCGTTCGATACTGTTGACCATAATATCCTATTAGAGCGATTAGAACATGCTGTAGGTATTACAGGTACTGCACTGCAGTGGTTTGTATCATATCTATCTAATAGATTCCAATTTGTACATGTAAATGGAGAGTCCTCTTCACACACTGAGGTTAATTATGGTGTTCTACAGGGTTCAGTGCTAGGACCAATTCTATTTACAGTATACATGCTTCCTCTAGGCAGCATCATTAGAAGACATAGCATAAATTTTCACTGCTATGCAGATGAAACGCAGCTCTATCTATCCATGAAGCCAGACAATACACACCAATTAGTTAAACTGCAGGAATGTCTTAAAGACATTAAGACCTGGATGGCTGATAACCTTCTGCTCCTTAATTCAGATAAAACTGAGGTTAATTAATTACAGTGCGTGAAGAGGACTCTCCATTTACATGTACAAATTGGAAACTATTAGATAGATATGATACAAACCACTACAATAAAAGAATATGACTTTAAGGACTTAACAACATATAGTACTGAAAGGAGGAGGGGGGTATAGCACACCAACATCTGTTATACTCTGTCACTAAGGGAACACTTAATGACCTGGTGGTTTTTGTCCATAAAACTACTCATATAAGATTACCACAAAGTAAAAGATCTCTCAGCAAAACTATGCAACATTTTAGGCACTATTGCCCCGATGAAATCAGTGAGCTGGGATTTCTTATTCTAAACATGAACTACTGTTACAGAAACAGACATGGACTACTGGTGTCCCACACAACAACTCAATGTCCACTATGTGAAGGAGCCAAACACATGCCTTCTCCTCTCGTTAACTGAGATAAACTGCTGGCATACTGGTTTTAGATCTATACTGTCCACTCTCTCCTGGTGGACATGACATACAGCAGCATTGTTTAAACTCATTTGAGTCATTCTTGACCTTAGCCATCTTTTTAGTCTTCTGAGAGCACTGAAGCTTCTTTCAGCCTCAGTACATGCGTTTTATTCTCAGATTATTGATGTGCCTCACCTTTGGCCCTGTCTCTTCCCCTCTGACTCCACTAGGACATATTGCCACCTGATAAAATAACACATTGATTCGTGCCATATAAAAAGTGAGACATGTCATTTCAGATTCTTTGTCAAATATACACTAATCAATCAATTTACATCAGCAGCCTAACAACTGTCATGATAATAAATACTAGTTAATCTATAGCACCAAATCGTCAGTCACCTGTGACTTTGCCTCTTCACCTCTGTCCGAGCTACAACATGGCAGCGCTGCCTCATTCACCTGATAAATAACAGCTAGACGTTCCAAATACATGCAGTCAAAATGTGCTTCAAATACAGTAATGAACCAACAAGTCATCATCCAATTTCACCTGTGATCTTGTGTCACCATTACTCTCTGAGCTTTGTGTTGGTTCTTCTATTACCTGACAAATAGGACATACATGGCAATAAGAATAAAATGTGTAGCTGCTTCAGTGTTTCTATCAATTTGTGCAGATCTTGACTCATCAGTAATGTTAGCAGGGTGTGTTTTAAAACAATTTGTGCAAACTGCACTACAAGGTGGAATGATTACCTCATGACATTTTGTCTCAAAAATTAACCCTATGAATATGTCAGTACCATAAGGATGAAATTATTGTGTCACCAACATTTTAATGTTAGACATCTAATTTTAACAGCCTCTTTAATCTAATATCCTGGCCTACTTGAGGCTCCGTTTTCTCTGACAGTTTCAATCAAAATTAGAAATACTATTCTGGGAGACTGAGATAACTAATAGTGCTGCCTGTTGTGCATTTAGCTTCCAAAACACGTTATTCATGGTTGCATACAATTTTAGACTGATGTGGGCCAAAGCCTAGCATAGCCTGTAACGACGGACACATTTTATGAGTTAACTTGGCTTTAAGCGACTTACAGATTTCTTTGAAAAATACTTTATCATATCCAGGTTCTTCCTTTGTGCTGCCATCCTCCTCTTTTCCTTGCAGGTCCTCGTAGCGCAGGCTTGCCGCTGCTAAAACTAAACAGAGCTCCCTGAAAGGCACAGCCAATCACAATGGCCATATTTGTCACATGACATAGGACACCAGTAGAGAACATAATTTAACCCTTTCTGCACCGCTTGGTGAATGAGACGTTGACAGATCGTTTTTTTCTTTTTATCGGGTTTGTTTTCCTTTACTCGAAGAGATCAAATTATTGGTGGGGACAATTCAATAATCACTGGATATTGGTGGGCACATGTCCCTTCCGTCCATGCCAAATCGACGCCCTTGGGAGTCCCCATCTTCGCGAGCTTCCAGGGTTTTAGGGCCACCTTTCCAATCTGCATAAAGCCAGGGATGCGGCCAGCTCACCGCGCCACTGCAACAGTCACTAATGGAGCTTGTCGTACCGCAACAGCGGCGGCCAAAATTGGAAAATGGAACTCCTCTCCATCCACCCTCCGCTCTGACCATGACTCGCCCGCTGCTTTCCTCACAGCAATGTGGTCAGAGGATGAGGAGCCGGCCGTGACCTCTCCGTCGTTGCCAGTTTCCTCCCTCATCCTTGCTCCTGCTGCTTCCCGTAGGAAATGGCATTCACGCCGCCGACACTCCAGTGCTGCTGAGCAAACCCTCTTCGTGAGCAAAAGTGACTGCTTATCAAACGTTACGCTCGAGGGTGTGGCCTCCAGACCCCCTATCATTCTGTCAGTTTAGTATGCCGCTCAGTCTCCCTCAGTTCTGTCTGCCGCTCAGTCGCCCATAGCTCTGTCATCCACTCAACCACAACCAGTGTCACAACCGTAGCCCCGTCTTCAGCCCCGGTACCTGTAGCCCCATCTTCGGGGCTGACACCCTCGTGTCACAGCGATTTATGACAGTTAAAATCATTTTCATACACACATTGCAATTGTGAAGGTCATAAGCTTTGTTCAGCGTGACTGTCCGGACCGGTATATTGTAGGAAAATGATGTAGAGTGAAAAGGGGTAAATACAAACACACTTACATACATAGATAATAATTAGACTGAACCAAGTTTGAATAACTAAAAGAATAAACACATTAGGAAGAACACATTAGATTATTGAGGCTTCGTAGAGAGGTGTTTGCCTTTTCTGTCTTTTCCAGAAGAAGGAGCAGATTCCAGAAACACAGTAAAACCATGAAGGGGTTGGCAAGAATCCAGGAAGCACCAGACTGAACGGATCTGGCCAAGAAAGTGGGACACGGATGTGACCCAAAAAGAAGCATAGATCCTAGAGAATCGCCTGTCACAGAAGATTAGTTGTTTAGATTGTAAAGAAGGTCAAAAGTTCATTAGACAGAGGCTCTAGTGTGAGCACAAAATAATGAAAAGTAATGGGAGGATTAGTAATTAGTAATAGTTTGTATGATCTTTATGTTATGTCAACATAGTGGTCATGCCTGATATAGTCAACCAGTTAAAGGGGACAGAGGGACAATTAAGAGAACTGACATGCAAGGGGTTTAGAATTAGCAACCTGGGGATTTAGTTCTGTGCTTAGAGACCAGAAGTGCTTTTAAACCCTTTAAGACCTACCATAGAACCAAGTCCGCCAGATAAGTGGTGCAACGGATCAAAAATCTCACGGTTCGGATCGGATCACGGTTTTTAAAGTCACGGATCGGATCAATTTTCGGATCAGCAAAAATAGAAAAAAAAAGGACAAAAATTCGACTCGTCATTTACTTATTTAAGTATTTTTTGTCTATTAAAAAACATTCAACTGAAGACTCATTCCACACACCTCTATAAAAACAAATTAAGGTGCAATATGGACATTATGGACCATGCTGGGCAGCCTCTGCATCCTCTGCACACGGCCATAAACAACCAATGGAGTCTGTTCAGTGACAGGTTGCTTCTCCCAAAGTCAAGGACCAGCAGACTTAAAAAGTCCTTTGTCCCACACGCCATTAAACTGTTTAACTCCTCGCTGGAGGGGAAACAGGGACAGAGGAGGGGGGAACAAGTAGCTGTAGTGCCTTTTCACTGTGCAATCTAGCAGTGTAATAGACTCACAATACTTGAAGTGTGCTGTTCCTTTGTTTTCTTATTCCTATTTATTCTATTTATCCCTTTTGTATTCTCTGTATTTATAAATGTGTAAACATGGTATATTTCTGCTCACATTCTGCAACTTCTGTGGGTGCTGTGCTACTGGAAACTGAATTTCAGTTTGAACCCACCCGAGGGATAAATAAAGTTTCATCTAATCTAATGTAATCTATAGGGCAGTGCAGGGCTTTGTATCTACCACTCTGCTGTGATATAACGAGCGGTCACGGTCACGTGGCTTTCCGTTGCCCTGGAGGTCCACCCATTTGTAGTTAGAGCAACAGAAGATGCCTGGGACAGTTCAGCCATAACTTTAAACTTCTCCTGCTCATACATGCTTGGAACGATCTTGTCACTGAAGTGGACGCGCAACAAGATATCATAGCGTGGCTCAAGCACGTTCATCACAGTTTTGCACAACGGAATACGGCCTCCCGTCTGCAGCTAAACACCCCATTAGCTCTAGTAATAGCTTTAGCCCGGTCGGACTGGGCAGCAAAGGGCTGCTTAAATGCCGCAAACTCCTCTGCTCCGCTACTTGGACCGCTAGTGCTGACTACCGCTTGACAGACTGAGCATGCGCACCATACGCATACTTTTTTTTTCTTTTTCGAATCTTCGGATCACACACGTACCGAACTGTGGAGTGGGATCGGTTCGGATTTCGGATCAACCGTGATCCGTTACACCACTACCGCCAGAGCTTATCTTGATATTTTTACATGCTGTGGTGCCATTTGTGGGAGCATTTCAAGTTGCTATACATTAATGCAACCATCATAGCCCAAATGTTAATAATATGTATGCATTAAGTCCATAGTAACTACATAAATTACAAAAGAAGTGCAATAAACTACAAAAAAATTGAAAATCGTTTGTTTTTTACATATACTTCTAGTTAGATAAATTTAAGAGGTTTATCCTTCAAAACTGTAAATGAAAAAAAGTTGCACAAAATAGTTTCCAACCACGAGAAATTTATTTTGAGTGTCTTCATAGTTTTATTTTTGAGATACACCAATTTTTATATACTGAAGGAAAAACGAAAATAAATATTATAATCTAAATTTGCCAAAAAATAAACAACAAAAAAAGCATGTGCATCAAAATAAACTATTTCTAGCAGAGCAGTTTGAGTTCCAAGCATCCCAGAAACTATTAAAAAAAAAAAATCATGAAGTCAAACATGACTTTAAAAAACCCCACCAGCGTAGGCCCCGAAGGTAAAAAATAAAAATAAAAATGCATTTTCCACAAAAAATTACATCACTTCCGGTTCCGGGCAGGTAATTGCGGACATACAATAGTTCGCACTGACATCTATTCCAACATAGGAAGTGTTATGAACAGCTGATCGGATCAGCAAAGCGTGTTTCTGTAATATTATGTTTTTTCTTGCTGCAAGTGGTTTTTATGCAGTTTTTGCAAACCTATATGTGGAAGGAAACCGTGACCTAGGTGCCTTGTGCACACTAGCTTCACGAAGCAGTTTGCCAACTGTAACATGGGAAATGGGTGGTCTCGTAGGGTTTCTTGCATTGAAATCTGGTTACTGCGTTCACCAGATATCAACACAATTTCGATCCGCTCCTCACGTGTTAACCTCTTCGACATGTCAATGGCTGTGAACAAAGAGAAACTTGTAAATAACTCATGAAAGCACAAAGTTACGTTGACACCAAGCACACCATTGTTTTTCTTGTGACATTACCAATAAGTTTGATGTGTCACATGGCCCTCTTCCCATTGAGTTGTATCCAAGATGTTCGACTTCTAAATGGTCACCATGGTCACCACCCATCTTGAGGAGTTTGCCCCCTCACATATATTAATGTGCCACAAACAGGACTTTAATATCACCAACCATTCCCATTTTATTACGGTGTATCCATATAAATGGCCCACCCTGTACTTTGACCACTGAGTTGTGTCCTCTCTGTCCAGTAGAAGAATAAAAGAATTGGGTTTAATAATGGAGAGCTCCTCCTGTGCTGATGTTGCTTTGTGTGATGTAGGAGGTCGGGGAGCATACTCTGTGAGGTTTTGTAGAGGTGATGCCTGCCTCTGCTGCAAGTCTCCTTCATATTTCTCCACACCTGCCTGATCACTAAACCTCATTTCTCCATGTTTATTATATGTGTTTCCACCACTGGAGGGCAACATCCCTTCTGAGAGAATCTTTTCCAAAACGGGACAGATAATTACTGACAGAAGAAACCGAATCAGCTGCTCAAAGCTGAGGTACTTGGTATTTCTTAATGCCAACCTTTACTTCAATTAAAGATTTGGCTATTTATTTGTTTCTAATTGGTTTGCATATTACAATCTATGTTTTCTTGTGTTGTGGTTTGCAGTGTTTTTTTGTTTCGTTTAAATTTGTTTTAAAAGGAAAAAGCTGACAATTTAAATAGTTTAAAGTTGAATTATAAATTGTTTGTTTTTGTATTTTATAATTAATTTTTTTCATTATATGTGGAGTGAATAAATTAAAGCATATTTATGCAATAGGCATAAGTAAATGAAAGATGTGTTTTTTTGTTTTACATTACTAATTTTGTGCATAATTTTATGTTGTTGTTGATAATAAATTTATTAAAGCAGCAAAACAATCTGAAGAGCTTGTAAGCCGAAAGGACAGGCTCTTTTTAGTGAGTCAACTAAAAGAGCCGGTTCTCTAAAAACAGACAGAATCCCCATCGCTACTATAGAAGTAAGAACATTTTACAGGTCTTTAGTAAGGTGAAGGTGAAGACGTCAATGTAGAGAACTTACAGCAGCCGTGTTTTAGTGAGATCCAGTTTTTTGAAAAATTGCTCAATAGTGGAGGATGATGTTTATTTTGTGACTGTATTGGGAGTGGGAATCATCACAGTTTGCCTTTCCTTAGAATTTCAGAATCAGAATCAGAAGACTGTATTTATCCCCAAGGAGCAATTTACAAACAACTGAGCAGCATACGTTGAAGATAAGGACTATAAGAACAGGCACTAGGAGTGAAATAATAAATAAACAAAATTTACAGGATATACACAGTTTAAAATTACACAGTTTTAAAATTAAAGTGACCGAAAGGTGAATAAATAACTGTAAGTGTCTAAAAGGGAATAAAGTGTTGGTAGTATCGGAAGAGTGTAGTTTATGTTTATGGGTGTGGGAAATGTTCTTAGCGGCTGTAGTTAAAAAGCAGAGTGGCTTTGGAGACAAAGGTGGGTCTCCTCTGGGGTGGATGTACACCAAGATGATAAAAAGCTGTGGGAATTCTCTGGGGAGATAGTAGGGGCACAGGGAAACAGCCAAAAGGTCGATGTCTGTAGTTCACAGCTTCTCCCTCACAGTGACTGTACAGCACTAGCTGTTGTTTACATACAGACACATGGCGCTGCCATGTTGCTTCCCGGTGCGTTCTCTGTCAAGACAAAGAGGTTGTGAAAAGCCATCAATGTGCAGCGCGCTGTCGTTGTCGCTGATGTTTGACCACGATTCTGTGAATGCCAGAATGGAGGCAGTTCTGTACTCATGCAGGTAGTTGACGCAGGCTTGCAGCTCATCCAGCTTGGAGTGGAGAGACCGCACATTAGTAAGGATAATGGACGGGAGCGCTCGTTGTTTGTGTGTCTCCCTCTTTAGTCTGGCTCTCACGCCACTCTTCTTTAATCCCATCCTGGTTAACTTGTTATTGTGAGTTTTTCGATTTCCATGTCCACGGAGTGTTTTCTCTGGAAAGTAGTCTGTGGAAGCGGAGCAGAAAAGCCGGAGGCTGGGCTGCAGCTGGATGAGGGAGTCCCTCGTCCCATGGGGTCATGTTGAGTGGTAGGTGAGCAGCCTGGTAGGAGTGAGAAGCCTTTGCTGTTGACTCAGTTTTCTTCTATTTTTTTAAGTAGAGCATTAGGTAAGCAAATTGTTTTTTTGGTTTACTTCTTTCTGATAGGGAAGCTTAGGGACCTTTAGGGATTTTTTGTTCGATATTCTGGCATAGTTTTGGGTCTGTCTTGGGTGGTGTTGGACTGTGGGGGTGTCACATTTCATGTTGCGTTGAATTTATTCCTAGGTCGCGAAACATAACAATTTGGATAAGCATGTATGAGCATTACTGAATGTAATGTGTTTACCCAGATGTTTCACCAACACTCCACTTTCATTTTTAATTAATAGATATTCACAGTGATCCATGTGGCACAATGATTAAGCCTTTTAAATAGTTAAGCCCCCTATGACCCAGGTACCAGCATTCAATCGGTTTAAGACTGGGTCAGAAACATAAGTCCCGACATGTGTGGTATATACAGAAACCTCTGAATCTTAGCTACAATCTCATATAAACCATTTCTACAACCACCAAACCAAGCTAAAACAAGTGATGATTAAAAAAGGAGTTACGTAAATGCAAACAAACAAAACCTAACCACAAATTCTCCAGACTTCATGTAACCGGCTAAAGAAAGGCTAGTTAGCTTTCAGAGCTATCACTGATAAAAAAAAAACAAGATTCACCACACTCTGACTAAAATTCACTGAAAGAGCTGCAAAAGAAAACAAAAAAAACAAAAAAACAGAAACAAAAAAACCCAAACACATAGCGGTGCAAATGTGCTAAGATAGAAATTGGCTTACTGTCCCAGTATCCTCCAGTAGTTTCACTGGTAGCCAATAGCCCTGTGATTATTAGCAGCCTCTGCGGCTAACTACCCACATTAGATGGCACCTGTGATCGGCAATGCCGCTGTCAAACTCTGTGTTCTTCTGTTTTATGTTGCATTACCTATTCTGCTGCTGTCTGTGGATGAGATTACAGCTACCTATGTTTACGATTGCCACAGTTTACTTCGGATTAAATCAATTATGGAATCTATGGATGAAACCTGGAAACATTTTCGAGGCTTCCCTCCACCTTTTGGGCGATCAGCTGTTGCCCATTACGTCCCTTGCTTGCCTGTGTCAGGGAAAAACCGGAGCCGCCGTTCCCGGACAAATCACCGTCAGAGAAGACGAGGAAGGAGAGCGGGCATCCAAGTGAGATTACGGAAATATAGGAGTACCGCTGATTTAACGTTCTGCTTGGAGCTCTCAACATTGGATGTTTTTGCTAAGACGGACCTCCAGCTAAATGCACGGCTTCCCCGCACGGGCTTCGTCAGGACGCCGTGTCTGAGAACAGTTTTCCCAGACCATGTGAGTGACCGTCCCATTGTCCCACGGATTATACTAAACGGTAAGAAACCCCGAGGAGTGTGCAGTGCGAACCTGCACCAAGCCCCTCAGGGTGTAAATAGTGAAGCTCCAGCACCGCCGATTAACATGGCCCTATTAAATTGCCGTTCGATCTCAAATAAGGCATTTGTTCTCAACGACCTTTTTATTTGGAATAACTTGGACTTTATGTTCCTAATCGAAACTTGGCAGCGGAATATGGAATTTGTCCATTTTAATGAACTGTGTCCAGCAGACTGTAAGTGCTTAACCACACCGCATCTTTCAGGACGTGGCGGTGGGTTGGCAGTTATTGCTAGAAACTCCTTTTTCTGTCGGCTGGAAAAGACCCCTTCCTTTAACTCCTTTGAGATTCAGATGATGAAGATCAATAGGACTCATCCCTTCTATGTGATTTTAATCTATAGGCCACCGGGACTAGCCAGGAGTTTCTTAGTGGAGTTTGGGGATTTTCTATCCTCCACCATCAAGCTGGAAAGAATCCTTCTGCTGGGGGATTTTAATTTTCATGTTGATGACAGTTCATGTCACGCTGCTTCTGGTTTTCTCACTCTCTTAGACTCTTTTAACCTTGCCCAACATGTGACTGGGCCAACACACAGTGGTGGCCACACCCTGGACCTGATTTTATCACTGGGTCTGGATATCGGCCCAGTTCATTGCAGAGACATTTTTATTAGTGATCATAAATATCTTATATTTGATCTCTCTTTTACCTGTGACACTCTACCCTCTGTTTATATGAAGCATTCACGATTAATTAACGACTCTGCGGTAGAAGAATTTATGGAATTGTTTGGTAACAATTTATCTGAAACAGATGATATAGATCAGCAGGTGGCCTCCTTCAACTCGCAATGTCAAAAAATTCTAGATAAAGTGGCTCCTCTTAAAATCAGGAAAGGCAGCACTGTTAAATGCCCGCCCTGGTTCACAGAAGCTATCCGCAGCTTTAGGCAAATGTGCTGTAAAACTGAGCGCCTGTGGAAAAACACAAAACTTGAGGTTCATAAGCTCCACTTAAAAGAACTATTATCTACCTTTAATGACATGGTGACAGACTCAAGAGCCACTTATTTCTCTCAACTACTTGCAGTAGGAAAAAGAAATCCTAAAGTTGTCTTTGATACAGTGAGTAGCATCGTCTCCCCCCAACGCCATGTACACCTGTCTTTTCAGATAAGGACTGTAGTGAATTTTTAAAATTTTTTCAAGATAAGATTAGTTGCCTAAGAGGTAACATAACTCCCTCAGGTAACCCCACCAACCATGATCTTCCACACTCCATAATTATGGAATCTTTCCTCCCAGTTTCTTTAAAAGATCTATTGGAAATACTGACCCAATTGAAACCTTCAACGAGTTCAGCTGATGTCTTACCTACTCATTTATTTTGTAAAGTTTTTAATACCATCGGGCCCTCTGTGGTCACGCTGATAAACCGTTCTTTGCTATCTGGCTCTGTCCCCAGGTGCTTTAAACAGGGGGTTATTCAACCTTTGCTGAAAAAGCCTAACCTGGATCCAACACTTCAGTCAAGCTTCAGGCCCATCTCAAAACTTCCTTTTATCTCTAAAATCTTAGAAAAAGTCATTTGGCTGCAAGTAAAGAAAGCGCTGGAGAAGCATAATATTCTTGATAAATTTCAGTTGGGTTTAAGAGAGTTACACTCTACAGAAACAGCTCTCCTGAAAGTCACAAACAACCTCTTGATGGCTGCAGACAGGGGTGATTGCTCAGTCCTAGTTCTTCTGGACCTTAGCTCAGCCTTTGATACCGTTGACCATCAGATCTTAATCAGTCGCTTAAATCTTATGGTAGGGATATCTGGATCTGTCCTAAAGTGGTTCACCTCATTTCTGGAAGATAGAATGCTTTTAGTTTCAGTGGGAAACTTCCGATCAGATGCGGCTAAGTTTCTATGTGGAGTCCCAACAAGGTTCGGTTTTAAGCCCCCTGTTATTTTCACTATATATTCTTCCTTTAGGCCGGATCATTAGCGGTTTCAAAAATATTTCCTACCATTTGTATGCAGACGACATCCAATTATACATCTCCTTTAAACCTTGGGAATTAGACAAGCTATCCACTCTTATGGACTGTCTTAAGTAAATTAATCTTTGGATGACAAACAATTTTTTGCAGCTGAACGCAGACAAGACCGAGTGCTTAATCCTTGCTCCAGAGAATATCAAGCCCCAAATTCGTCAACATCTGGGTGCCTTTTCATCATCAATAAAAGCTACTGCTCGGAATCTTGGGATAATTTTCGATCAATCTTTGTCTTTTGACGCTCATATTAAATCCGTGACCCGCTCCTGCTTTTTTCATTTAAGAAATATTGCCAAACTCAGGACTATTGTCTCCACAACTGAACTGGAGATGCTTGTCCACACCTTCATTTCCTCCCGGCTAGACTATTGTAATGCACTCTTCTCCTGTGTATCTAAGGCCTCACTAAATCGGCTCCAAGTGGTTCAAAATGCTGCAGCAAGGCTTTTAACCCACAGCAATAAATTTTCCCATATCATTCCTATACTAAAATCCTTGCACTGGCTTCCGGTTGGGTATAGATATAAGTTTAAAATCCTCACCTTTACGTTTATGTCTCTACAAGGTGAGGCCCCCACCTATATCTCGGAGCTTCTCCAACCCTATTCTCCAAAGCGGACTCTTAGATCCACTGGTAGTGGTCTTCTATCTATTCCACGGACTCGTTTGAAAACGAAGGGGGATCACGCTTTTCAAACCCTGGCTCCAATACTGTGGAACGGTTTACCCTCCCCGTTACGCACCATCGACACTGTGGCTTCTTTTAAAAAACAGCTTAAAACACATCTGTTTAGACAGGCATTTGGGTAATGTTAGTGTGTAATATGTTGTTTTATTCTATATTTATACTGTACTATTGCTTTGTTTGATATGCTCTTATACTTCCTTTATTTTGCTATATTGTTTGTCTGTTTGACATGCCTTCATTCCCATGTGAAGCACTTTGTAACAGCTTTTTGTCTTAAAAAGTGCTATATAAATAAATTTTACTTACTTACTTACTTACATTAGAGCCGCTTCCATCAACAACCACCATTTTAGACCAAATATCCTTGGCCACGATCCTAACCACAAGTTCTTTGATGAAACCATCAGAGTATGAATGTTAGATGGAAGCACTTAAACATAGAAGAAAACTACTGAAGCTTGTTGTTTAAATTATGTTGAGTGCTCTAGCAGATTAGAAAAGTGCTACATAAGAATTGGTCCATTTAAAATATTATATGATGCCTATTGGGCATTAGAGTATGATGCATATAAAATGAGCTCAATGTTCATTACTTTAACACTGATGGGGAACATTTTCTCTAGAATAATCATTTTTACGTGAAATTTATGCACAAGTTTCTCTCTCTTCCGGTGCCGCTCCCAGCTGGCAGCCAGTATCAGCAGCTCCGACCAGACCTGGGTGTCCCACCCCATGCATGTAAAAGTTGTTGAACTGCAGAGTTCCTTCAGTGACAGTCTGCTACATCCTTGATGCATGAAGGAGCATTTCCGCAGGTCCTTCCCTTCAGCTGTCAGACTATACAATCAAAACTGCTCCCAACAAACACAGATGTTTACATCAGCGCTCTAACTTGCACTATTTTATCAACCAATTCACACTACAACCTGGATTTGCGTCTTATCTGTATTTAATTTAATTTAATTTAATAATGGTACAGTACTCTGTTTTTGGTAAAGACGTCCATGTAAAGAGCAGTCAGGCAGCACAAACGGTGTTTAAATTAGATCTAGTTTCTTGTTAACTCGCTCAATCATGGAGGAAGATGGTTTTGTTTTGTGAGAGTGGTGTGGGTGTCATCACGGTTTGCCTTTCTGTAAAAGTTACCACACACCACTGCTGTGATGTTGGTCTGTGGACACCTCTCTGGGTGTTTTCTTCCTGCTTGAAGTTTCTCTTTCCCTTGGTTTTTGTGATCGATGCTGAACATCTCCTTGTGAAGCTCTATGTGAAGGTAAGTGAAGCAGTGTGTAATGTTTTCCTGGCTAACATCAGCTGTGTGCATCTTAGTTCCAGCACAAATCTGCTGCTCCATAGTTCACAGTAAGGGACTCACAGCTGGAACAACGAGGCCGACCTTTAAAAACACTTCCTCCTTTTAAGGTTTCTCATTGTGTGTTTTCCACTATAGATAATCTACAGTCTGTATATAAAAGGTGGCAACAGACACACACAGTTCATATTTTGGTTTTTTGAAGCTTTGAGTTGAGTGTTTTTTCCTTCAGTTCCTGAAGTTTTAACTGCTCTTTACAGACACGTTTCTTGTCCTGGATGTTTGTAGTTTGAAGGAAAAAGGACTCCGTTGTGAATCCGTTTGACTCTGTATCAAACTTCTGGGGTTGACGGACATGCTGGCATGTCCAGTTCAATTTAAGATGACACAGTAACAATATGCAGCGACCCAGAGTCTCCATTTCAACTTATGTTGACAGTGTGGTCTTCAAACTATATACCAGTTTTTAAATTGTGTTGATAGGCCAGTGGTGTTTACAGTGGGAAGAAACAATAAAAAATGTGTTTTCTACTGACAGCGCTAGCAAGCACTCTCTGCTTAGGAGTGAAAAAAAGAAAAAGAAAAAAAACACCCCTTCCCTACTGGTAGAAAAATGTATTGTGTCGACCAATCAAAAAATGATATGGCAACATGGAATCAGTTTGTTTGGGAAGATGGGGAAGTTTTAGGAGTGACACCACTGAGAGAAAGAGAGAGAGAGAGAGTGAAAGAAAGAGGGAGAGAGAGTTTTGAGATGTGAGAGATTTGTGATGTTTGGCATGTTTGAAGGCTGTAGTTAGTGTGTACTGTAGTTGTTGTTTTGTTTTTGTGTTAGTTCTACTAGTGAATGTCTTAGTTGCTGCCTTGAAGCCACCAAAGGCAGATTTCAGTGTAAACACTGTCTCCACATGAAAAACAGGAGTGATACACCTCCTGCTGTCAGACCTGCAGGTTTATCCTTGTGCTGTTCTCCTCTGTCTTATAGTGGGCACAAACTATTTTTTGGGAGGGGCACGAATCATTTGTGTGCCTTCGTATTCAATGCAGTACACCTGATTGTTCTGTAAATAGTTTGAAATGGTTTTATTAAAAAAAAACACCCAAGACCTTGGCTGCATTTTTAGGTAAAGAGTTGCACAGTTATTACATAGTTGTACTTTTGCATAATTTTTAAACATGTACAATTTCTATTTGTAGTTAAAGTTATGAAAATTTTTGTGGCTTTTACAGTGAAGAACATCACTTTTTATTGTTCTTTCTTTTGTTTTGTTTTTTTGAGACCAAATATTGCAAGATAAACAGTTTTAAAGGTGAAATACAGAGGTACAATCAAAAGTAGTTAGAAACAGCCAATTACACTTTGGACCCCAGAGGGTTAAATCTACTTGCGCTGATTTTAAAGTTGGCGTTCCCTGAGGTTCCAAACTGGGACCACTGTTGTATTCTTTTAAAATTCATGATTTACCAAATATTTGTCAGAACATCAACAACCAATTGTGCGCAGATAATGCTGGGGTTTTTTTTGTTTTGTTTTTTTACACAGGCAGAGTCTGATATTGAAGTTTTACAAATACTGAAAACAGTAATGGTCTGCATTCACGAAAAGGTATTCTATTACTTAATTTAACAAAAAAACTAAATTGGCACAGTTCACTCAAAAGCAACCAACATCAAGAAGTTCAAATTGTGTGTGGATTTTTTTCTTCAGCATCTTCGTGTTATTATAGATTCCACCTTATTGTTTGAGAATCATGTTAAGAACATGTCTGAAGAGCGAGCAACCAAGATGGACGTGTAGTCGGGGTTCTGGCAGCAAATCTTTTCAATTAACCACCCAAATTCAAGAATATAAACATTTATTCGTGAATCCTGATTGGGATGAGTTGGGGTGTGAAGACCAAAAGTCACACAAAATGAAAAGCACAACAAGAAGATAAGGAAATGGATAACTCTCATCAACAACGGGATTCCAAGATCGTTAGATCAATGCTAAAAGATATCAAGATGGAGCTGCAAACATTTCACACTGAGAGTAAGCAAGATATGCTAAAAATGAGAGAGGAGCTGAGACAAGACGTGAGAGCTGAATTGGCATCACTGAAAGCAGAAGTCTACCAGAGTATTTCTGCAAACACCGAAAAAGCTAACTCACTTGAACGCAAGCTAATGGAAGCAGAGACACATTGTATCCATAGCCTCATATCATGAGCCCACAGAGCTTTGTCAGGAAAACTTGTTCAGAACGCGCTGCCCAGGTCAATAATAATAAACTTCCAGGAATAAACACGTAAGGAGCTCTTAAAAAGAGCCTGGGCTGGTAAAGTTATGTACGAAGGTCAGCATATATCGTTCAACCATGACTATGCTACAGAGGTGGCCCAGAAGCGTTGGGAGTATGGAAGCATCAAAAGGGCATTGAAAGAAAAAGGCGTCAGATTTCAAACACCGCTCGGCAAAATTCGTATCCACTGGGATACGGGCGTATGCACCTACGACAATGCATGGGAAGCTGTGCTTGAGTTGAGAAAGATAGGACACCGTGCAGCTGCCAGGAGCAGATCCAACTGATTTGGGACCAGAGATGGAGCATCTGTCATGAGCTACACTATGGCAGTGAACTGACACGACAAGGGGACAATATATGTTGCTTTCATGCTTCCATAGAGGATGAGGATATCATCTACGTCACTTAAGGTATTGAGCAGGGGCGATTCTAGGATCAGAGCTTTGAGGGTGCTGGGCACCCAGAGAGCTTCCAAGACAAGCAAGATAAAGTTTACACATCACAATGAGACTTCTTCCCTGTCTTGGTTAGTCCCTGCATCCTTAAATATCTCCAGTTGTCCCAAGTTCCCTCTGGCTGTCTCCTTGGCACATTTAAACCCCTGTTCCTCCCTGTCCTCATCGTCTGTTGTCTTCATCTCCATTATCAGTCATCATAATTTTACCCTTTCTGTGCAAGTCTGCAAATTTCTTTATTAAATCATAAGATTCTTAAATTCATCAAGTCTCTCTGTGCCTGGGTCCTCGTCACAAAACATGACATCACTGTTTTGTACAATTGGACACAATTTAATCCCCACATTTGTGAAAGAAAAGCAAAACACTTTTTTGAAAGGTCTGTAACAAAACCATCAAATCTGATAAAGGTTATTTAAATGCTGCAAATGAAGAATGGATTGGAATTTTTTTAAAAATAAACATATCCTAACCATAATTACTGGGGGAGAATAATGAATGATGCTCACAGTGAGTAAAAAGTAAACTGAGTGCATTTTTGGACATAGATTCACTTTTAATGTGTACAGGGAGTGCAGAATTATTAGGCAAATGAGTATTTTGTCCACATCATCCTCTTCATGCATGTTGTCTTACTCCAAGCTGTATAGGCTCGGAAGCCTACTACCAATTAAGCATAGTAGGTGATGTGCATCTCTGTAATGAGAAGGGGTGTGGTCTAATGACATCAACACCCTATATCAGGTGTGCATAATTATTAGGCAACTTCCTTTCCTTTGGCAAAATGGGTCAAAAGGAGGACTTGACAGGCTCAGAAAAGTCAAAAATAGTGAGATATCTTGCAGAGGGATGCAGCAGTCTTAAAATTGCAAAGCTTCTGAAGCGTGATCATCGAACAATCAAGCGTTTCATTCAAAATAGTCAACAGGGTCGCAAGAAGCGTGTGGAAAAACCAAGGCGCAAAATAACTGCCCATGAACTGAGAAAAGTCAAGCGTGCAGCTGCCAAGATGCCACTTGCCACCAGTTTGGCCATATTTCAGAGCTGCAACATCACGAAAGGCTGAAAGACGACCACCACTGAACAAGACACACAAGCTGAAACGTCAAGACTGGGCCAAGAAATATCTCAAGACTGATTTTTCTAAGGTTTTATGGACTGATGAAATGAGAGTGAGTCTTGATGGGCCAGATGGATGGGCCCGTGGCTGGATTGGTAAAGGGCAGAGAGCTCCAGTCCGACTCAGACGCCAGCAAGGTGGAGGTGGAGTACTGGTTTGGGCTGGTATCATCAAAGATGAGCTTGTGGGGCCTTTTCGGGTTGAGGACGGAGTCAAGCTCAACTCCCAGTCCTACTGCCAGTTTCTGGAAGACACCTTCAAGCAGTGGTACAGGAAGAAGTCTGCATCCTTCAAGAAAAACATGATTTTCATGCAGGACAATGCTCCATCACACGCGTCCAAGTACTCCACAGCGTGGCTGGCAAGAAAGGGTATAAAAGAAGAAAAACTAATGACATGGCCTCCTTGTTCACCTGATCTGAACCCCATTGAGAACCTGTGGTCCATCATCAAATGTGAGATTTAAAAGGAGGGAAAACAGTACACCTCTCTGAACAGTGTCTGGGAGGCTGTGGTTGCTGCTGCACGCAATGTTGATGGTGAACAGATCAAAACACTGACAGAATCCATGGATGGCAGACTTTTGAGTGTCCTTGCAAAGAAAGGTGGCTATATTGGTCGCTGATTTGTTTTTGTTTTGTTTTTGAATGTCAGAAATGTACATTTGTGAATGTGGAGATGTTATATTGGTTTCACTGGTAAAAATAAATAATTGAAATGGGTATATATGTTTTTTGTTAAGTTGCCTAATAATTATGCACAATAATAGTCACCTGCACACACAGATATCCCCCTAAAATAGCTAAAATTAAAAACAAACTAAAAACTACTTCCAAAAACGTTCAGCTTTGATATTAATGTGTTTTTTAGGTTCATTGAGAACATGGTTGTTGTTCAATAATAAAATTATTCCTTAAAAATACAACTTGCCTAATAATTCTGCACCCCCTGTATAGCAGCTTTAATATAGGGAGAACACAACTTCCAGATTGTATGAATAAAATTAGTTGTTGTTGTTTTTTTCTTTGCCAGTTTAACAGTTTCTGTTTTGCCTGTCACTATTCCCTGTCTGTTTTCTTACCTGGTTCTTCCTGACCTTGTACTTTCTCCTCATGTTCTCCTCTTTCCTCTCTCCCCCTTTGGACTGACAATCATACACAAATAGATTGTATTCAATTAGATTAAAAAAATACTATTAAGAGCACTAATAAAAAACCTCTCTCAGTGTACATTCAACCAAAAGGCAAATAACCAAACCACATATACATCGAATAAAGGATATAAATATTGAAACACTGATCCATAGGGATGGGTATCGAAACCCGGTTCTTGTTGAGAACCGGTTCCCACTGTTTCAATTCCTTGGAATTGTTTGCCATTTTTGCAAACGATTACCTTATCGATTCCAGTCGCCCCGAATGACGTCACCACGTTGCGGAGCGTCATTTACCTGGCAGGAAACACGGCGCCTAAGCGGCTCAAATGCTCAAAAGTTTGGTTATACTTTACGAGAACGGATGACAACAGGGCAACTTGCAATACTTGCAAAGTAGATATTTCATTTAAAGGAGGAAACACTATGAATATGCAAAAGCATTTGCTCACAAAACACGCGATAACCTTAAATGAATGTCGTGTTTTTAATTCCGCTCCGGACTCATGAATCTCAACTCAGCAGCAGCGGTAACGTTTGCACGTCCTCTCCCGTTAATGCGGCAGGTAAATAATCAACTAACAGTGCATATTATGTTAGCGCGATCTGCCTTATTACAAAACCTGCCATTACTAGCATTTAGGTGACCATGATGAGAGAGACAGACAGAGTCTGGCTGGCAGTTCTCGCTGCAGTCCACCGGTAGCGTCTCCTTTCAGGCCAGATAGACGAATGTCACCGAGCAGTGACTAAGTTTGTGGTAAAAGGCTTGCACCCATTTGCCACAGCAGATTCAATTCAATTCAATTCAATTTTATTTATATAGCGCCAAATCACAACAAAAGCCGATAGACGAATGTGACTAAGTTTGTGGTCAAAGGCTTGCACCCATTTGCCACAGCAGATGCCCCCGATTTTCGGTAAGTCAATGTGTTTAATTGTAGGCAGGGACATTACTGGATATTCTTGTGTAATTGCTACAGAATAATTTATGTTATACTTTGTTATTGCTACAGAAGAATATTTATTTTATTATTTTACATTTACAATTTTTGTTTTCCTGGGGACCCTGTGACACCCCATTGAAGAGCCGTAGGCTGGATCTCTTAAGATCTCACTGTTGGGTTTGTAAGGCCATGTTACTCCTAAATTTCTATCTTGTTCAAAGAGAAGATATAAAACAAAGTTCTAAGCTAATTGACCTTAGTGTTCTCTTTTTAAAAAAAGAATCGATAAGAGAATCGATAAAGAATCGAATCGTTAAACAGAATCGAAAATGGAATCGGAATTGTGAAAATCTTATCAATACCCATCCCTACTGATCCAACATTATCCTTTATTGACGGATCATTTGATCTTACACTTTTACCTGAATGTGGCTCCTGTTTTTGAAAAAACCTCCTCATATCCATTATGAACCTGGCTGTCTCTCTGTACGTACACACACACACACACACACACACACACACACACACACACACACACACACACACACACACACAACAGGAGTTATAAGATTAATGGGCATCCAGTCAGTTAGCTAGTTAGTACCTTGGGTTGAATATCGCCACATGCACAAATGACAAAATAACCAGTTTCTCTCATTACATTTCAAACAGGACAGTGGTAACAGCAGTAGGCTACAGACAATGTTAAGTTTTAGATTTTAAATAGGCTGCATAAATTTCAATGGGAGCAACAGGACGGTCAAATATCGCTGATTTTACTACAGACTGGACAGATTGTAGG
Source organism: Pelmatolapia mariae (assembly GCF_036321145.2). NCBI lineage: Eukaryota > Metazoa > Chordata > Actinopteri > Cichliformes > Cichlidae > Pelmatolapia > Pelmatolapia mariae. The sequence continues at coordinate 26,988,509 of NC_086229.1, forward strand.
GCAGCAAACATAGTCGGGAAACACGTTTTCAACACTGCATGTTACCTGGATGTAATGTTTTTCAGCTAAAAAGAAACATGGCCTGACCCCTAACTAACTATATAAAGACTAACTGAAGGTTAAATGCAGTTAATATGTCCTGTTTTAAGCCAGGCACTTACGCCTCTGCTCCGCTGCGTCTCAGCCACCATTGCTCTGGCAGCAACAGCGCTAGAGCCAGAGCAGGGGAGAGGCGAGCTGGAACAAACCATTTTGGGAGGGGTTATGTATACTTTTGTTGTTAAAATACTGGTGGTGGTCAGAGGGCCCGGTGGCGCCAGTGTCCGGCAGCCTCGCCTCTGTCAGTGCGCCCCAGGGCAGCTGTGGTTACAATGTAGCTTGCCATTGCCAGTGTGTGAATGTGTGCGTGAATGGGTGAATGACTGAATGTAGTGTAAAGCGCTTTGGGGTCCTTAGGGACTGAGTAAAGCACTATACAAATGCAGGCCATTTACCTTTTAAAATGTTCCATCTCAATTAAGTACTTTTTATATTTTTTATATTTTTAGTAGTGTGTCACACAAACAGCAAATATTGTCAAAAACAGTAAGAAATTTTTGGGGGTGCATTGCCCCAAATCACCCCTGGTATTGAGTACGCTTACGCTGAGACTTTTAAGTTTAGAGCTACGAGTTTCAAACTACTGACTATCGAAGTTACTTTATTTACATACTTGATAGTGACAATTGATTTCTATACTTGAGAGTGTCAATTTATTTTCATACTTGAGAGCGACAATAAATTTTTATACCTGAGAGCAACAATTTATTTCCACGCGTGAGAGTGATGATCGAAAAGAGTGCCTCACTGAACAGTTTAATACAAATAAATAGACTTCGCTTTGACCTTAATTATTGCTGCCAGAGGTCGTTAGACTTTTGGGTGTGTGAAACATTACGTATGTCCTCAGCCTGCCAACGGGGACTCAGGGTTTGAGGTATTCAGACATGGAAGTCGGATCTTATAGGATTTGTTTTCTTTTCCTTCATTGTGGTATTGTTCTATGGTAGTTGCCCAAATGTTCACGCCATAATTTTTTGTTGTCTGGAGAATTACGACCCCCAGTTGCAGATGCCCTTTAATAATATTAAACTGGTTTCACTAAATGTGAATGGATTGAATAACCCAGTCAAATGAAGTAAAGTGGTAGCAAAAGTTAAAAAAGAGAATGCACAGGTAATATTCTTGCAGGAGACTCATCGGCCTCCACAGGAGCATGAAAAATTGAAAAGATTTGGCTATAAAAACATGCATTAAAGCTCCTATAGACAAAGTCAGAAAAGAGGAGTTGCTATTTTAATAGCAAATTCTGTCCAATTTGAATGTTATAGAGAGGTGTCTGATAAGGAAGGTAGATATTCATTAAAGGGAAATTGGAAAAGAAACTAATCATGTGTTGTGTTTTCAAAGATTTATTCAATTTAGTGACACAAAAATCTGAAGTAGTGGTATGTGCAGGGGACTGCAATGTTGTGTTAAATCGGAACATTGATACAACCAGTGTTGCAACATGTAAACATCGCCAAACATGTAAACAAACTTTATGAACACAATATTACAGGAGGATTGATAGATGTTTGGAGAACACTCCTTCAAACTAGGGACTATACTCATTATTCTGTCACTCACGCTACATATTCATGAATTGATTATTTTCTAATTAATACTGAAGAAATTCATAATGTTGTAGAATGTAGAATTGGGGTGGCCGATATCTCTGATTACAGATTGATTAGTCTAGAACTCAGCCTTAACAATAGGAAAATATGTACAGCATCGAGACTTCATTTGAGTCTTCTAAATAAGGATGAAAATGTTAAGAAAATCAAAGAGGACATTAAAATGTGTATAGAAGACAATGATACTGGAGATGTGAGCCCAATCATACTTTCAGATGACTAAAAGCAGTTTTATGGGGAAAACTAATAGCTCTAACAGCAGCAAAAAAAAGGTGCGAGTGGCTTTATATAAAAACTTAATAGAAAAACTTACATGTTTTGAGAAGGAGCACAAACAATATAAAAATTCATTAATTCTAGAAGAAATATCAGATATTAGAAACCAAATTGATGAATTACTAAAAGAAGTAGTACCAAAAAAGGCTAGGTTTATGCAGCAAACTTGTTATGAATCAGGGCCCAAAGCAGGGGTGGCCAACCCGCGGCTCTCGAGCCTGGTTTGCCTGGTTTCATGCGGCTCTTATGCCGGGCTCACACTGTGCGATTTTTGGCCCATTTTGAGCCAATTTTTGAGTCGTGCAACCGTTTTGGCGATCGGCCCGATTTTGGCCTTCATCGTGCGTCGTGCATCGTGTAGTGTACGTGGGGTAACGAGAAGCGATTAACACCTCACGACCTGCTCCCGATCATCAATTGCTTGGTCGTGAGGGTGTCACCGCAGGATGGGTGATGTTCATGTGTGCCCATGCATATGATGTGGCTCTTTGCGGTAACACAGTAAAAAAAAAGTGGCTCTTGGTCTCTGTCTGGTTGGCCACCCCTGGCCCAAAGCAACTAAAATGCTTGCAAGAAGATGGTAAATGGTAAATGGCCTGTATTTGCATAGCACTTTACTAGTCCCTGAGGACCCTTACACATCCAGTCATCCACACACACATTCACACACTGGTGATGGCAATCTACATTGTAGCCACAGCCACCCTGGGGCGCACTGACAGAGGCGAGGCTGCCGGACACTGGCACCACCGGGCCCTCTGACCACCACCAGTAGGCAATGGGTGAAATGTCTTGCCCAAGGACACAACGACCGAGACTGTCCAAGCCAGCAACCTTCCGATTACAAGGCAAACTCCCAACTCTTGAGCCACGATCGCCCATGATGTGCAGTGTTTAACTTTCACATGTTTGCTGTGTCCCCCACATGGCTTGTGGCAAACTGCAAATGGGACTTCTTATGGTTTTCTGCTAACAATGGTTTTCTTCTTGCCACTCTTCCATAAAGGCCAACTTTGTGCAGTGCACGACTAATAGTTGTCCTATGGACAGATTCCCCCACCTGAGCTGTAGATCTCTGAAGCTCGTCCAGAGTCACCATGGGCCTCTTGGCTGCATTTCTGATCAGCGCTCTCCTTGTTCAGCCTGTGAGTTTAGGTGGACGGCCTTGTCTTGGCAGGTTTACAGTTGTGCCATACTCCTTCCATTTCTGAATGATGGCTTGAACAGTGCTCCGTGGGATGTTCAAGGCTTGGGAAATCTTTTTGTAGCCTAAGCCTGCTTTAAATTTCTCAATAACTTTATCCCTGACCTGTCTGGTGTGTTCTTTGGACTTCATGATGTTGTTGCTCCCAATATTCTCTTAGACCACCTCTGAGGCCATCACAGAGCAGCTGTATTTGTACTGACGTTAGATTACACACAGGTGCACTCTATTTAGTCATTAGCACTCATCAGGCAATGTCTATGGGCAACTGACTGCACTCAGACCAAAGGGGGGTGAATAATTACGGTCAGTTATTTATTTGTAAAAAATGTTTGGAATCATGTATGATTTTCGTTCCACTTCTCACGTGTACACCACTTTGTATTGGTCTTTCAGGCGGAATTCCAATAAAATTGATTCATATTTGTGGCTGTAATGTGACAAAATGTGGAAAAGTTCAAGAGGGCCGAATACTTTTGCAAGCCACTGTATTAGAGGGGATTGTGTAATACCTCTAAGACATAAAACACTCAGTAAACAGGTGGCAGAAAGATGACATTTGAGCTGAGCAGGAAAGACAGTCTGAGGTTTCTCTGGTTTATAATCCACCTCATTCTGGTCTGTATGACATCAGAAACATAGCAACTGCTTAGCAACCCCACTTCCTGTTTTTTTAAGACCTGTCTGAGCCACTAACACTCACATGACAGCTACCACAGGAAGTTGACAAACTTGATGAAACTAGAAACTACTTCCCATGCTTAAACAGGCTAATATGCAGACACAGGCTGTGTCCAAATTCAGGGGCAATATCCTTTAAAGAATCCAACCTACCTGGTCTACGTATGCCAGGTCTGTCATGGTAAGCTGAGTGGCAGGCAGTGGTTGGACCGAAACGCAGGACTCAGAGATGAAGTATTAAACTCAAGGCAGCAGCTTTATTTGTTACCAAAACAAACTTAGCAAGACAACACATGAGTATAAAACAAAAACAAAACTCAACCTCGTAGGGTTGACCTAAACTGGAATTTCATGGCGTGGCATGTCATAACCTGACGACACAGGAGGAGGGATGAACACACAGTTAACACAGAGGATGTCACAACGGGCAGGGAAAAACACAGGGCTTAAATACATACTGGCGTAATAAGGAAATGTGAGACAGGACGGAAATACAACTGGGACAATGCAGGCATGATGAGACATGGGGAAGCAACACTGAAACCAGAAACATGGGACAAGGATTATCAAAGTAAAACAGGAAACTGAGAGTAACGCTACGACCCTGACTCACCACTAGAGTGTGAAACATGGGAACATAAAGGAGGAAATTTACTTTCCTCTTAAAAAGAATTCTACGGACTCTCTGAAAGTGTTGCTAGACTGCCTTGATGACATTCCATCGTGGTTTTCATTACATTTTTGGAATGTAAACAACCAAAAACTGAGATTTTACTATTTGGACCTTCTGACCCTCGCCCTTCTCTTAAGGATGACCTTGGTCCTCTGGAAAAGTCCAGAAATCCCTTTGCAAAGAATCTGGGAGTGTTCTTTGACAGCAGCTTTTCATTTTAGAAACGCATAAATTCTTTTGTAAAAGCCAGCTTCTTCCAGCTCAGGGCACTTGCAAAAACTAAGAACATTTTGTCATTTGCTGACTTTGAGAAAGTAATACATGCATTTATTCCACCCAGGCTTGACTACTGTAACAGCCTTTATTTTGGAATGAGCCAGGCTCTGTTCTCTTGTCTTCAGCTTGATCAAAATGCTGCAGCTCGACTCCTGACAGGCACTCTTAAACATGACCATATTTCCCAAGTCTTCGCTCATTTAGACTGGCTTCCAGTACGTTGTAGAATTGATTTTAAGATTTTATTGCTTCTTTTTAAATCTCTAAATGGATTAGCTCCGTCATACCTCTCTGATCTGTTAACTACAAATACTCCCAATAGAACTCTCAGGTCAGCTGATAAATTGCTTCTAGTTGTCCCAAGAAGCAGGGTAAAAAACAGAGGAGATCGGGCCTTTGGGATTGCTGCACCCAAACTTTGGAAGAGTCTGCCTCTTGAAATTAGGATCTCTCCAACACTTTAAATTTTTAAAACCCATTTGAAAATACATTTTTAATCTCTAGCTGTTAATTGTCACTGAGTTTTGTTCTGTTCTTTGTGTTTGTTTGATCTAATTTTTTATTATGTACAGCACTTTGGTGAACCTGTGTTGTTTTTAAATGGGGTTATAAACACATTGCTCAACTGATTGATTGACTGACTGACTGACTGACTGACTGACTGACTGATTGATTGATTGATTGATTGATGGAAATGTTATGACTGTGAAATATGGAAGAAATATAGTATCATCAGAATCCAACTGTTTTTAGACATTGAATTTATAACACTGAATTTTTATCCTCCAAATTTCCCTGCAAAAAATATTCACCTGCAAAAATTCACCTGCAAAAATTTCACCTGCAAAAATTCACCTGCAAAAAATTCAACTGCAAAAATTCACCTGCAAAAATTCACCTGCAAAAATTCAACTGCAAAAGTGATGACCTTAAATGACCCAAGCCAGAGCAATCAGCACTAGATCGAGTCGAGCAGCTCTCAGCCAATTAAATTAGGCTGTTTGATCACATGACACCCTTAGCCAGCAGTGTGTCTCCTAGAAGATAGCTGTTTAGAGGTGAGGGATTAAGGCTGTATCCCAATTCAGGGTCTGCATCCCAATTCAGGGTCTGCAGCCTTAAAGTACGCAGCCTCAACGATCCTCAAGGGCCGCGTACTCAAAGACCGCTAAGTCCAGAAGTGCGAGGCTTGTGAAATGGGACGGTCTAGCCTCCGTCGCGCTTCCCAGGTTGCCTAGCAACCATAACACCAACCGCTGGAAACGTTTCATACAGCTTTGTTTGACAGAAATGAAGGAGAACATATTTTGTTCATGTGTTTGTTTCTACACGAGCTTTGTGTGATTTAATAAGTATCTGAGGCTGAGACCACAGGACTGTAAAACATGTTTGTTGGACTTCATATCTGTACTGAACAGTCATTTAAGATTAGCTAGTAAATAACAATTAGCCAATGTTGTTCATGAGACTAAAGTCAGTGTAAATATGATATGGCCAATATTATAGTTATTATATTAATCATTATAAGTTATTACAGCCCTTAGTTTGAACTCTCAAATCAAATCACTTCACATCACATGTGCAGGTACACTGGTACAGCACATGTGAGTGAACTTCATGTGAGTGAACTCTGTGTCAAATACAGAGCTTCAGTAAAGATTCAAGTTCCAGTTATTTATATGTCCTATGACCTTAAATCTTCACTCAAAGACAAGTATCTCTGACAGTGTATATACAGATGTATTATATATAAGAGACAAATGTTGTTCATTTAATATGTTGGCATTACTAAATTTGGCTCAATGCTTACATATATGTGTAAAAAGAAAATGTACGAGCTGTGAAAACTGTTTCTAATAAACAAAGAGTAGACTGATATATTACATATTCCTTTATTGGGTGAGAAAATCAGACCATGTCATAACTGCTTTAAGTCATACAGAATAGATATCAGAGCCTTAAACAGGCTGACTTCTGCTAAATGGGTCAAACTGGGCAGAAAGTAAACAAACACATAACATCCTTATAGAATATGATGTAACACTATAGATCAACTTACCTCAGAATATATAAAGCATATAAACAATTACAGCAATATGATGCAACAAACACAGCAGTGCTACTAATCCAAAATACTCAAAGCTTCATAGAACTGAAACAAACATTTATTTTCAGCTCCATTCTGCTGCTGATACATACTTTAGCTTTCTGAATATTAAAATTGTTGCTGCCTTTCATAGTGTGTAACTTGAAGGCCCTGAGTTCTTTCTCCCACACTGAAAACACTGGGATGATAACATTATTTGAACATTACCTAATAAGACTGATTCAGGACAGACAATTAGTTATGTTAATCTTTTCTAGCAGTCCTTCACAAACAGGGAACAGTCTGTCTATTCTCTCCATCTGTCAGCTGCTGCTGGCTCTTCCTCCTCCTCTTCCTCACACACTGCTGAGTTTGTCCTGGTGGATCATCAGGGGTGCAAAGCCTCACAGATGATGTGCAGCAGTGGGTCCCTCAGTCTGTCCTCACTCTGGACACTTGCAGTCGTCACACATGGAAATCAAATGTGTGATAAGCTGCAGGATTCAAACACAAGTGTAACTTATAAATACATGTTCATACTTTTATTCCACAATCAGAGAGAAAGAAACAGAGAGAGAGTGCAGGACAGACAGACAGGTGACAGTCTCAGGTGTATACACTGCTACAAAACAGTACAAGAGAAGGAGGATTTAGTGTTTGTGTTATTACGAGTGCTAAACAAGAAGAGTTCCCAGATGGTACAGTGGACACATGTGTGACTCCTGTGATTAAAGCATCTTTCTTTCAGCTTAACGAGTGAACTCGTTCAAACACACGTTAAAGTCCGTTTGGCTCGACACCACCGAACAGAGGCAGCAATATAACATAGCTAACATGAACAGTGCAGTGAATCCTGCTTGTGCCGTGATATTCAGGACTGCAAACCGAGCAGCATCACTGACTTTCAGCTTGTTGTGTTTGTGGATATATGACTGACTTTAGTTATCCATAAAATCATCACATTCTCTGTAAGAGAATCAATGAGTACTAAAAATGTGCACCTTTACCTGTGTGTTTTCTGGAACAGGAACAGGGTGATATCTGTGACCCAACTCCCACAGCTGGTTGGGACTCATGTTGTTTTCTGTTCGCAGTGGATGGTTGTCCCATCCACTACAAAATGTATTAAAATCATCCTCCAGTCGAGGAAGAAAGATGTAATGGCAGCAAAAGAGGTGTGCAGCATTTGAAATGTCAAGAAGGCCTTCTTCCTCAAGGTTGTGAAGAACATCGTAGTAAATGCATGTAACGGCCACCCAGAGGTCTCTCCACAGTCGCTCTATTCTGAAATAATATATAAAAAATATTTAAATTAGGTATGGCCTTTCTTTGGTGTGTATGAGAAATTCCCTGCTTGTTTCTAACCCTACATGAAATGTGTGCATGACAACAGTAATAATACATTATCAGGGCATGTAGGAAGGCATATCACTTAAAAGGTGCCAAAAGGGTTGTAAGGATCAGTGGCAATACATGAGATGACAACCAGACCATTAACACAGAATGAACATTCAGAGAATGAAGTAACAGACTGGAAAGGTGTGTGAATAACTAAAAATAGGGCAGAGTCCTGAAGGCTCTTTGGGGTTTGTAGGACCTGTCCAATATTTTCTTCCTTGAGGGGTAAATAATGGAAATTGAAAGAAACAACAACAACAACAACAACAAAAAAAACAAAAAAAACACCTGACACATATCAGACAATATATCCTGCTGGATAGGGCACTGTTCTCTAAAGACATTTTACTATAAAACTTTTTTCATAAAACTATACCCTTTAAATGTTTATGTATTTTTAAATAATGGAAATAAAGCTGCAACACCTTCCATCTTATGTCAGAAACATTTGAGGTTGACAGTATTTTATGAGAACAAACCTTTGATTGTGCACACTCATTCCTGAAATGAAACTGCCTCTTCCTGTGCCACGAACAGTAAACATCAGCCGTGCAACCTCCACATTTTCCCATCCGTGGTTGCCACGAACCCTGAAAACAAAGAAAAGTACCTCAAAACATTCGAAGCTTTAAACAAACTTAGATCTGATGATAACGAACAACTTATGCCTTAATCAAAGTGTTTTTAAAAAATGTAAAAGAATCCTTAAAATCTTTGATTGCTACTGCTCTAGAAGGCATAAAAAAATTGTCTCATGAATGCACTTTCCAGCATGTGTCAGTATGAAGTTTAATTTAACACAGCTGTTAAAACATTTTTCAGGATTTACCGGGTTGGTAACAATTATTTAGATTTATTGAATTTATAGGAAATTACACAAGTGCCATCTTGTATCATTATGATCTGTGTAAAGAGACAATTTTAAGAATATTTTTGCAAAAATACGTTAAAGTTGGAAGTAATTGGCCGATGTTCCAATCTTGAAGATCAGCTGTGCCCATTTGTTGCACATTGTGGGAATGGAGAAGTTGAGGCCCTTGCAGGCTACCCACAATTTTCCCCAAACTGAGCGACCCAGCAAATTCAACACCTTTACCAAGCAGTGCTGTTATGTAATTGGATACAAGGGGTGAGATAGGGAGCTACAACCAAGGAGGGAAAATATTACTGACATTACAAGGGTAATCATTTTATGATGTCGGGTTCAGTGTTACACCAGGATTTCAAATACAATATCATCATCAATAAGAATTAGTATTAGCATTTCAGAATTGTAGGTAACCACTTTTAAATGCCATAGACCAGCGGTCCCCAACCCCCGGGCCTCGGACCGGTACCGGTCCGTGAGTTGTTTGGTACCGGGCCGCGAGAGTTGAGGCTCAGGTGTGAAATGTATGGTTTTCAGGGTTTTTATCGGTTTTCAACGTTATTTTGTTATCGTTTTTATCGTTAACTCGGTTTTCCTGGGTCTTTTCATGTGTGTTATGAATAAATCTTCTTTTTTTCGGTACCGGCACTAGTTTTATTTTGTTGTATTCATCCGCGACACCTCATTGCCGGTCCGTGAAAATATTGTCGGGCATAAACCAGTCCGTGGCGCAAAAAAGGTTGGGGACAGCTGCCATAGACTACTTATTTGTTTAATTTGATGTATTCACTCTAGGAGAGCGCAGAGGGAATATCCCGTTTAACTTATGCTATCTGTTTAAGTTTAGATAGTATTTGGGTTTTTTTTGTTTTTGTTTTTTGCCTGTCCCGTTTGGCTCTTTTGCCATCAGAATTATTGTCTAAAGGCAAAGAAAGATGCCCAACGGATTTACTTTACCAAAGGGACCATCCCAGCCTTGCCGTAATGGTCTATTTGAATCACCTTTTATTGTTTATTTTATTTTTCATTTGCTGAATGCGGGACAGACTTTACTGGGGGAAAGAAAGGGGAGAAAGAAAGAGGGAAAGGAAAACAGCTGAGAAGAGGGACGGGGAAAAAGGGCAAAAAACAAAAACCAACAGAGTAAGCAGACAAAAAAATACATATATCGATCACCTGGATCACCTGTTGAGAAAGAAAAAAGAAAACAAGCAGAAGAAACAAGGGTAATAGAATAAACAACATCACAATGATATATGGGAATATGGCAGTAAATATTAAATGTTAAACATTATTGTGCAGCACGTAAGATCGACAGCGCACAGTGTGCTTTGAGGTAGGAGCCAAAAAGGGTGTAGTTTGTGTGTGTAATCATCCGTGTGTACACCTGTGAGCATGGACGCGCTTGTTTTTTAAAAGGTTCCTTCATGTAATGATCTGCTAGAGGGTGTGGGGGGCCACTGCCCCGTCCTCCAGGGCATGAAGCAGGTATGGAGGAGATCAAAACTCCAGACATCCAGAGGCCCCCAGAACACAAGAGACCAGGGAAGACCAACAGAGGGGCAGCCGCATCACTATCCCAGAAAGAGCTGAGGAGAGTCCCAGATGAGGCGTCACTCAGCAGCCGCGGAGCAGAAGCCAGAGGGGGTTGCAGTGACGTGCCCGTGAGCTCCGCCGGCAGCCAGCTGTGCCTGAGTAACCGAGCCCCAGGCCGAGAGGCTGAGGGCACCCCACCTCCGAAGTGGCCCGAACGAGCCCCAGGCTCCAGGCCCGGATAAGCAGCCGCCAAGGAGTGAGCCGGTGTGTACCTGGGCGCCCATCCCCAGACACAAAGAACCACCAACGCACCGATGTCTGAGGGCGTCTGCCCCTGGCAGGGGGAGTGGTGGGGGGAGATAGGCCTCCAAACCTTGGAGGGCCTGAGATGTCCCCAGAGAGGTGGCGTCTGATACCCAACCTGACATATAGACACAGACAAACAGGCACACACAGATACAAACATCCATTCCCACCCTCATGCTCTCAAATGCAATTACTCCACACTCAACCAACGTGGAGACAGACATAAAGAGACGCTGTACACACAATATCACTCCCCAAGCGTACTCTAAGAACCGGGTCTGGGTACCCTTGCCCCTGGAGGGGAAAACTGCACCCAGACCCAGATGGTGTTACCCTTTTCCCTGAGGTGGGGAGAAGCAGACCGCCCCGACTCCGCAGCGGCAGGGAGGCCCCACATACCAGACCCCAGTCGGAAGGCCAACTCCTCCTCCTAGCCCCCCCACTCCAACAGGCCGCAGAGAACGGGGGTGTGTGAAGACTCCAAACCTCCCTCCACCCGCTCATATGTAGTGTTGATGTATGTGTGTTCTAAGGTGCATTTAAAACCCAGGAGGGCATGGAGCTACCTGCCAGAGCAGTAGGTAAGCGCATAGCCCCTCCTGCTAGCCCTCAATGTCTACGTGTATTTAAAATTGAGAGGTGGGCAACGACGCCAGGGGTGAGGTGTACACCCTGATGGTAATTTGGATTCTGTGTGGCGTGCCCACCCCCAAGATCCTATATGTATGTGTAATGAGAGTGTGAGTAATGTGAATGTCTAAGTTGTGGGATAAAATTGAGGCAGAGGCAGCCAGAAGGGGACAGAGGGGGGGGATGCCTCCTCTGCACCCTAGTGACACACCCCTACCCCAAGGCCCTGCATGTGTGGGTGATTGTGGTGGAGCGGGAAGAGGGAGGCAGCTGGAGATGGGGAGGGAAGGAAGGGAGGGGCAAGTGACCCCTCCCTGGGGCCAGCTCCCCCGCTGACCCCAGTAGGCGCCCCCATACTCCACGACCTGCCAGGGAAAGGGGGCCCAGGCCCATCCGGACCGGGGCCCAGTGCAGCAGTGCAGCCCGGCCCCACAGAGCCCGGGACAGTCCACCTGACCCCACCACAGAGAAAAACTGCGCCCACCCCATCATCCACTCATCTTCCAGACTACACAAGACAATAGACGCCCAGGCTGTGATCTTCCTCCACCTCTCCTGTATCTCCCCCTCCTGCAGAGAGAGTTCCTGAAGAGAGGAGAGCTCCTGCAAGGTGTCACAACCTCCCCCACCAGCCAAAGAGCCCCCCAGGTGGCTCGATGCACCAGCGGCACCCTGCGCCAGGGCTGGGCCCCCATACACCCACCCGCCCACAACCCCGGCAACACACCAACCAGGCCCGGCTAGGGTCCCAGCCCAGAGACAGAGCGCCCCCAGAACCTCACGCCCATCCCGGACCCACCCAGGGGCAGCCAGGCTACCAGGTCAGTAACCCACGTCCGTCAGCACAGACCCTCCTCTAGCCCCGCTACACGCAGCCACGAGGAAACGTTACCTAAGAGCCAACAGAGCCCCTAATAGGCAATGACCGCTACCCCTGGTTGAGCCCCCCCAAGGAAGATGCTCCTGGGGAACCCCCCGACGCCCTAAGCCCGTCCCAACCCCCACACCAATCACAACAGTGAAGGTGGGACCAAACTATGACCCCCCACACCCACTAGGTGATGGAGCTGATCAAAGTAGCCCAGAGCAATTGTTCTGATGTGGTGGCAGAGGCTGTATCAAGACTAATGTAATCTAATAGATAATTTCTATATTGGTTAGAATTAAGATTATTTTTATTTTTCCAGTTCATGAGGACTGTTTTCTTGGCTATGCATAGGGCAGTGAAAACCATATGGGCTATATTCTTTTCTGTAGTGACATTTTCTAAGCTGCCCAACAAACACACTAAAGGGGAAGTTGGAATGTTACATTTCAGACACTTTGACAAGTCTTCACATATCTCGCGCCAAAACTTCTGAACTGGTGGACAGAACTAGTGGTGGGCGGATCGATCCAAATATCGATAGTATCGATCCCAAGTCGGGATCGGTTTCGGATCGATACTAGCCTGGCCAGATCGATTCTTTACTTTGAGTTCTGCTTGTTTGCTACGCTGTGCTTTCGGCAAAAACAAAACTGCCAGGTCGCTGGACTCACCGCTCCTGTGACAGCGGAGAGCAGGCACACTTTGCTTTCCCCCTCCCGCCCGCCCCCTTGCGCTGACACATCATGTGACTTAGACACTTCGGGGGTTGTTAAGTTGTTTACATATTAATAATATATATTGTTTTTGTTGTTGAGAATTTTAACTGTCATTTTTGTATTATAGTTTATCAACAGTATTTGTTTTAATTTGTTTACTGGTTTGCCTGCACTTAAAATTAAAAAAAAAAAAAAAAAAAAAAAAATGATCGCCACCACGGCAGACCCGATGGCATTTTCATGCTTCGCGCATCATTTATTCTTACAATAATCCCACGGTTGCTGTAATAGTACATTCAACGGCTGCAGCTCTCCCGCTGGCAGCCGTACACGTCACCACCACCAAACCTGCAGCGGCATCGCAGAACACGCCCTGCCACATATCCCCTTGCCCGCGAGCAGGCGAGGGAATCGGCCCGGACCGTCGGCGCCCCATGCCCCGGCCCAGCGACGGGGAAGTGTCCACTCTGGCGGTCGCCCACGCCTTCAGTGGAAGCCCGGGAGCTGGCCTGATGGCCACTCATATGGCAAGCAGAGGCGGCGGAGCAGGAGTGGAAGTGAGCCGGGGCTCAGAGGCAGCTGGGCAGACGGCCGAAGCGGACAGCATGCCGCCCTCAGACAGGATCCCCGCGCACCTCGACCTCCATCTCCAGCTTGGCAGGTCCCGCTGGCGCGCCAGCCTCCGGCTCACCCCGAGCCGCGCGCTGTCCACCCTTACAGTGATCACTGATTGCTGTAACAGTAGCCTACATTAAAGGGCTGCAGCCCTCCTGCTGCCAGCTGTACACATCAACACCAAAAACAACAACAGCACAAGCAGGGCACAGGTTTTAAGCCGGTGAGGCATCATTGTAGATGCAGCAAAGGTGAGTCCATCTCACCTGCAGCAGCATGGCAGACCACGGCCGCCACAATAATAAAGCATTTTTTATTTAATTATGAATTAATTATTTCTCCTAATTATGTCCCGGATTTTAAGTAATTAATAATACAAAAGGAAAAATCACAAAAAACACTTAAGGTCATGAAAATTAATTGCAATTTAGCAATTTAATGAGGCATCCACCTTATTTATTGAAAAGTATCGGTATCGGTATTGGTATCGGCGATACTGGCCCGTATTTACTTGGTATCGGATCGATACCAAAATATGCAGTATCTCACACCACTAGACAGAACCAAAGAGCGTGGATATAACTGTCCGGTGAATTGGTTTGGCAGTGTGAGCAGTTGTTGGTAGACGTAAAGCCCATCTTGAACATCCGATGACCTGTATAGTGCACTCTATGTAGTATTTTGTATTGAATTAATTGAAGACTGGGATTTCTAATTAGATGAAAGGTTTTTAAGCAAATCTGAGACCAGAAGTTTTGGTCTAAGTTAACTGATAGATCCGCTTCCCATTTTGCAATAGGAAGTGATATTGATTCATCTGTTTTAGAAAGCATTCTGTATATTTTGGAAAGTAATTTGGGGGTTTTAAGAGTAAGAAATTGAACCACACTGTTTGTAGTTCAACTTGGCACGGTTTAAATTTCTTTTTTATTATGGATTTAATTTGTTGATACTCTAAAAATCTTTTCTTGTTGATCCCATATTGTGTAACTAGTCTGTCAAATGAAATAAATTCTGTTCCTTCTAGTATATGTTCTAAATATTTGATTCCTTTACCACTCCAATCTGAAAAGTTTATCATATTATTGTTTTGTAATATGTCAGGGTTGTTCCAGATAGGTGTACGTTTGCAAGGGATTAATGAAGACTCCGTCAATTTTAGAAACTCCCACCATGCTGTTAGAGAAGAGCTGATGTTGACGCTTTTGAAGGATTCATGTCTTTGGATGTTTGAGCTGATAAATGGTAGATCTGAAATCTCTAGATTATTGCAAAGTGCTTGTTCTACATCTAGCCAAGGTTCATCTAAGAGTGTATGTTTTAGCCATCCTGAGATAAACTGAAGCCTGTTGGCTAAGAAGTAGTGCTGAAAGTTAGGTAATTCTAATCCTCCTTTATCCTTGGTCTTTTGTAGTGTTTTTAAGCTTATACGTGGTGGCTTATTTTTCCAAAGGAATTTGGACATATATGAATCTAGAGATCTGAACCAATCTTGCGGCGGTTTAGTTGGGATCATTGAGAATAAATAATTTATTTTTGGTAAGACCATCATTTTTATAGCGGCAACCCTTCCCATGAGTGATATGGGTAGACATTTCCACCTAGCCAGATCACCTTCTACTTTCTTTAAAAGTGGGATATGGTTTAATTTAGTTAGATCTGCAAGCTTGGGAGAAACATTAATACCTAAATATTTTATATTTCCCGATTGCAGTGGAGAAGAAGAGGGATTATGGAAGGAGCAATTAATCGGAAGGACTGTAGATTTTGACCAGTTAATTGAGTAATCTGAAATTTTTGCAAACGAGTTTATCAATTCAATTACCCCAGAGATATTGGTTTGTGAATTTTGGAGATACAGTAACACATCATCCGCATAAAGGCTGATTTTATGTTCCACATTCTTGCATTTTATGCCCTTAATTACTGTATTCTGTCTAATTGCTGCTGCTAGTGGTTCAATAAAAATTGCAAACAGTGAAGGGGAGAGTGGGCATCCCTGCCTGGTGCCCCTCTGGAGACAGAAGCTGGAGGATGTCTGGTCATTCGTTCTGACACAAGCTGTTGGGGAATTATATAATATTTTTAACCAGTTGATGAAAGAGGATCCAAAACCAAATTTGTCTAAAGTTGCAAATAGAAATTTCCAGTTAACTCTGTCGAACGCTTTTTCTGCATCTAAAGAAAATATTGTAGTTTCCAGGTTTTTACTGTATGAGTAGTCTATCAAATTAAGTAATCTACGTGTATTTGTTGATGAGTGCCTACCTTTTATGAAACCAGTTTGGTCAGGATGAATCAAGAGGGGGGTTATTTTCTCTAGTCTCTTTGAGAGAGCTTTGCAGATTATTTTGAGGTCTACATTTATAAGGGATATTGGACGATAGCTTGAGGGATATACAGGGTCTTTGCCTGGTTTTAGCAGGAGATTATTGTTTGCAGAATTCATATTTGATGGAAGTCTGCCCTTTTCTTTGATTTCCAACAACGTTCTGTAAAAAACTGGTGCTAGAATCGTCCAGAATTCTTTGTAGAGTTCTGCAGGAAAGCCGTCTGGACCTGGAGCCTTATTATTGGGCATACTTAGAAATTATTTTACCTCTCATCACAGCTTTCCCTGCTTCCCATAAAACAGAAGCTGATGTTCCGGGAGTGTCATTAAAGTCTAAATATGAAGTCCACTCTTTTTTAAAATATTTAATAAAGTCTTCATCTTTAAGCAGTGATGTATTAAATCTCCAGTTTTTACTTGGCGTAGTATTATTCTTGTGCATTAGTGTTAAAGATACAGGAGCATGATCGCTGACAGCTATAGGATGAATCTCAGTGTCTGAAATGTCACTCAGCAGTGAGCTGCTGACCAAAAAATAATCCAGACGAGAGTAGGAGCGATGCACATGTGAGAAAAAAGTATATTCCTTACTGGTGGGGTGAAGGGAGCGCCATGCATCGCAAAGACCAAAGTCGCTCATATACTGTTTGATTATATTTGTGGACTGCCAATTATGCTGAGTTCCTGTTGTGTTGAGCCTATCCATTTCTTTATTTAGTCCAAGGTTGAGGTCGCCTCCAAGAACAAGTGTGCCATCTAAGTGTTCAGAGAGTGCACTGAAAAAACCGTGAAAGAATGAGGGATCATCAACATTTGGACCATATACACTTACAATACATAGCTTTTTATCCAGTATAGATAGTTTAATGATTAAGAATCTGCCCTCTGGATCTATAACTGTATCGAGTACTGTGAAATTAATTTTTTTATGTATTAAAATTGCTACTCCCCTTTGTCTAGAATTATAACAAGCTGAGAACACATTAGGAAACTCAGGTGTTTTAAGTTCATTCGAACCTCTAAGAGGTCTGTGGGTCTCTTGTAAAAGGACCACATCGGCCTGTAGTTTTTTGAGTTGGTTAAATATTTTTAACCTCTTTTCTCTGGAGCCAGCTCCATTTACATTCCATGAGACGAATCTTAGTGCACCCATAGATGTCTGTGTATAACTAGGGGTGTGCGCTGTGTGTGTCGCTTAGACAGGTGGAGAGAAAACATCACTTGTTCATAAACAGAGAAAAGGAGAGAGAGAAAGAATATGTGGCGAGATGCTCCCTGAGTCTGACTATGTGTTTGCATATTTACTAATATGAGTTCGCTTGGCTTAAGTGTGTGTATCCTGTAGGTCTGTGTGCGCTGTCTGACAGATGTAAATGTGCTGCCGTGTAGCGCATGACTGTGCGTGATCGTGCTGTGCATATGTGTCGAAATAAAGGATGTTGTTTGTGGATGAGTGTGGAAGCAGGTGATCGAAGCAGTGAAAGAAATAAGAAAGAAACCAAGGACAAGGGTGAGCAGCATAAAAACAAGAGGGGGAAAAAGAGAGAAGAAAAAACGAGAGGGAAAAAAAAACAAAAAAACCCCCCGAAAAACAGAAACATTCCAATCAAACCGTTGACGGAGAGTGACGGTGTTAATTTTGCTATGATATCGCACTTAAGATGCGATTTAATACTACTAATTTAGACAGATGTTAATGCAAATTAGTGTAAGTGGATGGGGAAAGGGTGTAGCGGATTCTTATCTGGTGTGAAGTTAATACAGCCACGGAGTGATGTCGGGGTCGCAGTGGAGCTGTCCGTCCACGTACAGCCAGTCCACAGCGATGACAACGCGGGAGCCCTTCTGGATGAAGCCACGTCGGATTGGGAAGAGGACCCTGCGTCGTTCCATGATCTCTTTGGGGAACTGGTCGTTCACGCTGTAGTCCGTTCCTTTTAATTCCCTGCCGCGGCTTTTCACCTGTTCTTTTTGTTTGAAGTGGCCGAATTTGGCCACAATAGGACGTGGTCTCCCAGCCGCAGCTCGAATGGGGCCGAGGCAATGTACCCTATCGAAGATGATGTTCTTCACCGTGTCCTCCGGCAGCTTCAGGTGGGTTTTGATGAAGCTTTTTACCGTGGTCTCCGCGTCCTCTCCAGCGGCTTCTGGAATACCAGAAAATACCAGATTGTCACGCATGCTACGAGCTTGTAGATCAATAACTGATTCTTTTATTTTTTTATTTTCTCTATTTAGCTCAGTAACATTTTCTGTCAGACATTTCACCGACTCTCTTAGCGTGGCATTTTCAGCAGCGAGCGTTTCCACCTGCTGCTGGCTGAACTCCAGGGATTCTCGCAAGCATTTAAATTCCCGGTGAAGAATCTCCACAAAGGACAGCCTTGCGTCGAAACTGGACAATCGTTTGTCGATTGACTCCAGTATGTCGGCAATATCTTTGCCGGCTGGCGATGTTGTGCCGGGGGAATCTGCCGGGCGAAGTCTTTTCGACGACGGCGTCTCAGATTTAGCCGGGGAAGCTGCACACTGGGCCTTCTTCATCACGAGATCCTGAAAGCACTGATCAATGTAATCTTGGAGAGCCTCTAAACTCTCCCCGTTTTTCTCCAGAATGTTGGAGATTATTTAGAAAAATGATGTTAGTTGTAAGACAATTGAAAAGTGTATTTGGTAAGATTGAAGCTTAAAGAAATTTGTTCAAATCTAAACTACCATTCGCTTTAATTTTCCGCCAAAATCTCCGGCGTCTGACGTCAGTTACAACATGAGTCGCTTACCTTGTCCGTCACTTCCGTCACTTAGTATTTGTAAAGATATTGACCATATCCTTTTCTGAAAGTGTGGATATAATGGATGGGGTAAGGTACTGGCATGCCACAATTTTATAGTTGTTAAATTCTGGGTACAAGTATACATGCCCATACATACATGCCCATATATACATGTTTTTTAATATTATTATTATCATCATCATCATCACCATCCTACCCAATTACATGTTTCTTTTAATCAGGTTATGCTGTTTTAATGACTTTACAGTATAATTTACATTGTGTTCCTTCAATTTTCCCTAATTGTATGTTATATTAATCCCATATTTCCGTTTTAATATTTCCAATGTTTGCATTGTTTTCTTCACTGCCTGGTCTGCCTCTGTCTCGCCTGTATGGATGCATTTACACCTAAATTTCCCCAACAAATGATGTTTTAATTCACCACTATTCCAGTGAAACACGAGTCTCCCATCTTCCTGCTACCGGTCTTGAGGTTTTGTTCACCAAAGCACACACCAACATCATACTGACGGACGTATCACTGCCCTATTCCCGCCTTGTCTGACCGTGTTTTGTGGCTTTGGTTCACTTCACCTCACTCTTCCCCATTCTTGTCATTAAATCAGGCCGTTCTGCAACCATGGCAGCCATTCATTCTATGGCTTTATTCATGGTGTATTTTACCCCTTCACCCAATGCCGTTCTCGTTTCCCACATTAGGGCGACCGTGGCTCAGGGGGTTGGGAAGGGCACCTGTAACCGGAAGGTCGCCGGTTTGATTCCCGGCCTTTCTGTCCTGGTCGTTGTGTCCTTGGGCAAGACACTTTACCCTACCGCCTACTGGTGTTGGCCAGAGGGGCCGATGGCGCGATATGGCAACCTCGCTTCTGTCAGTCTGCCCCAGGGCAGCTGTGGCTACAACCGTAGCTTGCCTCCACCAGGGTGTGAATGTGAGTGTGAATGAATAATGTCATTGTAAAGCGCTTTGGGTGCCTTGAAAAGCGCTATATAAATCCAATGCATTATTATTATTATTATTATATATGCAGTGTTCGTCTATCTATCAATATCTGCGGAGTATGGTTTTGTACCGAGTATCCTATTTTGTAGAGCACAGCATGTAAAGGTTAGCTCGGTTAGCAGGATGCTAGCATGTAGCGCTTAGTGAGACACGTATCAGACGAGTTGAGCAAAGACCCCGTCTGTGTACTTTATACGAGACCAATGGATTTAAATAAAATTAACGTTTCAAAAGACAAACTTGAAGATAAAACATAATATACTTACCGGAGAACCGCCAGGGTTTGCCGCTGCCATCTTGCCGCTCCTGAATTCAAAACTGCCTCTGCAGACAGGCAGGGGAGGCGCGGAAATTTTCTTTGAGTTAGTCAAACGTTTTCCTCAGTTCGAGTAGATGATAAAATAAAAGAAAAATGAATGGGATTTTAAGTAGGACTAGGCGTTCTGTAATGATCTCTATTTAGGAGAAAAACTTAATCACTCACCTCTAAACAGCTCTCTTTTCAGAAGACACTGCCGGCTAATGGTGTCATGTGATCAAACAGCGTAATTTAATTGGCTGAGAGCCGCTCGACTCGATCTAGTGCTGATTGCTCTGGCTTGGGTCATTTAAGGTCATCACTTTTGCAGTTGAATTTTTGCAGGTGAATTTTTGCAGGTGAATTTTTTGCAGGTGAATTTTTGCAGTTGAATTTTTTGCAGGTGAATTTTTGCAGGTGAATTTTTTGCAGGTGAATTTTTGTAGGTGAATATTTTTTGCAGGGAAATTTGGAGGATAAAAATTCAGTGTTATAAATTCAATGTCTAAAAATAGTTGGATTCTGATGATACTATATTTCTTCCATAGTGAAACCATAATCCAAGGACTAAGAATGTAACAATACCAAAAAATCATAATAGTCAGAACTATTAGTTTAATAATAAAACCAAGGCACTCGGTCCATGACCCACTACCATGGCAGGGACCTTCGGTAGACTCCTGGGTAGGCCAGAGGTGAGAAATAGAGAATTATTTTTATTATGTTATATCATTTGTTTGACTATTACTGGAGAAAATTTTGTTGTTTCATCTTTTTGATGTATCAAGGTGAACATTACAGCCATGCGCTGAGTCTCCTGAGCCAATCATGCAAAGTTTAGCTAGTAAACTAGTTTGATAGTGTAGCTCTTGGAAGTCTCATTTCATTTTATTGATACAAGTGTAACAGCATTTACATTTTTGATATTTAACTATATATACACCATTTCTTGAAGGAAAAAAATCCTCAGTAATGAAATTTAACTCACTTATGTCAAATATAATATTTCAGTCAAAATTCAAATTATTTATTTATATTTCATATCCCTTATAGCTGTGTGACTGTCGAACAGACAGATATTAATATAAAATGACCACTGGCTGAAAGCTTTAGTTATATTTAAGGGGACTATACCAAAAATAAACTAAGAAAAAAATTTGATACTTGTAAGTTTTGGATAACATTGAAAACAAACTGATGCAGAAAATATTTGTTTATTTGTCTTGATGCATGCTCAATCATCAATCATCCAGGTAAGTAAGACAAGGGTACGTGCACAGTATTACTAAACCAGACGGACTATCATGAGAAAATTTTGTCACTACTCAGTGATGAAAATACTTATGAGACCCTGAAACGAGACCCAACAGGCAGTACCCAGGGGAGTCTACACCAAGTCTGTATGGTTTACCAAAGATACATAAAAAGGGTGCACCTTTTTGACCAATTGTCTGTATGACCAACTCGGTCACCTATAACATCTCCAAGTTTCTGGCTTTGATCCTCAACCCGCTGGTAGGCAACTCTGAACACCACATCCAGAATACCTTGGATTTTGTTGAGGTCATAGATGTCATTACGGAGGCAGATGAAACCATGGTCTCGTACGACGTTACATCTCTCTTCACTTGCATCCCAGTCATGGAAGTGTTGGAGGTAGTCCATAAGAGATTACAGGATGACCCCAACCTCAGCAACAGGACCACTCTCAGCATCGACCAAGTGTGTTTGCTTTGGAACTGTGTCTTCATTCCACCTACTTCACATACAAGGGTCAGTTCTACAGGCAGAAACATGGGTGTGCCATGGGCTCCCCAGTTTCACCCATCGTGGCCAATTTGTACATGGAAGAAGTGGAAAAGAGGGCTTTGCTATCCTACCCTGGAATACCACCAAGCCATTGGTTCAGATATGTGGATGACATTTGGGTGAAAATCAAATCTCAGGACGTACTACATTTCACGGATCACATTAACTCGGTGGACCGACACATCAAATTCACCAGGGAGGATATGAAAAGTGGCAGGTTAGCCTTCTTAGACTGTGAGATTTCCATCAGTAATGGGGGACATCTAAAAGCTGACGTGTACCCTAAGCCTACACATACGGATCAGTATTTAAGGTTTGACTCTCATCATCCACTGGAGCACAACCTGGGTGTCATCAGGACGCTACAACACAGAGCGAACACCATCCCCACTGACACAGCGGCCAGGGAGGCAGAAGAACAGCACATCAAGAAGGCCCTGAGTAAATGTAGTTATCTCAGCTGGACTTTTGTCAAAGCTGGGAAGGTGCCAAAAGAAAGCTCCAGCCGATCCAGGAGAGAAGGACGACCGCTGCCCAAGCGAAAACCTGTAGTGATCCCATATGTGTCAGGAGTATCGGAGCAGTTGAGACACATTTTTTTTTTTCTAAACACCGGTTCCCTGTGGCTTTTAAACCCCAAAACACGCTGCACCAAAAATTGGTCCACCCCAAGGATCGGATACCCCGACACAAACAGAGTAACATAGTGTACGCTGTTAAGTGCAGGAGGATTGTCAGGATTTATACATCGGGGAAACCAAACAACCTCTGGCGAAGCGGATGGCACAACACAGAAGAGCTACCTCATCAGGCCAGGACTCTGCAGTCTATTTACACCTACAGGCCAGTGGACACTCTTTCAATGATGAGGATGTACAAATCTTGGACAGGGAGGAACGCTGGTTTGAGCGCGGATTCAAAGAGGCCATTTACATGAAATGGGAAAAACCATCTCTGAATCGAGGAGGGGGCCTAAGGCTACATCTGTCACCATCTTACAATGCTGTGATTGCAGCCATTCCCCAACTCTTTGTGAATGGTACTTATGGCCATTGATCAGTGGGTTTCGATCAGTGGGTTTTGGTCAGTGGTTGTCGACCAATGGTCATGAGAATTTGCATAATTAAGATCAAGGAACTGACCTCCCAGCCCATTGTTCCTTCAGTCGGCTGGTTTCAATCATTATGCAAATGTGCTGGAGAAACATGAAAACCTTATAAAATATTGATACACTTTATAAAGGGACAACTTCTCACAGCTCTTTAAAAAGTTTAAAGAGCTGTGAGACAGGAGGGAAACACAGCTGAAACACAGCTGGGGCAAATCAGGGCTAACGAGATAAGGGAAGCAAAACCAGACACATTAACATGAGACACAGACCTTCAAAGTAAAGCAGGAAACATAACACAGACACGGACTTGACAAGGGGATACAGCTGACAGGGGAGACAGAGCAACTAGAGAACACAGACATAAACCATAAGAGAGAACTCTAACAAAGAAACCAAAGACTAGAAATGATAAGTAATATCAAAATCAATATCAATATCAAGTTCAATTATATAATAAACTCAAAACTCTGGGTCGATGACCCAGGTCTCCTAACAATATTGTCTATTACTGTCAGGGATGCAATGATCCATGTGGTAAGTTGAATAACTTGATAACATAAAATCCTAGAGGCAAAGTGTTTTGCTTAAATTTTTTGTTTCATCCACAACTATGCAGGTCTCAGTTGGAAACGTGAACTCAAGTATTTCATCCACATTAGTTACTAAAAACAGACATTCGGTAGAAACATCTGGAAGCAGCATGTGAATAAAAAGTCTGACAGCAGCTGCAGTGATGATGCTTTCATTGTTTAATCTGTCTTTAACCAAATGGTGAAGAGCAAAGAGAAGAAAAGGTTTTTCTAACCTCCAAAACAGCAGCAACTCTTTCTGTAATCACCATTAAAATGGATAAAAGCTAACGGGGACCTTCATCAAAGCCCCTGATCAACAGACTACAATGAGAACCCCCCTCCCCCAAAGCGTCATAGTTGTTCCATCCACCACAGTTTGTTGTAGATAGACAAAAATCTGCAATAAAGATACAGACATTACTTACTGAACTTAACTCTGAAATGATGTTTGAATCAGGGAGCTCTTTGAAGTCTTGCGTGGCAGCGGCTGACCTGCTTTATATGACAGCAAGCAGGGGTGAGTCTAAAGGGGTGCATGGGGGTTCCATCTTGTTATGTTTTTAATACTCAAATTTCCCATCGAGGGGGCCAATGTGTGTTTATCATCTTTCATATCGAGTTGATTGGTTCAGCTGCCCGTCGCTACCAGATCTACTGCCCATTTGCACATGTGCGAAGGTAACTCCACATGGACAAACTGCCCGAAATGCGTTTACAGAAACATTTCAGGGATTTTGAGTCATTCTGCACTCCAGATGCATTAAATGTGTTTAAAATTTTAATCACGTTAATCGTAATGACGGATTAATCTGCATTAACGCGTTAATTTTGACAGCACTAATATTAACATGATTTTTTAACATCTCCACCATTAGAATGTCTTCTTTTTGCAGCAGGAAAATTTTCATCAAAGTTCAGCAAACACGAGAAAAAGCTGATACGCTCACTTAAAAACCAGGACAACCAGGACAAGAAAAAGAGGGGGAGGAGAGAGCAGCAGATTGATGAGGCAGTGAAGAGGAGGTGAGCGTTCGGCAGAGCAGAGCCAGGAGCCATTATACCTCAATAGAAGCTCTGAACTCACACTGTCAGCATGTCAGCACACAACCTCAAACATGACTGCTTCATCTACATCAAATAGAGTTTTTGTAAGGTAAAGACCCTAAAAATAACACAGAGAACCCCCAACAATCACACATCACCCTATGAGTACTTTTGTAAAATTGGCAAAAGAAACCTTATTTTTTAGCAGGAAGAACCAGAGACAATGAAGCTAATCTGAAACTGCTGGCTGAGGTTAAAAGGATCGGCAGAAATGATCTTCTTCAGCTTAATAATCAACAAAAGACCCAGGCAGGTTTAATCTGCATTAGAACTCAGCTCAATCATTACTCAAAGGAACAAACCTGAACCTATGTGCATGAATGCATCGTGTGTGTTTTATGGCTCCATCTAGTAGAAGTAGAGCAGCTGATGGCAGCTTCCTCTGCTTCACACTGCTATCTGACTGCATTCAACTGACACTGACATGAAGCAGGAAAGAAGGAGCTCATATTTGGACATTTCACATGATGGAAAGGGTGATTTCATGTGATGTGCACATGAATGATTTTTGTTTCCTCTGCAGGTGAAGGTAAAAGTGATTGTGAGCAGCATGGATCAGTGTGAGGACAGAGAGGAGGGAGTCCCTCCCTCTAAAAGCACTCTGTGTGGGGAACATGAGAGCCAGACCAAAGCTCAGAGGTGAGATGATCATCTTTAACTGTCCATGACTCTTCTCCATGTCACAGCTCAGCACTCACATCACTGCTCCATCATTATTCGCAGAAACCAACCTGGACCACCACCCAGCTCTGTGTCATATGAAAGTAACAGAGTTAAAGATATTATTAAGAGATTTGAGCAAAGACAGTCATCTGAGAAAAAGTAAGATAACATCAATAATATCAGCTGATATGCGATGAGGATTTTCCTGAAGATTTATAAATTTTTTAGGATCCATCAGAGACTGAAACCTGGACCTGAAGCCAGCTGTCTGTCCTTACAGAGTGATGAATCGAAGGGCATTGGTTGTACTCCTGCAGAGAGGTAATGTGTGTGTAAATGTTGTTGTGACTCAGTGTTTGTAAATAAATCCTCCGTCCTGTCTAATGTCAGCTCAGCTCTTTTTCACACACATTTCTATGTTCATATGTGAAGCAGTGTGTGTTGGAGTTTTTCCACAAACACAGCAGTCAGAGTGTAAAGAGTGGATGTTGTAGGAGGTGTTTCAGTTTAGATTTTGATCAAACTAATTTAAGTGTTTGTGGTGTTATTCCCATGACTGAAGAATCAATCCAGAAAAGTCAGTCCTGAGTAAATCCTAAATAGTCCAGATGAAACAAAGATGATGTGAAATATCCTAAATAAATAAATACGGGTGACATGTGATGAGACTCACTGTTCAATTCAATTCAATTCAATTTTATTTATATAGCGCCAAATCACAACAAAAGTCACCTCAAGGCACTTTATATTGTACAGTAGATACAGAGAAAAACCCAACAATCATATGACCCCCTATGAGCAAGCACTTTGGCGACAGTGGGAAGGAAAAACTCCCTTTTAACAGGAAGAAACCTCCAGCAGAACCAGGCTCAGGGAGGGGCGGGGCCATCTGCTGCAACCGGTTGGGGTGAGAGAAGGAAAACAGGATAAAGACATGCTGTGGAGGAGAGACAGAGATTAATAACAGATATGATTCAATGCAGAGAGGTCTATTAACACATAGTGAGTGAAAAAGGTGACTGAAAAGGAAAAACTCAATGCATCATGGGAATCCCCGGCAGCCTACGTCTTTTGCAGCATAACTAAGGAGGATTCAGGGTCACCTGGTCCAGACCTAACTATATCCTTTAGCAAAAAGGAAAGTTTTAAGCCTAATCTTGAAAGTAGAGATAGTGTCTGTCTCCTGAATCCAAACTGGAAGCTGGTTCCACAGAAGAGGGGCCTGAAAACTGAAGGCTCTGCCTCCCATTCTACTTTTAAATACTCTAGGAACAGCAAGTAAGCCTGCAGAGCGAGAGCGAAGTGCTCTAATAGGGTGATATGGTACTACAAGGTCATTAAGATAAGATGGGGCCTGATTATTTAAGACCTTGTATGTGAGGAGCAGGATTTTGAATTTAATTCTGGATTTAACAGGAAGCCAATTAAGGGAAGCCAAAACAGGAGAAATATGCTCTCTCTTTCTAGTCCCTGTCAGGACTCTTGCTGCAGCATTTTGGATTAGCTGAATGCTTTTCAACGAGTTTTTGGGACATCCTGATCACCCACAATAATTATTTTATCTGAGCTGAGCACTAAATCAGATAAAAAGTCTGAGAAATCAGAGAGAAACTCTGTGTAAGGCCCAGGTGGACGATAGATGATAACAAGTAAGACTGATTTCTGAGTTTTACAGCTGGGGTGGACAAGGCTAAGCATCAGGCTTTCAAATGAATTAAAAGTCTGTCTTGGTCTTTCGTTAATTAATAGGCTGGTGTGAAAAATTGCTGCCACACCGCCCTCTCGGCCTGTGCTTCGAGGTTTCTGGTAGTTAGAATGACTCGGGGTGTTGATTCATTTAAACTAACATAATCATCCTGCTGCAACCAGGTTTCTGTAAGGCAGAGTAAATCGATTTGTTGATCAATTATTAAGTCATGTACTAACAGAGACTTGGAGGAGAGAGACCTAATATTTAATAATCCATATTTCACTGTTTTACTCTTTGGTTCAGATGTGGATACTGTATTGTTCTTTCTTTGTGATTTTTTATGTTTAAGTTGTTTATTGCTGGTTTTTAGTTTGTTTTTCATCACTGACTGTGATTCATGTGCTTTCATGTTTTACAGCTCAAAGATGGAGGCGTCTGTTAAGGAGCAGCTGCTGGACATGCTGGAAGATTTAAGAAAAAAAGAGCTGAAAAATTTCCACTGGTTCTTGCAGAACGGACCTGGAGGTGATTTCACAACCATCAAAAAAAGCCATCTGGAGAAAGCAAGCAGAACAAAAACAGTGGATCTTATGGTGGAGACATACACTACTCACAATGTGATTGAGGTGGCGGGGTTGATTTTAAAGAAGATTAAAAGAGGTCAGTCAGAGAAAAAAAGAATAATAATATTACATGTTATGCTCATTACGGTATGCAGATACAACATTGTCACAATTATTTTCAATAAATGTATTAAACTGTTTTAGTCTGATTTCTTTCTGTCTTTTCTTATCAAATAATATTTGGGAACAAATGTTATATTTACATTATTTTGAAGCCAGGCAGGGTTTCTTTTTCAAAAAGACCAGTTCATGATTCAAGGTGCACTTTCCTCCAGCAGGAAGTCCTTCAGTCCAGGAAGCTTCATCACATTTATCAGAAGGTAAGAATTTATGTGTTTGCCTGTAGAGACATCAATATGGCAGAAACACATGAAGCCTGAGTTAACCAATCAGATCTCTGATTGTTTCCATGTGGTATCTGTGTAGGCTCAGTGTTGCTCTCCAGTATGACTTTCCAGCCAATGGCTGGTTAGTTAAATAATCTCTAACTTTTGTTCACTAGATTTAACAGCAGTTACCTCATATTCATTCTCTGGAGATACATCCAGTTAATACAGCGGACAACAGAGGTTTAGATGAGATGTAAGGATGGTTGATAGCAGATTCTAAAACAAAAAACAAAACAGTGACTTCACAAAACATTGAGGCAGTCAGAGTGACGTTATCCAGCCCTAACTATATACTTTAGCAAAAAGAAAAGTTTGAAGCCTAATCTTAAAAGTAGAGATAGTGTCTTTTTTCTGACTCCAAACTGGAAGCTGGTTCCACGGAAGAGGGGCCTGAAAACTGAAGGCTCTCCCTCCCATTCTACTTTTAAATACTCTAAGAACAACAAGTAAGACTGCAGTGCGAGAGTGAAGTGCTCTAATAGGGTGATATAGTACTACAAGGTCATTAAGATAAGATGGGGCCTGATTCTTTAAGACCGTGTATATGAGGAGCAGAATTTGGAATTCAACTCTGGATTTAACAGGGAGCCAATGAAGGGAAGCCAAAACAGGAGAAATATGCTCTCTCTTTCTAGTCCCTGTCAGGACTCTTGCTGCAGCATTTGGATTAACTGAAGACTTTTCAGTGAGTTTTTAGGACGTCCTGATAATAATGAATAACAGTAGTCCAGCCTAGAAGTTATATATTATTCTCTTATCTTAAATGACAGGGAAACTGAAATTCGACAAGCAAGGGTCTTCTGCCGACCTGCATTGGCTTCCCGTTAAGTATCATATTCAATTCAAAATCCTGCTGCTCACCTTTAGAATTATTAACAATATAGCGCCAAGCTACCTCATTGAACTTGTTACGGCCCTAGCTGGGCCTCCTGAAACTGCCCTTGTGTGGGTGTGGTGTTTTCTCTCCGCCTCTTCCTCTCTTGCTCCACCCCTCTGTCTCTCTCTTGCTCTTCTCTCTTCCCAGGACACAGCTGTGGCTTGTCAGGAAACAATAGAACATGTTTTATTGCATTGTCAGAAGTATGATGTGGAGAGGAGACAGCTGGTCAAAAAGCTGGACAATATGAAAGTGAAGTTGGACTTGTTTGATTTATTTCGCGTGAGCTCTATGAGTAAAAGTTATCAAGCTGTATTTTGGTTTTTAAGACAGACCCATTTGTTCGGGAGAATTTGAATATTTTCTTTTATTTTGATTAATTAATTTATTTGTTTAATTATTTATTTATTTATTTTGTGGTTTTGGTCCACACTCCACACCAGTTGGTGGCGGTAATGCACCATTTTGCTGTTTGCCAATCGCCAATAAACTCTATACAGAAGAAGAAGAAGAAGCTGTGGCTTGTGCGTGGCTTGTTGTGAGTAGCTCAGCTGAGCAGTGTGGAGGTGGGAGAGACTTCTGGTGTTTTCCCTCTGGGCTGGCCAGTGTGTGATACTGGTCTAGGTGTGGAAAAGGCCTGCTGTGTGTTTGTGAGCAGCTGCACCGTGCGTGGCTTGTTGTGAGTAGCTCAACTGGGCAGTGGTTTTTCTTAAGTGACGGTGGCCTCCATTACTTGGTTTGGCCTGCCTGGTTATTGCTAATAGCAGCGCTGCTGTCTTTTTCTGTTGAAGCCTTATAGTTGTTTTCTTTGTTGAAGTTGTCACCATTTCCTTGGGTTGACCTGTCTGATTTATCATTAAAGCAGCGTTGCTGTCTCTTTCTGTTGTTACTGTTTATATGATTATTGGGTTAATTGATTATAATAAAGAGATTTATTTTGTGGTAAACACCTCTGCCTGCCGTCCTTTTCATTCCAACCCGGAACCAAATGTTACTGTCCCCCACCCTCTTCGCCTAGCTTTCATGTGGGGACGTAACAAACTACTTAGATTATACACCCCTATTAGTGCACAAAGATAATCTTCCCAGTCAGTCTTGGTACAGCCAAGATCCCGGCTGAAGACTAGAGGTGACCGGGCTTTTGCCTTGGCTGCACCTGATCTGTGGAATAATCAATCAATCCTTCAACTCACGGTTAAATGCCTATTTATTTAGCCTCACCTTTTCTGTCACTTAATGCTTGTTTGTTAGTTAGTTTAATGCTTATTTCTACATTTGTTCTATTCATAACTACTTTTAATCATTTTTAAATTTTTGACTGTTTTATCTTTTACAATACTGTTCTGTTATGCTTTTATATGTATTTCTTTTGCTTCTGTGTTTTTAATGCTATTAACCTGCTAGCATGTTGGGTACTTTGCCATGGCCTTCATATTTCCCTATTACATACATCTGACCCTGATAAGCACTTTTGTATAACCTTGTTTTTAAATATGCTATATAAAAAAAGTTTGCTGTTGTTGTGTGTTATCTGGCTTCATGGATAGATGAAGTTGGGTGTCATCTGCATAGCAGTGAAAATGCATACTATGTTTTGTGATGATATTGCCTAAGGGAATCGTGTATAAGGTAAACAGAATTGGTCCTAGCACTGAACCCTGTGGAACTCCATAGTTAACCTCACTGTATGAAGAGGACTCTCCATTTACATGAACAAATTGGAGTCTATTAGATTGATATGATAAAAAAAACCGCTGCAGCGCAGTACCTGTAATTCCAACAGTGTGGTCTAATCGCTCTAGTAGAATATTATGGTCAAAAGTATCAAACGCTGCACTGAGGTCTAGCAGGACAAGCACAGAGATGAGTCCACTGTCAGAGGCCATAAAAAGATAATTCATAACCTTCACTAAAGCTGTTTCAGTACTTTAATGAGCTCTGAAACCTGACTGAAACTCTCCAAATAAGCCATTCCTCTGCTGATGATCTGTTAGCTGTTTGTAAACTACTCTTTCAAGAATTTTTGAAATGAAAGGAAGGTTAGAGATTGGCCTATAATTAGCTAAGACTGCAGGGTCTAGAGGTGTTTTTTTTTTTTTTTTTTAAGTAAAGGTACATGGCCGATTATTAGAGATTGAAGCATTAATTGATGGCAGGACTTCTTTGAGCAGTTTTGTAGGAATGAGATCTGAAAGACACATTGATGGCTTGGAGGAAGTAACTATTGAAGTTAACTCAGAAAGATCAATTGGAGAAAATGATTAGATAAATATAAATGGTACTGAATGTTCGTGTAGATAATGTTATATTTGTAACATCTATAATGAACTTTGCTCAACATTGGCAACAAAAAAGAGGAGACGGAACTTAGCTTGCTCAGTTTATTTTAAAAGAATTCCATAATCATAGCCTGACTAAAAGTACACATTTGTTGGCCCTTTCCCCCAACTAACAGGACAATCTCTGTGCTTCCAATGGCTATCTTCTTTGATTATTTTTTGAATTGAATTGAATTTTTTTATTTCAGTCAACAATAACAACAGATTATAATTTTACATAAAAGTACTCAAACAGTAACTGAAAAAGGAATAGGCTGAAGCCT
Source organism: Pelmatolapia mariae (assembly GCF_036321145.2). NCBI lineage: Eukaryota > Metazoa > Chordata > Actinopteri > Cichliformes > Cichlidae > Pelmatolapia > Pelmatolapia mariae. The sequence continues at coordinate 27,020,228 of NC_086229.1, forward strand.
TGTGGCTTATAATTATCCTATCCCTTACCCCCTAAAAATAATCAAATCCTTAACCAAGAAAATAAATAGCACTGATAAATAAGTTACATAACAGTTTGAAAGAAATCAATGATAAATCAGTAAATTAACTCAACAGTTTTTTTTAATCAAACCAAAATTCTATAACCTTGTATAATACAAATTTTTAAAATCTTCCTGAAAAATGTCAAAGAAATACAAATCTTTAGTTCATCATTAAGTCCATTCCATAATTTCACTCCCAAAACTGACACACATCTATACTTAACATTGGTTCTCACTTTAGGTATTTTAAACTTATAAGACCCCCTCAAATCATATTTTCCATTTCTTAGTTGAAACATACTTAAAATACAAATTGGAACATTCTTTTTCATCACTCGATATATCATTTCTAAAGTTTTAGAATATATAATGTCCATGAATTTTAACATAGATGATCCTACAAAAAAACTGGTTGGTGGACTCCCTATATCCAACTTTATTTATTATTCTAATAGCTCTTTTCTGCAATTTAAATATTGAATCCAAATATGTTTTGTATGTGTTCCCCCAAATTTCTGCACAATAGGTCATATAAGGCAAACAAAGGGAAGTATACAATAAATAAAAGCAATTCTTATTCACAAAATCTCTTGTTTTATAAAGAATAGAAATAGACTTAGATAATTTCCGTTTCACATGTTCTATGTGGGGCTTCCAACAAAGTTTATCATCAATAATTACTCCTAAAAATTTTGTCTCATATACTCTTTCAATTTCAACATTATTTAAATAACATTTTACTTTAATATTACTTTTACTACCTCCAAATAACATTTTTTTTTTTTTTTACTTTCATTCAATGATAGTTTATTAAATACAAACCATCTATTCTTCATGAGTTCTGTTTCCACTGTTTTAAGTAATTTCTTTATATCCTTTCCAGAGCAAAATAAGTTTGTATCATCAGCAAACATCACATATTTTAAAGTATCACTGGCTGTACAAATATAATTTGTATAAAGTAAAAAAAACTTAGGTCCCAAAACAAATCCTTGCGGAACTCCACAAGTTACTTTTCTAAGTTTAGATTTCATGTTATTAATACTCACATATTGGAACCTATTATTCAAGTAACTATTTAACCAAAATTGTACAACACCTCTTAAACCATACCTTTCACACTTCTGTAAAAGTAAAGAATGATCTATCGTATCAAAGGCTTTACGTAAATCAATGAACTCACCTATTCCAAACTGTTTTTCATCCACAGCCGTTGCAATATTTTCAATAAATTCCATCACAGCTAGAGATGTTGAGCGATTTCTTCTGAACCCATACTGATGATCAATCAAAATAAATCTTCCAAAAGTGTACCATCAGAAGCATTATTCACTTTCTGCTCATTCAAGTACGTAGCTACTCAGTCATTAAAGTAGACTTAAACTGTACAAGCAAAGTTCCTCCAACTGTTAAAATGTACTTACTCCAGATTCAACCTGTCAACGGTTAAACAGGACTCTTAGCCCGCAAAAAAAAAATCCACAAAAGTTAGGCTTTTCTGTTTCTGTGCAGCTGAAACCTGCCAGAAAATGGCCCACCAATAAACGAACAGTACTCACACTCACCAGGTGAAGAATAAAAAACTAGAACCGACTTACATGTGTGGACAACATAACAAATGCCTCCCCCTGGAGAGTTGAAGTGCTGTGTTGTCTCCTTTTACGGGTGCCTTCAAAAATAATTCATAGCTACAAACAAGGCCCATTTGTCACCAACTTGGCTCATCGCTGGCAACAACAAGAGGAGGCGTCACAGACACAACTTAGCTTGCACAGTTAGTTAATTTTACAAAGAATACATAATGGCCTGAATAATGGTACACATTTGTGGAGAAATGCCTTGCACTGAAAACTTAAACGCAATGAGAACACATTGTAAGAAGACGTCTGTAACATGCCAATATGAGGTTGGCAACCTAATCCTCCAAAAGAGAGAGTGAAGGCCAAAGACATTGCAAGATTTGGCTTTTACACTCTGGCTTTTACAGTATAAAAGCCAGAGTATAACTCTTATCTTCTCTTTTCTTTTCAGGAAACACTGTTAAATTTTCAGTTTTTATGCCATATGTTAAAACAAGATCGAGAGTAGGGGTACTCGAACTCAAATGAGCCGCGGGCAACTTCTGGCACCATCATCTCATTGGAGGTTGCTTTTGTGTTCAAGTATTACAAAAAACAAGAAAACACCCACTAATATTTCCAAAAATGTAGTGTTTTGTTTGTTTTTTAAAAATTCAAATATTCAATAACAAGACAAAACCTGCAAAAATGAACATACTTTTTTTTTCTCACTCTTAAATAACTGAAGTATTTAATTGAACTTCTAAATAAACACATTGGTAGTCTCTTTCTGGTCAGACGCTTGGCAGCACTTCTGCTATAATTTTGTTTGTATTTAACAAACTAAAAATGCAGATATAAGCGTACATATTGGCTTTAGACTGCTAATGGAATTTGTTTTCTTTCTAAATAACTCTCTGAACTAACACAGCCAATCCCTCAACATGTTTATGCTCTCTTGTTACCTCAGCCAGGTCCGCGGCTGCGAACCATAATAAAGAGACCTCTAATACATCGGGTTCTGTGTCGGGCTTCATAGCTGGTAACCAGCTTTACTGTCAGGGTCAACTTCGCTAGTGAGAGACAGAGAGAGGTGTTCAAAGACTGCTCCAGCAGAACTTATAGTTTCGGAGAAAAAGATGAACACAGTGTATAGTTGAGCTTTAACAGCTTACTTACTCCTGGGCTCGTCCGGTACGCCTGTTAGCTGCAGTGGTTATTATTATATTTACATGCCTCCATCTCCCGTTTCTGGTTGGTGACAACTCGTACTGTTCGACTCTCCTGTGTCTTCCTCCCTCACGCTCACAGGCACATAACGGGTATGGCAGTGAATTCTCCTTGCAGCACGAACTACACTGCCCATGAGGCTACATTCTTTAGGGCTATCCGTGTAAAACTCTGCTTAAATTGCCTTCAAATTAAATCCTTTTTCACATAATATGTCTTTTTATATTTCTTCACGTCAATATGCAGGACGCGAGTTGAGGTGACGTGGGCCACAAATGGCACGCTGGCCGCAAGTTTGAGACCCCCAATCAAGATTGTGATTAAAGCGGTGGGTGGGTTCCTTTACATTTTGGGAGAAGCCAATTGAGTCTAATAACAGATTAAATGCCATGTTAAGGCTGTCAGTTTTGAATGGATCCCTTAATAATTTTTTTTTTAAAAGCATCCGATATATCTAAAATTTAATGTATCTAACCGTTGTAACATACAATTTTAGTGCAAAGAGTTGGATGAGCAGAAGGCCCAATGTGGTTTGAAAAGAAAAGACCCACATATCTGATGAGATATTTAAAAAAGTTTTCAAGATGCAAATAAATCTGTACTTGAATAGTTGTTGGCACTGTTTGAACCACAATAAACTAATCATTTTATCTGCTGTTTTTAATTCGTGTGTCAGCTCCTTCAGGTTAAACTCAAGTGTACTCTGAAGAAGAATTTCCAGTGTGTGTTTGAGGGAATTGCTAAAGCAGGAAACCCAACCCAACCCATAGCTGCATCTTTGGGCTAAAATTGATTAAAAAAAACTTAAATTAGCGAATTCCGCCCTCTACAACACTTATACCGAGCGACTCCGTTAACAACAGACTAAAATGTAGCAGTTTGGCTATATTCACATTGGTGCTTGTGGTCATTATAAATTTTTCATCAGCTGAGAGCAACGTGGCAGTGACTTACCTCTGTCCATGCTGAAAGGAGCTATGAGCAGGGGAAAAATGCACATGCTTACATCACCACACAGCGCACACGAACACAAACAGTCAGAGTCAGATCACATAGGAAGGTGATTAAAACACAAAGTAGAATATTTAATCAAACAAAGCATGTTTTGGTGAAATTGAAAAGTATAACCCAAATGCTACACAAACATCTAATTAATTTAAACAAATGTTATTAAGATCCAAATAAATGGGTATATAGGTTAATGGCAATGTATAGACCATAGTAGACTAATCATCTGAACTACTGTTTTTAATTCAGAGACTCTTCAGTGGTGTCAACTTAAACTGAAGTCTAACCTGAAGGATCAGTTTGAGTGTGTGTTTGAGGGGATCGCTAAAGCAGGAAACCCAACGCTTCTGAATCAGATCTACACAGAGCTCTACATCACAGAGGGAGGGACTGCAGAGGTCAATGATGAACATGAGGTCAGAAAGATTGAAACAGCATCCAGGAAAACAGACAGACCAGAAACAACCATCAGACAAGAAGACATCTTTAAAGCCTCACCTGGAAGAGACAAACCAATTAGAACAGTGCTGACAAAGGGAGTGGCTGGCATTGGGAAAACAGTCTTAACACAGAAATACACCCTGGACTGGGCTGAAGACAAAGCCAACCAGGACATCCAGTTTATATTTCCATTCACTTTCAGAGAGCTGAATGTGCTGAAAGAGGAAAAGTTCAGCTTGGTGGAACTTGTTCATCACTTCTTTACTGAAACCAAAGAAGCAGGAATCTGCAGCTTTGAAGACTTCCAGGTTGTGTTCATCTTTGATGGTCTGGATGAGTGTCAACTTCCTCTGGACTTCCACAAAACTACAATCCTAACTGACCCTAGAAAGTCTACTTCAGTGGATGTGCTGCTGATAAACCTCATCAGGGGGAGAATGCTTCCCTCTGCTCGCCTCTGGATAACCACACGACCTGCAGCAGCCAATCAGATCCCTCCTTACTGTGTTGGCAGAGTGACAGAGGTCAGAGGGTTCACTGACCCACAGAAGGAGGAGTACTTCAGGAAGAGATTCAGAGACGAGGATAAGGAGCAAGCCAGCAGGATCATCTCCCATATCAAGACATCACGAAGCCTCCACATCATGTGTCACATCCCAGTCTTCTGCTGGATCACTGCTACAGTTCTGGAGGATGTGCTCAAAACCAGAGAGGGGGGACAGCTGCCCAGGACCCTGACTGAGATGTACATCCACTTCCTGGTTGTTCAGGCCAAAGTGAAGAAGGTCAAGTATGATGAAGAAGCTGAGACAGATCCACACTGGAGTCCAGACAGCAGGAAGATGATTGAGTCTCTGGGAAAACTGGCTTTTGATCAGCTGCAGAAAGGAAACCTGATCTTCTATGAATCAGACCTGACAGAGTGTGACATCGATATCAGAGCAGCCTCAGTGTACTCAGGAGTGTTCACACAGATCTTTAAAGAGGAGAGAGGACTGTACCAGGACAAGGTGTTCTGTTTCATCCATCTGAGTGTTCAGGAGTTTCTGGCTGCTCTTCATGTCCATCTGACCTTCATCAACTCTGGTACCAATCTGCTGGAAGAAAAAACAACCTTCTGGTGGTATAAACCATCTCTCCACCAGAGTGCTGTGGACAAGGCCTTACAGAGTTCAAATGGACATCTGGACTTGTTCCTCCGTTTCCTCCTCGGTCTTTCACTGCAGACCAATCAGAGTCTGCTACGAGGTCTGCTGACACAGACAGAAAGTAACTCACAGACCAATCAGGAAACCGTCCAATATATCAAGGAGAAGCTCAGTAAGAATCTGTCTGCAGAGAAAAGCATCAATCTTCTCCACTGTCTGAATGAATTGAATGATCGTTCTCTAGTGGAGGAGTTCCAACAGTACAGGACTTCAGGACGTCTCACCACAGGTAAACTGTCTCCTGCTCAGTGCTCAGCTCTGACCTTTATGCTACTGTCATCAGAAGAAGATCTGGATGAGTTTGACTTCAAGAAATACTCTACTTCAGAGGAGGCTCTTCTGAGAATGCTGCCAGTGGTCAAAGCCTCCTACAAAGCTCTGTAAGTAAATATGTGCTCATCACTTCAATCTTAAAATCATGGGAAATAAATCAGGTGTGCTCACTTCGAATAACACAAAAGCAAAAATAGTGAATTAAATGATCTTCAGTCACTCAGTAAATATATGGTAGTTTTAATGTTTCAGTCCAGCAGGATGTGTCAGCATTTCTGAGACATCTTTTTCTGTAACTTTTATCAAAGGATAATCCAGACCCACCCTAAAAGAACATAAGCTCTGATCCTTCAGCCTCTCTGATAGTTTTATCATCCTCGGGGTCTTCACTTGCCTCTAACAACCAGTAGTTTAGCTCTGTTCTTTTTAAAGCTACCAGACTGTACTTTCATCTTTTTCAAATGTTTGTAATTGAAGGTCCAGTTTGTCGCTCACTTTTATTGCAATCCTCAATGTCGCTCTTTTTTTCAAATGTAAATCTGTTACCGCTGTGGGGCCAGAACAAGATAATGAACCCAAATACAGACAAAGATGGAGGAACTGAATATTACTAAACACGAAGGCTTTATTTACACACGGGAACTTGACACCTGGAATTTTTAACATGAACTGTGAACTATGGTGGAAGTCAGGTGCTTAAAGCTGTGAACATGAAGTGGGCTCTACGGTAGGTTTCAAGAAACAGGTCTGTGTTCAAAAGATGGTGATTTAAATCACTGTAACAGAGGTAGAGAAGCATCAGAAAGAGCACTGTTGGAGGATACGGTAAGTGAACGAGGTTATCTTCAATGTCTTACTTGTCAGCAGGTGGAAAGTGACTTGGGGAAGGCACATGGTGATGTCTCGGTGAGTACTCGTTAGCTTTGAATCCAGGCATAGTGGTCCAGTAAGTCTGAGACGAAAGGCATTAATGTGGCTGTGAATGAATCGAGAACACCAGCATCCAGGAAAACGTGACAGAACTGCAACGGTGAGTAGATGATCTGAGGATTAGGAGGTTAGCAGACAATTTGGTGAATACTTATTGTGAGTGCTGGTGTTATATTCAGCCTAGTACATCAGTGCCAGGTGTGGACAATGGACAGGCTGATCAGGCTTCACCCAAAGGCAGAAACAGAGTCACTCACAAAGACCATGACAGCAGCAACTCAGCAGTCTTCAGTCTTCAGTTGTACAAATGTTTTGTCACTCATCCAAGTGACCTCTTCAGTTTCAGCTGACTGCAGATTTCCCTTCATCTTATAAACAGGACATTTGCATAATGACACTGAAGAAGTGTCACTAAATCTACCTGCTCTTCACTGGTTTTACTTTAGATACACTGGTATAATTGTGTTTATTTTGAAATATTTTTCTTCTGTTACACCTAAATTCTTAAAAATGTTTAAAAATGAATTTTGCATTGTTGTGTACTCATTTGTACACATTTGATTACCTAGGTTCAACATTTTATTTGATAATAAATACTATTGTTTTGTTGTTCTTGTTGTTTTTTGTAGGCTAAGCAGCTGTAACCTCTCAGAGGAAGGCTGTGAATGTTTGTTGTCAGTCGTCAGCTCCCAGTCCTGTAGTCTGAGAGAGCTGGACCTCAGTACCAACAGCCTGAATGATTCAGCAGTAAAGCTTCTGTCTGCTGCAGTGGAGAGTCCACATGCCAAACTGAATATTCTGAGGTCAGATCAATTTGTATTTGTTTTGGTTTTGTTGTTTATATGTTTGGTTTTTGTTTTTATCAATTGAAAATAAATCAAACAATTTAGCCAATAAAGGTAAACTTTACCATTTATTGTTGTTTCGTACCATTTTTATTCATTTCTGTTAAAGTGAAATTTCACTAACCTACTCTACACAAAACAATAAGGATTCTTCAGAATTAGTTATTGAACTCTGATTACACTTTACCAACAATCTTTGTTCATGTTTTCATTTTCAGACTCAATGTCTGTGAACTGTCAGAGGAAACCTGTGAAGCTCTGTCCTCACTTCTCAGTTCTCATTCCTCTACTCTGAAAGAGCTGGACCTGAGTATCAAAAACGTGCAGGACCCAGGAGTGAAGCTTCTGTCTCCTGGACTACAACTTTTGAAGTGTAAACTTAATAATCTGAGGTCAAATGACATTTTCTTTTTTAAAATGAACCAAAAAAATATTTTATCCATGTTCATCCATAAGATGTTGTATCACGTATGTTAAGGTTTCCTTCAAAACTAAAACGATGGAATGTAATATAGTAAATACAATAACAAACTTTATATGAGTTTTATAGATTGTCTATTATATTTCAGACTGAGTGGGGGCAACATCTCAGAGAGAGGCTGTGAAGCTCTGTCCTCAGTCCTCAGCTCCCAGTCCTCTAGTCTGAGAGAGCTGGACCTGAGTAACTCTGACCTGCAGGATTCAGGAGTGAAGCTTCTGTTTGCTGGACTAAAGAGTTCAAAGTGTGCAGTGAAAACTCTCAGGTCAGGATTCAAACCTTTCCAAACTTTCCCACACACAATCATTTAAAATGTGATCATAAGTTGAAAACATTGGGTCAAATGACCCAGGACCATGACAATTAGACTCTGAATTACTGCATATAATTGGACACAATTATATATTTGGTTATTTAAAGGAAAAAACTTCATGTGCTCGCTAATTTAGAGATTTAGGGCTCCTTTGTGCCCATAATATATACATTTGATTTCGTTAAGAATACAATACAATACAATACAGGAATACAATGTCCGAATTACATATTTTGCTGGATAATGGGCATTAATGAAATTATTATGTCTTGACACCACATTTCCATATTTAGGAGGTTACTGGTAGTATTGGTTTAGTGTTTGAGTTTTCCTTGCAAAGAAACATCTGCAATTTTACAATACATATTTTAAAGCTGTTTTCTCTAAAGGGATTTGTATCTGATTCTCTGAATCAAAAATCGTCATTTCAGCGGGACATCAAGCCAAATCTTTTAGTTTGAATCCAGTATTCATCCAGTCAGTATTATGTAGTTTTTTTTTTAATGAGCTACTGTTCCATGTATTAGAATTTTATTTTTCTCACATTTGGAAGTCACGGAATCTATTCCTCAAAATGGGATGGGCCCGAGTGCTCCAATTACTACTGGAACCACTGTTGTCTTCACCCTCCACAACTTCTTGAGCTCAAAACATGTTTTACATTTTAGATTCTTCAAAATATCCCCCCTTTGCTTTGATTACTCCTTTGTACACTCTTGGCATTCTCTCAATGAGCTTCATGAGGTCGTCACCTGAAATAGTTTCCCAACAGTCTTTAAGGAGTTCCCAGAGATCCTGAGCACTTGTTGGCTTTTTTGCCATCACTCCATCGCAAACGTTCTCCATTCAGGTGACAGTCAGGTGACTGTGGAGGCCAGGTCATCAGATGCAGCACTCCATCACTCTCCTTCTTGGTCAACGAGCCTTTACACATCTTGGAGGCGTGTTTGGGGTCATTGTCCTGTTGAAAAATAAATGATGGTCCAACTGAACACAAACTGGGTGGCATGTCGCTGCAAGACGCTGTGTTGGCCATGCTGATTCAGTGTGCCTTCAATTTAGAACAAATCGCCAACAGTTTTTAATGACTCCCCAACAGTGGCACCAGCAAAGCCCCCCGGCACCATCAAACCTCCTCCATGCTTCACAGTGGGAGCCATGCATGTAGAGACCATCCGTTCACCTTTTCTGTGTTGCACAAAGACATGCCAAGTGAACCCAAAGATCTCAGATTTGGACTAGTCAGACCAAAGCACAGATTTTCCACTGGTTTAATAATAATAATGATGATACATTAAAGTAGACACCCCAAAAGGATGAAGTATTCATCAGGTGTCAAGATGGCGCTGGTGTGTGTGGCTGCTCGTTTGTCACTGCCAAGTTTGTTCCTGTTTATTTTATTTCTAATTTGTGCCATCCACGAAACAAAGTCTCTGCTGAGGTATGATCGCCAGACACTATTGGACCTCAAACCTGTGGTCCAAAATATTGTGTCCTTTGGAGCTGGTGGGCAGCAACCCCTGCCGCCTATTTGCATCTCAAACGCCGGGTTACCTGTACCGGGTTCCGGTGTACCGGCGAAAGCATCATCGTCGCCGGGGTAAACGAAGTGGTCGCCTGGTGAAGCTAAAGGTTTACCTAAAGAATTATTCTTCTGTTTTCCGACCAGTGCATGGATTCTTTTCAAGGCTCTTTGCGTCTCGGCGTTTTCTGGATCCTGTTGATGCCTGTTTAGTGCCTGTGGTCGGCTTTGATGATGATGCTCCTCGGCCTCATTGCCCATGCCCTCCCAGGCTAAACATTCGCTGTGAACATTATCAGAACCTGAGATCACTGCGTCGGGTTTCTGGACCTCCTGAACCCCAAGCGCCGACTCCAGCTCCCACTAGGATTGGTCTGGTGAACGCCAGGTCACTTTTAAACAAAATTTTTATTCTTCGGGACTTCTTCAGTTCCTGTGATCTGGATTTTATGTGTGTGACTGAGACGTGGCTGAGTGTTGGTAAGTCCAGTGTTCTATTTGAACTTTTACCTGTGGATTGTTGCTATTTTAACTCGCCACGGAGTTGAGGCAGAGGTGGAGGCACAGTGACTGTTTGCAAAAAGGATTTTAGTGTTTTCTACAGCCGTTGTTCTCCAGCTTTGAACTTACCTCGTTTGAGGTGAGTCGTACAAACCCGGTTTTCTGCGCTGTCATCTATTGCCCCCTGAAATACAATAAGAACTTCATAAACGACTTTTCTGATTTTTTAGCACACTGGACCTTGTTCTGTCATATGGTCTGCCTGTCACTAACTTGGAAATTTGTGACTGTGGACTCTCAGATCATATGCCTGTCTTATTCAACGTTGGTTTGACATATACTGCAGTTAAATTTGACGCTGCTACTCGGTACTGTCAGGTTATTAACCCCGCCACTACATGTCGGAAAGGGCACGCTCCATTTTGCGTAACTATCTTTAAATCCCTGTAGAACTGGAGCCGAGTAAGTTAGCGCAATAATATTTTTTTGCATATGAAACCGGAGTAGTTGTACTTACATCTTAACCCATCAGCTTATTCTAGGTCACGGTTTCCCTCCACATTTAGCTTTGCATAAATTGCATAAAAAGCGCTTGCAGGAACAAAAATATTTCATAAACATGCTTTGCCGATACGATCAGCTGTTCATAACATTTCCTACATTGAAATAGACGTCAGCGTGAACTATCGCATGTCTGCCATTACTTGCCCGAAACCGGAAGTGACGTCATTTTTGCAGAAAATGTAGTTTATTACCTGTAGGCCTTATAAGCCTATAATGGTGTTTTTAAAAGTCATGTTTGACTTTACGCTTTTCTAAATAGTGTTGGGTTTCAGAGATTCCTTTATTGCTACCATATAACCTGCCTTATGATAAATGCATTAAGAACATGTTTTACAGCATTATTTTATCAGTGATATTTCTTATAGGGCTCATTGAAGATGTTTGTCATCACATTGGCCTTTCTATTCACAGGTTTAGTTATGATCATTTTATACACATTGCATATCTGTGCTTCTTTGGACTTGATGTTCCATCCAACAGGGTCTTAAGCTTCACTGGAGAGAGTGTCCAGGTGATACATGTTGAGGGAAGATGAGAACATAGCAGGTTAATTGCATGCATGCTTACAATACACATAAATCTAGCAACAGGCCTGACTGAAGGCCGAAGTGTCTTCTGCTTCTTTTCAAGAACTGCTGCACTTTAGTTTACTTAGTGATTGATGACGAGGGTCAATAATTAGCTCTTAGAGACCCTGAAGTTTGAAGTTTATAACCTTAAAAGGCAGGTGTTATAGAAAAGAGAAGTTATATGTCTGTTTATAGCCAATTGAAGATGTACAAGATGTACCCTTGTCTGTAAACAATGTATTTTTGACCTGTGTTTACGTGTACGTGGGGGTGTTAATTTTCTATGCTATAAAACCAGCATTCAGTGTATTTTTGTCAGAGAGGACGAAGAAGGCATATGCTGATGGTTCTTCTCCTGTGTCAATAAATTCATCGTTTGATTGCACTTTTCTGGAGCCTCCGTCGTTTGTTGTTCTGGTCTCCCATTGATTGATCTCGCCCATTAATAATTTCTGGGATGCTTAGAACTCAAATTGCACTGCTTTAAATCATTTATTTTGATGCACATGCTGTTTTCTTTTCAAATTTGCATTATAGGATGGCTTTTTGTTTTTTCTGCAGTATATAAAAACTGGTGTATCTCAAAAATAAAACTATGAAGACACTCAAAATGAATTTCCTGCTGTTGTAAACTATTTTTTGCAACTTTTTTGTATTTAAAGTTTTGAGGGATAAATCTCTTAAATTTCTCTTAGTAGAAATATATGTTAAAAAAACAACAACAATGATATTCTATTTTTTTGTAGTTTTTTTGCACTTTTTTGCAATTTATGTAGTTACTATGGAATTAATGCATACATATTATTAAAATTTGAACTATAACAGTTGTATTGATGTATAGCAACTTGAAATGCTCCCAAAAGTGGCACTACAGCATGTAAAAATAAAAAGTAAAAGAGTTAAAGTGCTCCTTGCTATGTGAGTGTGCACAGATCCTGAAGCAGAAAGCCTAAGTTAACAGAGAAATGATCATCACTGTGATGATACTCATCATCTCTGACTGGGATTTGAGGTTTTGTTTTGACTTCCCATGATGCTCGGCGTAGTTCTCCACTCCCCTCCTTTCACTCCTCATGCCTTTATATGTCACTTATGCATGTCCTTATCATCATGGTCATGGAAGATGATCCTGGAGCAGTTTTTTAATGGGAGGATCTTTGTGTCAAAGGGAGTTCTTCCTTCCCACCATCCCCAAGTGCTGCTCATAGTGGATTGTCTGATGGTTGGGGCTTTCTTTCTAATGATGTAGGCTGATTACCTTACACTGTTAAACAGCTTGAGAGGACTGTTGGTGTCCGTTGAGAATTGTCACTTACATTGAATGGATGTAAATGGATACATATTATTGTATGTAAATGTAAATGATTGTTAACAGATGGATTGTTGTTTTGTGTGTTTGCAGTCTGTCAGGCTGTCTGATCACAGAGGAAGGGTGTATTTCTTTGGCCTCAGCTCTGAGTTCCAACCCCTCCCATCTGAGAGAGCTCGACCTGAGCTACAATCATCCAGGAGACTCAGGAATGAAGCTGCTGTCGGCTGGACTGAAGGATCCAGGCTGGAGACTAGACACTCTCAGGTATGGAGCGAATGTCTGATAGAGGATGAAGAGCTGGAAACATTTCCTGTGTCCTTCACTCACTTCCTGTTTTTTTCCTGCAGATGAAACACAACAATCACACATTCAGGAATATTTTCAGGGACAGACACACTAGTCTAGCTGGATAGAACATGGATATTTTTGTAGGGGGTCTCCAAGGAGTGTGTTTGCAGGAACATTAATGATAACCAATAAATCATGTTGAGAGTTTAATTAGAAGTAGACCTACAGTTAGGTCCATAAATATTTGGACAGAGACAACATTTTGTAACATTAGGTCACAGGTTTACTGTACCTGAGATAGTGGCAACTTTGTACCTAATAAAGCCATATGTATGTTTCCCATGCAGTATGTCCACAGTCACTGACACTGACATTGAGACAAAGATGAAACAAGGCAGCTAATGCTGCTAAGCTCTTGCTTTTTATGGACTGTGTCAAAATCAATATTTCATTATCATTCTGTTGTTTGCAAACAATATGCACTTGAGAACACATTAATTGTCTATTCAGCTGTAAATGTAGAGTTTTTCAGAGTGCATCATGGTCGCTTCTCACCAGTATTAGCATTAAATGCTTATGGCAGCCTACTTAGCATAAACTCCTCACATCGTTATAACGCAATGGAAACGAGTTTTAGCATTAGCTTGTTGTTGTTAAAAAAAACGAGTTAAGAGCAATAGTAAATATAAATAAATAAAATAATACAAATAAAGAATAAAATAAAATAAATACAAATGAAATATACTAAAAGGCGGGAGACATAGCTAACCAATAATACCCAGGCGTAGTAGGCACAACCCGAGAGGCTGAAGGTTAAAAAGTTATAAACATTAATAGCGCAAAAAAGATAAGTTACAGTACAGTTAAAAATGCGGGCCCTAGGAGGCAGGGAAGGCAATGCTAAATAAATATTTTTTTAATCAAGATTTAAAAGATGGGTCCCAGCACAGAGCCCTGGGGGACACCAGAGGTAACAGGGGCAATGGAGGAGGTACCTACCTATGGTGACAGAAAAGGACCTTTCTGATAAATATGATTTAAACCAGCTAAGGGTACTGCCCGTGATGCCCACCGGATGCTGAGTTACAATATTCTAAAAGTAATTAATTACTTGAAAAGTAACTATTGCGGTACTTTAAAAAAAAAAACGTTTAACCCTCTGGGGTCCAGGGTATAATTGGCTATTTTTGGCTACTTTTGATTTTACCTCTATATTTCACATTTTAAATATGTTTATCTTGCCTTGTTTTGTATCATTATTTTCAGCACAACCTCAAATATCTGAAATTTGGGTTATTTTTTACATTTTGGCATAATATATTAGCACAATTGATCTAAATTCAGACAAAATTCAAAATCGGAGTAGAAAAAAGTTTTTTACTATACTTTTACTATAAAACCCACAAACATGTTAAACGAATTATTTACATAACTTGAAATGCAAATAGAAATTGTATATTTCTAAAAATTATGCACAGGATTTGCAAACAACAAAGTTATATGGTACTATTTACCTAAAAATGTAGCCAAGGCCTCAGGCGTTTTTATATATAACCATTTAAAACTATTTACAGAACAATCAGGTGTGTTGCATCAAATAAGAAGGCACACAAATTATTTGTGCCAGTCCAAAAAATGTAGTTTGTGTTCAGTATAAGACAGTGGAGAACACCACAGGCCTAAACCCCGCAGGTCTGAAAACAGCAGGTGGATCAATCCTGTTTTCCATGTGGGAACAGTGTTTACACTGGAATCTGCCTTTTATGGCTTTTTTGGAGAAAATGTGAAATTCAGCAGTATAACTGACACACAATACAAAACAATAACTACACAACACACTAACTATAGCCTCCAAACACACTAAACATCACTGTCGCTTTCTCTTTTTCTTTCGCTCACCCGCTTTCCGTCACATGTGTCACTACTAAAACCTCTCTTCTCCCTAAACAACCAAGTGCCACATGTTGCCATATCATTTTTTGATTGGCTGACATAGTAAACTCTAACACCAATAGTGAAGGGGTGTTTTTTCTTTTTCTTTTTTCACACGCAAGTGGAGAGTGTTTGCTAGTGCTGTCCGTAGCCATTTTGCCGGTCTTCCCGCTGTAAACGCATGTATTGTTTATCATAACTCTGGTTTTACGTGGCCCATTGATTGATATAGTTTGAAGGCTGGACATTCGACCCAAGGTGAAATGGTCGCTGCATCTTGTAGCTGTGTCGTCTTAAATTGGTTTTGATGCGCCGTCCGTCAACCCCAGAGGGTTAAAAGGACATTGTGGTCCACCAAATCCAAAGCAGAGGATAAATCAAGCAAAGTTAAGACCACAGGACACCCTGAGTCAGAAGCCTGAGAGAAGATCATTAAAGACTTTCAGTAATACAGTTCCCATGCTATGGCGTGGCTTAAACCCCGACTGAAATTTTTCCCCAAAATTATTAGCATCCAAATAAGTTTGAAGTGGGGAATGAACAATCTTCTCTAGGATTTTAGACAGAAACACGAGTTTGGAAATGGTTCTAAAGTTAGTGAGATCATTCTGATCAAAGGAGCTCTTTTTGAGTATAGGTTACACTACAGCGTATTTAAAAGCAGCCGGAACACAACCCAATAACAATGACAGGTTTATTGACGATAAAATACAGGGCCCGATAATTTTAAGCCCATCTTTAATATACAAGATGGAAGGATGTTATGAACAGCATTTGAGTTTTTTAGGTGATCAATTATGCACTTAAGAGTAGGGAGCAAAACTGGATCAAACTGATTGAGGTTAGTGGAGCATCGTAATGCTGCGGCCTGACTCATCACAGGGGGATGTCAGACTCTTAGAGATAAGATTCTGCCTGTAAAATAAGTTAAAAATTCTTTACGAAGGGCTAAGGAAGCCACTCGTTTCAGGACAAGGATTGACCAATGAGTTAAAAGGCAGGTCCTGTGGAGGATATCAAAAGACACCAGGAGCTTATTTTTTCCACCATCTTTCAGCTTGGCGCCGAACACGTCGTAAAGCACGAAAAGAGTCATTTAACCATGGCTGAGAGAGGCTTCTAGGCTGTTTTACTTTCATAGGGGCCACAACATCCAGTAAAGAGGTGAATGTAGAGAGACAGGAGTTAGCAAAATCATCAACTGAAGAGGGTGTGGAATAATTAATGTCAGGGAGAACAGATTTAGAGAAAGCAGCCAAAAATTCAGCCACACTGCCAGGATTGATTATGCTCACAGGACGGCAAGGACCCTCAAAGTTCTGGTCCAGTTTGCATAACTCAGCATCAAAGACTAGTGGAAAATGGTCGGAGATTCCGGTGTTGCTGATTTCCCTGATACAAATGTCCAGTACATAAGACAAAATCAAATCAAGGGTATGCCCTTTGAAGTGGATAGGTATATTAATGCACTGGATAAGATTAAAAGAGTCAGCTAGGGCTAGAAAATCCTTGGCAAACACATGATCTTTACAACAAATGTGAATGTTAAAATCGCCAGTGATAAGAACACGATCATAATGTAGGTGAAGAGATGCTAAAAGGTCACCAAAGTCGATAATAAAAGTTATTACATTTTAGAGGATGGTAAATCACAACACAGAGAGTCACGGAGGGACCAGCAAGTTCCAGCAGTTGAGCTTCAAAGCTAGGGAACATAGGGGAGGGCAGGTGTTGTACTCTGAATTTATTCCTAAATTCGTCTCGGCTAAAAAAAGGCACAATTCGGAGGAAGGAGCCCTGAAAAAGGAAAAGACTCACCGGGACAAATTCAAGTTTCCGTCATGAATAGTAAATCCAGTCCTGTAGCAGTAAAAAAAAAAAAAAAAAAACGCTCACAGTAAAAGTCTTATTCGTCAGCGACGTAACATTTAATAGCGCTATCCGAGTCAAAGATGCCAAGTCGTATTTGGAAGCACGTCTCAGGCGGCATAGGTAGCAGTAGCACAGGCCACCTGTAGGAGCCTTAATACAACATTGAACCGGCAAATAAAACACCATAGCGACCGGGCAGATCTGCAACTTAGCATGGCGAATCCATCGATGCCTAAACAATCTAAAGGTAAAGTGCTCCCAGAAAGTCAGGGGGAGGCAGAGTGCATCAACATCGATGTCAAAGCCAGCCATGTACTGTGCCTTTAGGTAAGCCTTAATACGGACATGGACACTGCTCCGTTTACCCCTTTCCTGTAGCGTCTCCTGTGCGAAGGAAGCAGGGGTCGGCTGTATGTTCCTGAGAGGTGATCCGTCCACAGCAGAGTGGTATCTCCAAAATTCCACCATGGGTCCGATCCATGGAAGATTGACCTGTAAGTATAGGGTGGCTGCAGACTTAGGAGAGTAAGCCGGTCATTGGTAATCAATGCAGAGCCACCCAAATAGCATCTTAGCAGAAAGGTAAGAAGAGAGTGCTCTGCAGATAGCAGTGGAGACGGCATGCCGAACACACTGGCGTTTGACTTAATCTTGTTTAATTAAGTCAGCCTTGTGGGACCCCACAGGTAAGTGGGGTCCCACAAGGGTCTGTCCTTGGCCCAATACTTTTACCTCTGTATATGCTCCTGTTCTATTTTTAGAAAACATGAAATCTTGTTCCACTGTTACGCTGACGATTCTCAAATCTATTTTCCCCTTAAAAAGAACTCTGCAGACTCCTTTAAATTTTTACTTGACTGTCTTGATGACATTAAATCATCGTTTGCGTTAATTTTTTTGCATATAAACGACCAAAACCAGAGATCAAACTATTTGGCCTATCTGACCCCTGTTGTTCTCTTAATGTTGACCTTGGACAACTAGGAAAGTTCAGAACTCTGTTTGCGAAAAGATTTAGTGTGTTGTGTTTCTCAATAGCTCGTCTCTTTGAGAAACAAATTGTGACGAGGTGCACCAGTGTGTTTTAGAAATGGACCAAGAAGCACACACTGGAAAAGAAAACAGTTTAAACAAAAAAGCGAGCCTTTTATTGTGGCTGATTATCATGAATAAAGCAAACGAGAATGAGGGCAGCACAAGAGCAATAACTAAACAGAAACTGGGAACAAAATATGAACAAACTATTGGCATTTGAGTCAGAGCTTGCACATGTGGCTGAGCAAACATCTGAGCTGGATGCTGACCTGGAAGCTGAGCGGGTAGCCAGGCTGAAGCCTGAGGTGAAACAGTCTACTGGGACATAACTCAACACTCTGAGAGGGCAGGTGAAAAACAGTCCTTAGTGCCCACAGTTTTTAAACAGGTGTCAATAAAGTAAACGCTCTTAATGATCACAGTTCTGGAGTCAGGAGTCCTTGTGTTCTCAGAGTCGGAGTCAATCTTTAAACTTGAGTTTATTGTCTCAGACTTGATGTTAGAAAACTTGGTCACATGAACGACATTCATGTGACCAAGTGTATTTCCAGTGTCAAGGTCGGTAACACACAATGTTATTCGTCACAGAAATCCAAAGTACATCGAACATCAGTCTCAGCCTCGGGAACATTAGCTTCATTGTGTGTGGCTGAGGTAGCAACACCTGAAACAGAACTTTGTCTTTTTAAGCCATTGACATGGCTACTGTTGTCCTTGGCTGCCTTCGCTCTGGAGCTAAACAAAGTTTCCTCTGACTCATAACATGACTTTGACAGAGTTTCATTCAGGGAAGAACTCAGGTCAGCTAACACAGTTTGCTTAACACTTACAGCATCCGGATTGTGGTCCAGGTTATCCATAGACCCTTTAGCGTGATTCATGACGGTTTTTGGCCAAGCATGTTCAGACACACAAGACACATTCTTATCTAATGTGTCCATGACCTCACAGTTTATCAGTTTGCCACCCGATTTTAAGTCCTGAACTGAATAATTCCTGGCAGAGGTGGAAACCGTTACCCTGCTGTCAACAAATGGAGGGTTAATTTCAGGGTCTAAGTTCCCATACCTAGAATTCACAGTGGCGTCCTCACCAACTAGAGTGAGCTCAAGGTCACAACTCTCAGATGCATTTAACTGGGAGTCAAAAGGCTCGTGTATATAAGCAACACAGAAAACAGTCTCTGATTTCTCTAAATCATTGAATGGTACCAAATTTTCTTATATGCTCCCTCAGAACAGCTAGACATGGCCCCGTCATCCTTGCTACATGACACTGACTGGGTTTCACTTGGCGCTTGTACGGCCACATGAGGAACCTTCACACCATGATTCCTGGAAACCTCACTTAGCTGGTCATGCTCAGTGTTGCTCACATTTCTTGCAATAAGAATGCCCCCAGAATCATCGTCAGTGGGGACAGTGGGAACACATGGGAATGCTAAGCAGTCTTGTTGAGACACACTACAACCCATGGAGGGCATCCCTTGCTGCTTAATTACAGCATTGCTGCTCATAGCATTACTATTAGCTGATCCATTTAAAGTCTCTTCACTTTTGGCTGGCAAAACCGATATTTCCTCGGATTCTGGTTCTTTGACACCATCGTTTTTCTTATGGCCGAGCCAGCAAGGCGGCAGCTCAGTAGTAGCCATAATCTCGCCTTTGGAAAAGACACGAGGAGCAAAATCACATTCACTCACCTCCATTTCGGAAGGGGCATGAGATGAAACGAGACTTTCACCAACCTCCAGCTGAAATGTGGTGCCACGGCGACGTGGATGCCGCCACTTCCTTGAATGTGTTGTGGTGACTGAAGCATTGGTTGCAGGGGAAGTGAGAGGGGGCAGGCCCTGGCAGCTCTACAGCCCCCCAAGAGCCAGGCGTGTTCCCCGAAAAACCTGCTCATAGTCGGGGGTCAGCCATGGCTTCCATCGGAGCGTCTCCTCCAGCTCCGTGAGAATCACCTGCTCCCGTTCAGCAAAGTCCAGAACAGTGACCTCCGAGGGCATTTCCTCAGAGCCACAAAACACCGCAGGCCCGGACTCTGAGACAGCTTCGGCCAGCGTTTTCAACAGATGATGCTCCGACGATATCCCGGACTCTGGCGGTGTTGACGTGTGTCGGCATCGAGAGCGCTGCTTTTTCCTAGAAGCGGCTCCTCATCCTCCGACCACATCCTAGCCAGAAATGAGGCTGGAGAAGAGAAGTCCGAACAGAGTGGTGAGGGTGAGCGGCTCGTGCATTGAGAAGATGAAGACAACTCTGGGTTGTGCCAACCTGAATCGCCTCAGAGCCGCAAGACTGTGGAAGTGGTGAAGGAGAAGTCGCGGGGCAGTAGTGACACAGCCCATGCGCTGGGCGGCTGCTGCGGAGGACAGGGTTGGAGGATGGTGCGGAGGTAATAGGAAATCAGGGCGGTAGCGCCTCCCATAACCAGGGATACACTACGCTGACCCACAATGGGTGAAGTAACTCCTCCTTGTCCTCCTCCCCAGAACGTTGCATCCACTTGCAGCATAGCTCTTACACTCTCTGAATAATATCTCTTCTCTGTCTTGCTGGACCCGTATTGATCAGATCGTGCTGTTGCGGCTGGGTGCTCCAGTGTGTTTTAGAAATGGACCCAAAAGCACACACTGGGAGAGAAATGGCAGTTTAAACAAAAAGCGCGTCTTTTATTGTGGCTGTTTATCATGAATAAAAAAAACAAGACGAGAATGAAGGCAGCACAAGAGCAATAACTAAACAGAAACCTAAACTGGGAACAAACTATGAAAGCTAACTATGACTGTGACTATGATGAGGAAAATAGACGATCTGACAAAGACTGAACTGAAACATACAGACTAAATACCTACAGGGATGATTAGGGGAAGTGGACACACATGGGAGCACAGCTGACACACATGAACCTAATGACAAGGCAGGGGAAGTGAAACTAAATACAATGAACAAAGAACATACTGTACTCTTTCAAAGTAAAACAGGAAACAGGGAGATGTAGACATGATGCAAGGGGAATCTGATAAACCATGAACTTAACTGCTAACTAGGCATAGCCGAATAACTAGATAACTGAAAAAAAACTGGAATACAGATGAAATAACAAAACAACAGGAAACTCAGAAACACTGGGCTGCATGATCCAGGATCATGACACAGATTATGTTATTAAAACCAGCTTTTTCCAGCTGAGGGCCATTGCAAAAACCAAGACCGTGTTGTCATCCGCCGATTTTGAGAGAGTGATACATGCATTTATCTCTTCTATGCTTGACTACTGCAATAGTCTAGTCTATTTTGGTATTAACCAGGCCAGTCTTGACTCTGCAGAATGCCCGATGGCCCGACTCCTTACAGGCACTCGGAAATTTGATCATATCTCCCCAATCGTGACATGTTTACACTAATTACGAGTATGTCGTAGAATCGACTTCAAGATTTTGTTGTCTTTAAATCTCTGAACACATTAGCTCCATCTTATCTCTCAGACCTTTTAACAAGTCCAAGTCGAGCCCTTAGGTCTGCAGATAAGTTGCTTCTGACTATCCCCAGAACTAGACGGAAAAACAGAGGTGACTGAGATTTTGTGACTGCTGCACCCAAACTCTGGAACAGTCTGCCCCTTCACATTGGGTCTCCCCCAACACTCGACATTTCTAAAACCCGGTTGGAAAGACATTTGTTCTCTCTAGCTTTCAATTATGTCTTTTATAGTAATTACAGTGTATGTTTAATATTTTATCTCTACTATGTACAGTGTTGCTTTAAAATGTGATTACAAATATTTTTTTTATATAATGTCCATGTGCGCATGCTGAAAGAGACTGTGCTGGGCTGACCCCTCTCCTCCTTTCAGGTTGGAGCCTGCTGGAGTCCGATGGTTGAGACCAGGTCTGAAGAAGTGTAAGTGTGTTTTAATGTGATTCATGAAAACAAAGCAGCACACATTCAACCATCTTCAAACTGTCACATCACTCATTCATATCTCTGATGTCAGGAGTCATCATCAAAATGTCAATCAATGAACAGATGATGGATCAATAACTGCAACTGGATTGTGTTTGTTCTCTCCATCAGATTCCTGTCAACTCACAATCGACACAAACACAGTAAGCACAAGCCTCCAATTTTCTGACAACAACAGGAAGGTGACACGTTTGTGGAAGGAGGTTCAGTCATATCCTGATCACCCAGACAGATTTGATATTCGTCAGCTGCTGTGTAGAAATGGTCTGACTGGTCGCTGTTATTGGGAGGTCGAGTGGAGAGGATACGTTTATATATCAGTGAGTTACAGAAGAATAAGAAGGAAAGGACGCAGTTATGACTGTTGGTTTGGACACAATGATCAGTCCTGGAGTCTGAACTGCTCTGATGATGGTCCTCAGCGTGTCTCGCACAATGACAGACACACATGGATCTCCTCCTCCTCCTCTATCTCTAACAGAGTAGCAGTGTATGTGGACTGTCCTGCTGGCACTCTGTCCTTCTACGGAGTCTCCTCTGACACTCTGATTCACCTCCACACCTTCAACACCACATTTACTGAAACTCTTTATCCTGGGTTTTGGGTGGGTATTCAGTCCTCAGTGTCCCTGTGCTGAGTTGAGTGTGAAGGTTGTCCTCCTGTTAGAGAAACACTCTGACTGTTGAACAGATAGTTCAGTCTGTACATTTCTGACTCTTTCATTCAGAAACACATTTTCAGATTCATAGTTTCAATCAGTTAATGTTTTAAACTGTTCTAAATGATTCCTTGTTTTTTCTGTCTTTTTCCACTTAAAGCTTCACATTGAACATCAGTATGTTGTGTTTCTCTGAAGCTCATTTCACAACTAGTTCCTCTGCATTTTCAACAAGTCTAAGCTCATTAAAATTAATTCAAATGATTCATTTCTCTTTCTTAATATCTCATATACTGTAGTATTAAGTGGACACGGCCCTGAAAAATAAAGGCATTAGACTACACGTCTTTCGGGGGGTTGAATGCTGTAGACTCACCAATGCTGGCCTGGGAGAAAGTAGATAACAGGGGAACATCTTCTAGTGGAAAGTTCCTGAAACACTGTTGTTTAGACTAGAGTGGGAGAGCTTCTGTAATAAAACTGTCAGGGGCACACCATTTTGAGATTCGCGGCAACGTGTCATGCAGGACGCATCTCCCTTCTAGAAGTATTGTGTAACAGAATAAAAGTGTAATATGATCTAACAAGCAGTGTGTTGTCTTCCATCGGACGTCGACAAATCAAAAAATGACATGGGAACATGACATTTGGTTGTTTAGGAAGAGAGGAAGTTTTAGGAGTGACGGTGAGAGAGAGAGTGACAGAGAGAGAGAGAGAGAGAGAGAGAGAGTGCAGGTAAAGAGAGAGCGTTTTGAGATGTGAGGGATTCGTGACGTTTACCATGTTTGGAGTGTGTAGTTAATGTGCTGTCTTGTGTAGTTAGTGTGTAGTGAGAGCATAGTTTGGTGTTGTGTGTCAGAACAAAGAGGCGACTGCTGTCTCCAGGTAAAAAACAGGAGTGATACATCTGCTGTCAGACCTGCAGGCAGTAGCGGTTTTTGATACGGGCGACACAGGCGGTTGCCCGGGGTGGCATTGTGGTGGGGGGCATTACAAGCTTAGCATAAAAAAAACCAGTTGCTCACACTCACGCTGCTTCGACATCAGCCAGCGCATTTTGGAGATGGCATAGGCACCGATCAGTTTTCTATCGCCCATTTGCTGGGAGTAAGGACGCAATCCATTTGCGATGTGCGCCTGCTGCTTGCGGCACAGGGAGGAGAGGGCGGGACGGCGGGGGATTCTCTGGCTGGCTGGAGCAGCATCTAATAATCAACTTGCAAAATAAGACAAAATAAAAACAAACCAACAAAACATTAGACATCATGATAGACTTATAATTTACACAGATGTTTTTTTGAAATTCTGTAAGTGAAAAGTGAGCGGGAGAGTCCTCGGTGCGCCTGCTCGCTGCTGAAGTCAAAGTAAACTTTATTGTCATCTCCGCTACATACAGTCCAGTATATAGGGAGACGTGACGACGAGGCTCCAGTTACAGTAGTGCAAGTAAACAAACAATATATATAAAAAGAGTAAGAAAATAAATATAACTTTAGGACCAGGGGTAAATGGATCAATAACAATTTAAAATTTATAATTTACAGTTTGATGATTTAAAGTCTCACACACAATCTGTCGAAAGGGGCCCAGCTGCTTTCAAATAGAGCACATTTCATTCATAATGTTCTAAATCCAAGCCCATTATGTATTCATGTTTAGAATCCTGGGTTGTGCGAAATCCAAGAAATAAACCCTAGACAAAGCTAAAGTGTAAACTAAGGTAAGAGGGAGTGTTCGACCAGGGCGCAAAACAGGCTAGGACCGCCACTGCCTGCAGGTATCAGGCTGTGATGTTCTCCTTTATAGTGGACAGAAATAATTTTTTTGAAGTGGCACAAATAATTTGTGTGGCATGTGAAGTCTAAACTTAGACTCTGCTGGCTCAGGGAATTATTCCCGTGAAGAAAAAAACAAGGCAACAGAAATGTACTTGCGCAAGGGAGGCCTCATCAGTAACGCACTTCGAATCCTATCGCAAAATGGTCCCCGATTCCGGCCTCCGCTAGCTGCCTTTTATTGAAAACTCTGTTACAACAAACAATAGTTTACAATCTTGTAACTCAGTTACTAACTCAGTTACTTTTTTGAAGAAGTAACTATTAACTATAATTAATTACGTTTTCAAAGTAACTTGCCCAACACTGATGTTCAATTTATTAAAGTTGATTATTAAGCCAATCACAGCTACAGAGCTCACTGCGGCTCGTCTTCCCTCTACAGTCCACAGAGACAAACACACTCAGAGACTCAGCAAAACTACTACAATGTGGCGTAAACACTCACCCTGCCTCAGCTCCACCTTCCTCCATCTGCTCTGAACAGATTCTCAGCTACGGTCTCAACACTTTCACTTTCACTGCTCCTGTAGTTCATGATGAATGAACTGACCTCCCAGCCATCTTGATGCATTCTCAATCATCCAGCAAACTAAATCTCCAAAAGTTGATTCTGTTAATCAGCTTACATCCAGATGAACAGAATCAACTTTTGGAGATGTTATAATACACTTTAGAAAACAAGGAATCATTGTAGAAAGGTTCTTTCACCAAACATTTCTAAAAAACCCAAAACAAACATGTCGCCTATAGTGGAGTCAGCCGGTGAGACAAGGGGACCATGATAGTTATTTTGATAATGGCTGCTATTTAGTTTTTTTCCTCCCGCCATCTTACCACTATTGAGGGTGTTAGGGCAAGCCCCGAACACATGCTCGGGGTGGCTTCAAAATCCTTCCTTTCTAAGCAACGCTCAGACCAACCTTTATCACTCAATGACAGACATAAATTATATTTTACACTTTCTCCAACCACTTTGCAACTGTTTTGTTCTCCAATAACCGCATTTCTCACAATTTTCATATATTTCTCCCCTTTTACTTATATCCCAGTAAACCATAAACTTCTCCTATTTGCTATTTTTTTTCCTGCTGTGAACTCTTTACATTTTATTACTAAAAGATGTAAATTCTCATTTGGCTCTCAGCAAAGGTGGTCGCACTTTTCTCCTCTCCTCTCCCTTATCTTCCCTGCTTAGCTTCTTATGTCCTTGTCTTGTCTCATGCTTTTATTACTTTTCCCTTGAACACTCTCTCACAGTCTGTTCTCTAAAACCTAAAAGAGGAATTATGGATTTGATCAACTGGTCTCGGAATGCAATTGACACCCCTTCAACGAAAAGTCTGGGCTCGGGTGAGCCTGACTAACATGGATGAGATCTTGGAGAACCACACGGCTGCCGTGAATACTCAGAACAAGACCTCTGAGTGCAAACTGATTACATCTGGAGGGGCTCGCTCGGAATAACACCTCTGGGCGCAAATTGATCACATCTTGGGAAGCGCACTGCAGTTGTGAGTTCTCAGAAGCGGCTCTTCGACCACAAGAATGACAACACCACGCAACGTAAGTTTGGATAACATCATAGGAAGCTCACGGCTCTCCAGCGGGAGATTGAGAGACCAGTGTTGGCTGGAAGACTTTTTACTTAGACTGGCAGGGCAAGGACATTGTCTCAGCTTGACTCTGGACACGCATACACATACACACATACTGATATGCACACACTGATCCCCCCTCCCTTTCCAAACGCCTTCGATGCTTGTTTCCTGCGGGGGAACACGGCAGGTCTGTGTGCCGCGCTGTAACGATAGCGCTGTGCAGGATGGCTGCTGTGTTCGCCTGGGATTACTCCTCACCCCCCACCCAACCCTGTGGCTTGTCATGTCTCTCACAATGTTGTGCTGTGTACATTTATGTGCTTTTGTGCAGAGGAGTTTTTTTGTTTCCTGTTCCCATGCTGTCCTACCATGGAAGCACAGCATGAACAGAGGTCTCTTTTTTTCCTCTTGTACTTTCCCATTGTAGTGCACATTTCAGTGTTTTTCTGTAACGCTACCAATCTCCAACTTGTATCCCCATGTAATGTCTGTACTGTGTGTGTTTGGTCGGGGGGTGGGGGGCATTTCACTGTAGGGCAACCTCCATGTGACGAATAAAGCTTTGATTGATTGATTAAAAGTTGTAGATGTACTATACAAGTGATTCTTAAAGTGTGCATCTGGGTCCTATCCTGCCTGCCACACAGCTGAGCCATGACACATATCATCAGACAAATCACCAGAAATGTTGTGACCTAGGTATTTAACAGCAGTACACACTTTAAGAACAAAGCCTGAGAGAGAATTCAGGAATGACAAAATCCTGGTCCTCCTTACGCTGGCAATCAAAATAATTACGCTTCTTGGCATTATAATGAATATCAAACTCAAGACCATATTGAGAGCCAGCATTCAATAGTTGAAGGCCAGCACTACATGGGAATAAGATCACTAAATCATCTGCATACATCAAATGTGTCAGGTGTCGCAGTGTGGAAAGAGGACCCAAATGCAGCACTCGCAGGCTAGTGAAGGATGTGGACAGTGTTTATTATGAAGACAGGATGAACAGAACATAAGACACTGACTGGATGACTGAACTCAACTGGAAGTACACACGCGTAATTGACAATGAACTGTGTGGCAGCAAATCAATCAATCAATCAGTCAATCAATATACTTTATTAATCCCGAGGGAAATTAGGGTTACAGCAGGCAGCACGCTAATGGCGCACGCGCACTTACAAAGGAACCTTCTGACCAACATTACACAAACATCACATTGGGGAGACATGTCAGAAGGTAGGCTGATAGGAAGAAAAAACAACGAAAATATGTAACATGAGGAGAGAGGAGGAGAAAAAAACTCCACTCAGACTGAGCTCCTAGTGGGAGAACAGTTTGATAACAGAAAAAACACCTCAGCACAAAGAGCACATGACTATCAATACACCATAGAACACAAGACAAGCAACAGGGCGGGGAAAGGGTGAGAGAGAGCCGGTGTAGACAGCGCTTCCGGTCCTGCAGCATGCCTGCGTTGGTCCAGTCGACAACCATCTTCTCCGGTAGGGCACAAGCATCGAAGGCGTTTGGAAGGGGAGGGGGAATCAGTGTGTGCAAATCAGTGTATGTGTATTTGTGTGTGTATGTAAGTAAACAGTCTTCCAGCCAACTCAGGTGGCCTTGCATGGAATAGGGAGGAACAGTCTAAACACACTCGTTATCTGGGATTGTTTTGATCGGCTCCAGCCTTGAGCCCGCAGCTGGCGCCGGAGGGGTAGCCGCATTAAGATGGCGATTTCCTTCCAACAACTCATGAGAATTTCGAGCTGTTTTTGTTTTAGCACTCCGACACTGGTCTCTCCATCTCCCGTTGGATAGCCGTCAGTTTCTCCATGATGTTGTTTACCTTCAATTCCGTGGTCTTGTCAATCTTTTGCTCACAGAGCAGATTCTGAGACCTCGCGACCGCAGCCAACTGATCCGTGATGTTTTCCAGCTTTCGCCCATAGTTGTTGATTTGGGCTGATTCTTCCCTGATGTGACCCAGTATCCGCTCAGAGATGTTATTCTGAGTATTCACTGCAGCCGCAATAGCCTCCAAGCTCTTGACCATGTCCCCGTCTGTGAGCCTTTTCTGAGAAGCCGCGTCTCATCCAGTCAATCCAATCTCAGCTTTGTGGGGTTTGAGCAGCCGGTTCCGCTGTCTTAATTCTCCGATAAGCCAGGGCCAAGCCAGCTCCGATCAGCAAGAACCCTGTTATCATGGTTCCGAATAGGTAGATATCTTCAGCGTCCTCGATCGACAGTCCCGCCAGGCACACGATCCTCCATTTCTGCCACCCGTCCATCGTGTATCCAGCAGGGAAAGTCCCTCCAGGGCACTCAGGCTCTCCCGAGCCCAAACTTCTCGTTGAGAAGAGGGTGTCAATAGCATTCAGAGACCAGTTGATCAAATCCATAATTCTCTTTAGGTTTTAGACACAGACTGTGAGAGAGTGTTCCAGATAAGGAACACTCTCTCACAGGAAGGGCAGATAAGGGCAGGAGAGGAGAAAAGTGCGACCGCCTTCGCTGAGAGCTGAAGTCATAGGTAAATTTTGAAACCATCCCGATAACCATCATGGGGGGGTATTCGGGAAACCTCTCTCCAGCTTAATAAATCATGGTGAGGCAAAACATCTTGTGCTTAACACTCTATGTTAAAGTTACAGTACATATGTTCAGTGCAGATAGATATATAGTGTATATAGGTATAATTGTTATCCAAAAATCCACCACAACTCAGAGAAACTTGGGGTTTAAGTATAATGGATAATGATTATGATTAGAAACCAGTAAGGACACAGCTGAACTGAATGTGACTTATCACACAGGAAGTGGAACAGAACATAATAAACACAGATGACTAACATCATATAATACGAAACATGAACACTAAATAGTCTTTTCAAGGACCTTGGATAATATGCTAGAGAAGGCCGATAATAATCTTTTCTCTTTATTTCTCCCACATTGTCCTTTATAATACCATAACAGCAACAATTGAATCTGGCAGAATCCCATGAACTATGAACCCTGAACTAAATAGGAAGCAGTGGACAAAGTTTTCTACTAGCAAATTTTAAATGTTCAGCAGATATCTTATCATCTGGATCTGTTTTCTATTCCGCAGCATTGTGCTGGACTGAGAGTCTGTGACAGAAGGAGAGAGGAGCTGACAGGTAGTAATGTGAAAACGTAGCAGTGTAAACTCCTTGTTAAAGTAATAAAGGAATTAATAATGATTCATGTTGCTCTTTGTAGCAATATATATATTGGTTGTTAATGCTCTTCATTAAAGATGGCACCTGTCACTGGTTTAATATCACGCAGTTCCTCACTGTGACCACCTGGGGTCAGTAGGCTGTCATCCGTCTGTATCTCTCTGCTGACTTCAGTGTTTCTCAGTTTAATAATATCTGTGTTCGCGAGTCGATTCGATCCACGATTCGATTCGACTCGATTCAATTCGATTTGAATCTGGGAAATTTTGTCTCACAGTCAGAAATATTATAATTCAGATCAGTACATTTATATATTTTTGTATGTATAAAAAGGAAGCTGACACTCGCAAGACTTTATCAAAGGTGTAAGCGTCACATCAGATGCCTTTGTGTCAAAGTAGCTGAAGATAAAACACAGAAAAACATGAAGGTGGTTTTCCTGGCCTGGGATTTTATAAAAATATTCTGCAGTACATCAAAAACGAAATAAAACCATTAATCGACATATGAACATTACCTCTGAAGTTACAGCAGTTTTCTTAGAGACACGGCTAAGCGTTTTACATTTTGCATAATTTTAAAAAGTTTAAATTTTTTCAGTATTGAACGGCAGAAATTGTCGGTAGTAAGTAAAAGAAAAAAAAACAGCGGCTGACAGCGCTGTAAACATCGGTAGCCTTGTGCGTAACAAGCAAGCAAATTATGCAGAAAACGGGAAACTGTGAGAGAGAGAGAGAGCTGTGCACGAAGTGTGATTTTATGGTGGTGGAAGCAAAACAGCAAAAGTCAGAGGGAATCCATGATGATGTTTATGTGAAGCGTATTTTGGATCTTCTTTTGCTGCTGGTTCGGTCAATATTGTTTGGGGAGAGATAAAACTAACAGCTTTAGAATTAGCACAAAGAGGGCATAAACACAAAGTGCCGACCCGCCGAAACATCAGAATCAGCGAGCTGTCGGCTTTCAGCCCCGACCGTGTCCGTGCCATCGGGTGAGAAAGGCGACATCTCACTGATTCTGATCCACCGGCCCGCACTGTGTGTTTATGTCTTTGTGCAGAATCCGTGTTCCTGCTCTCTTTTACTGTTTTAGCTGGTTGGTGGTTGTCGAAATTTTGTGAGGTTTCACCTGATATTCTGGAATTTTGGGCAAAGTAAATTATATTAAAAAATCGATTCAGGATTTTAATGAATCGATATCATGTTATCCAAGCCAGAATCGATTTAAATCGATAAACTGATTAGCAAAACCCACCCCTAATTCAGACATTTCCCGCAATTCAATCAAATGTGTTTTTTACAGCCTTTTCTGTTTCTTAAAAAGGTTTTTACTGTGAAAATTTGGAAGCAGGATGTGTGTGAGAAACCAAGTATAAATGTGTGTGTTGGTAAGCTCACAGTCAGTGTTTGTGCTCCTCTTTTCTCTTATTTTCAAGTGATAACGCTGTTAAATGGCTTTCATTGAAAACATCCATTCAAATTGAGATAAAATTACATCATGAGGGAATTGTTACCACCATGTCCATAAAAAAAGATAAGGAGAAATTGTGAGGCCGCCTCTGGGTTGAACTGAGTGCAGCAGTGAAAAGTCAATGAAAAGATGAAGTGAAAGCAGCTCAAAGATTAAGTCAGTTTTCTGCAGGCCAGGTCTTTCCCTGCTTTCCAGCCATTGGACTAACTTTCTGCTTCTTAATTCAGATAAAACTGAGGTTATTGTACTCGGCCCTGAAAATATTAGAAATATGGTATCTAACCAGATTCTTACTCTGGATGGCATTACCTTGGCCTCCAGTAACTCTGTGAGGAACCTTGGAGTCATTTTTGACCAGGACATGTCCTTCAACGCACATATTAAACAAATATGTAAGACTGCTTTCTTCCATTTGTGCAACATCTCTAAAGTTAGAAATATCCTGTCTCTTAGTGACGTTGAAAAAACTAGTTCATGCATTTATTACTTCCAGGCTGGACTACTGTAATTCATTATTATCAGGATGTCCTAAAAACCCGCTGAAAAGCCTTCAGTTAATCCAAAATGCTGCACCATGAGTACTGACAGGGACTAGAAAGAGAGAACACTGCAGGCTTACCTGTTGCTCCTAGAGTATTTAAAAGTAGAATGGGAAGCAGAGCCTTCAGTTTTAAGGCTCCTCTTGTGTGGGATGTTAAGGACTCTTCCGGAAGATGATTGAATAAAAAGAAATGTAAATGTTTTAACACAGTATGAGTCAGTTTTCTCTGTTCTGTCATGGGGACAAAAGAATCAGGGTTTAATAAGAACCAGCTTCCAGTTTGGATTCAGATCCCCGATATACTATTTGACACCGGAGCCATGACAGTTAAAATGACATCTGTTCATCCATTCATGTATGCATGACAAACTGTGGTCTGTAGTAAACATAGACGTGCAGCATCAAATCAGTCACATCTAAACACATCTGTATAAGGCTGACCTTTGACTTTAAACCAAAAACAAAGTCTGCGTTGTCATGTTTTACTCTCAAAGATAGAGGACCTTAATACCTACAGCAGTGAGACATTTATGGATCAGACCCATTGAGATTCTTCTGCATGGATGCCCCAGATCTTGGTTTGCATTAGTATAAAAAACATATATAACAATAATATTACAATATAAACATAATTTAGAGAAGGGTTAAAATAATGACTTTAAGCTTTTCTCTAGGCCAGGGCTGAGCAATTAATTTCTCCAGGGAGCCAAATCAAAAATCTGAACTGAGTTGGAGGGGCAAACCATAACTTAATTCTGTTAAATATTAAATTTCTTAGCAAAAATGTATATTTTGAGGTGCTTCTGGTAAACAGAAATATAAGAATATTCTGTAGATATTTCTGTAAACGTTTGAATTGTAGTTTAGGATAGATAGGAAAATAATCCAATAAAAGTAATAAACAACTTTTTTAAAATTCTAATTTTAACCTGTTGATCTTCACAAATCAACAAAAGGTCTTTTGCAGTATGTTAAAAGTTTTATACAATATACAATATAACTTTATACAAAAAGAAATAAGTTCTTTCAATGTTTTCAGTTCAGTTTACTGGTTTACTGAGAACATTTGAAAAACTAACTTGAGAGAAGTTGCAACTTGCTCATTAAAGCCTTGACTGCGCTTAGCATTTCAAGCCCTTGCATTGCAGTTTGATATTCAGTTCATTTATCTGAGCAGTCACTTAGAAAACCAAGGTCTGCAAACCAATCTGAATCTAAATGCTTCTTTCTACCTTATTAAGCTTATTTATAAGTATTTATAGCTTATAGTATAAGTATTATTTTTTCTTGTCATCTGCAGAAATTCTCAGATGACTCTGCCATTGTGGGCTGTATCAGAGATGGACAGGAGGAGTACAAAGTGTGGTGGACAGCTTTGTTGAGTGGTGTGAGCTAAACCACCTACAACTTAACATCACAAAGACAAAGGAACTGATTATGGACTTTAGGAAGCAGGCTCCTCCTCCTACCCCTGTCACCATCAGAGGGGCTGATGTGGAGATCGTTGAGGACTACCGGTACCTGGGGGTACACTTGGACTGTAAACTGGACTGGACTAAGAACACCAGTGCTATCTTCAAAAAAGAGAGGTGACTCAGGTCCTTCAATGTTGGTAGGAAAATGCTGACCATGTTCTATCACTCGGTGTTGGAGAGCGTCGTGTTCTTTGCAGCTGTGTGCTGGGGAAGTGGGGTGAAGACAGCTGATGCCAACAGGCTGAACAAACTGATCAGAAAGGCTGGTTCTGTCCTGGGTGTCAGACTTGAGAACCTGGAGGAGGTGTCTGAGAGGAGAATGCTAAAAAAGCTTCTTTCTATCATGGACAACCCCTCCCGCCCCATGCACGCCCCCATGATGGACCATCAGAGCAAACACAGCAAAAGACTCATTGCCCCGAAATGCAGAACTGACCGCCACAGGAAATCCTTTGTACCGGTGGCAATAAGACTGTTTAACTCTTCCTCACTCTGTAGGTGATTCTCCTAAGACTATTACCTATGTTATTCTGTTCCCTCCAGACCGTGCAATATTACCCAAGATTACTTATTGAATATTTGTTTCATCCCCCCATCATACGCTGCTACTCCCTTTATTCTATTGCACAATACTTTGTCACTTTCTAGAATCGCCTGCACTGATAGTTAAGTTATTTATTCACCAGGATATAGTTATGTATATTACTTAGTTAGAGTTATCCGATACTATGTCTTGCACTATCCTACTGTATATTACTGTACACTACTATTCTTATTGTATATATTATATATCTTATTCATCTGTTCCTCTGTCTCTCCTGCTGCTTTGAGCATGTACATGACAAAAGAATTTCCCTCGGGATAAATAAAGTTGTTCTTATTCTTATTATCTTATCTTATTTCTAATCATGTTTCATTTTCCTCACTGTGTGCTGCTTTTATGTGACATGTCTGTGCTTGTCTGGAATTTTATCCTCCAAATGTTTCCTCAATCAAATGGGTGGAGAGAGCATTTGAAGCCACATAACACGAGTTGAGACGAGAACATATTGAGAAAGTCTTGGGTGTGGAAACAAGACAATTCTTCCTCTGCAGATTTTGAAGACACTGTAAGTTTCGTTTCTTTGTACCTTTAATCTTTTACAGATTATTGATTGAATGGAGTCAAATGGTCTGATGAAAATCATCACTGAATAATGATTTGAATTATTTCAGAACACAAACTGTGTATTTTATTTCGGAGAAATGCTGTTCCATTAAAATTAGTGTGAAATGTTTTCCTAGCTAACATCAGCTTGGTTGTAACAGAAATCTGGTACAGACTCACAGCTGGAACTGTGGAGTGTGTGTGTGTGTGTGTGTGTGTGTGTGTGTGTGTGTGTGTGTGTGTGTGTGTGTGTGTGTGTGTGTGTGTGATCATAATCTGGGAATAAGAGCAGCAGAAGAGTTAGTCTTCGTGTTTTCTGACTTATAAGGATGTTTGTGGCATTGATTTCCTTTTTTATTTATGGATTTTGTATTGTGGACATTTTAACATTTTAACACCAGCAATTTGTTTGTGTGTGTTGTTTTTTGTTTTTGCTTTAGAAATATTTCCCATGGCATGTGTTGACATGCAACCTCCATATGTAATAATGACTAAAGCGTAAAACCAGACCATGAGACTGAAACAAATAAAAATTAAGCTGAAATGTAAAAAAACAATCTGAAGTAAAGTAAAATGTCCAAACAAAATAAAATATAAAACTATAGTGACTCTTCTCAACAAACACAGAAATTCTTGTTGAGCAAACAACAGCAAAACGTGAAGCCTTTTGTTCTGAGCAGCTGCTGTGAAATCACATCAAACTTTACACTCATCATATTTCCCTTTATGAGAAACACCAGCTCAGCTTTAATAGTCAAAGATAAAGAGGCGACACACTGTAAAGTGCACAGTTCAAACTTGTTCAATAGTCAGGTTTAACAAACTGTCAGTTTCTGTTTGGCGCTGTCCAGACAAGCACAGCGTGCACACACAAACACTCATGAGGAGGCACTCGTGCACATTGCTGTTATTTGCAGGTTTGCTTAGTTTTCTGGAGCTGGAATTTATAACTCCATGTTGTACAATTCTTCTGTTTAATAACAATGTAAGTAATATTCGTTATCTCAAGTGTAGCTTTAAGTTTATGCATTGAGCTTTTTTTTTAGATGTGCAGCTCTGACTCATTGCAGGTAACAGCTCAGATTTACCTGTTTAACAAATACAACAAGTCTGTTGATATAAACGTCTTCACTCAACAACACACACTTTTTTCATTTTCATGCTGGCTGTCCATTATATTAATTTAGCCATTAAAACAACAGAACAACATGATAAATATCAGTGTTCACTATATTGAACTAAACATGACTGGATTCATGAACAGACTTCAAACATTTCAGTAACACACACATGCTTCTCCACTCTCTACATGAGTGAGACACAAACTCCAGCTGCCTCTTCATACATACAGTCTAGTTACAGAAGTCAGAGCTCATCAAACACAGAGAAACAGAAACCTTCTCAGTATCAGCAAGCACAGCAGTTTCTGCAGGGCACCGTCCAGAGCAGCAACGCATGGAAATCACATCAAATCTCCTTTTTTTCACCTTCTTCCTCTAACAAGATCCTCAGTCTGCTGCTGTTTCTTTGTGGAGGCAAATCCATGCTGTTTCCTTCAAAGCATCATTTCCACTTCAAAGCTGTGAAAATGTGTCAGATGAAGTTCTCTATTTAAAAAGTGATGATGAAACTGTGACACTTGGCCACAACAAGAATTTATTGGAGTAGTGACTGAACTGTGATCCAAACTGAGCAATGCTTTAGTCTGAGAAGCACTCAAATCCACATGTGCATTATCCAGGAGCAGCAGCAGCACAAGAAGCAAAGCTGCCTTTAAAACATAGACATACATGTGCTGTTTTCATTTAGCAGCAGGTTAAAGTGACAAGTCACTAACACCGAGGGCAAAGCTGAGAGTTTCTTCTCCCAAACAGCTGACGTGCTGCTTCTATATAACCTTTGCAATCAAACACTGAACATTTATTTGATGCTGCTGATGCCTGCTACTTTGTATTCAGGTCTCTAGACTAACATTTTGCCATGGTTGCACTGGCACACGTAACCTTTTTCTTAGGTGCACCCAAATTTTTCAACTGCATAGATTAACCCCACTGTGGCTCCGTGTCAGAGCACTGGCTATGAATTTGAGACGGATCAGGCCTTAACGAAAAGGTTATCAATCATTCTTTTGATCTTTTCTTATTACCCACAGCTACATTCACTTCTTTCGGGCTTAGGCTACTCACTAGGGCTGAGTATCATCACTGAGATTCAATTGTGACTCAGACAGTCAGAAATCTTACAAGTCCGATCTTTTATTAGCACTGACACTGTGAGACTTCATTAGAGGTGTCAAAGTAACTGAGGATAAAACAGAAAAGGATGAAGGAGATTTCCCTGGTCTGGCTTTTTATAGCAGATAACCTTAAAATATTGTACAGTAGAACAAAAATTGAAGAAAAAATATGAATCAACATATAAACATTACCTGATGCTGCTGAAATGAAGCAAAGTAAAGTTAGAGAGGTTTTATTAGAGATACAGCTATGCTGTCTGAGCTGATCACAGATGAGGTTGATTTACTTGTTTTCTACAAAATAATGTGATGATGTGTTTGTGCTATTTAATGAAGTTTGTAATTTTAATCTTGGATTTGTGAGTTTCCTTCTTTGGATCTTTTACCACCATCAATAAATTTATTAAATAATATAAGTAATTTTCAGTTTTACTTCCTGCCTGGTTTTATGCATTCAGTCTTTAGTTGTATTTAATGACAGTCACAGTTTCCTCTGTGAAGTTTTTGTATAGCAAACCTAGTGTGACAACAAACTCTCTCCCTCTCTCTCTCTCTCTCTCTCTCTCTCTCTCTCTATATATATATATATATATATATGTGTGTGTGTGTGTGTGTGTGTGTGTGTGTGTGTGTGTGTGTGTGTGTGTATTTAAGAAAACAACCTGAGAGGTTTTGGTTGTGAACTGAGGAGCTTGTTGAACAGCTGCACTAAAAATGTTGTGAAAACATGTCAAACTTTACACTAATAATCATTTGTGTTGCTCTAGATGTGTGTGGAATATTGTCACATGCCCACAAAACGACACACACTCTGGAAGTGACTCCATACACCTTAGTGTCACATTAACAATAACTACAATGAACGAACCGGTTCCAACTTATGCAAACCCTTAGATTTAAATAACCGTCACTTTCTATTGAGCTGCTCAGACTAGTATAACATGCACACTGTTGTTACCTGCAGGTTTTCTCAGTGCCTAATTATTGTTGTGGAGTTGCTGCTCATAAATCCTCATTTCATAGTTATTCTGAACAAAAAAACATAATAATATATTATGTCAGTCCCTCCAAAGTTGTAGCTGCAATAACTATTTTATTTCTCCATCTACAGAAAGTGGAGGTGGCTGATTTTAATCCAGTTTCTAATAGATTAAAGTATTATAAGCTTATACATACACACACACACACACACACACACACACACACACACACACATATAGCAGAGCAGCTATCTGAACGCTACTCCAACAGAGGTCGATTATCTTGTTAATAATTTTACCTCCTCACTACGTACGACTCTGGATACTGTAGCTCCTGTGAAAACTAAGGTCTCAAATCCGAAGTCCCTGACTCCGTGGTATAATTCTCAAACACGTAGCCTAAAGCAGATAACTCGTAAGCTGGAGAGGAAATGGCGTGTCACAAATTTAGAGGATCATCATTTAGCCTGGAGAAATAGTTTGCTGCTTTATAAGAAAGCCCTCCGCAAAGCCAGAACATCTTACTATTCGTCACTGATTGAAGAAAATAAGAACAACCCCAGGTTTCTCTTCAGCACTGTAGCCAGGCTGACAAAAGGTCAGAGCTCTGTTGAGCCAACAATCCCTTTAATGTTAACTAGTAATGACTTCATGAACTTCTTTACATATAAAATTTTTATCATTAGAGAAAAAATTACCAATAATCATCTCACAGATGTAATATTATCTACAGCTACTTTTAGTACCATCAATGTTAAGTTAGACTCTTTTTCTCCAATTGATCTTTCTGAGTTAACTTCAATAATTAATTCCTCCAAACCATCAACGTGTCTTTTAGACCCCATTCCTACAAAACTGCTCAAAGAAGTCCTGCCATTAATTAATTCTTCAATCCTAAATATGATCAACCTATCTCTAATAATCGGCTATGTACCACAGGCCTTCAAGCTGGTTGTAGTTAAACCTTTACTCAAAAAGCCATCTCTAGACCCAGCTGTCTTAGCTAATTATAAGCCAATTTCCAGCCTTCCTTTCATATCAAAAATCCTTGAAAGAGTAGTTGTCAAACAGCTAACAGATCATCTGCAGAGGAATGGCTTATTTGACGAGTTTCAGTCAGGTTTCAGAGCTCATCACAGCACAGAAACAGCTTTAGTGAAGATTACAAATGATCTTCTTATGGCCTCTGACAGTGGACTCATCTCTGTGCTTGACCTGCTAGACCTTAGTGCAGCGTTTGATACTGTTGACCATAATATCCTATTAGAGCGATTAGAACATGCTGTAGGTATTACAGGTACTGTGCTGCAGTGGTTTAAATCATATCTATCTAATAGATTCCAATTTTTACATGTAAATGGAGAGTCCTCTTCACCCACTAAGGTCAATTATGGAGTTCCACAGGGTTCAGTGCTAGGACCAATTCTGTTTACATTATACATGCTTCCCCTAGGCAGCATCATTAGAAGACATAGCATAAATTTTCATTGCTATGCAGATGATACGCAGCTCTATCTATCCATGAAGCCAGGTAACACACACCAATTAGTTAAACTGCAGGAATGTCTTAAAGATATAAAGACCTGGATGGCCGCTAACTTCCTGCTTCTTAATTCAGATAAAACTGAGGTTATTTTACTCGGCCCTGAAAATATTAGAAATATGGTATCTAACCAGATTCTTACTCTGGATGGCATTACCTTGGCCTCCAGTAATGCTGTGAGGAACCTTGGAGTCATTGTTGACCAGGACATGTCCTTCAACGCACATATTAAACAAATATGTAAGACTGCTTTCTTCCATTTGCGCAACATCTCTGAAATTAGAAATATCCTGTCTCAGACTGATGCTGAAAAACCAGTTCATGCATTTATTACTTCCAGGCTGGACTACTGTAATTCATTATTATCAGGATGTCCTAAAAACTCGCTGAAAAGCATTCAGTTAATCCAAAATGCTGCAGCAAGAGTACTGACAGGGACTAGAAAGAGAGAACATATTTCTCCTGTTTTGGCTTCCCTTCATTGGCTTCCTGTTAAATCCAGAATTGAATTCAAAATCCTGCTCCTCACATACAAGGTCTTAAATAATCAGGCCCCATCTTATCTTAATCACCTTGTAGTACCATATCACCCTATTAGAGCACTTCGCTCTCGCTCTGCAGGCCTACTTGCTGTCCCTAGAGTATTTAAAAGTAGAATGGGAGGGAGAGCCTTCAGTTTTCAGGCCCCTCTTCTGTGGAACCAGCTTCCAGTTTGGATTCGGGAGACAGACACTATCTCTACTTTCAAGATTAGGCTTAAAACTTTCCTTTTTGCTAAAGCATATAGTTAGGGCTGGACCAGGTGACCCTGAATCCTCCCTTAGTTATGCTGCAATAGACGTAGGCTGCCGGGGATTCCCATGATGCATTGAGTTTTTCCTTTCCAGTCACCTTTCTCACTCACTATGTGTTAATAGACCTCTCTGCATCAAATCATATCTGTTATTAATCTCTGTCTCTCTTCCACAGCATGTCTTTATCCTGTTTTCCTTCTCTCACCCCAACCGGTCGCAGCAGATGGCCGCCCCTCCCTTAGCCTGGTTCTGCCGGAGGTTTCTTCCTGTTAAAAGGGAGTTTTTCCTTCCCACTGTCGCCAAAGTGCTTGCTCATAGGGGGTCATATGAATGTTGGGTTTTTCTCTGTACCTATGAAGCGCCTTGAGGCGACTGTTGTTGTGAATTGATGCTATATGAATAAAAGTGAATTGAATTGAATTGAAATATATCATAAAAAATATATCAAATGACATGATAAAGCAAAAACATTTTTGTGGATTTTGTTATAAGGGTTATTAAACATCTCAGTTTCAAAAAATCTGTCATAAAACTGCTGTATGCAGGAGAAGGACCCAAACGCAAACTCACCGGATCAGGACTTAACTGAAAATACAATTCCCATTCGCTGAATGGGGAAAAAGGCAAAAATATACAAAACTAAACTGGGTAAACTAATAATAAATCATATGGGAAATACAGGGAGAGTCACACAGCACATAAGATAATGGAGGACATGCGAGCATATGGGAAACACAGCTGAGACAAATGATCATAACAAGACAGGAGAAGCAAAATTGACCACAAAAAACATGGAAACGCGGGAGCTTCACAATAAAACGGGAAACATGATGCAGGAGTAGAGGAGAGGCAGACAAGAGGGAGTGAAGGAACACAAGGGAGAGCACAGACATGACCGGCAGGGGGAAACAAGGGTAAACATGATGAAATGGGAAACAAGACACAAGAACTCACACAACTATATAGGCACAGAAACACAGAGGGATATTTCAGAGGGCAAAGACACAGGGGGAAAATAATGAAGAATACTGAAAAGAATAACCTAGAAACCTTACAATAACCTTTAGAATAACAAAG
Source organism: Pelmatolapia mariae (assembly GCF_036321145.2). Taxonomy (NCBI): domain Eukaryota; kingdom Metazoa; phylum Chordata; class Actinopteri; order Cichliformes; family Cichlidae; genus Pelmatolapia; species Pelmatolapia mariae. Next base: position 27,060,709 of record NC_086229.1, read on the forward strand.
GGACTAAACAGAATACAAAACCACAGAAAACTTAAAACACTGGGGCAGACGTCCCGGGACCATGACAAAATCTGAATTTTCTGGCTATTTTTTGAAGGGTTGGGTTTTACAGGGTTAAATGGATTTTCAGTTGTTTAGAAACCAAAGGCTTTTTTAAGAGAAAATTTAAATGGGATTGAGGCAATGATGTTTTTTCACTGCAGTTTATATCCAACAACATCAAACAGTTAAATCAAAGAGTTCATGTTACTAACAGCTCACCTCTCTGCAGCAGATGACTGCTGGACTTTAAAATCAGTGGTGAGATCTTTAGACGTGTCACTCTTTAAGGACACATAGCTGGGTGAAGGTCTAGTTTCTGGTTCAGATTTAGGTTTACGCTTCCTTCTCCTTCTACGTTTCTTCCTGTGAATAATGATGGAGCAGTGATGTCAGTGCTGAGCTGTGACATGGAGAAGAGTCATGGGCAGTTAGAGATGGTCATCTCACCTCTGAGCTTTGGTCTGGCTCTCATGTTCCCCACACAGAGTGGTTTTAGAGGGAGGGACTCCCTCCTCTCTGTCCTCACACTGATCCATGCTGCTGAATCCACATCAGCTCACACACACGTTCTACCTTCACCTGCAGAGGACAGCACACAGTTGCACATCAACTGTGTGCTGTCCAAATATCAGCTGCTTCTTTCCTGCTTCATCTCAGTGTCAGCTGAGAGAATGACAAACCCACTATGTGTCAACATTTGATGGATGATGACACAGAAATGTGAAATGATGTTGACCTAAATCTGTTCTGATGATAATGAGAAGCTTTGATGAGTTTTGACTGTCTGAGGTGTTACTATGATGATGGAACACTCAGAACCCCATGTTGATGAAGCAGTCACGTGTGAGCTTGTGTGCTGACATGTTGACAGTGTAACTTCAGCTTTTACACTGTTCCTGTTTCATATTACACTTCCTCCTCACAGTCGGCCTCATTTCACAGCTGCAACTAAATATCCTGATAAAATCCACAGACGGCTGAAAATGAAGCATCACTTCCTGTATGAGGAGCCAACAGTCTGTTTACATGTCATGTCTAAGTTACAGTTAGAATAAATAATCATTTACATAGTCTGTTGCTCTCTCTGTAACCATCTGACCATCAACTAACTCTGTGCTGCTGCTCTCATTCACAAAGTGGTCAAACAGATTTTTAACTTGTGTCTTTAAAAGAGCGCTTAGCGTTGGCTTAGCGTTAGCATGCCGTGTGGCTAGCTTAGCAGGTGATTAATTAATCATTAATCACTGTGACAGTAAAGGAGGTAAAGACCTATGACATCATCACGTACGCTGCGTCCTCTGTAGACTCTGAGTGAACTCACAAAGTACAAACTATGGCTGTATCCCAATTCAGGGCCTGCAGCCTTAAAGGCCGCATTTTAAGGCCGATTACGTCACAGCGACGCGACGAAGGCTGTCCCAATTCAAAGGCTGCGGCCCTCAAATGCATCCTTCATTTCCCTGAATTTTAAAGATGTGGTGGTGTAGACTTCGTGGCCCAACATATCCCAGAATGCATAGCGTGGCGGTGGGTGTGGATAATTTTGCCAAAAAAAAAAACCGGCGGAAGAGGGGCAGTCGGAGAGTAAACTTTTAAAAGTAAGTACTGAATATTATGTCACTTATTTATGTGCAAACATAAAACATTACTGTTGGCCACATGTCAGCAAAGTTATGTGACATTAGCAATGTTTGTACTAACTTGGCTTTAAAGCCTTTACTTTAAAATATACGCGGTTCAATAGTTGACTTTAATCTTACAGAGAATGTGATGATTTTATGGATATTTAAAGTAAGCACTGACAGAGATTTAGTAATGCCAACATATTAAAAGAACAATATTTGTCTCTTATATATAATACATTTATATATACAGTGTCAAAGGAACCTGTCTTTGAGTGAAGATTTAAGGTGACAGGAAAAATAAATATTTGCAGCTTAAATCTTTACTGAAGCTCAGTATTTGAAACAGAGTTCATTCACTGCTGTAATAACTAATAATGATTGAAATAATAACTATAATATTGGCCATATTATATTTACATTACCAAAGTGAGATGACTTTAGTCTCATGAATAACATTAGGTAATTGTTATTTACTAGCTAATCTTAAAATGACTGTTCAGTACAGAAATGATCATGATTTCACAGTCCCGTGGTCTCAGCGTCAGATACTTATCAAATCAAAGCTCATGTAGAAACAAACAAACAAATGAACAAAATATGTTCTCCTTCATTTCAGTCAAATAATCCTGTATGAAACGTTTCCAGCTGTTAGTATCATGGTTGCTAGGCAACCTGGGCAGCACGAAGCAGGCTAGACCGTCCAGTTTCACAAGCCTCGCACTTCCGGCCTTAGCGGTGTTTGAGTACGCCGCCCTTCAATAAACTGAGCTTCAGTAAAGATTCAAGCTGCATTTATTTATATTTCCTGTCACCTTAAATCTCAAAGACAGGTTCCATTGACTCTGCATATATGTAATGTATTGTATATAAGAGACAAGTATTGTTCTTTTAATATGTTCACAATGCAGGAACTCCAGCAACAACTTTAATAATTGAACAACGTGTTTCGGCTTGTGGCCTTCGTCAACCAATCAATTTGATTGGTTAATTTGATTTTTTTTCTGTTTCCTGTCTTGTATTTAAGCAATTTTCTACAATGTTTTACTATGACCCTGATGAAGGGTCATAGTAAATCTTTATACTAGACAGGAGAACGTTGGTATATAGATTGAACTGAGTGAATCAATCTAAGCATTATCAGCTGAAATGCAACAAATCTCTGCTACACTTGATGTAACTTAACTCTGGCCATGAGCACCAGTACAACACAGAGCTTTACTACACACTTAGTAAAGAGGGGATCATGTAGCCCCATTATTTTATATTGCACAGCTGCCTCATGGTTTGTGTCACATATTTGTGTTTTTTGCCCACAGATGTGCATCACAGTCAGAGATGGGCAGTAACGCGTTACTTGTAACGTTACAGTAACGCGTTACTGTAATCTGATTACTTTTTTCAAGTAATGAGTAATCTAAGGGTACTTAAAACGGTACTTAAAACGTGAAAGTAAAGCATTCCTTTACTTTCACGTAGGAACGCTGCGTTACTGAAACTGTGATTTTTTGCGAGAATGTCTCATGACAGTGACGTAAGCGAGTGCGACGTTCATGACAACAGCTATGTGCAGATCAACAATGGATAATATATCGAGTGCGGGAGAGAGTATGAGCGTGCAGCATTTAAAGCGTGGAAGTACTGACTAGAGGTGGGCGATAGAAACGATATACGATAGAAACGATATAAATTTGGCCAACGATAGAGATTTTGACTATACCGCTCTATCGCGATAGCTCATATTGATGATGTCATCAAGCTGCGCCTGTTTTGGTCAAAAGCATCGCAGCAGCTACAACCATTATCACCTGCAAATTATGCCAGGCGACAGTGATAGCAAAGAGATGAAGCACTTTTGAAATATGGGGAAAGCCAAAAACTGCGCTTCCTCCACGTCCGTAACGTTGATTCATTAATGTTGAATTCTCTCGCAGCTGTTCTATTCCCATGTTGTATATTAAAAACTAACCTTGTATTGTGGATGAATATCTCAGTTGTTCTCCTGACTGAAGTTTGGCCCGTGTATAGCATCCTGCTATGCGATTGCATTTATCTCTAACCACCAGAATCACTCACGTTAACTTTTATCGAGTGGAAAAAAAGTTGGCATTCATCCTCCAGCTTCACTGTGCTAATGTTATGCTAACATAGCTGTGTCGCTAGCAAACATGTAGCACAACATTATATACCAGGTAGTCCAACTTCAGTAACCCTGCAAACACAACTGCTGTTTAGTTTTCTGTCTTCATTTATGTTGGAAGTGGTAGCGTTTGACTTTGGGACCTGAAGCATACGGAGTTTTGGACCCAGATTACTCCGCAAAGCTCCTCACTACGGCAGCCGTAATGCTCTGACAATCCATCAAGCAGTGGGGCTTACCAAAGTTGTACTAAAACATTTTTAACAGATTTCTGCACGCCCAAAACGGTTCGAGGTCAGTAAGCTCAACCAGAATTCATACACAAGGCACACTCTCGATTTTTGAGAAAATTAAAGGATTTTAAGTGTGCCTTATAGTGTGTAAAATACGTTATACAGAAGAAAAGAGTATATCGCGATACATATCGTAACCGCACGTGCTTCAAATTACATCGCGATATGGATTTTAGCCCAGATATCGCCCAGCCCTAGTACTGACCTTACTTTGAGTTGGATTCCATAAAAAGTGACAAAAACATTAGTGTCCATTGTGCATGGGAAGAAAACTTCTTTTTACAGTGAAAAAAACCCCTAAACTTTCAAGCATGCACCGGGAGTGCCCTACGGCGTAATGGGAAATTCACAGAGAAACTCGTGGCTTCTTCCACTGACAGCTCACCTGCACCTGGGTTTACCTCCGCCTAACCCACTCCTGCTTTATGGGTGAAAATAGAGCAACAGGACCGCTAGTCTTTGATTTTTATTTATTTTCTGCTGTGTTTTACTTGCATCTATTTGAAAGAGTGAGTGTAAAAACAAAAAAAACATATTTTATTTTATGTGCTCGAATGTGCAGAAAATAGGTTTAAATGTTAAACAAATTTCTTCCAGTCAGATTGTCACGGTTCGGCATGGTAGACCGTGGGGGTGAAGGGAATGAGGACCCAGGCGCAGTGCTCTAAGTACAAGCAGTGCGTTTATTTACAGTGAATGGAATAATAACAATAAATCCCCCGTGCTTTCCCCTGACTCCCGTGTCGTGTCTCTCCGTGAACAGTTCGTGTCTCAGTGCTCTCCGCTCCCGTGTCTCAGCACTCCTTGTGCTGGCTGCTGTCTGGCGCTCCACACTTCTCCTGGGGACACAATAGAGGCAGCCGTCAGGACAAATACAGCCGCGGGCATACACACACACTAACTAAGCTTCAACTGGAAAACTAACGTGGAGTCTAACGCAATGATCCCGTGTCGGTGGGAGCTCCAAGAATCTCTTAAGTAGCTCCCCCAAAACCTCTCCGCTAAACAGCCAACACAAAACAACAAAAGAAAAACACAGTTCAACAGTCCCATCCCCGGTCCAGTGGCAGCAACAGTTCTGGCGGCCGACCTGCAGGACGGCAAAACAAGCAGGACCTGCTGTTGGTTAAGTAGTGGTGGAAAAACAGTTCAGGTGGCCTAATTCTAACCCCTTGGTGGAAAAGCAGCAGCTCCGGCTGGCGGCCACGGGTCCAGTGGCAGCGGCGCTGCCCCTCCGGTGGCTTGCCCCGGGTTCGACAGCAACGACGCTGCTCCGGTGAGCAACTGCGAAGAGTGGCATAAGGTCTATGAAGCGCTGATCGCTGACGTGGACGCGCTGGACGTGGATGGCGTGGAGGGCGCGCTAGACGTGGAGGTCCCTCCGGCTCGCTGATCTCCAGTTTCGGCTCGCTGAGGTCCCGGTCAGGCAGCGTAAGCTCCTCTGGCTCGCCGCGCTCCTCCTGCTCGCCGAGCTCCTCATCAGGTGTCGCAGGCTCCTCCCGCTCACCGAGCTCCTCATCAGGCATCGCAGGCTCCTCCCGCTCGCTGAACTCCAGCTCCAGCTCCTCCTGCTCGCCAAAATCCGGCTGCTCCTGCTCGCCAAGCTCCGGCTCCTCCTGCTCGCCAAGCTCCGGCTGCTCCGGCTCGCTGAGCTCCGCAGCTGGTGGCGCGGGCTCCTCCAGCTCTCCGAGCTCCTGCTCCGGCTTGCAGGGCTCCACAGCTGGCGGCGCGGGCTCCTCCCGCTCTCCGAGCCCCTGCTCGGGCAGGGCAGGTCCGGGTGGCGACGTAGCAGCAGGTGGTGGAGAAGATGGCAGAAAGGTGGCGGCAAGCAGACAAGACAACGGTGGTGCTACCGCTGCAGGTGGTGAAGCAGCAAGTGGCGTGGAGACCTCTGACCGAGGTGATGTTACCTGTGCTGTCGGCTCGTCCACTGCAGACATAAACACAGATGGTGAGGGAAAAGGAAAATTGTCCGTACTAACCACCACACGTCCGGGAATTCGGCTGCGGTGAGGAACACCGGCGGCACGAACGTCGTTTCTGGGTAGACGTTGGGGCCGGCGTGTCAGGCTGAGCATCCACCAGCTGACCAGCCTGAGGAGGAGAGTGGAGGTGGAAGGTAGAAAGAAGAAAGTCCAGGACAACTGAATTAAGGCAGCCCACCAACCAGGGAAATTAAAAAGCGTCTCCTGCAGCCGCCCCTCCACGGCGCGACGCAACACTTCCACGGGCTTCTCCCACCATAACTCACACAGTCTATAAACTTTGTCCATTACCTCCCTCCTGAGCCTCTCCTCAGAGACCGCTGGGTCCATGCTGGGCGGGATCATTCTGTCACGGTTCAGCATGGCAGACCGTGGGGGTGAAGGGAATGAGGACCCAGGCGTGGTGCTCTAAGTACAAGCAGTGCGTTTATTTACAGTGAATGGAATAATAACAATAAATCCCCCGTGCTTTCCCCTGACTCCCGTGTCGTGTCTCTCCATGAACAGTCTGTGTCTCAGTGCTCTCCGCTCCCGTGTCTCAGCACTCCTCGTGCTGGCTGCTGTCTGGTGCTCTACACTTCTCCTGGGGACACAACTCTACAGGCCTGACTGGAGGACCAGAGACGGTTGCCATGGTGATGTGAGAAGCGACGTCTCCATGTAAGGAGATGTGGGAAAGGTGCAGGAGATGAAATGTGAGCTGTACATGGGTCTAAAGGCTTTCCTCCAGCTGTTGAGCGATCACGTTAACATTCAGTTTTTACCGCACGCAGTAAAAGTGTTTCCTGCCTGGGTGAGGCAGCCTTTGTCTCTGAGCCAGAGAGATGGAGATCCATGGAGCTGTGGAAAACTCATCTGAAATTCTAACTGTTTGATCATAAAGTGTGAAAACGTATCATTGGAGCATATTTGTCTTCTCTCTCATATAAAAAAGCCAACACAAGCTAACCTGGTAACCACTGCAGACACAAACACAGATGGTGAGGGAAAAGGAAAATTGTCCGTACTACTCACCACACGTCCGGGAATTCGGCTGCGGTAAGGAACACCGGCGGCTCATTCGGCATGAGCCCCCACATCCTCAGGACCTTCTATCGCTGTGCCATTGAGAGCATCCTCACTGGATGCATCACCACCTGGTATGGCAACAGCACCGCTTACAACCGCAAAGCTCTCCAGAGAGTAGTGCGGTGTGCTGAACGGATAATTGGAGGTGAGCTTCCCTCCCTCCAAGAAATCTCCGGTAAGCGGTGCCTGAGGAAAGCGGGGAGGATCATCAAGGACTCCAGTCACCCCAGCCACAAACTGTTCAGACTACTTCCATCAGGAAGGAGTTTCTGCAGCATCCGGTCCCGTACCAGCAGACTGAGAGACAGCTTTTTCCACCCGGCCATCACACTGCTGAACACGTCATAGACACCTCACCCTCACTACTGAAACTTCAACATTATGCACTCCATACTGTACATTAATGCCACTGTTTTGCACATGTCAACTACCAACCTCTGTATATTTTATATATCTTATTTTATTGCTTACTTTATTTCATTTGTAAAACATGTATATACACACTATATACACACTCACACACACACGTAGAAAAACATATTTAGTATACACATTCAGTAATGTATATACTTTTATATATTGTACATATATTTATTACTTTTTAGATTAGACATTTTTATATTTTGCTTGTTTTACGTTATTGTATTTTTGCACAACTCTGTTGCTTGTGAAGCTCGCACACAAGAATTTCACTCGCATGTACTGTACCAGTGTACCTGCACATGTGACGTGACAATAAAAGTGATTTGATTTGATTTGATTAACCCAAGAAAAACTCCTCAGTATTTGAAGAACACAAAGTTAGTGTGTTAGTTTGTTTTGCAGGACATCTCACAGTGTGATGCATCATTTATCCAAACACACCATATACAAATCCAATATGTCAATAAAACAATAAGTTTACATTAGTGGAATATTTCTGTGAGCCCGTTGAGCTAATGTGATGAAATCATTACTATATGTTGATTAAAGTCTAATAAAAGCTGAGTGCTGATGTCCAGGGCTGTTATATGGTGATGACATATTATACACTGTTATGTCTATATCAAGCTTTTAGCCTAATAGCAAGCAGAGATATTTGTGTGTTTGTCTTCAACATTCAGATCCTTAGAGATGATTTGATATATGGATCAACAGCTATCACTAACTGAAGCACTTTAAAGTGGAAAAATCTCCCTTATTTCAGCTGTGATCACACACTTTGGTTTTCTGGTGCAGAGGAACGGCCCGCAAAAGGAAAGACTTGACTGAGTGAAAAAGGATCCAAGCTAGTGATGATCCAGTGCAGTTGGTCTCAGGGAATAAAGAAACTAGCCAAGCCAAGAAGCAGCTCATTGGCTATGATGGAGGAGCAAAACAGCCACACATTAACTGCGACTGCTGAAGTTCCTGTATGAAGCCAACAAGTATGAAAATCCAAGGAAAAGCTGAGTGTGTTTTCTTTAAAGCTCAGATGGAGCTTGGTGGACTAACATGAAAACTGAGGCTGTATTCAGGACTTTGACACATTGGTATATGAAGAGTGGGACCGAGAGAAAGTGTGCACACACAATGGTCACTTCACGCTTGCTCTTCTCCAGCCTCTGGTGCCACTTTGTCCTCACTTGTGTTCTTATTGTCTTATTTGTTGTGATTGAGGCTCTGTGAGCAAGAGCAGAGGTTTTTGCTTGGGAAGTAACCAAGAGCTGGTTTTCAGAGGCTTCTCTGACATTTAATGGTGCTGAAATATATCAAACTTTTCTCCTCGACTTTAACAGCTGAAAGCATTTTGAGCACAGCGGAGAAAAAGTTGTGCATGCAGGATTTTGATGTTTAAGTGTTGTCACTGCTGAGGATTGGTGGACACAGATCTTTATTCACTTATCTGCTGTTTACAGGTTCAAAGTCTTCATCAGAACAAGATCTTCTAATTGGACTTTCCTCTTAACTGTCTTTGAAAAGCAACAAATCCAGTAAATATACTTTGATCTTAAAGTTTGGTATAAAAACGTCCTGTCAGCCCTGTGCTGAGAGGGCTGTGCTCATCCCTCTGTCCTGTTCTAATAAACCCACATTTCAGGAACACCTTCTTTAGGTGTGTTCAGCTTTATTCATACATTCATACAGCAGCACTTAACAAACACATTTAGTCTCAAAGCTTGTTATATTGTAAGGTAAAGAGCCCAAAGAGTTCTCACTGGGATTCACTGATGAAGTGAATGTCATTCAGTAATCAAAGGTGTCTTTTTGGCTCTAACTGACTACATGTGTGTACTGTATCATGACTGCATGTTCATGTGGATATAGTGATAACTTCACAGATAAGTGGAAGAAGATGGAGGGATGGTTTTAGGAGCCTGGACAGCAGGAAACATGATTTTATTATGCTAGGCTAACCTGTAAGAGCTGTTTGCACTGATAAAGAATAATAGTCAGACTTTTACCTTAGAGATTAAAGATTAAAAAATGAACGTCCACAATTTATACTTTCATAACAGAAAACTTTACTAAAGGAGTTTAGCAAAATCAAATAATAATAATCAGATGACCTAAACTCGACTGATCTAACTAAGCTACTCTGAGCTGATGCTGAGTTTGTTCTTCTCTTTAGTGAGGAGAGGTTGGAGGAAGGATAAGCACAGCCAGGCCTTAAGATGCTCTTATCCCCGAGTTCTGTGTTGATGATAATCCCCCAACAGGAGAGCAGCTGGGCATCCAGTGAAAGTGTGATGTCATCCAAATCCTTCTAACATGACAACAATGAGCAGATGAAGCCAAAAATCACACAATCAGTTGACAGGTTCACAGGTTGGACTGAGGTTCCCTCTCTCGTGTCTCTGCTGGAGTCTTCAACATGAAGCTCTTAGATCCAACCTGCTGACCTGCTCCTCTCAAAGAAGACTCATTCATCTTTGATTAACAATAAAAATGCTTCATTATTAGGAAAGAGAGAAAAGTTCTGTTTCAGCACTCTGATCATGTTTAATCACATAAAGCTGGATATTAAGACCTTTGAACCGCTGAGCTGTAATGTAGAGCCAGCCAGGGGAGACTTCTTGATCTTTCTACCCCAGGTCAGATGACACTCGTACATGTGCTTGTGCTACAAAATGATTGGAGATCAATTTATTGACTAGTAATTATTAATAAACAGAGCTGCGTCTCTTTGTATTTACACAGACACTTCAGGAAGTCTCTGAATGAGCAATGTGAGGATCCACTGTTTTGAACCTCGGCTGACTCGACTCAGACTGAAGCTTGATTTAGACGTCTGTGAGTAATCTGAGTAACTTACGCTGTAACCTTCCACGTGACCTGACATGCGCCTTCTGACAGATGTAACCAGAGATGGGTAGTAACGAGTAACCCATTACTGTAATCCTATTACTTTTTTCAAGTAACGAGTAAAGTAAGGGATTATTATTTCAAAAAAGGTAATTAGATAACCCTTACTTTCCCGTAAGCATGCTGCTTTACTTCGTTACTAAACGGTGATTTTGTTTGCGATAGTGTCTCATGACAATGACGCAAGCGAGTGCGATGTTCGTGTCAACAGCTGTCTGCAGATCAAAAATAGATAATATAACGAGTGCGGGAGAGAATATAATCGTGCAGCGTTTAAAGTGTGGAAGTACTGACCTTACTTTGATTTTGATTCTGTAAAAAGCGACAAAAACATTAGCGTCCGCTGCTCACTGCGTGGGAAGAAAACTTCTTTTTACAGCAAAAACACCCGTAAACCTCCGAGCAAGCACCGACAGTACGTTGCCACGGGAATGGGAAATTCACAGAGGAACTCCCGGATGCTTCCACTGACCGCTGTGGCACACCTGCACCAGGGAAAACCTCCGCCTGCCCCACTCCTGCTAAACAGGTGAAAATAGAGCAACAAGGACCGCTGAGTCTTTGATTTTATTTATTTTCTGCTGTGTTATACTTGTATCTATTTGAAGGAGTGAGTGTAAACACAAATAACAATTTTATTGTATATGCTGGAATATGCAGAAAATAGGTTTAAATGTTAAACAAATTGCTTCCAGTCAGAGAATGTTGCATATAATTTAATGTTTGCTTCATGCATAAAGTTACAAGACCAAGCCTAATAAAACTAGTTTTAAATAGAGACTTTTTCATTTGATTACATTTTATATGATGGATTAAGCAGAAAAAGTAGAATTGGGCTGAAAGATCTATCGCTTTATTACCTATTCATGTTGTAAATCATGTTTTAATAAAGTAACTAAGTAACTAATTACCAATAATGTTGCTGAATTTCATCTTTTTAACTGTCACACCTTTTATAATAATGAGATATTAGGGAATTATAGGTGGATATGGGAGGAGACCCATTAAAATGTTAATGTGACATTCGTAACGTTCAACATTCCACTTTCTTTATATATATATATATAGATATATATATCTATATATGTGTGTGTGTGTGTGTGTGTGTGTGTGTGTGTGTGTGTGTGTGTGTATGTATATATATATATATATATATATATATATATATATATATACACACACATATACGGATACATTTCTCCAGGTTTTCTGGCTCCTACATTTTGTCCTGTCACGTTACAGCTGACTCATTAGATTTCAAGTTAGGATTCAGCTTCCTGTGATCAAAGGTCAGGTTGGGTAAATGATGACAGCAGACATAATAAAGAGAGCACACTGATGAAAATGACCCTTCTTCCCTCCTGGTTTTTACCCCATCGGTGGTAAAAGCCTGATAGGGTATTGTCGTCACCCTGTTGGGCAGGCGGGCGACGTGGGCACCCGAGTTTGTGAATGTGGTTACTGCAGAAAAAAATGACATAGGATTTTAAATTCATACCATAGGTTCATATACTAGGAGGCTGAGGGTCACGCTGGCCGCTCAGTTAGTCTGATCAGAGGCCATAAAGAGACCACTCAGGTTTTCCTTCAGCACAGAGACCAGACTGCAAATAAAGAACCAGTCTGAGCCCAGACTCTGTTACCATGGTGATCAAACAGCTGATCAAACAGGTAAACTGTGACTTTAAGCCACTGATCTGGCTGCTCGGTTTCAGCCTGATGATTCAGTGAGTGAAGGACACACAAACATGGAGTCCGTCAAAGGAAACAGCAGTTAGCATGAATTTCTCCATAAGGCTGCACTTGATATTCAGACACTGAGCAGCTGTAGGTGACCTGAGCATGTCTGATGCTGACACACAGAGTGACACAGATCAGCTGTTGTTTCCTGGAATCAAAAGCTGAAGCAATGAAGATGACATCATACTAAATAATGTCAGCAGCTGTGAGGAAACCCCAGATGTTCCAGATGAAGTGATCAGAGTAGAATCAGTGTGCATCAGTAATGTCTGCTGTTGAAGGATTCTCATGGATTCTTGTTGACTTTGGTTCAGCTTGGATCAGTGATTGATGGAGGGAATTTTACTGCAGTCATCCTAAACAAGGAGGAGGAAAGGAGTCCCTCTGGATCATCTCTGCAGCAGGAACAGAGAACAAAATCACACTTCTGTCATTTTGTTGGCCAATGAACACAATGCAGGCTGGTGGACTAACAGCATGCTAACTTCCAACCAAAGACACAGCCAGCGAGTAATGTACTAACCACAATAATCCAGAGTAAGAGCAGCTCTGACTATCCTCCTCTGTGAAATCATCAACAGTTTACATCAATGAGAGGAGGCTGAAGGAGGATCACTGTGCTCCTGCTGATAGAAACTGCTGGGACTGTGTGAGGTCCTAAGGACTGAGACTTAGGTTGAGCTCAGGATTTATCAGAGGAGAGCTGCGTGATTACAGGTTTGTTCTTTGTTTTCAGCACATTGAAGCATCCAGGCATGAATCTCTCCACATTTATTTATACTGGCCACTTAGATGCGGCCTATTTACCTTAACACATGTGATGATATTAAGAAACTAAATGTAATATGTACAGACCTTATCATGAGTCAGTTATCAGATGAAACATTATTTCCAAAATAAATAAAAGTGACAAGAAATAAATCTCACTACATAAAAAAGAAACATTTGATCCAAGATGCTAAAAATGGTATAAAAGCTGTTGACTTTGACCGCTTTAAAAATAAACTCGTTGAAATCCTGGATCAAATACAGGGACTGAGTTTGATCCTGGATTCCAAATCAGCTCTTCAGTAAAGTTGGTGCTTAAATGTTCTTCTTATCACAGATGTTAACAGCTTCCAGTACAATTGTACTTGGAACTTTTTGTTTCATAAGAAACAAACCACAGAAACTATATGATACTCTAAAGCATCTGATTTGGATACCTGAGATAAAATATATCCCCCATTGGGTTCCTTCTTTTCAGTTCTGCATTTGTGGCATTTAATTTAGTGTTACATCTTTGTCATACTTGTATATGCACCTAAAAGGTAATAATAATAATAATAATGTTTGCCACAAAACACCTCCAACTGCTGCAGTTCTCCCTCTGAACCTGTCACGGCGAGTGAGATGAGCCGTGTGGAAAATAAAGGAGGATCCAAACGCAGGCAGGAGTACAGGTGTGAGCGTGGTTTATTAAACACAAAATGAAAAGGACAAAACATCAAACGGGACCGAAAACTATCTAAACTGAGAACAACTAAACTACTGACATAAACCAGGACCTGTACATGAAGGAGGATGAGCGGAGGTAGCAGACAACGGACAGCAGGGAGACACACAGATGAAGCAGAGTGGATTCACAGACGGACCAGCAACTACAATGACGGAAGACACGACTTAAATACACACAGGGAAACACAGGGGGATTACACACAGGTGGGGAACACAGCTGGGAGTAATCAGCAAGACGAGACAGAGGTAAAACTGAACACACTCACATGAGACGCAGACCTTCACAATAAAACAGGAAACAAGAACGCTACACAAAGACGCAGACTCGACACTGAGAGACAGACAGAAAATGACACATGGAACTAACCCACACAAAACATGAGAACACAAATCCTAAGCACAAATAAACAGAAACATAGAACTCTAATAATAATAATCATCATCATCATAATAATAATAATACTCGTAGCACCCCAAACCACAACAATCATTCAAAAATAAACTAACAATCAAAACTCAAAATACTGGGTCGAAACTGACCCAGAACCGTGACAGAACCACTTCCCTCTGAACCACTAGATGTCTCTATTATCTAAATGATTAAAGGCGTGCAGCAAAGCAACCACAGCACAGATCACGTGTCCTGTTATTATGTATAAAAGCATGAAAAAGTCCACATGTGAGCAGATTTTCACTTTTTTCATGTACTGAATTACGTTTACCTGATCATCTGCTCTATAGATTTGAAACAGGTGAGACAGGTGGGATCAATAAAAATCAACAGAAGAGTGAAAACATATAGTGTTTCTAGAATGGTATTTCACCTCATAGCTACTCACAGACTGTATTTAGAAGTGACAAACTGCAATATCTAACCCATAAGTACATCTGCAGTATATAAAGAATATATTCTGTATTCAAATATATTTAGAGATGTTTGAAAGCCTTTCCAGGTGAATGTGATCCAGGAGGGTCTGAATTCAAGTGTCAGACAGAGACTGTGCAGAGACTGTAGAAGGACAGAGCAGCAGCAGAGCAGTCCAGATACACTGATGATCCTCTGTCAGATCCAGAGGGACACACAGGGATGATGCTGGACTCTACATTGTGTCTGACAGTGGAGCTGTTCTCAGAGCAGTTCACTCTGCAGCACTGACAGTCATCTGCACTTCTTCTCATTCCTCTGTCATTCACTGCTGGATGAAGCTCTCCTCTCCACTCCACCTCCCAGTAACATGGCCCAGTCAGAGCGTCTCTACACACAAGCTGCTTCTGCTTCAACCTCTCTGGATCATCAGGACACAGCTCCTCTTCTCTCAGCACACACACCGTCCTGTTTACCATCGGCTCAACCTGCAGAGAGAAGAAGGAAGCGCAAAGGAGATAAACGAGTGTTTCCAAAGACTCTTCATCAGCTGTCAGTCAGTGATGCAGCACATCCAGTATAAAGAGCAGCAGGGACATCAGTGCTGGGACTAGAACTCATTGTTGTTTTACTTTTTGTAAACTTTACTTGGATTTTTATTGAAGTTTATGAAAATGTTTTTCCCTCCTAGTTTTAGTCTGGACTTTCATTCATTAGAACAGTGGTTCCCAAACTTTTTTTGCTAGGCCCCCTTTTGTTTTACAAGAAAAATCTTAGCCCCATTTTGGAGAGCTAACATCTTCAAAATGTTAGGAGTAGTTAGTCATTACAAGAAGTGTTTGTTAACTAAAAATCAAGAATGTGGGATACTGTTTGTCTGTGATTTGGAGAGTCCAGCGCGTGCTCCCGACGCAGGGAAAACTAATTCTGTTGCAGAGACCTACCTTGGCACTTGTGCAGGTGGAGCCAAAGGGAAGATATGCTTCACCATATTTTCTAGTCTTTGGCCATTATGCTAGCAGTGTCCAAGCATTCTTTTTTTTTTCCCTTTTCATCCCACGCCCCCCCCTGCAATGGCTCTGTGGCCACCCTAGGGGCAGGGCCCCACACTTTGGAAACGTCCACTCTGAGCTCTTTAGGAACCCCCAAAACAACCCCAACAATCCAGATGTAATGGTTCCTGCTGTTAACTGGAGGAATTCCATCCAAACATCTGGTCTTACTAAATTGTTCCTCACCTACAGATTGCGTTCTTCACTGCTTTAAACTTAAAAATAAATGCTGTCGTTGGTCTAAATGCTGCCCGCTCACTCCAACACTCTACTGACCTCAGAGTCTCCAGTCTGCAGTCTGGACTCTCCATAAGATCAGACAGCTGCTTCACATGTGGGTCTCTCAGGCTGTAGTTTCCTCTCAGGTCCAGCTCTCTCAGATGGGAGGGGCTGGACTTCAGTGCTGTTGCCAGATAATCACAGCTGATCTCTGACAAACCACAGCGTTTCAATCTGTATAAAGAATGAAAGATGTAAGTTTATTAGACAAAGTGTGTGCTTGAAATCATTTAGTGTTTCATAATCTGTTCAGAGCTGAAGAAGATTCAGAATCAGAAAGTTTAAAAAATGGAAACTCCAAACAGCTAAAGCCAACAGGAAGCAGACCATGTACAAAGTGCAACACTGAAAGAACATCACACACAAATTTGCTTCCAGCACTTTCACACAAACATCTACTGTCATTATTTTCACCAAACTCTGTGGAGTCCTTTATTGAAAATTCACATGGGATTCAAATGGTGATGACGACATGTTGTGTATTAGCAGGAAGTTATTGAATCATTTTCATCATGAACCAAACAAAATGAGAAAATTCATCTGCAGAAGTTTACATTAATACAAAAACTGGAATCCCAGATTAAGATTAGTAAGAATTACAAAGCATGCCGTGCAGGAGTGTCACTATGTAAATGTGCAAAAATCCCTGTTCCAAACTCTTTTTGTTTCACAGATTGCTGTGTGCCGTGACCTTTGACCTGCTAAAGAGAGTCAGATGTGGATTATTCATTGTTGTGTCTGATATTTAGAACTGTGAGGAAGAACGGTACACAGTTAATCAGGGTCCCTTCTCTTTGAATTAGGAAAGGTCGGTTCACACTTCAAACAGTGATACTCAACCTATGGCCCACGGTCGGCAGGCCGGTCGGCACCCCATGGAGGGCCGTGGGCCATACGTTGAGTATCACTGTTTGAAGTGTGAACATTGTTCTGCTACAGTCAATGGACTAAACCAGAGAAGAAGAAAACAGACTTTACCATGAAGATCCTCAGTGTGGATCAGTATAATATCAGTCTTATGTCTGCAGTTTAGTGTCAGCACAACTTTCACATCATATTCATCTCAGGGCAACTAAAACATGGTGACTGACCTCAGAGTTTCAAGTCCACATCCTGGACTCTCCAGAAAACCACACAGCTGCTTCACTCCTGAATCCTGCAGGTGATTGTTACTCAGGTCCAGCTCTCTCAGATGGGAGGGGCTGGACTTCAGAGCTGTTGCCAGATAATCACAGCTGATCTCTGACAAACCACAGCGCTCCAATCTGTATAAACAACAACAACAAACTTTATTTATATAGCACATTTAAAAACCAGTGGTGTACCAAAGTGCTTAACATTCAAGAGGGTGAGATGACGTAACAGGAAAGAATGAGGGCTATGGCAAGGTACCAAAACGTGCTGGCAGGTTGGATGGCATTAAAACACACAAAGGCAAAAGAATTGCATATAAAAACATAAAAGAAAGCTAAATGTAGAGGATAAAAACGGTCAAAATTAAAAATGAATTTAAAAGTAATTAAGAATAAGCCGAACATAAGAAAAGCGTTAAGCTAACTATCAAGCAAGCGTTAACTGGTAGAAAAGGCGAGGCTAAATAAGTGGGTTTTTAACCGCGATTTGAAGGAATAGATGGAATCAGACTCGCGTATAGCGATGGGGAGGTTATTCCATAAATCGGGTGCAGCCACGGCAAACGCGCGGTCACCTCTAGTCTTCAGCCGAGACCTCGGCAGTACCAAGAGTGACTGGGAAGATGATCTTAATACTCTAGTAGGGGTAAAGAAAGAATGAAGAATAAAGAATGAGAGATGTAGTTTATTAGACAAACTGTGTGTGCTTGAAATCATTCAGTGTTTCATAATCTGTTCAAAGCTGAAGAAGGTTCAGAATGTAGAAGTTTAGAAAATGGAAACTCCAAACAGCTGAAACCAATAGTGATGGGATTTCTGGCTCTTTTTAGAGAACCGGCTCTTTTGGTTCGGCTCACTAAAAAGAGCCGGCTCTTTCGGCTCCGAAACGGCTCTTCAGGTTGTTTTGTTGCTTTAATTAATTTATTATTAACAATAATATAAAATTATGCATACAAGGAATTACTAATGTAAAAAAAAAGTGGATTTATTTATATATAAATATATGCGGTGGCCCCTAGAGACAAAACACGTACAAACTCCCTCCCCCCTCATCCCAGCGTAAAGCACAAGGCTCGCGTGCGGAGTGAAGCGGAAAAAAGTGCGCGAGAGAGGGTGAGAGAAAGAAAAAAAAAAACATGGGTCGCAATAAGGAGCCGGCTCGCGTCGTTCACTTCAAAGATCCGGCTCTAAGAGCCATTTCGTTCGTGAACGACACATCACTAGAAACCAACAGGAAGCAGACCGTGTACAAAGTGCAACACTGAAAAAACATCACACACAAATTTGCTTCCAGCACTTTCACACAAACATCTACTGTCATTATTTTCACCAAACTCTGCGGAGTCCTTTATTGGAAATTCAAATGTGATTCAACTGGTGATGATGACATGTTGTGTATTAGCAGGAAGTTATTGAATCATTTTCCTCATGAACCAAACAAAATGAGAAAATTCATCTGCTGGATCATTTAAACTTGTAGAACGGCAGCATTTTCTAATGATTAGAGTCTAAAGTCAGAATATGATCCAGTCACTTCTACATCAACACATATTTAAACATGGTTGTGATCAAACTGGATCAGACTATTGTTGATCATCAGAAATCCTCGAGCTCAGCTCCACAATGATTTCCAGTTTCTTTACTGTAAATACAACATGTACAGCAGGTCCTGAGAAACATTAGCAGCATGACAGCTGAGTTTCAGCTTCTTCTTTTCGTTCTTCATCATTAATCACACTTTGTTTTCATTCATTTCCTCATCACATTTACTTTTTAACACTATTACAGTTCAGTCACAGATTTACTCAAACACATGATCATGATTCATACAAATGTGAACATCTGTTAGCTGTTCTTTCTTTCATGGTTAAGCTTGTACACTGATCTACAGTTTACACTGATCAGAACCACTAAAGCTTTCAAATGTCCGGCGAAGAAGACTGTTGGTCTTTAGTCTGATGGTCGTCCTCCTGAGGTCAGCAACAGTATTTTTAAAGACAGCGTCACTGATGATCATCTTCTGCTCAGTAAAATTTTGGTTTTTCACATGTCAGTGTTAATGATGCTCACCATTAACCAGAGCATTTGGAGTTGTTCTTCATCAGTCATTGGACCTGTTTTTAGCGTAGCGTGTGATGAACCACAGCCCTGACAGGAAGTTTGCTGACTCAAACAAGATAAACTGTCTCATTTATGTCTTTGACTATGTTGGGGCACTCTGCATTGTTGGTGGATTTGCATATAGGGTGTTTGAGCCGCTCCAGTTTATACTGAAATGTTTCTTTATAGTCAGGGACGGTGTATTTAGCTCCACCTTTGAACTTGTAGCAATGAGTTTTATTTCACTGATCCAGCATGGTCCACTGTTCATTGCATCACATTTATTATTAGTGAAAGGGATTTTTAGCAGGTGCTGAGGTCAGAGGCTCTTAAACAAGCGTTTATGGGACCTTTTTGTATTAAAGATCTTTGTGGTTGCTCACAGTTTGTCCCCAAATCGGTTTGGACCTCAGTTTATTCAGTCATGATGGATTTTTGTGGAGGTGCAAACAGCTGATAAGAATGTAATATGGACACTGTGTGACTTTGAACAATCTTCACAGCAGCTTCATGATCAGGGTTTTTGTTTTCCCATTTCCAGGCTTCTTCTTTCCCTTCACCTTCTTTCTTGGACCAGTTTGACACACAGCTGTCTTTCCCGCTGATCCAGCGACCCAGAACTTTCATGTCATCTTTAACCTGGATATTAATATGAGCTTTAATGAGATCAGAGCTGATCCACACTCCCTCTGCGCTGCTTTCATTTGGCCCTGATAGAATATGTCTGATGTATTACTGCTGTCAGTGATCAGAATCAGAAAGACTTTATTTATCCCCAAGGGGCAATTAAGTGACCTCTTTGTGCACAGTCTGTCTCACATCTGGAGACCCCTCATTGTACATTTGGTCCATAATTCAGTCTAATATAATATAATTATTGAAATCACAGTTATCTCCTTTTTTATATCAGAAGCACACGAGTCCACGGTAAAAGGAGCGGCGCAGAAAACCGTCCTTTAAACCTTGATTACAAACTGAGGTCAAAGGTCGATTATGTCATCCAGACACAGTTTCTAACAGTCAGCTCGCAGCCGTCAGGGCCTGGAAATTCATCACTGTTTAGCTGATGAGGCTGTGATGACCTCATCTCTCCTGGTTGGAGCTCAAAGGGATCAATGATTTGTAAAAGGAGCTGATTGGCATCACCATCTCAGGGCAGACTGCTGAACATGAGCAAGCAGCTCTCTGATGGAGCCTTTAACGCACCACACTAAATTACTGCCACGCCTCCTCTGATTGGTGGAGTCAACATTCCCACTGACATCACTTCCTGTGAGTTTCACTCAATAATATTTCATTCTTAACAGACTCTTTGTTTACTTTGTAGGTTTCCTTCTTCCCGTGTTCTTCAGCTCTTTGTATCTGTTAACGTCCTCGTTATACTTTGTTTTTAATTGATTTCATTCACCACGTTAGAATTTAAACTCTTCCAGTCGCTTTTAACCAATTCCCACACTTCACCTTCTGATTTCACCCAAGCTCTTAAGCGTAGCATGTTTTTAATGTCACTGTTGAATCCATTCAGCAGATCCTGATCACTGAGACATGTGATCTTTTATTTCCAATCAGCTTTGAGGTGGCTGGAGCCACACAGGACAGAGGCTTTCAGCAGCATATGATCACAATGTAATGGAAAAAGTCTAGTTTATTCTCACATTTAGATTTAGGTGCTTAGGATTTCACTGTAGACTTTTTGTATACCCTTCTGTTTCATAGATGAAGGATGTGTGTGTATCAATATGATCTGGTGCAACTGCTTAGCTATGCTTGACGATGTTTCACTATGTTATCTGCTAACTGTTAGGGCTTAGAGGGACAAAACTCCCAAGAAGACCAGTGCCAGGTGTTTCCTGGAACATAGATAGTGGGAAATCTTCCCTGCCCAGAGAGCCCATTGGACAAAAAAAACTGTTGCAACTGTAAGATACAGGGAGTTGTGTGTGGGGGTATAAAAGAGGAGCTGAGTCACCCCAAGGGCAGAGCTCTCCTGATTGTATGATTGTGGTGTTTGATGTCTGTGTTTGCTGTCCTGCATTTGCTGTCCTGCATTCAGTAATTAAATAGCTTGACCACAGCTATTTAATTACTGATTACTTTCCGTTAATAAAGTCTGTGTTGCAGACTTTATTAACAGAAAATTCCACCACAACAGTAATCAGTGATTTCCATGGTTACTGCACTCCAATCAAAATGACTTCCTGTTCACTGTGATCATGTCTTCATCAGTCGTATTAACCCTTAGTGAAGATACAGAATTCTTCTGCTCTGCTCAGTGTTTTACTTCCTTTTTGATATGGTGCTGCACACTGAAAACTGCTTCATGAACAAACACACAGTTACTCGCACAGCTTCAGATTTTAGATTCCAGCTGAGACCAAAATGAAGCTTGTGTGTATGTTCAATAACAAACATCTGTAATCACAGATCTGTCAGCTTCCTGGGTGTTTGGTGGCTAATCTAAGCTTACATCACTTCCTCTTTGTGATATTGCTGACATCACTGGTCTAGTCCAAACATCTCTCTGCTTGCCTTCTTTTGGCCAATCAGCCTCCACTCCACATTCTTTAAATCTTACAGCTCATCTGTCTTTCTCCCTGCAGACTCCTTCTTCCGACCCACCTCCTCCCCATCTCCACGTCTCCCATGTTACTCAGGCTTCATTCAAGCCTCCATCTTCACATTCATCACCAGCGTCTAGATTTTGGGTGTCCTGCCTAATCTCTCTCACCGCTGGGAATCGATTCAGCCGTCATTGGCGATCAGAGTCCAATCACCAAACAACTGGATTGAATTCTGTTCATCAATTAATCATGTTCATTTATCATAATGAGTTCTCCTTACTTGTTAGGCTGGATATCTCCGGGATGGTTTGATCGCTCCTTCAAGGACAGGGACACCGCTCAGAGAGTAGGCACAGAGAGTTAGTTCCAGATCTACTTTAATGACTCTTAATCAGGTGAACCAGAGGTAGGTATGATGGCAAATAACATACAAGCTGAAGGCAGTTGACAGTGATCACAAGATTACCCGGAGACGCGCTCAACCACCTGCTGATGTAGAAGAAACTGGGATCCAATGATAACTTAATTTATTTCACAGAGCAGTGGTGGCTGCTGCCTCAACACGCTAAGGAGAACAGAAGGAAAACCGACTCACGGACAGATGTGATTTCACATTATTTGGCTCCATATCTCCACTTTCTAATGATCAACACAAACTTCACCAGAGACACAAAAAATGACTGTGAAACAGTGGTGCAGTGGTTAGCACTGTGGCCTCACAGCAGAGGGTCCTGGGTTTGAATACAGCTGACTGAGGCTTTGAGTCATTTCCTGTCAAAGCTCAGATGAGAAAATGTATCTGTAGAAGTTTACGTTAATACAAAAACTGGAATCCCAGATTAACATTACTAAGCATTACCCAGCATGCTGTGCAGCAGTGTCACTTTGTAAATGTGCAAAAATCCCTGTTCCAAACTGTTTCTGTTTCACAGATTGCTGTGTGCCATGACCTTTGACCTGCTAAAGAGAGTCAGCTGTGGATTATTCATTGTTGTGTATGATATTTAGAACTGTGAGAAGAACGGTACACAGTTAATTAGGGTCCCCTCTCTTTGAATTAGGAAAGGTTGGCACGCCGCTTGGCACCCCATGGAGGGCCGTGGGCCATAGGTTGGATATCACTGTTTGATATGTGAACATTGTTCTGCTACAGTCAATGGACTAAACCAGAGAAGAAACAAAACAGACTTTACCATGAAGATCCTCAGTGTGGATCAGTATAATATCAGCCTTATGTCTGCAGTTTAGCGTCAGCACAACTTTCACATCATATTCATCTCAGCACAACTAAAACATGGTGACTGACCTCAGAGTTTCAAGTCCACATCCTGGACTCTCCAGAAAACCACACAGCTGTTTCACTCCTGAATCCTGCAAGTTGTTGTATCTCAGGTCCAGCTCTCTCAGATGGGAGAGGTTGGACTTCAGTGCTGTTGCCAGATAATCACAGCTGATTTCTGACAAACCAATGTTCTTCAGTCTGTATAAAGAATGAAAGATGTAAGTTTATTAGACAAACTGTGTGTGCTTGAAATCATTCAGTGTTTCATAATCTGTTCAGAGCTGAAGAAGATTCAGAATGTAGAAGTTTAAAAAATGGAAACTCCAAACAGCTGAAGCCAACAGGAAGCAGCTTCAAACAAACATAACACATGAAAAAAACACTAAGTTTTTCCACATTAAAGTCATACATTTATCATAAAACCAGGAAAACTGTGTGAAATAAAAACACTGAATAAGAAACATCAGAGTCCAAAACAACAAAAAAATCTACAAGTTCAGGAGGCCGACAAGGGGACTGTTTTGAAGGCTCTACACTACACCTACACAGAAAATCTCAAGTTTGAAGCTGAAACTGTAAAGCTGTGAGTAAAAGAGCTCCAGGGTTAGGGTCTGCCACGTTAGAGGAAGCTTTCTTAATTCCACACTGATGAAAGCATCATGAGTTTATTTCATGCTCAACAGTCTTTGTGGAGATCCACATTCTGCATACTACCTGTGAGAAGCAGGAGACATTTCTCCTCCAAATTCACTGAGTAGCTACTGGTGGTGGTATTAGCTTCCTGTGTGCATGTTAGCGTTAAGCCTCGGTCACACTCTGCTGTGGACACGGGCACGGACAGCTGGACATGTGATGGCCGAGTAGTCCTTACTGTTAAACTTCTTTGAGGTGAGCTTGAAGCTGCTGCTTGTGGTGCATGCACAGCTGGTTATTGTACTGGAAATGTTTTGCAGACGAGTCCACGCGCTCACAACAAAGCTCAGTGTGGATGCCACTGTGGCTGCTCCAATGCTGATTGGTTATAAAGTGGGCAGGAACAGGGAAGAGAGTGACAGCAGCGTTC
Organism: Pelmatolapia mariae; assembly: GCF_036321145.2. Taxonomy (NCBI): domain Eukaryota; kingdom Metazoa; phylum Chordata; class Actinopteri; order Cichliformes; family Cichlidae; genus Pelmatolapia; species Pelmatolapia mariae. The sequence continues at coordinate 27,084,755 of NC_086229.1, forward strand.
AGCACAAACATGGAGGATAAAAGAAGAAGAGCATGAGAAGCTCAGATGGAGGCTGCAGTGGACACTTTTCATTGTTTTAACACTCGCTTTCACTTCAGCTTCAACAGCACAAGCAGAGCAGCCCACTGACTGCATGGGTGTGACAGCGCCCCCTGGTGACTGTAAACCGCTTCAACATGTAGACGGCCGTCTGCTGCTCATTTCTTTTCCACCATCACAGGAGCTCTTTATCCTGTTCTACACTAATTGGTTCTTTGTGCGCTTGTTTTTAGAACAGTAGTCATTGTTATTGTTCAAAGACGATGATCAGCTGTGACCAAATGTAGCTCCTATAGCAGGTGATGGTAATAACTACTAAAGCAAATCCAGTATCAAAGCTCAGGAATCAGCAGCTCCCACCTCGTTTTCTTTCAACAACTATTTTTAGCTGCTGTGTTTTTGTGTTTCTGCAGACCTCAGACATCCTGCTGCTCTGGAGAACTGAAGCTCTAAAGGGCTCAGCCTTTATCTCCAAGAAACAAAGCTGATCATGCAGACCCAGCAGGTCAGCTGACTGTGGACATCACGAGCATCTTTAACTAAGTGTGAGAGGTGAGCAGTCTTTGGAAGCCTTTACTGTTTGATAGTGATGTTTAAATGATGCCTCAGAGCAAGATTTGGATCATTATTTTGCCTTTCTTCTATTATTATGTTTAGCTTCTGCTTCACAGATATTCTCTGAAATGTTTCCCACTGTTGGACAAACTTTTCACAGTTTCTTCATAAAGGAGATCTCATGTGGAGTCCATCTGTGCACACAAACTCATCTCATACTCAACACACACACTTTATAGGAATCATCAGTACTTTTACTGTTTCTCAGGTTAGCCATTTAGCATTTCTCCAGTCTGAGTCAGAGTGTCACATGATGTTACAGAAGCTGATTGGTCAGCTGCAGTGATGGTGGTGGAGCAGAATTGATGATGATGCTGTAGAACAACAGGAACACGGGGATATCAGACTGTTAGTGGGTTTAGTCTCTCCTGCTGCACTGTTTGTCCTTCTTATTAAAGTGACCTGATAAGAGCTCACACTGCTCTCTGTAGAAATGATGTCAGTCCTTAGAAGGCATGGGATCGCATTTCATTGTTATGCTGATGACTGCAAAATTTATTTGCCACTGAAGAAGAAGGATAGCATCTCCATAAAACCTCTCATGACATGCCTAGATGTCATTAAAGCTTGGTTGGCTCAAAACTTTTTAAATTTTAATGAAAAGAAAACAGAGTTGTTGGTGTTTGGACCCAGTGGTCCCTGTGAGTCCTCCTCTGTAGATTTGGGACCCCTGGAAGTTTATTTTAAACCTGTTGTTACTGATCTTGGTTTTAAGTTGGACAGTGATTTTAGGTTGGACAACCAAATCAGAGCAGTGGTAAAGTCCAGTTTTTATCATTGAAGGCGACTGGCAAGAGTAAAATCTTTTCTTTCGAGGCAGCACTTTGAAACAGTGATCCATGCTTTTATTTCTTCCTGCCTGGACTACTGTAACTCACTTAATGTGGGGGTCAGTCAGTCGTTGCTCTAACGTCTGCAGCTGATTCAAAATGCTGCTGCACGACTCCTAACAGGAACTCGTAAAAGAGAGCATATAACCCCTGTCCTGGCCTCACTGCACTGGCTGCCTGTGTCTTTTAGAGTTCATTTTAAAATTCTTATGTTTGTTTTTAAATGCTTTCACAGTCTTGCCCTGCCTTACCTCTCTGAGCTTCTTCATCTCCACACACCCTGTCGGTCTTTCAGGTCAGCAGACCAGCTGCTCCTGGAGGTACCGAGATACAGGAGGAAGCTTAGAGGGGACAGGGCCTTCTCTATCGTGGCTCCAAAATTATGGAATAATTTGCCCTTGCACGTTAGAGAGGCCCCTTCACTGTCCACTTTTAAATCACGTCTTAAAACCCACTTTTATTCTTTGGCTTTTAACCTCAGTGAGATTTAGTTTTACGTTGAAATGAAATTAGTTATTTAATTAATTATTTTATTTTTTATTTTTTTTATTTGGCTTTTATTTATATCTTATGTAATTTTATTTTATGGTTCCAATGTACAGCACTTTGTGTCAGCTGTGGTTATTTTAAAGTGCTTTATAAATAAAGGTGATTGATTGATTGATTGATTGATTAATCATCACATGTTTGGATGCATGTTTGATGTTTGGAAACTCTCAGTATCAAATATGGAATATGCAAAGGAATGGAGACACGCTTCAGTCTGTATGGACCTGTTTCTGTTGCTGCCACCATCATTCTACATGTTTGTACATCAGTTTATGAAATTCTGTCTGCTGTTAAAGTCTTTATTTATTACTCTTCACCTGCTTCACTGTCACTGTGTGGGCAGAGCTGCCTGAGCCCCGCACACACAGAGACTTCTAAATAGCAGACACAGCTCCACTCTGGAGCTAAACTTCTGCTTCATCTCCGCCTCTTTTCTTCATCCTCCATCTCTCTTTTCTCTTCTCTAGTGTTCTGCAGCCACACAGCCTCTCACAGCCGGAGACACACCCATACCTGATGAGCAAGCATTACCCAGCATGCCGTGCAGCAGTGTCAGTTTGTAAATGTGCAATAATTCCTGATCAAAACTGTTTCTGTTTCACAGATTGCTGTGCCATGACCTCTTAAGTCTGCAGTTTAGTTTCAGCACAACTTTCACATCATATTCATATCAGCACAACTAAAAAATGGTGACTGACCTCAGAGTTTCAAGTGCATATCCTGGACTCTTCAGAAAACTACACAGCTGCTTCACTCCTGAATCCTGCAAGTTGTTGTTTTTCAGGTCCAGCTCTCTCAGATGGGAGGGGTTGGACTTCAGCGCTGCTGCCAGATAATCACAGCTGATTTTTGACAAACCACAGTCCTTCAATCTGTATAAAGAATGAAAGATGTAAATTTATTAGGCAAAGTGTGTGCTTGAAATCATTCAGTGTTTCATAATTTGTTCAGAGCTGAAGAAGATTCAGAATGTAGAAGTTTAGAAAATGAAAACTCCAAACATCTGAAACCAATAGGAAGCAGCTTCAAACAAACACAACATGAGAAAAAACTCTGAATTTTTTACAGTAAAGTTGTACATTTCTAGCAAGAGTATTTCAAAAACAGCTTCACTGGTGATCATTTTCTGTTAGGTAAAACTTTGGTTTACCACATGTGAGTGTTAATGATGCACAATCAGAATACTTGATGAATCCCTAAGGAAAATATGTGGGTTACAGTTGCTTCAAGACAGTAACAGCAATGGATTAAACTATTTAAACAATATATGTAACATGTGTCCTTGTGGATCAATTTATTTAGTCTGTTGGACTCTGCGACCCTCAACTTGCAGCCCCCAGCAAGCAACAGCATAGAGCAGGGGTAGGCAACTCCAGGCCTCGAGTGCCGGCGTCCTGGAGGTTTTAGATGTGTCCATGATCCATCACAGCTGATTTAAAGGGCTAAATGACTCCTCAGCATTTCCTGAAGTTCTCCAGAGGCCTGGTAATGAACTAATCATTTGATTCAGGTGTGTTAACCCAGGGTGCGATCTAAAAACTGCAGGACACCGGCACTCGAGGCCTGGAGTTGCCTACCCCTGGCATAGAGGATAGCACTGGCCACAAGAAACTCATAGAAAATCTTGAGTATTGTCTGACAGATGTCGAAAGACCTCAGCCGCCTCAGAAAATGGAGACGACTCTGGCCAGTCCTGTAAATTGCGGTGGTGTTTTTAACCCAGTCCTGTTTTTATTGTCGATGTGTACTTCAAGGTGTTTATAGGAGCAAGGAGGTTGACAGAGAGATGGCACAAGTGCATCAAGAACCTGGCAAGGAAATGAACAGAAGGATTTTGGAGCCTGTTGGATTGAATAATCAAACCAAATGGTTATGAAGAAACCCGATCATATCATTGTTCAAAATGACCCAGGGTTCCTCTGGGATCATTTAAAATTGTAGAACTGCAGCATTTTCTAATGATTAGAGTCTAAAGTCAGAATATGATCCACTAACTTCTACATCAACACATATTTAAACATTGTTGTGACATCCAAAGATGGCGCCGGGTGTCATGGCACGCCGTCTCTCGGTTCTGCAATATTTATGTTTTGTGTTCTTGGTGGTGTCCCTGCTAGTTTTAAAAACCCACTCTTTGTTGGCGTATGAGCGACAGACGCTGCTTAATATCCGTGTTACGTTCCCCCCGAAGGGGTCTAGGTGTGCGAGTGAGGGGACCAGTAACAATTGGGTCCAGAAACAGAATGAAAAGGGAAACACACAGAGCTGTTCAATAATAATATAGTTTTATTACAAATGAAATAGATCTATTACAAACGACATTAACTTAAAGAGCCGGCAACGCCGTTTTACCAATAATGTCAAAGAAACAACGGAAACACTCACAGCAACAAAAGACAAGAAAACTACTAAACAAAAAGGAAGGCACTTCCCACACTTCCTACTTAACTCTTCACCACGAAGAAGAGACACTCTCTGGGCCCACAAGCCCGTCTACTCACTATCCAGAGGGAGGCTGTCTGTCCAAAAACCTAACACCGAAAACCATGTAGAGCCACCAAGGGAAAAACCACCCTGCTCACAGCTCATCCCCAGGTTAAGTAGCCTCAGAGGTGATTGCTGACTTGGGTCAGGTGGCAAACGAGGCAAATCAAGAGCAGCTGTGTCCTGGAGAGAGAGGAGAGTGAGAGAGACAGAGGGGGTAGGAGTGGCAAGAGAGGAGGAGGCGGGGAGAGCCGGCAAAACACCCCACCCAAACATTCCCACAGCCTCACAGGATGTAACAATCCGTGACTCACTGCTGAAGCTTCCCAGCGTTAGCGAGCGATGTGGAGGACTCCCACCGCCTCTGGCGTCAGTACCGGAGGAACTGCATCACCGTGATCCCCCCTGGAATCCTTCGAAACGGAAGCGCTAGAGAAGTGGACGTATGCGCGGAACGCGCTCTGGGAAGCGTGTTCGGGTCAGAACTCGGATGCGGCGGGTCCTTTCCATCGGCGACCCTGGCCGTTTAGGACTTTATTTTGGCCTCAAACAGCGCTGCCTTCTTCCTGTTTACCCGACGTCATCGGAGCGCGCTCACCCGACGCTGCTTTGTTGGTCGCCATGCCGACGGGATATGAGGGGAGGTGGAGCAAATATAGACAACCTACAATTACTGCCTGCTACAACGGATGGACAGAGAGTTAAATTAGCTCTCTTAAACGCAAGATCTGTATCAAATAAAACTCATGTTCTTCGGGACTTTTTTGATACTCATAAGCTGGACGTCATGTTCTTAACTGAGACATGGCTGCGCGCTGGTGAAGTGGCACCCTTGCTGGAACTTTGCCCCTCCGATGCCAGCTTCTTCAGCTCCCCCAGGTTGTCTGGGAGGGGAGGCGGGGTAGCCTCTATCATCAAAGACTGTTTTAAATGCAAACAGATACAAAGTCCTGGTGTTTTTCTACCTCATTTAAGTCCCAACTCCTGACTTTAAGCTGTCCCGTGGTTCTAATTACAGTCATCTATCATCCACCTAAATATTAAATATGTTTTATCGCTCACTATGAAAGGATTCTTATAGTGGGGGACTTAAATATTCATCTGTGTTGTGAGGATAAACCCCTGGTCAAAGATTTCTTAAATGTAATTGATTCCTTAAACTTCACACAATTTGTGTCTGGGCCAACACGTAAGGGCCACACCCTAGACCTTATCTTGGGTTACGGACTGAATGTATCAATGACTGAAAATTGTGTTTTACCTATCTTAGACCACTCAGCAATTTTATTTGATATTTTAATCCCTAAATCTCCAGCTTATGAGAGGGGAAAATTGCCCCTCAGATCATCTCGTTATATTAGCCCCGAAGCATTGCTTGGAGTTAAATTACATATATCTGATGTGTTGGACCCTATTTTTACCCAGGAGTTATGTGTGGACACCTTGACTGCGAACCTTAATAATACACTTCTTGAACTACTGGACTCTGTTGCTCCCGTAAAGAAGTTAAAATGTCAAAAAAGGAACCCTATGCCTTGGTTAAATGAGGAGCTCTTGAACTTGAGAAAAATTTGTAGAAAAGCAGAGCGTCACTGGAGATCTTCCAAACTAGAAGTATTTCTCCAGGCTTGGAAGGACTCATTGTCTTCTCTTCAATCAGCGATGTCGACAGCGAAAGCAAATTATTTCTCAAATCTCATCATGAGTCATAAACATAACTCAAAACTCTTATTCAACACAGTGTCACAACTTACAGAGAGTAAGTCAACTCTCTGCTGTTCTAATTTGATAGCTCATGACTTTCTTACGTTTTTCAGAGACAGGGCTGAAACACTTAGAAATCAGATTACTCCCTCCTCAAGCTGTTCATTAGACTACTCGGCTGCTTTGCCTGTTGGTGCTGATAAACTGTTCTCTGACTTCAAGGTTATTTCCCTGTCTGGATTAACTAAGGTTGTAAAAGCAGCTCAATGTACAACCTGTTCTTTGGATCCTCTACCAGCCTGGGCTATAAAGGAACTGTGGTCAGCATTAGGACCCTACATTCTGTTTCTTTTAAATACTTCATTGACGACCGGAGTCTTCCCTGAATTTTTTAAATCAGCTGTGGTAGTGCCAATCTTGAAAAAGCCTGGACTGGATGTTGACATGGTCGCAAACTATAGACCCATCTCACATCTGTCTTTTTTATCTAAAGTCTTTGAAAAAGTGGTTTTTAAGCAGCTCACTGAGCATTTGTCAACAAGCAATCTGTTTGAACCATTTCAGTCTGCTTTTAGACCAAATCACTCCACAGAAACAGCTTTAGTAAAAGTGGTAAATGATCTGCTGGTAAATGCAGACAACGATCGCACTTCAGTTTTATTACTGCTGGATCTAAGTGCTGCGTTTGACATTGTGGATCACTGCATTTTATTGGATAGGCTTGAACATTTTATTGGAATTACAGGAAATGTTTTATCGTGGCTGAGATCTTACCTGTCTGGGAGGTCTCAGACTGTTAGTTTTAAAAATGATCTCTCCGAGACCTGTGCAGTGAGGCACGGGGTCCCTCAGGGCTCTGTACTTGGACCGTTGCTGTTTTCTATGTGCCTGCTCCCTCTTGGTGTTCTTTTACGTTCTTTTAATGTAACCTTTCATTGTTACGCTGATGACCTGCAGCTTTATGTTCCTTTAACCATTGGAAATTGTGCTGAAGTCTCTAAACTAGAATCTTGTCTACCTGCAATTAAGGGCTGGTTATCAGATAATTTCTTGCTCCTAAATACTGATAAAACAGAGTTGATGGTCATTGGGCCACACAAATTTCAGCACTTGTCCCAAAATTTCATCTTGAGAATTGATGACAGTGTCATAAATTGCAGGGACAAGGTAAAAAACTTGTGCATGTGGTTCGACATGGTGCTCTCTTTCGAGTCTCATGTAAAAGAGATAACAAAGACTGCCTTTTACCATTTAAGGAACATAGCCAGAATCAGACAAGTTTTGTCAAGCAACACTGCAGAGGTTCTTGTCCATGCATTTGTGTCTTCAGGTATTGATTATTGTAACGCTCTTCTTTCTGGGCTACCAAAGAAAAGTTTTCGAGGTCTACAGATGGTGCAAAATGCAGCTGCTCGCATTTTAACAAGAACTGGGAAATTTGAGCACATTAGCCCTGTACTGAACTCTCTGCATTGGCTACCTTGTCAGGTTCGAGCAGATTTTAAGGTCCTGCTGCTCACCTACAAGGCTTTAAACGGATTGGCACCTACATACCTCTCCGACCTTTTACATCTTTATGTTCCATCCCGTGCTCTCCGATCCCAGGACTCTGGCCTTCTAAAGGTTCCTAGAGCCAGAAAAAAGACAATTGGAGAGCGTGCTTTTTCTGTGGAACAACCTCCCTCAAGATATTCGGCAGGCATGCTCTGTGGAGGTTTTTAAAACTAAGCTGAAGACACATTTGTTCTTCCTATCTTACATGTCTTAATTCTATTGCTTTTAGTTTTAAAATTTTTACTGTTTTTAACTTGTATTGTGTCTTTTACCTGTATTGCTATGTATCGCTTTGATCTTTTTAGTTTCAAATAGTTGTACAGCACTTTGTTTGAAAGCGCTTTATAAATAAAGTTATTATTATTAAGTTATTATCAAACTGGATCAGATTATTGTTGATCATCAGAAATCCTCGGGCTCAGCTCCACAATGATTTCCAGTTTGTTTACTGTAAATGTAACATGTACACCAGTTCCTGAGAAACATTAGCAGCATGACAGCTGAGTGTCAGCGTCTTCTACTCATTCTTCATCATTAATCACACTTTGTTTTCATTCATGTCCTCATCACATTTACTTTTTAACACTAATACAGTTCAGTCACAGATTCAATTAAACACATGATCACGATTCTTACAGATGTGAGGAGCACACATCTGTTTACTGTTCTTTCTTTCACGGTTAAGCTTGTACACTGATCTACAGCTGACCGACACTCTGAGTCATTTCCTTTTCATAAAGTAAAAGCTCTATGAGAAAGTACATGTGCACATGTTTACCTTGTTACAAAAGCAAAAATCCCAGTATAACATTAGTTTGCTATACATGAAGCTTTTACAGCCAATCAGTCATCAATATATCAGGATGGGGACAGCAATGGCATCACAGATTTACAATCAGCTCAGAATAAAATCTATGATCTCTGTCTTTGTAACTCTGAGACTCTGTGGACAGTGTTGCTGTCAGATTGGAAGTTTCCTGCACTGCAAACATTTACTGTGTTGCACACTGATCAGTGATCAATCACTGTTTAATTAGAATCAATCACACTGATGGAGATGTGTGTTACAGTTGGATTTTGGAGATGATGTAAATATCTGAGTGAAGATGAGACTGAAATGACTTGAAGACTCAAGCTGAACTCAAACATCTTAAAAGCAGCTGCAGACACTCTGATTGTAATCTGATTACATTTCATAATGAAATGTAATCAGGTTACAGCTGAATGATTAGATTTGAAATCAAATGTAAAGTTAGGATTCATCTGATCAAAGTTCAAGCCGCTCAATGATGAGCATGGACATTATAAAAAAATTATTGATTTTGTATAAACTTTATTGAGTCTGTGATGATGACAGAGTGACCCACACTGATTCAAACTCTTCTACCCTTCTGTTTTTATTTTACTGTCAGCACTGACACGTCTTCTTATTCCTGCTCCTCTGGATTCACACAGAGCCTCTGCTCTTTATTTACCTGTTGCCATGGTGAATCGTAGTATCAATGACTCAGATTGAGCATGCTCAGAGCTGACTGATCTGATTCTGATCAACTGATCTGGAACAGGAAACTCAGAGTTTGTTATAGCTGATTCCTGGAATATACCATATTATCTAATATGAGCTGATTCTTATTATTATTATCCTTAAAAAGTAGAAGTTAAATGAGTTTCTAATAAAAAGCTTTGAAAATAAATTCTTGCGTGTTTAACTGTTGGGGTGAGCTCACACTAACAGAGGAGGAAATAATCTGAGCCAATTTCAAAGTCTGGATTATAAAACAGTTTTGTCAGCTGAACATTTTCAACTGTGTGGTTCATGGTGTCAATAAATGACAACATGAAGCTGTGATTGGGCGACACTTTGAACACATTTAGAACTCACAGAGGTAGGCTCTGTCTAAACCCTCAGAACAAAAGCTGTCCACATGTTTCTGTGAGTCCAAATACTTCTTACAGCTATTGCTTCAATCACTGCCTTCACACTGTTACAGTCAAAGCTGGAAATCATTCACAAGTAAACTTCATATTCACCAACACTCAGTGTGATGTCATCAGTAAATGTCTCAGCCTCCAGCTCACATGTAAGCATCTGACTACCTGACTAGCTAGCATTACCCAGCATGCCATGCAGCAGTGTCACTTTGTAAATGTGCAATAATTCCTGCTCCAAACTGTTTCTGTTTCACAGATTGCTGTGTGCCATGACCTTTGACCTGCTAAAGAGAGTCAGCTGTGGATTATTCATTGTTTGGCATAATACTTAGAACTGTGAGGAAGAACGGTACACAGTTAATCAGGGTCCCCTCTCTCTGAATTAGGAAAGGTCGGCAGGCTGGTCGGCACCCCATGGAAGGGCCGTGGGCCATACGTTGAGTATCACTGTTTGAAGTGTGAACATTGTTCAGCTACAGTCAATGGACTAAACCAGAGAAGAAGAAAACAGACTTTACCATGAAGATCCTCAGTGTGGATCAGTATAATATCAGCCTTATGTCTGCAGTTTGGCGTCAGCACAACTTTCACATCATATTCATCTCAGCACAACTAAAACATGGTGACTGACCTCAGAGTTTCAAGTCCACATCCTGGACTCTCCAGAAAACCACAAAGCTGCTTCACCCCTGAATCCTGCAGCTTGTGGTTGTCACTCAGGTCCAGCTCTCTCAGATGGGAGGAGTTGGACTTCAGTACTGCTACCAGATAATCACAGCTGATCTTTGACAAACCACAGTCCTTTAATCTGTATAAAGAATGAAAGATATAAATTTATTAGGGAAAGTGTGTGCTTGAAATCATTCAGTGTTTCATAATTTGTTCAGAGCTGAAGAAGGTTCAGAATGTAGAAGTTTAGAAAATGGAAACTCCAAACAGCTGCAGCCAACGGGAAGCAGCTTCAAACAAACACAACATGAGAAAAAACTCTGAATTTTTCACAGTAAAGTTCAATCCGCGCTAAAGTGAACGCCAGGACCGCCACCTATAACTCAGGTCTTGCGTATGGCGACATGCGCGCCTACAAAGCTGCTTCATATAGTGTGCGGCACCTGGTGAGGGATGCCAAACGCCGGTATCGGGCCCTCTGTGTGCATGGGTGTTGGACTTCCTCTCTGGCAGAACTCAGGTGGTGAGGATGGGTAGGTGCGTCTCCGACAGCATCACCATCAACACGGGAGCGCCACAGGGGTGTGTACTGCTCTACTCCCTCTACACTTCAGACTGTGTGGCCACTTCCAATACCAGTGTGAAGTTTGCCGATCACACAGTGGTGTTGGGCACCATCTCCAACAACGATTAGGTGGCCTACATGGATGAAGTGAAGAATCTGGCATCCTGGTGCCAGGATAACCACCTCCGGCTGAACGTTGGCAAGACCAAGGAGCTGGTGGTGGACTTCAGAAGGGGTAAGCACAGAGACTACAAGCCAATCATCATCAACAGAGCTCCAGTGGAGAGGGTACAGTCCTCCAAGTATCTTGGTGTCCACATCTCCCCAGATCGGACATGGTCTGCGCACATTCAGGTCCAGTCCAAAAAGGCTAGGCAGCGCCTGTACCACCTACGACAACTGAGGAAGTTCAGGGTCTCTCCAGGGATCCTCAGGACTTTCTATACAGGCGCTGTGGAGAGCATCCTCACACAGAACATCACATCCTGGTATGGCAACAGCTGTGTCAAGGACAAAAAAGGTCTTCAGAGATTGATCCGTACAGCAGAATGCTGCTGCAGGATTGTTCTCCCCTCCCTACAGGACATTTACACCAAGAGATGTTGGACCAGAGCAGCTCAGATACTGAAGGACCCGTTCCACTCCAGCAATAAACTGATCTGAAAACTGCTGTTCACAAACGCTGTCCATCTAATCTGACTGAGCTGGAGCTGTTTTGCAAAGAAGAATGGGCAAGGATTTCAGTCTCTAGATGTGCAAAGCTGGTAGAGACATACCCTAAAAGACTGGCAGCTGTAATTGCAGCAAAAGGTGGTTCTACAAAATATTGACTCAGGGGGCTGAATAAGTACGCACACCCCACTTTTCAGTGATTTATTTGTAAAAAATGTTTGGAATCATATATGATTTTCGTTCCACTTCTCACGTGTAAACCACTTTGTATTGGTCTTTCACGTGGAATTCCAATAAGATTGATTCATGTTTGTGGCTGTACTGTGACAAAATGTGGAAAGTTCAAGGGGGCCGACATGACAAAGAAAAAGGATCTTGAATCTTGAATCCTCTGGATTCACACAGAGCCTCTGCTCTTTATTTACCCATTGCCATGGTGAATTGTAGTATCGGGCTCCATAACTGAGACTGAGCATGCTCAGAGCTGATTGACCTGACTCTGATCAACTGATATGGAACAGAAAACTCATAGTTTGTTGAAGCTGATTCCTGGAATATACCTTATTATCTAATATGAGCTGATCCTTATTATTAGTACCTCTTTCTCCTCACAGAGCACTGCGCTCTCAGACTGTAGGCTTACTTGTGCTTTATGGGATATTAAAAAGTAGAAGTTAAATATGTTTCTGATAAAAAGCTTTGAAAATAAATGTGTGCGTGTTTAACTGTTGGAGTGAGCTCACAGTAACAGAGGAGGAAATAATCTGAGCCAATTTCAGTGTCTGGATTTTAAACAGCTGAACATTTTCAACTGTGTGTTCATGGTGTCAATAAATGACAACATGAAGCTGTGATTGGCCGATACTTTGAACACAGTTAGCACTCACAGAAGACTCTGTCTAAACCCTCAGAACAAAAGCTGTCCACATGTTTCTGTGAGTCCAAATACCACTGTTTGAAATGTGAACATTGTTCTGCTACAGTCAATGGACTAAACCAGAGAAGAAACAAAACAGACTTTACCATGAAGATCCTCAGTGTGGATCAGTATAATATCAGCCTTTTTTCAGCAGTTTAGTGTCAGCACAACTTTCACATCATATTCATCTCAGCACAACTAAAACATGGTGACTGACCTCAGAGTTTCAAGTCCACATCCTGGACTCTCCAAAAAACCACACAGCTGCTTCAGTCCCAAATCCTGCAGGTTGTTGTCACTCAGGTCCAGCTCTCTCAGATGGGAGGGGTTGGACTTCAGTGCTGTTGCCAGATAATCACAGCTGATCTTTGATAAACCACAGCGATACAATCTGTATAAAGAATGAAAGATGTACATTATTAATAATAATCTGTTCAGAGCTGAAGAAGGTTCAGAATGTAGAAGTTTAGAAAATGGATACTCCAAACAGCTGCAGCCAACAGGAAGCAGTTTCAAACAAACAAAATAAGAGAAAAAACTGAATTTAGCAGCCATATCAGCTTCTGACACCATGGGCATAGCAGATCTGAACTTCACCTTTATTAACTTTGACATTCATGTCTTTCTTTTCTCTCTCTCTCTGTTCCCACAGAAGCTCAAAGTCTCTGCAGCCTGTTTTTATCTGCGATCAAACATCAATCAAAGATCTGAAATTTGGAAAAACAACAACTGCTGCAGTCAGTGAACTCACCTCAGAGTCTCCAGTTGACAGTTTGGACTCTCCAATCCAGCACACAAAAGCTTCACTCCTGAATCCTGCAGGGTGTTTTTACTCATGTCCAGCTCTGTCAGATGGGATGGGTTGGACTTCAGAGCTGAGGCCACAACTTCACAGTGAATCTCTGAGAGTCGACACTTAATCAGTCTTTGATTAGAGAAAATGTAAAATGTGTTATTATAAAAGCAGAAAAATCTGCATTATAAACACACTGAATGTATATGAAGACAAAACCGAGTGACGCCATAATCTGATGAACATCTGCTACTCCCATCTGTTCTTCTGCTCCTCTTACTGTGTTTGACATGACACAATGATTCAGTCTCTCTCAGACCTTCAGACCTTTAATTAGAATATTCCTTTGGCTTTAATCTGCAGATGAAGGAGGGAAGATGGCGTCACATTTAGCCTTTCATAATGTCCACAGTCTATCTGATCCAGAGTCAGAGTGAAGACAGACATTTGGACTGTTTGCTGTTTTTAATCTGGCTCCAGAACATTTTCAATGGGTTCAGCTCAGTGAAGAGTTCCAGCTGGGAAAGATAATCTCTGTTTGCTACCTGCTGCAGTCAGGTATGACCGTTCATGTCCATGCGCAGGAAAAATCTGCTGACTGTTACCAAACAGAGCAGAAATCTCGTCACTGGACAATAATGATGGATAAACTCAGAGCTGCTGATATCATATCTGATTTCAGAGGAACTAAACAAAGAAATGATTAGCTCATTTTAGCTTTCTGAGCCATTACTCTACTGGTATATCATGAATTCGCAGAAAAAGATTTGTCACTGTTTCCAATGAACTTGAGTGACGGTACAAAGACAGAGAGGGAGAGAAAGGAGAGAGCAGGATGGAGACAGCAAAGAGAGCAAACATTCACTGATGATGACTGCACATTACCAAGCAAATGATATTATTGTGTTATTTTGTAGTTGAATACAATGTTTGTGTGATGATCAGTGGAAAGAAGCAGTGAGGAGGATGGAGAGAGAGAGGACAGATGGTGAAGTTAGAAAAACTAAAAGGAGTTTTCATGGATTTCAAGGATGATTTGAGGGATTTCCAGCAGGACACTTAAGCATGTCAGTGGACGTTCTAAAGAACATATTCACTGATATGAAACATGTCATTGAACAGGATTAGTATCGGTGGAAACATGGTGGAAACAGATGTGACTACATGGATGTGACACACTTCAAATCTGTTCTCCACTTTTGGATTTGGGATCCATGGAGGTGCTCTGTGCTGAGTCTGTACAATAAAGGAATGGTGTGGAAGGTTGCAGTGTACGGACGCAAACACTTACAACCTAAACCTCCCACCGTCTGATGACATGATGACCTGTCGCGAGCACTGCCAGGAATTTAGCTCGAGGATGTAAGCAGCAGCTAACAAAACATCAGTGAATTCCATCAGCAGAAAATAGGGACGGCATTTCAGCAGCAACAACTAAACACTGAACAATCAGTTTTGTGATTAATGAAAAAATGAAGTCAGACATTTCTCATTTGGAGCAGCAGCAGGAATAAGAGTGAATCCATGTGCTGTTGTGACATAAGCATTAGCTCACATATTTGACACATGTTCAGTCCAGATGTCAGCAGTGTCTTCTCACTCAGTTTGTCCCACTGTGGGCAGTAAGAGAGCACAGTTGGTTCACCTCTGAGCCCTCACTCTGAACCACAGCACTGTCACACAGGGACATCAGTACATCACACTTTAAATCACAGTAAACCAGAGTCTTCCTCAGCACCTTCATACTCACTCACCATGTTTATGTGTCTGACTTTATTTCCTCATTAATCACAGAGATGATAAACTCAGAGAGCTGAAGGAGACTTAAACTATGTCCCAATTCCTAGGCCGCATCCTTCGGAGGACCCGGCTTTCACAGTCTACGTGGGCCGGGTCCTTCGAAGACTGAGAAGGCCGGAAGTGCAAGGCTGTGAAATTACACGGTCTAGCCTTCAGATTTACGTCATCAGCTGTCTCAGTGAAGTTTAATAAACTCAGCCGTCTGCTCCTCACTTGCTAATATATAACACGACATTGGAGTAAATTCTCGACCAACTCACACTTCTGTGTAATCAGTTTTCTGTTTGGCGTTTATTTAGCTGTGTGAAAACTATAACTTTAATCTCCGCCAAACCGACTAACTCAGAATCAAATAAAACACTGAAAAAAGCCAAACAATAACATCTTTAGGTTATCTAAGTGACTTAAATATCATGTTTAACCTGAGTAACGTAAGACTGAGCGGGGTCTGAAAATGTTGTGCCAGGAGTTCAGTGTTCTCGCCGGCCCTTGAACCACCGATAATATTAAAACTAATTACCTGCCGCCATTGTTGGAAACTGAAGCTGGCTGGGCCACGGTATGAATTCTGGGATAGGTTGGGCCACAAAGGATACACCCGACCTATCCTTCAAATTCGGCGAAATGAAGGATGCATTTTTTGGCCGCATTTGGAGCACCCTTCGAATTGGGACAACCTTGGTCGCATCACTGTGACATAATTGGCCTTCAAATGTGGCCTCCGAAGGATGTGGCCTAGGTTTTGGGACACAGCTTTTGTGTGGCTCAAGCTGTGTCCCAAAAAGTAGGCTGCATCCTTCAGAGGCCGCATTTGAAAGCCGATTACGTCACAGCCAGGTGACGAAGGCTGTCCCAATTGGTCGACTCCTTCAAATGCGGCCAAAAAATGCGTCCTTCATTTCTACTAAGTTTTAATATTACTCTTATTAATCTCTCTGGGTCACAAAATAAACTTTTAACATATTTTCAGGTGAGAAAGTAGCTGTGTAAACTTCAAATATCTGCTTGGTTTATCAAGACATCGAATATTTGCAAAAGTGCTCTGACGTTTTCGGAGACATCTGTTACCCATCCACTCTCCTGAGTGTGAAAACCACCCGGGGGGTTCAATGGTCACTTGAGCCGGGGAGAGCAGCGGACTCCCGGCTTCATCGTTTTCAGACCCCCTCTGTCTTTTGCTACTCAGGTTAAACATGATATATAAGTCACTCAGATAACTAAAAATGTAATTGTTTGGCTTTTTTTTGTGTTTTATTTGTTCCGGAGTAAATCGGTTTGGCTGAGATCAACATTATTAGATTAGATTAGATTAAATAAAACTTTATTAATCCATCGGGTGGGTTCCTCCTGGATTTTTACACAGCTGAATAAACGTCAAACAGAAAACTGATTAAACAGAAGTGTGAGACAGTCAAGAATTTACGCCAGTGTCCTGTTATATTTTAGATAGCAAAAAGCTGGCGGCTGAGTCTATTAAACTCCACCGAGACTTCCATCCCTCCCTCTGCCAGTTTGCAGAAGTGTGCAAATGTGTGCCTCAGAGGGCAAACTTAGCAGTTGTAATCACAGAGTGTTTGTAAGCAGTAAAACATTAAATGAGTGAAAGTTGAATTCCAAGTTTGCAGCTCTCAGTATATTTGTGTACATGACAATATTTTTCTGTAATTCTGTGGAGAAAAGATTTTACCTGTCAAACTGTTTTACTTTGTGTTTTAAATTCACATTTTATTCCATGAGTTCTCACATTTGGCTGTAAAGTTACAGTTAAAGTATGAAAAGCTGTTATTGTAGCAAATCTATTTGTGTTTGTGGAGATTTGTGCACGTGTACCGAGATCTGTGTGTGCGGATTCACATCTGTGTGCCTGTAATCACATCTGTAAACAAATCTGTGAGTGTGCAGAGATATTATTGTTTGAAAAGTCAAAGTTTTATTCAAATTACTGAAAATATACACAAATCATCAGTTACAAGTCAGACAGCTTTTCAGTCGGCTGCCGTTTAACACACGGCCTTTACTACACTTCTGTTAAAATCCACACAGATACACTGAAAACACACATACAGAGACACACACTACAATAAGAGCCCATAGATGTTCACTAGCTGATAAATTGCCTGAAGAGGAAACAGAAACAGGGTGATGATGGAGTTGGAAAAACCATCAAAGATCAAAGAGCTCAGAGGAGAAGCTCAGACAGTGACTGCTCTGGATATTTGTCACTGTTTTTAACATGAGATTTCACTTCAATACAAAAAATGCAGGATCATGCTAAGCACACACACACACACACACACACACACACACACACACACCCTGATCAACAGAAAATACAATTTTATTTGCGAAAGTCAAACTAATGAGAGTTGTTTAGTACTGTGTATATCAGAAGAACTAAACTACTAATCTACACTAATTAATGATGTTAATGATCACATCTGGACTCACCGAGCCTTTCTGCAGTTCCTCACAGCTGGACTCAGTCTCTGGCGTCCCTGCTCTGATGTGTTGTACTTCTGCAGGTCCAACTCATCCAGAACCTCCTCTGACATCTGCAACATGAAGGCCAGAGCTGAGCAGTGGATCTCAGAGAGTTCCTTCTCTGATCTTTTCTCGGACTTCAGGAACTCTTGGATCTCCTGATGTACTGAGAGGTCGTTCATCTCCATCAGACAGTGGAAGATGTTGATGCTTCTGTCAGGAGAGATTTCATCACTGTTCATCTCTTTCAGGTTGTTGATGATTCTCTGGATGGTTTCTGGACTGTTCTCTGTCTGAACCAGCAGACCTCCTAAGAGTCTCTGGTTGGACTCCAGAGAGAGGCCATGAAGAAAGCGAACAAACAGGTCCAGGTGGCCATTTTTACTCTGGAGGGATTTCTCCATGACTCTCTTTAGACACCCATACACAGAGGATTCACCCAGAGATGATTTAATGTGGGCAATCCGATCTAGGACTGAATCAGAAACATCATAATAGTCAGAATCAGAGTCAGAATTATTACAAAAGTCTCCCAGGAAGTCCTTGAACACCTCTGTCTTCCTGTTGGTGAAACAGTGGAACATGTAGACTGCAGCCAGAAACTCCTGAATGGTCAGATGAACAAAGCAATAGACTGGTTTCTGGAAGATCACAAACTCTCTTTTGAAGATCTCTGTACAAACTCCTGAGTACACCGAGGCCTCTGTGACATCCAGACCACACTGCTCCAGGTCTTCTTGGTAGAAGATGATGTTTCCTTTCTCCAGATTTTCAAATGCCAGCTTCCCCAGCTTCAGAAGAACTTCCCTGTCAGCCTCAATCAGCTCCTGTGGACTCGTCTCATGTCCCTCATGGTACTTGTTCTTCTTCCTCTTTGTCTGAACCAGCAGGAGGTGTGAGTACATGTCAGTCAGGGTCTTGGGCAGCTCTCCTCTCTGCTGTGTAGTCAACATGTGCTCCAGAACTGAAGCAGTGATCCAGCAGAAGACTGGGATACTACACATGATGTGGAGGCTCCTGGATGTCTTCATATGGGAGATGATTCTGCTGGACAGCTCTTCATCACTGAATCTCCTCCTGAAGTACTCCTCCTTCTGGGCGTCAGTGAAGCCTCGTACTTCTGTTAGCCTGTCAACACATGTAGGAGGGATCTGATTGGCTGCTGCAGGTCGGGAAGCTATCCAGATGAGAGCCGAGGGAAGCAGATTCCCCTGGATGAGGTTTGTCAGCAGCTGGCTGACTGATGACTTCTGTGTGACATCAGACACCAGCTTCCTGTTGGTAAAATCCAATGAAAGTCTGCTTTCATCCAGGCCGTCAAAAATGAACAAAAGTTTACACACAGCGAGCTTCTCTGCTGTGACCTTCTGTAATGTTGGATGGAAAACATGGAGCAGCTCCAGAAGACTGTACTGCTCATCTCTGATCAGGTTCAGCTCCCTGAACGAAAGCAGAACCACCACACTGACATGTTGGTTCTCCAAGCCCTCTGCCCAGTCCAGAGTGAACTTCTGCACTGAGAAGGTTTTTCCAACACCAGCCACGCCGTTGGTCAGAACCACTCTGATGGGTCTCTGTTGGTCAGGTAAGGCTTTAAAGATGTCCTGGCACTTTATTGGAATGTCATGGAGGGCGTCCATCTTGAAAGCTGTCTCCAGCTGCCTCACCTCATGTTGGGTGTGAACCTCTTCACTCTGTCCCTCTGTGATGTAGAGCTCAGTGTAGATCGTGTTGAGGAGGGTTCTGCTTCCTGTTTCATCACTTCCTTCAGTCACACGTTCACATCTCCTCCTCAGACTGATCTTATGTTCATCTAAAACCTCCTGCAGACCAACATCTGCTGAAAGAAAGAAAAACAATGAGAATAAAGAGAAAGAAAACTCTTCAATGGCTGAACAACACAACAAGAAATCCAGTTTTCAGAAATGAGTCCATCAGCAGACAGATGTTCAGTCTTACTTTGTACACAGCTGCTCTGACTGGCTGTCTGCAGTCCAGCTCTGTTTCTGGATCTTTCTCCACAAAGGGGACAGGCAGAGTCTCCTGATGAAGCAGACTGGTCCCAGTATGAGGAGATGCACTGTCTGCAGAACCAGTGTCCACAGCTGGTAGAGACTGGATCCTTCACGACGTCCTGACACAAAGCACAGCAGGACAGCTGCTCCTCCTCACAAACACCACTCCTCTTCCTCCCTCTGTGAACAGCGAACACTATCAGTAAACATCATTTCCTGATAGTGAAAAACATCTAGATTTGACCAAACTGCAGATCCTCACAGTTCCTTTGATTTCATCAACACTGATGAGCTGCTTTTCCTGTTTGCCTGTCTTACTAAACACTGAGTGATGAATACAAACTCAACTGCAGAGACTTCACAATAAAACCCTTCCACCAGAGAAAGTTAAATCCCCCACTGTTTTGCAGCCACTGTGTTGCAGCTTATCTTGGGTTAGTTCACTTTGAATTGCTGTGTAGAGCCAAGGTCTCACACACAGGCTGATTTTCTCTAGTTAAACAAATATAATGAAGATGAGCAGGTTCCTCTTCTAGCATAAAACTCAGAGCAATTGACATGAATGAGCAGGAAAAGCTGACAGTTACACATCAACAATAAAAGTCAGCTGATTCCTGTCAGCAAATAATAAAACACATGTTTCAGTGACATTTTCAGTGCTTAAGAATAGACAGGGTGGCTTTTAGAAAACATTTATAATGTCCTGTATCAATATTCGGTAACATGTGCACATCAATAATTAATCAGTTCATTTTAAATAAATCAGTGAACTTTATTTCTTCACTTTTGGGTTCAGGGTTAGGTTATATTTTTCTTAAATATGTCATTAGTCATTTCTGGGTCCAAACTTTTTATCTGTTCCAAATTCAAACTAGCTCTGTGACATGACTAAGAGTTAAAAACAGCACAAAATCATTCATCTCCAATAAAATGTTCAGTGTGGCTGCTCCCACTGGTGTTCAGTCATGGGAATAACGGCGTTACAAGTAACCGCGTTACAAGTAATGGCATTACTAACGGCGTGACTTTTTCAGTAACGAGTAATCTAACTGATTACTATTTCTATCATTACAATACCGTTACCGTTACTAACAAGAAAATGCAGTGCCGTCGCATTACTATTTTTCAACAAACAGACGGTTGAAGCTGTGTTCAGCTTTCCCCATCTTATATCAGTTGCACGGAAGTAGCTGTTGTGGAATTACAGGGATTATTTTACATAACCATCATCTTATCATTGCATTAATTATCATTTCATCAAAGTGTTTATTGAAGCTGCTGGCATTATGTTATAATTTATATTATAGGGGTTATCATAATCAAATATTAACATTTTTATTACAGGTGCAGTTATAACTACTTTAAAATTATTGAGTTAAATATATATATCATAACTCATAGGCTGAGTATATAGTTACAGTAAAATAGTAGCTGAGCAAAGGCCTGAATGTATTCAGCTTCTTGTGGTATTCGAGTTTGCTTAGTTACAGGTGACGGAAGGATGTCCAGTCCATGGTGACCTCAAAGGCCTTAGATCATCACCATATTCTTAAGAGTATGCCACAAGGAGGAACTTCTGTGTTTGCATTTAATTCTTAAAATACATGAATGTTCTGTACATGCAAATTATGTGCTTGTAAACGCAAGAAGGGGCGTTACAATACCCTGATGTTATAAAAGCAATCTAGAGTGCATTTTGGAGAGAGATGTACAACTGTTTTGCAGTTTGCACCTCTCCACGCAGCGTGCATTAAAATCAATTGTTTGAACGACCTCTTCTGGACTATCATTGTTTTGCTCTCATCCTCAATTTCGAACCCGTAACACTGTCTATGTGGCATCATACGTGTTGCATCTTATTTAAATGCAGAACACCTAATTGTTATGTAAATAATTAGAAATCTTTTTTTTTAAAGGGTAAAAGGTAAATGGCTGCCAATAACTTTGTTGTCTGCAAAACTTGTGCATGTTGGATTGGATAAAAAGCTATGTGATGAATCGACAGCAATATGTACAAATAAGTGAGTTTAAATCTAAACTGATGGATATTGAATGTGGAGTACCTCAAGGATCAGTATTGGGTCCGAAAATGTTTATTATGTATATAAATGATATTTGTAAAGTATCACAGATACTAAGGTTTGTAATTTTTGCAGATGATACCAACATGCTTTGTTCAGGTGTGGAATTTCAAGAGGTTTTGGAGGTGATCGCACAGGAGTTAAAGATATTAAAGAAGTGGTTTGATAGAAACAAATTGTCCTTAAATTTAAATAAAACAAAATTGATGTTATTCGGAAACTATAAGAAAAACATTAACATTGAAATTTGTGTTGATAATGTATATCTAGAAAGGGTTAATACCATAAAATTTCTTGGTGTGATCACTGATCATAAGGCCTGTTGGAAATCACACATCACTTATGTGAGGGGAAAGTTAGCTCGGGGCATTGTTTTACTGTCTTGGGGAAAGTAAAAGTAAACAATTTCTGGAAAGGAAAACATTGCATATGTTATATTGTGCTTTACTATTACCGTACATGAGTTATTGTGTAGAGATTTGGGGAAATACATATAAAAGTAATATTCAGACTATAATCATAATGCAGAAAAGGGCTATTAGATTAATAAATCAGGAGGGGTATAGGGCTCACACAAACGCACTTTTTATTAAGACACAAACTATAAAATTCCAGGATCTGGTGAAGTTTAAAACAGGGCAAATAATATATAAGGCAAGGAAATGGATGCTCCCAATTGAAATAAGTAAACGGTTCTTAGAGAGAGAAGGGAGGTATAATTTTAGGGGTAAGTGGAATTTAAAATTACAAAGAGTAAGAACAACATTGAAAAGGATGTCTATTTTAATAGCGGGAGTTAAATTCTGGAATGAGTTAAAAGAAGAAATAAAGGTCAGTAGTGATATAAACCAGTTTAAAATAAAAGTCAAAAAAGAAATTTTAAATAAAGTATAAGAATGAAGAAAATGCATTTAACCCAAGACAGCAGTCAAAGTGATGTTTATTTTCTTCTGCAAATTAGCAAATCTAAATATAGTTTTAGTTGAATATGAGAAAATATTTTTTGTGATGTTATGGTCTAAGTTGAAGGCATTGTATACGTTTTTGTTGTTCAAATTTAGATGATGAGGATGTAAACCTGAGGGGGTAGGGCTAAATAAGTATATACTTCTGCCTACTCCTTTTCAAACAACTGCATGGAAAGATTTTATGAAATGTTAGTGAATGTATATGTTTGAAATAAAAATGAACTGAACTGAATATGATTTTAACAATTTATGTTTGCATTCAAAGTTATGAAATATGATTCAATAAACATGTTTGTGGTTGTTATAGTAAAAAATATAACCTTTTCTACTCTGATTTTATGTTCTTTGTTTTATTTTAAATCAATTGTGTTAATACAGTATGTCAAAATAAAAACATCACTGTAAATTCAGACACGTGAGGTTGTGCTGAAAAGGATGATACCAAACAAGGCAAAGTAAAGAGTTTTTAAAGGTGAAATGTAGAGGTCAAATCAAAAGAAGTTAAAATGGCCAACTATACCCTGGACCCCAGAGGGTTAAACATTTTTTTAAAGTAACACAATAGTTACCTTTCAAGTAATTAATTACTTTTAGAATCTTGTAACTCAGTTACTAACTCAGCTACTTTTTTGAAGAACTAACTAGTAACTATAATTCATTCAAGTAACTTGCCCAACACTGCTGGTGTTACAATAAAGTTTAACATCCAGGTGTGTTTTTTCAGTGCTCCTGTGTTCCCAGGTTATTTCAGAGGCTGTTACTAGTTTTTCAGCTCTTAGTCGTTTGTTTAGTTTCCAGTTTTAGATTATTGTTGGAGCCTAGATAAAGTCTGGGGAGTTTATATGATTAACATAATTTGGGTTAATGATTAAAACTGTAAAGTTATGACTCACTGGCTTAGAGTTGTATTATATTGGAAGGAATATTTACAGACTGACATATTAAGAATAATGCAACAAGTTCCTAGTTTGATTGCTTGTACTTAAAATGTATGCTTTTATTTTGATAGTCTGGCAGAGGCAGGAAGTTCGGCGAGAGGAGCCACACAGTTTTTTAACCTCTCCATCTCTCTTCATCCATTTGAACTTTAAGACTTTGACAATTGTGGATTCAGGTATCCTGAACCCATCTTTGGACATTTGTAAGTAAATATTTTAAAACTCGATCGAAGACGCCTGATGTGGATATTTTGATAAGGAAAAGAGGGACAAAGTGGAGCATCAAGCTAAGGCTTAATTCCCTGCAAACCTTCTTATTTCTACTTATTTCTACTGTTTGCATGTTCACAGCTGAAATAAAGCTGCCTCTTTGAGTTCATCCTGTTGTGTTTTGGGTCCAATCCTGCCTGCGTCACAGCGCTATAGGACAAAGTCTAATATTTTTATCTTTTTGTTTTCTTTCTAATGAGTCTAATGAGTCTTTGGCCTTTTGGTCCAGAAAAACACAAATGTATTCTATTCACTAGATTCTTTGATGAAAGTCATTGAAGCAGCTGTGATCACACAGACTGCAGATAATGCAGCTGTTTCCTGTCAGTAACAGTCCTCTTAGATTAGAGTACAGCTTTTAATGGGAAAACAAATGTCCCTGAATGTAACAGTGAGAAACAGTCTGCCTCTGTGGCTGTGATAGCTGCCGTTAGGAGCGTTCATGTGTTTGCAGTTAGACGAGGATATGTTACATCATGGAAATGTTAACGAATCCTGCAGCATCACGTGGCACAAAGAGTTTGTGTTCCTGTCATCTGCAAGCAACAGGAAGTTAATTAATGAAGGTGGGATGGAGATGTGACTGTGATGATTCATGTTCTCCTTCATCCAGCTGTTACACACATTTGGGCTCACATGACAAGCCTTTGTCTAATAAAGCAGCTGCTCTCTGAACACTTTTCTGAAGAGGAGCTGCACAAACCTTTGTTTGCTGTCTAGAGCAGCGTATCATTCTCACAGACCACAGCTGGCATGCTTGTTTCTGTTAGCTTAGCCACCAGGCTAAAGTTAAACTACCCACTGCTAGCAGCTGTTTCTATCATAGTTTAGGATCCAGATGTGTGAGGTCTAAATTTACACTTGTGATTAAAATAAATAGTTAAAAACAGCCAATTGTGTCCAAATGTGTCTTAAACCAGATAAAATGACAGTTACACCTAAGCCTGTGTGTCCTTTGAGACACTGCTCTCCTACAGAGATGCATTTTAGAAACCAGGAAACATCAAAATCAATTAAACCTAAGAGTTCATCTTACTAACTGCTCACCTCTCTGCAGCAGACACAGGCTGGACTTTAAAATTAATATGGCGATGTTCAGACGCGTCACTCTGTAAGGACACAGAGCTGGGTGGAGGTTCAGGTGGGTTCCTGTGAATAATGATGGAGCAGTGATGTGAGTGCTGAGCTGTGACATGGAGAAGAGTCATGGACAGTTAGAGATGATTATCTCACCTCTGAGCTTTGGTCTGGCTCTCATGTTCCCCACACAGAGTGCTTTTAGAGGGAGGGACTCCCTCCTCTCTGTCCTCACACTGATCCATGCTGCTGAATTCACATCAGCTCACACACACTTTCTACCTTCACCTGCAGAGGAAACACAAATCATTCATGTGCACATCAACTGAAATCCTCCTTTCCATCATGTGTGCTGTCCAAATATCAGCTGCTTCTTTCCTGCTTCCTCTCAGTGTCAGCTGAATGCAGTCAGACAGCAGTGTGAGGCAGAGGAAGCTGCCATCAGCTGCTCTACTTCTACTATCAGTCCACTAGATGGAGCCATGAAGCACACACGATACATTCACTGACATGCACTGATTCACTGTAACTGGAATCTTCAATCAGTTCAACACGTGTGAACATTTTCAAACATTTCAGCTAATCCATGATTCAAAGAGGATCAGCAGAGTTAAAAACTTCACACTAATTATTCCTGCTGCATTTGCAGAGAACTGCACACACACTGATAATGAGAAGCTTCTTCTACCAAGTAATGTTCTTGTTCTGTAAGGTCAGGAATGATGTAGATAGCCAACCAAAGCTGCTAGTAAACATCACTTTCATTATCAATTTCTCTGCATGTTATCTTTTAGATCGATTACTTCTTGGTCAAATTTTAGTTAGACGTTTCAGCAGCTGAATGCAGTGTATTCAATCTAAAATGATTCAGTTTAGTATTAAGTACAATAAGAAATCCATCACATCATCACAGCACATATTATTTTCGCACAAATTATTATCAGTGATCTGAGTTCTTATGCTTTAAAAACAGTTTGAATGCTGTGATTGCAATGGTCACTGCTGAAACTAGAAGATCAAACAGATTTCATCAAAGAAAAGCACCAGATGAAGAAATGTTGCTGCACAGATGACATTGAACTGCAGCGATTCCCTCAAAATCTCTATTAATCCATCCTACAGGTTCACTAGAGACTGACAGAAGCACTCAGAGGGAACCAGCAGGGGGCGCTCACTAAGTCCTGTTAAATATTCTCCATGAATTCTGGAGAACATTTAACTTGAATGTAATTATCCTTCATAAAACAACTGGAGTCCAGCATTTTACAGTTTGACTGTAAGCCTGTTCAGAGTCCACATGAACACTGAGTGTGACTGAACATCACAGCACAGTCACACTTCCTCTGTTAAAGAGGATCAAACAGTGGCAGATGTGTGAGGAACGTTTCATGTTGTTGGTACCGACCTGCAGCAGAGTCTGATGAAGATGCCCACACAGACTGTTAGTCTGATGTGATGTGAGGAGAAAAAATCTGCACACTCTGTTTGAAAGGCTCTGAGCTGGATGTTGGAGACTTTGATGTTGCTTTGAAGTCTTTATCCAACACCAGACGTTAGAGATGAAGCGAGTCTTCGAATGTTCTCCACAGAAACACGCTAACAAACAAAGAGCAGCTGCTCTGTGATGCAGAGGAAACCTCAGAGACTGGAAGTTGCACTTAGCTTCTTTCATGAATTTCTTCACTCTGCAGCTCTCTGCTGTCTGGACCAGGTCTGTGTAGAAACAGAAAAAATCCTCTGGTTCTTCTCCGTCATCAATCCTCTGTGTCTGCAGGCTGTCCTCACATTAAACACTTCACACCGTCAAAAAATCTGAAGCTCGCAGGTCAAAGAATAGCTGCCACACCTTAATAAGACTTTACTTTGATCAATCATTAACCTGCAGCAAATGTTCATTCCTCAGGCTGTGTCTCTGTTTACAGTCTACTAGATCCAGTCAGGGCAGCAGCAGCCAGTCCCATCATCCAGAAGGAGTCATGCGACCTCAGCAGCCACTCTCAAGGTGTGTTCCAAAAGTGCCTCCTATCCTATCTCCTTTCCCTAACATCCTTTCCTTGATGTAAACATCAGGAAGGACAAGGAAAGGTGGGCAGGAGAAGTGATAAGAAGACTTGGTAAAACAGAAAATATTGGACTGAGAATCCAAACAGCTTCACACTAGTCTCTCCTTAACGACGTGATGCAGAATATCCTCCATGTTGAAACTACAATGTGTAGAAGATGGACTATAAAATGTGCATCTTAATTCAGCACGTTCTGACCCTGCTCATTTCTGCAGGTCATTTAAAGGAAAACAGCCTGGTTTGAGTTTTAAAGAAAAAGGAACATTTAGGGTCAGGTTTACTGACGTCTGCAGCAGCACAAAGACATCTTTAGATGGTAAAAATCTGCTGGATTTACTGATGAGGCTCAGAGTCTGTTTGTGACTGAACACTGTGGACAGGAGGATTTTTGTGGCCTTATGTGTTTGTAAGAGTTTCACTTTCAAGAAGAGAAGATTTAAATGTGTCACACAAATGTGAAATACAAAGTCTGTGACACACAATTTACTGCAAACTGCCTCAGATTCTGGACGGTCTTCTTGGCTTTGCTGTGATGTAATCGACTTTCAGAGGAAGCAGAGCATCAATTTAAACACAGAAGCTAGCAGAAAGTTAAGATGAAGATGAACCATGTTGTGAGTGAAGGACAAAGCTGAAACATACAGATGTGTACCGATGTGCAGAGCTTTGGACATAAACACAGTTGGAAAACTAAGCAGCAGTCATGTTTGGAGGCTCAATGAAGTCCTCCCAGCTAACAGTAGAAAAGTCTGATTTTTACTGTGAAAACCACAAACATGTTTAATGAATCATTTTTAGAAACTGTTCATGTCCAAAATCTTTCAAAACACCAAATCAAATACTTTAAAGTGTTTCCACTGCAATCAGGTACATATACAATAAGATAGCACGCAAATGATTTGCGCCATTAAAAAAAATAGTTCCTGTCCACCAGCAGACATTAAGACACATCACAGGCCTGACAACAGGAAGTGTATCACTCCTAAAAACTACACACTTAAAAAGCTGAACAGAGTCCAGAGTGTGGAGAACCAATGAGAGCAAATCCAGAGAGAAGTGAGAGCAGAGCAGCCAGTCAGACATGTTCAGGGCTGAGGAGGCGGAGCTGCAGACTGAAGTGCAGAGTGAACTCTACATGAGAGACTGCAGATGATAAACTTTGAAAATAATTCATTGATGAACGTGTGTTTATGTGAGGTCAGATTATAAATGTCCTCAGTGAGCTGCTTTTATTATCGCAACATTATTACATGTTAACCACAATTCATTTGAAACTTTCACAGTGTTCTTCTGGAATCATTCACATCCATGTGTTAGCTGTTGTACTGTTGTACTATTTCTAATGTGCATTTAACTGTATGATCTCTAATCAATGATCCAGTTCACTGATTTAACTCATCAAAGCCCCCAAAATGGACTTTAAATACTCGATTTGTGACATTTAAAGTAAAATGTGAATAAATGAACAACAGATTTTCTTCAAGAAATGATTTCTCTGTCATTACTGCTGCTGCTGCATACATACAAATATCAAATTTGACATTTTGTCAAAGTACAGACATGATGAAAAATGTGCATTTCATTGTTTTCCATGTCCTAATAAACATATACATATAAACATATATACAGTCAGATGTAATGCTTGTAATTGTTCTGTAGTGATTCAATGATATTTCAAAATCCGATGAGCAGAGATGGGCAGTAACACGTAATCCGATTACTTTTTTCAAGTAACGAGCAAAGTAAGGGATTACTATTGCAAAAAAGGTAATTAGATTACTGTTACTTTACCGTAAGCACACTGCGTTACTGCGTTACTAAAACCGTGATTTTTTTTGTGAGAGTGTCTCATGACAATGATGTAAGCGAGTGCGACGTTCGTGGCAACAGCTGTGTGGAGATCAACAATAGATAATATATCGAGTGTGGGAGAGAGTATGACCATGCAGCGTTTAAAGCGTGGAAGTACTGACCTTACTTTGAGTTTGATTCCATAAAAAGTGACAAAAACATTAGCGTCCGTTGCTCACTGCGTGGGAAGAAAACTTCTTTTTACAGCGAAAAAAACCCCTAAACATCCGAGCAAGCACCGACAGTATGCTGCCAGGGGAATGTGAAACTCCCAGATCCTCCCACTGACCGCTGCGGCACACCTGCACCAGGGCACACCTCCGCCTGCACCACTCCTGCTTTACAGGTGAAAATAGAGCAACAGGACCGCTGAGTCTTTGATTTTATTTATTTTCTGCTGTGTTTTACTTGCGTCTATTTGTGAGTGTAAACACAAAAAATTTTATGTGCTGGAATGTGCAGAAAATAGGTTTAAACGTTAAACAAATTTCTTCCAGTCAGAGAATGTTGCATATAATTTAATGTTTGCTTCATGCGTAAAGTTAAAGATTAAAACTAATAAAACAAGTTTTAAAAGGAGACTTTTTCATTTGATTACATTTTATATGATGGATTGTGCAGAAAAAATAGAATTGGGCTGAAAGATCTATTGCTTTATTACCTATTCGTGTTGTAAATCATTTTTTTAAGTAACTAAGTAATTAAGTAACTAATTACTTTTGAAAATAAGTAATCAGTAAAGTAATGGGATTACCTTTGGGGGGAGTAATCAGTAATTAGTTACTGATTACTTTTTTCAAGTAACTTGACCAACACTGCCCATGAGTCCATCTTCAGTCTGATTCTTCAGTCTGATTTCACTTCCTGCTTTGAGCTCCGTGTGAGTCTGTCTGTATGGTCACATAATCAAAAGTGTGTCAGCAGTGGCACTGCAGGTTTCAGTGTGAGTGCAGTGAGATGATGATCCAGATGTTTGTTTCATCATCTGCATGTTGATTTAAGGCAAATCAATATTATTCATGTGACAGCTGCTGCCACATTAACCCTGTGCTGTCTATACTGAGCTGTGTCAGCTGCAGATGTTCCAGCTGTTATCAGCTGAAGGTTGAGTGTTTGATATCTGGAAGGACAGAGGGACACTGTTAAGGTGCAGCAGCACAGCTCTAGTGTTGTGTATCCCCTGCAGGTGGAGCGCTCCTCTTATGTGAAATACTAAACTGAAGTAACAAAGTCCAGGAAACCACTGAACTCTTCAAATCCATTTGACATCAAAATACAAACAAAATAAAGTTGAAACTTGAAATAAACACAAAGTCAAATATCCACAGTAGCACACCAAACTCAGCCTGCAATTCACTGTGTCCACACACACTCACAGATCGTCATATTTAAGATCCCAGCTGGGAGGAAACTGTTAAAAAAATGATTCAGTCTCTATTAGGCCTTTTCCATTAGTACTTACATGGGTCGGCACAGCTCCACTTGGTTCTTGGGTTTTTATCAGGTGCTAGTTCCTGGTACCAGCTACTGTTTGGGTACCTACTCGACCAGCTTCCAAGTGATCTGAGGAGATCCAAAAATGTGACATCAGCAGAATGCGTGCCACTGATTGGCTGGTCGGTGGTGTTACTTGATGAGTCACGAGAGTATCTCCTTCACCAAAATCAAAAGTGCCATATTAGAAATTCGGCAACGAAGGAAATGGCTCCAAAAAACAACGGCGTTGGGGATGGCACAAGATAGGGGGGTTGAGGGGTTGAAAGTTGCGGAGCTCGTTGAACTCGTCCCAGAACTTTGACTGTTTTCATCATTTCTCCACTTTAGAAAAATGAAACGAGCACCAAAAGGTAATTACAGCTGCTAAATCAAAGTGAAGAGTGCCGAATGCTTCCTTCATGTGAAAGGATGCACCTGTGTTTCCTTCGTGGTGCCAGTGCCAGTAGATCATTTACCTGTTTTTGTTCCAAAATGATCCAAAATATTTGAAAGTCAAGGAATAAAGTTGATGTAAGCAGCACCTGGCAGTCGCCCCTGTCACAAACTGCATCCTGGTCCTGGAGGAGGAGCCGGTAGGTTCCCATCTCCACTGGATCAAAGGAAGCCATGCCCCTCTGTCACAGCAAGTACTCTGATTACTCTGGAAGTTACTTGTTAGGACACAGTAATACACGAGAACACTGAAGAAGAAATACACTGAGCATTTCTTTCTAACTGCAGTGTACAGCAGCAAATACTGCAGTTCTAGTACTGCCAGCTCAGACAAATACTTCACTCTATTACTTCATAATAAGTGTTGGTGCTTTGTGTTGGAGACATAAACATGGTAGACTGAGACACAATAAGAGACAAAGCAGAAGTACACACCAAACTAAACGGATATTCAAATGTAATATCACAGAAATGTAGAAATGGAAGTTACATGAAAATATGAAGAAAGTTGAAAGTATTTTGGTTTGACCACTGACAGCTTCCAACTCAGATTTCAAAATAAAAGCTCCATATTTCCCATCTAAAGTCAGTGCGACATTAACCTGGATAAGCAGCAGAAAAATGATGGATGGTGGAACTCTGGCTGCTTTCATGTTGTCATAGTTACAGATGTATGTAAAGAGTTTCCTGTAATGCTTTAATCAGCAGTAGTTCTCCAAGCCTTCTGACAGTCTGCCACAGTTTCTCACTTGTTTTCACTGCAGTCCTTGTACTTGATGATTTTTAGCGGAACTGTGTGTCCAACCTATTTGCAACTCGAACTCAACAAACACCTGCTGTGTCTCTGTGCTCTCTCACAGCTGTGTCCTACAGAGGAAACAGTCCAATCCCTCCAGTGGTTTACAGACTGTATCTGATGTTACTGTACATGGTGTCTTTACCCTCAGACTAGAACCTGCCAACAGAAAAAGAAAAGACTCAACATGTTTCATGTGTTTGTCAATGTTTCATCAGACTTTGTGCGTTTGTGATTTCTGACTGAAAACAGCTTGGTTCATTATGACCTGGTCTTTAGGAAATATGAAACATGATTATCTTTCATTAGTTAGTAGCTTCACAATCAAAATAACAATAAAAATCTGCTTTTGCCCCTTTTCTGGTAGGTGCCCCAAGTGCCCTTTTTTGGGGGGCTATTTTTTGTGTGTGTGCGTGTGACGTCCTGTCTGTGTCCTCAACAATAACATTTAACTATTAATCACAGTTTTGCTAAATAAAAGGGTCTGGCTTGCATCAGTCACATGACTACCATTAACCAATGCTCCTTGGTGAGCACGCTGGTTACAAGCTGGGAGCAAGTTCGCAAAGAGCATGTGCATTTTTTGCCACCTCAATGCTGTGGAACTGTAGGAGAAGAAGCAGGCTGATGCAACAAAACCAGTTAGTAGGTGTATAGCGTACAGTATAGTCTATAGCACACAGTAGTATTAGTGTATAATGGACAGGTTGGTCAGTTGTGTTGTGGCAACTAAGGCTTCATTCACACTGCAGGGGAAAGCGCATCAAATCCGACTTTTTATGCAGCCCATATCCGATCATGCACTGTAAAATCTAATTAGTTCACAGAACTAAAAAAAAACTATGCAAACTCGTTGCCTCAAAAAAATTGAGTAAATTTTTACTTAAGATGATTAAGCTAGGGCAACGTACCAATTTTAAGTACACTGTACAACCTCATTAGTTCCCAGAACTCAAGAAAACTATGCAAACACGTTGCCTCAAAAAAAAAGCGCCAAGGATCTTTGGAGGAAAGCGCCGAAACGCTCGACCAGCGCCTTGCTAAAGTGGAGGATACCTGTGAGACACTACGGGTCGCTAATGAAAAGCTTAAGGCTAAGCTATCGGACACTGAGCCGAGAAACAGACGCTGCAATGCCCGCCTGATTGGCCTGGAGGAAGGGATTGAGGGTCCACAACCCTCTAAGTTTTTCTCACAGTTGTTGCAAGACATTTTTGGGAGAGATATTTTCCCCTCTCCCCCCGAACTGGATCGTGCACACCGTATTTCACACCCCAAACCGGCCCCCGGAGGCAGACCGCGGCCCGTCATTGTCTGTTTTCACCGCTATCAAAACAAGGAGCTGCTAATATGAGAGGCTAGGAGGAGGAACAACCTGAAGTATATGGATAAACCATTCCGGGTCTACGAAGACTACAGCCCTGAGGTGGTGAGCCAGCGGAGAGAATACAGGTCGGTGATGTCAAGCTTGTACAAGATGGGTCTGAAACCATCACTGCTATACCCGGCGCGACTACGCATTATTAAAACAGATGGTGTACGCCTCACATTTGGCTCTGCAGTCAAACAATGGCACTGGATTTGCCACTGACGCCAGGTGAACTCCAGAAAGCACTGATAAGTATGCCCAATAATAAGGCTCCAGGTCCAGATGGCTTTCCTGCAGAATTCTACAAAGAATTCTGGACGATTCTAGCACCAGTATTCCACGGAATGTTGCAGGAAATCAAGGAAAATGGCAGACTACCACCAAATATGAATTCTGACAACATTAGTCTGCTAAAACCAGGCAAAGACCCTTTATTTCCCTCAAGCTATCATCCAATATCCCTTATAAATGTAGACCTCAAAATAATCTGCAAAGCTCTCTCAAAAAGATTAGAGAAGATAACCCCCCTTTTAATTCATCCTGACCAAACAGGTTTCATAAACGGTAGGCACTCATCAACAAACACAGGTAGATTACTTAATTTAATGTTTGACAGAGTTAACTGGAAATTTTTAATTTTACACAAATTTGGTTTTGGAAACTCTTTCATAAACTGGCTAAGAATATTATATAATTCCCCAACAGCTTGTGTCAGAACAAATGACCAAACATCCTCCAGCTTCTGTCTCCTGAGGGGCACCAGACAGGGATGCCCACTCTCTCCTTCACTTTTTGCATTTTTTATCGAACCACTAGCAGCAGCATTTAGACAGGCTACAACAATTAAGGACATAAAATGTAAGAACGTAGAACATAAAATCAGTCTCTATGCAGATGATCTGTTATTTTTTCTGCAAAAACTCCCAAACCAACCTTTCTGAGATAATCACTCTAATAAACTGGTTTTCAAGAGTTTCAGATTATTCAATTAACTAGTCAAAATCTACAGTTCTTCCAATTAACTTCTTCCATAATTCTTCTGCCCCACTACAATCTGGAAATATTAAATATTTAGGTATTAATGTCTCTCCTAAGCTTTCAGACTTAACTAAATTAAACCACATCCCACTTCTAAAGAAAGTAGAAGGCGATCTGACTAGATGGAAATCTCTACCCATATCACTCATGGGAAGGGTTGCCACTATAAAAATGATGATCTTGTCAAAAATAAATTACCTATTTTCAATGATCCCAAACAAACCATCACAAGATTGGTTCAGATCTCTGGATTCGTATATTTCTAAATTCCTTTGGAAAGATAAACCCCGGCGTATCAGCTTAAAAACGCTACAAAGAACCAAGGATAAAGTAGGATTAGATCTGCCTAATTTTTCAACAATACTTCTTAGCCAACAGGCTTCAGTTCATCTCAGAATGGTTAAAGCATACCTTCTTAGATGAGCCCTGGCTAGATGTTGAACAGGCACTATGCAATAATCTAGAGATTTCACAACTACCATTTATCAGCTCAAACATCAAAAGACATGAATGCTTTAAAAGCATCAACATCAGCTCTTCTCTGACAGCATGGTGGGAGTTTCTGAAAATTCATTCATTCTTCATTAATCCCATGCAAACGTATACCTATCTGGAATAACCCTGACATTAGAGATGGACCGATCCGATATTAGGTATCGGTATCGGTCCGATACTGACGTAAATTACTGGATCGGATATCAGAGAGAAATAAAAAATCTAATCCGATCCATTAAATATGAAAAAAGCACCTCACAAAACTTGCGACACGGTGTAACTTGCCTCATAACCGTAGCACGTCGGAGCAGTGTGCTCACATAGAGCGGCTGTGTGTATTTGTAGCCTCACTAGCAATCCAGCATTTCATCTCCGAGGAAGTTATCCCACAGAGAAGTAAAGCAAGTGTGTAAGTTCATCTCTGAATATTTGTAAAGCGTACCTACGTTAAGCTTAACAACCGATATATGGCGAGTGCCTCTCTCTCTCTCCCTCTCCTGCCGCTACTTCATGAAACTGCTTAATGATCAGCTGATCGGCTTTTCTGTCGGGAGTCCGTCTCTCTTCTTTGTTTTTGGCCCACTTTGCACCAGAAAGAGGAAACCAGCGGCTGAACAACAGTAGCACGTTTAACCTTGATAAGCTGTCGTTAGAATTTATTTAATATTACTTTCTAGACCAGGATCCTTTTCTATGTAGCTGACGGCTGGTAACTG
This sequence comes from Pelmatolapia mariae, assembly GCF_036321145.2. Lineage (NCBI taxonomy): Eukaryota > Metazoa > Chordata > Actinopteri > Cichliformes > Cichlidae > Pelmatolapia > Pelmatolapia mariae. The sequence continues at coordinate 27,119,967 of NC_086229.1, forward strand.
TGCAGGGGCGGATCTAGCAAAGTTTAGCCAGGGGGGCCGATAGGGCATTAACAGGGAAAAGGGGGCACAAAGACATGCTTTTCTTTCTTATTCTCATTTAAAATGTCTAGCTTTTAATAAATAATTATCTGAATCTTACACCCAAAGTTTTAATAGAATAGCCTTTATTATCATTGTACAGGGTACAACAAAATTGGAGTGCCACTCCCTTGGTGCAAAATGCAATATAATTATAAATGTAAAATATAAAAGGTACAATAAAACAATCGTAAGTACTCAAACAATAGTAAGTATGATATATACAGGATAGGATAGGATAATCTGATGTTAAATGTATAGAAGTCCATTACTGTATATAGTAACTGTTAAGTCTAATATACTCTAGTAAGCTATAGTACTTTTTCCTTTGGGAAGATACCACCTGTGCAGTCTGCAATTCTGTAGAAGAAAGATGTTGAATCTATTTAATTATTCTTGAAAAATAATTTATTTCTGTGCATTTTTTTTCACACTGCATCAAATTAAAGTTGATTACGTCTATTAAGCATCATGAGGTGGAGGGTGGTTCCCTTTTTTTTTTTTTTGCTGGGAGTTTGCAACCCTATTAGTTAGGTTGCTTAATATTTCTGCTAAGTACTCTTTAAAATACCAGAATAGGAAGGATGGAGTAGGTTTAAGTTTATTAGATTGATCAGTATTGCTGAACTATGAAATATTTTGGGTGCAGTGTATTTTTTACATACAGGTATAACAGAATAGCTTTAATGTTGTTGTTTATTTAAACTTGAATATGAACTTATACAAAATGCAGCAAGATATTAAAAAACAGTTTTATTGATTAAAAAACACAATATATCGGATTAATATCGGTATCGGCAGATATCCAAATTTATGATATCGGTATCGGATATAAAAAAAATGGTATCGTGCCATCTCTACCTGACATATTACAAAAATATAATATTATTAATTTTCCAGAATGGAGGTTTTAAAGGAATTAAATACTTAGAACATATATTAGAAGGAACAGACTTTAGTCCATTTGACAGACTAGTTATACAATATGGTATCAACAAGAAAAGATTTTTTAGAATATCAACAAATTAAATCCATAGTAAAAAAGAAATTTAACCTCAGTCAAGCTGAATTACAAACACCACCAAGTGCGGTACATTTTCTTACTCTTAAATCCCCCAAATTATTGTCTAAAATATACAGAACACTTTCTACAATAGACGAATCAATATCCCTTCCTATTGCAAAGTGGGAAGCAGATTTATCAGTCAGCTTAGACCAAAACTTCTGGTCTAAGGTATGCTTAAAAACCTTTAAATTGATTAGAAATCCCAGTCTGCAATTAACACAATACAAAATACTACATAGAGTGCACTATACAGGTCATCGGATGTTCAAGATGGGCTTTACATCTTCCAACAACTGCTCACACTGTCAAGGCAATACACCAGACAGTTACATCCACGCTCTTTGGTTCTGTCTGTGCGCGGGATATGTGAAGACTTATCAAAGTGTCTGAAATGTAAAATTCCAACCTCCCCTTTAGTGTGCTTGTTGGGAAAATTGGATGATGTCACTACAGAAACTGATATAGTCCACATGGTTTTTACTGCCCTATGCATTGCCAAGAAAACGGTCCTCATGAACTGGAAAAATAAAAAGAATCTTAATTCTAGCCAATATAGAAACCGTCTAATAGATCACATTAGTCTCGATACAGCCTCTGCCACCAAATTAGATCAATCCCTCTGGGCTCCATTGATCGGCTCCATCACCTAGCGAGAGTGGGGGGGTCGTGGTTTGGTCCCGCCTTAGCTATTGTGGTTGATGTGGAGGTTGGGATGGGCTTAGGGCATCTGGAGAATCCCTAGAGAGGTTGTGGTCATAACCTGGTTAGTGGCTCAGGTCGCTCTTAATAATAATAATAATAATAATAATGCATTGGATTTATATAGCGCTTTTCAAGGCACCCAAAGCGCTTTACAATGTCATTATTCATTCACGCTCACATTCATACACTGGTGGAGGCAAGCTACAGTTGTAGCCACAGCTGCCCTGGGGCAGACTGACAGAAGCGAGGCTGCCATATCGCGCCATCGGCCCCTCTGGCCAACACCAGTAGGCGGTAGGGTAAAGTGTCTTGCCCAAGGACACAACGACCAGGACAGAGAGGCCGGGAATCGAACCGGCCTCTCTTAGAGGGTGTTCTCCTCGTGGCTGAGTGCAGCAGGGCTGGGGGAGGGTCTGTGCTGGTGGACGTAGGTTACTGGCCTTGTAGCCTGGCTGCCCCTGAGTGGATCCGGGGCAGGCGTGGGGGCTTGGGGTTCGGGGGTGCTTCGCCTCCGTGCTAGGGCTCTGGCTGGGCCTTGGGGGCTTCGGTCCTGGTCGGTGTGTCGCCAAGGTTGTGGGCGGGTGGGTGCACGGGGGCTCAGCCCTGGCGCAGGGGGCCTCTGGTGTATCGGCCTAACTGGGGGGCTCTTCAACTGGCAAGGAGGTTGTTCCATCCTTGCAGGAGTCCACTCTGCAGGTGGGGGAGAGACATAGGAGAGGTGGAGAATAAACTTAACCTGGGTGTCTATTGTCTTGTGTAGTCTGGGAGATGATTGAATGTTGGGGTGGGTACAGTTTCCTTTGCGGTGGGGTCGGGTGGGCTGCCCCGGATCCTGCGGGGCTTGGTGGTGCTGCTACCGTAGGCCCCAGTCTGGATGGGCCTGGGCTCCCTTGCCTTCGTGGGTGCCAAAGGACGGGGGTGCCTACTGGGGTCAGCGGGGGAGCAGGCCCTAGGGAGGGGCATCTTGCCCCTCCCTTCTTTTCCTCCCCATCCCTGGCTGCCTCCCCCTTCCCGCTCCACCACACCTACCCACACAAGTGGGGCCTTGGGGTGCAGGTGTGTCACCTAGGGTGCAGGGGAGGCATCCCCCCCTCCCCGTCCGCTTCTGGCCACCTGTGCCTCAATTTTATTCCACAACTTAGACATCCACATTACTCACACTCTCATAACACATACATATAGGGCCTTGAGTGTGGGCACGTTAACGGTCTGTGTATTCAACCCCAGCATGCCCTCCCGTATTTTAAATGCACTTTAGAACAACACGCAGCAACACTACACATGAGCGGGAGGAGGGAGGTATGGGGTCTTCACACACCCCCGTTCTCTGCTGGCCATCGGGGCGAGGGGGCTGGGAGGAGGTGTTGGCCGTCCGATTGGGATCTGGGATGCAGGGCCTCCCTGCTGCTGTGGAGCCCGGGCGGTCTGCTTGCCTCCACCCCGGGGGAAAGGGTAACATCTCCTGGGTCTAGGTGCCGTTTCCCCCTCTGGGGGCGAGGGTACCTGGACCCGAGGTATAGAGTATACTTGGGGAGTGTGATTGTGTGTACATGTCCATTTATGTCTATCCTTACGTTGGGTGAGTGCTGAATATTTGTATATGTGTGCATGAGGGTGGGAATGCATGTTTGTGTCTGTGTATGCCTGTTTGTCTGTGTCTATATGTCAGGTCGGGTCTTAGACTCCACTCTCTGGGAACTCCCAGGCCCTCCACAGTATGGAGGCTTACCTGAATACAAGCGCACTGATCCACACAGGTGTGCACACGGGTGTTCACTGTTCGTAGACATAAACTACACCTTTCTTGGCTGCTACTTCAAAACACATTGTGTGCTGTCGGTCCTGCGTGCTGCACAACAACATTCAATATTTAGTATTTACTGCTGTTTACACTTAGCTCGATTAACGCGATGGTGTTGTGTTTATTATGTTGCTTTGTTTTTTTTGCTTGTTTTCTCTTCTTTTTCTCTCAACAGGTGATCCAGGAGATTTTTTTTCTTTCTCTTTTAAGTGCCCTTTCTCACTGTCTCTCTTCCCTTCTGTTTTTCTTTTCCTTCGTCTGTCTTTCTCCCTTTCCTATCCCCCAGTCATGTCTGTCCCGTCTGTAACAACTGAAAATAAAATAAAAATAAATAATAACAACAAAGGTCAATCAAATGGACCAATACGGCAAGGCCGTGATGATCCATTTTTGCAAAGTAAATCCATTGCGTATCCGTGTTGGTCTTCAGACAACAATTCTGACGGCTAAAGAACGAAATGGGACAGGCAAAAAAAAACCCCAAAAAACATTTGGCTCTGTGGCTGAGGCCGAAAGGTTTGTGCAAGACTCCATGGAAGACTGAACTGTTTTGAGGCGTGTGGAACACGGGACTACTTCGGATGACTGTTACGGCATTGTCATGCTTCCTATGTTGATTTTCAGACATTTAACTTTATTTCTTTTTCTTTATTATTTTTTGGCGTGACAGTGGAATTATTTGCACATATTTTGAATGGTGGGCTTCAGCGGTGTATACCTGGTGGGTCTTATTCCAACCTTTCCACTATGCGGGCTTAAGGAGCTTTAGGTAGGATAGCTATGGACGTTTTTCAGTTAGATTGGATAGGTCTGCTGTTTGTTCTGACAGCTAGTGTCACCTGGGGGTTCAGGGGGTTTCTGGGGGGGTTTCTGTGTTCGACTGTCCAAGTTAAGAATAGGGATGGGTATCGTTTAGGTTTTATCCGATACCGGTGCCAAACCGGTACTTTTGAAACGGTGCCGGTGCTTAAACGGTGCTCAAACCAGTGCTTAAAGAATGGAGAACACAAAATTGGTCCAAAAACCTCTCATGTTCAGCTGTTTTTTTTTTTGTAAAAAGATAACAGTGTTAGCCTTTTCTGCAGCTATAGGGCATATATGGTATCACTCTTGGCTGAAAGCAGTGCTTAATCAATGGAAAAAACACAAACTTATTCCAGGGTGGCCAGGGTGAAGGGAGTATCTGCCATCAAACAAGAAGACAGCCGCATGTAACTACGACGGTGTTTGCTAGTTCATCTTACATGCATTAATGCAGTGATTCCCAAAGTGTGGGGCCCGCCCCCTAGGGGGGGCGCAGAGGTATTGCAGGGGGGGTGCGGCATGAAAAGGGGGGGAAAAAAAAACAACGGTTGGACACTGCTACCACGGGGCGCCCACACAAACGCAAAGCAGGAGATGAAGCATCGCTAAATATGTTTCCAAACCAACTTCATTCTAAGCCAAAGACTAGAAAATATGGTGAATCATATCTTCCCTTTGGTTTCACCTGCACAAGTGCTGAGGTAGGTCTCCCTGCATAATTAGTTTTCCCTGCATCAGGAGCAGCGCTGGGCTGTTCAAATCACGGACAAACAGTATCCCACAGTTGTTTATGTTTTTTAACCCATTTTGCAGAGGGATTTTTTGAAAAATGTATTTATAGCAATGTTGAACATTATTACACAGGAAAAAAAAAACAACTACATGTAAAGTAATTACATCATGATGCCTCTGCCTTTCTAAATGCAGGGACAGTAACTGCCTGTATATATAAGCGTGTAAAACCTGCAGAGTCAGATTAACAGTATTTTGTCTCTATCTGCCATTCTGCAATTTATCCCATGTAAACAATAACGTGGCGCACAGCGTGATATGAAAAAAGGCACATACCTTTGACGTTGCGTGACAAACTATATTCCTTGTCCACACGTAAACGCAAAAAAAAAGGAGTTCTCGGTGATTCGATACGCCGTTTACATGTGGCCGAAACAGCTGCGCGTTCAAAAATACCCGTGTAGGTGCGGATGGAGCGTAAAAGAGTTGGTAGTTTATTTTCTTACTACCTGTAATTTATTGCAGATTATTTGTATTTGCTTAATTGTTAAATAAATGTTTGAGGTGTGATATAAACCGCAATGGAGCAAAATATGGGTGTGTGTGGTTGAAGGATGTGTTTGTGCGTGTGCGTGTGCGTGCGCGCGTGCACGCGCGGGGGTGGGGGACGCGAACATTTTTCTTGTAAAACAAGGGGGGCCCAGCAAAAAAAGTTTGGGAACCACTGCATTAATGTAATAATGTGGTTAGCGTACTCAACGTAAATTACACACGAACAACATTAAGCTACTCACGCAGAGAAGAACAGCTGCTGCTGCCATCATCATCCGTCATCGTTTCTGCTATACTGGCAGGGCTAGGGGCCAGGACTCTACTCTTCGGGTTCTTGGGGGTTGTTGCTAACTCTGGGTCCGATAACAGACACCACATCCACAGTAGATGTGCACGGTGTGAGGTCTCGCAGCAAGCTATCAAATATGGCGCATTTCTCGGCTTTAAAAAAAACCCCGCTATGTGTCGCCAGGTGTTTCATCGGATGTGAGGTGTTACCTCCTTTGACAGTAACACAGTATCAGCTTAAAGCACTTGTTGCAGGCTGCTGAGTTTGCATCTTTTGCTGCGAAGTAAACCCAGACTTTTGACCGCTTAGCCTTGGGCATTTTTAATCTGCAGCTCTGCTCTAAAAGAACGTACGTACCTGGACCCGCCTACTATCCTCGGAAACGTAAAATGATTGGCTAGAATTAGCTCAGGAAAAAAAAAAGCACAGACATAAAGCACCGAAATGTGCGCTGCTTTTCGGTCTGGTTACTACTGTTTATGTCAGAACCGGTGCCATCATGGCACAGGACACCGGTACCCATCCCTAGTTAAGAACCAAGTGTGTTATGTTTCTTGTGTGAGCAACCAGCTAAAATTTTTGATATATTTTCAATGGTTACCTCTATTGACTTTAGTGACCTCGAATGTTAAAGGCCTGAACCATCCTATTAAAAGAAAGAAGGTTCTCACTCACTTGAAAAATATGGGTGCTAATATAGCCTTTATCCAAGAAACCCATCTTAAAATGTCAGATAATACTCATTTAAAATGTAATTCGGTGGGACAGCTCTTCCACTCACATTTTACAGTGAAGGGAAGAGGTGTAGCAATATTGGTAAATAAAAGGGTTCTTTTTACCCCTTCTTCGACTCTGGCTGATTCAAATGGACGATACGTTATAGTAACCGGATCAATTTTTAATATTAGTGTTACATTAGCAAATATATATGCCCCAAACTGTGATGACCCCAATTTTTTTTCACGCGTCCTCGGCCTCCTGCCTTGTTTGAATACCCATTTACTTATTGTGGGTGGTGACTTTAATTTGTGCTTGGACCCTGGGATGGACAGATCGTCTGTAAGAACTGGATACTCGACAACAAAGTCAGCTTCTTATTTACAGTCCTTTTTTTCAAACTACGGCATCTCAGACATTTGGCGTTTTTTACACCCACAAGACAGACAATATTCCTTTTTTTTCAAATACTCATCAAACCTACAGTAGAATTCACTATTTTTTTACTGATAACAAACTAACCTCTCTTGTTAAGTCATGTGATTATCAGCCTATTGTAATATCTGACCATGCGCCCTTAATATTGACACTGCACATACCCGGTATGGAGTCTCCTAAACGGATGTGGAGATTCAACTCTCTTTTGTTAAGTGATGAAAACTTCATAGAATTTATTTCGGATCAAATTACCTACTTTTAGGAATTTTATTTAACTCCAGATATTTCCATCTCGTCGGTCTGGGAGGCTCTTAAGGCTTATCGTCGCGGCCAGGTTATATCATTTACAGCTAATAAGAAACGTACTTCTACTTCTAAACTAAAGGATTTAGAAAAGCAAATAGCAGACTTTGATAATAGGAATTCTCAGAACCACTCACCAAATTTATATAAACATAATCTCTTCAGATCAGACTGGTTTGATTAAAAACAGGCACTCCTTTTTTAGTATTCGTCGACTACTTATTATAATGTACACCCCCAGTCAAGCTGCTTCCGAATGCCTTCACTCCATGGATGCGGAGAAGGCTTTTGATAGAGTAGTATGGGAATATCTATTTGAGGCCTTGCAAAGATTTAGGTTTGGAAGTTTCTTTTTATCCTGGTTGAAATTACTCTATGCCTGTCTTTCAGCTATGGTACTCAGTAATAAACGTTATTCTAAACCGTTCCGCTTACATCGTGGAACTCGTCAGGGCTGCCCTCTCAGCCCCCTCCTTTTCGTATTAGCTGTTGAGCCGTTGGCAATAGCTATAAGAAGTAATCATGCTATTCAAGGCATTTCGCGATATGGAACTGAGCATAAACTATCTCTCTATGCTGATGATCTCCTACTGTTTGTATCCAAGGCTGAGGTAACAATTCCCTCCATTCTTGAACTTTTTGATACATTTCTAAATATGCCTCTAAATATGCCTCTTCCGACATTAGCAAACATTACTGTTCCCTTCAAGCAGTGGTGGTCCTAGCCTGTGTGGCGCCCTGGGCGAACACTCCCTCTGCCCCCCCCTTGCACATTTCTCCTTGTAGGACCCATAATTAAATGTATTGAATTTTAATGATCACTGTGTTTTCATTTGTTTGGTTGCTATGGTGATGTGTAACGGGAGTCACGTGGGTGCTCGCGGTGACGTTAAGAGGGCGTTGTCAGTCTGTCTTTCACTGGTTTGATTTTGACAGAGAGGAGGGCTGAGTAGACGTAGTTTTTGTTGACCGCAGCACAACGAGTTTCCCCATGTTGCATTAGAGCCTGTGATGTTTTAAGAGTTTGAATCGTGAGCCGATCAGATTGCTCTGTAAACTTTTCAAGCACTTTAATAAACAAGCAAACAATTCCACCTCTCGCATTTTTGCGTAAAGTTGACAGCGCGTCAGGCAAATAGGCAGGCTCAATCCCCGGCCTCTAGCGACTGTGGAAGTCGCTACACTCCTCTTCTTTTCTCTTTTTTTGAAACTTTAAAAACGGGTTGTGTGTGAGACTTTAAATTAACAAAATATAAAATATACATTTTCAATTGTTATTGATTCCTTTACCCCTAGTCCTAAAGTGTATATTTATTTTTTTACTCTTAAATATTTATTGTTTGTTTACTTGCACTGCTGTAACTGGAGCCTCGTTGTCTCGTCTCTCTATATACTGGACTGTATATAGCGGAGATGACAATAAAGCTTATTTTGACTTCAGCAGTGAGCAGGCGCAACGAGGGCTCTCGCGCTCACTTTTCGCGTATAGAATTTTGAAAAAACATTGGTACAAATTATAAATCTGTATCATGATGTCTTGTCTTTTCGTGTTGTTGGTTTGTTTTTATTTTGTTTTATTTTGCGAGTTGGTTATTAGATGCTGCTCCAGCCTGACAGTGAATCCCCCGCCGACCCGCCCCCTCCTCCCTGTGCCGCAAGCAGCAGGTGCACCTCGCAAATGGAGGGCGTTTTGGATTTTGTACGTGTTTTGTATTTTGCATGTGTTTTGGATTTTGTACGTGTTTTGGATTTTGCATGTGTTTTGGATTTTGTACGTGTTTTGGATTTTGTAAATGTTTTTTATTTTGCATGTGTTTTGGATTTCGTAAATGTTTTGGAGTTTGCATGTGTTTTGGATTTTGTACGTGTTTTGGATTTTGCATGTGTTTTGGATTTTGCATGTGTTTTGGGGTTTGTGTGTGCTATTTGGAATTTGTAAGTGTTTTGGAGTTTGTACATACTTTGTCTCTAGGGGCCACCATACATTTGAGCGCCATCTACCACATAAATTTGGTTTGAGGTCAGTAAGCACAACCAGAATATACATAAGGCGCACTGTCGATTTTTGAGAAAATTAAAGCATTTGCCTTGAAGTCCAAAAAATATGCTAATAACCAGCGATGGGAATAACGTCGTTACTTTTTTCAGTAACTAGTAATCTAACTAATTACTATTTCTAACGTTACAATGCCGTTACCGTTACTAACAAGAAAATGCGGTGCGGTCATGTTACTATTTTTCAACAGACGGTTGAAGCTGTGCTCAGCTTACCACATCTTTTATTAGTTGCACGGAAGTAGCTGTCTATGTAAGAAATCTGGGCGCTACAGCTTTAAGCAGCTGCGTGCGCTCCCACGGACTCGTGCACTTTCTGCCCAACAATCACTTTCTGGCACAACACCTGGAGCTAAGGGGGCAAAACTATCACTTGAGTGCTGCTGTTTGCCTGAGGAAGAATAAAGTAGTCATGGTAAGCCACCACATGACCACTTCAAGATAACAAAGCAACAAGGTGATATATACCAGTTTTTAAATTGTGTTGATAGGCCACTTAAAACCAGAGTCATGATAAGCAATATATACGTGGCGTTTTTTCCTCAATAGTTTTCTCACGTTTACTAAGGACAGCGCTAGCAAGCACTCTCTGCTTATGACCAAAAAACCAAACCAAAACAAAAAACAACCCATTCGTTTTGGTGGAAAATTGTACCATGTCGACCAAATTTGGTTGTTTAGGAAAAGGGGAAAGTTTTAGGAGTGACGGTGAGAGAGGGAGAGCAGAAAAAGAGAGAGAGCGAGTTTTGTGAGAGATGTAAGAGGTTTGTGACGTTCAGCCTGTTTGGAGTGTGTAGTGTTGTGGATAGTTGTGTTGTGTGTCAGAAAAATGAGGCGACTGGAGTGATACACCTGCTGCTGTCAGACCTGCAGGTATCAGGCTGTGATGTTCTCCTTTATAGTGGACAGAAATATTTGGAGTGGCACAAATAATTTGTGTGGCATCTTATTTAATGCAGAACAGCTGATGGTTATGTAAATAGTTTGAAATACAATACAATGCAATACAATTTTATTTATATAGCACATTTAAAAACAACAGGTATGCCAAAGTGCTTCACAGAATGAGTTAAGAGCAATAATAAATACAAATATAAAACACAAAATATACTAACAGGCAGGTGACATAACTAACCAATAATACACCAGGCATAGTAGGCACAACCCGAAAGGCTGAAGGTTAAAACATTATAAACATTAACAAGTAATAAAAATAAGTTCCAGTACACTAAAGATGTGGGCTCTAGGAGGTGGGGAAAGCAAGGCTAAACAAATAAGTTTTTAATCGAGATTTAAAAGATTGAATTGAATCAGACGCCCGAATAGCTAGGGGGAGGTTATTCCAGAGGTAGGGTGCGACAGCGGCGAATGCGCGGTCACCTCTGGTCTTGAGCCGAGATCTAGGTCGCACCAGGAGCATTTGGCCTGTTGATCTAAGCGCTCTCCCAGGGATATAAAAGCTGAGGAGATCCATAAGATAGCTGGGCGCGGTGTTATTTATGATTTTAAAAGTGAGCAATAAAATTTTAAAATCAATACGTAATTTAATAGGAAGCCAGTGCAGGTCGGAAAGAACTGGAGTACTAGACTCAAACCTGCCAGTTCCAGTTAAGAGATGCGCAGCCGCATTTTGAACGAGCTGCAGTTTATGAATAAGGGCAGAATGGAGACCAGTGTAAAGGGAATTACAATAATCTAACCTTGATGTAACAAAGGCATGGATAAGTTTCTCCAGGTCCTTACGTGGTATGTAGGGCTTGGCCTTAGAGATTAGACGTAGTTGATTAAAACTCGATTTAACTACGGAGGACACATGTTTGTCCAACTTGAAGGAACTGTCCAAGACAACACCCAGGTCCCTCACAGTGTCAGAAAGGGAGTCAGCAAAGGGCCCAAAAATACCAGTTAGTTCAGCCCGAGAGAAGGGAGTATCAAAGATTACAATTTCAGTCTTCTTATCATTTAGAATAAGAGAATTGCTCAGTAACCAGTTTTTAACTTCATTCATACAATCAGAGAAGTGTTGCAATAACGACGTGACATCCTCAGCTAGTTCAAAATAGATTTGAATGTCATCCGCATAAAAGTGAAAAGAGAAATTGTATTTGTCAAAGATTCGGCCCAAGGGTAACAAATATAAAGAGAACAGCATGGGACCCAGCTCAGACCCCTGGGGGACACCAGAGGTAACAGGGGCAATGGAGGAGGCATAGGTACCCATGGTGACAGAAAAGGACCTTTCTGAGAGATAGGATTTAAACCAGCTAAGGGCACTGCCTGTGATGCCCACCAGATGCTCACGCCTCATTAAAAGGACATTATGGTCCACCAAATCGAAAGCAGAGGACAAATCAAGCAAAATTAACACCACAGGGCGCCCTGAATCAGCAATTGAGAGAAGATCATTAAAGACTCTCAGTAATGCAGTTTCTGTGCTATGGCGTGGCTTAAACCCCGACTGAAAATTTTCCCCGATATTATTTGCATCCAAATAAGCTTGAAGTTGGGAATGAACAATCTTCTCTAGGATTTTAGACAGAAATGGGAGTTTGGAAATAGGTCTAAAGTTAGCGAGGTCATTCTGATCAAGGGAGCTCTTTTTGAGTATGCTTTTAAACACACTACAGCGTGTTTAAAAGCAGCCGGAACACAACCCGATAACAATGACAGGTTAATTAATGATAAGATACGGGGCCCAATAATGTTAAACCCATCTTTAATAATGCGAGATGGAAGGATGTCATGAGCAGCGTTTGAGTTTTTTAGGTGATCAACTATACCCTTAAGAGTAGGAAGCGAAACTGGATTAAACTGATTGAGGTTAGTAGACCATCTTAATGCTGGGGCCTGACTCATCACAGGGGTGTGTGAGACTCTAAGAGATGAGATTCTGCCTGTAAAATGAGTTATAAAAATTTCACAAAGGGCTAAGGAAGCCAATCTAGGCGTTTCAGGACAAGGATTGATCAATGAGATAAAAGTCTTAAATAAAAAGCGTGGGTTGTGACTGTTATCCGCAATGACACCCGACAGAAAAGCCGCTTTAGCCAACTTGGCAGATTTCTGAAATTCCAGGCGGGTCCTGCGAAGGATATCAAAAGACACCTGGAGCCCATCTTTTTTCCACCGCGTTTCAGCCTGGCGGCAAACGCGTCGTAAAGCGCGTAAAGACTCATTTAGCCACGGCTGGAAGCAGCTTCTAGGCCTTTTTACTTTCATAGGAGCCACAACGTCCAGTAAAGAGGAGCAGGTAGAGAGAAAGGAGTTAGCAAAATCATCAACTGAAGAGGGTGTAGACTGATCAATGTCAGGGAGAACAGATTTAGAGAAAGCAGCTGAAAATTCAGCTACAGTCCCAGGATTGATAATGTGCACAAGACGTCGAGGACCCTCAAAGCCCTGGTCCAATTTGCATAGCTCAGCATCAAAGATGACTGGGAAATGATCGGAAATTCCAATTATGCTGATGTCCCTGATGCAGTCCATAAGAAAAAATCAAATCAAGGGTATGACCTTTAAGGTGGGTAGGTGCATTGACCCACTGGATAAGATTAAAAGAGTCAACTAAGCTAAAAAAAAGGCACAATTCGGAGGAAGGAGCTCTGAGAAAGGGAAAGACTCACCGGGACGAATCCAAGTTTCCGTCATTAATAGAAAATCCAGTCCTGTAACAGTAAAAAAATCGCTCACAATAAAAGTCTTATTCGTCAATGACCTAACATTAAATAGCGCCATCCGAGTTGAAGACGCCTAGTCGCAGTTGGAAGCACGTCTCGGGCGGCATAGGTTGCCATAGCACACACCGCCATTAGGAGGCTTAATCCAACATCGAGCTGGCGAGTAAACCACTGGGGCGGCAGGGCGGGCCTGGAACTCTGCATGGCGAATCCATCGATGCCTAAACAATCTAAAGGTAAAGTGCTCCCAGAAAGTCGGGGGAAGGCGGAAAGCATCCACATCGACGTCGAAGCCAGCCACATACCGTGCCTTTAGGTAAGCCTTAATGCGGACACGGACACCACTCCGTTTACCCCTTTTCCTGTAGCGTCTCCTGCGCGAAGGAAGCGGAGATCGGCGGTACGTTCCTGAGAGGTGATCCGTGGCAGACTGGTATCTCCTAAATTCCACCACGGGTCCGATCCATGGAAGTATGACCTGTAAGTATAGGGTGGCCGGAGACTTAGAAGAGTAAGCCGGTCATAGGTTAGCAATGCAGAGCCACCTGAATAGCATATTAGCAGAAAGGTAATAAGCAGCAGAGAGCAGTGGAGACAGCCTACCAAACACACTGGCGCCATCTTGGTTATTTTAAAAAGGGTCAAAGGTAAATGGCTGCAAATAACTTTGTTTGCAAAACTTGTGCATTGGATTTTAAAATTGACCATTTATATTTGCATTTAAAGTTATGAAATAGGATTCATTAAACATGTTTGTGGTTTTTACAGTAAAAATATGTTAGCTATGGTTTTATTATGTTTTTTGTCTGATTTTAGATCAATTGTGTTAATATAGTATGTCAAAATGAAAACATAACTGTAAATTCAGACACGTGAGGTTGTGCTGAAAAGAATGATACCAAACAAGGCAAAGCAAATAGTTTTTAAAGGTGAAATGTAGACGAGGCATCAAAAGTGGTTAAAAATGGCCAATTATACCCTGGACCCCAGACTGTTAAACATTTTTTAAAGTAACATAATAGTTACTTTTCAAGTAATTAATTACTTTTAGAATCGTGTAACTCAGTTACATTTTTGAAGAAGTAACTAGTAAATATAGTTAATTACTTTTTCAAAGTAACTTGCCCAACACTGCTAGTAACGACAGCCCACTTGCATGTTCTGAAGGACAAAAAACAAACTAGTACCACATCACTGAAGTTGCACCATTTTTACAAACTAATTCTGATTCATCTGTTTCATTCAATGATCTGCTTTTGCCCTCTCATTCTCCATCGCTGCCATGTGCGTATGTAAACAAAGGCACTACACATGCGCGTTTTACCCAAATTCTATTGCGATATTTCTTATATTTTCTTATCATTGCCTAACATTATACCGGTATTACGGTGAACGGTATAATATGGCCCAGCCCTAAATAAAAATATAGAAAACTTACAGTTTGTATAGTTCAGATCGGATCACGGTTTTAAGTCACAGATCGGATCAATTTTCGGATTAGCAAAAATAGAAAAAAAAAAGACAAAAATTCGACTCGCCATTTTTTTTGTATTTTTTGCCTATTAAAAACATTCAACTGAAGACTCATTCCACGCACTTATATAAAAACAAATTAAGGTGTATTATGGACGTTATGGACCATGCTGGGCATCCTCTGCACACGGCCATAAACAACCAGAGTAGTCTGTTCAGTGAGAGGTTTCTTCTCCCAAAGTCAAGGACCAGCAGACTTAAAAAGTTCTTTGTCCCACACGCCATCAAACTGTTTAACTCCACTCTGGAGGGGAGAGGGAGGGGTAATGGGGACAAAGGAGGGGGGAACAAGTAAGCTGTAGTGCCTTTTCACTGTGCAATAGCTTTTGTTAATATCCAACGGTGTAACAGACTCACAATACTTGAAATGTGCCATTCCCTTGTATTCTTATTCCTATTTATTCTATTTGTCCCTTTTGTATACACTGTATTTATATATGTGTATATATGGTATGTTTCTGCTCACATTCTGCAACTTCTGTCAGTGCTGTGGTACTGGAAACTGAATTTCCCAGAGGAACCCACCTGAGGGATAAATAAAGTTTCATCTAATCTAATGTTATCTACAGGGCAGTGCAGGGCTTTGTATCTACCACTCCACTGTGCTATAATGAGCAGTCATGGTCACGTGGCTTTCCGTTGCCCTGGAGGTCCACCCATTTGTAGTTTGAGCAATAGAAGATGCCTGGGACAGTTCAACCATAACTTTAAACTTCTCCTGCTCATACATGCTTGGAACAATCTTGTTACACTGAAGTGGACGCGCAACGAGATATCACAGCGTGGCTCAAGCACATTCATCACAGTATAAACCCCTTGTTTTGCACAACGGAATACGGCCTCCCGTCTGCAGCTAAACACCCCAATAGCTTTTGTAATAGCTTTAGCCCGGTCGGATTGGCAGAGGTGGGTAGTAACGAGCTACATTTACTCCGTTACATTTACTTGAGTAAGTTATTGAAAAAAATGTACTTTTTAAGTACCTTTTTTGCACGATACTTTTTACTTTTACTTGAGTACATTTATGAAGAAGAAACAGTACTTTTACTCCGCTACATTTGCAAAATTCGACTCGTTACTTAAAAAAAAAAATAGTTTAACACATTAGATAACATGTCGTCAGTGGAGTTTCCGGTAACTTTTTTACCAATAAGACGTGGCCATACAGTCACATGACCAGCTTGAAACCGTGGCAGGCGGAGCGGCCCAAGCATTTCAAAGTAGCGGACACACGGAAAGAAGAAATATGATGGCAGAGTCTACGCTAGAGCCGAAGAGGATGAACACCTTTGGCCTCACATACAAAGAATGTTTCGCTTAAAAGCAGCACAAAAGAACAGCTGTGTCTGCAGTGTCGGTGTCTTCAGCGTGAAACAACTGAGGAAGCGGTAAGTTTTCTCTAAATATCTTTTTAGCTGTGGTTAGCTGGATGTCAGGCTTATGTTACAGCAGCTGTGTAGAGCTCGAGCTGCGAGTCACATTTTCTACGTTGTAATGAGATATGTTTGTGGGTGTTTTGTGCAGCTTCAGTTGTCTTTTTAACTGCTCGCTGGTTAGCTAGTGTGAGCTATAAGCTAACAGCTAGCCTGGTTAATGACGCTAGAGTTCCACGAACATACAAGCAGCTCGTCTCTACTGCTTTAACTGTTAAAATAGAAGGCAATACTGCGGGTGACAGGGTTTATTATGTGAAACAGCAGCTTGTTTAGTTTAAACAGTCTGCACTCAGGTCGCATCAGAGCATCAGGCCGTATAGTGAGAGACCTGCATCGTGACCTATGAACTTCTAACCTCTGCGATTTAATTGTACAGTTTGAGCAGGAGCGTGACTAAAAAAAATCGCACAGTGTATGCTCAGCTTAATGCTCAAACTGTGCGTCCATAACATGAAGCTTATCATACAAAATCTGTCCCTCGCTCTCCCTCTCTGTCTTTCACTCACACAGACACACACACCATTAACTCTGCTAAATTACTAATGAAAAACATTGACCAGGCAGCTGTGATTGAGCAGCAATGTCCATCCAACTCTTCATGGTTGTTGTAGTCGTGATAATTTTGTGAGGCCACATTGAAAAGCCTCGGATACGGAAGCATAGAGCTGCCACCGGGGCAAAAGAAAAATAGAGCTATGTCACGTTATAACATGAAAGGTTTATTGTTCTAACAATATACTTTTAATGTTTGTACAATATACCTTTCATGTTTGAACAATATAATATCACGTTATTGCAATATACATAATTATCACGTTCGTACAATATAAATATTATATTGTTCAAACGTGAAAGGTATATTGTTAGAACAATAAACTGTTTACGTTATAACGTGATATAGCTCTATTTTTCTTTTGCCCCGGTGGCAGCTCTACGCTTGTGTACTCGGATGAGCTTGCTTCATCCACCAGGTTGTGCCTCGATCTCTTGTGTCCAGATCACACGCTGCGCTGCCGTGCCGCTCCACCTTTTCTTTCATTTCTGTGTTTGTGCTGCGCAGTGTGAGAGGCGACAGGATTTCAAACTGGTTTGATTATCATGCGACCATACGATTGATGATTGGGAGCTGGTCGTGAGGTGTTAACTGCTTATCATTACACAATGTATACTACACGATGCACACACGATTAAGAAATTTCCCCTTGTGGGGAAAATGGGCCAAATCGCACCGTGTATGGGCAGCTTTTGGAGGCTAGCTCCAAACAAACATCTGCAGCTTGGCAGTGTATACAGCACTATAATGACCAGACCTAATTCTTTTGAAAACTTTACATCTCTCCACAGGTCTCCACTTCATCAGACATTACCTAGACACGGAGCTGGATGAGACCAGCACAAACAGCGGCCTATTCGATGAAGATGATGGATCCATGGGGTCAGGAAAGCCAGTAGCAGAGGAACTGGAGAGGTACCTTTCATGTCCATTCACTGGAGGTGTGGAGCTATTGCATGGCTTTCCTCACATCAAGAAGCTGTCGATCAAAGTCAATACAGCTCAGCCTGTGAGAGACTTTTTAGTCATGCAGGACTCCTGTTCACTGCTAAACGGTCACAGCTTCACAGCAAGAACCTTGAGAGCCAATTGCTGCTGAAGCTGAAGCACCATTTCACTGACTGAAGAAACAATTTATGGTAAAGTGAGCCATACACATATGTACATCCACATAGTGGAAATTTGTATTTGTCTTTTATAATTAGTTTTACTCTGATTTCAGTGTTTATTTGTGTGTAGTGTAGTTTTTACATTTTTAAATATTACATTGTGTTAATCCACTGTCTATACTTCAGGGTATTTTAGTATACAAAATAAGTTTTGTTAGAATGTCTATTCCTGTGGAATTTTAGCACAGATGTGTTGTTGTTTTTTGTGTTTTTTTTATTCCTGCTGTCCGCCTTGGGAATAAACTTTTCCTGATTATACCTGTTGCATCTCTGTGTCATTTGTTTCTGATTTACTTAATCCCTCCTTGTATTTAAAAGAACCACCCCTAGTTCGTCTTGATGCATTCTCAATCATCCAGGAAAGTAAATCTCCAAAAGTTGAATCTGTTCATCTGGACGTAGCGTTTTGTGGGAGAAACGTTTCGTCACTCATCCAAGTGACTTCTTCAGTCTCAGCTGACTGCAGGTTTCCCCAATCTTATAAACAGTACATTTGCATAATGACTGAAACCAGCCCACTGAAGGAACAATGGGCTGTGGGGTCAGTTCCTTAATCATAATTATGCAAATTCCCATGACCATTGATCAACAATCACTGACCAAAACCCACTGATCAAAGAACACTGATCAATGGCCATGAGTACCATTCACAGAGAGTTGGGGAATGGCTGCAATCACAGCGTTGTAAGATGGCGAAAGAGGCTGTACCCACAGGCTGTACCCAGGGGAGTCTACACCAAGTCTGTATGGTTTACCGAAAATACATAAGCAGGGTGCACCTTTAAGACCTATTGTCTGCATGAGCAACTCGGTCACCTATAACATCTCCAAGTTTCTGGCTTCGATCCTCAACCCGCTGGTGGGCAGCTCTGAACACCACATCCAGAACACCCTGGATTTTGTTGAGAAGGTGAGAGATGTCGTTATGGAGGCAGATGAAACCATGGTCTCGTACGACGTTACATCTCTCTTCACTTGCATCCCAGTCACGGAAGCGTTGGAGGTAGTCCGTAAGAGATTACAGGATGACACCAACCTCAGCAACAGGACCACTCTCAGCATCGACCAAGTGTGTTTGCTTTTGGAACTGTGTCTTCATTCCACCTACTTCACATACAAGGGTCAGTTCTACAGGCAGAAACATGGGTGTGCCATGGGCTCCCCAGTTTCACCCATCGTGGCCAATTTGTACATGGAAGAAGTGGAAAAGAGGGCTTTGCTATCATACCCTGGAACACCACCAAGCCGTTGGTTCAGATATGTGGATGACACCTGGGTGAAAATCAAATCTCAGGACGTACTACATTTCACGGATCACATTAACTCGGTGGACCAACACATCAAATTCACCAGGGAGGATATGAAAAGTGGCAGGTTAGCCTTCTTAGACTGTGAGATTTCCATCAGTAATGGGGGACATCTAAAGGCTGACGTGTACCGTAAACCTACACATACGGATCAGTATCTAAGGTTTGACTCTCATCATCCACTGGAGCACAAACCGGGTGTCATCAGGACGCTACAACACAGAGCGAACACCATCCCCACTGACACAGCGGCCAGGGAGGCAGAAGAACAGCACATCAAGAAGGCCCTGAGGAGATGTGGTTATCCCAGCTGGACTTTTGTCAAAGCAGGAAAGGCACCTAAAGAAAGCTCCAGTCGATCCAGGAGAGAAGGACAACCGCTGCCCAGGCGAAAACCTGTAGTGATCCCATATGTGTCAGGAGTATCGGAACAGTTGAGACGCATTTTTTCTAAACACCGTGTCTCTGTGGCTTTTAAACCCCAAAACACGCTGCGCCAAAAACTGGTCCACCCCAAGGATCGGGTCCCCCGACACAAACAGAGTAACATAGTGTACGCTGTTAAGTGCCAGGAGGATTGCCAGGATTTATACATAGGGGAAACCAAACAACCTCTAGCGAAGCGGATGGCACAACACAGAAGAGCAACCTCATCAGGCCAGGACTCTGCAGTTTATTTACACCTACAGGCCAGTGGACACTCTTTCAACGATGAGGATGTACACATCCTGGACAGGGAGGAACGCTGGTTTGAGCGCGGAGTCAAGGAGGCCATTTACGTGAAGAGGGAAAGACCATCTCTGAATCGAGGAGGGGGCCTAAGGGTACATCTTTCGCCATCTTACAACGCTGTGATTGCAGCCATTCCCCAACTCTCTGTGAATGGTACTCATGGCCATTGATCAGTGTTCTTTGATCAGTGGGTTTTGGTCAGTGATTGTTGATCAATGGTCATGGGAATTTGCATAATTATGATTAAGGAACTGACCCCACAGCCCATTGTTCCTTCAGTGGGCTGGTTTCAGTCATTATGCAAATGTACTGTTTATAAGGTTTGGGGAAACCTGCAGTCAGCTGAGACTGAAGAAGTCACTTGGATGAGTGACGAAACGTTTCTCCCACAAAACGCTACGTCCAGATGAACAGATTCAACTTTTGGAGAACCACCCCTAGTATGACATTCTGGTGCATCAGCTGTAGTCTGTTACGTTGAAGTTGCCTCGTTCTAATGTTTTCTCTGAGGCTGCTGTAAATGTGAATATATTTACTGTGGGTTTTGCTTGAAAAAGCTTTACGTTATGAAAAACTGAAATCTTGAAATTAGAATTGTTGTGACTTATTTTGTGGATCTTTTTACATATATTCCTTTTGAAAATACTAAAATTTGTATATTTATTTATTTTTGATTGTCTATAGCATTTATTTATAAAATAAATCGGACATTTCAAACAGTTACTTGCTATTTACTCAGTACTTGAGTAGCCTTTTCACCAAGTACTTTTTTACTCTTACTCGAGTAACTTTTTTGATGACTACTTTTTACTTTTACTTGAGTAATAATATTTTAAAGTAATGATACTCTTACTTGAGTACAATTTTTGGATACTTGACCCACCTCTGCGGATTGGGCAGCAAAGGGCTGCTTATATCCCGCAAACTCCTCTGCTCCGCCACTTAGATCGCTAGTGCTGGCCATAACAACCACTAGACAGACCCACCACACACACCATACACATACTTTTTTTTTTCTTTTTCAAATCTTCGGATCACATGTGTGCTGAACCGTGGCGTGGGATCGGTTCGGATTTCAAATCAACCGTGATCCGTTGCACCACTACTACTTACTACAACATGTTTAGGAATTTTGTAGATGTGCAACAACCAACATGTCAGTACATATAGTGCATTTACAAGTGCAGTCCCTTTGTGCAGATTATAGAGCAAATTTACAAGCACCATGTCTCAAGGACCACACAAGCACCCCAAAGAACCAAACATATTTTCCAGAACAACCACTAATAAAAACCCAAATTCCAATTGTATGTCCCTGTAATGTGTCGTGTGTTGTAGAAAGAGATAAAAGTCCCGTCCCCGTGCCGTCTCAACATCAAAATTCAGGTCAAAGGTCTAAAATATAAAACATGTAATAAAAAAAATTCTAATAACTGAGTTCTGTGTGTGTGCACGCGGTCCAGCTTCAAGATCCATGATCAAGCTTCAAGCTAGGCAGTTTTGTGTCTGAAGGAAAGCAGGAAAGTAAGAACTGTGTCACCAACTCATCATACACATAATCTTGAATCAATAATAACATTAAATGTTGTAATTGTTAAACACAGAAACATGATCTTAATGTGGTTTTACTAATCATTAACAACATTGTACAAACATCTAAAACTGATCAAAAGATAACCCAAAATATTAAATGTAAATATGTTATAGATAACATAACTTGTATGTGGTTTTACTGAGGATTAGTTATGCTCAATTTCTTAATACTGGCAAGTTAACTTAAGCAGTGTAATGAATCAGAGACTAGAATAACAGTGATTCTAATAACGGGTTTCACCAAGTGTCTGATCTTGGTGAATGTGTGTGTTTCTGTGTGTGGTGCATAATGGGGGTGAATGTGTCACAGGGGAGCTCCTAATTTCAAAGAATATCTAACAAAGAAAATGTATGTTTTCATAAAAGGCATTGCATAAAATAACTAAAGAAATAAATGGCAATTTACTGAGTTTTAACTCCACTCTGGAGGGGAGAGGGAGGGGTAATGGGGACAAAGGAGGGGGGAACAAGTAAGCTGTAGTGCCTTTTCACTGTGCAATAGCTTTTGTTAATATCCAACGGTGTAACAGACTCACAATACTTGAAATGTGCCGTTCCCTTGTATTCTTATTCCTATTTATTCTATTTGTTTATTTGTTTATTCTGAGTTTTAAAAACCATTTGAATTGAAAATTGGATTATGAATGAATGTTCATGTTAAAATGTCCTAAACACAAATCTAACTCAAGTAGAATCACATAAACTGAATGAAACATGAAGTGAATTACATCCACATGTGATTGAATGTGAATTTTCTATGTTAATATTGCGATCTTGGGTCTCTGACCCACCGTTTTGTTTACGTTTTGAGTTCCTAAGTTATCCCTTTAAATTTTGAGTAATGTAAGTAAGGATTATCATTTGGTTGCCTTAAGTTTAGTTTGCTTATGTTTCACTTAGGTCTTTTACGTTGAAAGTTGTGAAAGTCCCTGTCATGTGTGCATTGTGTCTAGTTTTGCTTCCCCTTGTGTCCTTAGGTCTGATTTGACCCAGCTGTGTTCCCACCTGTTACCCATCCCCTCATTATCTCTCTGTGTACTTAAGTCCTCTATCTTCCTTTGTTCAGTGTCAGGTCATCTGTTATTTTTGTGCCATGTTTCCATGTAGCTTTGGCTACGTCCACACATACAAAATTTAGATTTTTCATTTTTAATGCTGTATGCATTTTGTTAATTCCTAAGCTGTGAGTCTACCCCAGCCAAAATAATGTCTTTAGAAATGATGAAGGCACTTGAGAAGTAACACAATTATCTGCCTTTTCAGAAAAACCAAAACTTATCAGAAGTACTTAAAGTAGAAATTCATCTCATGTAAACAATAAGCTGGTGCACAGCGTCACGTCAAAAAAGGTGCACGCCTTTAATGTTGCGTGACTAAATCTCAATTTTCCCTATCCACACGTAAAAGCAAAAACGGAGATTCAAAAATCTCCACCCTGGCAGGAGTTTTCAAAAAAAACCTCTGTTTTCAGTGATCGAAAACACTGTTTATGTGTGGAGGAAAGGTGGAAACGCATGGAAAAATCTGCGTTTTAAAAAATACCCGTGTACGTGTGACCGTAGCTTTTTTTTAATTTATTATTATTTTTTTTTATCCACATCAGGTTTCATGTTTTGCTTTTTTTATGTTTATCTTTAGGTTTCCCAGTTTCGGTGATGGTTTAGCTTGACCTCTGCCTTTTTGTTTTGTAATGTTTTATCAGCCTTATTAAATGGCTCGCTTTTTGTTCACATTCAAGTTTTGCTCCACGTTCCTTGGTGTCTGCATTTTTGCTCCGCTCCTCAAATTCTCACAGTCAGCTCCACAGCCTGACTGACAGTTTAGAATAACAATTGAAATGTAATGAAGCGTTTTTCAAGTTTAAGAGGGAATCAAACAAGCTAGGACCACCCCGACTCTAGCCATAATAATGAAAATAATCTTTCCAATGTGTGGGTCACTGTGATGTAAAGATCTGTAGGGGCTTTGTCTTAACCCAATCCTGGATTCTGTATAATCCATCTTAAGTAAAATAAACATTCTATTTCCAGATTTAATCATTGCAGTGATCCATACCCACTGCAGCAGCAATCTTCTGGGGAGTCTCTTCAGTGAACAAAGCAAGTTTTTCTGCTTTGACAAGTCTGTAAGAAAACAAAGTTAAGCACAATCCCTGAGACACTTTATTATTAACATCATGTCATTATAGTAGGTAGAGGTAGAGATGTGTACGTGGCCTTAGTTCAACTAAAATGCTGTTGATCCTTTTAATTCCAAGTCTGACTTGTGGTGGTGACATGTTTAAGATATTTTTCATGAAAGCACAGCATCCATCAGATAACAGAAACAGGAGGTCAGTGTTTGGAATTGCTGAGTCTGCCATGAATTTCAGAAACTGGATGACACGAGTGGTTCGCTACCTTGCATTTTCACATAGTTTTCTGCTAGGGTTCACACCTTCTGCATGGGCCTTAAATTCTTCCACCATCCTTACTGATGAGGCAAGAGCAGACATATCAAAGTACATTTGTATAACCCTCATATTTAAGCCTTGGGTCTTTTTTTCATTGATAAAACACACATTTTTCTTCGAGCTAAAATATAAGATATATTATTTAGCACAGTGAGGGGGTTTGCTGGGTGAAAAAAGTTTACGTCCGCTATATTTAACCCGAAATAAAAAGGATCATTATGCAAATTTGTTTATCAAAAGTAACTTAAAGAATTTTTCACTATGGAGGTGTACAATCACAGAAGGTAAACAACCCATATGGAAAAGAAATAGAAAAGACTTATAAAAGACTTGCATAAGATGTGGCCTACTTAATATAGTGAATCGTATAAGGCTTATATGATTTACTCATGAAAGTGGCCACTGTCTCATTGCTTTCATATATTGTTTTAGTAAGTATCCAAAACATACACGTTTCATTTAAATAATTTTTCAAGGGATCTTATCTGTTTTCACTCTTGTATGCTTTTCATACAAGTTTCACACAAGACAGATACAAACTTCATAAGATTTATATATATATCTTTTCCATATGGAAATACTCAAATTTGCACGCTTGGTTGAAGAATGTAGCTGCTTGAGCTCAAGATTTCTTTCAATTTTACACTCTAGCAGCTGCTTCACCACCTGTAGCTCAGTGAATAGTATCTGACACTTTTAGCAATCAGGAGCAGGTGTCCTCAGGAGAGGACTTCCCTTTTTTTGCTTTGCTGCATAGTAAGGTGCACTGCTTGGGCTTAACACATTAGGGGATATCACTGTTCAATCACAAGCAACTGTGCTGGCAGAGATAGAAGGAAGCTGCATAATTGGGATTGTGTGGTCACGGGGAGTGTCATTGGTAGAGAGAGAAGGCTGTGGGTTTGTTTTTTTTTACAGAGTCACCGGGAGCCTCACTATCAGAGAGAGGAGCAGGCTGGTGTTTCAGTGTGGCATGGTCACTGGGAGCCTTGCTGTACAAGGCTATAGGAGAACTAACCTTTGACCTTGCCGCCAGTGCCCTAAAGATGTCCTCTTCAATTACTGCATCATCCACTTCATCCACATGTGAGACCACTCGTGATGGGGGATTTGAAGCCCTCAGAAGTGCCAGTTCCTTAGCAATGTGTCTGTCCCTTTACCGTAAATATCTGCTTGGCCCAGTATCACTCCAGAGCTGTATATATGGTGGTGTGCTTTAGATCTAGGGCTGGCTCACCTACACACCAAAACCACAAAGAGACAGCAACTCAAAAAGATACCTGTAATTCTTGGACCTTTTCCAGGTCCTTGTCAAGCCGATTAAGACATTTTGACTGACATAAGAAGACTGGACAGTCCAGATTTGCAGAAAAGCTGTAAAAATAGTTAATGTTGTACTAGAAATTGGGTGTATAAAAAAAGGTAGCAATTAAATGAATGCAGTGATTAGAAAAAGTATTAAATGCATTAACTGATAATAGGTGTTATTGTGTTAAGTATAATTAACAACACAATGACAATGTTTTCAGATCACAATTCTCATTGCAAAAGCTGCCAAACGGGACAGTTTAAAAAAAACAAAACATAAAACAATGATAAGATACGTGCAAACATTGTAACGGCGGTGTGGTGAGGAAGGACCAGCTAGTAGGTCCAGCGGGCATGTGGTGTGGAGGTTAGCTTGACAATTCGGAGGCCAGTCAGTTAAATAGAACAGATCTTTATTTGACATAAACAGAACGAGACCATACAAGCCACGGCTTTAACCTATTCATACATACATGTGCAGGGGTTAGGTAGTCCACAGCGCCAGCCCGCAGATGCACAGAGAGCAGCATGCTCGACTGTAATGACTGCTGCTGCACTCACACTAGGAGACTCTTCAACTACTACAATAACAGGACGACACCCCCCATAGCTGTGCTATACCATAATACGGGTCGTTACAACATGTCTGTACAGACCTTAATTCAAGTAACTTCTGAAAGATAAGCTTCATATCTGAGAGCTGGTACCTTCGAGTTAGTCTTCCATGACGTTTCTAAACATTCACATAATCCATCCCCCACCTTTCTCTCTATCACATGACAGTTGTTATGTTCCCGTAAAAAGGTGATGAGGGGATGAGGGGAAGTAACAAAAAGTGTCTGGGTTGAAAAAGGAGAAAAAGAGGCAAAAAGGTTAAATTAAAAACGGTCAAGCTGCTATCACCTTTTAAAAAGAAAAACACAACGAAACTCAGAAGTTGGTCAAAGCCCTGGAAAGTAAGTAAAACAAAAGGTTAATCATCAAACACACACCTCTCTACAGAGCAGGAGTAATCAAGCAGCATGCGCACACACAGCTCACCAGCTGCAACACCACAAGGCTCTCTGGCCTAGAGCTTACCTATCCCTGGATTAAGTACCTCTAACTGCTGATGGGCGTCAACTGTCAACTATACCAAACACCTAGGCAAGAGAGAGAGGCCACATCCACACCATGGCGATTTCAGGAGGAGGCCCTGCTAGGGCCGAAAAAACAGTCTTTTCTGATTGGCTGCTGTCAAGGGCGACAATTTTTTTTTCTGGCCACCATCTCCAGTCTTCAAATTTCCTCACAACTTTCTTCCAGGTAAGAGTTAAGACTCTATGTTATTTGTGATTATTTCTGTTTGAATCCTATTTAATTGCTTTATTTTAGCCTCTTTTTTGATTATTTGTTACAGTGCTGGTTTTAAAGCTATCTTTTGTCTTGCTGTTTTTTAAAGTGGTGTTTTGTGTGAAATTTGTGAACCACAGTTAGGAAATAGGGGCTGCAGAGGAACTGCAGCTGAAAGTTTTAAAAATAAAGTCATCCATTTTGTATTCAATGGTAAGCAAAAAATCTACTTTGACAGGTCAAGATATTTCACCAGAAAGTTTGGGCTATGGCTTTTGATCTTTTGATTTGGCAGGTTAACTGTAGTCTAAAAGCCCTGTAAACAACTAATGTTGCCTTTTTAAGTCTGTGTGCGGATTTTAATGACAAAAACTTTGATGATTATAAAGAGAATTATTAATCTGGAGACTAATGAAAAGTATAATAGTAACAAAAAGACTTTATTATTTGAGTAATACCTGAATCTGCTCAGAAACGTAGAGAACGGAGTTGTTGATGGCAGCTTTACATCTTTAAATTCGCCTCCTCCCCCCTGTGTTACTTCAGGTGGGGTCCCGCCTCCTTCCAGAAAGCAGCTCACCTGTGTGTTTGTGTTTAGTGTCCAGGTGTGGAGTGGAGCTTGTTGTTGGTGTTTGTGTTTAAAGAAACTGTAAGTTTGCGTTTTCCTCCTTTAACAGTTTGTCTTTTGGAACTTTATTGCTTGTTCAACTCATGTTTTTACAACCTACAGCTGTGTGTGATCAGAGTCTGGTGCTCCAGGTTTACTGGTTTTAATTGGTTTACTGGTTACATTCACTCAAATATCGATATGCCGTTCCATTATTGTGTACAAAATAAGCATATATGTCTCATCTTTATTCAGCTCAGACGGTTGCTGCTGTATCCTGACCTACACTATTCACACGAACCATTGACTCTGTGTAACTATTACACTATCTCACTATTTAACACGGGGATGTTTCCTGAATCATAATCATGTTTTTAGAGAAAGACGTCCAGTTAATTGAAAAGATCAGTGACAGAAACATATACAGAAGTACCCACACGTTACCATATGGAAAAGATATATATATAAGTCTTATGAAGTTTGTATCTGTCTTGTGTGAAACTTGTATGAAAAGCATACAAGAGTGAAAACAGATATAAGATCCCTTGAAAAATTATATAAATGAAACGTGTATGTTTTGGATACTTACTAAAACAATATATGAAAGCAATGAGAAAGTGGCCACTTTCATGAGTAAATCAGATAAGGCTTATACGATTCACTATATGAAGCAAGCCAAATCTGATGCAAGTCTTTTATACGTTTTTTTCTATTTCTTTTCCATATGGGTTAACATGATCAGGAGGTTTTATTTATTTATGGAATTTATTTTATCAAAAAAGTTCTCTTCAGTAATCAGCTGTCTGAGCTGGTCACACATGAGATGTTTGATTATTTTGTATAAAGTATTGTGATGATGTGTCCGTGCCGTTTAAGGATCTTTGTAGTTTAATCTTGGATTTGTGGTTTCTGTGCTGTGGGTCTTTTACCACCACCAACAAAGTTATGAAATAATAAAAGTAGTTTTCAGTGTCACTTCCTGTCTGGTTTTGTGTATTTATTGCTGCTACCTGCATTTTCTGTTTGGCTACTCAGACAAGTACAATGTGCACATGCAAAGTCATGTGCGAACTGCCATTAAATGCAGGATTCCTCAGAGGACAATTTTTCTTCTGTAGCTGCAACTCATAAATCTGTGGTATACATTTCTTCAGACTCATTCCAGGTAGCGTCTCGCCTTTTTCTAAAAAAATAAGCACAGCAAGTTTGGACTTGTCATTGTTATGAGAAGGTTCACTTAGGACCTTTGAGAACTAATGTAAATTCTGTGAATGTGATTCAGCTCACAGTAACTCATGTTTTTACAAAGACAAGTACAAGGTTTAATATATAGACATACACACAAGCATGCACGCAGAGTTAAATCCAGTCTGAAGTGATACTCAAAGATCAGTTTGTACACAGACATATGAATGAGAGAGCGAGAGAGATGGATAGAGGTGTGTGTGTGTGTGTGTGTGTGACTGTCTTAAACCATCAGGTTGAAGTTTTGAAGAGCACCTAAGATTCAGGGTTTTGCTCCTTTTTGTCTGGTCTTAGACACACAGCGTGTCAGCCTGTGTGCCTGTATGTATGTTCTCAAGGCCCACACCTGGTTTCTGGGGAAAGACATACAAGAGGCACAGCGAGAACACACAGCTGTCTCACATATTTCTTTTCCTTCCAAAGTCAACTCCACACAGAGATGTCGTAATGTATGACACGCTGCGCTGACAGGCCCACTGCTGTTTTCCACTTGCACGCCACCATGGCCGCAGTTGTCATGAACCGGCTGTGTGGAGGCAGATGAGGACCCAAACGCAAAACTCACAGAGACAGAAGTTGAACTCAAAAACGCTGCTTTATTGCAGGTCTTACAAAGTAACAGAACTAAACTGGGTAAACGAAACTGAGGACCGAGGGAACAGAGAGAGACATGCACATAAATACAAAGAGGGTTAATGAGGGAAGTGGGAGCACACGGGGAACACAGCTGACACAGATAATCATAACGAGACATGGCAGGGGTAAACAACACTGACGGGAGACTATCAAAGTAAAACAGGAAGTACGCAGAGGTGCAGACAGGAGGAGAGAGAGGACGGGGAGAACACAGGCATAGCGGGCTGGGGAAACATGGAATAAAACACAAGGAGGGGACACGGGGGTTCACAGATACAGAGGGGCACACAGAGGTTAACCAAATAAGGAACATCTTCACTGAACGACCCAGGAACCAATGCCTAAATAAAGAGAGAAATACAAAATGCACAGAAACTAAGAATACTGGGCCAACATGGCCCAGGACCGTGACACCAGGACCAAAACTGAGTCCACAAATACAGTTCAAAACATGGAAACAATGCCCAAAGAGGCCAGAATGTCAACCCGGAGAGCGATAGCACAAAAGTTCAGTTCAGCCGTTCTGGGGGCCGGCCACGAGAAAAGTGGCAGCGGCGGCAGAACGGAACCGGAGGCCGACCGCGTGGAAGACGGCGGCGGCAGCAGAGCGGGTCCGGAGGCCAGAGCGGGTCCGGAGGCCGACCGCGTGGAAGACGGCGGCGGCAGCAGAGCGGGTCCGGAGGCCGGCTGTGTGGACGGCAACGTCGCGGAAACAGTTCAGGGGGCCGACCTCGACGGCGGTGACGTCCAGCTGGTGGCCCCGAAAGTGGCCGGCGATTCCGAGGTGCAGAAGCTGGACCAGGCGTAGCAGAAGCAGAGGCCGAGGCTGGACCAGGCGTGGCAGAAGCAGAGGCCGCGGCTGGACCAGGCGTAGCAGAAGCACAGGCAGAGGCCGGGCCAGGCGACGGCGAAGCTGGAGCCGATGCAGAGGCCGGACCAAGCGACGGCGAAGCTGGAGCCGATGCAGAGGCCGGACCAGGCGACGGCGAAGCTGGAGCCGATGCAGAGGCCGGACCAGGCGACAGCGAAGCTGGAGCCGATGCAGAGGCCGGACCAGGCGCGGGCGAAGCTGATGCAGAGGCCGGACCAGGCGTGGGCGAAGCTGACTTGGACCCTCCAGCGGAGAAGAGGAGGTGCTGGCCGGGCTGACCAGAGCCGCCAGCGGAGACGAGGAGCGGCTGGAGAGGTTCTCCTGAACCCCCAGCGGAGACGAGGAGGTGCTGGCTGGGCTGACCAGAGTCGCCAGCGGAGACGAGGAGCGGCTGGAGAGGTTCTCCTGAACCCCCAGCGGAGACGAGGAGGTGCTGGCCGGGCTGACCAGAGCCGCCAGCGGAGACAAGGAGGTGCTGGCCGGGCTGACCTGAGCCGCCAGCGGAGACGAGGAGCGGCTGGAGAGGTTCTCCTGAACCCCCAGCGGAGACGAGGAGGTGCTGGCCGGGCTGACCAGAGTCGCCAGCGGAGACGAGGAGCGGCTGGAGAGGTTCTCCTGAACCCCCAGCGGAGACGAGGAGGTGCTGGCCGGGCTGACCAGAACTGATACGGGTACAAGGGAAAGCTGGGCCAAAAAGCATTTGAAGCCACACAAACACATTGAGAACAATTGAGACAATTCTTTCTCACAGATTTGGAACCTTTGACTACATTCAATCAATAATCTGTAAAACTGATAAAAATCATCATCAAATGATGATTTGAATTATTTCAGAACACAAACTATTTGTGTTTTTTATTGTGGGAAAGACATACAAGAGGCACAGATGAGCACGCAACTGTCTCACATGTTTTATTTCCAAGGTCAACTCCAGACGGAGATGTTGTTGTGTGCCCACCGCTGTGGCCGCGGTTTTCACTGTGAACAGTTTGCTGATCTTCCTGTGTGTCCCACCTGCAGCCTTTAGCCTAGCACGACAAAGGTCAAAGACACTAGGAGCTCTTCTAACATGCAAGCACAGCTAGACTCAAAGAAAAACTACAGGGCTTTGGGGAAAATAGCACAGCTGTTTTTTGTTTTGTGTGGATATTGCTGTTTTGTTTTAGACTCTTAAAGTAGTCTTTAAGTAGATTCTATTTGTAATTTTTCTGTTTATGAACAAGATGTCTTGCTGTATTCTGGAAGTGTGAGGCCCCTGGTTCCTTGTCTGTGCACCGGTTCTCTCCGGAACATCATGTCCTGAAGTATTTTTGTAATGTTAAAACCAAACATGCAAATCTAATAGATTATAATATATATTTTTTAACTTTTGTGGCATTGCAAAAGAATTACCAGTTTGCAATGCATTGCAAACACACCTGCACTGAAGGGGTGTGCTTCTTATGACCAGTATTCCTCATTTTCGTCAAATTCAAAGCCAATCGCATTGAAAACATGAGGATATTTATGCCCTTGGCAACAGGAGGAAGTAAAATCTCCCTTTTAACAGGAAGAAGCCTCCAGCAGAGCAATACATAAATACATACATTTACCTCTTGAAAAATAAAACACTGTTTAAACAATTTTGCTGTGTTGTTGTATTAACTAAACCTTTGTCTAACAGAATTATCAGAATTTAGGCATAACCCCAAGACTTCATAGATCGTGGAGAGGCAAGTGAAGGAACGTATCTCTGGCAGTGCTCAAATTTCACTTAAATAAAGTACATCCTTAATTAGTAGCCTTTATTACACCAAAAGAGCACAAGTACCTTGCTGTGCACCCACAGCCAGACAAGGCTGAGGTTATAGAGGAGGTCAAGAGAGAATGACCATCTCATACCAGCAGATGGAGGGATGCAGGGAGTGGAGAAAGAGAAGCTGCAAATCAGGACAGCATGGCCAAAGCTTATCGGCTGTTCTTAAGGTCTCATCCTGTTTGCTCCAGCACACCCACCTTATGTTTATGTTAAACTTTGCGGTAGAGGAGATGGTAGCTTGCAGAATATAATCAATGAGCGGGAGTGCAAGCAGGAAATAATTAAACTTCACACACACTCCAAGATAATTGTAAATAATACTTTCAATCCATTTGAATCCGTTGGCCAAATAAGGTTAAAAAAGTAGAGGGGCTCTTAGGATTCTTCTCTCTGTCATAGCATCCATTTCACATTCATGCTTCTAAATGAGGTGGGGAGTTCTCTCCTTTCAATTTTTCATTTGCCTGGTGCACTTTCCAGACCTACTGCAGCAGCACTATCTCAGGTACACACTCGCTTACTTGTCACCTGAAGTCACCTCTATTTCTCTGTGTGTCTTTCCAGGACCAGTTCCAGGAGAGCCAATGAAGAAGGATGAAAACTCCCGGAGAGGGAACTGGGGAAACCAGATCGAGTTTGTCCTCACCAGTGTGGGCTATGCTGTGGGCCTGGGCAATGTCTGGAGGTTTCCATACCTCTGCTACAGAAATGGAGGAGGTAAGCATCACAATAAAAACCTGAGCCCATTTTCTTTGCATTGCTAAATTCAGTGACAAACTAAACTACAGTTATAAACTGTTTCTGAGAAACAAATAACACCAGGATCCACCAGGGCATTAACCCTCTGGGTTCGACGGAGGTGCTGGGGTGTCAAAATCACATGACCAATTTAAGACGACACAGCAACAAGATGCACCGACCTGGGTCGGTTTAGGCCTGTGGGTTTCACCTCTGTCTTATAGTGGACAGAAACAACTTTTTGAAGTGGCACAAATAATTTCTGTGCCTTCTTATTTGATGCAGAACACCTAATTGTTCTGTAAATGGTTATAAATGGTCATATAAAAAAACGCCAGAGGGCTTGGCTGCATATTTAGGTAAATAGTACCATTTTACTTTCTTGTTTGCAAAACTTGTGCATAATTGTTTAGAAATGTACAAGTTCTATTTGCATATCAAGTTATGAAAATGATTCGTTAAACATGTTTGTGTTTTTTAGAGTAAAAATATAACTTTTTTCTACTCAGATTTTAAGTTTTTTGTCTGAATTTAGATCAATTGTGCTAATACAGTAATAATAATGCAGTTTGTCCCCCGACTGCTGGTTTACTTGTGGTTCCGAGGATGTTCAAAAGTAGAATGAGATTGCTTCCTGTTAAAATGGGGTTCAAGATGGGCTTTACGTCTTCCAACAACTGCTCACGCTGTCAAGCAAATACACCGGACAATTATAGCCACACTCTCTGGTTCTGTCCACCATTTCAGAAGTTTTGGAGCAAGATAGGCTGTATCCCAATTCAGGGTCTGCAGCCTTAAAGTACGCAGCCTCAACGATCCTCAAGGGCCGCATACTCAAAGACCGCTAAGGCCGGAAGTGCGAGGCCTGTGAAATGGGACGGTCTAGCCTCAGTTGCGCTGCCCGTGTTGCCTAGCAACCATAACACCAACCGCTGGAAACGTTTCATACAGCTTTGTTTGACAGAAATGAAGGAGAACATATTTTGTTCGTGTGTTTGTTTCTACATGAGGTTTGTGTGATTTAATAAGTATCTGAGGCTGAGACCACAGGACTGTAAAACATGATTGTTGGCCTTCATATCTGTACTGAACAGTCATTTAAGATTAGCTAGTAAATAACAATTAGCTAATGTTGTTCATGAGACTAAAGTCAGTGTAAATATGATATGGCCAATATTATAGTTATTATATTAATCATTATAAGTTATTACAGCAGTGAGTTTGAACTCTCAAATCACTTCTATTGTCACATCACATGTGCAGGTACACTGGTACAACACATGTGAGTGAAATTCATGTGAGTGAACTCTGTGTCTAATACTGAGCTTCAGTAAAGATTCAAGTTGCAGTTATTTATATGTCCTATCACCTTAAATCTTCACTTAAAGATAAGTATCTTTGACAGTGTACATATAGATGTATTATATATAAGAGACTAATATTGTTCGTTTAATATGTTGGCATTTCTAAATTTGGCTCAATGCTTACATATATGTGTAAAAAGAAAATGTACAAGCTGTGAAAACTGTTTTTTAATAAATAAAGAGTAGACTGATATATTAAATATTTCTTTATTGGGTGAGAAAATCAGACCATGTCATAACAGCTTTAAGTCATACAGAATAGATATCAGAGCCTTAAACAGGCTGACTTTTGCTAAATGGGTCAAATTGGGAGGAAAGTATACAAACACATAACATCCTTATAGAATATGATGTAACACTATAGATCAACTTACCTCAGAATATATAAATCATATAAACAATTACAGCAATATGATGCAACAAACACAGCAGTACTACTAATCCAAAATACTCAAAGCTTCATAGAACTGAAACAAACATTTATTTTTAGCTCCATTCTGCTGCTGATACATACTTTAGGTTTCTGAACATTAAACTTATTGCTGCCTTTCATATTGTGTAACTTGAAGGCCCTGAGTACTTTCTCCCACACTGAAAACACTGGAATGATAAATTATTTGAACATTACCTATAGTGATGGGATTTCCGGCTCTTTTTAGAGAACCGGCTCTTTTGGCTCGGCACACTAAAAAGAGCCGGCTCTTTTGGCTCCGAACCGGCTCTTCAGGTTGTTTTGTTGCTTTAATTAAGTTATTATTACAATAATATAAAATTATGCAAAAAAGGAATTACTAATGTAAAAAAAGTGGTTTTATTTATATATGTTTATATATAAATATATACAGTTGCCCCTAGAGACACGTACAAACTCCAAGAAGCTCCACAAACTCTAAAACACATTTCTAGCGTTAACTGAACTTCCAAAACAGAGCTACCTAGATCACTTAAATTACACAATTAAAAGCATATGTATATTGTTTGTGTATTTATACACAAGCACTCATATATATTCAAATAATTAAAAAAAAAAGTTGATTTACCTCTTACTACCACACACCGGTCGTTGGTACTTGCTGGCTTGTGTAGCCTCTAGGTAACAAAAGCTCAACACTGCGCCTACCATTCTGGAGCACTTCTGTTGTCTTTTGTACATGTTTTGGAGTTTTTACGTGCTTCTGAGGCTACATCCACACGTACACGGGTATTTTTGAAAACAGAGATTTTCCGTTTTCGTTTTAAAAAATAATCCTGTCCACATGTAAATGCAGAAATGAAGGAAAACGCTGCTAGGAGCATGCCAAAACAACAGGTGCCATGTATTCCTAAACGTGTAGAAATGTTGGCCAATCAGAAGTCTAGAAGCCTCGGTGGGAAATAGTAAACAAAGATGGGGCGTAGAAGCAGAACCGAGTCGTATGTGTGGAGGGACAGTAACTGTATATGTAAGCATTTAAACACTGCAGAGAGTACAATTAACAGTAACAGTATTGTAGAAATTCATTTCACCGAAACAAAACGTGGCGCACACTGTGACGTCAAAAAAGGCGCACATCTTTGACGCTGCGTTTTCTCCGTTTTCCTCATCCATGCGTAAATGCAAAAACGGAGTTTTAGAAAATATCCACCCTGACAGGCATTTTTTTTTTAGAAATCTCGTTTTCAAAAATACCCGCGTGCGTGTGGATGTAGCCGGAGTTTTTATGTGTTTTGGAGTTTTTACGTGCTTCTGAGTTTTTACGTGTTTTGGAGTATGTACGTGCTGCTTTGTCTCTAGGGGCCACCGTAAATATACTTTTAGTTAGTCACTCCACATAAAATGTAATAAATAAATCATATAATACAAAAACCAACTAGTCACTGTTCAACTTTTAACTATTTAAATTTTCAGCTTTTCCTTTTAAACAAATTTAAAGTGAAACAACCTAAAACACTGCAAACCACAGCACAATTAAATATAAATTAAGATATGAAAAAGAAGATGCATATTCTCTGTCATATGAGCCTGCATGAATAAACTTTCTGAATCCTTTATCATCTGCAACTGAAAATAGTTGTGGATGATTACTATACCTTTTTAATGTGACATTGTTGTCCCTGGCTCTCTTTCTCTCTCTCTCCCTCCCGCTCTGTTCCTCTGCTACTGCGACTGTAACTACGGCCCATCCCCCCTCTGCGCAAAGCACAAGGCTCACGTGCGGAGTGAAGCAGGAAAAAAAGTGCGAGAGAGAGGGTGAGAGAAAGAAAGAAAAAAACTACGGCTCGCGATAAGGAGCCGGCTCGCGTCGTTCACTTCAAAGATCCGGCTCTAAGAGCCATTTCGTTCGCGAACGACCCATCACTAATTACCTAATAAGACTGATGCAGGACAGACAATTAGTTATTTTAAACTTTTCTAGCAGTCCTTCACAAACAGGGAACAGTCTGTCTATTCTCTCCATCTGTCAGCTGCTGCTGGCTCTTCCTCCTCCTCTTCCTCACACACTGCTGAGTTTGTCCTGGTGGATCATCAGGGCTGCAAAGCCTCACAGATGATGTGCAGCAGTGGGTCCCTCAGTCTGTCCTCACTCTGGACACTTGCAGTTGTCACACATGGAAATCAAATGTGTGATAAGCTGCAGGATTCAAACACAAGTGTAACTTATAAATACATGTTCATACTTTTATTCCACAATCAGAGAGAAAGAAACAGAGAGAGAGTGCAGGACAGACAGACAGGTGACAGTCTCAGGTGTATACACTGCTACAAAACAGCACAAGGAGGATTAGTGTTTGTGTTATTACGAGTGCTAAACAGGAAGAGTTCCTAGATGGTACAGTGGACACATGTGTGACTCCTGTGATTAAAGCATCTTTCTTTCAGCTTAACGAGTGAACCGTCAGCTCGTTCAAACACACGTTAAAGTCCGTTTGGCTCGACACCACCGAACAGAGGCAGGAATATAACACAGCTAACATTAACAGTGCAGTGAATCCTGCTTGTGCCGTGATATTCAGGACTGCAAACAGAGCAGCATCACTGACTTTCGGCTTGTTCTGTTTGTGAATATATGACTGACTTTAATTATCCATAAAATCATCACATTCTCTGTAAGATTAAGGTCAGCTATTGTATTATATTTTAAAGACTTTAAAACAAAGTGAACGCTGAAAGTACAAACATCGCTAATGTCACATAACTTTGCCGACATGTGGCCAACAGTAATGTTTTAATGTTCCTCATTATTAAACATTTGCACATAAATAAGTGACATAATATTATGGCGAGCTCAGGCAAGGAGGAGACAGAGGTTTCGTTCGGTCTTGCTTTACAATATTCAGTACTTACGTTTAACAGTTTACTCTTCGGCCGCCCTGCTTCTGCCGCCTGCGGCAAAATTATCCACAGTGACTGCCGCGCTATGAATTGTGGGATATGTTGGGCCACGAAGTCTACACTGCCACAGCCTTAAAATTCAGGGAAATGAAGGACGCATTTGAGGGCCGCATTTCGAGCAGCCTTTGAATTGGGACAGCCTTCGACGCGCCGCTGTGACATAATCGGCCTTAAAATGCGGCCTTTAAGGCTGCAGACCCTGAATTGGGATACAGCCATAGAGTGCCACAGGAGATCCTTTAAAGTTACACAAACAACAGACTCTTGGTGGCGCTGTCACTTTGTGTTCGTTCGCTCTGCGGTAGAGTATCACTTCCTGTTACTGCTCAAACACAGTGGTGTTTCTGAGTAGCTTATCTGCTTAGCAATTTAATTAAAAACTTTTAAATACATTCTTTTTTCATAGTATAATCTCCACGTGCTTCATCCGAAGCACACTTTCTGTGTACTCACTACCTAATTTATAGCCAAAGTATTCACTCACTGTCTCTGTAGTGTTTCGCTAGCTTAGCTTAACTCGTTAGCACCATGGCTACTTCACCTGTCCCTCCTGCATTTTCCTGCTCATTGTGTCAGATCTTTAGCTACTCCTCGGCCTCCTTTAGCAGTAATGATACCTGTAACAAATGTAGCATATTTGCAGCTCTGGAGGCCAGGATTACTGAATTGGAGACTCGGCTTCGCACCCTTCATTCACCCGTAGCTAGCCAGGCCCCTGTAGCTGGGGCTAGATCTTGTTTTAAC
This sequence comes from Pelmatolapia mariae, assembly GCF_036321145.2. Taxonomy (NCBI): domain Eukaryota; kingdom Metazoa; phylum Chordata; class Actinopteri; order Cichliformes; family Cichlidae; genus Pelmatolapia; species Pelmatolapia mariae. Next base: position 27,157,972 of record NC_086229.1, read on the forward strand.
ATATGGAATACAAACTGAACATTTAACAGTGTTTCCTGAAAACCCTCTGCTGTCTGATCGTTTTCTGATAACTTTTACATTTACAATAATTGTAAATGTGGAAAGTAGACTATCACAGTAGTTGTCTTTCTGAAAGCACTGTAACTAAGTTTAAGAATATAATCCACCCACTGTTATCATCTTCAATGGCCTATACCAACATAGAGCAGAGCAGCTACCTGAAGGCTACTCCAACAGAGGTCGATTATCTTGTTAATAATTTTACCTTCTCACTACGTACGACTCTGGATACTGTAGCTCCAGTGAAAACTAAGGCCTCAAATCAGAAGTGCTTGACTCCGTGGTATAATTCTCAAACACGTAGCCTAAAGTAGATAACTCATAAGCTGGAGAGGAAATGGCGCCTCACAAATTTAGAAGATCATCATTTAGCCTGGAGAAATAGTTTGTTGCTTTATAAGAAAGCCCTCCGCAAAGCCAGAACATCTTACTATTCGTCACTGATTGAAGAAAATAAGAAAAACCCCAGGTTTCTCTTCAGCACTGTAGCCAGGCTGACAAAAAGTCAGAGCACTGTTGAGTCATACTATTACTTTAGCGTCAACGAGTAAGGAATTCTTGAACTTCTTCATAAAATCTTTTTTAACCATTAGATAAAATTACCCATAATCATCGTGTAACACTTCTGGAATCATTACAGTATACTAGGACCAGTTAGGTTCGACTACTAGAGTAGTAATGAGTGTAGCCTGTAATAAAGACCACAGACCAGAAAATAAGTTTAAATTGCCGGCTTATTATTTTGTAAAGACAGAGAATAGACAGTTAACACACACATTACATAAAACATTCAACATCACACAAGATATTTTCTTTCCCTTTTTTAGTTCAGTAATTTCTGTTAAGTTATCCTATTTATTTCAAAACCTTTTATTTGGCTTTAAAAGGATGTTATTTTCAACCTAGGTTATTGTTTTATTTATTTCAAGTTCTAAGTTCAAGTTTATCCTTTGATCTATTTGCATTAACACTGTGTTATTTAAATCAAGTTTAATTCCTTTAGGCCCAAGATTTAATTTAATCTTCGTCTAGGTTCACCTTTAAAATTCAACCAGTTCTTATTTTGTTTTAACCCAACAAAATTATTTACATTTCTAATAACACAATTACAGCATTAAAATGTAAGGTTGACCAAAATAAATTACACAAAACAAAAAACTGTAAAACTGAAAACAATTCAGCAAAAGGCTGAATGAATCCCTTAAGCAAACAAAAGAAAATAGTCTCTGTGTCCTTTAACTATAAATCCTGGAATTGCTCTGAATGGTTATCCAGTGCTTTGAAAGTCCACTGTTCTTTTGCAGAGGTGTGTGGATTAATCCTACCAGTTTTTTAGTGAAAGAGTTCAACATCCAGCAGGGGGCGGTTTCCTTTTTCTTGCTTGGTACAGTTCAACGGATCCCTGGGTGGCTCGCCATATTGTTTCTCGCTCAGCGGATCAAACTCCGATTCTAGCTCAGCATTTCCCGATCCAAATCTTAATGGCCTACCATAACAACAAAGCAATATGCATAAACATTTGCATTTGCATGAAATGAGCAATATAATACAACAAAACATTTGTTGCATGAAATAAAATACAATTTCTAACTCACCAAGTCCCGTTCGGTTACGTTCACAACGTCACCAAGGCAAGGACAGGTCGGAAAAACAAAAATACATTCTCCAGAGTACAAAAATGACTTTATGTAAACTTCTGGCTTGTTTTTTAAAAATTTTTCACTCATTTAGGCGGCAGCTCCGCAAGGACTGTCTGCATTTCTCCCTCTCCAGCATCAAAAAGAAGCAGCTACCCAATTGGGTGTGGCTGATCACCGGAGTCACGCTGCAGCGTAACCTTTCACAATAAGAGTCTGAACACATATTTTAGCCATTTTACCTGAATTAACATAAAAAACACCATGAATTTGCAAGTTTTTTAACCTTTTAACATGTTTATAAACACAATTGAAACACTATACCATGAATTATATCATTGCTGATGTTTTTAATGAATTTTCTAACAATTATGATCTATTAATTGACCATTTATCACCTGTAATATATTTCTTATGACTGTTTTTACTAACAGGCTTTTATTTATTGACAACTATGTTAACCAGGGTTACACCCGCACAGATGTAATATTATCTACAGCTGCTTTTAGTACCATTGATATTCATTTAGACTCTTTTTCTCCAATTGAACTTTTCGAGTTAACTTCAATAATTACTTCCTCCAAACCATCAACGTGTCTTTTAGACCCCATTCCTACAAAACTGCTCGAAGAAGTCCTGCCATTAATTCTTCAATCTTAAATATGATCAACCTATCTCTAATAATCGGCTATGTGCCACAGGCCTTCAAGCTGGCTGTAGTTAAACCTTTACTTAAAAAGCCATCTCTAGACCCAGCAGTCTTAGCTAATTATAGGCCTTCCTTTCATATCAAAACTCCTTGAAAGAGTAGTTGTCTAACAGCTAACAGATCATCTGCAGAGGAATGGCTTATTTAAAGAGTTCCACTCAGATTTCAGAGCCCATCACAGCACAGAAACAGCTTTAGTGAAGGTTACAAATGATCTTCTTATAGCCTCTGACAGTGGACTCATCTCTGTGCTTGTCCTGCTAGACCTTAGTGCAGCGTTCGATACTGTTGACCATTATATTGTATTAGCGTGATTAGAACATGCTGTAGGTATTACAGGTACTGCACTGCAGTGGTTTAAATCATATCTATCTAATAGACTCCAATTTGTGCATGTAAATGGAGAGTCCCCTTCACACAATAAGGTTAATTATGGTGTTCCACAAGGTTCAGTGCTAGGACCAATTCTGTTTACAATATACATGCTTCCCCTAGGCAGTATTATTAGAAGACATAGTATACACTTTCACTGCTATGCAGATGTCACCCAGCTCTATCTATCCATGAAGCCAGGTAACACACACCATTTAGTTAAACTGCAGGAATGTCTTAAAGACATAAAGACCTGAATGGCCGCTAACTTTCTGCTTCTTAATTTAGATAAAACTGAGGTTATTTGTCTCGGCCCTGAAAATCTTAGAAATATGGTATCTAACCAGATTCTTACTCTGGATGGCATTACCTTGGCCTCCAGTAACACTGTGAGGAACCTTGGAGTCATTTTTGACCAGGACATGTCCTTCAACGCACATATTAAACAAATATATAAGACTGCTTTCTTCCATTTGCGCAACATCTCTAAAATTAGAAATATCTTGTCTCAGAGTGATGCTGAAAAACTAGTTCATGCATTTATTACTTCTAGGCTGGACTACTGTAATTCATTATTATCAGGATATCCTAAAAACTCCCCGAAAAGTCTTCAGCTAATCCAAAATGCTGCAGCAAGAGTACTGACAGGGACTAGAAAGAGAGAGCATATTTCTCCTGTATGCTAGGTTAGCCATGAAAGAACTTTCTGCAGCCATTAACAAACACCAGAATAAACACCCCGAGGCTGCTTTTATTGTTGCTGGCGACTTCAACCACACCAACTTAAAGACAGTCCTCCCCAGATTCCACCAACATGTCTCCTGCCACACCAGAGGAGACAAGACTTTAGACCATGTTTATTCCAACTTGGCTGGAGCCTACAAAGCAACACCCCTCCCCCACATTGGACAATCGGACCATCTCTCCCTGTTCCTCACACCTAGGTATTCACCACTCATCCAACGTGTGAAACCTGCTGTGAGGACAGTTAAAGTGTGGCCAGAGGGGACAGACGCAGTGCTCAAGGACAGATTTAGAAACACGGACTGGAATATGTTCACCAACACAGACCTGGACCAGTACGCCTCATCTGTACTGGATTACATCTCCGAAACCACAGACAGTGTCACCACCCAGAAATGGATCACCATGTACCCCAACCAGAAGCCTTGGATGAACCGGGATGTTCGTCTCCTCCTGAAGGCCCGCAACACTGCTTTTAGGTCAGGAGATGCACACGCCTACAGTACAGCCAGGGCTAATCTAAAGAAGGGCATCAAAAAAGCCAAACACCATTACAAAAAGAAGGTAGAAGAATACTTCTCCAACTCCGACCCCCGACGCATGTGGCAAGGACTCCACACCATTACAGACTACAGGACCACCAAACCCTCCCCCGCATCCTCTGATGTCTCCTTCCTCAACGAGCTCAACAACTTTTATCCTCGTTTTGAGCGAGGGAACCCCACAACCACAACCATAACAGACATGACGCCAGGCCACCAACCTCTGACTCTCTCCCCCACCGATGTAGGAGCGGTGCTGAGCAGGATCAATGTCCACAAGGCTGCAGGTCCTGATGGCATCCCCGGGCGTGTTCTCAGAGCGTGTTCTGGGGAGCTTGCAGGAGTGCTCACAGACATATTCAATCTGTCCTTGGCCCACGCTGTGGTACCGGCCTGCTTCAAATCCACCTCCATCGTCCCCATACCCAAAAACTCCAACCCATCTAGCCTCAATGACTACCGCCCAGTAGCACTCACCCCCATCATCACTAAGTGCTTAGAGCAGCTGGTCTTAGCACACTTCAAATCCTGTCTCCCCCCCCACCCTGGACCCCCACCAATTTGCATACCGCCAGAACAGGAGCACAGAGGATGCAGTCTCCATCGCACTGCACTCTGTCCTCTCACACCTGGACAACAACAACACCTACGCCAGAATGCTGTTTATAGACTTCAGTTCAGCATTCGATACAATCCTCCCCTCACAACTCATCAGGAAACTGACAGACCTGGGCATCAGTTCCCTCATCTGCAAATGGTTACAGGACTTCCTGACCAACCGCCCCCAACATGTCCGACTGGATAACCGCTGCTCATCAACAATCACAATGAACACCGGTGTACCACAAGGCTGTGTGATGAGCCCTTTCCTCTACTCCCTCTTCACCCACGACTGCAGACCTGCTGATGGTTCCAACACCATCATTAAGTTTGCAGATGACACCACGGTGATTGGCCTCATCAGCGACAACGATGAGACCGCCTACAGGGAGGAGGTGGATCGTCTGGCTGAGTGGTGCGACACAAACAACCTGCTGCTTAACACTGAGAAGACTAAGGAGCTCATCGTGGATTATAGGAGGAATGCTGACCCACATCCACCCATCCACATTAAGGGGACGGCTGTGGAGCGTGTGAGCAGCTTCAAGTTCCTGGGAGTCCACATCTCCGAGGATCTCACCTGGAGAACCAACTGCTCCAAGCTGGTCAAGAAGGTTCACCAGCGCCTCTTCTTCTTGAGAACTCTGAGGAAGAACCACCTGTCCTCAGACATCCTGGTGAACTTCTATCGCTGCACCATCGAGAGCATCCTGACCAACTGTATAACAGTCTGGTACGGGAACTGCTCTGCCTCGGACCGGAAGGCGTTGCAGAGGGTTGTGAAAACTGCCCAGCGCATCGCCGGAGCACCACTTCCTGCCATAAAGGACATCTACAGGAAGCGGTGTCTGAAAAGGGCTGGGAAACTCATCAGAGACCCCAGTCACCCATCACATCGACTCTTCACCCTCCTGCCCTCTGGGAGGCGCTACAGGAGCCTCCGGACTAACACCACCAGGTACCGGAACAGCTTCTTCCCCACAGCTGTCAGACTCCTGAACTCTGCCTCCTGACATCTGACCCACGTTAAACTCATGGACTGAACATACACACACCCACAACCACTAGCACTTTACCACTACTGTATAGTTCTGTGTAAATAATCATTCTGTACATACGATAATTTTTAATCCTACAACTGTTTATAACTTGCATAGTTCACATTTCTGTATAACTGTATATCTCAGATTTCTGTATAGTTTTTACTTCATATTTATATCCTGTTCATAGCCTGTACATAGCTTGTACTCACTACAACCTGTACATACTTATAGTTATAGAATATTCATAACATACTTCACACTGTGTACATTATAACATACCATAATAGACACATTTCTGTAATATACTTACACATCTATATTATTGCTAATATATATTGTAATATATCTATATCACGGCTAAAGCACTTTCTGGATGGATGCAAACTGCATTTCGTTGCCCTGTACCTGTACATGTGCAATGACAATAAAGTTGAATTCTATTCTATTCTATTCTATTCTATTGCTTTCCCTTCATTGGCTCCCTGTTAATCAGGCCCCATCTTAACTTAATGACCTTGTAGTACAATATCACCCTATTAGAGCACTTCGCTCTCGCACTGCAGGCCTACTTGTTGTTCCTAGAGTATTTAAAAGTAGAATGGGAGGGAGAGCCCTCAGTTTTCAGGCCCCTCTTCTGTGGAACCAGCTTCCAGTTTGGATTCGGGAGACAGACACTATCTCTACTTTTAGGATTAGGCTTCAAACTTTCCTTTTTGCTAAGGGCATATAGTTAGGGCTGGACCAGGTGACCCTGAATCCTCCCTTAGTTATGCTGCAATAGACGTAGGTTGCCGGGGGATTCCCATGATGCATTGAGTTTTTCCTGTCCAGTCACTTTTCTCACTCACTATGTGTTAATAGACCTCTCTGCATTGAATCATATCAGTTATTAATATCGTTCTCTCTTCTACAGCATGTCTTTATCCTGTTTTCTTTTACTCATCCCAACCGGTCGCAGCAGATGGCTGCCTCTGAGCCTGGTTTTGCCAGAGGTTTCTTTCTGTTAAAAGGGAGTATTTCCTTCTAACTGTCGCCAAACTGTTTGTTCATAGGGTGTCTGTAATGGTTCTGGGTCGGTTCGACCCAGCTTTTTGGAGTTGTTATGTTTTGGTTTTGAATGATGGATTTTTCCTGTATACTGGTGGTGGTGATGATTATGATGGTGACTAGGATTTGTGTTCTCAAGTTTTGTGTGGGTTAGTTCCATGTGTCATTTTCTGTCTGTCTCTCAGTGTCGAGTCTATGTCTTTGTGTAGTGTTCTTGTTTCCTGTTTATTGTGAAGGTCTACGTCTCATGTGAGTGTGTTCAGTTTTACCTCTGTCTCGTCTTGCTGATTACTCCCAGCTGTGTTCCCCACCTGTGTGTAATCTCTCCCTGTGTTTCTCTGTGTGTATTTAAGTCGTGTCTTCTGTCATTGTAGTTGCTGCTCCGTCTGTGTATCCACCATGTTCCTTCGTGTGTTCTCCCCGCTGTCACAGTCTTGTACTGTCATCTACCTTGTTTCATGTTTGAGTTCCGGTTCGTATTCAGTAGTTTAGTTGTTTCCACTATAGTTTAGTGTTATCTCTGTTTGATGTTTTTTCACTGTGTCGTGTATTCAATTAACCACCTTTACTCCTCCACGACTGCCTGCGATTGGATCCTCCTTTATTTTTCCACACGGCTCACTTCACTCGCCGTAACAGGGTCATATGATTGTTGGGTTTTTCTCTGTATCTATTATTGTATGATCTACTGTACAATATAATGCGCCTTGAGGTAAGTGTTGTTGTGATTTGGCACTATATAAATTGAATTGAATTGAACATTATGACCAGGAGGCCTAATGGAATACCTCTGTCCTATCCCCTCATCCATGAGGGCAAACCAGGGCCAAGTAGCAGCAGTGGGCTTACCACTTACTCCCTCTCCTGACCTAAAGGCAGAGGAAATAAAAAAGGACAGTAGAAAAATAAAAACAACGCAAACTCTTAGTAATTGCACATTTATTAACTTGTGTTCTTAAGAAATATCGTCTTGATAACACACATACGTACTTTGTATTTTTTTTTAAAGTTATTCCATGTCTTCTGGCCTGCTAGGGGGGACTTTCCCCTGCAGACCTATCTTCTCCAGAATTGTCCTGATCACACGCAACAAATAAGAGAGGAATGGAAACCATGGCAACTATGTTAATCCCTAAATCCAAACGTTTTCACAGCAGAACACCAGAGGAATACCGTCTGCACATCACAGGTTCTGTACAGCATGAGGGTTAATAAAACCGTACTCATATAAATATGATGTTTAAATTGATTTATTCTTGTACCTCCACACCACAGTGGCCAAACTCTGCACCCCAGTGAAGAGATGATCGTTTTCTCCTTGTTTTAATAAATTGAGCCGTTTGGTCTTTGTTCCCCACAACATATCGCCTAAAAGATTAATTCAAAAAAAATCAAAATTGGCTGTATGTAAGCGACAATACATGAAAAACCGCACGACCCACCATACAAACTAGTTTACGGTTACTTACAGTTTTTAAAAAAACAAACAAACAAAAAAAAACATGTCTATGCAGATGCCCATAGCTCAACAACACAACCGCATTAACAATTTAACTTTTGTATGACCAGATTTTCATATGCTTTCATATGCAATTAAAAGTGTTTTTCTCTCCCGCTTCGACCACCGTCGCTATCATAAGAAAAATCTCCTGTATGGAATGAATCCTGGGATATGGTAGGACAAGAAGGATACACCAGACCCATCCTTAAAGTTTTGGGAAAAGTAGGACGCATTTGTCGCAACATTTGGAGTACTCTTTGAATTCGGACAGCCTTCATCGCGTCACTGTGACGTCATTGCCTCCAAATTGGCATTAGAAGCATCCTTCCCCTGAATCTGGACAGCCATCCTTCAAATTCAGGGAAAAGTAGAACGCATTTGTTGCCACATTTGAAGGACTCTTTGAATTCGGACAGCCTTCGCCGCGTTGCTGTGACGTCATTGCCTCCAAATTGCCTCCAAGACGGAGCAGCATTTGAAGCATCCTTTCCTTGAATTCGGACACAGCTACTAAATACAAGAGGAAAGCAGGGCAAAGGGAAAACACCTGAAAGACACAGCTGACATCAATTAACAGACACGACAGGGAAACACCAAACTAGAAACACTAGCGTAGGGCACAGGCGCTATATAACTAAAATTGAATTGAAATAGAATTGAAAGTAAAGCAGGAACCAAACTGGCACAGGACAAAACCAATATGTAACACTAGAAATCTCAAACTACAAGAAAATCATAAAATGACAATACACAAAACGCTGGATCACCGACCCAGGACCGTGACAACTTGTCAGCTTAGAAATAATGCAATTGCCCATATGCAATACTACTGATAATTTAATCAGTTGATGTTAGCCAGTGGCATATGGTTGGTGGATAATATAGATGTTTCCCATCATGGCAACTAGTGGGTGTTTTGAAACTAGTATTTTGGGTTGTTACCCTAGTGTAGTAAGAAACTTAAAATTTGTGCCACTGAAAACTTTAGTTATGTCTGAAATATTTGCAAGAAAACTGTTGGATTGTCAGAAGCAGCCAACTAATAGAAAAATCCTCTGTTTGAAACAAGATAGCTTCTCTTCCTTTAAGACCAACCTTCCATTTTTGCAGAGTCTCTTTTGACCATGTCCACTGGCATGCAATTCCATCGATGTTAGTCTGGGTTCTTTTGCGACCTCCTGGAGGAGTCACCTGTGTACTTCCATCCATCCATCCATCCATCCATCAATCCATTTTCCTTCACTTATCCGTGGCCGGATCGCGGGGGCAGCAGCCCAAGCAGAGAAGCCCAGACCTCCCTCTCCCCAGCCACCTCCTCCAGCTTATCCAGGGGAATATCAAGGCCTTGCCAGCAATGTTCCCTCTAATTTTTCACGTGTCTGAGCGAACACACAAACTCCGTGAGCGATCCCTTGGACCACTGTGAGCGACATCAGACGTGTGCACTGGTCGCGCCGGCATCTAATCCATCCAAGTTACATGGTGTATTAAAATAATCAAATTACAGCATTTACATTTATGTTAGACTACTTTTAATTAACTGCTTTAGCCCACTTACAATGAAAATGTAAAAAAAAATCTAGTCATTGACCTGTGTAGTATGTTAACACTATTGGAAGTAAAAATAACTTGAACTCCAATTTTGAAAACACAACTTTCTTTCTTTTTTAAAAAAGCTCTGACTTGTATTATGAGTCTGTGGTCTGGGAGAGAGTCCTGTAACTCTGTCTGCCAAATACAGTATATGATGACGAATGCTGGGCAATTAATTATATAGTTACTTCTTCAAAAAAGTAACTGAGTTTGGCAAACAACAAAGATTTTTGCAGCTATTTTTTTTTTTTAATGCAGCCAAGGCGTTTTTAAATGAACATTTCAAACTATTTACAGAACAATCAGCTGTTCTGCATCAAATTTGATGCCACACAAGTTATTTGTGCCACTCCAAAAATAATTTCTGTCTACTATGAGATAAAGGAGAACAACAGCCTGATACCTGCAGGCCTGACAACAGGAGATGTATCACTCCTGTAACACCTGTAACATTCAGCAGTCGCCTCATTGTTCTGACACACACAACAAAACTATTGACTACACTACACACTAACTACACAAGATTTGCGCTAAACGTCTCAAATCTCTCACATCTCAAAACACCGCCGTCACTTCTAAAACTTCCCCCAGTTTCTTAACAACTAGATGCCACGTTGCCATATCATTTTTTGATTTCTCGACATGGTACATTTTTGGACGAATAGGAAAGAGAGGGGATGGGGTTTGTTTTTGCTCACAGGTGGAGAGTGCTTTTGAGCGTTTTCTTTATAAAATGCCATTTTTACCGTTTCTTCCCGTAGTAAATATAAACAACGACAGTATTCAGGAAGAAAACCAAACATTACATATATTTTTATCATAAGTCTGGTTTGACGTGGCCTATCAACACAATTTAAAAACTGGTATAAAGTCCACACTTTTTCCTTCAATTGTTCCATCTGTCCTGCTCACATCTCCAATGGTTGTACACGTTGTCATTAATGTGGCTTCACTCCACATCAGCCACGCCGCTTTGCCAGCTAAAAGACCGGTGTCTGCACATAAGGACGCTGTCATAGCCTGTGAACGACGTTGATTAACTGCATATATACGAATGTAAATCGCATTATTGGCTAGACTATGGGATAAGGTGGCATCGTTCTAATACAATATGGGAGCAGCCAGTCACTTACTGACTAACACTACAAAACAGAATTGTTAAAGTATTAATTTTAATTTCAATTCAGGTTAATTTTATTTGAGCGCAACGCAGATTTTGTGTGCGCAGAGACCGTGCCAGCAGTGCGCAATTGCGCACGTGCGCAGCTTAGAGGGAACATTGCTTGCCAGAGAGATATAATCTCTTCAGTGTGTCCTGGGTCTGTCCCGGGGCCTCCTACCGGTGGGACATGCCCGGAAAACTCACCCAGGAGGAGCCCAGGGGGCATCCTTGTCAGATGCCCGAACCACCTCAACTGGCTCCTTTCCTTTCAGCAGTGGTTTTACTCTGAGCCCCTCCCGGATGGCTGAACTTCTCACCCTATCTCTAAGGGTGGAAATGGAAACCCATTTCCATCGCTTGTATTCTTGCATCACTGCAGCCACTGCACCAATCCGTCTGTCGATCTCCCACTCCCTTCTCCCATCACTCGTGAACAAGACCCCGAGATATTTAAACTCCTCCACTTGGGGCAGGGTCTCGTCCCTGACCCGGAATTGGCACTCCACCCTTTTCCGGCTGAGGACCATGGCCTCAGATTTGGAGGTGCTGATTCTCATTCCCACCGCTTCACACTCGGGCGTGAACCATTCCAAGGCGAGCTGGAGGCCATCAACTGATGAAGCCAACAAGACCACATCATCTGTGAAAAGCAGAGAGGAGCTCCTGAGACCACCAAAGTGAAAGCCTTCCACCGCTTGGCTGTCCCTAGAAATTCTGTCCATAAAAATTATGAACAAAATCGGTGACAAAGGGCAGCCCTGGTGGAGCTGCCCCCCCCACCAGGAACGAGTCTGACTTATTGCCGGCTATGGGGACTAAGCTCTTGCAACGGTCGTATAAGGACAGAATGGCCCGTAGCAATGGGCCAGACACCCCATACTCCCGGAGCTCCCCCCACAGGACCCCTATCTGAGGTTGATGAGTGTCATTCCCCTGTAGTTGGAACACACCCTCCGGTCCCCTTTCTTAAAGATGGGGACCACCATCCCGGTCTGCCAGTCCAGGGGTACTGCCGCTGATCTCCACGCAACTTTGCAGAGCTGTGTCAACCAAGACAGCCCTATAACGTCCAGAGCCTTCAGGAACTCCTGAAGGAAGCCTTATGAAATTTCCCCTTGTGGGAATAATAAAGGTATATCAAATATCAAATCAAATCAAATCAACTCGGGTCGGACCTCATCCACCCAAGGGGCCCTGCCACCAATGAGTTGTTTAACTGCCTCAGTGACCTCGCCCCTAGAGATTGGCGTGTCATCCCCTTCGTCCCCAGACTCTGCTTCCACCATGGAAGACGTGTCAGTGTGATTGCGGAGGTCCTCGAAGTATTCCTTCCACCGCCTGACAATTTTCTCAGTCCAAGTCAGCAGCACTCCACCCTCACTATACACAGTGCAGGTAGAACACCGCTTTCCCCTCCTGAGTCGCTTGACGGTTAGCCAGAATCTCTTCGAGGCAGTCCGAAAGTCTTTTTCCATGGCCTCACATTCAATCACATTCAATTCATGATTTTAAGGGGGGGGGGGATTTACTTTTTCATATATGGCCAGGTAGTTTGGTCGCCTCAAGGTGCTTTATATTGTACAGTAGATCGCACAATAATAAATACAGAGAAAAACCCAATAATCATATGACCCCCTATGAGCAAGCACTTTGGCGACAGTGGGAAGGAAAAACTCCCTTTTAACAGGAAGAAACCTCCGGCAGAACCAGGCTCAGGGAGGGGCGGCCATCTGCTGCGACCGGTTGGGGTGAGAGAAGGAAAACAGGATAAAGACATGCTGTGGAAGAGAGACAGAGATTAATAACAGATATGATTCGATGCAGAGCGGTCTATTAACACATAGTGAGTGAGAAAGGTGACTGGAAAGGAAAAACTCAATGCATCATGGGAATCCCCAGCAGCCTACGTCTATTGCAGCATAACTAAGGGAGGATTCAGGGTCACCTGGTCCAGCCCTAACTATATGCTTTAGCAAAAAGGAAAGTTTGAAGCCTAATCCTAAAAGTAGAGAGAGTGTCTGTCTCCCGAATCCAAACTGGAAGCAGGTTCCACAGAAGAGGTGCCTAAAAACTGAAGGCTCTGCCTCCAATTCTACTTTTAATTACTCTAGGAACAGCAAGTAGGCCTGCAGAGCGAGAGCGAAGTGCTCTAATAGGGTGATATGGCACTACAAGGTCATTAAGATAAGATGGGGCCTGATTATTTAAGACCTTGTATGTGAGGAGCAGGATTTTGAATTCAATTCTGGATTTAACAGGAAGCCAATGAAGGGAAGCCAAAACAGGAGAAATATGCTCTCTTTCTAGTCCCTGTCAGTACTCTTGCTGCAGCATTTTGGATTAGCTGAAGACTTTTCAGTGAGTTTTTAGGACATCCTGATAATAGTGAATTACAGTAGTCCAGCCTGGAAGTAATAAATGCATGAACTAGTTTTTCAGCATCACTCTGAGACAGGATATTTCTAATTTTAGAGATGTTACGCAAATGGAAGAAAGCAGTCTTACATATTTGTTTAATATGTGCGTTGAAGGACATGTCCTGGTCAAAAATGACTCCAAGGTTCCTCACAGCATTACTGGAAGCCAAGGTAATGCCATCCAGAGTAAGAATCTGGTTAGACACCATATTTCTAATATTTTCAGGGCCGAATACAATAACCTCTGTTTTATTTGAACTAAGAAGCAGGAAGTTAGCGGCCATCCAGGTCTTTATGTCTTTAAGACATTCCTGCAGTTTAACTAATTGATGTGTGTTACCTGGCTTCATGGATAGATAGAGCTGAGTGTCATCTGCATAGCAGTGAAAATTTATGCTATGTCTTCTAATGATGCTGCCTAGGGGAAGCATGTATAATGTAAATAGAATTGGTCCTAGCACTGAACGATGTGGAACTCCATAATTAACCTCTGTGTGTGAAGAGGACTCTCCATTTACATGTACAAATTGGAGTCTATTAGGTAGATATGATGCAAACGACTGCAGTGCAGTACCTGTAATACCTACCTACAAGCATGCTCTAATCGCGCTAATTGGAGATTATGTATCTGAATTTCAGGAGCAGGACCACGCCTCCAGACACGCTCCTTGCCATCTATATAGGGTCCATTCTCGGCGGATACTTTTAAACACAGCCTTCTCATGGGAGTAACATTATTTTACTCACCCTTCCATTCACTACAATCTTCCTCTCGTCTGTCAGCGCATCAGATGAACAACCACTCAAGCTCGGCAATGCAAGAAACACACCGAACGCCACGGCGGCGCTTTCGAGAGACCGAATGCTGTCAACCTTCTAGCAGTTTTCTCGCCACCTGACATACGGTCTGCCACGTCGATCCATCCAGCCGTCTTATCACCGCTAAATTCAGTTATGAAGTAACTCCGGCTGCTCGCCGCTTCAGCGAAGACCAGCGGGGTCGCCCACCAGCCGAACTCACAGCTCCTCTCACGTTGTTCTGAAACGGGCCTACAGGCCGGAAGAGTTAGCCGAAAAGCCGACGGACGTCAATGCCGAACCCAGAAGCCACGCCGTTCCCACGTTTCCAACCTGTAATACCTACAGCGTGTTCTAATCGCGCTAATAGGATATTATGATCAACAGTATCAAACGCTGCACTAAGATCTAGCAGGGACAACCACAGAGATGAGTCCACTGTCAGAGGCCATAAGAAGATCATTTGTAACCTTCACTAAAGCTGTTTCTGTGCTGTGATGAGCTCTGAAACCTGACTGAAACTCCTCAAAGAAGCCATTCCTCTGCAGATGATCTGTTAGCTGTTTGACAACTACTCTTTCAAGGATTTTTGATATGAAAGGAAGGTTGGAGTTTGGCCTATAATTAGCTAAGACAGCTGGGTCTAGAGATGGCTTTTTGAATAAAGGTTAACTACAGCCAGCTTGAAGGCCTGTGGTGCATAGCCGATTATTAGAGATAGGTTGGTCATATTTAAGATTGAAGAATTAATTAATGGCAGAACTTCTACGAGCAGTTTTGTAGGAATGGGGTCTAAAAGACACGTTGGGAGGAATTAATTATTGAAGTTAAGTCAGAAAGATCAATTGGAGAAAAAGAGTCTAACTTAACATCAATGGTACTAAAAGTAGCTGTAGATAATATTACATCTGTGGGATGATTATTGGTAACTTTTTCTCTAATGATAACAATTTTATTTGTGAAGAAGTTCATGAAGTCATTACTAGTTAACGTTAAAGGGATTGTTGGCTCAACAGTGCTCTGACTTTTTGTCAGCCTGGCTACAGTGCTGAAGAGAAACCTGGGGTTGTTCTTATTTTCTTCAATCAGTGACGAATAGTAAGATGTTCTGGCTTTGCGGAGGGCTTTCTTATAAAGCAGCAAACTATTTCTCGAGACTAAATGATGATCTTCTAAATTTGTGAGGCGCCATTTCCTCTCCAGCTTACGATTTATCTGCTTTAGGCTACATTTTTGAGAATTATACCACGGAGTCAGGTACTTCGGATTTGAGACCTTAGTTTTCACTGGAGCTACAGTATCCAGAGTCGTACGTAGTGAGGAGGTAAAATTTTTAAAAAGATAATTGACCTCTGTTGGAGTAGCGTTCAGGTAGCTGCTCTGCTCTATGTTGGTACAGGGCATTGAATATGATAACAGTGGGTGGATTATATTCTTAAACTTAGTTACAGCACTTTAAGAAAGACATCTACTCTGATAAAGTCTACTCTCCACTGCTGTGTAATCAATTATTGTAAATTTAACTGTTATCAGGAAATGGACAGCAGAGGGTTTTCAGGAAACACTGTTAAATGTTCAGTTTCTATGCCATATGTTAAAACAAGATCTAGAGTGTGATTAAAGTGGCGGGTGGGTTCTTTTACATTTTGAGAGAAGCCAATTGAGTCTAATAACAGATTAAATGCCATATTGAGGCTGTCATTTTTATCTACATGGATGTTAAAATCACCCACAATAATTATTTTATCTGAGCTGAGCACTAAATCAGATAAAAAGTCTGAGAAATCAGAGAGAAACTCTGTGTAAGGCCCAGGTGGACGATAGATGATAACAAGCAAGACTGGTTTCTGAGTTTTACAGCTGGGGTGGACAAGGCTAAGCATCAGGCTTTCAGATTGTGGTGTCGCATCGGGGAGGGGATTCCACCTCATGTGCCTAGCCCCTCAACAAGCGGCTGCACCTCCACTAAAGCAATAAAAGAAAACATAAAATGTTAAACAAATTAGTAAAAGATCTACATAAAACAAATACACCCCAAATCACTGTTCGTTATAAAAGTATTGCGTAACAAACAAAACAGCATATGACAAGACAGCAGCAGTATAATGCAAACCTGCAACAAAAGAGGGAAACAGTTGTCAAAGTCCACCCTACTATGCCACGTTATGATGAACACAAAGGCCCCACTTACCACTCTCTAAAGGGCAATACTGAGTAGCTTTCCTTGAGAGATCTGCAGCGCAGCGCAGCCACCTTGAATGGACAAGACTGCCAAATGCCTCCTTCTGGTAGTGAAGCACAGCTGTTTCTTATAAGCCTAGTAATTGTCGGCTGGGAAGGTGTGGATGTCAGTGGTGCGTTTGTGGACATCATGTAAAATCCTACCCCAGAATCTACTTCACTACAAAATGAATTAAAAGGCTGTCTTGGTCTTTCGTTAATTAATAGGCTGGTGTGAAAAATTCCTGCCACACCGCCCCCTCGGCCTGTACTTCGAGGTTTCTGGTAGAATGACTCGGGGGTGTTGATTTATTTAAGCTAACATAATCATCCTGCTGCAACCAGGTTTATGTAAGGCAGAGTAAATCGATTTGTTGATCAATTATTAAGTCAAGTACTAACAGAGACTTGGAGGAGAGAGACCTAATATATAACAATCCACATTTCACTGTTTTACTCTTTGGTTCAGATGTGGATACTGTATTGTTCTTTCTTTTTGATTTTTTATGTTTAAATTGTTTATTGCTGGTTTTTAGTTTGTTTTTTGTCCGTTTGGGAGCTGACACGGTCTCAATGGAGATGGGTTTTTGGGGGGGTAGCAGGAGGAGAGAAGCTGCAGAGAGGCGTGTAAGACTGCAACTCTGCTTCCTGGTCCCAACGCTGGATAGTCATATTTTGGGGGGTTTAATAAATTCGTCCATGTTTCTAGAAATGAGAGCTGCTCCATCCAAAGTGGGGTGGATGCCGTCTCTCCTAACAAGACCAGGTTTCCTCCAGAAGGTTTGCCAATTATCTATGAAGCCCACATGGTTTCTGGGACACCACTCAGACAGACAGCAATTTAAGGAGAACATGCGGCTAAGTATGTCACTCACGGTCTGATTGGGGAGGGGACCAGAGAAAACTACAGAGTCCGACATTTTTTTGGCAAAGTTACACACCGATTCAATATTGATTTTAGTGACCTCCGATTGGCGTAACCGGGTGTCATTACTGCCGACATGAATTATGATCTTCCTGTATTTACGTTTACCCTTAGCCAGCAGTTTTAAATTTCCTTCAATGTCGCCTGCTCTGGCCCCTGGAAGACAATTGACTATGGTTGCCGGTGTCTCTAGCTTCACGTGTCTGAGAACAGAATCCCCAATTACCAGAGTTTGACCCCCGGCGGGTGTGTCGCCGAGTGGGGAAAAACGGTTAGACACATGAACAGGTTGGTGGTGTACCTGGGGCTTCTGTTTAAGACTATGCTTCCTCCTCACCGTCACCCAGCCGCCCTCTTTCCCCAGCTGCTTGGGGTCTGCCGGGGAACAGCTAGCGGGGTCTACGCTATCTTCGGCTGCACCAGCTACAAGGGCCTGGCTAGCTACGGGTGAATGAAGGGTGCGAAGCCGAGTCTCCAATTCAGTAGTCCTGGCCTCCAGAGCTGCAAATATGCTACATTTGTTACAGGTATCATTACTGCTGAAGGAGGCCGAGGAGTAGCTAAACATCTGACACAATGAGCAGGAAAGTGCAGGAGGGACAGGTGAAGTAGCCATGGTGCTAACGAGTCGGTTACGAGCTAAGCTAAGCTAGCAAAACAGTACAGAGACAGTGAGTGAATACTTTGGCTATAAATTAGGTAGTGAGTACACAGAAAGGGTGCTTCAGATGAAGCACATGAAGATTATACTATGAATAAGGAATGTATCTAAAAGTTTTTAATTAAATTGCTAAGCAGATAAGCTACTCAGAAACACCACTGTGTTTGAGCAGGAATATGTGTCTGTACCTTTTTTTTTTTTGCAGTTTTTCTGCACCTGAGAAAGTGACTTCCTTGTTAATTCTCTCCTTCAGGTGCCTTTATTCTGCCGTACTTCATCATGCTTGTGTTCTGTGGCATTCCACTCTTCTTCCTCGAGCTCTCCTTTGGTCAATTTGCCAGCCTCGGATGTTTGGGGGTCTGGAAAATCAGCCCCATGTTTAAAGGTACGTATATGTGGGTGTATGTCTTTGTGTGACTATTGATTTTATTGTTCATATGAACATTTCATTAAGCAACCAGACAATGGATTTCTTTTTTGTTTTCAAAAAGGAGCAGTAGTTTCATTCACTTCATATTTCTCTACCTGGTTATTTTTTTCTCTCCATCCTGTCCTACCTTCAGGCGTGGGCTACAGCATGATGGTGGTGTCCACCTACATTGGGATATACTACAATGTGGTCATTTGCATTGCCTTCTACTACTTTTTCCTGTCCATGACAAACTTGCTTCCATGGACCTACTGCAACAACCCCTGGAACACACCAGACTGCAGCAGTGTTGTTGGCAGCGAACACCAGTTCAACTTAAGCCTGGCAAATGCTACCAATAGCCTGGAAGCTCTGGTGTCCGAGGTAGTGAACCGGACCAAGAGGACCAGCCCCAGCGAGGAATACTGGAAGTAAGAACAGGAAGTATATGATGTATTGTTGGTGACACTAAAAATGCACTTAAACCAAAAGTTTCTCTCTGTAAGTAGTACTTCATATAAAATAAATCAGGAATGCTTGCTCATAAAATGATTTAGTTTTGTAATGCACTTTGTTTTGCCGAGTTATACCAGTAATCTCTTTGGACTCAGTTCTGTAGGCCTGTCAATCTTAACAGAGGTCAAAATTGACTTGGGCCTATTAGATAAGCTTGCCTCAAAGAAGCCGCATGTTTGCAGAAAGTATTCAAATATTTGGACTAGATCTGACTAGACTGGCAGAAGTTTCTGTACAGTGTTGGGCCTGTATCATCTCAACTGGCATGCAGGGTGTTTACTATACTCCTCCGCACTCGGTTGTGCAGTGCAGCCACAAAAATCTGCATAAAGTATGATATCTTTAAGCAGATGTCCTGGTACATCTACTGTTTAAGTTCAGGCTTCACTATGATGCTCAATCTTTAAGGTAAGTAATTCCCCAAGAGTCGATTATGTTCATCTGGAGGTAACATTTTCAGTGGAAGAAATGTTTCATCACTCATCCAAGTGAGCTCTTCAGTCTCAGCTAACTGCAGGTTTCCCCAACCTTATAAACAATACATTTGCACAATGACTGAAACTAGCACCACTGAATGAACAATGGGCTGTGAGGCAATTTCCTTGATCATTAGTATACAAATTTTCAGTGGTGCTTTCGAGGACAGGCTTCACTGTGTTATGTGAAAGTGAGAGTGGGGCATCAATTATCAGGGTTGTGACAATGGTAGAAATAAAATACATTATCTATCTATCTATCTATCTATCTATATATAAATGTATATATATATGTATATATGTGTGTGTGTAAAACACCCATCTCGCCCCTGCGGGCGGTTTATCCTTCAAGCTCGGGTCCTCTACCAGAGGCCTGGGAGCTTGAGGGTCCTGCGCAGTATCTTAGCTGTTCCCTGGACTGCGCTCTTCTGGACAGAGATCTCCGATGTTGTTCCCGGGATCTGCTGGAGCCACTCACCTAGCTTGGGAGTCACCGCACCTAGTGCTCCGATTACCACGGGGACCAGCGTTACCTTCACCCTCCACATCCTCTCGAGCTCTTCTCTGAGCCCTTGGTATTTCTCCAGCTTCTCGTGTTCCTTCTTCCTGATATTGCTGTCAACCGGCGACTGCTCTGTCTACCAGTAGCTGGTGTTTTGCGCCTCTGGTATTCTTGCCAATCCCATTCTGTGCCCTACTCGTGTATTGACCCATGCGCCTTTTCATCGTAGCCGCTATGATGCCTGACAGGAGCTTCCATGTGGTAGTGAGGCAGGTTATTGGTCTGTAGTTTGTAACGTGCGGTAGAGATGAAGCCAGCTGCGGAGGTGTGCAGGTGGATAGCAAATGAGCAACAGCTTCTGACTTTCCAAAAGTACTCATTTATTTAAAATATCAAAAATAAAAGTAGAATAGAATAGAACAGAATTCAACTTTGTCATTGCACATGTCACAGGTACAGGGTAACGAAATGCAGTGCTACCTCTACCACACATTACTCGAGAGCACACTAGTCCACGTACACACGGGAGCATTCATTACAGGGAGAGTGCGAAGAAGAACAAAAAAGGGGATGACACACCAGTCATGAGACAGGAGGCGCCACCTTGTGGTGATACACTGCATTACAACAGCAACTGTTACATAGTCCCCCTGGTGACAAAAAGGCTGTCACAGCCGTACACAGCTGAAGAAGCACACACCACACATAACCATACCCTATACATAGAGGTTACAGCTAAGATTGGCACACACACAGGGCAAAAGACCATTTAAAAGTGGATTTGGCAAAAATAAGATGAATATGTACAGTGGAAAATCAATTTTCTTTGTTTTTTTTTCCTTTTTTCCTTTTTTTTTTAATTAAATGCCAAGAATGAACCTTAAAGCACTAAAGAGCCATAAAACTGGATTAAGTAGAGCAAACAGAAACATCTACATATCATGACTCAAAATAGCAATGCAACAAGACAGCATCAAACAGGTGTTTTTTTTTTTTCAATATATTTTTATGGATTTTATAATTGAGCAGTATACAACAATCACCTTCAAGAGAACACAATAGAAGGTGGACGGCAAGTCAATAAGGTGGTAATACAGCATACATAAATGTTAAAACAGAGTACATTTCACTTAAGTTTATCCATCAGGCTAATGACTGGTTGCCAAATCTTATAAAACACTCTCTCTCAGTCAGACAGGGTAAACCTGATTTTCTCCAGATGGAGTACATTTCCAAATTCTCTCAACCACATTTCGAAGGTAGGAGGTTTATCAGACTTCCAGCAGAGAAGTATCAGCTTTCTAGCCACAAGTGTAGTCATTGACACAGCATCTCTGTCTTGTCCCTTGCCCATCCCGGTTCAAACACCCCGACCAAGCTGCAAAGGGGGTACATGGGACCTCCCTGCCAATGGCTTTGGTCAGAAAATCAAACAGATGATTCCAAAAAAGCTGTAGATTTTGGCATTGAAAGAAAAGGTGAGATAAAGTTCCTCGATCACTTGAACACTTAACACAGAGGGCTGAAACATTCTTATATATTTTTTCCACTTTAGCAGGAGAAAAATGCAACCTAAACACAACCTTAAATTGGATCAGATTATGTCTAGCATTTATAGAACTACAATATATATTCTAGCATCAAACAGGTTTAACCAAAAAATTTCACTTAAAATCAAGCCTGGTTGTGTGAAAATCATTAGTCCATCCTTTGTTGTTCCAGCCAGACGTAATTCTGGGGCAATGTCTGGTCCTGAGATTGTAATGTCCACCAGAAGCCAGGTGCTGGACAGATCTGGGTGAAAGACTGTCTGAAACAGCGCCCACACCAGAAGTGGAGTCAATGAGTCAATGTCCGGTAAATCAAAGGGGAATGGCTCAGAGTCAATGTCAGTGACTGCAGGGGGGCCAGGGTGGGCCTGAGACTCAGAGTTCCCTATGATCTCTCTCCCAGCAGGAGATGAAACAGAGTGTTCTTTGGAACTGAGAGAGTTCCAGGTATGGAACGGTTGCATGTTCACAACACAATAAACACCTGCATCCACACTGGAGTCCACCCAAGTGAGCCTGTAATTAACATCACTGAGTCTCTGAGATACACACAATGGTCCCTCAAACAGTGTTGCAAGTTTAGCAGTAAAGTTAGACTGAGCGTCTGACCTGGGGTGTGTCTTAACTCTCACAAGGCCACCAACACGAAACGTGGCATGTCGGTGTCTCAAGTCATAGTAATGTTTTATGTCTGTCATGGTTATAGTCCAGAGCTGCTCTGGCGTGGTTGTGAGCTTCCTGCAGGGAGGCTCTCAGAGTCTCAGGGTAAGGTACACCCGGTTCATCAACACCTGCTGTAGAAGGCTGGGTGATAAGGTCAAACCGGGTGTCTAACTCATGACCATAAAGCACCATGACAGGAGTCATACCTGTACTGTCATGGGGGTCGGTACGCAGAGCATATCTGAGGGAGAAACTTGTCCCATGATGTCTGTTTATCTCCTACATAAGCGCGGATTTCAGTTTTCAGAGTCCGGTTGACACGTTCAGTAGCATTCGTCTGAGGGTGATAAGCTGTAGTGAGTCTGTGCACCGAGTAGTGGTGCAACGGATCAAAAATCTCACGGTTCGGATCGGATCACGGTTTTAAAGTCACGGATCGGATCAATTTTCGGATCAGCAAAAATAGAAAAAAAAAAAGACAAAAATTCTACTCGCCGTTTACTTATTTAAGAATTTTTGCCTATTAAAAAACATTCAACTGAAGACTCATTCCACGCACTCATATAAAAATAAATTAAGGTGCAATATGGACATTGTGGACCATGCTGGGCAGCCTCTGCATCCTCTGCACACGGCCATAAACAACCAGAGGAGTCTGTTCAGTGACAGGTTGCTTCTCCCGAAGTCAAGGACCAGCAGACTTAAAAAGTCCTTTGTCCCACACACCATCAAAATGTTTAACTCCTCGCTGGAGGGGAAACGGGGACAGAGGAGGGGGGAACAAGTAGCTGTAGTGCCTTTTTACTGTGCAATAGTTTTTGTTAATATCCAACGGTGTAATAGACTCGCAATACTTAAAATGGGCCGTTCCCTTGTATTCTTATTCCTGTTTATTCTATTTATCCCTTTTGTATTCTCTGTATTTATAAATGTGTAAACATGGTGTATTTCTGCTCACATTCTGCAACTTCTGTGGGTGCTGTGCTACTGGAAATTGAATTTCAGTTTGAACCCACCCAAGGGATAAATAAAGTTTTATCTAATCTAATGGAATCTATAGGGCAGTACAGGTGTCAGGGACCAAGCAGTAAAGCATAAAGGACACAGGTGGTTTAATTCAAAAAAGGGGTTTTATTGACCCAAAAATATGAAAATATATTTAACAAAGCCAAAACTTAAACAGGCAGACCAATAAAAGAGGTCAACTCAATAGACTAAACTCAAGATAATAGTTAACAAAACCTCAAACAAACATAAGATAAACTGACCTGCTGAAATGACACACGGGGGGACTTAAATACTGGCTTAGCTAAACCAAATGACACACACGGGGGAAAACAAAATGGCTGCCATATAACCAACTAATACAAGACAATTAAACAATAATGAAACACCCCCCAGGCAATGAAGCACTTGGTTCTGTCCAATTAGGCTGTCAGTAGTATTTCAGCTCTCCCAGCCCCTTGCCACGCCTTTTGCCAGACAGAAGGAGAAGCCAAACCCCAGGTAACTCAAAGAAAGAAAGATGTATTAATATAACATAAAAACAGAACTTAGACCTTGCAAGGTTGATATGTGTGCACACCATATAAACATTGGAAGGTGTGATGGAAAAATGAATACATTTAATAAAGAAACAATATTGAACAATAAGTAGGATATTTTAAAGTAGTGACTGTAAATTAAACTAAGGTGAATCAACTGGTGGTGAGGTGTGGAGCTTACCATGTGTGGCATGCCATCACAACAGGGCTTTGTATCTACCACTCCGCTGTGATATAACGAGCGGTCACGTGGCTTTCCGTTGCCCTGGAGGTCCACCCATTTGTAGTTAGAGCAACAGAAGATGCCTGGGACAGTTCAGCCATAACTTTAAACTTCTCCTGCTCATACATGCTTGGAACGATCTTGTCACTGAAGTGGACGCACAACGAGATATCATAGCGTGGCTCAAGCACGTTCATCATAGTTTAAACCCCTTGTTTTGCACAACAGACGACGGGCTCCCGTCTGCAGCTAAACACCACATTAGCTTTAGTAATAGCTTTAGCCCGGTCGGACTGGGCAGCAAAGGGCTGCTTAAACCTTCTTCTATCTTTCAGGTCAGTTCCTCTCGCATTCAATGATCCTTCTATTGCACTTGGGGCTTGGTACCGAATCTTGGGTGGGGTTGATGTTATCTTCCCCCGACCTGTCATCTTGGCTCCCCCTTGCCGTAGCATGGGTGTTGTACCTTGTCAATCTCTAAGTGTGAGAGCAGCCCCTTCTTCCGAATGTTGGAACACTGAGCTACTATTTGTTTCGCCGTCAATGTGGATGTTGGGTATCGAAGATTCCATTCATGTAACCCATTCCGCCAGGGTTACTTGCATAGTAGCATTTTCGTCTCTTGCCCACTGATGCCTTCTTGTTCCAGTAGTCCACTTCTCGTCAGTATGCCTTCATATTTCTGTCTGTCGCTCATGTCTGCGGTACGGTTGCTTAGCATGGAGGTTCTAGTCTGGGCAACCTTACTGGATACAGACGCCCCCAGGCGAGAATCGAACTTGTGACCCCCCACTTCAAAGGCGTGTAGTTTTACCCCAACTTTTTTCTTTTATTTTATCATCATTTTTGTGCCAGTATTAGCATTAATATTGGCCATCAAAGTGGAAGTCAGAGTGTTGTCATTGTCTGCTGCCTCATATTCAAATGTGTTCAGAAGAAGCAGCCCTGTGTAACTGCACTCCCTGATGCTTTTCTTGGCATTTAAATGACAGAGGGCACATACGGTTATGTAATGTGGGACTGCTCAGCTTGTCAGTACAGACCACCTGTTAGTTACTGATTACAATATGACATATAAGACCATTCAGACTGATGGATGTGTTTGATCACAAGATACAAGGTTTGTGCGGCCCTGCTTAAAGTTTTATATTGTCTATGTGCTGAAGACTGTTGATAGAGTGCAAAGCTGGGCTTTTTTTCTCTTTCAGAGTTTTCTTCTCTTGCAAAGGAAAGCACAACTTTAGTCAGGCATGTAAATGTGGAGTATTTAAAGCACCTGAAACCTTCTCTGTCTGTCTGTCTTTCAGACACTATGTGTTGAACATCTCTGATGATATTGGGAACTTTGGAGAGGTCCGTCTCCCTATCCTGGGATGCCTGTTTGTATCCTGGTCTGTCGTCTTCCTCTGTCTCATCAGGGGCGTTAAATCCTCTGGAAAGGTGAGCCTACAGCACACACACATGCAGACATGCACCCTGTCTTGACAGCATTTTAAAACCCTTATGTATAGGATGATTTTATCAGCTTGGGTGATTATGTGTGTCTGCAGGTTGTGTACTTCACAGCCACATTCCCCTATGTCGTTCTGACTATCCTCTTCATCCGTGGGATTACCCTGGATGGAGCCATCAATGGCATCAAGTACTACTTAACTCCACAATGGCAGAAAGTCCTTGATGCAAAGGTATGCACTTCCATTAGCAGGTAGATGAATGAGATACGCTGGATATAGAAATGTTTTTGAGCTGTTTTTTTCCCCCATCTTTGTACTGCCTCTGACAGTTTGTCGTTTTGTTTGTGTAGGTGTGGGGAGATGCTGCCTCACAGATCTTCTATTCCTTGGGTTGTGCCTGGGGTAGTCTCATTACCATGGCATCATATAACAAGTTCCACAACAACTGTTTCAGGTTTGTACAGACTATGAGTAAACTCATTATAAGCTATGTTAAAAAACAAAACAAAACACACATTCAGGGCCAGGTGACGATGAATTACTGACAGCAGAGGAGTTAAGTAGCAACTGTGAGCAGTTGGGTAAGATAGTCAGTCACAGAACGAGAAGGTGAGGTAAGTGGGCACAGAGATAAAGCTCTGTAGGAGGCTGGTGTTCAAGACTGGCTTTTTGCATGCTCCCCTGGTGTTCAAGCACAAAGAGATGGTGAAGATGGAGGAAAAAGGACAGAGGGGGGAGGTAAGGAGGGAAAAATATGTAATTTACTCTCCTGAGCATGTCAACACATGGTGATGGAGTGAGGGTGTCGGGGGAGGCGGCTAAGAGGAGAAGTTAAATATATAATTGTTCCTCTGCTGGAAGCTTGAAGTTGTGCTATCAGTGGGCACTGCTGTATGGCAACTTAATCAGCTTGTTATCTGCAGCTTCATCCCTGGTGGAGCTGCCTTTTGCACTCCTGTAACATCACCAGTTGGTGGGCATGCAGAAGTGCAGAGAGTGGGACTGAGCAGAATCCATATGTGTGGGAAAACGAACTGGCATCAAAGTAATCAGAGACATCCTCTGTGATAACCCTAAACAGGAAATGTGAAAAGAAAGCAGCAAGAAAGATGAAAGAAAGATGAAAGAAAGATGAGAAGGTGTTTCCTGGGCAACAGTCAGCTGTCAAAAACAGAGTGTAAACAGAGTAAATAAGCTTTACAACACTATCTTGACTCATACCTCATACCTATTAAGACTAATAAAGCTATGTTCTATATTAATTCAGGGTTTTATTAAACATTGACATTTCAGCAAAATGTTGAGTAGAGCGATATCAGCCGATCCTGTTTATTTTCTTTTAACCATTTCAAATGTGTTCGGTATGTATTTATTGAATTGGTTTTGGTCTTTGTTCCTTTCAACATACAGAGACAGCATCATCATCAGCATAACCAACTGTGCCACCAGCATTTATGCTGGCTTTGTCATTTTCTCTATCCTGGGCTTCATGGCACATCACCTCAACGTCCCTGTGTCAGAGGTGGCTGACCATGGCCCGGGGCTGGCCTTTGTGGCCTACCCAGAAGCCCTCACTCTGCTTCCAATCTCGCCGCTTTGGTCGCTGCTTTTCTTCTTCATGCTCATCCTTCTGGGACTGGGAACTCAGGTGAGAGCAAGAAGCTGCAGCGCCATGCAGCACTCAAAGATTTCATTATGAACTATTAGAAATCATATAATTAATTTCTTAATTAATCTTAGTAATCAGTATAAGTAATTAATGACCATGTGGATATAAAAAAATTAAACATTACACTTAATGTGTATGGAGACAGACGTATAAATAGGTGACAATATATCTGCAGTCATTAAAATAGAATGGTTTTCATGTTTTCAGCTGGAGTGGTCTACCAGATTCCAGTTAGCCTTCAAACAACAAAACAATGTGCAAATGCTATCTTTAATCCTTGTTTGTGGCATGCTGAGTGGACCTCCATGCTAATGCTGTAAACAGACCAAATTCACTGGAATGAGAACTTACTGGAATTGTTTGCATGGGGAACTCAGGATTAGATTTGATCTGGACCTGCTGATGTGTAATGCTAAAAAGCTTACAAGTCAGTCAACAGTAAGTCAGCCTGTATGCCATATGTTTTTCATCGCTGACTCAGGGAGACTATCGGTGATGTTTGTAGGTATAACTTAGATGTGGCGAAGTAGTATGCTATTTTTTTAATTGATTGTGGGCCCATAGCTACAAAATGATACTCCTACAAAAATGAGATGGTGAACATTATGCCCCACTAAATAACAGTGTTTGAATTTATTAGACGTAACCTCTTATAAGCCCGATTCCAAGTTTGGACTTTGCTAAATATTTAAAAATAAAGGAGTGGCATCCTGTGTGGTCTTTTGCTGCTGATCATTTACATCTCATTTAAATGATATCTTTAGGTGAAAATCTGTATCTGGAAAAATGTATTTGGAGTGTTTCAGAAGTAAAGATGGAAGTTCATCTTCCTTAACATATCTTACTGTAAAGTTAATCGGTGACCATGGCATCAGTGCTATTAAGGCTAAAGATTCTTGCTTATTTCATCAAGATAACATGCAGAGCACATATTACAGTGCAGCTCTGGCTATGACACAAATAAACTGAACTGTTACCCTGCTGAAATCTTATATTAAGCAATACACTTAACAGCTCCTTTGTTAGGTACACCGACTGCTCATTAACACTATTGTTTAATCAACCAAAGAACATGGTCAAGACAACTTGCTGACATTCAAACCAAGCAATCCAATACAAAAGAAAGGCCATTTAAATGACAGTAAATGTGGCATGGTTTGAATGTCAGCAAGTTGTCTTGACCATGTTCTTTGGTTGATTAAACAATAGTGTTAATGAGCAGTCGGTGTACCTAACAAAGGAGCTGTTAGGTACACCGACTGCTCATTAACACTATTGTTTAATCAACCAAAGAACATGGTCAAGACAACTTGCTGACATTCAAACCAAGCAATCCAATACAAAAGAAAGGCCATTTAAATGACAGTAAATGTGGCATGGTTAGCCAGATAGGCTGGTGTGAGTATTTCAGAAACTGGAGATCTGCTGGGATTTTCCAGAACAAGCATCTCTGCAAAGAAGGGTCCCTAAAAGAGAAAATATCCAATAGACAGCAGCTTTCGGAGCAAAATTCCCTTGTTTGATATCACAGAGATTGGGCAGATTCAAGCTGATGGAAAGACAAAAGTAACTAAAATAACCACTCATAACAATCATGGTATGCAGAAGAGGGTCTCTAAACGGCCAGCACATTGAAGCAGATGAGCTCCAGCAGACTGGCCAACAGAGAATTGGAAAAAAAAATGGTCTGAGTCTCATATTTAAGCTGCAACATTCAGTCAATACTGTCACAATTTGGTATAGACAAGATGAAGACGCAGATCCATCCTGCCAGTGTTTCAAGCTGCTAGTGGTGCAGTAATGGTATAGAGGATATTTTCTACACTCACTTTAGGCCTTTGGTGCCAACTGAGCATTGTCTAAATGCAACAGCCTACATGAGTATCATTTCTGACCATGTCCATCCTTTTATAGCCACAGAGTATCAATGATTGTGGCTATAGTCAGCTTACAGTTAGTTTCTTAAACATGACATTGAGTTCACTTCAGCTCCCCTAAATATTTCCTTGCTGAACCTGTGCCATGAAATATTAAGGATGTTGTGAAGGGAAAATTGGGTCAAACCTGACACTTACCAAATTTAAGTTCTGCCTAATATGGCCACTGAGTGTGGAACAGGAAAACATTTGGCTGTAGCAATTGATCCCTCAGTTTCCAAATACATGCATTTGAGTGTTGTCAAAAGATAACGCATCACATGCTGGTAAACATGCTTTGTGCGTGTGTGTGTGTGTGTACTTGGCTTTTTTAACCTAATCTTTTAGCCAGTATGCATAAAAGGTGTTATATCGTGAATGCGCATGCGCCGACCAGCATACAGCCTGTTACAGTTGCTCCTGGTTTTTCTCGTTAGTTTGGCTTTTCCCCTTATTTATTCTTTTTTTCCTTACCGTACTTTGATCCGTTCATTATCTTTCCCTCAATCATGTGGATTAAGAGAGTTTTTGTTCTGCTGGTGGCCGCAGAACTGTTACTTTTATCAAGGAGCGGGATTGCGGCACAACTCCTACATACTGCACAAACTGTTTACCCCCGAGATCAGCTGATCACCCTGATGCCGGCCGGCTCGCCGGCCAGATCCGCATATGTACCAGCTGAAATTTGGAGAAAAACACATCGGGGATGCAGAGGTCAAGGACAGAAGAGAAGAAGGAAGGGGACGGTGAGACAGTGGCAGATCATAACCTGATTCACCTCACCCCACGCTATGTGCCAATTGTGAGGAGGGAACCTGTGATCATGAGGAGCATTAGGAGGTGGTCAGAGGAGGCCTTAGCAGAACTACAGGGCTGTTTCGAGGTGACTGACTGGGAAAACACTCTTTGAGCCTCACGCCGAGGACATCAACGGACTTATTGAGTGTATCACAGACTACACAACTTTCTGCATCAACTCCATTGTTCCAGCTCAGACTGTCCATTGTTTCCCAAATAACAAGCCATGGGTGACTAAGGACATCAAAGCCCTCCTCAACGACAAGAAGAGGGCTTTCAGAGGGGGGAATAAAGAGGAGGTGAGGAAGCTCCAGGTGTTACTAAAGGACAAAATCAGAGAGGCTAAGGACAATTACAGGAGGAAGCTGGAGTGGAAACTCTAGCAGAACAGCATGAGAGAGGTGTGGAGGGGCATGAAGACCATCACTGGATTCAGGCCAACCAACAGCAGGGGAGCTGAGGTCGGTGAGAACAGAGCTAACGGGTTGAATCTGTTTTTTAACAGATTCGACGTGGCAGCGACTGCTCACAGCCCCACAACCTCACCTGTAGTCAGCCTGGAATCCAGAGCCACACACTGTGCCTCTCTCTCCACATAGCACTGTTGCCTCTGGTGAGAATCCTGACACCCCTCTCCCACCCATCACTTTCACTCAAGACCAGGTTCAGATGCAAATGAGGAGACTCCACTCAGGCAAGTCTGCTGGACCAGACCAGCGTCCTCAAGGCCTGTGCCCCCCAGCTTTGTAGAGTCTTCCATAAACTGTTCCTGCTGAGTCTGGGTCTGCAGAGGGTCCCAGTGCTGTGGACGACATCATGCCTCGTCCCTATACCAAAGACGCCACCTCCCAGTGGCCCCCAGGATTACAGGCCAGTGGCACTGACCTCCCACATCATGAAGACCCTGAAAAGGCTCATCCTGGACTAGCTCCGACCCATAGTCAGACCACATCTGGATCCCCTTCAGTTCGCTTATAAACCCCGTCTAGGAACTGAGGATGCCATCATCTACCTGCTTAATATTTGTTTGCTTGTAATATTTGTTTTTTGTTTGTCTGTTTTTCTTATATTCAACTGTGCAATAATCACTGTGCAACATACTCACTCAAATGAGCAATCCTATTTATCCATATTGTATATTCTGTATCTATATATGTGTATATGTGTATATATGGTGTATTTATGCTTGTATCCTTACTCTCATTCCCCTTAATGTATCTGTAACATGCAACTTTTTTCGGTGCTTTGCTACTGGAAACTGAATTTCCCGGAGGTACTCACCCGAGGGATTAATAAAGTTTCGTCTTATCTTATCTTATCTTAATCGTATCTACACCCATCTGGACCAGCCGGCGAGCACTGAGATTTTTAAGGCCAGTAATGTTGTGGGGATGGAGCTGGACTCCCTTATGGTGGTGTCGGAGAGGCGAATGTTGTCCAAAATAAAGAGATTGTTGGATAATACCTCCCACCCACTCCATGACATGCTGGTCAGTCACAGGAGCACGTTCAGTGAGAGACTGAGTTTACCAAAAAGCACCACTGAACGTCACAGGAAATCATTCCTGCCTGTGGCCATCTCCCTGTACAACTCCTCCATATATGTATGTATGTGTATATATATATATATGCTTGCATATACATTGTATATATTGTGTCTATTCCTTACTTAGTGTAGTGTCTGTCTTTGTAACTGTTAAGCTGTTAACCAATTGGATTTAATTAAAAATACATTTAAATACACAGGACAATGAAGTCGAGGAGCTGTTATCCTCACAATCACTCAATAATGGATAATCCCCTTGGTTTTTGTCAAGATTCCTTTTGGTCTGTTATCATGTAAGCAGAAATTTGATCAAGAATTCATCTCCTCTCAAATCTTTTGCCCTGTTTGTGTAGTTCTGTCTGCTGGAGACTTTAGTGACGGCCATCGTCGATGAAATTGGTACAGACTGGATCATCAAGAACAAGACAATAGTCACGCTGTCAGTGGCCATAGCTGGTTTCCTTCTGGGAGTGCCGCTAACGACACAGGTAACATGGATGCATGTGGTGAGCACATCCTTAAATGCAACCACTTTCTCACTGGGCTGAAGTTTTTGACAATTTTTCTTTGTGTGTGTGTGTGTGTGTGTGTGTGTGTGTGTGTGTGTGTGCACGTAGGCAGGAATCTATTGGCTTTTACTGATGGACAACTATGCTGCTAGTTTCTCTTTGGTCATCATCTCATGCATCATGTGCATCTGTATCATGTGTATTTATGGTAAGGAGGGAAAAAGAATGAACATGGTGCATTTTCTAACTGTGGTAGTTCAATTTCACAAATATTACAATATTACAATTACATTAAGTTAGCACAAACTGAAGCACACTGAAATAAATGAACTGCAGACAACAGGCACACAAGTCTTTTTTTATGTCCTGTCCATTAAATTGAACGAAGTGAGGTGCAATGAATGAAAAGACAATATTAGTGTAATTGTTTTTATGCCTCCAAGACAGTTACAACTGTCGCCAGGCCCCAATCAGCAATCAATTTACTGATAGATCCAAGTTATAGATATAGTTATTAGCAGGTACAGTAGAGTGTCATTCATTATGGATTATGGGCCCCAATACATCTACCTCAATTACTCACAATTTATAGACAGAATCAAAGATCGACGTGGTCACAGTGATGTCACCCAATGGTTTTGGATTCCATAGTTTAAAGCACTAACTTAACAGACTACTGAAAACTAGAATACCACTTATCAAAACTGAAGCAGGGTGTTCTTGGATGGTCTTTATCACACAGCAAGACATAATATTAGTTACATAGTCCAGTACAAGTAGTCAGAGTTGATGATGATGATGAATGCTGGGTTTTTGTTCCTTTGCAGGCCACAAGAACTACTTCAAAGATGTAGAGATGATGCTGGGCTTCCCGCCTCCTCTCTTCTTCAAAGTGTGCTGGAGATTCATCTCACCTGTGATTATCTCTGTAAGTGAACACACACAAGCACACTGATCTAAGAGCAGTCATAGTGATTGCAATAGTTTGTATAGTCTGCAGGATGTTGAATGGAAGGTTCTTAACTTCACTGTGCTGCTGATGCATTGTTATGGACCCAATCTACACTTAAGCTGCCCTCACTGCTAATCTTTTTGGCTTTGTTTCCAGTTAAAACCTCTAAAAGCAAAGCTTTCTGGCTGAGAAATGGACAGATGCAGCTGATATCAATGGTATTTCCCAAGCAGGCGTAATAGTGGACTAAGCTGCTGGGCCAACCAAGAAATTCATTGTTGTTTATTACTGGTCAGATTTCAGGCATTTTTCTCTCTTTTTCATTCCTTTGCACAGAGTGCTGCCCTGCCCTCCAGGGCCACTGTTAGAACTGTTGGCCAAACTCACTGCCTTTGGCTGCAGTAAGAGTTTATTTAATCATCTGCAACTTTTAAACGCTGTCAACAGTGATTTCACCTGCACTGGCGTACTTTCCACCTATATCTTCATGTTTTTACCCACTCATGTGACATATATCTTTGTTATTGTGTTATACATTTTGCACACATTCAGGCTCTTCCTGTTCTCTTTTTGTCCCTGCAGTTCATCCTGATTTTCACAGTGATCCAGTACAAACCCATTACTTACAACGACTATGTGTATCCTGGCTGGTCCTTGGCTATTGGCTTTGCCATGGCTCTGTCCTCAGTGGTCTGCATACCCATCTACGCCCTCTACAAGATCTCAAAGTCACCAGGAGCTACCTTTAGAGAGGTACAGCGTCATCGAAAGTCTCTATAAACCTTTCCATTAAACTGATATAAACTGCTCTATAGTTAGATACAAAAGGCTAAATTTCCCTCTGAAGCATTTAAACAAATTTTCAAAAAAGGTCAACATGTTAAAATATTTTTGCATGCAAAAGCTGCGCTAGACATTAAAGCAAAGTTTTTACATCATCTGAGGAACTGAAAAGCTCTCAACTGTATATCAGCTGAAGTATGCTTGCCGAATAATGGAAAGATCTCTTTCTGTGATTCAATTGCCCGTTTGCATTACATAAGCTCTAAAAGCAGTTGACCTATTAGTTTAAACCATAAACAATAAATATTAATTCAAGTCTTGATGCATGCTTAATCATGCAGGTAAGTAAATCCAAAAAAGTTGATTCTGTTCATCTTGATGTAGCGTTTTCTGCGGGAGAGACGTTTATGAATGAAAGAACTGACCATGCAGCCCAGCGTTCCTTCAGTGGTGCTGGTTTGAGTCATTATGCAAATGTACTGTTTATAAGGTTGGGGAATGCTGCTGTCAGCTGAGACTGAAGAAGTCACTTGGATGAGTGGCGAAATGTTTCTCGCTACATCCAGATGAACAGAATCAACTTTTTTGGTATCAATTCAAGTGTCTCTGCTTTCTGCAAATTAGTTTGAGGAGAAAAAAAATGTGTTGCTGGTGTCAGCTAGTGCTGAGGTCACTTGAACTACCATTTGAAATTTTATGATTCTTATTGCCAACAGCTACACTAGGAGTGAAAAACTGGTCATCGTAGAGAGTGGGAAAACAGAGGAAGGTGTCGTTTGGGGTAGAGGGCATAAATGCAGACATTGCAGCAAACAGGCTAGCAACAATGAACAAAACTGAAAACACAAGAAGATATGATGCGGTACAAACAGAAAGATATGACCGCACAGTGAATTGCAATACATGGCTAGCTTCCTTCTTGCTCTTTCTCTTTCTCTCTCTGCCTGTCTGAGTCTCGCTCACTTCCTCTGGAAAGGAAGCTCTTCCTCCCCGCTATCATCAAGCATTTTCTCACAAGGGAATTTTTGGTGTACTGATGTTCTCTTTCTAATACTGTAGGACCTTTACCTTACCTTGAAATTCTTATTTTTGTGAACTTGAGCTGTGTAAAAAACACTGAATTAAGAAGCACAAGGGAAGTGACACATTTACAAAAAAAACAAACAAAAATAACAAAAAACCCATACACATGAAAATGAGCAGGCTATAACAGTGCACTTTTATCCAGTCTCTCCAAGGGGACATTGATACCACATTAATGCCACATGTTTAGTTTCATAAAGACCCCAAGTGCTGCAGAACTGTTAATAACTGGGAGAAAGTATAGAAAGTACAATGTGTGTCAGCACAAAGCTGCCCTGCTGTTGAAATGCTGCAATTTCTGACAATTAGACAGGCCATAAATCTTGTTTAAGAGATGTGAATGTGCAATGGCAGCTGCTAAATTATCAGATGAACTAAAAAGCATGGAGAGAAAATTAAAGTTAAGTGGAGTTCAGTCACAGTGAAGAAAATAAAGCAGCTAAAATGTCACAGAATGAAAACCTAATTTTACTTCAAAAGCCTTGATGTTTCTACTCTAAAAGACGCGTCTTTCTTTCTGTCTCAGAGGTTGAAGGCAGCATGTCGAGCACATCCAAATTGGGGCCCTGCCCTCAAGGAGCACCGGACAGGCCGCTATGACCCTGTGGTCTCTGGAGACACCGTGGAGGCCCTTCCCTTAGAGTGATGAGCTGACAGAAGAACAGAAGGAGAAGGAGAAAGAGAAGGAGGGAAAGGAGAAGGAGAGGAAGGATGAGATTAGTCTCACCATCCAGGGAAGCAAAGTGCTGTGTAAATAACACTGAATTAAGAAACACAAGGGAACAATCCCACCCTCAGCATGTAGATGGCACTCTGCTCTATCAGCATCAGGGGGCCAAAGTCCCACATTCTTCCTTCTCCTTCATCCTTAACCTGACTTTCTCACAGCCCTGTGGGGGATATCCCAGTCACTGGAGTCCTTTACCAACACGTTCTCACTCCCAAAGCGTAACATTTTACGCTAGGTGACAAATCGTCAAAATATTACGTTTTCGGGCACCCAACGCGTTCCTACGTGATGACATCGGAAAACTGCGGACACATGAGAACCGTTTGGACTCAATCTACACATCTTCGCTTTCTCCCTTAAAATCGCTGGGCAAAACACTATTTCACGTCATTAAAGTGCTGGTTAAGGTTAGGAATAAGGTTATGGTTAGGCATAAGGTTATGGTTAAGGTTACAAATAAGGTTAGGCTTAGCGATAAGGTTAGGTTTAGGGCTGCAATACAGGGCTGGAACCCGCTGCGTACCATAACAACGTGGAAGGTGACCTTTCGCGTTCCTCAGGAACGCCACGGGACGTGACAAAACGTCGTGATGTTACGCCTCGGGAGTGAGAACGGGCTCCCTTTACATATTGTAAGGGCTTATTATAGCTATCCTAACTTCTTCTATCTATCTGTGTGCTGTGTCAAACATAAGTGAATAAAAATAAAATGAAAGAAAGAAAAAAAAAATTGGCTCAACACCCAAAAGTTTTGTGTATTTGCATCATGTGCGTGAGTGGGTGTTTCATTTGTTCTGATTGCGTTAAAAATTTTAATCGTGTTAATCGTGAGGATGGCATTCACGCATTAACGTTGACAGCCCTACAACAAACACAGACTTATAATTTGCACCGATGTGTTTTCTAAATTATATCACACACATATATGCAAAACATGAGCGCGAGGGCCCTCGGTGCACATGCTTGCTGCTATGCTGAAGTCTCACACATAACCTGTCGAAGGGGGAGGGGGCGTACTGCTTCCAAATAGAGCACATTTCAATCATGACATTGTCAATCCAAACCCATTATGTATTAATTATTTTTCCTGGGTTGTGTGAAATCTCAGAAGAAAAACCCTGAATCTGTGCAGTAAGGTGTAAGTCAATTAGTTTATTAGTTTATGTTGTGGGGCTGGGTGTTGATACTGAAGTGCAGAATTACTGATGGAAGATGGACAAGAAAAGGTCAAAGCCATCAGGTCCTCAGTTTAGGAAAAAACAACAGTAGACACTGATGTGGCTTATTGAATCTTTTGGACTGTGTTCAACATAATATTAATTAGCCATTAATTAAGAGGTGTATCGTGTATTTGTCTGCTCTTCTCAATGTATGACAAATTATAATGGCTGTTTGTTAACCACTTGAATGCTCTCTCTCTCTCTCTCTCACTATATAAAATATTAATCTGGTTAAATTCAATATAGTTCCGAACAACAATTTTCACAAAAAATATGTTAATGTGCAATCCTTAATATGTTTGATGTGTGTGTGACTGTGTGTCGGCACCAAACAGGCTGGGACAGGGGTGGGCAATTTCAGTCCACGAGGGCCGGTGTCCCTGCAGGTTTTAGATCTCACCTTGGGTGAACACACCAGAATCACATGATTGGTTCGTTACCAGGCCTCTGGAGAACTTCAGGACATGTTGAGGAGCTAATTTAGCCATTTAAATCAGCTGTGTTGGTTCGAGGACACATCTAAAACCTGCAGGGACACCGGCCCTCGAGGACTGAGATTGCCCACCCCTGGGCTAGGACCACCCCTGGTTTACAGAACATTAATATTGATCATTTCTATAGAGAGTCGATCAGATAAAAAAGATTCAGCACATGAAAAAAGTGAAAATGTGCACACAGGTGGACTTGTGCAGCACAGGAACCACAGCAGCGGTCAGATCACGTGTCCTGTTATTATGTATAACACATGAACGTCTTCAATCATTTAGACGACAGAGACATCTGTTGGTTCAGAGGGAGAACTGCAGCAGGTGGAGCTGTGTTTTCACATGGGAAGCTTTTTTATTATCTTTTAGTCGCATATAATAATATGGTAAAGATGTAACACTAAATTAAATGCCACAAATGTAGAGCTGAAAAACAGGAAGCCAAGGGGGGATATATTTTATCTCAGGTATCCAAATCAGATGCTTTAGAGTATCATATACAGTGCTCTAGACTAACTTTTTGTCATGGTTGCACTGGTGCGCATAACTTTTTTTTCTTAGGTGCACCCAAATTTTTAAACCCCATCGCTTAACACCATAGCTTTACATGTTCACTTTTTTTTTAAATTACTGCCCATACAGACAATATTAATGTGTAAATGATTAACTAACACCCTTGTCAACACAACGTTCTTTATTCTGAGCAGAGTTCTGCAAGAAAGATAAGTTACTGTATTTTTGGACCATAAGGTGCACCGGATTAAAAATCGCTAAACAGTCAGATAAGTTAAACTTTACTTTTAACTCATTCTTCTGGCTTCCTCCACTTCCATACCATTGATTCATTAATGTTGAATTCTCTCGCAGCTGCTCTATTCCTATGTTCTACTGTGTGACTGATAGAGTTTAAAATCTCCTTTGTAAGCATGTCTCTTAACAGGTGCCATTTTGGGCTCCTTGTATACACACACAACACAATAATATTATGTTGAAGCACAGTACGTAAAACCCCATTTCCACTGAGACTGTGTCAGCTCCCAAACAGAACAAAAACAAACTAAAAACAGGCAATAAACAACTTAAACATAAAAAAATCACAAAGAAAGAACAATACAGTATCCACATCTAAACCAAAGAGTAAAACATTGAAATGTGGATTATTAAATATTAGGTCTCTCTCCTCCAAGTCACTGTTAGTACAGTCGTGGCCAAAAGTTTTGAGAATGACACAAATATTAGTTTTCACAAAGTTTGCTGCTAAACTGCTTTTAGATCTTTGTTTTAGTTGTTTCTGTGATGCAATGAAATATAATAACAAGCACTTCATACGTTTCAAAGGCTTTTATCGACAATTACACGACATTTATGCAAAGAGTCAGTATTTGCAGTGTTGGCCCTTCTTTTTCAGGACCTCTGCAATTCAACTGGGCATGCTCTCAATCAACTTCTAAATCCTGACTGATAGCAACCCATTCTGTCATAATCACTTCTTGGAGTTTGTCAGAATTAGTGGGTTTTTGTTTGTCCACCCGCCTCTTGAGGATTGACCACAAGTTCTTAATGGGATTAAGATCTGGGGAGTTTCCAGGCCATGGACCCAAATTTTCAACGTTTTGTTCCCCAAGCCACTTAGTTATCACCTTTGCCTTATGGCACGGTGCTCCATCGTGCTGGAAAATGCATTGTTCTTCACCAAAGTGTTGCTGGATTATTGGAAGAAGTTGCTGCTGGAGGGTGTTTTGGTACCATTCTTTATTCATGGCTGTGTCTTTGGGGAAAATTGTGAGTGAGCCCACTCCCTTGGATGAGAAGCAATCCCACACATGAATGGTCTCAGGATGCTTTACTGTCGGCATGACACAGGACTGATGGTAGCGCTCACCTTTTCTTCTCCGGACAAGCCTTATTCCAGATGCCCCAAAATCTGAAAGAGGCTTCATCGGAGAATATGACTTCGCCCCAGTCCTCAGCAGTCCATTCACCAAAATTTCTGCAGAAGGTCAATCTGTCCCTTATGGGTTTTTTTGAGAGAAGTGGCTTCTTTGCTGCCCTTCTTGACACCAGGCCATCTTCCAAAAGTCTTCACCTCACTGTGCGTGCAGATGCGCTCACACCTGCCTGCTGCCATTCCAGCCCACTGGGCTTTGATCAGTGGGTTTTGGTCAGTGGTTGTTGATCAATGGTCATGAGAATTTGCATAATTAAGATCAAGGAACTGACCTCCCAGCCCATTGTTCCTTCAGTTGGCTGGTTTGAGTCAAATGTAAATGTACTGTTTATAAGATTGGGGAAACCTGGCCTAGACCTCAGTGCAGCGTTTGATACTGTTGACCATAATATTCCATTCACTAGCTGGGAAGAACAAGGACGGAGGGTGGGGCTCCCGGGCCTTTCAGATCCCCATGTACTAAAGAGAAGTGAAGAAGTTAGAGAATTAAGAACAAGGACGGAGGGTGGGGCACGTAAACGAGAATGAACAGTTTGCAGAACTGGGGGGAACCTATATAGATGGCAACCGGAAGGAGCGAAGGGGACTGGCGACGGCTCCCGGGTCTGGCAGATCCCCAAAGAAGGCATCCCCTAGAAGCGGTAATAACTGTGCGATACAAAGGTCGAAGACGTCAGCGGAATAGTTTGATTTTCGATTCTACTTATTTATACAGCA
Organism: Pelmatolapia mariae; assembly: GCF_036321145.2. Classification (NCBI taxonomy): domain Eukaryota; kingdom Metazoa; phylum Chordata; class Actinopteri; order Cichliformes; family Cichlidae; genus Pelmatolapia; species Pelmatolapia mariae. The sequence continues at coordinate 27,197,696 of NC_086229.1, forward strand.
CCGAGCCACAGTGACAGACCTCGAGACCCCGCAATGATGTCTAGAGGAAAACCCAACAATCATATGACCCCCTATGAGCAAGCACTTTGGCGACAGTGGAAAGGAAAAACTCCCTTTTAACAGGAAGAAACCTCTGGCAGAACCAGGCTCAGGGAGGGGCAGCCATCTGCCGCGACCGGTTGGGGAGAGAGAAGGAGAAGAGGACAAAGAAGAGCATACGGAGAGCGAACGTTGCTCCGTGGTATGGAGTGGATAAACTTGGATGATTCGGAAGGAATGGCAGGAGAAGAGATCAAAGGAAGTTGCAAACAACGGAAATCTTAATGGATGAATGAGGAGAACCCTCGATCGGGTAGCAACGTGGCTCGACTTTGAACTGAAGCTCTGACATTTGAGATTTGGGGTGGGGTTTGGCGGCTCAAAAAGCTTGTGAGCTTGTCTTTGAGTAGAAGATGGAGAGGGGGTGCTTAGCTGGTTAATTACTTTGGATAAGGTAGCAATAACGACTGAACTGATTTCTGAATTAACAGAAGTGACAGCAGCAGCTTGGGAAGAGTTGATGGATTGAAAGACTGATCAGAGGAAAATAATGTCTCTGATAATAACCCCCAAAATCGTCAGAGAGCAGAGTGCGAGTCCACTGGACTTTGTGGGAGATGATAAGCTGTTCAGATGCAGTCAGAACCGTGAGTCGACTTAGAGAGCAGTCTCGAATGATTGTGTCAAGGGTGGATGCCTGATGATGCTAGTGAAAGCACATGAGAAGTGAAGGGACGCCGTGAAGAATTATGCGCACAACGCAGTTTGGATGTCGTAAAAGGAGCGATAGAGGACAGAACCAGGCATCTTGGTGCCACGAAGGTTCACCTTTGCTTTGCAAAGGCAGGAAAGATGTCAGCGAAACTGGCATCTCGGTGCCGGAAGCATGCTGCTGCATTTGCGAATGAGGGATAAAGAGAGAACCTGGCATCTCAGGTGCCACGAGGTTCGCCGGTGCTTTGCGAAGGCAGGAAAGATGGCAGCGAATGTGGCATCTCGGTGACGAGCACAGAAACTGGCAACTCTATATTAGAAAGCATGCTGCTGCGTTTGCAAATGAGGGATAAAGAAGAAACAGGCATCTTTGTGTCAAGCTTGATATTGCATTAGTAAAGGAGGGACAGCGGAAGAGAACCTGGCAATGCGGTGACAAAGCATGCTGCTGCATTTGTGAACGAGGGATAAAGAGAGAACCTGGCAACCCGGTGCCGACGTTGCTACGGAGTTTAGCCGAAAAGGGAAGAGGCTGGGAACCTGGCAACTCGGTGCCAAAGCATGCTGCATTTGCAACGGAGGGAAGGAGTACTGGCAACTCAGTGCCCTTTTTCTTTTTTCTTAACTATGCTGAGAAACTGGCAACCTGATGGTCGAAAGGCTTGCTGCTGCTTTTGCGAATGAAGGAGAAAGGAACCTGGCAACCCGGTGCCGACGTTTGCCGCAAAGTTTAGCGAAGGAGGGATGAGTGGCTGCGAACCTGGCAACCCGGTGCCGACGGTTGCCGCAGAGTGTAGCAGGGCAGGGATGATAGGACGTATGTTGCAGAGTTTAGCGAAGGAAGGATGAGAGGCTGGAGACCTGGCAACTCGGTGCTGAGTTTAACGGCAGAATTTGCGAAGGAGGGATAAGTGGCTGAGAGCCTGGCAACCCGGTGCCGATGTTTGCTGCCGATGTTTGCTGCAGAATTTTGCGGAGCAGGGATGAGGGGCTGGGAGCCTGGCAACTCGGTGTCGACACTTGCTGCAGTTTAGCAGAGGAAGGATGTGTGGACATATACTTCAGAGTTAAGCCAAGGAGGGATGAGAGGCTGGAGGCCTGGCAACTCAGTGCCAACGCTTGCTGCAGAGTTTAGCAGAGGAAGGATGTGTGGACATATACTGCAGAGTTAAGCCAAGGACGGATGAGAGGCTGGAGGCCTGGCAACTCGGTGCCGAGGTTAACAGCAGAATTTGCGAAGGAGGGATGAGTGGCTGAGAACCTGGCAACCCCGTGCCAATGTTTGCTGCAGAATTTGCAAAGGAGGGATCAGTGGCTGCGAACCTGGCAACTCGGTGCCCAGGTTTGCCCACAAGAGCAGAATTTTGTGAAGGAGGGAAGAGCCTGAGAACTTGGCAACTCGGTGCTGAAGTTTGTGAAGGAGGAACGAGGCTGGGAACCCTGCAACTCAGTGCTGAGGTTTGTGAAGGGAGGAAGAGGCTGGGAACCTGGCAACTCTGTACTGCAATTGGAGAGGAAAACTGAACTGGTGACTCGGTGCCTTTTTTTTTTTTTTTTTTTTGCTTGCATCTTCGCTGAGACACTGGGTGTTCGGTGGTAGGAAGCTTGCTGCTGTGTTTGCGCATAGTGGATAGGGAAGAACCAGGCATCTCGGTGCTGACTTGCTGGCGCTGGCAGGTGGGTGGAGCTACGATGGACGCTGTAGCTTTCGCTGTTGGAGCTGTGATTTGCTTGGAAACGTGGGAATGGTGTGGCTTCTGGGTTCGGCGTTGACGTCCGTCAGCTTTTCGGCTAACTCACCCAGCCTGTAGGCCCGTTTCAGAACAACGTGAGAGGAGCTGTGAGTTTGGCTGGTGGGCGACCCCGCTGGGCTTTGCTGAAGCGGCGGGCGGCTGGAGTTACTTCATAACTGAATTTAGCGGTGATAAGACGGCTGGATGGATCGATGTGGCAGACCGTATGTCGGGTGGCGAGAAAACTGCTAGAAGGTTGACAGCATTCGGTCTCTCGAAAGCGCCGCTGTGGCGTTCGGTGTGTTTCTTGCATTGCCGAGCTTGAGTAGTTGTTCATCTGATGCGCTGACAGACGAGAGGAAGATTGTAGTGAATGGAAGGGTGAGTAAAAAAATGTTAGTCCCATGAGAAGGCTGTGTTTAAAAGTATCCGCCGAGAATGGACCCTGTTTGCACGTAAACGAGAACGAACAGTTTGCAGAACTGGGGAGAACCTATATAGATGGCAAGGAGCGTGTTTGGAGGCGTGGTCCCGCTCCTGAAATTCAGATACATAATCTCCAATTAGCGCGATTAGAGCATGCTTGTAGGTAGGTATTACAGGTACTGCACTGCAGTCGTTTGTATCATATTTATCTAACAGACTCCAATTTGTTCATGCAAATGGAGAGTCCTCTTCACACACAGAGGTTAATTATGGTCTTCCACAGGGTTCAGTGCTAGGACCAATTCTGTTTACATTATACATGCTTCCCCTAGGCAGTATAGTATACATTTTCAGTGCTATGCAGATGACACCCAGCTCTATCTATCCATGAAGCCAGATAACACACACCATTTAGGCTACGTTCACACTGCAGGTGAAAGCGCATCAAATCCGATTTTTTTGACCCTATGCGACCCATATCCGATCATGATATGACAGTGTGAACAGCACAAATCCGATATTTTCAGATCCGATCTGGGTCACTTTCGTATGTGGTACTGAATCCGATACATATCCGATGTTTTAGAAAGCGACTGCTGTGTGAACGGTCAGGTCGCATTAAATCCGTCTTTTACGTCACTGACACGAGACAGACGCCGATTATCAGCGCCGGACAAGCGCCCGAGAAGACATCGCGAACGCTTCCTGGCCATCCAGTGTAGATGTTAGTGAAACTGTTTGGAAGACAACGTTGGAGAAACGTGAACATTTTATTTGTACTGTATAATCTGCAGATTCTGACAGAAACCTGCAACTATCCTTTGAAGCACCTCTCCTCTAAAACAGCAATAAGGATAATTATTAGGTTATATACATTATTATGTAAATAACAAAATAACTTAAAGCAAAAATTGTGAAACGTAAAGTCCGAAGTCTTTATTTTAAGGGCCATCAGTCAAACAATATTGTTTGCTCTGGGTTTAAACAGAGTGCGTTGTGTGTGACATCTTCTTTTTCGCATGCGGGCCGCTTTGAGCGTTCACACTGGAGAGCGTTTGCTGTCGCATTTTATTTGTAGTGTGAACAAGCAGACAAAAAAATCGAATTTGATTAAAAAAACGGAATTGAGCACAAGACTTGCAGTGTGAACGTAGCCTTAATTAAACCGCAGGAATTTCTTAAAGACATACGGAGCTGGATGGCTCTTTATGCTTCTTTGCTTCTTAATTCAGATAAAACTGAGGTTATTTTTCTCGGGTCTGAAATCTTAGAAATATGGTATCTAACCAGATTCTTACTCTGGATGGCATTACCTTGGCCTCCAGTAACACTGTGAGGAACCCTGGAGTCATTAGTAGTAATACGGATGCGGCAGTCCAATAGGGCGGCCAGTCAAACCGGTTTGACAACTTGTTTGACAGGTTTCGTGCGTGTACGCATGTGGGTTCAGGTGTGCTCGGGGTTATAATAATAATAATAATGGATTGGATTTATATAGCGCTTTACAATGCCATTATTCATTCACTCTCACATTCACTCACTGGTGGGTGCAAGCTACAGTTGTAGCTACAGCTGCCCTGGGGCAGACTGACAGAAGCGAGGATGCCATATCGCGCCATCGGCCCCTCTTGCCAACACAAGTAGGCGGTAGGGTAAAGTGTCTTGCCCAAGGACACAATGACCAGGACAGAGAGCCCAGGGATCGAACCGGCGACCTTCCGGTTACAGATGCGCTTCCCAACCCCCTGGTGTTATGCGTGTTCATGTGTGGAAACACCCCAGGGCGGTTGCTGGTTACATGAGTTCATGTTTTTTATAACTGGTTTTTAATTTAATGAAACCATAGGGTTTTTAATTAAACTATTTTTATTGCTTTGGCATGTCTCAACATTCAGTTATGCAGACATATGTGTTCTTAAAAGCAACTCTTTGTTTTGCGTGGAGGGGTGGAAGCCGTTTTGTTTCACACTGCCCTTAACAAAGCTGGAATGCTTTTTATTTACATCTAGTCAAAAGTGTTGCTAATTGTCTTTTAATCACACCAATTTTGTGATTCTGACAACGTCTCAGGATGCAGTGATGTATGCATTTTATTTTAAAAACGGCACAAATGGGAAATTATGGGTAATTTCAGCCTTCAGGACTGTTCACAACCGTTTCATTTAATCATACCACTAGTTTTAATTTAACTAGTTTTTACGCATCTACTGGGGTTTCTTTCACGGGCTGATGCGATCATTTTATTTAAAAATCGGGATTCGAAATGTTGAACTAAGAGGGAGACAGAGCCAGCTAGTTTTTAACACAGTACATGGTTGCAAATAACATTCAGCCCCTTTAGAAAATAAACGTTATTGTGGTAGTTCTAAAACACATCGCACATGATTCTGATGTCTCAGCATGCAGCGATGCAAGCATTTTATTTAAAAACGGCTGAAACAGGAATTTCTTCTGTACGGGGTTTCATGGTTTCAGAGTCTACTAGTTTTTAACGCAATAGGTGATCACAAATTACATTCACCCTCCGTCTTTCAGACGGTTAATTGTTTGAAATTGTTCAGGAATGCAAAAGCCCTCCGGGGGTATCAATTAATTGTTGGAATTCCTTAGGATGGCCAGTTACACCGGTGCTCAGCAACTGCGTGCCCGACCCCAGTGTAGTTCAAGCGCCCTCATTGTTTTAAACTTGCACATCAGGGTGATGCCTTGCAGTTGTATTGACCCCAGACTTATCTAGGTCATATAAAAAGCGTTCCTCTGAGCCTGAAAACCTTCGGCATTTTCGTGTCAGGAACCTGCGGCGGAGCAGACCATTTTCTTTATAACATGGACATCGTAAGTAAACCAAGGCTATTATTATTGTATTTTTAAACAGGATATAATTGGATATTATAGGATATTCAAACTATTTTCTTTTTCTTCCAAAACAAAAGTTTGATTTTTAGGAGCTCGGGAGAACAGGCCAGCAAACGATGACATCTTACGGCCCTACTGCTCAAACAGCCATCAAAGTGCCAGAACTTGGTACAAGCAGCACCGCCATCGGTAACAGAAATGACTGCATCATGGACGCTGACCAAATACCAGTCTCTGAAGGTCCATCCTTCAGAGACTGAGGGCTGAAGACGCACCATATTCGCCAGCTTCAGAGTGGAGCGCATGTCCTCACCACCACAACTCTGGACTACGGACACCGATGATGAGGAAGATTTTCTGTATTTCAACGACTCCCCCAACATTGATGAGGTAGACTGGGCATGGATACCCTACCAAGTCCCTGAGAAATTACGCGAACCACTATGGGTTGAAGATGGGGACTTACCCTATGTACCCACCTAATCAGTTTTCTGTACTGTATTGTCATGAATTGCGAAGCAAGAATTCTTTTATGTAAAAAAAAAAACAAAACACATTTTTGTTTTTTTTGTATATGAATAAATGTTGATGCTGTGCGACGGCGTTGTGTGCTTCAATTTTAATGATAATGCGCCAAATCACTACATCAGCGGTTAAAGGCAATTCCTACCAGAGTGAGGATCTTGTTAGACAACTCACCTGACAAATTTTCATCCGAGATAAAACAGCACTATCATATTGTATTCTGGGAGACAGACAATAACGTGTTAATTCTGTTTATCACCCCGGTATGTATTTTGGTTTTTGGGTGTGAATTTATACAACAGGAGTTACTTTTATAGATTCAGGATCAAATTTTTATTGGTGTTTTTTTAGACACTGATCTGAAATATAAAAGTGTGTTAGAAGCAGCTTTGCTGGATTTGTTCCAGTGAGGGTTATACAGAATTTTAAGTTGTTCTCTTGTGTGATTGCACAGGGTCCCATCACAGGCCCTCCTATTAAACTGTACAGCAGACGTTTCAATTCACTTTTATCTATACACACCAAATTACAACAACAGTCACCTACTAGTGAGACTGTTAGTCACACACTTGGTGGACACTAGTGATGTGTCGGTCGCGAACAAAATGGCTCTTAGAGCCGGATCTTTAATGTGAACGACGCGAGCCGCCTCCTTATCGCGAGCCGTGGGTGTTTTGTTTTTTTTTCTCTCACCCTCTCTCTCGCACCTTTTTTCCGCTTCACTCCGCACGCGAGCCTTGTGTTTTGCGCTGGGAAGAGGGGGGAGGTTACAGTCGCAGTAGCACAGGACAGAGTGGGAGGGAGAGAGAGAGAAAGAGAGCCAGGGACAACAACGTCACATTAGAAAGGTATAGTAATCATCCACAACTATTTTCAGTTGCGGATGATAAAGAATTCAGAAAGTTTTTTCATGTAGGCCCATATGACAGAGAATGTGCATCTTCTTTTTGTTTTCATATTTTAATTTATATTTAATTGTGTTGTGGTTTGCAGTGTTTTGTGTTGTTTCACTTTAAATTTGTTTAAAAAGAAAAAGCTGAAAATTTAAATAGTTAAAAATTGAATTGTGAATATTTGGATTTTGTATTATATAATTTATTTATATTCACGGTATATATTTATATACAAACATATATAACTAAAACCACGTTTTTTAATTTTTTTTTACATTAGTAATTCCTTTTGTGCAAAATTTTAGATTATTGTTAATAATAAATTAATTTAAGCAAGAAAACAAACGGAAGAGTCGATTGGGAGCCGAAAGAGCTGGCGCTTTTTAGTGAGTTGAGCCGAAAGAGACGGAAATCCCATTACTATTGTCTCTAGGGGCCACTGTATATATTTATATATAAACATATATAAATAAAACCACTTTTTTTAACATTAGTAATTCCTTTTGTGCATAATTTTATATTATTGTTAATAATTAATTAATTAAAGCAACAAAACAACCTGAAGAGCCGGTTCGGAGCCGAAAGAGCCGGTTCTCTAAAAAGAGCCGGAAATCCCATTACTAGTGACCACTTCAAGATAACAAAGCAAGGTGATATATACCAGTTTTTAAATTGTGCTGATAGATCACGTAAAACCAGAGTGATGATAAACAATATATACGTGGCGTTTTTTCCTCAATAGTTTTGTCATGTTTACTAAGGACAGTGCTAGGAAGCACTCTCTGCTTATGACCAAAAAACCAAACCAAAACAAAAAATAACCCGTTCGTTTTAGTGGAGAATTGTACCATGTCGACCAAATTTGGTTGTTTAGGAAGAGGGGGAAGTTTTAGGAGTGACGGCGAGAAATAGTTTGAAATGGTTATTTAAAAAAGGTTCAAAGGTAAATGGCTGCAAATAACTTTGTTTGCAAAACTTGTGCATAGGATGTTAAAATTGACAATTTATATTTGCATTTAAAGTTATGAAATATGATTCATTAAATATGTTTGTGGTTGTTACAGTAAAAATATGTTAGCTATGTTTTTAATTATGTTTTTTGTCTGATTTTAGATCAATTGTGTTATAATGAGCGGTCACGGTCACGTGGCTTTCCGTTGCCCTGGAGGTCCACCCATTTGTAGTTAGGGCAACAGAAGATACCTGGGACAGTTCAGCCATAACTTTAAACTTCTCCTGCTCATACATACTTGGAACAATCTTGTCACACTGAAGTGGACGCACGACGAGATATCATAGCGTGGCTCAAGCACGTTCATCACAGTTTAAACCCCTTGTTTTGCACAACGGAACACGGCCTCCCGTCTGCAGCTAAACACCCCAATAGCTTTGTAATAGCTTTAGCCCGGTTGGATTGGGCAGCAAAAGGCTGCTTAAATCCTTTTGGCAGATCGCTAGTGCTGGCCATAACTACCGCTAGACAGACCCACCACGCGCACCATACACATACTTTTTTTTTTTCCTTTTTCGAATCTTCGGATCGCATGCGTGCTGAACCGTGGAGTGGGATCAGTTTGGATTTCGGATCAACCGTGATCCGTTGCACCACTACTACTTACTACAACATGTTTAGGAATTTTGTAGATGTGCAACAGCCAACATGTCAATACATACAGTGCATTTACATGTGCAGTCCCTTTGTGCAGATTATAGAGCAAATTTACAAGCACCATGTCTCAAGGACCACACAAGCACCCCGAAGAACCAAACATATTTTCCAGAACAACCACACATAAAAACCCAAATTCCAGTTGCATGTCCCTGTAATGTGTTGTGTGTCGTAGAAAGAGATAAAAGTCCCGTCCCCCTGCCGCCTCAACATCAAAATTAAGGTCAAAGGTCTTAAAATATAAAACATATGTAATAAAAAAAATTCTAATAACTGAGTTCTGTGGATGGTGTGTGTGTGTGTGTGCACGCGATCCAGCTTCAAGATCCATGATCAAGCTTCAAGCTAGGCAGTTTTGTGTGTGTCTGAAGGAAAGCAGGGAAGTAAGAACTGTGTCACCAAGTCATCATACACATAATCTTGTATCAATAATAACATTAAATGTTGTAAATTATTAAATGCACAAACATGATCTCAATGTGGTTTTACTAATGGTTAACAACGTTGTACAAACATCTAAAACTGATCAAAAGATAAACCAAAATATTAAATGTAAATATGTTATAGATAACATAACTTGTATGTGGTTTTACTGAGGATTAGTTATGCTCAATTTCTTAATACTGGCAAGAATCAGAGACTAGAATAACAGTGATTCTAATAACGGGCTTCACCAAGTGTCTGATCTTGGTGAATGTGTGTGTTTCTGTGTGTGGTGCATAATGGGGGTGAATGTGTCACATGGGACCTCCTAATCTCAAAGAATATCTAACAAACAAAATGTATGTTTTCACACAAGGCGTTGCATAAAATAACTAAAGAAATAAATAATAATAATAATAATAATAATACATTTTATTTATAGGTGCCTTTCAGACTCTCAAGGTCACCTTACAGTAGCACATAAACAATACCATAAAAAACATTAAAAAAAGATGTATATATAGCAAACATGGTAGATAAAATTTAGACATAAACAATCATAAAAGTATAAAAGCAAATATAAAAACTGAGCAAGGTAAAAATGACCTAAGACAGATCAGGTGTATGCAATTCTGAACAGTAATCCAGACGAGATGTGACAAGAGCATTGACAAGTATGGCGGTACTGTGTGGTGTGAGTGAGGGACGAAGACAGTTAATATTACAGAGATGAAAGTAGGAAGACCGAGTGATATTATTTATATGTGCTGTGAAGGACAGAGTGCTATCGAGAATGACACCCTGACTCTTAACCTGAGGGGAGGATGTGACAACAGAGTTATCAATGGATAACGAAAGACTTCTGGTTGGAACTGTAGACAGTTTTGATCTGGTGCCTATTAAAATGAATTCTGTTTTATTGCCATTAAGTTTAAGAAAGTTGTGCGTAAACCAGACCTTGATTTCACTTAAACAGTCAGAAATGGATGGAGGTGGGAGAGTAGCTGTGGGTTTGGAGGATAGGTAGAGCTGGGTGTCATCTGCGTAGCAGTGAAACTGGATGTAATGCTTCCTAAAAATATTACCTAGGGGTAGGAGATAGATGATAAAAAGTAAAGGACCCAGGACAGAGCCTTGGGGTACACCAGAATTAACTGGAGTAGAAACTGATATGTGAGGGAGTAATTGAACAAACTGTGAGCGGCCAGAGAGGTAAGAAGTAAACCAGGCGAGTACTGTACCATTGATGCCAATAGATGCTAATCTGTGAAGGAGGATGCGGTGGGAGATAGTATCGAAAGCTGCTGTAAGGTCAAGGAGAATGAGGATGGATATAAGTCCAGAATCAGCTGCAAGCAGAAGATCATTGGTGATTTTTACTAGGGCTGTTTCTGTACTGTGATATGAACGGAAGCCGGACTGAAACTGTTCGTACAAGTTATTTCCAATTAGATGATGATGAACCTGTGTAGCCACTATCTTTTCAAGAAATTTTGCTAGGAAAGGGAGATTTGAAATTGGCCTGAAATTATTTAGATTAGAGGGATTTGAACCATTCTTTTTCAGTATTGAAGTTATTATTGCAGTTTTAAGAGAAGAAGGAACAGAACCAGATATAAGAGAGGAGTGTACGATATTAGCAATAAGTGGGGCAAGAGACGGGAATGAGAGTTTAACAAGATTTGTCAGCAGTCAAGTTTACATGATGATGACTTTAAGTTAGTAATTATGGAAGATAGCTGAGTTATTGTGGGAAGTTCAAAATTGGATAGAGAGGATGACAGCTGAGAAGGGCAGAAAATGCAGATAGAACAATTGACCATTTCATAGGACGAGGGCAATTGTTGATGGAGATTCTCAATCTTGGTGTAAAAAAAGTCCATAAATTTGTTGCAAACTGCGGCAGAGTGTGTATGTATGGCAAAGGTATCTGGGGGTTTAACAATATTATGCAATGTAGAAAACAAAGTGCGAGTGTTTCCTTCAGCAGATTCAATAACAGAGGCGTAGGAAGCAGATTTAGCATGATGAATAGCTTCTTTATAGTGTTGTATATGGCTGAGATACATGTCCTTGTGAATAGTAAGTCCTGTTTTCCTGGAGAGACGTTCTAGGCGGCGTCCAATAGCTTTAAGTTGGCGAAGTTCAGATGAATACCATGGCGCAGAACGAGAGAAAGAAACATTTCGAGTTTTTTGGGGAGCCAAGGTATCTAAGAGGTTGATAAGTTCATTGTTATAGTGAGATACCAGGTCGTCTATGGAAGCTGAGGCATCAATGGAAGGTAAGTTATTAATGCCATGGGAAAGAGCTGATAGATCAATGCCCCTAATATTTCTAAAACTAATTGAGCGGTTTTGTTTATTTTTGTATAGTGGGAGACTAGCATTGAATAAAATTAATTTATGGTCTGAAAAAGGCATGTCCAGTACAGCACAATTTTTAGGGGTGACACCGATACAGCAAACAAGATCCAAAATGTGTCCTTTGGAGTGTGTGGGAACGTCCATATATTGGTGTAAGCCAAAATTGTCCAGACAAGATATAAAATCTCTTGTGGCTGAATTTGATGTGTTGTCCATGTGGATGTTAAAATCGCCCAGCAGTAGTATATTTGGAGATAAGAGTAGGGTTTCAGCGAGAAAGTTAGAAAAATCAGTTAAAAAGTCAGAGTTGATTTTAGGTGGACGGTAAACAGCAACTAATACTGTGGGGGTTGGTCCATTAATTTGAATCAGCATGGATTCAAATGAGGAGTAGGCAGGAGCAGAAAGAGAGGTTACCTTGTACTTGCTGTTGTACAGGATTGCAAGGCCAGCCCCACGTCCTGTCACACGGGGCTGGCAGGTGTAAACAAATCCAGGCGGAGTAGTCAGGTTGAAATCGGCAAAATCATTTGGACGCTGCCAGGTCTCCGTCAGACATAGAAAGTCCAGGTTATGATCATTAAGAAGATCATAAACAAGAGGTCCCTTGTTGGAGAGGGATCGGACATTAAGCAATCCGACGGAAAAAGGGATAGTCGCCGCAAGCTTTGCAAACCGACCGGGCAGAGCTAGCAAGCACACTAGGGTCAGCAGTCCGTTCACCAGGCTTCCTAGCGGAGCGGCGGTGAGATGACCACAGGGATGGTATCGAATTCCTGCTGTCAATCCTGTAGTTCCGTCTGGATCCGCGGTGGACATACTTTCGACGCGGGCGCCAGGTGATCGCAGGGTGTAGCAGTGAAGCCGGCGGAAAGGTCGAGAGGTGCTGGAAGCGCAGGAAGAGAAGCTCTGATGTCGAGTACCTCAGCGTGGAGGAGACGGGCCGGAGTATGGACTGCAGAACAAACCCAGCGAGAAGAGCCCGGAAGAGCAGCAACTTAGCAGTAGTCATGATGTAATACCGGCTATCCGAAGACAGCGCAGCGGCTAGCAGCTGATGCTGACAGTTGGTGCTAACAGCTGATGCTAACAGCTGACAGTAAATGTGTCCAAAGCACACCGGCCAAACAGGTCAGGCAGGGAAGCACTTTACCTGGGAGACAGTAGATTCAGAGAACAAAACAAACAAAGTTTTGTAACTATAGTAAGCAGTAAGTATAGATGTATAGAGAGGGGAGCAGCGGCAGCCAAACGCGCCAGCGTCCACTCCTCCTCCTGATGGCAATTTACTGAGTTTTAAAAACCATTTGAATTGAAAATTGGATTGTGACGGAATGTTCATGTTAAAATGTCCTAAACACAAATCTAACTCAAGTCACATAAACTGAATGAAACATGAAGTGAATTACATCCACATATGATTGAATGTGAATTTTCTATGTTAATATTACGATCTTGGGTCTCTGACCCACCGTTTTGTTTACGTTTTGAGTTCCTAAGTTATCCCTTTGAATTTTTAGTAATAGGATTATCATTTGGTTGCCTTAAGTTTAGTGTTTACTCTTGTTTCACTTTGGTCTTCTTAGGACTGCTTTTTCCTGTTACATTTTGAAAGTCTCTTTCATGTGTGCATTGTGTCTAGTTTTGCTTCCCCTTGTGTCATTAGGTCTGATTTGACCCAGCTGTGTTCCCATCTGTTCCCCATCCCCTCATTATCTCTCTGTGTACTTAAGTCCTCTATCTTCTATGTTCAGTGTCAGGTTGACTGTTGTCTTTGTGTCATGTTTCCATGTAGCTTTGGCTACGTCCACGGGTATTTTTGAAAACTGAGATTTTTTGTTTTTAAAAAAAACACAAACAAAACAAAACGTGCAGTTTTGAAAAAATATCTCCGTCCACATGTAAACGCTAAAACAAAAATGTTGGCCAATCAGAAGTCTAGAAGCCTGGGAAGGAAAGATAAAACAGGATTTTGTGCCCTCACACAATTTAGAAAAAATATACTGTTGTTAATCTGACTATCTGCAGTATTTACACGATTAACACGCATGTGTCCCTCCATTTAGAAATAATTGTCAGAGTGAACTTCGGGATTTAGGCTGTGACACCATCTGTTTTGAATGTAGAAGCCACATCCGATGTCGGTTTTGAATAAATTTACTTAAAAAAAAAAAAAAAAAACATTTATGTATGCTGTATGCATTTTGTTCATTCCCAAGCTGTGAGTCCCCAGCCAAAATACTGTCTTTAGTTATTAACATTTGAAATGATGAAGGCACATGAGAAGTAACACAATTATCTGCCTTTTCAGAAAAACAAAAACTTAGCAGAAGTACTTAAAGTAGAAATTCATCTCATGTAAACAATAAGCTGATGCACAGCGTCGTGTCAAAAAAGGCCCACGCCTTTGATGTTACTTGACTAAATCTGAGTTTTCCTTATCCACACGTAAAAGCAAAAATGGAGTGTCGAAAATCTCCACCCTGCACAGTTTTTTAAAAAAAACAAAATCTCAGTTTTCAGTGATTGAAAATGCCATTTATGTGAGGACTAAAGGTGCAAATGCATAGAAAATCTGCATTTTAAAAAATACACGTGTACGTGTGAACGTAGCTTTTTTTTTATCCACATCAGGTTTCATGGGGTTTTTTTATGTTTGTCTTTAGGTTTCCCAGTTTCGGTGATGGTTTAGCTTGGGCTATGTCCACATGTAAACAGCGTTTTTGGTCACTGAAAACGGAGATTTTTAAAAACGCCTGTCAGGGTGGATATTTTCGAAAACTACGTTTTTGCATTTACGTGTGGACGAGAAAAACGGAGAAAACGCAGCGTCAAAGCTGTGCGCCTTTTTTGACGTCACACTGTGCGCCACGTTATTGTTTCGGTGAAATGAATTTCTACAATACTGTTACTGTTAATTGTACTCCCTGCAGTGTTTAAATGCTTACATATACACACACAGTTACTGTCCCTCCACACATACGACTCGGTTCTGTTTCTGTGCCCCATCTTTGTTTACTATTTCCCACCGAGGCTTCTAGACTTCTGATTGGCCAACATTTCTACATGTTTAGGAATATAATCGGCACCTGTTGCTTTGGCATGTTCCAAGCAGCGTTTTCCTTCATTTCTGCGTTTACGTTAGTGATGGGTCGTTCACGAACAAAATGGCTCTTAGAGCCGGATCTTTGAAGTGAACGCTGCGAGCCGGCTCCTTATTGGGAGCCGAGGGTTTTTTTTTTCTCTTTTCTTTCTCCTGCCCTCTCTTTCACTTTTTTTCGCTTCACGCTGCAAGTCACCCTTGTGTTTGCGCTGAGCAGAGACTTGCGTTTGCAAGGTAGTTACACTGGCAACAGCAGCAGCACACAACAAGAGCAGGAGGGAGAGGGAAAGAAAGAGAGCCGGGAGCAACAACAAGAGACAACACCGTCACATTGGAAAGGTACAGTAAAGAAAATGAGTGACACCAAGAAAAGAAGCAAAGTCTGGAACCATTTCAATCTTATTGACAAAACAAAGGCAGAGTGTAGAGTCTACAAGAAAAGGATATCATATAGAGCCTGCTCCACAAACAACATGCACAGGCACCTAAGAACTGTCCACCCATCAGTGCAATGGGAAGATAAAATGCAGTCAGTTGAGTGTGATATTAATATTTCTAAATGCCAACCTTTCCCTTGATTAAAGATCTGGGCGTTCTTTTTTTTCCTTTTTTTCCATATTTTAATTTATGTTTAATTGTGTTGTAGTTTGCAGTATTTTGTGTTGTTTCACTTTTAGTTAAAAGTTAAAATGTATGAAATGTAAATAGTTGGTTTCTGTATTTTATAATTTATTTATTACATTTCATGTGGAGTGAATAAATAAAAGTATATTTACAGTGGCCCCTAGAGACAAAGCACGTACAAACTCCAAAACAAAACGGAAGTGCTCCAGGATGCTAGGGGCTGTGTTAAGCTTTTGTTACCTAGTGGCTACACAAGCCAGCAAGTACCAACAATCGGATTGGGGGTGTGGTAGTAACAGGTAAATGAAGTTTTTTTTTTTTAATTATGTGACTATGTTTGTGTATTAATACAAAAACAATAGACATGAATTCGATTGTGTAATTTAAGTGATCTAGGTAACTCTATTTTGGAAGTTCAGTTAACGCTAGAAATGTGTTTTGGAGTTTGTACATGCTTTGGAATTTCTAAGTGCTTTGGAGTTTGTACGGGTTTCATCTCTAGGGGTCCCATAAATATTTATATATAAACATACATAAAGTAAACCACGTTTTTTTTATATTACTAATTCCTTTTGTGCAGAATTTTATATTGTTGTTGATAATTAATTAACCAAAGCAACAAAACAAGCTGAAGAGCCGGTTCGGAGCTGAAAGAGCCGGCTCGTTTTAGTGAGCCGAGCCGAAAGAGCCGGTTCTCTAAAAAGAGCCGGAAATCCCATCACTAGTTTACGTGTGGCTGGGATTATTTTTTAAAACGAAAACGGAAAATCTCCGTTTTCAAAAATAACCGTGTACGTGTGGACGTAGCCTTGATCTCTGACTTTGTTTCGTAATGTTTTATCAGCCTTATTAAATGGCTCTCTTTTTGTTCACGTTCAAGTTTTGCTCCACATTCCTTGGTGTCTGCATTTTTGGTCTGCTCCTCAAAATCTCACAGTCAGCCCCACAGCCTGACTGTGACCGTTTAGAATAACAATTGAAATGTAATGAAGCGTTTTTCAAGTTTAAGAGGGAACCAAACAAGCTAGGATCACCCCAACTCTAGCCATAATAATGAAAATAATCTTTCCAGTCATCTCAGTTTCAATGTGTGGGTCACTGTGATGTACAGATGTATAGGGGCTTTGTCTTAACCCAATCCTGGATTCTGTATAATCCATCTTCAGATAAAAATAAACATTCTGTTTACAGATTTAATGATTGCAGTGATCCATATTCAGTGCAGCAGCAATCTTCTGGGGATCCTCATCAGTGAACAAAGCAAGTTTTTCTGCTTTGAAAAGTCTGTCCGAAAACAAAGTTAAGCACAATCCCTGAGACACTTTACCTACCTACCTACTTTAATGACATGATGTTAATAATAGAGGTAGAGATGTTTATTATATATGTACTAGACTTAGATCAGCGCACATTCAGCTGGTGCCTGACTACTTCACGGCCAGTATCTAAGTTACGTGACCTTAGTTCAACCAAAATAGCGTTGATCCTTTTAATTTCAAGTCTGACTTGTGGTGATGGTGACATGTTTAAGATATATTTCATGAAAGCACAGCATGCATCAGATAACAGAAACAGGAGGTCAGTGTTTGGAATTGCTGAGTCTGCCATGAATTTAAGAAACTTGATGACATGAGTGGCTCACCGCCTTGCATTTTCATGTAGTTTTCTGCTAGGGTTCCCACCTTCTGCATGGGCCTTAAATTCTTCCACCATCCTTACTCATGAGGCAAGAACAGACATCATGTCAAGGTACATTTGTATAGCCCTCATATTTAAGCCTTGGGTCTTTTATCTCAGAGGGATTTCATTGATAAAAGACACTTTTCTTCAAGCTAAAATTTATAAGATATATTATTAAGCATAGTGAGGGGGTTTGGGGTTTGATTTTTTCACAGTGACGTGTACAATCACAGAAGGTAAACAATACTCACATTTGCACGCTTGGTTGAAGAATGTAGCTGCTTGAGCTCAAGATTTCTTTCAGTTTCACACTCTAGCAGCTGCTTCACCACCTGTAGCTCAGTGAATAGTATCTGACTCTTTTAGCAATCAGGAGCAGGTGTTCTCGGGAGAGGACTTCCTTTTTTTTTGCTTTGCTGCATTGTAAGGTGCACTGCTTGGGATTAACACATTAGGGGATATCACTTTTGAATCACAAGCAACCTTGCTGGCAGAAATAAAAAAAAAGCTGCATAATTGGGATTGTGTGGTCACGGGGAGTGTCATTGGTAGACAGACAAGGCTGTAGGTTTGGTTTTTTTACAGAGTCACCAGGAGCCTCCCTATCAGAGGGAGGAGCAGGCTGGTGTTTCAGTGTGGCATGGTCACTGGGAGCCTTGCTGTATAAGGCTATAGGAGAACTAACCTTTGACCTTGCCTCCAGTGCCCTAAAGATGCCCTCTTCAATTACTGAATCATCCACTTAATCCTCATGTGAGACCATTCGTGGTGTGGGATTTGAAGTACAGAAGTGCCAGTTCCTTAACAATGTATCTGTCCCTTTACCATAGACATCTGCTGGGCCCAGTATCACTCCAGAGCTGTATATATGGTTGTGTGCTTTAGATCTAGGGCTGGTTCACCCACACACAAAAATCACACAGAGACAGCAACTCAAAGATACCTGTAGACCTTGTGGACCTTTTCTAGGTGCTTGTCAAGCCGATTAAGACATTTTGACTGACATAAGAAGACTGGACAGTCCAGATTTGCAGAAAAGCTTTAAAAAAGCTGTAATAGAAATTGGATGTATAAAAAAAGGTAGCAATTAAATGATTTCAGTGATTAGAAAAAAAGGTGTAGGAACAGTAAAGATACATTTAGTCTCCTTCAGAAGTTACGACTTACAGCTGTCTCAAAAGAGTAAGCTCAATCTCATTTACCACCTGCTCTGTGGCTCTTAGGTGTTTGACAATATCAAATGGGAGACTTATGTCCATTTCTGACATTGTGATGCCTTTGAGCTTTGAAGACGACAGCAACCTGTTGCTGTTCCTTTGTACTCTGTGGCTCCTCGATGTTCACAAACACCAACTGTTCACAAAAACAGGACTCATACAAGTACTGAAGGGAGAAGCATTGAATTATTAAATCAAAATAAGGCATGTTTTGTTTTGTCTTACTGTGCCTTTTAACATTTACAAATGTCCTTAAAAACAGATTATCTGCACTACCGTTAGCTCACTGCATTTTCATGTGGTTTTCTGCTAGGGTTCATACCTTCTGCATGGGCCTTAAATTCTTCCACCATCCTTACTCATGAGGCAAGAACAGACATCATGTCAATGTACATTTGTATAGCCCTCATATTTAAGCCTTGGGTCTTTCACCTCAGTGGGACTTTATTGATAAGACATTTTTCTTCAAGCTAAAATATATAAGATATATTATTAAGCATAGTGAGGGGGTTTGGTAGGGGGGGAAAAAAAGTTTAGATCTGCTATCTTTAATTGCTAGTAATTATGTAGAATTAATTGTATTACCTTTGATATTAACAGGGTTTTAATAGTTTTGCAATTTTCATTAGTTTTTATTTTTAGCTTTGATTTTCAATTTTATATAAGTTTTAATTAGTTTTTACCAATTCTTTGCTAGTTTAGTTTTTAGTTTTTTGAAAATCCTTAGTTTCAGGTTAGTTTTGATTAGTTTCAGTTCTAGTTTTAGTTGTGTTAGCAATAAGTAAGTGTAACAAAATCCGAGTTTCATAATATCAGTCATGCTCTTTTGCTTATCCTTGGGTATGTTGCTTTTCCAGCTACCATACCCTGCACCCTGGACAGGTCGCCTGTCTGTCGCAGGGCTAACATGCAGAGACAGACAACTCACATTCCCACCTATGGGTTCTTTAAATAAATAAAGGCAGATGAAAACCATTGATACCAGGCAACTATAAAATGTATATCTTGGCCCCAATGAGACTATTAACTCCAGGCCTGGACCAGAGCAGCCCGATGGAAACTGACATTATCCCATATCACCACAAACCTGGGCTGATCTGGTCTGTTCAGTACAACTATATTATGGAGAGCATCTAGAAATGTGAGTATATGTTGGCTATTGTATGGACCTAGTTTTGCATGATGATGCAGAGGCCCTTGAAGGCTTATGGCGGCACACAATGTGATATTTCCCCTGCGCTGCCCTGGGACGTGCACATACATTACGACCCCGTCGTCTTGTTTTGCACAGGTCGAATCCAGCTTCATCAATGAAAATGAATTCATGAGGCTGTGCAGCTCCATCCATGGCCAAGATTCTCTGTAAAAAAAACAAAACATAGAGAACATATTACTGTACTACAGTGCTACACATACAGAACCCTCACCCATCACACAGGTACCTGCGTAGCTCTCAGAATGGATCCACGTGGTACTGATATGGTACATATCCAGCTGCTACTGGATTTCACCAATACTGTATTGTACATGTAAAGGACAGTTACACTTACCCGTACATATTCAGCTCGAAGTCCTTTGACCCTGTCACTGTTCCTCTCAAATGGGACTCGGTAGAGCTGCTTCATGGTGATGCTGTGTTTTCCCAAGATGCGTGCGATGGTGGTGATGCTCACATGGTTTGTTGTTGAACACTTGCCTGTCTGCAAGTATTTGCTTTTGCAGCTGGTGGAGATGGATGGCATTGTCTGCCCTCACTAGGTCCACAATGGCAAGTTCCTGCTGTTGTGTGAACAGGCGTTGGCGTCCTCCCCCAGAAGGTCTTCGAGTTATTCTACAGAAATACGACCACATATTGTCATCGCTTTGCTTATTTTTCTTATAGTACTTTACTGTATATACGGTGTCATCCACTGTACAAAACTGTACTTCAATATAAGTTATCATGGTATGTTTCACAGAAACTACCACTTAGGCTGCAAAAGGAGCATTAGCACCCAGCAATACCCTGTACACTTGATATGGTAATGTGCTATACTGTAGAACAGTGCTATTAAAACTATCTGAGTAGAGTAGAAGGTAGAGAGGTGAAGACACCTGTTTTCTAGTCGGAATGTTCGTATTACAGATGCCACTGTGAAGCGGCTTAGATGTGGGTGGACCCTCTGCCCAGCTTCCCTCATAGTCAGGCCATAGTTGATGACATGGTCCACCAAAGTTGCTCTTATATCATCAGAAATATGGGTCCGTGCATAACCTCTTTGACTTCCTCCTCCTCCTCTTGCTCTCCCTCCATCCATGCTTGCAAAGTTCTTGAATTGGCTAAACTGAGGGCTTTCTGTAGTTGGCTAATTGGTGTTCAGTTTTGCAAGTAAGTGCCTTCAGGTATGTATTTGAGTGGTTGCAATTACCCGATGTGTTTTGTATTTTGGATACACGTGTTTTCCAAATGGCACCCTGAAATTTCATTTTGTGAACGAAGTTTCTTATGTATGAAAGAGAGTGTAGTATGCAGGGCCATGTGTGTTGCACAATTGCAACTAGGGTGATAAGCAGCGCTTTGTTTAAGGTATGGGTGTTTGAGGTATGGTAACAAAAGCTTCGAGTTGTGTTACTTTAGTCTAAGCATGGGTTTATAGTGTTCAAGCAACGGGCAAAAACTGCAAATGCATGGTGACTAAGGGGTATTAAATGCATTAACTGATAAGAGGTGTTATTTTGTTAAATGTAATTAATTAACAACACAATGATATTCAGATCACAATTCTGATTGCAAAAGCTGTCAGACAGGACAGGTCAACAAAACAAAACAATGACAAGATACATGCCCCTCTGACCACCACCAGTAGGCAACAGGTGAAGTGTCTTACCCAAGGACACAACGACCGAGACTGTCTAAGCCGGGCTCTAACTGGGAACCTTCCGATTACAAGACGTACTGCCAACACGATCGCCCAAGGTACCACCACCAGGTAAGAGTTAAGACTATGTTTTTTGTGATTATTTCCTTTTAACTCCTATTGCTTTATTGTAGTCCCTATTTTGATTATTTGCTACAGTACTGGTTTTAAAAATCTTTTGCTTTTGTTTTTTTGTTTTTTAAGTGTTATTTAGTGTGAAATTTGTGGTAAGCAAAAATCCACTTTGACAATATTAGAACCTTTACAGTATAAACTCAAATGGTGTTTTGTATAACACAACTCCAGTGTTGTAGGAACCATGCCAATGTCTCTGAATTGTCCCTTTTCTCCTTGTCATAAGTAAGTAAAAATAATTTCAGATGGGGCCCGGCCGGGCACAGCCAGAAGAGGAGACATGGGCCTATCCTCCCGCAGGCGAGTCGGGCTCACTTCTACGCATGGCTTGGGCTCTGGAACCAGTCTCCTGGAGAGGGGCTGGACTCTGTCTCAGCCTGGAAATGCCCCTGGTGAGAGGCGGTGGGCTGGGGTGGGTATTCTAATATCCCCTTGGGGCTTGCTGCCGGTACGTTGGGGTTTTTCCCAGTGGATGAGAGGGTTTGTTCCCTGCGCCTTAGGGTCGGGGAACGGGTCCTAACTGTTACCTGCGCTTATGCGCAGAGTGCAGTTCAGAGTACCCAGCCTTCTTAGAGTCCCTGGGGGGTGCTGGAAGGTGCTCCACCTGGAGACTCTGTTGTCCTGCTGGGAGACTTCAGTGCTCATGTGGGTAACGACAGCGAGACCTGGAGGGACGTGAATGGGAGGAACGGCTCCCTGATCTGAACCCGAGCGGTGTTTTGTTATTGGACATCTGTGCAAACCACAGTTTGGCCATAACGAACACCTTGTTCCAACATAAGAGTGTCCATAAGTGCACGTGGCACCAGGACGCTCTAGGCCGCGGGTCGATGATCGATTTTGTAATCGTATCACCATACCTGCGACCATATGTTCTGGATACTTGGGTAAAGAGAGAGGCTGACATGTCAACTGATCACCACCTGGTGAGTTGGGTCAGGTGGCGGGGGGGACGCTGGACTACAAACGCGTAGTGAGGGTGTGCTAGGAAAGTCTAGCAGAGGCCCCAGTCCACGAGATCTTCAACGCGCACCTCCAGCAGAGCTTCAACAGCATTCCGAGGAAGACTGGGGACATTGAGTCCGAATGGACCATGTTCAGCTTCTCCATTGCCGAAGCTGCTGCATTGAGCTGTGGACACAAGTTGGTTGGTGCCTGCCGTGGTGGTAATCGCCGAACCAAATGGTGGACACCAGGGTTGAATGGAGCCACCAGGCTGAAGAAGGAGTCCTATCCGGCTTCGTTAGCCTGTGGGACTCCGGAGGCAGCCGACAGGTATCGACAGTGAACGTAGCCTTAAAGAACGGAGTTGTTACATTAACTAAAGTAAAAACTAAGTGCTTTCATTGTGAAAATCCGCCTCCTCCCCCCTCTCACCTGTTTTGCTTCAGGTGGGGTCCCGCCTCCTTCCAGAAAGCAGCTCACCTTTGTGTCTGTGTTAAGTGTCCAGGTGTGGAGTGGAGCTTGTTGTTGTTTTTTTGTTTAAAGAAACTGTAAGTTTGCCGTTTCCTTCTTTAACAGTTAGTCTTTAACTTTACTGTTTGTTCAGCTCATGTTTTTACAACATACAGCTGTGTGTGATCAGAGTCTGGTGCTACAGGTTTACTGGTTTTAATTGGTTTACTGGTTACATTCACTCAAATATCGATATGCCGTTCCATTATTGTGTACAAAATAAGTCAAGTCATCTCTATTTATATAGCACATTTAAAAGACATCAAGTGTCGGCCAAAGTGCTGAACAGAGGGATAATATAATAAAAGAATTAAAATAGAAAAACATTTTTTTTTAAAAGAATCGTAAGACATGTAAGAATATATAGCATATAATGTACATGCAAATATGCACATACAAAACTGTACACATTCACACACAAGCACACACATGTGAACATAACGTATATACACATACAACACCATCCAATTAAGATAAGAGACCAAATAGACAGAATAAAAAAGATATCAAAGAGATCCGAGAGACTTGGAAAATAAGTAGGTCTTGAGATTCGATTTAAAGACTTCCAACCAAGGATGAAGAGAATTTTATGAGGGGGGGGGAACTATTCCAGAGTCATGAGGCAGCAATGGAGAATCACCTCTAGATTTGAGCTGGGAGTGTGGAACTGATAAAACCATCTGACTGGAGGAGCACAGAGATTGAATGGGTTAGTGCAGGCTAAGAAGATCCAAACCATGGAGAGCTTTAAAAACAAATAGTGAAACCTTAAAATCAATTCTATGTTTAACTGGTAGCCAATGTAGAGATGGAAGTACTGGAGTAATATATACTCTCTCTTTCTAGTACCCGTCAGGAGCCTTGCGGCTGCATTTTGAACAAGTTGCAGGCATGACAGGCTTAAGTGACAAATGCCTAAATAGAGAGAGTTACAATAGTCAAGATGTGACAATATAAAAGCATGGATTACAGTTTCCAGGTATTTAGATGACAGGATATTTTTGAGTTTAGAAATGCTCCTTAGTTTGAAAAAAACTGCCACGAACAAACTGAATTTATTTGCTTGTCCAGCTTGAGTGTAATCAAAAATGAAACCAAGATGTTTTACATGGGGATGTACATTAACTGATAATGTTCATCTCCATGTAAATAAGCAAATAATGTCTCATCTTTATTTAGCTCAGACAGTTGCTGCTGGATCCAACACGGGCATCTTTCCTGAATCATGATAATGTGTTTAGAGAATGACGTCCAGTTATTTGAAAAGATCAGTGACAGAAACAAATACAGAAGTACCCACACGTTCCCATATGGAAAAGATACATTTCAGATGAGGCACTAAATTTTTATATACTAGTGGTTAACTAATGTGAAATCCTGCTCTAAAAACACTTTATTTTACAGTTTACTTAATGAATCATTTCTTTGTTCTGTTTTTATTTAGATGTTTTAAAGGGTAATATCGGCCTCATCTATTTGCAGCGTGAGGTACGTTGAAAAGTATGGAACGCCAGGACTGCCATAATGAATTCATTAAATACACCATTAAATAATTAATTAAATGTGGCTATAACTAATTAAAATTGGAATTAATTAATTAAATAAATAGTTATCACAGTTGTCTGCCTCAAATGCTCAAATTGTACAACGTGTACGAGAAATGTCAAAAAGCTGTCGGGTGCTGCTGAGAGAAACAGCAAATTTAATTGAAGAAGCTCTGAGGACAACTTCCCCAACTCCGGCAGCTCAGACACAGCAGATACCTGCGGCACCATTACACACACCTGTCCAAAGTAAGTAACGTCAACCACGTGTTATACTAATTGGTGACTTAGCACACAGTTAAATCGTAGCAATTCATATGAGCATCTAAACTTCAGTGGGCGCGGGTTAGCTAATTATGGTTTGTGTGTGACTCACTTTCGTTGTGTGTGGATGGGGCATGAAACTAGATAGTCGATAAAACGCCCTTATTTGGCAGCACCATGCCTGGTGCTGATGTGTAGCGTTAGTGACGTTTAAAATGATGCTAAACTGAAAGTCCAGACTGTTGTAGCTAACTGGTGGTCTGTTCCGCTGTGATATTTTCTCTGTGTTGCAGATGAGCTAGCAAGGCTCTTTGCTCCATATAACGGTGGGAGTAGAAGAAATATGATAAGACAGTCAGCACAGAGCCTAGTACCTAGAAGAAGCTACACACATACGTTCTGTTGCTTGGCTGATCACAAGGCTAACAACGTTCCAAGCATTCAGCTTAAAGCAGACCTCCTTGCTGCAGGACTTGGAGAGCAAAAAGTGAGATTTTCAGGTAAGTCTGATAGTAGAAATTTACCAGAGCCCAGTTTTGATTGTGGTTCATCTAATAGCCACAAAATAACAATCAAACAGTTGAAATTTAAGTCCAATTTAAATTAAAATGACAAAATATATATATACATATATATATATACATTCACGGTAAAAATTTAAAAAACAAAAAACAAATAAAAAAACCTACAATAGTTTTCAAATATGTGGGTGTTTGATTGAATGGAGATTATCTGTTTATTCTTTTAAATACAGGGAATGACCCCGAGACTGTAAAAACTAAACTGATGGAAGTGTTTCCAAAGCTCCAAGAAGGGGGAGGATTTGAGCTTCTAAAAATTACAGGATCTACTCGTAGTCAAAATCTTGCATTGCTTCAATGTCCCAGCACTGGATATACCATTGTGTATCTGAAAGATCCCTCTGCAGTGATTGGGCAGGCTACAATCTACATCCGTCCACTTCAACAGGACTTGCACTTTGATTGTGTACATAAATCTATATTGTCTTCATTTCACACAAAATATAAATAAATAGCATTGTGGAATTTACATTTATAAATGGATGTTTGTTATCTTTTAGGAGAGCTCAGGTCATGCCTCTGGTCCACTCATCTCCTGTATCACTTGTCCGAAGGAAGTTTCCTTTTCTGAAATAAAAATGCACAGAGAAGGCTGTGCTGGGTATGTACTAACAAAGACATATGTGTACTACATATTCATTTTACAGTAGGAAAATGAGAGAGTATGACACTGTCAATTTTGTTAACTTCAAGAACATCCACGCAGGAATCACATAGAGAACGAGAGGGAGGCCATGGTGAAGAAAATGATAGAGAGCCAGCCACAGTCAGTAAAAGTGTGCCAGTTAGGCCTGAAACATCAGAAACCTCAGCTCAAAGTGTAGTAGTAACTGGTAATGAGGCGTTTGTTCACAAAGAACCTGACAATGGTTTGTGTAAACACATAGAGATGCTATAAGTTTGCAAACAACTTAAATTCATTCCGTAATAAAATAGTACCTTTAATAGAATTACTTTAAAATAAGTAGTACTGCATGTAATCAACAAAATAATTCACAATGACTACTAATGTTAAAATACTTTCTTGGGTTCTTAATTTTTTTTTTTGAAACCCTGAAAGTGATGCTAGTGTAACTGAAACCAGAAATCAAACCTCATTCTGTGCAGAAATGGAATATTTAGAATATTTCCGGTAATATGTATTAGAAGACTGATTAGGTGAATGCAACTGTAGTGTAAAGGCCTTTTAGTGTTCGTGGTAAAACACTATATAGGTACTAGGCCATTTGCCTTTTGGTGCTGCACTGAATGACATTTTTCAGATGTTCTTCATCTTTGACTGCATATTTGCATGTAACATGTTAAGACGGTTTTTTCTATGTGTAATTGTTTCATTTATTTTTGCGGTCTAGATTGGGTGTTGATTAAAGATCCAGCTCAAGCTGCCAAAGTCTAAAGAGAAAATCTACTTCAGGAACATGCATCTGGGAAACCACTTCAGCTGAGGATGGATGTGAGGGACTCTGAGGAGGACAGAGAACGGGCACTTCTCTCATTCTATAAACACTAACAAGAATGGGCATGTCCACTTCATTGTACCCTTGATGGTTAGTAATAGAAATCTATTGTGTTAAATAAATTTAATTAGTTAAATGTCTTTTAATGGAGTTATCTTAGTGGCTTACTTATTTCATGCGGCTGAAATGCATCATACGATGAGCTCCGTTGGCCAATCATGCTAACTACAATGACAGTTATAGTGTTTATGCTATCACACAGAAGTAGCCCTGTTACAGTGAAAAATTTTATTGAACTTAAATAAATTTGATTTGTTACAGGTTAATAAGTTTGTTGTGAATGGGCCCAGTGGTCCTAAATAATATACCTGACCACTACTAATAAAAATGTGTATTGAACAATACTCCTCTTTTTTGTTTTCTGGCAGGGTCTGGATCCTAGGATTACAACCAAAATAATATTGCTTTCCCTTAAAATAAACACATCACAGGTGATGCTGCTGTTGGACAAGGGGTGATGCGGTACTTTGTGACAACAATAATATCCAAACTCCAGTTTGGATTCAGAGTAGATCTTGGTAAGTGTACCAGTATTTTCATATGCGGTATTTCACCATTTTTAAATTTATTTTACTCTTATGTGGTGTTTGGTTCTGGGTAATTTTTTTTAGAAATTACCAAAAGGATAATATTGGTATATATTATCATAATTACCTTACTTTTCTTGCTTTGAAGCTTGTGATAATTTTTTTAAATGCAGTTTTACATAATTTTTAAAATACAGTTTTACATAAAGCACTGGCAAATTAAAAAGAAAACCTTGCTTTCTTGGTACTTCTAGGAGGAATGGGTCGAACGCTGCTATTTGAGGGTGAACCGGACCATCTGGTCCCAGCAACATCAGAGGTACTTATCGAGAGCAGCCTCTTCCGGGTTGCAGGAAGGATGTTGGCCTACACCTTTTTGCATGATGGTCCCCGTGTCACAGGATTAAGTCCTGCAATAATTCACGTGCTGTTTAATGGTGACCCGGAATTGGCAACAATTGTTATAGAAGACTGTCATGATCTGCACATCAGGAGTATCATACAAATGGTATGTAACATGAAAAAAGGAATTGAATTAAAATCAGTGTGTGGAGTACCATAATAACTTGTTTAATCTTAATTTTAGCTTGAACTCGAAGAACTTACTCAGGAACAGCAAGACACCGTCTCTGATCTTTCCCTGTCTTGGGATCTCCCAAGCTGGTTAAGCTGCTGGTTAAGTATCAAAGACGTTGTAGTTGTTGAAATTAATAAGCAGACGGATTTGTATAGAGTAGCTTTTTCTTCGACACTGGCAGGCAATGGTCATGTTCTCCCCCTTTCTTATTAGTGCTGGAATTTGTTTTGTAAATATTTGGTTTTTAAGCACTAACATTTACCATTCTCCCAGGCATGTTAAAATTCTTCTTTTTTTTCTTAAATCATGCACATAGTTTTTCACAACCAAAATCGGACCTTTTCCTTCATACCTAGAAGTGTTGGCACTCACACCCTAATTCCACAAATGCGCACACAAGCTTCACAAACACAGAAATAGCTTACTAGTATACTGACATCAGTTCAAAAAAATTTACTGTATGTTTGTGTTTTTAAAATTTCCTTCTTAAACACATTTCAAATCACTACT
The DNA here is from genome assembly GCF_036321145.2 of Pelmatolapia mariae. Lineage (NCBI taxonomy): Eukaryota > Metazoa > Chordata > Actinopteri > Cichliformes > Cichlidae > Pelmatolapia > Pelmatolapia mariae. The sequence goes on from NC_086229.1 coordinate 27,225,971, forward strand.
TGATCTAGAAAAATTTAGAAAGGGAATCTGCCCACTCACCCATCAATTATGCCTTCAGCAGTTATCTCAAGTCTGCATCACCATGTTTTGCACTTAAATAGGCATTAAAGACACTTTGTAGTTAATCAAAAAGGTTACCTTAGCAATTTTTTGTACTGCAGAATGTGGTTTGATGTTGGGAAAATAACAAAGCCCCCATAAAAGGTGTGTGTGTGTGTGAATTGAAGAATACATTACTGTAAAATGTGCAAATTTATTATAATTTGTCTTTGGTGTGTACACAGTCTACTACAGTACATAGATATGGCAAAGCACGTCAGTGTGTCTTCATTAAAGTTTCCTCTACCATGCCAACTTGTGTAGAATTCAGGAGGATATTTGTTCTTATACTATGGCTTGGGTCTGTCTACCTTGAAGGTTATTGGGAGAACCATGCGCCAACTCAAACAGCTGAGAAAGGGAATCAAAGATGTCATGGTATGGCCCCTGCTAACGAGTAGGCCAGATGTTGTCCAGCTTCTTTTCCCACGAATGGCAGAAATGCAGTTCACACCACAGGTAAGCCAGTTCTTTCTCATCATTGATAAGAGCAGTCCCCAACCTTTTTTGCACCCTGGAATGGTTTATGTCTGACAGTATTTTTCAGAGACCAGCCTTAAAGCTGTAGTGGATTAATACAACAAAATAAAACCATTACCGGTAACAAAAAAAGATTAATGCATAGCACACAGGTAAAGACCCAGGTAAAGAGAGTTAACGATAAAAACCCTGAACCCTTAAATTTCACACCTGAGCATCAACTCCCACAGCCCTGTACCTAATGACTCACCGACCGGTCCGTGGCCCAGGGGTTGGGGACCACTGATTTATGAGACCTTATTTATAAATGTATTTGGAGAACCTTCCATGAAATAATAATAATATACTGAACTTGTTTTCCTATTAATAAAAATAAATGGTAAACTATATATCCTTTTCACCAGTACTAAAGACTAAGTTGTCCTCTTCCATGTTCTATCAGATGGTAATAGACAAAATCACATGGCCAGCTCAGGATAGTGATGAAGATGAGGAATTTGATGTTGAGTCCATGTGCCGCATCACTGGATTTCTACGGATCTTCATTGAAAACCTTTTTTTCATTTTTTTTCATTTAAATAAAGCTATTGCTCATATTGCAAATGCTTGATAATAAGCATTGAAAGTTATATAATGTATGAAATTCATAATTTAACTGTATATTCTCTGCAGCATTATGAACAATTAACTAAATGTTTCCTTAACTCCATTTCTGACTTTCTAGCTTCATCATGTAGACTGGCCCAACTGATGAAATTCTGGGTTGGCTGGGAGATGCTTCCTCCTGAACTCAATGTGGAGATCTCTGGTGGCACCTTTCCGACAGCCTCTACGTGTTCTGAAACGCTAAAGCTGCCAGCTCGCTTCCAGACATACCAAGACGTCGAGGAAGCACTTATTTCTGCAATAAATAGTGCACACACAGGTTTTGGACTGGTTTAAGATATTTCAGGCTGAAAATTCGTCATGGTTCAAACAGAAAGCAAGCAAAGGGGAATGAAACATGTTTAATGTTCCACATGTTTATAAAAAGCAATTTTACATTTTGATATAAAATGGGAGAGACAGTTAGCAGTTCTGCATCCCAAGCTTTCATGTCTTACTTTTTTTTCCCCAATTACAACAAAACAAAAATTATAATTTTGTCAACCAAAAAGTTATGTGACAAATGTCATGATGAGAAAAACTTGAAAGAAAGGAACTTGAACAATTATGTGAGGGAAGTAAATTGTTATACATTGCATGTCTGTTTGTTTTAGCAAGCTAAATAAAAAGCTTGGGTTGTATATCAGTCTCCTATGGTTCTTGACAGAATTCAGACTGTCTCCAAGTATGATCCAATTGCATCTGTTAAAGAAACTCCTGAAACTGGCAAAGTAGCAAGCTCTTCATCTGATAGCTCACGGCCCAGCTCAATGTCAGGTACTGATTGTAGGGCCTCCATGGTGAGTGTGAGGCCCGTTCCAGTCAATCCCGTAGTCTTCAGAAACCTGAACGTGGAATAATCTTGATTAGTGTTGTAGTTACAACTACTTTGATGATGCTTTAGGTCATTGCACAACCTATTTGGGACTTTTTTTTTTGGTCCGCATGTTGGTAAGTATTTAAATAATATATGTTAACAATAAAATATTATAAAAGAGTACTATTCTGCATAGGCTAGAAAAATGTACGTGACAAAGAAATCTTAGCTCAGAAATGTTGGAGAGCTTAGGTTTAAATCTGAGTATCACCTTTTAGCACATGGGTTTTCTCCCCTAGTCAAAAACTAAGAACAGTAGCAGCTTTTCTTTTTTTTTGCGTATGGTCAGATTGTTTTAATAACTTTGTTAAAAGACTGCTGTTCTCTAACCTCTGAAGGATCCTCCATGGGGCCTTGGTCTCTGTATCTTATCCAGAGTTGCTGTGGTGACTGATTCCGTTCAGTTCTAAGACCATGACTGTTCCATGCATCTCTGAAAGAGTCGAGGTTGCTCTGTATGTGTGGAAGGAAAACTCGGTGCAAGGCATACAGATAGAGTTCACTCTCTGTATTAAGTGTCCCTTGACATTCCAGTGAAGTGAAGATCTGATAGAAAATGTCTAGGGCATGCTCGTAGACATCTCTCCACATCCTCTCTATTCTGTGATTAAAATAAAATTGAAAATGTTTATGTGATGTAATTTTCATAAAGCATTAAACTGGTATAGTCTATAACACAGTAACAAAACTTGTTATTTACCGCTGATTGTGGACAATTCGGCCTGTGATGTGAGAGAGTTCCTGTTGGTACCTCTGCTCCTGATCATGAATTCAGCTACATCGGCATTCTCCGCACCTTTATCAGACCGAACCCTTGATGGCAGTCCGTACTGCTCAACAGCAGCAATAAAGCTCTCCAAGACTGTTCTAGCTCTGTTGTTGCCAGCCACTGTCAAGTAGACAATTAGTCGACTGAATCCATCCGAAGAACAATTATTAAAATATCTATAATATGGTTAAGTATTCCTATGCCAATACCACTGATACCTTATTAGCTTATGGTTGCCGTCAATGTGCCATAAGGAGTTTGGACCTGGAACAGAATACTGACGTCGTCTTAATACATGCAGCCGTAGACGTCTGATGTTCACTCCTTCTGCATCAACTCTGCGTAAAGACTCCCGCAGTCTTGCGACTGAGAGGTGGGCAAAAATAAACACAAACTAACTGGCCTCTTAATTAGAAATACCTATATTAACCACCTGACCAATATTGTAAAATATCTACCAGTAGAATTTCAAATATTCATCAGTTAGTGATACTGTCATGGTCACTTTTGAGGAAATAGTGTCAGTCTGCTAACTTGCATAACAAATCATGGTGCTTAGGAAAGGATACATACACAAACATGAGCTTAACTTTGTAGTTATTCATAAATTTTAATAACAGGCTTATTATACTCACCAGGGAGACACGCACACCTCTTGCATTTAGAAATCCATGCATTAGCTTGTAGCCGGTGTTTGGATGGCTTCTGTGGACTTCACTTACAATGCGATCCAACTCCTCATCAGCAACAGATGAATAGAGGTCTGTCTTTCTACACAGATGAAAAACACTGAGTAATGTTGGAGTTTACGAAAGATTATTTCAAACTGGTCGACAATTAGGTCTATAAATGATGATGTGATGAATCCTGCTTACATGTGAACATGCTATATTATATTTAGATGGAAACTTGGAAACTTCCTGCTAACTTCTAACTCCGTTAAATTTAATAAATTCTGTTTTAATGGATGCCTGGATGTTAAACTTAATTGTTCCACCTGGTAAAGGAGCAACACTGATAATTTTATTACAGAATTTAGACAGTTTTTCAGTTCTCAGTGAGTAAATACCTTAATCCGCTTTGTTCCATACGCCTCCTAATTGTCCTTTCAGATACTCCGAACCTCGTCGCAATTTCCCCCCGCTCTCAATCCACAGAGAACATGATGCTCTAGAATGTCAATCGGTATATCAAAAGCGGGGCGTCCCGTTCCTTGAGTTTGCCGCTGTTCCGCGATGCTTTGCTGGAGTACTTCATGTAAGTTTGCAGTCACTCTACCATCAATGTCTTGGTTGGAGAGTGCGGAAATAAGTCCAAGAATTTCAATAAATTCCTCAGTTTTATTTGTCACATGCTCCGGCTGAGCAATTCCTGCTTCAACATTATCTGCTAGGTCTAAAATATCTCTTACCAACCCGAGAGACATTTCACAAAAATCCCCCATGATGGTAGCCATGTTTTGCAAGGAGCCACTCCAGACCAAAGCAATAGTTTTGACTCGATAAGTGTTAACCCCGCCTCTTTACCTTGATGGGTGAGGCTGACAGTTAAAATTAATTCATGATGAGAGCCAAGCGCCAGGACTGCCAAAATGAAATAAATAAATATATCATTAAATAATTAATTAAATGTGTCAATAATTAATGAAATGTGGCAATAATTAATGAAATGTGGCAATAATTAATTAATTACATGTGTCATAACTATTTATTTAATTAATTAAGTCAAATTTTAATTAATTATTGCCACATTTAATTAATTATTTAATGGTGTATTTAATTAATTCATTATGGCAGTCCTGGCGTTCCATGGAAAAGCTGCCTAATCATAATTACATTGAATATTTACATTTTTTTTAAACGTATTTTAAAACATGGGTGTATTCCTGTTATTTTTATAGGATTTTCCCAACATTTGTCCATACCAAGCCATGTCACTGTAAAAAAAAGGAATTTTAAAATTATTAATTTTCTGTTGTAAAGATTTAGTCAAACCGATGCGCGTCATCTTCAATAACACTTCGCCAGTTTAAATTCTGTTTCTGTGTTGTGGTTGTTGGAGTGTGTGGCAGCTAGCTGGAAAGCCAGTGTGTGAATGACAGTCGCGATAAAATATGCTGAAAAGCATGAATATGTTGTTGGGCCTACGGGGTAAATACTACACTTTCAGAATTTTATAGTGAAGTAAATGCACGCATGTGAACATGACATGAGTTTTTTTTTTTTTTAAATGAAAAAGAGACTAGGCAATAGAAGATGAAGTTGTAGAATGTGAAATATAGAAAAGCAGAGACAGTATCTGGTCATTTCCAAGGTTTGTTATGTGTGTGTTGCATTGTGTGATTTATGAACGCTGTGTGATATGAGTGTCATATCACAAAATGCAAACACTGAGTCTGCCGACTCAGTGTTTTGTGTTTCTTTATGCTTTTGTTTGTTCTGAGTATTTATTCTGTCCTGATTTGCCATTTGTTAATGCTTTGTTCGGTGCCTGCCTGCTCCCACTTCTCTGTGCTCCTTCCGTCTGTCCATGGTGTTACATTGTCTGCTTGTGAATCTGTCTGTTTAGTTCAGTGTCTTGTCTGGTTCTGTGGCTGTGAGTTTCGTGTTTTATTCTGAAGGTCTCTCTCTCATGTGAGTGTGTTCAGTTTACGTTTCCCCTGTCCCGTCAGCTTTGATTTCTCCCAGGTGTGTTCCCCTCTTGTTGCTGATCCCTTGATTGCTGCTATGTGTGTTCTCCTGCCTATTGCAGATTCGTCTGTGTTATATGGTGTTTTCTGGTTAGCGTTATCTCCCTCCGTCATCCTGAGTGGTTTCCCTCCGTCTGTCTGTCCCTCTCCCCATTCCATTATCATTCTAGGTTTGCTCTTTAGTTCTTCCCAGTTTAGGTTACTATGTTCTATTTTTCCACCACCCTCTCCTTGTGTATTTGCTCCACCTCCATTAATAAAGCATCCTCTCATCTGAAGTGCCTGCATTTTGGGTCCTTAAATAATTCCAAACAGTTCGCCCTACGAGCTGTGACAATGAGAAAATATTGAAGTAGCAGTAACATTTAGAGCTATGTAAAGATTGAAAGTAAGTTGATTTCTGTTGTTCAGAAATAAAAACTCTGATGCTAAATTCCATAATCCCTGCCTCACTGTTTATGAATGTATCTGTAATGTTGCCGTGCCTCACTTCATAACTATAAATGATTGGTAAAGAATCTTTCTATACACATTCCTTGTTTTCTAAAGTGGAAAAAAACTTTGTAAAATTTGTGTATTGTAACATATGAAAGGCAGTATCTGCTGTCCAAGTAATTTGTGATGTTGTGTGTGTTCTATGATCAGGGTGTTGAAGAGAGAGAGAGATCGAGAGAGTTTTTATTTTTAGAGAAATGGCCTTGATGCGACTCATTAGCAACGGTCCCGAAACGCTTTATTTCCAGCCACCACCTTTGCATTTCTGAGTCTTAAAACTTTGTGACCAGCTGAGGGTGATAAGTTGGGATGTGAAAGAGGGAATGTCATTACAGAATGTAATAAAGGTGGCAGCCATATCTTATGGGGTTAAAGTGACATTGTTTGAGCAGTTTGTATCAGAAGTTTAGCAGGGGTCTCGTATATGATGAGGGGGCATGAACTAAGAGGTACAGCTACCCCCTATGCCATACACATTAGTGCTTTCACACAGTTCTTCAAGGCCTCTGTCCTTCCCGTTTCAGAAGAGGTTTCTTTTTAAAAGCAGAGGATGTTTTGCATTCTCAGGCTGCTGCGACTAACCTGAGGATGAGCTCCAGAAATGTGGGGCTTATTACTGTAAAAGGGAAGTGTGGCGGGGCGGGGCTTGCAATGCCGTTGCAAGTGAGACAGAGTTACCTAGTCCCTAGTGTGGAAATATATAACCCTAAACGGCCCGGCTCAAAAGCCACAACATAAAGACTAACAGAATTTCACAAAGTAGAGGTTTTATTTGAAGTTCCATAGTGTTAAATCCTCCCAATTCTTTCGATCTTTGGGCTGAAGGAAGGACAATACACGGTGTATAAATGCTCAGTCAACAATTCTTTAGTACATACAATTCAACACTTGAGCACAAACCATTCGGATAGGGAGACATGCATGCAGAGGGTCACAGCAAATCTCAAAATGGTGGAGCGTTACTCAAACTCTTATAGCCTTGGTTGACCTAGTCGTAAAAGCCTAAACGTGCATACTCTCTAACATTCAGTGAGCCTGTGTTATGACCTTGGCTCCCTTTTTATCTGCTTCAAACCAGGGGTGAAGCTCCTGTGGAATGTGCTTTGTGCTCTCTGCACACAGTATGCTCTTCTTAACTCAGCAGTATAAAATGCCATGAAACAGTAACTCATTCACAGTAAATCAACAGTATATGACAATACAATCCTGTCTAATGAATCTAATGATTTGACCCTTCACACATCACACACATCACATTAACACACGCACCACCACACATTTCCTATAATTTATAATCTTTATAATCTCTTTCTGCTATTTGCACATTTTTTACTGTAAATTTCTAAGCTAATTTGTAAATTTTGTAGTAACCTGTAAATTGTAAATACTGTAAAACCTTTTTCTGTCATTTAATGGTCGGGCATTGTACAGCTACAAGCATTTCACCCCTATGTCATACTGTGTATGGTTGTGTGTGTGTGACAAATAAAATTTGAATTTGAATTTGATTCAGCCTGGTCCCGCAAAAGCTCCAGAGACCGTCCGCAGGAAGCACAAAATGGGGTGTAGAGGCTGAAGCCAACGCCACAAAACGGGCAAAACATTTTGCGGTTCTCTATGTCAGGGTAATAAGGAAACGGTGTGAGGAGTGAGTTTGTCGAGGTTTGTTGACATCCAGAATCACTTTTCTGAGCTACAAATATGGAGTAAGCCTAGTCGTTGTGCCACTTCCTGTATTTCAGACAATCCCTTTCGGTCAAGGATTTTGAATTTGTTGCGTATTTTGAATTTGTTGCCATTTCTTAATTTGTTGTGGATTTTTAATTTGTTGCGTTTTTTAAATTTGTTGCATTTTTTTAAATTTGTTGCCATTTTTAATTTGTTGCCATTTTTAATTTGTTGCAGATTTTTAATTTGTTGTGGTTTTTTAATTTTTTGCGCTTTGCACTTCCCAGCCACCGTAGCAAACTGGGGGGAAGGAGGACCCAAACACTTGACTTTGCGGTGAACAGGGCATTTATTTACAGTGAAGTAAATGTTGACCCAATAAATCCCTGAGCGTTCCCTCGACTCCTGTCTCGTGTCTTCTCCTAAAGTCCCCGTTTTGTGCTCTCAGCTTCTGTGTGTCCACACTTCTCCCAGGGGAAAATAACATAGACAGCTGGAAGGACAAAAACTCTCTAGCAGGCATACACTCACTGACTTTAAACTAGCCTCACACAACAATCCCCCATCGAGGAGTGCTCAGCCACACTGTTAAGCAGTTCCCTGACGAGGCTTGATCAGCACCAGGTGTGTGATGGTCTTTAGGTGTGGCCAAACTCCTGGCAGGCCCACATCCACCAGGCCTTAAGGTGCCTGCCCCAGCCACACACACACACACACCAATAAACACAAGCATAGACACAGGAACAGCAGAACAGTGCAGAAACAAACACATATCATATAAAAGAGTCACAACTTCTCCATGACAATATGTGTCTTACTTTCCCTTCAAATTTACAGTTTTTGTCAGCCAATATTAATATTATCAATTTTTTTCCTCAATAATTACATGTCAGAGCATTTTAGTTTTAGTTTCTATAAATCTAGATGTAGAAAACAAATTTGATTTTATATTTACCCATATGGAAACGATATATATATAAATTTATATAAATATAAATCTTATGAAGTTTGTATGTCTTTTGCGAAACTTATATGAAAAGCATACAAGAGTGAAAACAGATATAAGATCCCTTGAAAAATCATATAAATGAAACTTGTATGTTTTGGATACTTATTAAAAGAATATATGAAAGTAATGAGAAAGTGGCCACTTTCATGAGTAAATCATATAAGCCTTATATGATTCACCATATGAAGTATGCCACATCTAATGTAAGTTTTTTATAAGGTTTTACTGTTTCTTTTCCATATGGGTATGGACAGAAATTTGTCTCCAAAGAGTTGCAATTGTGTTCGATATAAATGTGAAGTGTAGTCCGGAGAAAAAAAGACAAAGTGGGTAACTGTTTTTTTTTTTTTTTTTCTTACTTTCCAGAATTCTGGAAAAGGAAAAAACAAAACAAAAAAACTGTGCCCACTTTTTTTTCCCCCAGTGGCCCTAATCCTCTTCCGTAGTTTTAACGTAATTTTTAGGAGTAATTATTGATGATAAACTTTGTTGGAAGCCACACATAGAACATGTGAAACAGAAATTATCCAAGTCCATTTCTATTCTTTATAAAACAAGAGATTTTGTGAATAAGAATTGCTTTTATTTATTGTATACTTCCCTTTGTTTGCCTTATATGACCTATTGTGCAGAAATTTGGGGAAACACATACAAAACATATTTGGATTCAATATTTAAATTGCAAAAAACAGCTATTAGAATAATAAATAAAGTTGGATATAGGGAGTCTACCAACCAGTTTTTTGTAGGATCATCTATGTTAAAATTCATGGACATTATATATTCTAAAACTTTAGAAGTGATATATCGAGTGATGAAAAAGAATGTTCCAATTTGTATTTTAAGTATGTTTCAACTAAGAGATGGAAAATATGATTTGAGGGGGTCTTATAAGTTTGAAATACCTAAAGTGAGAACTAATGTTAAGTATAGATGTGTGTCAGTTTGAAATTATGGAATAGACTTAATGATGAAATGAAGATGTTTTTCTTTTACATTTTTCAGGAAGATTTTAAAAAATGTATATTATACAAGGTTATAGAAATTTGGTTTGATAAAAAAAAATTGTGTGTTGATTTAATTTACTGATTTATCATTGATTTTTTTCAAACTGTTATGTAACTTATTTATCAGTGCTATTTATTTTCTTGGTTAAGGATTTAGGATAATTATAAGCCACAAGGCTTCAGCCTATTCCTTTTTCAGTTACTGTTTGAGTACTTTTATGTAAAATTATAATCTGTTGTTGTTGGTGGTGGTGGTGGTGACTGAAATAAAATTTCAGTTCAATTCAAATTTCAATACAACTGTTTGGTGGTTGTTGAAATTGTTTTGTGATTTTTAAACTGACATGTTTCTGGCAAATACACTTATATTTAAAGAATTTAATGAATGAATGTCACATTATTCAAACTCGAATAAATTTGAATTGGGAAAATCTATGTTTTTTTAAATCCACCCTAATTCACATTAGCGCACAGCTAAGTTGTTTCCTCTATCTGCAGCTGAGCTCTGACTGACTTTCCCCAGCAGAAGAATGTCCAGCACATAGCATCAGATTAAAAATATACATATTAACCTTTAAAGGCTACTGCATACTGTCTGTAACTGGTAAATCAGGGGTGTCTAATCCCAGTCCTCAAGAGATAACTTCCTGCAGCTTTAGATACATCCTTGTTCCAACACACCTGAATCAAATAAATGGCTTTACCTAACTTTGTGGCATGCTGCAAAGGTAATCCAACTATTTGATACAGCTGTGTTGGAGTAGGGATGCATCTAAAAGCTGCAGGAAGGTAGTTCTCAAGAACTTGGAGTTGGACACCCCTGTGGTAAATCATGTCTCTCGTTTATTTTACAAGAAGAAACATCCACGTTATTTGGAAAAAATAAATATCTCAGGTATACAGCAGAAGCCCAGATGTCACAGTTTTGCATTCACTGTAAAACAGGATTACATTAAAAAAGAAAATGTCGTGGTAATTTTCTACTAGTATATATTTTTTGTTTATTACAGAAGTTCCTCAAATGTGTCAAATATATATTTTTATATATATTTAAATATCAACTGAGCTGTGAGGGCGGTTATGCACCTTAAAGGGAACCCCGATTATTATCACAAGTTACTCTAAATATGTTCCAAATTATCTGCACTACATAAAAAACATACTTAAGAATAACGACAATTTTTTTGTTATTCATTAAATTTTAGTTGTTTAAAGCTATTTTGGAGCCTATAGAGCAACCATGTTTTTTTGCACACAATGCATTCTGGGATGAAGACATGTATTGGTTGTCAGCAGTATAGGTTCTTTCGTTCAGCTAACCTGTTTTGTTTTTTTAAAGTAGCAACCATTTCAGTTAACTTGCTAATCAGTGACCTGGTTAAGACATTGTAGACCTGCATTATCCGGTCTTTGAGTCTGACGTTATTAGCCATGTCTGGGCCCAAACTCCACTGCAAACGTCAAATGATCCCTGTGGCATTACTGAGAATTGAAAAACTGTCTAAATTTGTTCTTCTGTAATAAATGGTCAGTGTGGCTGCTCTGCCAGGTGTAACAATTAAGTTTAACATCCAGGCATCCATGAAAATGGAATTTATGACATTTAACTGAGTTAGAAGTTAGCAGGAAGTTAGCTCACTAGCTTCTGTCTAAATATAATATACCATGTTCTGACTGAGAGATTTATTAAACAAATTAAAACTAAAAGCTCTGCTATCAATTCCACCATCAATGACGACAGGGAAGTAAACATCAGCAACGTTTGTAGGGTTACTGAAGTTGGGCTAGCTGGTATATAATGATGTTCTACATGATCGGTAGCGTGACAAGATATTTTAGCATAACATAAACAGTAAAGCTGGAGGATGAACACCAACGAACGGATGACTTGTTTCCACTTGATAAAAGTTAAAGTGAGGATTCCCAATGGTTAGGAGCTAATGCAATCTCATGGCAGGATGCTGTAAACCGACCAAAACATCAGGATAACCACCGAGATAATCCATCCCAAAGGCGTAGATTTTGCATGGATGGAAGGGACATGTCCCCACCAATATCCAGCGAACAAGTTGGATGAATTGAGGTTGCAAATAGCAGCGAATAACTTCATCAAAGACTCATGCATCCTTCTTATCACTGAATCCTGGCTACATCAATCCATTCCAGACTCTGCTATTGAGCTAGCAGGCTACACCACACAGCGATATGACCGAACAGTGGACTCCGGTAAGCGCAAAGGAGGGGGGCTCTGTATGTATGTGAACAACAGCTGGTGTACCAACACAGTGATAACATACCGCTACTGTTCACCGGACATTGAATATCTGACTGTAAAATGCAGGCCCATCTACCTACCTAGGGAGTTCACCGTTGTCATAATAACAGCTGTTTACATACCACCTGATGCTAATGCTAACTCGGCGATCGCACTCCTGCATACAAACATCAATAATAAACAGAGTATTTACCCTGACGCTGTACATATCGTAGCAGGGGACTTCAATCACGCAGACTTAAAAACAGCAATCCCCAAATTTCATCAGCACGTCAAGTGTGCCACTAGGGGTGACAAGATTCTGGACAAAGTTTATTCCAACATCAAAATGGGCTACAGGGCCAGACCTTTGCCACATCTGGGTCAGTCTGATCACTTGTCACTGTTTCTAATCCCTGCATATGCCCCCCTCAAGAAAACTGCTCCTACCATCACAAAGAATATTACCATATGGCCAGAGGGTGCCTCTCAGCAGCTACAGGACTGTTTTGACAGGACTAACTGGGATATCTTTGAACATCAGGACTTGGAAATGTTCACAGACAGTGTTCTCTGCTATATAAAACACTGCATAGACACTGTTACAACAGTTAAATGTATCCGGGCTTATCCCAACCAAAAGCCCTGGATGTCCCGGGAGGTCAGGCAGCTGCTGAAGGAGAGGAACATTGTGTTCAGGTCTGGAAATAGGGATCACTACACCACAGCCCGATCCAACCTGAAGAGAGGGATCAGAGAGGCGAAGGGGGACTATAGGAGGAGGATTGAGGACCATCTGGAGAGTAACAGCAGCCGGCAGGTGTGGCAAGGCATCCAGCATCTTACCAACTATAGGATTAATCACGGAGCTGCAGAAGGTGACCTGGCGCTGGCGGAGGAGCTGAATATCTTCTTCGCCCGCTTTGAGACCATAGCACCGGTGGTATTGGAGCCACAGCAGCAACACGCCGCCCACAGCAGCTCCACCCTCACCCTGGAAGAGCACGAGGTGAGGCGCATGCTCCAAGCTGTTAACTCGAGGAAGGCGGCGGGTCCTGACGGTGTGCCAGGTAGAATATTGAGGGATTGCGCAGAACAGCTGGCTGGGATCTTCACCAGGATCTTCAACAAATCCCTCGCACAGGCGACCGTCCCTCTCTGCCTGAAGTCCTCCACCATAGTCCCCTTGCCTAAAAAGCCCCACATCACCGGCCTGAATGACTACAGACCGGTGGCACTCACCCCAGTGGTAATGAAATGCTTTGAGAAGCTGGTCCGCAGACACATCACAGCAGCACTGCCCCGCAGCCTGGACTCACACCAGTTTGCCTACAGAGCAAACCGGTCCACGGAAGACGCTGTAGCCACAGCACTCCATGCTGCCATAACACACCTGGAAGAGCATGGGAACTACGTGCGGATGCTCTTCGTGGATTACTGCTCAGCTTTTAACACCATCCTCCCACACAAACTGGTGGCCAAACTACAAGACCTGGGGCTTCCATACAGCACCTGCACATGGATCAATAGCTTCCTCTCGGGCCGTGGACAGAGAGTCAGAGTTGGCCATCACACATCCTCAGCCCTGAGTCTCAGCACTGGCGCACCACAGGGCTGTGTGCTCAGTCCACTGCTCTACTCTCTCTACACACACGACTGCAATCCTCACCACCACAGCAACATCTTTGTGAAATTCGCAGACGACACCACCGTGGTGGGGCTCATTTCCAAGGGTGACGAGTCTATGTACAGAGATGAGATGGAGCAGCTGACGTCATGGTGTAAGGCCAATAACCTCCTCCTCAACATTTCAAAAACCAAAGAACTCATAATAGACTTCAGAAGGAAAAAGGCAGAGATTCAACCACTATTCATTAATGGGGACTGCGTAGAGAGGGTGGCAAGCTTCCGCTTCCTGGGAGTCAATATAGAGGAGAACCTTTCCTGGAGTGTGAACACATCTGAGCTGCTGAAAAAGGCCCAACAGAGACTGTACTTCCTGAGAACTCTCAGGAGGAATAACATCACACAGAGACTGCTGGTGTCCTTCTACAGAGCCACCATTGAGAGTGTTCTAACATACTGCATTTGCATATGGTACACTAGCTGCACAGGAGCTCAGAGGAAAGCACTACGAGGGATCATTAACACTGCCCAAAAGATCACTGGCTGCCCACTCACCACACTGGAAGTCCTACACAACATCGACTGTCTCAAAAAGGCCCAAAACATAATTAAAGACACCTCACATCCTGGCCACTCCCTGTTTGAACTGTTGCCCTCAGGCAGACGGTACAGGGCAATCAGTGTAAGGACAAATAGACTCAAACACAGCTTTTATCCAACCGCAATAACACATCTGAATACTGCAAAATAATGTACTTCACACCTCTCTTATGTTAATCCATTCATGGTCTGAGGCATGTATGTGGGAATGTATGTGAATGTTTACTGATATGTCTTATTAGTATTTTAAGTATTTTATTTATTATTTTGTTTATTTTATTTATTGAAATTTTATGGTTTTATTTATTTTCTGGTATTGTTAGGGATGACGCATTGATCGGGGACCTTTCTTAATTTCATTGTACGTATGACAATGACAATAAAGATTCTGATTCTGATTATTGAATCGCTGGATATTGAATTGTAATTTTAAATGGTTTAAAAGCATGTAGAATAGCATATGCAGGCAATTATATTTGTCCCCTTTTATCAAGAAGCAAAGACAAAAAGGAAAAAGAAAAGAAACAGGGCAGGGTTCGGTGGTTGAATCATCTATTTTCATTATCTCTCTCTGTTTGCTGCGGTTCAAACTGTAAAAGTTGAACAGAAGTCATTTCCAGTACACTGCTAACTGTGAACTGGATGCGGTGCAACCGTGTGACGTCACTACCCAGAGTCCATTGAGAAGTAAATAAAGTAAATAAGTAAATAACAGGCGGCCTACTGGTAAATCAGTTTTATATAAAATGTGCTTAAAAGGAAAACATTTGGCGTATATGTGTTATTGAAAGCACAGTACATATTTTAGCGCAAACATGTCTTAAAAACCGGGGTTCCCTTTAACATTAGTTGCCAACCAAGAAGAAGAAGCTGTGAGTCAGGAGGCTCACACATCTCATCATAAAGTGACCAAACAGCTGATACATTAACAAACAAAATAACTCACAATCTTCATATACCAGTCTGACAAGTCCTGAAAACAGCCTCAGTTTGCATGTTAGTCCACCAAGTTCTATCTGAGCTTTAAAGAAAACTCACTCAGCTTTTTCTTGGATTTTCACAGTTGTTGGCTGCGTACAGGAACTTTAGCTCAAAATTTGTCCTGAGGAAAAAGCTAAAAAGATTTGATTGTTGCTGTTTAAGCTTTAAATCCCAAGAATCAAAATACAAAGTTTAGTATTGAGAAAAGTGAGGTGGGAAATGACTACACTGTAAAAAGAAAAAAAAGTGCTGTTTTTACAGGAAAACGCTGAAAGCTGGGGTTACCAGGGACTTCCTGTAAAAAATACAGCAGCACAGTATATCACTTTACAGATGCAATATATAAATTGATTTACACTGAATGAAACTCACATTAAAACTGTTAAATCTACAGAAAAAAGAAGTTAATTTCACACATTGATGTTATATATAAATAGACTATTTCCTGTATCATTTACAAGTAATAAATGCTTATTGTGGATCCATGAATTGTAAAATTAACAGGGAAATGTCAAACAAAAACTAATTTAAAATTGTAGAGCAACAGTTATACTGTGCATATTAAATCGAGCTGCTCTGTATATCATACATAAAATCTATTACGATGCTTTATTATAATGTTTTAATGTAAAGTTTTAATCATAAACCAGGAAATTTAATACTGCTATGCTGACACCCAAACATGCAAAAATACATCTTGAGAAAACACAAGAGAGGAAAATATCACTTTTGGGAAATTTATTTTTACAGCCAGATTAGCCAAATGATAGCAATTGGATACATTTTTTTTCGAACTAACACAATATGCAAGGCACACAGCAACTACACAATTCAATCAAAATATAAGCTATAAAAGCTGTGAAACATTCCTGCAAAGCAAGAACCATGTTCATGAAACAAGCAATATGTGGACTGTCCGACCAGGGGAGAGAAAATTCTAGATCTGCTGTATGCTAATGTAAAGGATGCATACAGCTCCTCCTCCCTCCCCCCACTTGGTAGGTCAGATCATAACCTGATTCACCTCACCCCCCGCTATGTGCCAATTGTGAGGAGGGAACCTGTGACCACGAGGAGCGTTAGGAGGTGGTCAGAGGAGGCCTTAGCGGAACTACAGGACTGTTTCGAGGTGACCGACTGGGAGACACTCTGTGAGCCTCACGCTGAGGACATCAATGGGCTTACTGAGTGTATCACAGACTACATAACTTTCTGCACTGACTCCATTGTTCCAACTCAGACTGTTCATTGTTACCCAAATAACAAGCCGTGGGTGACTAAGGACATCAAAACCCTCCTCAACGACAAGAAGAGGGCTTTCAGAGGGGGCAATAAAGAGGAGGTGAGGAAGCTCCAGGTGTCACTAAAGGACAAGATCAGAGAGGCTAAGGAAAATTACAGGAAGAAGCTGGAGTGGAAACTCCAGCAGAACAGCATGAGAGAGGTGTGGAAGGGCATGAAGACCATCACTGGATTCAGGCCAACCAACAGCAGGGGAGCTGAGGGAGGTGAGAATAGAGCTAACGAGTTGAATCTGTTTTTCAATAGATTCGACACCACAGTGTCTGCTCACACCCCCTCAACCTCACCTGTAGTCAGCCTGGAATCCAGAGCCACACCACTGTGCCAGCCTCTCTCTTCCCATAGCACTGTTGACTCCTGTGAGATTCCTGACACCCCTCCCCCACCCATCCCCTTCACTCAATACCAGGTTGAGATGCAAATGAGGAGACTGCACTCAGGCAAGTCTGCTGGACCAGACGGAGTGTGTCCCCGCGTCCTCAAGGCCTGTGCCCCCCAGCTGTGTGGAGTCTTTCATAAACTGTTTATGCTGAGTCTGAGTCTGCAGAGGGTCCCAGTGTTGTGGAAGACATCATGCCTCGTCCCTGTACCAAAGACGCCACGTCCCAGTGGCCCCCAGGATTACAGGCCCGTGGCACTGACCTCCCACATCATGAAGACCCTGGAAAGGCTCATCCTGGACCAGCTGCGACCCATTGTCAGACCACATCTGGATCCCCTTCCATTTGCCTATCAGCCTCGTCTCGGAACAGAGGACGCCATCATCTACCTGCTTGATCGTGTCTACACCCACCTGGACCAGCCAGCAAGCACTGTGAGGGTCATGTTTTTTGACTTTTCCAGTGCTTTCAACACCATCAGGCCGACCCTGCTGGGTGATAAGTTAGCAGCGATGAAGGTGGATGCTTCTCTGGTGTCCTGGATTGTTGATTACCTGTCAGGAAGACCGCAATATGTACGTCTCCCACAGTGTGTGTCTGACAAGGTGATCAGCAACACAGGGGCACCACAGGGGACTGTCCTCTCGCCCTTCCTCTTCACCCTCTACACCACAGACTTCAGCCACTGCACAGAGACCTGCCATCTTCAGAAGTTTTCTGATGACTCAGCGGTGGTTGGATGCATCAGCAGGGATGATGAGACGGAGTACCGGGCTGTGATCGACTCCTTTGTCACGTGGTGTGAGCAGAATCATCTGCAGCTCAACGTGGCAAAGACCAAAGAACTGATCGTGGACTTCAGGAAGACAAGGAAACACTTGACCCCTGTTTCAATCCAGGGGGTCAGTGTTGACATTGTGGAGGATTATAAATACCTTGGAGTCCACATTGACAATAAACTGGACTGGGCTACAAACACCAAAGCACTCTACAGGAAGGGCCAGAGTCGTCTCTATTTTTTGAGGCGACTGAGGTCCTTCAACATCTGCCACAAAATGCTGAGGATTTTCTACGAGTCTGTTGTGGCCAGTGCGATCCTCTATGCTGTGGCATGCTGGGGGAGCAGGCTGAGGGTCGCAGATGCCAACAGACTCGATAAACTGATCCGTAAGGCCAGCAATGTTGTTGGGATGGAGCTGGACTCCCTCAAGGTGGTGTCGGAGAGGCGGATGCTGTCCAAAATAAAGACAATGTTGGATAACACCTCCCACCCACTCCATGACATGCTGGTCAGTCACAGGAGCACGTTCAGTGAGAGACTGAGAGTACCGAAAAGCACCACTGAACGTCACAGGAAATCATTCCTGCCTGTGGCCATCTCCCTGTACAACGCATCCACTTAACACACTGTTTACTGCCACAACTACACGGTTCTTTCCCGCTATTTATTATTGTGTGACTTATGTTTCTTTCCTGCTATTTATTATTGTGACTTATGTATATATATATATATATAGATATATATATATATATATATATTGTACTATTCTTAGTTAGCGTGTTGTCTGTTTTGTTAATGTTGGTGTATAATGGAGCACTGTAACAAAGAAATAATTTCCCCCAGGGATCAATAAAGTATTCTGATTCTGATTCTGATTTGTTAGACCCTCTACCAGAAAAAGTTAAACCTGTTAAGACTTTAAAACAAAAATCACATTGTGCCAAAAATGATCATAATCACCATGCAATGCAGCACGCACCCTGCTGTCACCACAACCATGGCCTTGGTCAGAAAACACATCAGGAAAACTACGTGGTGAAACAGACCTACAAAATGTGGTCTAGAAACACTGCAGTAGCAGCATGGTTTTTGTTTTTTACTTTTTTAAATCAAGAACGTTCCTTCAAAGCAAGAACATCTTCATGAATTGGTTTCATGCATTCGACCAGTTAAAGGTTTCTGTACACATTGTGGAACAAAGTAACACCAACAGTCCACAGAGAGTCAAGATTTAGGCTTAGCACCACTCGTTGTCGGCGAGATCCTGAATCAGGGTGAGGACTTGAGGGTTCACACTGAGACAACGCTTTGAGTTTTTGTTCTCTACTTTGGTTCCTTTTTCTGGGTTTATGGAGAAGAAACACCTGTAGAATAAAATCATATGAGTTTAAGCATTTTTATAATTGATCAGTTAAAATACAAGTACAAAGTAAGTAAAAATTATATATACACACAGTTGTGGCCAAACTGCAACAACAATTGGTTTCACCATGTTCAAGACAAAGTATAACCAAAATGCTGTTGGCAAGCGAACAATGCATGGTCAAAAGTATTGCCACCCTTCATGAGTGTCTTTTGCAGTGATATATCACACTTTAGCATTTTTAAAATCCAAAGCAAAGGTTATAGGTAGACAGACGTCAGCTGACTCTTGTTGTAGACCTGAGTCTCGGCCAGGCTTGGACCCGGATTCAGACTGATATTTTATTTAAACAAACAAAAAAAAAACAAAACAAAAAAAACAACTGAATCCGGCTCCTAAGCCGACCGAGACTCAGAGCCAGACCTGGACTCCAACCACATCAAAGCCAGACTCCAAATCCCAGAGTCTCAGTTATGAGAAATAACAAAGCCATATTTGCTCACCTCTGAAGAAACTCTAAAGTGGAAGCTCAGATGGATAATGGATGTTAAAATTGTAGTAGCTCCTGAAAATGAGGCACAATGCAGAAATGAAGGAGGATATGTTTGTGCTGACGAGGTTCCGATCAATACTCAGCATGTATCTTCTTGAGGAATAGCAGGACTGTCCTGTGAACAAATTATTTAACAGGTTATATCAATTAACACGGCAGTCACATGACATTCTATAAAAAGTGCACGTAGAAGAGAGAGAAAGAGCTATGAAACAGACTTACCACACACAATAATAGTGGGTTTCAGAGGCACTTGCTCCAGTTGTACCTCATTTGCCAGACATGTATCTTCAACACAGAAAAGCATGGACTCCTCCTTCTCTTCAAAGTAGCTGAGCAGAAGCTATGGTATGAAGCATAGATCATCACTTGTCTCAACTCCAATGGACTGCAAGTGCTCTTCCAGTATGTTTTTGTTCACAGCTTGAAGTTCTGGTAGGACTTCCGTGTTGGATAGAAATCAGGCAGGTCATTAATGTTGATACATTGTAATCCAATACTGTCCTTTGTCACAGAATACAGATTGTATTCTGAGAGGAAGATGCCTTTGTGGATATCCATTAGAACATACACAGATGTGTCATTTTGAATCAAGATGAGTAGAAGTTCACCAAACTCCATACACTCGTCATTTCTGTACACAAGAAAATGTCCCTTTTTATATGCAGTGTCTTTGTACTGAATGTCTGTGGTGACTGTGGTATTGCTTTCTGAAAAAGCTAACTCCCTGACTGCATGCTGAATAGTGTCACTGTAGAGGTTGGGATAAAACACACAGCTCTCCTTCACTTGCAGCGGTTCACGGCATTCTTGCCCTGGTAAAAGATAAGCCTGGTACATCTGATGACATGTTGACAAAGTTTGACAAATATTTTTGTTTACATTCAAACTTAAGCATCCATAACCTCATCAATGGACTAAATTTCAATAACAGTGCTGAATAATGGCGCAAATAGTGGTGCCTGGGTTTTAGTTAAATTCCAGGAAACAACATCTTTCTCATTTCCAAATATTCTCGGATCAAAATGTCAGCAAATGCTATCTTGGACAAGGAAATGCTCTTAGCACAAACAAGATCCACAATGTCTTTTGCCTGGAGAGCTAACTGCCATACTTCATCCTCATGTTTTTGTACTTTGTCACCAATCAAAACTGGCAGCAATCTCAAAAGGTTCCAGTTTTGAACGGCTTGCCCTGATAATTTGGATCCATCAGGTTTGACAGTACATGGCTTTGTAAGTGCTTCGGATCCTTTATATTTAAAATGTTTAATGCGTCTGTTTAAAAGGGAGTATGTGAACCATTATAATGTTCTTCAGGTACAGTGCTAGATCGTTAGACAAAACTCCTTCAAAGAGGTCATGACCAAGACAAGGTGGGAGACCAGGCTGGGATACGCGAAAAGGCTGAAGGGTATTGAAGATGAAGTTTACCTTTATTCCTCTTACGTCTTGGATAGATTCAGACTGGAGATCAGCAACAGCCACGTCATATGTCTCTGGAGTGTGTGGAGGACCACTATGGGCAGAAATCTGTGCCATCAGAAACTGAATTTGAATAAGTTAAATTTGAATTGCTCGGATCGAATCTGAATTGTAACTTGAATAAAAGCTTTTGAAAACTGAATTTGAATTAGTCTAATTTGAAATTGAATTTATGGCTTGAAAATGAATTGATTTGCTTTGAAACTGCATTTTATCCTTTAAAAATTCAGCTCTCGAATAATTTCAGTTTCACTTCTCACCATTCAGTTTCAGTTCTACAATTCAATTTCAGTTCCAAAATTCACTTTTCACTTACATCCGGTTCCGGTTCAAGAGCAGATTAATAGAACTACGGACTGATAGCGTTGCTGACGGGAATCTATAGCGTCTTGAGCTGAATTAAGACTTCAGAAGTCATTCGTCATGTCGAATGACCAGCGGATAAACTCTCAGGTTGGTATTACATGTATAAGAACAAGCGTCATGTTAAGCGTCATGATAGCCGTAAGGTAACTTTTATTCTTATTGTAGCTGCTAGCTAAAAACACCAATTTAGCGTAGTTTGCCCTGAATTCAGCTTTGACAAATATGATCGACTGTTTCTAGTAGAATTCCAAAGTTGTCATCTTGGCTTAGGGTTAGGGTTAGCTATAAACCTAGCTATATGTCCTGCTTGTTTACACCTCCGACAAATGGGCCGACCTTGGGCATTATAGCTAACATTTGGTCGTCACGGTCCTCGCAGGCGCAGGCGGTGGAGTAGCTACAACTGGCTGAGTGAGGCCTCTAATTTCCTTTACTAGCTCTTGTGCCAGTCCCTTCATTTCTAACTTGACATCCTCTAGTATCTCCTGCTTTAACACCTGTTTCCAATCTTCTTCCTGTTCAACCTTAAGAGGAGCATGCAACTTGTTTATAGACAGGCAAGTTACTTCAGACTGGGGCTGTACGTGTTCTGAATCTAGCAGCAGTGCCTCCTGGCGTATGGCAGCAAAATCTTGATTTGGGTTACGCCGCACATAGACCTTCAATGCCTGACTTACAGGGCCCTCCCGCAATCCTAGCAACAATTGATCTCGCAGGGCTGCATCAGAGGGGACATTATCCGGATCATGCTACAGTATAATTCTCTCAACCGCAAAATAAATGAAGATACGGTTTCACTTAGGTTCTGAGTGCAACTGAAAAACTGTGACCTAAGAACTGGGGTGGGGACACGATCACCATATAAAGAGTCTAAAAAAGAAAAGATTTTTTGTACTTGGTCACTTTCACTAGTTTCAAGAACACTGACCTGACATTTAGCCTCACCTGCTAGCGCTCCCAACACAATAGCAACTTTCCTCACTTCAGGCAAATCCTGCAATCCCAGTAGCCCCCGCATCTGCTCCTTCCAATCCTGATATTGCACATCCTGATCAGGCCCTTTAAATTTCAGAAGCCCCGGGGCTCCGGGATATACAGACATCATCATCTTTGCTATTCCCCTGACGCACCCAACTGCTCTTGACTCCGTATCCTATGTCGACAATGCCAATTATGTCACAGAGGGAAGGTGTTTGAGCACAGGTATTACTAAAAAAGGGAAACCCTCCTCAAAAACGGACAGAGCAGTGGGGCAGCCAAGGGAATGAGCACAAATTTAAAACTGTAAGACTAAAATATAATTTATTATAATTAAACCGTTAAAAATATAAAACGAATTAAAACAACCCTGGCCAGGGAGCGACACAATAAAAATCAATAAAACAACGTTAAAAGTCCAGTGACGTCCGTCACTAAGAATTAAAATCCAGTGAAGCGGTGCAGAAGGGAAACCCGGCGGCGTCCTCGCCTTCGTCTCCACCCCGGTGTGCTAAAAACAGAAAGGCAGCGGCAGTCACTACTCTTTTTAGGCGGCTTTCATTTATTAAGGGGACAATTCAAAAGACTTACCCCGGGTGGGCAGAGCTCTTAACTTTGCCCGCCGCTTCTTTGTAACCGCCAATCGGCACCGGCCCGCCTCACCGCCTCTAATTCCCCGCAGACGTGTACTCTGGCCTCCTGTTGCTGCAGCAGTGGGACCGCTCGCTCCACGTCCCTGCTATCTGGCGCTGTATCCTCCCGTTGCTGCAGCAGTCGGACCGCTTGCCCCACATCGCTGGCGCTGTATCTTCCTGCCTCCTGACGCCAAGCTCCACCACTCTTATGTGTCACTGAGCACTCTGTAAATTACCACTGCTTCTTTCCTCTCAGGTGTGTCAAATTAGTAAAACGGGAAAAGGGTGGAGTCTCTCCTGGACAAATTGACAGATGCAACCAAAACATGCAGTATAAATAAAAAACTCCACAAGATATAACCAAAACATGCAATATCAAAGAATAAATAAACACACTTTACATTAGAACACAGCAAAGCAAAACAACATCCGTCCTTCCCTGGATGACATCATCACTGGCTGAACAAGCAGATGGAATGGCTTTATGTGTGTCTTCTGAATACTGTACTGTCATTTGGGGGCTGAGGACGAGATTCCTTGTACATGTCATCAGTACCATCTGGGGAACAAGCTTTATGCTTCCTACATATGTGAGAAGTAAATGATGACTTTTTGTAAACATATGCTTACAACCACTTACTGGACATGACACAGACCTGCCCTCTGCAATATGATCGTTTAAGTGAGACACTAGCTCTTTCACTGTTTGAAAATGGCGGACACATAATGAAACCGCACATTTTAAATCTGCAACAAGAGCTTTAGGAGTAGCTTGAAGTGCAGGTGCATTGTGCACATGATAAAAATGCCCCTTGAAAGCAGAGTACGTGGTCAATGTTTGGCTGCAATTCGTGCCAACACATTTCAAAAGACAACAAGGCTCATTCTTATGCTATCTGCAATGTAATAAATAGCCTCTTAATATGACTAATACCGTTTTACAAAAGACGCAGATGATCATTTTTAGTATTTCAAAAGTTTGCCTGTTTTTTTCAGCTGAACTAGTATGCTAGCGCTAGATTATCGAGCATTGGTCTAAATATCAACTGGTGCTTTTATCTCGAAAAGTCGACAAGATATGCAAACTTTCTGACGAACAAACACAGATCCTCTAAAAACCACTTGAAATTGTATGTTTGTAATTCGTCCTAAAAACGTAGTTGCTTAAAGTTCGATGTTTTCTTCTCCCCTCTTCTCTCTCCACTCTGCAAATAGTGCGTGCTGGCTTGTTAGCTATAGTCGTGAACTAGGAGCTCTTCTCCTCCCACCCTCATGTCATTATCCAATCAGAGACGAGCTTCAGATGCACATTCAAAATTAGGCGCGCTCAGTGCAACGGAGAGTAGCCTAAAGTAGCTTACAGCTCTGTGGAGATGAGGCACCATAGAAATCCTATGGGAGGCACTGTAAGTTTGTTTAGCTTGTAATAATAAGACATTGCTAACCAAACCCAAAACAGTAGTCTAAGTGTCACATTGCAATTAAAAGAAACATAAAGAATACAAGCATTATGACTGAACAGAAGCATTACTTAGGCGTTAAATAATAATTTCTTATAGGTTACTCTACATTGGCTGCAAATAGCCTGAATGATTTTTTTTTAAAAAGTAATGTAAACAATTTCAATTGTATATTTTTATATAGCCTATAAATAGAGAGGCAACCACTCAGGTTCACAATGACATCTTCTGTGAAAACATTTTTATTAGTCCTATCGCTGAATTTGCATCATTTCGTGAATCATGTTAAAAGTAGGCCCAGTACATCCATGCAGTTGTAAAGTGACTTGCATATAATTCTTGTATTTTTAAAAACAACTGACTAAAACTTTAATTTTTACAATATTTGCATGTCAAATTAACATAATTGTTTTGTTATGAGTATTAAGATATTTCACTGTTTTTGTTCAATGTATTTGTAGTTTTAACCAATAAATTTGATTATAATCAAACATTGACGTTGTAAATATAACAAAAACATTATATTTAATAGTTTACAAAAGTCCACTGTGATTGAAGTAGAAAAATTGTGTTTTTAAGTTTACTATACTGTTCTGTAGGGATTTTACATGGTTTTTATGTCAAATTCACTGCCATTGTTTAGAGTGTAGAACACAAAGTGAATTTGTACACGCTACTATTGAAAGAACAGAGTTTTGGTCAGATCTGCTGAGGATTATCATCATTTATTTTCCTATAATACATGTAGAGCTGCAGACACATCACAGCATTCAGTTCCAATAGAGGCAGTTTATAACTAAAGTAACGGACATATTCAAACACAGCATGAAGCTCTCCTTGTTTTTGTAAAGAAGCTGATCTACAAGATAATAAATATTATATATAAATATTATATATAAATATCACGGTTCTGGGTCAATTTTGACCCAGCTTTTTCTGTTTCTATTTTGTTTTTATGAACATATGATTTGTTGGGGGGTTTTGATTGTGCTTTTGTATTCAGGGTTATTCTTGGTTTTGTTCCTCTTTCATTACTCTTACAAGTCACTGTCGTCTCTGTTTTATGTGTTTAGCTTGGATAAATAATCTGGGGCCTGGCCATTTAGTGCTCTGTATGTTAAAACAAGAATTTTAAAACAAATTCTAAACTCTATTGGGAGCCAATGTAAAGAATATAAGATGGGAGTAATGTGAACACGCTTCGTAGAACGAGTTAGTAGTCTGGCTGCTGCGTTTTGTATTGCCTGGGGGCAAGAGAGAGATGATTTATCCAAGCTAGTAAACAGGGAATTACAGTAATCTAAGCGTGATGACACAAATGCATGAATGAGTTTTTCCAGTTCAGCTGAAGAGACCATATGTCACAGTTTAGAGATGTTTCTTAAATGATAGAAAGGAACGAGACAAAGATTTTAACATGAGAGTCAAGGCCCAGAGAAGAGTCAAATATTACTCCAAGATTTCGAATATTTGACTTGACAGAAGGACAGGAAGCGGCAAGAACCTGACTAATGTTAGAATGTAGCTCATGAGGAGCTATAATCATGGTCTCGGACTTGTTAGTATTTAGAACGAGGTAGTTGCTTGAAAGCCAATCAAAAACTTGGGTTAAGCACTGGACTAGGGTGGACAGCCTATCCAGCTGATGAAGCTTAAATGACATATGGAGCTGAATGTCATCAGCATAAAAATGATAAGACAGGTCGCTAAAAGATTGAATGATACCAGCTAAAGGAAGCATATAAAAAGAAAATAATAATGGACCTAAAACTGAACCCTGTGGAACCCCACAGGTCAGTGCAGCAATGTCAGAGGTGAACCTGTCAGTCCAAACAGAAAAGGTCCTATCTGATAAATAGGAAGAAAACCAGTCTAGGGCAGAGACAGATATACCAGCCAAAACCTTAAGCCTGTTAAGTTGGATTTTGTGGTCGATGGTGTCAATGGCTACGCTAAGATCAAGCAAAATGATCACAGAACAATTCCCTGCATCAGATGCCATTAATAGATCATTATACAGGGTGGGCAATTTATATGGATACACCGTAATAAAATGGGAATGGTTGGTGATATTAGAGTCCTTTTTGTGGCACATTACTATATGTGAGGCGGCAAACTCCTCAAGATGGGTGGTGACCATGGTGGCAATTTAGAAGACGGCCATCTTGGATACAAATTTTGTTTTTTCAAAGAGAGAAAGCCAATTGAGTCTAATAACAGATTAAATGCAGTGTTGAGGCTGTCGGTTTTAGCATCTACATGGATGTTAAAATCAACCACAGCTGAGTTTTTCATTTAAGGTGAACAAGGCTAAGAGTTTGGCCTATTAATGAACCCTAGACCTAGACAGAGTTTCAAATTATTTGAAAGCCAGAGTGGGTGGATTGCTGCCACACCCTTCCTTCGGTCCATGTTTTAAGGAGTCTAACAATTAATCTAAATCAGGGTTGTTGATTAATTCAAACTAACATATTTGTTTTGCTTTAACCAGGTTTCTGTAAGGCAGAGTAAATCAATTTGTTAATCAGTTATTGATTAATGTACACTACCAGTCAAAAGTTTGGACACACCTTCTCATTCAACGTTTTTTCTTTACTTTCATGACTGTTTACATTGTATATTCTCACTGAAGATATCATTTATTTGATTTTCAGTGTTTAAAGACTCATTTCGAAGTCAGAGATTTTATTGTAATGCTTTTCTTCATTTTCATTGGAAATTAAAGCACATCTTTTCTCCATATGCCAAGATGTGTATTTTTCCCCCAATGAGGTGATGCATTCAAAGCATGCCATCTATCTGCTCCTGTTCCGGCCCCCTTGTCAAATGTTAGAACTCAATGTGGCCCATGATTTAAAAAGTTTGCCCACCCCTGCACTAACTACACAGGACAACACATGAACTACACACTCCAAACACGCTAAACATTACAAATCTCTCACATCTCAAAAATCGCTTTCTCTCTTTTTTCCTCTCTCTCTCTCTCTCTCTCTCTCTCTCTCTCTCTCTCTCTCTCTCTCTCTCTCCCTCTCTCTGCATTTTTCCACCAACACGAAAGGGCAGTTTTTTGTTTTTGGTATTTTTTGGTCATAAGCAGAGAGTGCTTGCTAGCGCTGTCCTTAGACAGTAAACGTGACGAAACTATTGAGGAGAAACGCAGCGAATATATTGTTTATCATGACTCTGGTTTTACGTGGCCTATCAACACAATATAAAAACTGGTATATATGACCTTGTTGCTTTGTCATCTTGAAGTGGTCATGTGATTGGCTTACCACAACTACTTTATTCTTCCTCAGTCAAACAGCAGCACTCTTGTTTTGCCCCTTAGCTCCAGGTGTTTCGCCAAAAAGTGATCGTCGGGCAGAAAGTGATTGCCGCCCGTGGGAGTGTGCGTAGCTGCTTAAAGCTGTAGCGAGAAGATTACTTACAGTTACTTCCATGCAACTGATATCTATACGGTAAGCTGAACACAGCTTCAATCGTCTGTTTGTTGAAAAATAGTAACGCGACCGCACCACATTTTCTTGTTAGTAACGGTAACGATGTTGTAACGATATAAATAGTAATTAGTTAGATTACTCATTACTATTACATTACAGGATTTGAACGACTGAATTGATTGCAAAGTACAGATTTTGACTGGGAGATTATTCCAGAGTCTAGGGGCAGCAATAGCAAATGCACGGTCACCTCTGGTTTTTAAACGAGACCTTTGGTGCATTAGGAGCAGTTGGCTGGAGGATCTTAGTGCTCTCTTTGGGTTTTACAGATTAAGGAGATCGCTAGGGACCAGGTTATATAGAATTTTAAAAGTAAGCAGAAGAATTTTGAAATCAATGCAATATTTGACAGGAACCCAGTGTAGGTAGGGAGGACAGGGGTGATGTGCTCATGCCTTCTGGTGCCGGTTAAGAGGCGTGCTGCCGCATTTTGGACTACTTGCACATCATTCATAGAACAGCTTCCAGCTTCTTTTGCTCTGCTACAGTTTGGATGGATTTGCATTTAAAGATACAACGAGACTAAAGAGACTACGTTTTAATTTTTTCAGAAATCTCTCAGTCAGAACATGGTATATCATGTTTAGGTGGAAACTAGAGAGCTAACTTCCTGCTAACTTCCAATGCCATTAAATGTAATAAATTCTGGTGGTGCGGCTTTGTAGCTTACCAAAACACTTTTTGACAGATTTGTTAATGCTGTGCACCACATAAAATCGGTCCGAGGTCAGTAAGCACAACCAGAATTCATACATAAGGGGCACTGGACTATAAGGCGCACTGTCAATTTTGGGGAAAATTAAAAGATTTTAAGTGTGCCTTATATTGTGGAAAATACGGTACATAATTTCATGCATTTCATTCTCACAACACCTTCAATAACAGAGTCTGAATGAAGTATCGGTGTTGATGCTCCTCACTGATTGGACGGTTGGTCTCAGCTCTGCTCTCAGTCTTTACTGCACAGGTGAAGGTAAAAAGTGCGACTGGACATATTGACTGAAAACAGGAACATGCTGACTTTGAATGTTTGTAGTATAAATATTTATACTCAAAACAAAGTAAGCGGTTTCCATGTGGCTTTATTAGATTTGTGACCAGTGTTATAAAGTCAAACAAGGTGAACTTCAGTGTGAAAAATGTCAGCAGGCCCTATTTGAACAATTACTCAAACGGAAAAGAAATGTTTCCTTTTAGGTTCTGACTCTGAAATTCTGTCTTAAAGATAAAATCTGAAAGAAAAAGGACTGACCAGGCAGAGTGAAAGGTTTAGCACAACTGTAGTCTGGTTGGTTATGTTAGAAAACATGTTTGTAACCCAGGCTGAGACAAAAGAACAGTGATATTAATCTTTTCATATCTCTGCATTATAGAATAAAACTTATGGGACATGAAGTAGATCGTGCAGGGCCTTTGAGCCGGGAGCAAGAAAAGGAAAAAACAAAACAGGAAGAAAACTGCTCCGCAGAGCAGGCTGTACCTGCTGCGGAGACTCAGGTCGTTTGGAGTGGAGGGCCCACTCCTGAAGACCTTCTATGAGTCTGTGGTGGCCTCAGCCATTTTTTATGGTGTGGTCTGCTGGGGAGGCAGCATCTCTGCTGGGGACAGGAAGAGACTGAACAGGCTGATCCGAAGGGCCAGCTCTGTTCTGGGATGCCCTCTGGACCCAGTGGAGGTGGTGAGTGACAGGAGAATGGTGGCTAAGCTGTCATCCCTGATGGACAACATCTCCCACCCCATGCAGGAGACTCTGACAGCACTGAGCAGCTCCTTCAGTGGGAGACTGCGGCACCCACGGTGTGGGACGGAGAGATTTCGCAGGTCTTTCCTCCCCACTGCTGTCAGACTCTACAATAAAGACTTTTGCAGCTGATCAAACACACAAACCCACACATGTGCAAAAAGACTGCTATATGTGCAATTCTTCTTCTGACGAAGTTGTGTTTTTGTATTTTCCTACTCAGTTGTATATAGTGTTTGTATTTCTATTTTATTCTATTGTATATATTATTCTATTCTATTTTATTTTATTCTATTGTACATAGTATTTTTATTTT
Source organism: Pelmatolapia mariae (assembly GCF_036321145.2). NCBI lineage: Eukaryota > Metazoa > Chordata > Actinopteri > Cichliformes > Cichlidae > Pelmatolapia > Pelmatolapia mariae. The sequence continues at coordinate 27,256,032 of NC_086229.1, forward strand.
ATTTTATTTTATTTTATTGCATTCCAGTGCTTTCTAATTTCTGCTACATAACTTTGCACTTTTGCTGTAACAAAACAAATTTCCCACCTGTGGGACTAATAAAGGCCATCTTATCTTATCTTATTTTTTCTGTTCAAAATCTATTAGAAACTATAGAACAACATTAGCTTGTAGATAAATCTTTATATGTGGCAGAGAAACAGTATTCAAATAAATAAATAAATAAATAATGACCTTCATGCTTTAAGATCTCGAAGCTGAAACAGCAGCTGTTAGTGTTTACAGCCCAGATCTTGGAAATATAGCAGAAACAAACTGAGAGCTCATCACACTTTATGTGTTTACCCTGATCAGCTGAAAGTCATCAGGGTTAGGATGACTGTTTTTCGTGAGACTGCTTTAGATAGAGTCCCGCCTCCTTCCAGGAAGCAGCTCACCTGTGTGTCTGTGTTTAGTGTCCAGGTGTGGAGTGGAGCTTGTTGTTGGTATGTGTGTTTGAAGAAACTGTAAGTTTGCTTTGTTTCCTCCTTTAATAGTTTTTCTTTAGTGGAATTATTTGTGCTTTGAAGCAAATATCTGCTGTGAGGGTTTGATGGATGTGTTTGCTGTTCATGGCACTAAACTGAATATTTTCACAATTGTGAAGCCACATTAAGCTGCTGAAACGTCTCACTGAGCACTGATGGCAAAATGATGAGTCTAGAAGATAATTTCCAGACTAAAAATGAATTGGGGGCAGCAGCAGCTAAGGGCGGCTGTCCACATTAATCCTGAGCTCAGAGAAATAAAACTTTACTGAATGAAGTAAGGTTGTTACTAATAGTAAATCATTATGTGTAGATTTCTCTGCAAACTCAGGAGGAATAATTAGTGTGAAGCTTTTTACTCTGCTGATCCTCTTTGAATCATGGATCAGCCTATATGTTTAAAAATATTGTTCACACGTGTTAAACTGACTTCAGTTTGAAGACTCAAAGTTTATATTTATTTTTTCAGGACGTAGATGTAAACTTGATGAATTTTTAAGTAGTAAAAACTGTTTTACACTGAGGTTGGAAATTTGCAGTGAGCTAACTGCATCGTACTCAAGTGTTCCTAATATTCTGTCCTGTTACAAATGTGAAAATATTTTCTTGCTTTCTTGTGTTCTTAAATTTCAGAGTCAGCAGGTGAGATCAGGTTTCTCTGATGTGGATCATGTGACCTAGATTACATGACAAGTCAGAGGTCAGTGACTCACTGTTAATGTGAACTCATTGAGTGTTTGTGGTTTAGCGCTCAGACTGACTGAAGTCCACAAGAAGGTGATGATGGAGGAAGAGTCTGCAGGATCTAGCTGTCCGTTTGTGAGAAGTGATGACTCCATACATGAACCTCCATACTTCAGTAATGAACCTGGACCAACAAGGTCAGAGAACTGAACTCACTCAGTGAACAGAAATAATTCTGCCGGGAGTTGTCGTCTTGGCCTGGATGGGGCTCTTGTGTGGTGTTCTCCTGGTAGCTGCATGCAGCAGGGCTGCGGGGAGTGTCTGTGCTGGTGGATGTAGGTTACTGGGCTGGTAGCCTAGCTGCCCCTGGATGGGTCCGGGGCGGGCTTGGGGACTTGGGGTTTTGGCGGTTCTGCGCCTGTGGCTGGGGCTCTGGCAGCACTAACCCCTCTCTGGAACAATCAGAGACAATTCTACTACAATGGCAAAAAGCATTGGACACCAGGCGTTGCTCTTTGTATGATCGCGTGCACGAGGGAGAGAACTGTGACAATCGCTGTTCCTGACGCTCGAACCCCAGTCACTATCAGTTAGCTCCCCTGTAGTAGGTATGTGTGTGTGTGTGTGTGTGTGGGGGGGGGGGGTTCACTTAACCCAAAGGGTCTTACACTCAAACAGATGTAGGTGTGTTTGCAATACCATATATCAAGAGAGAAGATACAACCTCTCTCTTGACCCTAGGAGGTGTGTGATCTATGCCAGAACACTCTGGAAGAGGAATGAATGTACTCCCCGCTTTACAAATTAAAAATAATTATAAAGATCAATTAAGTGGACCAGTGTGGCAAAGCTGTAGTGATCCACTTAGGAAAAGTGGATAATTTTTCTTGATCTTCAGATAGTTCTGATTGCTACAGTGCCAAAAATGAATAAATAAATTCTGCCACTGACATTATAATTAGTGTTGATTATCGTTGATTTTATGACTGGGTTTGTGTTTTGGAGATAAGTTATCTGAATTTCAGGAGTGGAATCACGCTTCCAAACACGCCCTTTCTGTCAGGGCTCTGTGTGCGGGCAGGTGGAGATGTGGATCCAAGTGCAGGACTCTGAGACGTAAATGCAACTGAAAACCACAGCTTTATTGCTGGCCCCAACAAAACAGAAACCAAACATAAAACACTAACTGGAACACACAGGCAGGATCTGATGATACGACGCGATACCGAGCACGGGAAAACACGGGGTTTAGACACACAGGGTGGTAATCAGGGAATGGGCAACAGGAGGGAGACACAGCTGGGAAGGATAAGGGCTAAGGAGACAGGGGGAGCAAAGCTGCACACACTAACATGAGACATAGGCTTTCATAATAAAACAGGAAACAAGAAACCACTAAACAAAGATGCAGACACGACACTGAGAAACAGACTAGACACTGAACAGAAACTGCAATAAACATGAGAACCCAAAACCTAAGAACTAATCCCTCACCAAGAATAACTGAAACAGATCTATGATGATGATGATGATGATGATGATGATAATAATTATAATAATGATAATAATAAACAAATCACCAGAACATCAGAAAATAATCCATAATGCAAAAATAAACCAAAATATAAGAAACTCAAAATGCTGGGTCAACACGGACCCAGAACCGTGACACTTTCTTTGTCTTATCTACAGATAACCCCTCCAGTTCTACAAGCTGTTCATTTTAGTTTTCATGTGAACATGGTTCATTCTCATGTGAACACCTTTCGAGAACCAATGAGTTGCAACTACAGCACTGAAACCGCTCTGACCAAAGTGTTTAATGACATATGTCTGGATACAGACAGTGGAAAAATGTCAGTCTTAGTTTTACTGGATCTCAGTGCAGCATTTGATACAGTTGACCACAACATATTACTCAAACGACTGGAGAACTGGGCAGGTCTTTCAGGAACTGTACTAAACTGGTTCAAAACATACTTAGAAAACAGGAAATACTTTGTATCAATAGGTAACTTCACATCTGAGCAGACAAGTATCACATGTGGAGTTCCCCAAGGTTCCATCTTGGGACCCCTTCTGTTTAACATATACATGCTCCCACTGGCACAGATTATAAAGAACAACAAAATAAACTATCATAGCTATGCAGATGACACACAAATATATATCACATTGTCACCAGGAGACCGAGGCCCTGTACAGGCTCTTGGTAAATGCATTGAGGAAATTAATGACTGGTTGTGCCACAATTTTCTCCAGCTAAACAAAAACAAAACTGAAGTAATAGTCTTTGGTGCCAAAGAAAAACGATTACAGGTCACCAGAGAACTTCAATCTATACACCTAAAAACCACAAACCAGGCGCGAAATTTGGGTGTAGTGATGGATGCAGACCTAAACTTAGAAAAACACATTAAGACAATAACAAAATCAGCTTACTATCACCTCAAGAATATTTCAAGGATAAAAGATCTGATGTCTCAACAGGACCTGGAAAAACTAGTCCATGCATTCATCTTTAGTAGGCTTGATTACTGTAACAGCATCTTTACAGGTCTACCTAAAAAATCAGTCAGACAACTACAGCTCATTCAGAACTCTGCTGCTCGAGTCCTCACTAAGACCAAAAAAGTGGACCACATCAGTCCAGCTCTGAGGTCTTTACACTGGCTGCCTGTCCGTCAGAGGATAGACTTTAAAGTTCTGATGCTGGTTTATAAAGCTCTGAATGGTTTAGGACCAAAATACATCAGTGACCTCCTGACCCAGTATGAACCTTCCAGATCCCTCAGGTCATCTGGATCCGGTTTCTTATCAGTTCCCAGAGTCAGAACCAGACACGGAGAAGCTGCATTCAGCTTTTATGCTCCATATCTCTGGAACAAACTCCCAGAAAGCCTCAGATCAGCTGAAACACTCAGTTTATTTAAATCCAGATTGAAGACCCACCTATTCTCAGCTGCTTTTGAATAAATCACCAAATCCACACTTTTAAGCTTAAATTTCAAAACTTACATTTTAACTACTGACTTTATCTACTGTTCTGATTTTATCTACTGTTCTGATTTTATCTACTGTTTTGATTTTTGATTTTAAATACTGTTTTGTTTGTTTGTTTGTTTGTCTTAATCAATTTTAGATCATGCTTTTTATTTGTTTTTGTTTTTAATGTCTCTGTAAAGCACTTTGAATCACCTTGTTGTTGAATTGTGCTATATAAATAAACTTGCCTTGCCTTGCCTTGCCTTCGTTTCCCTCTATCTATCCTTTGCAAAATGAAGCACCAAGATTCCTACCACGGAATTGCCACTTTCTCTGCATCTATCATCACAAAAAGAAGCTGTGAACCCTTTTGGCACCGGCTGCCAGGTTCTCTTTCCCTATGCTTTGTTCCTAAATACAGCAGCAATCTTTCAGACCGGGATGCAAGGTTCAGATTCCTCTAACCCTCTTTTGCACAGCTTATGGCACCTGGATCTCAGGCTCTTTCTCTATCTCTCCTTCACAAATGCAGCAGACAGACAAAAAAACAAACAAAAAAACAGCAATTTATTGGGACCAGGATGCGGGTTATCACCCTACAATCCTTCTAGGGCCAGGTTCTGCCCTTTATTGCTCCTTTTAAGATATCTGAACTCTGCGGTGCGCATAATTCCTCAAGGCGTCCCTTTACTTCTCATGTGCTTTTACTTGCATTGCCTAAACCCTAGAGTTTTTAAGACATCCTAATAATAATGAATTAAAGCCTAGAAGTAATAAATGCATGAACTAGTTTTTCAGCGTCATTCCGAGATATTTCTAATTTTAGAGATGTTGTGCAAATGGAAGGAAGCAGTCCTACATTTTTAATATGTGCGTTGAAGGACATTTCCTGGTCAAAAATGACGCCAAGGTTCCTCACAGTGTTACTGGAGGCCAAGGTAATACCATCCAGAGTAAGAATCTGGTTAGATACCATATTTCTAAGATTTTCAGGGCCGAGTACAATAACCTCAGTTTGATCTGAATTTAGAAGCAGAAAGTTAGCGGCCATCCAGGTCTTTATGTCTTTAAGACATTCCTGCAGTTTAACTAATTGGTGTGTGTTACCTGGCTTCATGGATAGATAAAGCTGAGTGTCATCTGCATAGCAGTGAAAATTTATGCTATGCCTTCTGATGCCCAGGGGAATCATGTATAATGTAAATAAAATTGGTCGTAGCACTGAACTGTGGAACACCATAATTAACCTCAGTGTATGAAGAAAACTCTCCATTTACATGAAAAAATTGGAGTCTTTTAGATGTGATAGAAACCACTGCAGCGCAGTACCTGTAATACCTACAGCATGTCCAAATCGCTCTAATAGGATATTATGATCAACAGTATCAAACGCAGCACTGAGGTCTAGCAGGACAAGCACAGAGATGAGTCCACTGTCAGAGGCCATAAGAAGATCATTTGTAATCTTCACTAAATCTGTTTCTGTGCTGTGATGAGCTCTGAAACCTGACTGAAACTCGTCAAATAAGCCATTCCTCTGCAGATGATCCTTTAGCTGTTTGACAACTACTCTTTCCAGGATGTTTGATATGAAAGGAAGGTTGGAGATTGGCCTATAATTAGATAAGACAGCTGGGTCTAGAGATGGCTTTTTGAGTAAAGGTTTAACTACTGCTAGCTTGAAGGCCTGTGGTACATAGCCGATTATTAGAGATTGAAGAATTAATTAATGGCAGGACTTCTTTGATTATTTACTTGCTGTGTGTGGGGAACAATATTTGAAGCATCTTCTTACTCTGCAAAAACATAACTACACTTGCTGTGGACCAATGAATGTGTAGACTATCACCATGAAAACATGTTGTTCGATATCAGAAAGAGTTCAGTCTCAAAGTCAGATCTGAGACCATTTAAAAACCTACAAAAATCTCTTGCTGTTGTTGTAGATTTCACTGCAGCTGACAAACCTTTACGGGACAAAGGCTGCTAAAAAGAATGAAGAGCAGGAACAATGCACAGCTCAAAGTCCAATACTAAAGTACACACTCAGGATAACCATTCGTATACTTAAGAGGTATATTCTTTAGTTAAATGAAGTCTCATACTTTTTTTTCTGAGCTCCAGCATGATTATCTATCACCACAGACAGTTGATAAAAAAACAGGCAAAACTGCCTGACACTTTCAGATTTTAAGATAGTTAGTTATTTGAGCAGAAAACTACTGGATCTTTATCCTATGCTTAAACTAATTCTTCATTATTCCTCTACAGAGTGGACCAGGAGAGCTCAGAGGTTCCTAGTGGTCAGTCTGCCCAACAGCATCAAACACACCTGGACTCCATATTTATAGTGAGTACAGGTACAACAACTACTTGTTGTACATGTTTTTCATCTATTAGTTTCACAGTCATCCCCATGCTGCTCTTTATAGACCGGTGGATTTTCAGTGTGTCCAGCATGGATCTGATGTTTGACTCCATGATTTCAGTCTGATTGGGTCATTCATAAAGTATTCTGTTCCAGATGCTGGAGGACAACATCATCACTTTTGTGAAGAACGAGCTGAAGAAGATCCAGAAGGTTCTGAGTCCAGATTACCCAGAATGCTTAGAGAGTCAGTGGGAGGATGATGAGCAGACAAGCAGCAGAGAGGCATTTCTAAAGCTCACACTGAACTTCCTGAGAAGAATGAAGGAGGAGGAGCTGGCTGACTGTCTGCAGAACAGTAAGAAACACAAGAAAATTTAAGCTTATTTTTACTAGCTGGGCCCACGTTCTCATTTTAGGTATGACAGCATTTTATTAGGGAAAGGTGAATGCTTGCACATGAACTGAGCCTTGGTTTGGGGAAGGCCTCAAAGGGGCCTTCCCCAGGGCGGGGGCAGCCATCTGCCGTACACTGGTTGGGGTGAGATAAGGACAACAGGACAAAGATAATAATAATAATGGATTGGATTTATATAGCGCTTTTCATGGCACCCAAAGCGCTTTACAATGCCATTATTCATTCACTCTCACATTCACACACTGGTGGAGGCAAGCTACAGTTGTAGCCACAGCTGCCCTGGGGCAGACTGACAGAAGCGAGGCTGCCATATCGCGCCATCGGCCCCTCTGGCCAACACCAGTAGGCGGTAGGGTAAAGTGTCTTACCCAAGGACACAACGACCAGGACAGAGAGGCCGGGGATCGAACCGGCGACCTTCCGGTTACAGGTGCGCTTCCCAACCTCCTGAGCCACGGTCACCCCAAGATAAGGGCAGGGAGAGCGAACATCATCACTCCATGGAGTGGAATGGATGAGCTCGGACAATAAGGAAGGAATTGCAGGAGAAGAGATCAAAGGAAACTGTGAACAATGGAAATCTTAATAGATGAATGAAGGGAACCCTCGATCAGGTAGCGATGTGGCTCAACATTGAACTGAAGCTCTAACAGAGAAGTATGCTGGATTTAAGATTTGAGGTAAGGCTTGACGGCTCGTAAAGTTTGTGCGAGCTTGTCTTTGAGTAGAAGATGGAGAGGGGGTGCTTAGCTTGTTAATCCCTTCAGATAAGGCAGCAATGACTAATGTGCTAATACCTGAAATGAACAGAGGTGACAGCAGCTGCTTGCGAAGGGTAATGAATCGAAAGAGTGATTAGAGGAAAATGATCTTCTACAATAATAACCCCCAAAATCGTCAGAGAGCAGATAGTGAGACTTATGAACTTCATGGCAGATGGTAAGCTGTTTAGACATAGTCAGAACCGTGAGTCGACTTAGATAGCAGTCTCAAATGATTGTGTGGAGGGTGGACGTTAGATGATGCTAGTGAAAGCACATGAGAAGTGAAGGGACACCATGAAGAATTATGTGCACAGCGCAGTTTGGATGTCTTAAGAGGAGTGATAGAGGACAGAGCCTGGCATCCTATGCCTGTGCTTTTCAAAGGAAGGAAAGATGGCAGACACGTTGGCATCTCTGTGCCAGTTTGAGAGGCTGGGAACCTGTCAACCCGGTACCAAGGTTTGCTGCAGAATTTTGCAAGGCAGGGATCAGGTGCTGGGAACCTGGCAACTCAGTGCTGACGTTTGCTGCAGAGTTTAGCAGAGGAGGAATGAGTGGCTAAGAACCTGGCAACTCTGTGCCGAAGCATGCTGCAGTTGCTATGGAGGGATGGAGTACTAGCAACTTTGTGCCTTTTTTTTTCTTTTAACTATGCTGAGAAACTGCCAACCCGATGATTAAAAAGCTTGCTGCTGCTTTTGCGAATTAGGATAAAGGAACCTGGCAACCCGGTGCCAAGGTTAGCTGCAGAATTTTTGAACGAGGGATAAGTGGCTGAGAACCTGGCAACCCGGTGCCGAGGTTTGCTGCAGAATTTTGCGAAGGAGGGAATAGGCTGGGAACCTGGCAACTCGGTGCTGCATTTACTACAGAGGAATGGAAAACTGGCGACTAAGTGCCTTTTTGTGTGTGTGTGTGTGTGTGTGTGTGTGTGTGTGTGTGTGTGTGTGTGTGTGTGTGTGTGTGTGTGTGTGTGTGTCTTCGCTGAGAAACTGGCAGTTCGGTGGTTGGAAGCTTGCTTCTACGTGATAGAAAACATGGCAGCGATGGAGAAACAGTTGAGTGTGGAGCTAGCGGCAGATTTCCAGTTTGCATTAACCTATATCGATGACAACCGGAAGGAGCGTGTTTGGAGGCGTGGTGCCGCTCCAATATAAATGAGACATTTACTAAAGTCTCGCACATAGATTAAGATCCATGAATGTGCACTTAATACATACTTGATTGAGACTTTTGTTTGCTTGTTCCTTTAGGAATTCCCCTTGGAGGTTTTCAAGATCATCTTAAGTCTGTCTTGAAGAAAAAGTTCCAGTGTGTGTTTGAGGGGATCGCTAAAGCAGGAAACCCAACCCTTCTGAATGAGATCTACACAGAGCTCTTCATCACAGAGGGAGGGACTGCAGAGGTCAATGATGAACATGAGGTCAGACAGATTGAAACAGCATCCAGGAAACCAGACAGACCAGAAACAACAATCAGACAAGAAGACATCTTTAAAGCCTCACCTGGAAGAGACAAACCAATCAGAACAGTGCTGACAAAGGGAGTGGCTGGCATTGGGAAAACAGTCTTAACACAGAAATACACCCTGGACTGGGCTGAAGACAAAGCCAACCAGGACATCCAGTTCATATTTCCATTCACTTTCAGAGAGCTGAATGTGCTGAAAGAGGAAAAGTTCAGCTTGGTGGAACTTGTTCATTACTTCTTTAAAGAAACCAAAGAAGCAGGAATCTGCAGCTTTGAAGACTTCCAGGTTGTGTTCATCTTTGATGGTCTGGATGAGTGTCGTCTTCCTCTGGACTTCCACAAAACTACAATCCTAACTGACCCTAGAAAGTCCACCTCAGTGGATGTGCTGTTGATAAACCTCATCAGGGGGAAACTGCTTCCCTCTGCTCGCCTCTGGATAACCACACGACCTGCAGCAGCCAATCAGATCCCTCCTGACTGTGTTGCCATGGTGACAGAGATCAGAGGGTTCACTGACCCACAGAAGGAGGAGTACTTCAGGAAGAGATTGAGAGATAAGACTCAGGCCAGCAGGATCATCTCCCACATCAAGACATCACGAAGCCTCCACATCATGTGCCACATCCCAGTCTTCTGCTGGATCACTGCTACAGTTCTGGAGGATGTGCTGGAAACCAGAGAGGGAGGTCAGCTGCCCAAGACCCTGACTGAGATGTACATCCACTTCCTGGTGGTTCAGGCCAAAGTGAAGAAGGTCAAGTATGATGGAGGAGCTGAGACAGATCCACACTGGAGTCCAGAGACCAGGAAGACGATTGAGTCTCTGGGAAAACTGGCTTTTGATCAGCTGCAGAAAGGAAACCTGATCTTCTATGAATCAGACCTGACAGAGTGTGGCATCAATATCAGAGCAGCCTCAGTGTACTCAGGAGTGTTCACACAGATCTTTAAAGAGGAGAGAGGACTGTACCAGGACAAGGTTTTCTGCTTCATCCATCTGAGTGTTCAGGAGTTTCTGGCTGCTCTTCATGTCCATCTGACCTTCATCAACTCTGGAGTCAATCTGCTAAAAGATCAAAAAATCACCTCAAATAAGTCTGAAATTAAAGAATCTGCAGAGAAAGACTTCTACCAGAGTGCTGTGAACAAGGCCTTAAAGAGTTCAAATGGACATCTGGACTTGTTCCTCCGCTTCCTCCTGGGTCTTTCACTGCAGACCAGTCAGAGTCTCCTACGAGGTCTTCTGACACAGACAGGAAGTAGCTCACAGACCAGTCAGGAAACAGTCCAGTACATCAAGGAGAAGCTCAGTGAGAATCTGTCTGCAGAGAAAAGCATCAATCTGCTCCACTGTCTGAATGAACTAAATGATTATTCTCTGGTGGAGGAGATCCAACAGTCCCTGAGATCAGGAAGTCTCTCCACAGATAAACTCTCTCCTGCTCAGTGGTCAGCTCTGGTCTTCATCTTACTGTCATCAGAAAAAGATCTGGATGTGTTTGACCTGAAGAAATACTCTGCTTCAGAGGAGGCTCTTTTGAGGCTGCTGCCAGTGGTCAAAGCGTCAAACAAAGCTCTGTAAGTAAATATGTGATCATACCTTTTGTGTGCAAACATTGTTTTGAAAAAAGGAATTGGCCACCACATCTTAAAAGAACTTAACTCTGAAACTGAATGGAATAATTTCAGCACTCAAAATCAAGTAAAACATACTTCTGTTTCGAAGCAGCAAAGTGTCAACTGCAACATTAGCCGTGAACCATGTACCATGCCGACTCAGCCTGTGTTTAACTTCCCAACAAAAAATACATAACTATGAAAAACTGTTTAAAAACTGATTAGTACAGTAACACATTTGCTTTCATATAAACAGTTTAGTTCTCATTCAGTTCTTCTCTGATTTTCTCTGCATCAAATTCATCCCCACAGCATGATGCTGCCACTACCAAGCTTACCTTTAGGGATGATATTTCCCAGGTTATAAGCTATAGCTGCTTTCCTTGGGACATGACTCTTGGCATTCCAACGAAAGAGTTCGAACTTTCATCAGACCAAAGAATTTTGTTTCTCATGGTCTGAAAGTCTTTCAGGTGCCTTTTAGTAAGCTAGTGGCAGACCTTCATGTGGTTTTTACTGAGGAGTACTTTGATCTGCCAATTCTACCATAAAGTATTGCATAAATGGCTGTACTTCTGAAAGTTCCTCAAAACTTCACAAAGCAAACCTGAAACCCTGTTAGAGTGAACATCGGAATCATCAGACTATTCAATTAGGAATATATAACAGATTATAAGTGGAAACAGGATACACCGGAACTCAGTGTTATGGTTGTTAAAAATTATGTACGTGTTATATTTATTTATTAGTTTGACCAATTTAAGATGATACGGAAACAAAATGCTGCCACCCCAAGTCTCCATTTCAATTTGTGTTAACGTGGGACTCAAACTATGAAAAAGTTTTAAATTGTATTGACAGGCCACGTAAAACCAGTGTTATGATATAAAATATACACAATGTTTTTCCCTGGATACTATCGTCGTGTTTACTGTGGGAAGAAATAGTAAAAACTGTGTATTCTAAGGAATGGGCTCGAAGCACTCTGCACATCTTTCCTTTTGGTGGAAAAATATACCATGTCAATCAATCACAAAATTATATGATTGGACGTGGCATTTGGTTGTTTAGGAACAGAGGGAAATTTTGGAAGTGATGGTAATGAGTGAGTGAGCATAAAGAAAGAAAGCGAGATTGTTTTGATACACACAACAATGACACAACGGCTGAATGCCACAGCTGCTGCTAAAAAGCAACCAAAGGCAGACTGCAGTGTAAATGCTGTATGCAGGTGGAAAACAGGAGGAGTGATAGACCTCCTGCTGTCATTCCTGCAGGTATCAGGGTTGTGATGAGCTCATCTGTCTTACAGTGGACAAAAACTATTTTTTGGAGTGGTGCAAATAATTAGTGTGGCATCTTATTTGATATAGAAAACCTGATTGTTCTGTAAATAGTTTTATTGTTAGAAAAAAAGTTACAAATTATATTTCCATTTCAAGTTTAACAAAAATCATTTATTAAACCTGTTTGTGGTTTTTACAGTAAAAATGTAACTTATTTTTTCTTATAGGATTTTGTTTTTTGACTTTTAGATCAATTGTGTTAATACGGTAAAAACAAATACCAGTAAATTCAAACATGTAAGGTTGTGCTGAAAAGAATGATACCAAACAAGGCAAGGTAAATAGTTTTTAAAGGGGAAATATAGAGGTGAAATCAAAAAGTAGTGAAAAAACGGCCAATCATGCCCCGGACGCCAGAGCGTTAAATACATTTCAAGGATTGCTAGCATTTTTTTCCACTCTGTCATTATAGGGTATTGTTTGTAAAATTTTGAGGTGACAAAAATTTTTTCTCCACTTTGCAATGAGGCTATAACTAAATTGGGTAAAGTTAAGTGCTCTGAATAATTTCTGCATGCATTTTAGATCTGATTCTTCGCCTCCTCTGAGAGGTTTACTAGCCTTATGTTTATCGCTCACAATGTTGCCTCCAAGTCCAGGAATTTTGTTCTTTTTCTATTGCATAAACTTTAGCTAATCATAGTTCAGTTTGTAACTCACCTTAAGTCTCTTTTCTCATTTTCATATCTGCTATGTCTGCCATAACACTATCTAGTTTAGAGAACTTGGATACCAGGTCTTTGGTCTGTGCCAGGGACACTTAACAGTCCCTGAGAAGAGATTTGTTTCGGCCAAGAAAGTGATCACTAGTGCCCTTACATCTATGCCAAAATTTGTATTTGGACAGAGCTCCACCCCAAAGTTTAGATAAATTTCTTAACCATGATGTGGGAATACAAATACCTTTTCTTTAATTTTGCCCAGGTTCAACATTTACAATGATTTACTCTTATCACAAATATTGCTTTTCAGAATAGGTGGCTGTAACCTTTCAGGGAGAAGCTGTGAAGCTCTGTCTGTTCTCAACTTCCAGTCCTCTAGTCTCAGAGAGCTGGACCTAAGTAACAACGACATACAGGACACAGGAGTGAAGCTTTTCTCTGCAGGACTGGACAATCCACATTTTAAGCTGGAATCTCTCAGGTTAGGATTCAGTCATTGCCACAGATCATAAAACATGGAATTGCATTAATACTTTAAGAGCTTACCCTTTATAAAATTTCTACAGTTAATTATTGTTTAACTGTTTTGTGTAGTGTTGGATTCTCAATTACTGCACAATTTTATAAATTTTTTTTAACATTCAAATTTGTTTGATTATGTTTAAGAATTCATCAAATAAGTGACTTCATTCACTGGCCCACTGGTTCACTTTGTGTTTGTGTTTATATTAATTTCCCTTCATTCTTAAAAATTGTAGATTTATGATCCAGATGAAGGAAGTGAAAAAATAGAATACCAATTCTTAAACAATTTTGAAAATGGGAATAAATAAATATTTAAAATTCTTTTGTAGAACAAAGAAGAAACAAACAAAAGTACACAGGCCAAAGGGAAATAAGACTGTTTACACAAAATGGGAAAGAATTTTGTTATACATATTTCTAAAGGATGCTTATCAAAATTACATTTTTATAGGGCACTATTCAGAGTGTAAATATACAATCAAGTGCTCTGAGCCTTGCATACTGCATGACACTTTATTGACTGTATGACTGTATTACAAATCCTGGTTGTGGTACACACAGACACAATACAAACAATGAGGAAATCCTCCAGTCTCCCATACACGACCCCCCCCCCCCCCCCCCCCCCCCCCCGGATCCACTGCTCCACCCCCTCCCTTGCAGCTCAGCCACCAATCACACTCTGCCACACAGACCTTACTTGACTAAAAGAAAACCTATGACTCAGTGCTTACACATGGATCCTGGAATGCCTAGAGCTATATAAGATCAACAGGACCCTAAGGGACGTCATCAGGAATTTGATGGGGATAGGGCGAACATAACTAGAGGCCTTCAAGTCAATAGCACAAGTCAACATCAAGTGCAGGATTTACCAAGGGAATGTTCTGTCCTTACTGCTGTTTTGCATAGGTCTGGACCTCCTGAGCCAGATCATCAGACTAGCTAAAGATACCAACTATGTAATGGAGTGTCCTTAGCCAGCAGCTCTACATGGATGAGATCAAGTTGTATGCCAGGAAGTTAATGAGACATTGATTCACTAATTCACACTACTTTAATGTTAAGCAGTGACATTAGAATATCATTCTATTCTATTCTATTCTATTCTATTCCGACTGGAGAAGTTTAGTGTGATGGTGGAAAAGCAAGGGAAGGTTGTCAGAACTGGGGGAATTGTTCTACCAGAAGCCAACACTGCAAACATCAAAATAGTTACAAGCACCTAGGAATCCCAAAGGCAAATGAGGTGTCTATGATAGCCACAATCCCCTGCAGAGAAAAGGCAGGTTTTAAGGAGTCTGCTGAATGGGAAGCACAAGATCCGGGCAAACAATACCTATGCCCTACCGGTGAGCAGATACACTGTTGGGATAATCAGCTGGCTAAAGGAGATGGTACAAGTAGAGGAAGATGACTGTAGTGATAGATGTTATACTGAGTTATAGCAATATCAGGAAGAAGGAATATGGGAAACCTGGAAATTACCATGGGATGAGAGAGGAGCTCAAAAAGATGTGGAGGGAGAAAGCAACAGTGATCTCTGTTGTAATCAGAGCACTCGGGGCAATAGCTTTCAAACTGGTCAAGTGGCTCCAGAAGGAGGAATGACATCTGAGATCTCTTTCCAGAAGAACGCAGTCCTAAGAACGGCAAAGAGACTGTGCAGGACCTTGGGGCTCTAATCGCTGTGTTGGCATTCTGTCCATTGAGTAAGTGGTTTAGAAGTTACAGGAGTTACAGATGTATGAAACAAAGTTGTAATACATTTGTGTGATGTCAGCAACAGGTTAGGCTTTAGAGGGTTAAAGAAAAACATAATACAGAAACAGCATGATTGAAATTCCAGAAGTTGATTCTGTTCATTGGGACGTAGCGTTTTGAGTGGGAGAAGCATTTTACTGCCCATCCAAGTGACCTTATTAGTCTCAGCTAACTGCAGGTTTCTCCAACCTTTATAAGTAGTACATTTGTATAATGATCAAAAGTAGCACCCCCAACTAACAATATGTGAAAACAAAACCCCAAACTTACTCTGCCTTATTATCATAATAAAACTTTTATTGTGTTCTGAATTGTTGCTGCTATAAATAAAGCTAAAATTTGCTGACTGCATGGAATGGGTGAGTGACAATCACTCTACACACACAAAAACACAAAACCCCGAAATAAAAAGTGTTCAGATGGATTGTTTTGTCTGCAGTCTCTCAGGCTGTCTGATCACCGAAGAAGGCTGTACTTCTCTGGCCTCAGCACTGAGCTCCAACCCCCATCTGAGAGAGCTGGACTTGAGCTACAATCATCCAGGAGATGGGGGAATGAAGCTGCTGTCGGCTGGCCTGAAGGATCCATGCTGGAGACTGGACACTCTCAGGTATGGAGAGGATGTCTGATAGAGGAACAAGAACACAATTTCCTCAAGTATCAATAGAGTATTCTAATTCTGAAATGTTTTCTCTGCTGTTCACTCAGTTCCTTTTTGTCATGTCTGTTACAAAAGCCAAGTTTGTTCTTTGATCAAATAATATACACTAGTCTAGTTAAATGATAATGACATATTTATGTTTCGGAACTCCAGGAGCTTCTCCAGAGAAAAATAACTCTCTTTTGTTTCCATTTATTCACCATTTGGTTCAAACTCTTTATAATAGTCATTTAATGAACATATTTAGATATATTCTGGATCCACTGAACCAAGGCCAACATGGGTGAAATATGACTTTCATTTAGCATTGCTCATTTTGAAATATTTATTTATAACTGTTTTTTTTATTTTCCATTAAATCATAAAATTGATTACTTTATGTATAAATAATTCAAAGAAACAAAGAAAATGTGTCAATTAATGTGCAAATCTGTATCCCAAAAAGTTGATTCATTCAGTGGTGCTAGTTTCAGTCATTGTGCAAATGTACTGTTTATAAGGTTGGGGAAACCTGCAGTCAGCTGAGACTGAAGAAGTCACTTGGATAAGTGACAAAATGTTTGTCTCACTGAAAACACTACGTCCAGATGAAAAGAATCAGCCTTTTGGGATTTACTTACCTGGATGATTGAACATGTGTCAAGATGCTAATTTGTATGTTTTTCTACATTTCATTTTTACATCAGAAAAAAACTGATGCAATTTCTTCTATTTGATATTCAGCTAAATTACCAATTTCTAAAGTACAAATAGTCATGGGAGATCTGCAAACATGCTTGCATGACAGTCAAACACAGATGGAAATAAACTCACTACCAAACATTTAGCAACAACATAATAATATAGAATCCAACTTTAATCAGTAAAAAAAATCAAAAAGAATTGCACATCATTGCATTGTTGCTCATTTATCTTTGAAATTCTAATATTCCCTGTGCAATTCCATTTAGCCAGTTGTCCTGTTGACATAAGTAAAGGAAGTGACATTGCAAGTTATTTTTTATATATATACAGACTGAACTTGTCAGGATAAATACTATAACTCTCAAAGCGGATAGTGTACAATTATATAGGGGAAAAAAATAAGCAACAATTCTGAAAATACTAAAATTTTATGATACTCCAGTTTCAATGTGGCATCACTGTGTTAGCTACAATTCTGCTTACTACTGCTATTAACCAAAAACATCAACCATATTGCATTGTTTTACTGCAACAATGTTGAATCACTATGACAAGTTTGAATCTTTGATGGTCTTTTCAGCTGGGTTTTGAGTTTGAGTTGGTCCTGCACTTCAATACAAAAGGTTAGAAATAATTTTTAAGCTATTTTTGCACCATATTTCCAGATGAGGCCATGACAAAAACGGCAGCACAAGGGCAAAGAATGCAAGAGAGACTCTAGGATCGAAGAAAAGAGAAAATATTAGTAGCAACTAATGGGAGGCAGACAAAAGAAAACAAAAATAACTGCAAAACACCCGGAAGCTGCATCTCATACTGTCCAGGCCTCATTAACTTGTTAAAGGTAAAAGTTCATGTGAGTGCCATTAAAAAAAGATTGAAAAACTGTTTCAAGGACTAAGATGGTAGAGCCATGTTGTTAATTTATAGATTTATTGCTGTAACAGCCAATCCAACAACTTCAAATAACTGAAAGACCCAGGATCAGTCCAAATCATCAGCAGTTTCATCCACGTATAGATTGAAGTGTATTTGTGAAAATGTTGGACTGTTCCTTTATCTCATACACATACTGTGTATGAGAGCCATGTCCATGTGTGCATGCTGAAAGAGACTGTGCTGCTCTGACCCCCCTCCTCCTTTCAGGGTGGAGCCTGCTGGAGTCCGATGGTTGACACCAGGTCTGAAGAAGTGTAAGTGTATTTTTAATGTGATTCATGAAAACAAAGCAGCACACATTCAACCATCTTCAAACTGTCACATCTCTGATGTCAGGAGTCATCATCAAAGTGTCAATCAATGAACAGATGATGGATCAATAACTGCAGCTGGATTGTGTTTGTTCTCTCATCAGATTCCTGTCAACTCACAATCGACACAAACACAGTACACACAAACCTCAAACTGTCTGACAACAACAGGAAGGTGACACATGTGGAGGAGGTTCAGTCATATCCTGATCATCCAGACAGATTTGATGTTTGGCCTCAGCTGCTGTGTAGAAATGGCCTGACTGGTCGCTGTTACTGGGAGGTCGAGTGGAAAGGAAGGGTGGACATGACAGTGAGTTACAGAAGACTCAGAAGGAAAGGAGGCAGTTATGACTGTGTGTTTGGATACAATGATCAGTCCTGGAGTCTGAACTGCACTGAAGAGGGTCCTGACTCTGTCTGTCATGATAACAGTCGAGCATCTATCTCTTCCCCGTCATCTTCCTCCTCCTCCTCTGTCTCTAACAAGGTAGCAGTGTATGTGGACTGTCCTGCTGGCACTCTGTCCTTCTACAGAGTCTCCTCTGACACACTGATCCACCTCCACACCTTCAACACCACATTCACTGACTCTCTTTATTCTGGGTTTTATTTATTTCCTGGTTCCTCAGTGTGTCTTTGCTGAGTTGAGTGTCTTCCTGTTAGAGAAACTCTGACTGTTGAACAGATAGTTCAGTCTGTACATGTCTGTCTCTTTCACTCAGAAACACGTTTTCAGATTCATGGATTCAATCAGTTGATGTTTTAAACTGTTCTAAATGATTCCTTGTAAACTTCTTCCTCTTTAGTGCTTTAAAAATGGAAGCTCCCATTATTCCAGGATCCAGGTGTAGTTTTTCAGTTTTTTTTCCACTCAAAACTTCACAGTGAATATCAGTATGTTTCTCTAAAGCCCACTCCACAACCAGCTCCTCTATATTTTGAACAAGTCTGAACTCATTAAAATGAATCCAAATGTTTGATTTCTCTTTCTCAATGTGATTTTTGTTTTCCATCGTGACTGAATAATGGACATCCAATAGTACTCAGTGTATAAAATATTAAAGACAGTAAGTGTCTCTCATGTTTCTGTCCAACCATTATCTTCCAGTTATCCTTTTCAGGTTTGGGGCTGAGGGAGGCCTTCTTAGGACGAGAGGCACGGTACTCCATGAACAGGTTCCCAGTCTGTCGCAGCGTCAATGCATAGACAAGGACAACCATTCGCACTCACATTCCAATTAACTTATCCCACTAATTGCATCTCTTTGGACTGTGGCAGGAAGCCGGAGCATCCAGAGAGATTCCACGTTTGAGCAGTAAACCTAGTAAATGTGGTAACTGAGGTAGTTGCTGCCACACAAATGGCAGAGAGAGAAATGCCAGATTGTCTGTACCGCCCAGTGGAACAATCAGGACTTGCCCTGGAACCCCTGATAGAAGGCAATGAACAACTAGTTCCTTGTCTGATTTGGCCAGGTACGCCTGATGTACACCGCCAGTGCTCAGACAGGGCTGTGGGCCTGCAGACACTGAGCCACTTCTCTGTCCAAGCTCTCAATGGGAGTTAATCACAACTTGACTGGAAGAGGTGGAAGTCAGACAGGGTTTTCAGCAGGCATGCCATTTTAAATCTGTGTCCTCCAGAGGCCCAAAGGGAAGGCGCTAATACACCAAGAGGTGACCAGTCTCTATCGATAGGTTTAGGCAGTCCTACTAGATGGTGCACGAGTCTCCTTTATAGTTTGAAGACAGGGGCAGGCGGCCTGAAGTGCGAAGTCTCTCCTTCTCAGGGGCCAGGCTGCCAGCCTCCGGTTCCAGACCAAGGAGGTGAGGCTAGTCCTTGTGGCCCCTCTCTGGCCCTACATGTCCTGGTTCTCAATGATCTCACCCCATCTATATATTTTATATTTATATATTTTATCACTCTCTCTCTCTATCGCTATATCTCTCAAGCCCAGAAATGCTGTCACCTGAGATGGATTCAGCCTTCACTTTTTCAGGGGCAGCACCAGAGCCTGTACATGAGAGACCAGCAGGGTGATATGGCTGTGGCACTGGCCTGACATTCCCTGAGGTGCAGAATCTGACGGAGCCCTACACCCTGCTTGGAAACCAGAATGTAGAGGAAGAAAAATCCCTCTACGCTTGGCTGTCTCCAATGTTCACCTCCCCTATAGAAAACTTTGCCACGATGGCTGCCAGTTCTTCCCAAAGGATGCAGGTCTGCTGGAGGTTGCCCAGTGAGCTGAAGGCAAGGGCAGTGGGGGGTCAGGGGGGTCGGTGGAAAAACTGCAGGCGGTGGCCCTGGGTTATGGTGGAGACCACCCAAGGGTGAACCCCAAGAGCCAACCAAGCAACGCTGCACTGTGCTGCAAACAGGGGAGGGGGCTGGGTGGCCTGGCCCAAAAAGATGGCAGTCTTGTTTTGTTTTGTTTTGTTGTTAGCAGCTAGAAGATGACAGTGTCCAGGGAGGCTGCTGATACAGGCTCCCAACAGAGCAGACAACTGCCCCCCACACACACAACACGCTAGCAAAATACCACATACAAGTACTACACACACAATCTGTTACACACGCTCACTCTTAAGTGGGGATCAAACCAGTTTCATGTCTGCACAGCTGTTTCATATGGGCCATGAGTGGCTACCTGGAGTGTCCTAAAGATATATCCAAGTTTAAATATTCTCATATAAAAATGAGTTGAAAATGCACTGCATATTACTACAAAAGTAGTATTTAACTTACAATTGTCAGTCTTCTCCTCTGTCATTTTCATAGATAAGATAAGATAAGAACAACTTTATTTATCCCGAGGGAAATTCTTTTGTCATGTACATGCTCAAAGCAGCAGGAGAGACCGAGGAACAGATGAAATAGATATAAGATATAAGATATACAATATATACAATAAGAATAGTGTACAGTAATATACAGTAGTAGGATAGTGCAAGACAAATAATCGGATAACTCTAACAAAGTAATATACATAACTATATCCTGGTGAATAAATAACTAAACTATCAGTGCAGGCGGTTCTAGAAAGTGACAAAGTATTGTGCAATATAATAAAGGGAGTAGCAGCATATGATGGGGGGATGGAAACAAAATTCAATAAATACTCTTGGGTAATATTGCACGGTCTGGAGGGAACAGAATAACATTGGTAATAGTCTTAGGAGAATCACCTACAGAGTGAGGAAGAGTTAAACAGTCTTATTGCCACCGGTACAAAGGATTTCCTGTGGCGGTCAGTTCTGCATTTCGGGGCAATGAGTCTTTTGCTGCGTTTGCTCCGATGGTCCATCATGGGGGTGTGCATGGGGTGGGAGGGGTTGTCCATGATAGAAAGAAGCTTTTTTAGCATTCTCCTCTCAGACACCTCCTCCAGGTTCTCAAGTCTGACACCCAGGACAGAACCAGCCTTTCTAATCAGTTTGTTCAGCCTGTTGGCATCAGCTGTCTTCACCCCACTTCCCCAGCACACAGCTGCAAAGAACACGACGCTCTCCAACACCGAGTGATAGAACATGGTCAGCATTTTCCTACCAACATTGAAGGACCTGAGTCGCCTCAGTAGGAAAAGCCGACTCTGCCCTTTTTTGAAGATAGCATTGGTGTTCTTGGTCCAGTCCAGTTTACAGTCCAAGTGTACCCCCAGGTACCGGTAGTCCTCAACGATCTCCACGTCAGCCCCTCTGATGGTGACAGGGGTAGGAGGAGGAGCCTGCTTCCTAAAGTCCATAATCAGTTCCTTTGTCTTTGTGATGTTAAGTTGTAGGTGGTTTAGCTCACACCACTCGACAAAGCTGTCCACCACACTCCTGTACTCTTCCTCCTGTCCATCCCTGATACAGCCCACGATGGCAGAGTCATCTGAGAATTTCTGCAGATGGCATGACTGAGATTTGTACCTGAAGTCAGATGTGTAGAGGGTGAAGAGGAAGGGTGATAGGACCGTCCCCTGCGGCGCCCCTGTGCTGCTCAGGATGTTATCTGAGCGGCAGCTCTTCAGTCGGACATGCTGTGGTCGACTTGTTAAATAGTCCGTAATCCAACCTACCAGTGGGGCGTCCACCTGCATTTCCGTGAGTTTATTCCCCAGCAGTGATGGTCTGATCGTGTTAAAAGCACTAGAGAAGTCAAAGAACATGACCCTCACAGTGCTCCCAACAATGTCCAGGTGAGAATAAGCCTGGTCCAGCAGGTAGATGAGGGCATCCTCCACACCGATACGAGGTTGATAAGCAAACTGCAGGGGGTCCAGCCAGGGCTCCACCAGCAGACGCAGATGTTTCAGGATGAGTCTCTCCAGCGTCTTCATGACATGTGAGGTCAGAGCCACTGGCCTGTAGTCACTGGGGGTCGATGGGTTGATCTTTTTAGGGACAGGAACCAGGCAGGATTGCTTCCAGAGTGATGGAACTCTCTGCATCTCCAGGCTCATGTTGAAGATCCGTTGTAGAACTCCAGACAGCTGGGAAGCACAGCACCTGAGGGCCCTGGGACTGACACCATCAGGGCCAGCAGCTTTGCCGGAGTGGAGTCTGCCCAATTCTTTTTTGATGTCATCTGCTGAGAGGGACAGGGTGAGACAGTCTGAGGGGGCAGAAGAGGGGGGAGGAGAATGGAGAAGATGGAAAGAGCTGGGTGTGGAGACAGGAGACGCAGGGCAGTCGAACCTATTGAAGTGCAGATTTAGGTTGTTAGCACTTTCGACGTCCCCATCCATCCCAACACCTCTCTTTTGTCTCAGGCCAGTGATAGCCCGCATTCCATTCCACACCTCCCTGGTGTTGTTTTCCTGCAGTTTGTCTTCCAGCCTCCGTCTGTAGGACTCTTTACCCTCTGCAATCTTGGCTTTCAGCTCCTTCTGCACCAGTTTCAGCTGATCTATGTCACCATTTCTGAAAGCTCTCTTTTTCTTGTTCAGGGTTGCTTTGATGTCTTTGGAAACCCAGGGCTTATTGTTGGGGAAGCACAGAATAGTTTTTTTGGGGACTACAGTGTCCACACAGAAGTTGATATAATCTGTAACACAGCCTGTCAGATTGTCAATATTGTCCTGATTGGAATCAAAAAGAACATCCCAGTCCGTTGACTCAAAGCATCCCTGCAGAGTCTCTTCCGACTCCCTTGTCCATGTTGTAACCGTTTTTGTGGCTGCAGGTTGTCTCTGAACGGCAGGTCTGTAAAGGGGCTGGAGGTAGACCAGGTTGTGATCAGCCCTGCCCAGAGGAGGGAGAGGGCTGGAGGTGTATGCCCCAGCAGCATTGGCATAAAACAAGTCCAGTGTTTTATTGTCTCTTGTTTTGCAGTCCACATACTGCTTGAATGTAGGTAGAACAGTGGAGAGGTTCGTGTGGTTAAAATCGCCCGTTATAGCCACAAACGCAGAGGGACTACGATTTAGTAGGTCCGCTGTCGCAGAGCTGATGACGTCATACGCCTGCGCCGCGTTGGCATCAGGAGCGATGTAAACAATGACGACAATGGCGAGGGAAAACTCACGCGGTAAATAATATGGTCGAAGACCGACTGCTAACAGTTCGATGTGTTTGTTACACACAGCCATCCTCACCTTAACGTGACTGGGGGAACACCAGCGGTTGTTAACATAAAGAGCGAGTCCTCCTCCCCTCTTCTTCTCGCTGCTGCCTGGGTCCCTGTCCGCTCTCACACACGTAAATCCGTTTATATCCACCACCTGGTCCGGGATGTTTTTGTGCAGCCATGTCTCCGTGAAACACATAACACTGCATTCTCGGAAAACTTTCTCTGTCCTTGTTAGCATCGCGATCTCCTCCATCTTATTAACCAGCGATCTGACATTGCCGGTCACCACAGACGGGAGAGCAGGACGGAATCTTTTCCTCCTCAGTCTTCGCGTTTTCCCCGCTCTGCAGCCACGGTAGTTCCTCTTGATCACCGCGGGGATCTCATGCTGAACACCGGCATGGCTGTGCTGTCTTAGCCCCAGCAGCTGGTCCCGGCTATAGACAAAGGGGCAGCGTGGGGTCGCGGTCATCTCAGTTGTTTTACACGGAGATTCGTATCCAAACCCGGCTAAAAACTTCTCGACTACACAAGAAGTATAAACTAAAAAACTAACTAAGTAGACAAAAAGAAATAAATAAGAGGAAAAGAAAGAAAGGGGAAAGTAATTTTCAACTGCAGAGAGCATGCTAGACTGGCTGCCATCCGAGACAGCGCCGGAAGTGAAACGATCTGATGTGTTGTGAGATCTGTTGTGAAATGCATTCTGGGATATTTGGCTGCACCAAGTCAAGTCAAAATCGATGCATGCTCGATAACAGGAGCCACAACACATGCAAGGATTTTGAACATACTTAGCTTGATGCATATTTTAAATTGGAACAGTATTTATTTACCAATTTGTTGATGGCACGTGCAAGTACACTGCAAAAAAAAAAAGTGCTGTTTTTACAGGAAAACGCTGACAGCTGGGGTCACCAGGGACTTCCTGTAAAAAATACAGCAGCACAGTATATCGCTTTACATATGCAATATGTAAATTGATTTACAGTGAATGAAACTCACATTAAAACTGTTAAATCTACAGAAAAAAGAAGTTATTTTCACAAATTGATGTTATATATAAATAGACTATTTCCTGTATCTTTTACAAGTAATAAATGCTTATTGTGGATCCATAAATTGTAAAATTAACAGGGAAATATCAAACAAAAAACTAATTTAAAATGGTAGAGCAACAGTGAAACTGTGCATATTATACATAAAATCTATTATGTTATCTATTATGTTATGCTATTATGTTGTATTTTTATGTTTTAATGTAAATTTTTAACCATACACCAGCAAATTTATTACTGC
Organism: Pelmatolapia mariae; assembly: GCF_036321145.2. Taxonomy (NCBI): domain Eukaryota; kingdom Metazoa; phylum Chordata; class Actinopteri; order Cichliformes; family Cichlidae; genus Pelmatolapia; species Pelmatolapia mariae. The sequence continues at coordinate 27,280,616 of NC_086229.1, forward strand.
TAAGCCTACACCCAAACATGCAAAAATACATCTTGAGAAAACACAAGAGAGGAAAATGTCACTTTTGGGAAATTTATTTTGCAGCCAGGTTAGCCAAATGACAGCAATTGGATGCATTTTTTCCAACTAACAATATGCAGGGCACACAGCAACTACATAATTCAATCAAAATATAAGCTATAAAAGCTGTGGAACATTCCTGCAAAGCAAGAACCATGTTCATGAAACAAGCATTTGTTAGACCCTCTACCAGAAAAAGTTAAATAACCTGTTAAGACTTTAAAACAAAAATCACATGTTGTGCCAAAAATAAACATAATCACCATGCAACACAACACGCACCATGCTGTCACCACAACCATGTCCTTGGTCAGAAAACACATCAGGAAAACCATGTGGTGAAACAAAACTACACTGCAGTAGCAGCATGTTTTTTTTTTTTTTTTTGTAAAGAACGTTCCTTCAAAGCAAGAAAATCTTCATGAATTGGCTTCATGCATTCGACCAGTTAAAGGTTTCTGTACACATTGTGGAACAAAGTAACACCAACACTCCACAGAGAGTCAAGATTTAGGCTTAGCGCCACTCGTTGTCGGCGAGATCCTGAATCAGGGTGAGCACTCGAGGGTTCACACTGAGACGACGCTTTGAGTTTTTGTTCTCTACTTTGTTTCCTTTTACTGGGTTTATGGAGAAGAAACACCTGTAGAATAAAATCATATAAAAGTTTATTAAGCATTTTATAATTGATCAGTTAAAATACAAGTACAAAGTAAGTAAAAATTAAATATACACACAGTCATGGCCAAACTGCAACAACAATTGGTTTCACCACGTTCAAGACAAAGTATAACCAAAATGCTGTGGGGAAGTGAACAATGCATGGTCAAAAGTATTGGCACCCTTCACGAGTGTCTTTTGCAGTGATATATCACACTAGCATTTTTAAAATCCAAAGCAAAGGTTATAGGTAGTCAGACGTCAGCAAACCTTTGGTCTAGCCCTGAGTCTCGGCCAGACTTGGACCCGGATTCAGACTGATATTTTATTAAAACAAACACACACACACACACACACACACACACACACACACACACACACACACACACACACACACACACACACACACACACACACACACACACACACAGAATCTGGCTCCAAACCCGACCGAGACTCAGAGCCAGACCTGGACTCCAACCATATCAAAGCCAGACTCCAGATCCCACAGTCTCAGTTATGAGAAATAACAAAGCCATATTTGCTCACCTCTGAAGAAACTCTAAAGTGGAAGCCAGCTCAGATGGATAATGGATGTTAAAATTGTAGTAGCTCCTGAACATGAGGCACAGTGCAGAAATGAAGGAGGATATGTTTGTGCTGACGAGGTTCCGATCAATACTCAGCATGTATCTTCTTGACGAATAGCAGGACTGTCCTGTGAACAAATTATTTAACAGGTTATATCAATAAGCACGGCAGTCACATGACATTCTATAAAAAGTGCACTTAAAAAAAAAAAAAAGAGAGAGAGAGAGCTATTAAACAGACTTACCACACACAATAATAGTGGGTGTCAGAGGCACTTGCTCCAGTTGTACCTCAACTGCCAGACATGTATCTTCAACACAGAAAAGCATGGACTCCTCCTTCTCTTCAAAGTAGCTGAGCAGAAGCAGGACCATCTCTTTCACATCATCTGAGCAGCCACTCTGCGGTCCCCGCATCCTCTGAAGCCTTGCATAAGTCTGAAGGAACGCCTTGCTTTTGCTGACAGCAACTGTGGTCATGTAATCCAGAAGCCTTTTCCCCTTCAAATCCAAATTTCGTGTGAATGTCTCTTTGAGGTCAATCCCAGTAAGTTCCTTGAAGTGGACAGACATGCCAAGTTCATCAAACCAAAACGGCCACTCCTCTCTAAGGCATTTGATACTTTTCCCCTGATTGACATGTTGACGTTGTGTGTAATAAGTGGACTTCATTACACTTTTTACCTCATCTGGATTGGCATCCGCTTGCTGGAACATCACCTTGAGTTTTTCCATCTTTTGCATTATCAGACAAAACTCCACTCTGTAGAGTGAGCAATCATTATGAAGCAGTTGGTTTTATTTTGTGGATTCAAGCTGCTCTTCATACTTTTGGCCACCAGATGTCACGAGAGAGGACTGTGTTGAAAAGCTTCGAGTAATGAACCGTTTTTCAATACAAGCTTCAATGCTTCAGAAAGCTTCATTTGACCATCACTAGGAAAATCGTTTTTTTTTTAAAAAAAAAAAATTAAAGAGCCACCCTAATCCACAGTGACATACAGCTAAATTGTTCCCTCTTTCTGCAGCTGAGCTCCGTCTGACTTTCCCCAGCAGACGTCCAGCACATACCAGCAGATTAAAACTTACATATTAACGTTTAAATGATACTGCATACTGTCTGTAACTGGTAAATCAGGCGTGTCCAACTCCAGCCCTCGAGAGCTAATGTCCTGCAGCTTTTAGATGCATCCTTGTTCCAACACACCTGAATCAAATGAATGGCTTGTTACCAGGCCTTTGCCAAACTTGATGGTATGTTGAAGAGCTAATCAAACCATTTGATTCAGCTGTGTTGGAGTAGGGACTCATCTAAAAGCTGCAGGAAGGTAGTTCTCAAGGACTTGGACACCCCTGTAATAAATCATCGTTTATTTATTTTACAAGAAGAAACGTCCACGTTATTTGGAGAGAAAAAAAATGTCAGGTATACAGCATAAGCCCAGATTTCACAGTTTTGCATTCACTGTAAAACGGGATTGGTGTTCATGGCCAGAGTTAAGTTACATCAAGTTTAATGTAGTGATGTAGTGTACATCAGCAATTTGTTGCATTTCAGCTAATAATGCTTAGATTGATTCACTCAGTTCAACCTATATACCAACGTTCTCCTGTCTAGTATAAAGATTTGATAGTGTGCTATCAGCATAGGGGATGGCAATCAGCCAAGGCAGCTGTGAAACATCTGTTTCCATCTTGTTGAGTTCAGCTGTTTAAATGAACAAAGGGCAGCAGGTCAGCTGATCACAGCCTGTACTGAACCTCACATTAGAAATCATTGTGAGCTCTTATTCTGTTCTCCATGCTGAGCCACTACAAAAGCTCTGAGGGTTTCCCCAAACCGTTTACCATGTAAGCAACAGGAAAGAGTTCTTTTTAAGATATAGAACAGATTCAAGGGGACAACTAGGATTTACATTACAACAACATTCGGATTATCATCTAATTATATTATATTATATTATTAATTAGTGATGTACCAATACTACTTTTTTGAAAACGAGTACGAGTACTTGCATTTCAGTACTCGCCAATACCGAGTACTTAATAAAAACATGATTTAAATTTACAGGTAACAGCTTTAGTCATATAATTTAACAAAAAACAAACAAACAAGGCACTGGTTTGGAATTAAGAACATTTATTTAAAATGAAAAGCATGTTGCATGCAACATATTACAGAATAAATAATTATAAAAAAAATTTTTTTAAATTTGTTCGTCTGTTTCTCCATTTAGAATCTCACTAGCACAGTCACAGCTGGGACATCAGAGGCTAGAACGTTGTAGCTACTCACTTTTTTATTTTTTTCCTCAAAAGGGGTGAGGATGGCAACAGTCTTCTCCATGCATGCTGTTCCAGCGTGTCTGTACGTCCTGCTGCAGTGTCTTTATTGGCTGGTTGAGCTGTCCCTGAATGTCCTTGAGGCGGGAGTAGGCTAAGGCGGAATGTTTAAAATAGCCAACTATTTTCCGCCTCGCTGCTATAGCATCAGCTATGCTCCTCTGTGCTATTAAGCCCTCGTGAACAGCCAGTTGGAGCGTGTGCGTGAAACACGGTGGACTTGGGAGCCCTGCGTCATTCATGGCTTTAATCATGCTTTTGGCATTGTCACGAAGCACAACATGTAGTGATGTTTTATGTATACCCCATGTCTGGAGCATTTCCTGAAACACATGCACTATAGCCTGGCTGGTGTGCGAGCCGCAGAATTGTTTGGCATGTAATATGGCTCGTTGCGGTGTGAAACTCCACTGGGAGGTTAGGGTAATTAGTGACAAGGGGCTAACACTGCTTGTCCAAATATCCGTGGTGAAACTAAACCCAGAGGAGCCTTGCAGCAGGCTGTGGATATGTTTTTTCAAGGACTCGTTTAGTTTAGGCAACTCCGTGTCAGTCATGTAGTGGCGGATTGGGCATCATATCTGGGCTCCAGAACATGTAGGAGACGCAGGAATCCAACATTTTCTACCTCCGAGAGTGGCTGGTCACTCAATGCAATGTACTTGATAATTGCCTGTGTTATTTTCACAGCACGTGGAAGACCCTTAGAACTGAAGATTGATAGTGGGTTTTTCCCCGCTCCCCCAATGAGGGACAAAGGACCCTACATAATAGCTCTACATAATCACATGAGCCAAGGTTTGAAAGCGGGTGTGGGTCAAAATCAGCGAGGGTTTTAGGTGAGCTCATTGTGAAACCTGGCCCCACCCTATGATGTGATTTCCTGAGGTCAGATGGCCCAGGATGTAAGTGGGTGTTAAGGCATCTGGGAAGGGAACTAAATACCGGATTATAGATGGCAGACAGTTGGTGTTGCAAACCACCGCCTCTGTTCAAAGATGGTCGCTCACAGTGGTCCTAAATGGCTTTGTTCACTTCTCTTTCAAACCTCTCTGTCCAAAACGTGAACATTGGCATCCTCAAAAGAGTGACCTTTGTGGTTTAGATGCAGATGAACTGCCGAGCTACTTGCTGCTTGCTAAGAGGTGTATTTTGTGGTACAAAGGGCATTCAGCCCCGGTATTTTCAATCTCCAACATGGATTTATGAAGAACGTAAAGGAGGAACGGAGAGCTAAACGTCCAAGTGTGTCTCTGTGGACAGCCCGACGACCTGACTGCAAATGATTGCTGTAATAGGTGTAGGCTGCTTTGGGATTCCCATGATGCACTGTGTATTTCTTCTTCACTCATTATGTGTTAATAGACATCTCTGCACTGAATAATATTTGTTATTAATCTCTCTCTCTTCCACAGCATGTCTTTATCCTGTCTTCCTTCTCTCACCCCAACCGGTCCAGCAGATGGCCCCGCCCAGCAGCCATTTGCATTCAGTTTCAGTGAACTGACATGTTACAGAACAATACGCAAACGAACACAGGAATTGTATGTGAATGTAAAGGAGAATGCAGTTGTTTTTGCTGCCATACACACACTGGTAAAAGCGAGAGCTGTCTTACAAATACTCATCGAGGATGACTCTAAGGAAGGAGAGAAGGACAAGAGAGGAGGAGACATGGGACTGATCAAAGGAAGCCGGATTGAAGGATGAGGAAATGAGAGTAGGAAGTTTGATGCATGGCAGCTTTTATCTTTGGCATTTCTTGAGGATTCAACCAGAGAAATGGGAGCAAATGGTGTGTTTCCATGACAGGCTGGTAGTATTAATGTAGCTCCAGATGCAGTTTAAGCATCTGTCTGTAACGTGTGGACATGAAGTCAAAGTAAAGTCACATTTTATTTATAGAGCACCTTTCAAGACGACCATGACAAATCATGACATCACACTGGTTCATCCTCGACTTAGGAGCCCTTTCATGCTTAAATGCTTCAGAGGTCAGAGTCTTCACAAAGAAACTGGAGCTTCTCAGTCATCCAGGTCATGCTAGTCATGGATGAATAGGAGCATGTAGTCATCCAGGAATAAAAATGAACCAGGATTATTTCCCACAATCAGGATACCCCAGTGGGGGTGGCGGCAAGGTCGCCCAGGCCTGCAGCAGTGCCGGCAGCTCCGCCATCCTCCCCAGGTGGCATTCGCTCTCCTTCCACAGCTCTTCCTGTTGGTGGCGCACCTCTGCCACCTGCTCCTGCTGGGTAGCCGCTATTTCAGGAACCCTCTGGGCCAGTTCCTTCCTCTGGCTCGGTTGTAGGCCCGCCATGCGACTTCCTGGGTTTCGGCACCACTGTGGTGTGAATCAGACACGGTGGGTCCAGAGAGTGTTGTTTTGAGCCATTTTATCTACCACGAATGCAGCTCACAAGCTGCCAGCCGCACATGCAACACATCACAATCCTTACTATCCTATCCTCCCATGTCACTTTAAGATCACTTTAGTTTGTTTATGTTTACACAGCTGAAGGACATCAGGGTGAGGAGGGCAGTCTTATGCTCTGACTCCTGATTATTCACAGTGTGCAAGATAGGTTATCATGATGATGTACCGCAATGAAAGTGATCCTCCTTCATAGACCTGAAGTCGGTCTTAACCACAAATACTTCTACTTAGTTCTCACATATCATGATGATATTTAAATATGTCCACTTCAACTGAAAACAAAGCTCAGTGTGAACACACCTTCCTTTGATTGCTGACACTCACACTGATACCAACAGTGATGTGTTTACTCCAAATAAGTCTTTTCTATTTATGTAGAGACACAGAATGACAGTATGATTTCTTTCTGTTGGTTCGTGAGAAATTTCATGGCAGAAGTTCAAATCAATGAAGCAAGAAAGTAAAAACAAAAATGAGTGTGAATGAACATTGTTTGTTATGTAAGAGTGGACGTCAGAGGAAATGGGAAGAGGAAAGGAAAAGGGAAAAGACACAAAAGAAGCTTCACTTTTCACATCAGAGTCTCTTTGTCAAGAACTCGTAGGATGTTGTTAAATCAACTCGGCTGCTGCTTCTGCTCAGCTCCTCCCACCTGTGCTGCTTCAGGTGGAGTCCCGCTTCACTCGTCCGTGTTTAGTCCTCAGGTGTGGAGTGGAACTTGTTGTTGGTGTGTGTGTTTGAAGACACTGTAAGTGTGTTTGCTTCCTCCTTTAAAAATTTGACTGTTTGTTTCTGCTGTGTGATATTTGGACCTGACGTTTAGCTCTTATTTCAGGACAAACTTTGATTACTCTTGTGTTTGAAGACAATTCCACATGATTATAGATTTTTGATGAACTGAATCCACTCAGGTTATCAGTTAGTAACTCTGCACTGAAACATTTGTTACTGTGATAAACGGTTTAAATAAATATGTGTGAAATTTAAGACACTGATCATTAACCTGATGGAACAAGGATTGTTACTTTAACTGGAAACAATCAGATAAAATCAGTCTGTTGTTAAGAAGTCGATATTCGGGTTTTACGGAAGTGACGGTAAAATAACAAGAAGCAGAGCAACTCCAGTTCAGTTCAGGGTCAGTGTAAGCAAAGAAAATAGAGAAGAATAGATGAAAATATCTTTCACAAACACATGAACATTTTTAGCATGTTTAAAATCCTGTACCTGATAATAATATCTGCATAAGGAAGGCTAGTGTACATTAAGAAAAGTATTTGAACTTGGCACCTTTTTCATGTCTTTGTGTCACTGCCGTGTCCACTAAATAAGTTTGCTTGGATTATTCTCTTTTTAGCGTTTGACACTTTTAATCATTAATGGTTGGTCTCCTGTGTTTCTCTCTATTTTGAGGTCCCAAGTCTGTAGATGTTTTTTGATAAACACTTTGAATTTTGTCCTTTTGAACTGTTTACAGTCTCCATGAGCGCTCACTTGATCTTCTTTCACTCAGTTCTCCTGGATTTGGTTACAAACATCTGCCTTGAGACGACTTTTGTTGTGATTTGGCGCTATATAAATAAAATTGAATTGAATTTGCCAGCTCATGCCAACAATCTTATGTTAAATACATTTATGTAGTTCCCTAGTGGCACAGTTAGATGAGCTGATACATATTTACAAACACAAACTTCTGTTTGTTGTAATGAAGTATTCTTAGTGAATCATGAAGTTAAAGTCTGATTAGTCTCACAGCCTCAAACATTCATTCCTTTTCCTCCATAATTAAAAAATCTGTAAGTTGCAAAACCTAAACCTTTTAGATTTGCTTAAAATTATAGACACACTAACTATTCAGAAATGTTGTCCGCTGTTTTGTCCCTTTGAGACATTTTATTCCATGGATAAGATCAGAGACTTTTTAAACCCTCAGTCTCTGCTAAGTCGCCAGTTCATTAAACATTGTCCTTTTAGAGCAGGTATACTCATGTAAAGGTCAACATCGCCACACAAGACACAATGAGAAGCAGATAATCACAAATGAACATAAATCAGTTCTCATCATCTGATATCAGAGTCCTTATATATCAAACACGCAGTGAACTCAGCCTCTTGTAAGTCGGTTGGAAATTTTCAGGTGTAAAGATCTGAACCACTTTAACAGGATCAGATGATTGTGTGCAGGAGATCAGGTCTGAGTCAGTCCGGTCATGGTCAGCAGAGGTGAAAACCTACAGAGGAGGAAGCAGACTGATCCTGACTTTTCATGTTTTCATTTAAGAAGGAATCAGATTTATTCACCAAAACAGACAAAAGCATTTAAAAAAGGATGAACAGAGTAAAATTTTAATAACCTGGGAAGTAATGAGTCACACACATACTATTATACACTCAGACATGAGGAAGTGTTCAGTAAACATTCCTCTGCTGACAGCTGATGATGGTGGAGGGACAAAAACTGATGGAGCAGATAGATCAGAACAGAAAGTGAGAATTTTTCATTTACTTGACATAAAGTAAATCTGATGCATAATCTGAATTAACATATAAATCAAATAAGTGGATGTGTGTTACTCTTCATGCAGCTCTGTTAAATAACACGTTTTGCTGTTGATAATTGAGAGAGATCAGCTATGCTGCAAACTGAAACTATGCTGCATGCAGTTTCTAGTTTTTCTAGTTTTAAATTCCACGAAGAACCTTTCCTTGGCTGTAAACACCAAACCAAAAAACAAAAAAAATTTTCTGTTTCTCACGAACATGATGGAAAACAGAGGAGAATTAATCCTAACTGTAAGGACCAGCTTAGGATCACTACTTCTCACCTGACTGTGTTCATGGCATAAACATTATAGGGATATTACAGAAACTGCTGTAGTTTACAATATAGTTTTGGTAACATTTAGTTATGTCTGTGTCTCTGAATTAATTTAATTCTAATGTGAAGAACTTTGTCATGTCTGCAGATGAGTGATGGTCTAGTAATAAAGTCTATTACTTCTGATGGTATTATAGGTACTCAGTGTTTGCCTGACAGTTTTACCTTGGGCTTCCTTCTCTCACCCCAGCTGGTCTCAGCAGATGGTAAATGGCCTGTATTTATATAGCGCTTTACTAGTCCCTAAGGACCCCAAAGCGCTTTACATATCCAGTCATCCACCCATTCACACACACATTCACACACTGGTGATGGCAAGCTACGTTGTAGCCACAGCCACCCTGGGGCGCACTGACAGAGGCGAGGCTGCCGGACACTGGCGCCACCGGGCCCTCTGACCACCACCAGTAGGCAAAGGGTGACGTGTCTTGCCCAAGGACACAACGAGCGAGACTGTCCGAGCCGGGGCTCGAACCGGTAACCTTCCGATTACAAGGCGAACTCCCAACTCTTGAGCCAGATGGCTATGGCTCCCTGAGCCTGGTTCTGCTGGAGGTTTCTTCTTATTAAGAGAAGTTGTTAGTACCTCCAGCACAAATAAATCAGTTCACTATGAGAAGTAATTTTCTAAGATATTGTCAGATTAGGGAGATCTTATGTGAAAGGGCACACAAAATATTAGCAACCACCACTGAAAAGACTCACCTCTGCTTTTGAGCCCAGATCTAAACATGTCTCAAATCAGCTGGCTCATAGACCTCAGGTTCATGTCATTTTATGGAAATGTGTGAAAATACTGTAACAGGTACCGCAGCAAATGACTTACTCCAGTGAATAATTAAGTAACGTACTGGATTACTTTTAATAAAAAACATCCAGTAATGTGTAATACATTACTTTGTTTTTGAGTAACCACCCTAACGCATCATGTGAACTTTACTCTGACTCAGTCTGAGCAGTCAGACGGCATATTTTTGGAGTGAACACATGAAGGTGTGGCCCACACACACACACACACACACACACACACACACACACACACACACACACACACACTGTCTATTACACGCTTTGACATAATATCTGGTTGGAAATGGATCCTTCTCTAAAGCTCGATGCTCATGTGAACACTGTGCTAAAAAAGTTGACATGACTCTCAAGTTCAAGCCTCTTCTGTCCAAACACAACCTCGAAATATTAACACAGTCTTTTGTAACGTTTCGTCTCAATTAGTGAATTTTTAGGTAGAATAAGCTAGGAGTCTGTTGCTCATCCACAGTTGGTACAAAACACTGCTGCTTAATTTTTATCTAGTGGAAGCAAAGAATTCCTTATTCAGTGTCAGCTTACCTTACAAAATTTTGTTTGTTTCTGAATCCATGTTAAGATCCTTTCATTTGTCTCTAAGTCTGTTCATGGTTGTGCCCTATTTTATCTGTGGGAGCTCCTGTTCCTTTGTATCTCTCAGGTCAGCAGTCCACTCAATGTAAGGTCAGAGCCTTCATAGCTGCAGCTCCAAAATTGTGGAATGATTTGCTGTTGATGTCCAGCTACTTCACGTACTGTTATTAAATATAATTTAAAAACACATTTACTCCTCACCTTTGACCCAGTGTTTCACTATAATATAGTCAAATAAATTATGTCTGCCTGATCTGGACTACAAACACTGTAAAAAAACAAAACAAAACTTTTTTATGATCTGTTTTAATGACACCATGGAAACAAGTTTATATCTCTCTATGTTCATTTTGGGGGGTTCACATTATATAACAGTAATGTAACAGTTTAATGTTATTTCTGCACAACTGCTTGAACACAAAAGCTGAGAATCTGCTCTTTCAAAACTGCATCACTGTCTAAAATTATATATTAACTGAAGTGAATTTAATACAGTAAATTTTTTTAAAAGTTGTTTATGGCAGTAAAAACTTCACAATTATGCACTTGAGAAAAGTCATGTGAAACTTCGACTGGAAAGTTTGCTGTGTGCTGCATTCAGGAGCAGCATGGAAACGTCCACTTATACAGCTGTTCTTCAGACCTTAGAAACCGTTTAGATCACTTTGAATGTTGCCCATTAAAAGTATGTTCTTTTACCAAGTCATGCTGAGATAATAAATCAGAGTCATTATCAGGAACCTTTATTGATAATTATGAATTTGTAGAAAGACACAAAGTCATGCCATTTTGTGATGTCAGATTAAACTTGTCTAATTTCACTTTCTTCATCTAAGTGGGTTCATTTTATTAACAAAGTAAAACAGAAACTCATCTAAAAATCTACCTCCTCCCACTTGTCCACCTTCAGATGGAGTCCCGCATCCTTCCAGGTAGAAGCAACACCCAACAATACACTTACTCTGACTCAGTCTGAGCAGTCAGACGACATATTTTTGGAGTGAACAAACTTCATTTGTTCACTCCCACAAGTTTTAGTGTGGAAACACACAGAGATCATTTTGATTTCAATCCAGAGTCATTTTCCTGCCTCCATCAGTGTATGGAGGAGGTGGAGAGGAACTGCTGGTCCACAGTAAGGTTGTCAAACTGTCTGGTGATATGCATCAACAGCTGTTCGGTACCCGGGTTGAGGGAGGCCAGGGAGCTGAACTGTTTATTATAGATATATAATAAAGACTAGTTGTGTGAAGTGCTTTGAGAGGTCAGGTAGAGTAACAAAGCTCTGTATAAGAAGCAGTCCATTTATAATGTTGAGAAGGAGGAAGTACTTTAAATTAAAAAAAAAAATCTTAATGAGCATATTTTCAAAATGTTTTAAAAAAGCTGTTATATAAAATCCTGATCAGTTGTACTCCAATAATTTATATTTCTGGATAATAATGCTTAATAACAGTTATCAATATCTTTATTAAAGCTAAAGTGGAGATGTCGGTGTCTGTATCTCAGTGTTAAACAGGAAAGCAAACAGTTTAGAACAAAGAGATATTTCTTGAAATGTATGTGTTTTACCATATTATAAACTAAAATATTTTCATCACACTGCAGGAATTGTGAACTGCAACAAATAAAGTTTGCAGTTCACAATAAAAATACACAGCAGTGGAGAACAGACTTTATCACAGTAGATGTCTTTCTGAAAGTGCTGTAACTAAGTTTAAGAATATAATCCACCCATTGTTATCATCTTCAATGCCCTGTACCAACATAGAGCAGAGCAGCTACCTGAACGCTACCTCCAACAGAGGTCGATTATCTTGTAACCTAAAGCGGATAAATCGTAAGCTGAAGAGTCACAAGTGTCACAAATTTAGAGGATCATCATTTAGCCTGGAGAAATAGTTTGCTGCTTTATAAGAAAGCCCTCCACAAAGCCAGAACATCTTACTATTCGTCACTGATTGAAGAAAATAAGAACAACCCTAGGTTTCTCTTCAGCACGGTAGCCAGGCTGACAAAAAGTCAGAGCTCTACTGAGCCAACCATCCCTTTAACGTTAACTAGTAATGACTTCATGAACTTCTTCACAAATAGAATTTTTATCATTAGAGAAAAAATTACCAATAATCATCTCACAGATGTAATATTATCTACAGCTACTTTTAGTACCATCGATGTTAAGTTAGACTCTTTTTCTCCAATTGATCTTTCTGAGTTAACTTCAATAATTATTTCCTCCAAACCATCAACGTGTCTTTTAGACCCCATTCCTACTGCTAACTCTGCCTCACACTGCTTTCTGACTGCATTCAGCTGACACTGAGATGAAGCAGCTGATATTTGGACAGCACACGATGGAAAGGAGGATTTTAATTGATGTGCACATGAATGATTTGTGTTTCTTCTGCAGGTGAAGGTAGAAAGTGTGTGTGAGCTGATGTTAATTCAGTAGCATGGATCAGTGTGGGGACAGAGAGGAGGGAGTCCCTCCCTTAAAAAGAGCCATGGAGAGCCAGACCAAAGCTCAGAGGTGAGATGACCATCTCTAACTGTCCATGACTCTTCTCCATGTCACAGCTCAGCACTCACATCACTGCTCCATCATTATTCACAGGAACCAACCTGGACCTCCACCCAGGTCCTTAAAGGCTGATGCATCTAAACATGGAGACATTACTTTTAATAAAGACGAGCCTCTGTTTGCTGCAGAGAGGTGAGCTGTTAGTAACATAAATTCTATGATTTAACTGTTTGATGTTGTTGGATATAAATTGCAAACACATCATTCCGTCAATCCCATTCAAACTGTCTTTTTAAAACAAGCGTTTGGTTTCTAAACAACCGAAAATCCACTCCAGCAAACAGGAAGTGAAACACGTAAAAACATTTTACTCTGACATGATATGTAGCAGAAAGTAACACACTGAAAAACTTGTGATTGCCTCTATCTACCTAAAGAGAGGGAGAGGATATAATAACTATAGATATAAATAAATAAATGAAATGAGCAAGCTGCAGAGACTTGTTAATATTGGAAATATCTTCATCAGATCCAGAACTGACCCAAAGAGAGGAAGAAAAAAAATTAAAGCCCATCTGAAACAAAACGATCACCATTTAATGCTGAAAGAGAAATAACAGAAAGGAGCAAACACCCCGCTTTTCTTTCTGTGAAAAGCACGTGTGTGTGTGTGTGTGTGTGTGTGTTTGTAGCAATGCACAAAAATAGTGAGAAGCTCTGCTGTGACATTCCTGAAATACAACAAACACTAAATTCAGTGGTACTCTTCTTGCTGTGTTTGACTTCTGGGGTTTTCTATAGTATCTGCAAACAATTTTATAAAAATTCATGGAGGACACTGAATCTTTACTTCAGCCATTTTTTTTAGCCACAGTAAAAACCAAAAAATCACAGAGTACCTGCAGAGGGTCAGGCAAGTCCTAGGGAGTCAGTATATATATATATCTATATATATATGTATATATATGTATATATATGTATATATATATGTATATGTATATATATATGTATATATATATATATATGTATATATGTATATATATGTATATATGTGTGTGTGTGTGTGTGTGTATATGTATATATATATATATATATATATATGTATGTATGTGTGTGTGTGTGTGTGTGTGTGTGTGTGTGTGTCATCAGGGGACCAGCGGGCTGCATTTCATGCTGTAAGGTTTTGCTCTATTTAATTCTTCATGACTCCTCCACAGAGAGGGCCATCAAACACACCTGGACATATTTCAGGTATGTACATGTACAACACCTACTTTTACATCTATTTTGCTCACAGCTATCTCCATGCTGGGTTCTGGCTCACAAGGTAGAGCTTTCTGTTGAACAGAATTTTGTGGTCAGATTTGTGTCTCCACTAAACTGCAAATATATCGGCAGTCTCAAGCATGTCTCAGTATTTCAGCAAGAAAAGCAAACCATACGCTTTGGCAGCTGGGCAGGCGCCCCCCAAAAATAAATGGAATAAAATGCCATTTTATTTAAAAGCGCCTTTCAAGATCGAGTACACCTTACAAGTAATTAGGTAACAAAATTACAGTATGGCCAATAACACTTGAACACTGGGTCTGTGTCCCAGCGTTTTCTGTTTTTTATTGTTAATCTTTGATTTCTTGATGTCTTTGTTTGTTCCTAGGTTTTGGTTCTGTGGTTATATAAAGTGCCTTGAGGCGAGTTTTGGTTTAATTTGGCACTATACAAATAAAATTGAATTGAATTGTCAGTATCGGGCCTGTTTTCTCCATGTGTCCCTTTTAGTTCTGTGTCTAGTCTGTGTCTTGTGAATTGTTTCTTGTTTCCTGTTTTACTTTGACAGTTCATATCTGATGTCAGTGTATTCAGTTTTGCTTCCCTTGTCTCATCTTGTCAATTACTCCCAGCTGTGTTCCCCACCTGTTTGTAATCTCCCTGTGTTCTTCTGTTTGTATTTAAGTCATGTCTACTCTAGTTGCTGCTCAATTTTCTGAGGATCATGAGTATGGGAAGTGTGGTGTGGGAGCAAAACCTACATGCTGTAATTGTGGAGGGGAACACTGTGTTGCTTTCTGGGGATGTGAAGTATTGAGTAGTGATGGGCAGATGAAGCTTCATGAAGCACTGAAGCTTTTCATCCAATTGGTTCACCCCAGCGCAAAGCTTTGTGAAGCTTCATTTGCTCTAGTAGGACATCTAGTGGACGTGAAAATATTAGTTGCCATGAATTTGACGAGTGTGGCATTTTGCACACAGCCTGTAAATGTCAACAACAAAAGGAGTGTGTAAAACATGTATATTGTAGTGATGGCAGTATGCTGTGTATATTTATACTGGCAGTATGGAAAATGATCATTTGGAAATGCTTAAAATGGAAATGATCATTTACTGTGAGGTGTGGTTGGGGTGTGGAAAGTGGTTGTGCTTTTGTAACGTGGACAGCTACACAGTCCTGCCTCTTCACATTTTATTCTGTAAAAACTACATTGTCACTGCTTTTATGACCTTTTTAGTGGGGAGAACATAGCTAGGATTTAACGATTTAACATATCTTTTAATTCTTTTGTCCTCCACAATGCTAAATGGCTGGGAGTCCTCAATCACCATGCTAACCAGGTCTCCATCTATTTGAGATATTATGAAAATACATCATCTGTAGAAATGTACATACCTTGTTGGGAGGAATAAAATCAAAATGTTCCCACACAGGGGAGGACATCCTCCTCTTCTTAGCTGGCTCCATTCTCTCCTGACTTTCTCTCCTCACTCTCATAAACCTCCAAACTGTCTCCAAACTGTCTCTAACTCTCTCCAAACTCTCACTAACCGTAACTCTCCATCAAACACCCACATTTTGAATGAAGTCTGAGGGGTTTATATCGCTGTCATAGCTCGCGGCAAAGTTCGAACCGCTTTATGAACCAGTCACGTGGTTTAGCCGGGCAGCGAGGCTTCGGACGTCATCATTTTCAACTCCTCCCATAAATGAAGCAAGCCTCGATACGCGCTTCGCGGAAACGCCCCCTCCATTACTCGACACACGCTTCGAAGCCTCGATACAGAACGTCCCATCACTAGTATTGAGGCAGCAGACAGTTATTCAAAAAACCCCCCAAAAAACATGGTTGAAGCTTTTTTTGGATTTTAGAGTTTATGTGTATATTGCTGTTAGATATGGTACGAAAGAAAGAAATGGTGGTGGGTTTCTTACGTCGGTTAAGGAAGGTATTCCTTACAAGATTACAAGGTGACAGGGAAGGGGATTTGGAATATGTAGTAATTAATGTTTGGATAGGAGGGAAAGTGATTATGGCTTTTAATTTTTATAATCCTTGTAAAAAGTTAGTTAAATAAGATAGAGGAAATGGACATGGCAGGAAATATTATATGGTGTGGGGATTTTAATGCACACCATTCCTTATGGGGGAGTGAGAAAACAGACTACAATGTGGAATTGTTAGAGGAATTTCCTGACAATAAAAATCTTGTATGTTTGAATGATGGGGGAAAAAGACGCAAATTGATATTAGCTCTGGTAGGGAATCCATATTAGACTTAACTTTTGTTTCTAGATCTTTGGCCCCATTATGTGAATGGTAAGTAAACAATAAGTCATTTTGTAGTGGTCATTATCTGGTAGTGAGTAAAATAAGGATTGGTCAAATACAGGTACCTGAAACATTGGGAGGGAAGTGGGTGTTTGGGAAGGCGAATTGGGGGAAGTTTAGTAGGTTGTGTTAGAGGAAGCTTTTTACAAGTTAAAAATCATTTGCATGTTGAAAGTGTGAATCAAGAAATCAAAGTATTCTAAGCGCTGCTGAGGAGGCTTTTCCAAAGACATCAGGAAAAGTTAGGAGGAGAGCAGTTCCATGGTGGAATGACGAATGCAAGCCAGTGGTTAGAGAAAGAAAGCATTTAAGTGGGTCAAACGTTCTCATAATTTTCAACACTTGTTCAAAATGGGGGGGGGGGGGAGACAGAGGAGACTGGAGTTATCCAATTCTTGATAAGAATAATCAAGTGGCTGCATCTGATGGGGAAAAAGCTGAGTTGTTGGCAGGCACTTTTGCTGATATACATAGTGGGAGAAATTTGTGAGATGAAAGTAAACGAGGAAGAGAGAGGACCAAAGAAAGAAATCTTGAAACTTTAGGGAGGAAGGAAAGTACTGAAGATGTACTGAGTTGTCCCTTTTCTATTGGAGAACTGAAAAGAGCTCTGGGCAGAACCAGGAAAAGTGCTCCTGGGAAGGATGTGTTATGTTATGTTGAAACATCTAAGTGATGTATGGAAAGTTGGGTGTCTCCCAGAAGCACTAATTATACCAATAAAGCAACCAGCGAAAGACCATAGCGATCCTGGAAATGACAGGCTCATTGCTCTGAGTTCCAATATGTGTAAACTGATGGAAAGGATGGCGAATGACAGATTGGTACAATTTTTAGAGTCAAGAAATATATTAGCACCCTATCAGAGTGGTTTTCATAGAGGAAGAGGGACGATGGATTCTGTATTATGTTTGGAAGATGATATCAGGAAAGCGCAAGTTAATAAAGAGGTGGTGGTTGCGGTCTTCTTTGATGTAGAAAAGGCATATTATATGCTTCGGAGAGAGGGTCTACTGATTAAGTTACATGAAGTAGGGATAGGAGGAAGTATGTTTAATTGGGTATTAGATTTTATAACAACCTGTTATACCTGTATGGGAAAGAATTAAAAAGGGTGGCTTGTTTTTGTTTCTTGGGTGTGGTTTTTGACAAGAGATTAACTTGGGAAAAATCACGAAGCACATTGTGGGGAAAAGTAAAAAGGTTCTTAATATTTTGAGGTGTTTAGCAGGACTGACATGGGGTGCTAATTTTTATGCACTTAATAAATATTTATATCACGTTAATTCAATCAACATTAGATTATGGGTGTGTGGTTATAGGGATCAGCGGTTAAAACTTCCTTAAAGAAGCTGGATGTAATCCAAGCTCGAGCACTGAGACTTTGCACAACAGCAATATGTGCTCTACAAGTGGAATCAGGAGAAATGCCACTGTATATTAGAAGGCAACAGCTGATGGTTAGTTATTGGATAAATTTGAAAGGTCATAAGGAAAACCATCCTGTTAAGAAAGTGTTAGAGAATTGGTGGGAAAGAGGAACGGTTATTAAAAATAGTTTTGGCTGGATTGGGGATGACCGACCGAGAACTTTTAAAATGACAAAGACTTCAGTCAGTGTTGTGGCCTTTACGACCTATATGGACATTGAAATACATTAAAGTAGACAGGTCATTAACAGATACTAAGAAGAGGAAAGTGACCACAGATATTTGTCAAAAAGTTTATAACAGATTTGGAGAGCAAATAAAGTGATTTTTTTTTTTTTTTTTTTTTTTTTTTTTACAGGTGGATCAAAAGATCCTAGTACTGAAGCCACTAGTGTAGCAGTGGTAAATCCGGAGTTAAATATCAAGATTGCAAAAAGAACATCAAATCTTCTGGGTATATATGCAGTTGAGTTATATCCCATACTGCTGGCACTAGAATTGGTGGAAGACAGCAGAATCTCAAAAGAACTGATATGTAGTTATTCATTGTCAGCATTATTAAGCATTGAACAAGGAAACACAAATACCCATCAACAGATTTTGTATGATGTTCTTTTTGCTCATCATACATTGTCTTACCAAAATAAACATGAAGTAATGATGTGGACTCCTGCTCATGTGGGTATTTTGGGTAACGAAAGTGCAGATAGGGTGGCCAAAGCAGCTGTTAAACGAGTCGATATAGATGTACAGGTACCATTGTCAAAATCTGAAGGGAATCTGCCAGGAGTTTGCAGCAATGCAACATTTTTGGATGCAAGCTGCCATTAAACCTGAAAGAAGAAGTACTAGTTGCTGGTCTGTCTGCGTATCTACTGTGTGTTTTCCCTGCTGCCAACCATCACATACCTTCGTCTACCTTCCTTCATGTTCTGTTTTGCTGTTTTGTAGTTTGGTTTTGTCACAGTATAGTTTAGTTTTAGCTCCATTTTGCCATTTCCCCCCTTGTGCTTTATGTTACAATAAACCACAATCACATCTCATGGAGTGCGTGCGCGTGGATCCTCATTTATTTACTCCACACGGCTCACTCCATTCCCCATGACATGAAAGATAACATCCTACATTATACTACATAGTATTAGGTAGCATTGTATTGAATACTGCATAAAATGAATAATAAATCTTTTTTTTTTTTTTTTAAATAGTTTTTAGGGCTACTTCATTTTAATATAGGGAGGGAACTAATGTTGTGAATGTGGTGTGTGATAATGTTCCAGTGGACACTTGGCTGAAAGCACTGGAGGGTAATGTGAGCACATGGGAAAATAAAAGAAGCATATAAGGAGGAGTACATGGAGGACTGGTGATGTGCAGAATATCAGATACAGAGATTTTACTTTATGGGGAGACTTTGAAGAAAGAAGCAGAATCTAAAATCAGTGGGATATTTCACAGGAAGCCAATGAAGTGGTTGAAGGGCTGTAACATTGAGTTCTATTAATGACACAAGAAGCTGAATCTTCCACCAGCTGAAGTCTAAGGAGACATTTGTGTGGTAATCTAGAAAGGATAAATTATAATAATCCATATGTAATATAACCAGAGCTTGTACGAGAATAGAATAACAATAGTGTTAGCTATGGGGAATGAGAACTAATATTATGTAATGGGAAATGTGATTTTAGAGAGCCAGGGCTGGAATTTAATTGAGGGATCATGTATATTTTACATAATTAAAGTTATTCCCAGAAACATACCTTCTCCTATGCTCTTCTTTTCTCTCCTGTGTGAGAAAAGCGTTTGGGTCATTAATAAAATATTCTGCTCCAGATACTGGAGGACAAAATCATCACTTTTGTGAAGAACGAGCTGAAGGAGATCCAGACAAGCCTGAGTCCAGATGACCTACAATGTTTTAAGAATCAATGTGAGGATGAAGATGTATTAAAAGGTGTGGATGAAGAGAAGAGTAAGAGAAGCAAAGAAGCATTTTTGACAATTACAGTGGACCTCCTGAAGAGAATGAAGCAAAATAAGTTCGCTGAGCATTTGCTGAGAAGTGAGAATTATTCTCTAAATATAAAACATTCAACAGTTTCTCAAGAAATAGACATAAATACATTCAAAATATGAGCGCGTGATGAATCTTGGACTTTTTGTGTGTTTGTGTGTGTGTCACTCAGGAACCTGCACTAGGAACTCCCAGTGGTGTCAGCATGAATTGAAATCTAAGCTGCAGAAGAAGTTCCAGTGTGTGTTTGAGGGCATCGCTAAAGCAGGACACCCAACCCTTCTGAATCAGATCTACACAGAGCTCTACATCACAGAGGGAGGAACTGCAGAGGTCAATGATGAACATGAGGTCAGACAGATTGAAACAGCATCCAGGAAACCAGCCAGACCAGAAACAACAATCAGACTAGAAGACATCTTTAAAGCCTCACCTGGAAGAGATGAACCAATCAGAACAGTGCTGACAAAGGGAGTGGCTGGCATTGGGAAAACAGTCTTAACACAGAAATACAGCCTGGACTGGGCTGAAGACAAAGCCAACCAGGACATCCAGTTCATATTTCCATTCACTTTCAGAGAGCTGAATGTGCTGAAAGAGGAAAAGTTCAGCTTGGTGGGACTTGTTCATCACTTCTTTACTGAAACCAAAGAAGCAGGAATCTGCAGCTTTGAAGACTTCCAGGTTGTGTTCATCTTTGATGGTCTGGATGAGTGTAAACTTCCTCTGGACTTCCACAAAACTTTAATCCTAAATGACCCTAGAAAGTCCACCTCAGTGGATGTGCTGCTGATAAACCTCATCAGGGGGAAACTGCTTCCCTCTGCTCGCCTCTGGATAACCACACGACCTGCAGCAGCCAATCAGATCCCTTCTGACAGTGTTGGCATGGTGACAGAGGTCACAGGGTTCACTGACCCACAGAAGGAGGAGTACTTCAGGAAGAGATTCAGAGATGAGGAGCAGGCCAGCAGGATCATCTCCCACATTAAGACAAAACGAAGTCTCCACATCATGTGCCACATCCCAGTCTTCTGCTGGATCACTGCTACAGTTCTGGAGGATGAGCTGGAAACCAGAAAGAGAGAACAGCTGCCCAAGACCCTGACTGAGATGTACATCCACTTCCTGGTGGTTCAGGCCAAAGTGAAGAAGGTCAAGTATGATGGAGGAGCTGAGACAGATCCACACTGGAGTCCAGAGAGCAGGAAGATGATTGAGTCTCTGGGAAAACTGGCTTTTGATCAGCTGCAGAAAGGAAACCTGATCTTCTATGAATCAGACCTGACAGAGTGTGGCATCGATATCAGAGCAGCCTCAGTGTACTCAGGAGTGTTCACACAGATCTTTAAAGAGGAGAGAGGACTGTTCCAGGACAAGGTGTTCTGCTTCATCCATCTGAGTGTTCAGGAGTTTCTGGCTGCTCTTCATGCCCATCTGACCTTCATCAACTCTGGACACAATCTGCTTGAACAGAAACAAACAACATCCATATGGTCTATATTGTTTCGAAAACAAGAACCAGAAAAAGAAGTAAAATCTGCAGTGAAACACTTCTACCAGAGAGCTGTGGACAAGGCCTTACAGAGTCCAAATGGACATCTGGATTTGTTCCTCCGCTTCCTCCTGGGTCTTTCACTACAGACCAATCAGACTCTCCTACAAGGTCTGCTGACACAGACAGGAAGTAGCTCACAGACCAATCAGGAAACAGTCCAGTACATCAAGAAGAAGCTCAGTGAGAATCTGTCTGCAGAAAAAAGCATCAATCTGTTCCACTGTCTGAATGAACTGAATGATCGTTCTCTTGTGGAGGAGATCCAACAGTCCCTGAGTTCAGGACGTCTCTCCACAGAAAAACTGTCTCCTGCTCAGTGGTCAGCTCTGGTCTTCATCTTACTGTCATCAGAAAAAGATCTGGAAGTGTTTGACCTAAAGAAATACTCTGCATCAGAGGAGGCTCTTCTGAAGCTGCTGCCAGTGGTCAAAGCCTCCAACAAAGCTCTGTAAGTACATATATGGTCATACCTTCATTTGTCAAATATTAAAAATTATCCAGCTGTCAAAAGTTCTGTAGAGCCGGTCATTATCTAATATATGTCTGTAAATTGCTGCATTCATCTTTAAATGCAGCTGCATTCAGTGTGTGAATGGGTGGATGACTGAATGTGTTACTCTGTTTGTGTCGGGGGACCCGATCCTTGGGGTGGACCAGTTTTTGGCGCAGCGTGTTTTGGGGTTTAAAAGCCACAGAGACCCGGTGTTTAGAAAAAATGCGTCTCAACTGTTCCGATACTCCTGACACATATGGGATCACTACAGGTTTTCGCCTGGGCAGCGGTTGTCCTTCTCTCCTGGATCGGCTGGAGCTTTCTTTAGGTGCCTTCCCAGCTTTGACAAAAGTCCAGCTGGGATAACCACATTTACTCAGGGCCTTCTTGATGTGCTGTTCTTCTGCCTCCCTGGCCGCTGTGTCAGTGGGGATGGTGTTCGCTCTGTGTTGTAGCGTCCTGATGACACCCAGTTTGTGCTCCAGTGGATGATGAGAGTCAAACCTTAGATACTGATCCGTATGTGTAGGTTTACGGTACACGTCAGCCTTTAGATGTCCCCCATTACTGATGGAAATCTCACAGTCTAAGAAGGCTAACCTGCCACTTTTCATATCCTCCCTGGTGAATTTGATGTGTCGGTCCACCGAGTTAATGTGATCCGTGAAATGTAGTACGTCCTGAGATTTGATTTTCACCCAAATGTCATCCACATATCTGAACCAACGGCTAGGTGGTGTTCCAGGGTAGGATAGCAACGCCCTCTTTTCCACTTCTTCCATGTACAAATGGAAGACTCCCAAAAGTCTGCAAATGAGCTCTTCAGTTAAAGGCTTCCGGGCAACAAAAATCCTCTAGAAGGCACAGCATCAGTTGCTTAATGAACGGGTGAGGCAGACAAATTTTACCATCGACATGCTAAAATCTCAAGAGGAGCGGATCCGACGGAGACTGACTATGCTTTTAGATGAGAATACTCTTAAAAAGGTGTTTAACTTCACTGAGAAGGCTCGTCTAGCACAGCACAAGAAGTCTAAGACCAGGCAACAAAGGAAGTTTGACTTACTTTTTGTACGTCGGAAACCACCACAAAATACGGAGAGTGTCCTCAGTGGCCAGAAGAGACAAGGATGCGACATGGAGGATGTGGACAAGTGGGTGAAGAATTTGTCTGACAGACAGAGAGAAAAACATCCTTGCTAAAGGGTTGAATTTTGCCGTCACACCGAGACAAATCCCGCTAGTGGAGCTGATCACAGCCACAGAAACAGCAATTCGTAACAACAATATTGCAGAAGTGGAAGCAGAGCAACTACGGACGAAAGTTTCGGCCTGTCTCAGCAACGCAAAGCCCCCAGCATCCAACATCACCATGGAGGAGAGGAAGGCACTCACATCACTTAGTGATGACAACAACATCATCATCCTTCCGGCAGACAAGGGTAGGTGCACAGTATTGCTTAACCAGAAAGACTATCATGAGAAGATTTTGTCACTACTCAGTGATGAAAATACCTATGAGCCCCTGAAACGAGACCCAGGAAGTGGCTACAGGAAGAGGGTCATAGACTGTCTGAAGCAGTTAGAACAAGACAAGGCTATCGACCGGACCTCATACCACAGGCTGTACCCAGGGGAGTCTACACCAAGTCTGTATGGTTTACCGAAAATACATAAGCAGGGTGCACCTTTAAGACCAATTGTCTGCATGATCAACTCGGTCACCTATAACATCTCCAAGTTTCTGGCTTCGATCCTCAACCCGCTGGTGGGCAGCTCTGAACACCACATCCAGAACACCCTGGATTTTGTTGAGAAGGTGAGAGATGTCATTATGGAGGCAGATGAAACCATGGTCTCGTACGACGTTACATCTCTCTTCACTTGCATCCCAGTCACGGAAGCGTTGGAGGTAGTCCGTAAGAGATTACAGGATGACACCAACCTCAGCAACAGGACCACTCTCAGCATCGACCAAGTGTGTTTGCTTTTGGAACTGTGTCTTCATTCCACCTACTTCACATACAAGGGTCAGTTCTACAGGCAGAAACATGGGTGTGCCATGGGCTCCCCAGTTTCACCCATCATGGCCAATTTGTACATGGAAGAAGTGGAAAAGAGGGCGTTGCTATCCTACCCTGGAACACCACCTAGCCATTGGTTCAGATATGTGGATGACACCTGGGTGAAAATCAAATCTCAGGACGTACTACATTTCACGGATCACATTAACTCGGTGGACCGACACATCAAATTCACCAGGGAGGATATGAAAAGTGGCAGGTTAGCCTTCTTAGACTGTGAGATTTCCATCAGTAATGGGGGACATCTAAAGGCTGACGTGTACCGTAAACCTACACATACGGATCAGTATCTAAGGTTTGACTCTCATCATCCACTGGAGCACAAACTGGGTGTCATCAGGACGCTACAACACAGAGCGAACACCATCCCCACTGACACAGCGGCCAGGGAGGCAGAAGAACAGCACATCAAGAAGGCCCTGAGTAAATGTGGTTATCCCAGCTGGACTTTTGTCAAAGCTGGGAAGGCACCTAAAGAAAGCTCCAGCCGATCCAGGAGAGAAGGACAACCGCTGCCCAGGCGAAAACCTGTAGTGATCCCATATGTGTCAGGAGTATCGGAACAGTTGAGACGCATTTTTTCTAAACACCGGGTCTCTGTGGCTTTTAAACCCCAAAACACGCTGCGCCAAAAACTGGTCCACCCCAAGGATCGGGTCCCCCGACACAAACAGAGTAACATAGTGTACGCTGTTAAGTGCCAGGAGGATTGCCAGGATTTATACATCGGGGAAAACAAACAACCTCTAGCGAAGCGGATGGCACAACACAGAAGAGCAACCTCATCAGGCCAGGACTCTGCAGTTTATTTACACCTACAGGCCAGTGGACACTCTTTCAACGATGAGGATGTACACATCCTGGACAGGGAGGAACGCTGGTTTGAGCGCGGAGTCAAGGAGGCCATTTACCTGAAAAGGGAAAGACCATCTCTGAATCGAGGAGGGGGCCTAAGGGTACATCTTTCGCCATCTTACAATGCTGTGATTGCAGCCATTCCCCAACTCTCTGTGAATGGTACTCATGGCCATTGATCAGTGGTCTTTGATCAGTGGGTTTTGGTCAGTGATTGTTGATCAATGGTCATGGAAATTTGCATAATTATGATTAAGGAACTGACCTCCCAGCCCATTGTTCCTTTAGTGGGCTGGTTTCAGTCATTATGCAAATGTACTGTTTATAAGGTTTGGGGAAACCTGCAGTCAGCTGAGACTGAAGAAGTCACTTGGATGAGTGATGAAACGTTTCTCCCACAAAACGCTACGTCCAGATGAACAGATTCAACTTTTGGAGATTTACTTTCCTGGATGATTGAGAATGCATCAAGACCTCTCTCAAAAATAGGACCATATCTAGACAAGCCTCTGCCTTTACAAATTACAACCAATCAACTGGTGGACTCTATTCCCCTTCTAGAAATATCTATCAAATGATCTGTGGAAACGGGATACACCCAATGTTTCCTCTAAGCTGCGCGCATGTGCAATTGCGCACTGCTTTTTTTCCCTCTCTCTTTGTCTGCTAGGGTGCACAGTGCGCCTCTCAGAACTATCAGATGGAAAATAGGCTCACGTGTCTGTTGGTTTAAATTAAAAAACAGATTCATTCCATCTTATTAACAGTTACTCATGTTATTTTTTTTATCATCAACAATTTTTATTTATTTCATTTTAAACTTCAATAACAGATCTTAAGAATAACTACATAAATAAATAGTGAAAAAAAAAACAAAAAACAAAAACAAAAACAAACAAACAAAAACAAAAAGAAAGTTATCCTATTCTTTCTTCGCACACCAATCCCCACACCACCACTCTGTCATTACTCCTCTGTTCTTCAAGTTACAGAAAGCCAGCTTGTAAAGGGGGACCAAATACAATCATATTGACGCAATTTGTCTAATAAACCATAAGTCACTTTTTCGTAAGACGCCAACTTAGCCATTGTCATTAGCCACTCTTCATAGGGAGGGGGGTTCTTTTTCTGCCAATGTCTTAGCAGGACCCGTTTGGCCGTAGTGAGAGCCAGAATAATCCATCTTTTTGTATAACTGGAAAAATCTCCATCAGAAAGTTCTGTGGTTATACCAAGTATGGACAGTTTGGGTGAGATACCAAATCTCCTTTTTAAAACACTGAAAATTACCTCCATTATATTTTCCCACCAATCCTGAAGTGCCGAACAGCTCCATAAGATATGTTAAATTGAAGCATTTTGACCATCACATCTCCAACATTTGTCCGTAGGGGCCAGGTTCCATTTATACAATTGTTGCGGTGTTCGATGCCACCTATGGATTATCTTAAGTTGAATAAATCTACTGCCTAACAGTTACTCATGTTATTATTATTGTCCATTATTCTCCAATGACATTATAGTACTACCACTCTCTACCATTATGTTTTTAGAATTGACTTCCAGTGACATTCTTTTTTATTCTTATTGGATGTTAAAAGAAATCATTCTTTTTCCTTTTTTTTTTTTTCTTCGCCTGTCCCGTTTGGTTCTTTTGCCATAAGAATTATTGTCTAAAAGAAAAGAAAGATGCCCAACGGATTTACCAAATGGACCATCCCAGCCTTGCCGTATTGGTCTATTTGATTCACCTTTGCTTTTATTGTTTATGTTATTTTATTTTCACTTGCTAAAGACAGGACAGACTTGACTGGGGAAAAGAAAAGGGAGAAAGAAAGATAGAAAGAAAAACATTCATGTCTTTTGATGTTTGAGCTGATAAATGGTAGGTCTGAAATCTCTAGATTATTGCAAAGTGCTTGTTCTACATCTAGCCAAGGTTCGTCTAAGAAGGTATGGTTTGGCCATCAATTGTGCACTGCTGGCACGGTCTTTGCGCACAGAAACTCTGCCTTGCGCACAAAAAAAAAAAAAAAAACTAACCTGAATTGAAATTAAAATTAATACTTTAACAATTCTGTTTTGCATGGTTAGTCAGTAAGTGATTGGCTGCTCCCCGTATGGGAGAATGATGCCACCTTATCCCATAGTCCAGCTAATAATACGATTCGCATTCACATACACAGGTAATCAACGTCGTTGACAGGCTATGACAGCGTCCTTATGTGCCGACACCGGTGTTTTAGCAAGCAAAGCGGCGTGGCTGATGTGGAGTGAAGCCACGTTAATGACAACGTGTACAACCATTGGAGATGTGAGCAGGACAGACGGAACAACTGACGGAAAAAGTGTGGACTTTATACCAGTTTTTAAATTGTGTTGATAGGCCACGTAAAACCAGAGTTATGATAAAAATACATGCAATGTTTGGTTTTCTTCCTGAATACTATCGTTTATATTTACTGCGGGAAGAAACGGTAAACTGTAAAACCGTTGTTTTATAAGGAAAATGCTTGAAAACACTATCCGCCCGTGAGCTAAAACAAAACCAAAAAAGCCCCACCCTTTCCTATTGGTCAAAAAATGTACCATGTTGACCAATCAAAAATGATATAGCAACATGGCATTTGGTTTTTATGAAGGGTGGAAGTTTTAGGAGTGACAACGGTGTTTTGAGATGTGAGAGATTTGTGACGTTTAGCGCAAATCTTGTGTAGTTAGTGTGTAGTGTAGTCAATAGTTTTGTTGTGTGTCAGAACAATGAGGCGACTGCTGAATGTTACAGGTGTTACAGGAGTGATACATCTCCTGTTGTCAGGCCTGCAGGTATCAGGCTGTTGTTCTCCTTTATCTCATAGTGGACAGAAATTATTTTTTGGAGTGACACAAATAATTTGTGTGGCATCAAATTTAATGCAGAACAGCTGATTGTTCTATAAATAGTTTGAAATGTTTATTTAAAAAAGAGATCAACAGCTGCAAAACACTTTGTTTGCATAACTCAGTTACTTTTTTTAAAGAAGTAACTATATAATTAATTGCCCAACATTGGTCATTATATACTGTATTTTGCAGACAGAGAGTTACAGGACACTTCTTCAGTTGAGAATCAGAGAGGAGAAACACACACTGCAGTTAGTTACTTGCAAGCAAGGGCAGCCACAGAACTCGCACAGAAGTGCGGGCTCTGAGACTCGCGCCGTGCCTCTGCCCTGTTCTTTATTTATACATCAGTGGGTGTTTGTTCTTTACATTGGAATGTGGATGTTTAGGTGTGTGTGTGTGCGTGTGTGTGTGTGTTCATAACCGACTTCCTAACCTGCTGGCCTGGAAGTCCAGCAGTTAATCTAAACAAAATGCACTTAGCCTAAAACAGACATAGATACGTTTATCCTATCATAAAACAATAAAACAAGGTATGACCTCTCCCATGCTCCCAGGATGTGGGTTTGAATACCAGAACACCCTGGAATGCACACAAAGCCTTTTACAGCCTACTGAAGATCACACATCCTATCACTACACAATCGATTATACACCTCTAAGCATATATGGAAACTTATATCATTAAAAGATTATACTGACACTAAGTACAATTTCCATTGACACATCCGTCGACCCCAGAGGGTTAAGCGGAGGCTCCCAGGGGATTGGCAAGCAGTCACTTGGTGTGCTGACCTCTGGCGAGGACACAGCTAGACCAGCCGGCACAGTAACCTCAGGCATAGCAGGACCCTTGCGTGCCTTGGCCTCTACCTCCACCACCTACTAATGAGGCCCTTTGCACGCCCCCTCAACCTCCACCTCCGGCCGGTCCGTGAAGACATGCTGGTCGATCCGCGGCCCTCCTCCTAACGATGATGGGTGCAGGCCTTTGCCAGCCAACAGCCTCTCTCTCCCAAGGAGTGGTGATGGGCGCACTGAGAGACTGTATCCCGGCTGGTTTCACCCTAGAGGCCAGCACGGGCGCTGCACAGTCGAGGGTCGTGGGTGGTGGCAGGGGGAACCTGGAACCAATCCAAGCTGCCAGACTCGCAATCCGCTGCATCCGGCACTCGGATTGCTCTTGCAGTTCTTCCCACCAGGCATGGTGGTGGTGTCTTACAAAACAAGACACCACCAGCTCGGCTACCTTTTGGGCCAGCTTTTTCCCTGGCTGGCCCGGTCCTGGGTCTGCCGCAACAACAACACAACAACAGTTTCATGCTTTTCAGCATTCTGCTTCATTTAACACTTTTTTCCAGTTGCTGTACACACACCGTCGGCTGTAGCTTGCAGCCCAACACATATCAACAACAACAACCTGATGACTAAAAGCACAGCCTTTTAAACCAGCAAGGCATGATTGACATGATTAATTCATTTTGGAATAAGGCTCTAACATGACAAATTGTAGAAAACCGAACTGAGGTGAATACTTGCTGGCCAGGAATTTTGTTCTTTACTTCAATTACACATACTTTAGTTAGCTAATCATAGCTCAGTTTATAACTCGCCTTCAGCGTAGTCTTTTCTCTCCTCTTTCATCTCTGCTATGTCTGTCATAACAACATCTAGTTTAGAAGACTGGGACTCTAGGTCTTTCATCTGTGCCAGGAAATGGAGCAGTTCAAATGAACTCCTCCAACAAGTGTGATCATACCAGAAGCTTACTGATCACCACCAAAAGCTTCTGGTGGAGCTGCAACTTGCTAAGGGACACTTGACTGTCCCTTAGAAAAATTTGTTTGGGCCAAGACAGTGACCAATAGTTCCTTCTTTTAATGACACCAGGTATATTTAGACAGATAGGTTTAATTGTTTTTTCACAAAGAAAATTTACAATCTTTTATTAGATTTAGGTATTTTTCTTAACCTTGAATTTGGTTTTCTAGGTTACACATTTACAATAATTTAATCTTATCACAAATATTGCTTTTCAGATTGAATGGCTGTAACCTTACAGGGAGAAGCTGTAAAGATCTGTCCTCTGATCTCAACTTCCAGTCTTCCAGTCTCAGAGAACTGGACCTAAGTAATAATGACCTGCGGGATTCAGGAGTGAGGCTTTTCTCTGCAGGACTGAAAAATCCACATTGTAAACTGGAATCTCTCAGGTCAGGAATCAGCCATTTCGACTGATCATAAAATATGAAATTGGATTGGAGTAGACTCTGGACTACTGTAAACTTTTTTTCATATTCAAGTTTTTGTATGTTTTATATTTCATTTAAAATGTGAATTCATTCACCGGTCCATTTGGAGGATTTAGGGCTATTTTGTGCTTGTGATGTACCAATTCCCTTTTATTGCTATGAATTAATTGTAGATTAAGAACAAACTGCAGGAAATGAAAAAAGACCTTAAGACATTGAGAATAGTTACAAGTACCTTGGAATCCTACAGACAAATGAGACTTCTGGGAAAGCTACAACCACCTGCAGAGAATAAGGCAAGTTCTGAGCAGTCAGCCGAATAGGAAGTATAAGATCCAGGTGATCAATCAAACCAAAGATACCGAGCAGAACCCTCACGCCCTAATCACTGTGAATGGCAAAGCTGGCGCCACTGATTAACAATGGGCAAAAAAAATAAAACAATAAAAAAAACCCTCATTGTACCTCATTCTTAGTTAGTGTTTTCTCTGCCTCTGTTAATGTGTGTTTATAATGGAGCACTGTAACGAAAAATAATTTCCCCTAGGGATCAATAAAGTATTCGGATTCTGATTATGTGTTCTCAATTGCTGCTGATACAAATAAAGCTAACATTAACTGAATTCACAGAATGGGTACATAGCTTTCAATCTCAAAAACAAAACATAGGATTTAAAAAAGTGTTCACACCATTGTTCTGTCTGCAGTCTGTCAGGCTGTCTGATCACAGAGGAAGGCTGTACTTCTCTGGCCTCGGCTCTGAGCTCCAACCCCTCCCATCTGAGAGAGCTGGACCTGAGCTACAATCATCCAGGTGACTCAGGAGTGAAGCGGCTGTCAGCTGGACTGAAGGATCCAGGCTGGAAACTGGACACTCTCAGGTATGGAGAAAATGTCTGATAGAGGAGGAAGAATTTTGATTTCCTCAGGAAATGATAGAATATTCTGATTCTGAAATGTTTTCTCTGTCAATCACTCATTTCCTTAGTGTAAGTTATATTCTTAGATTTGTTGTTCTTCATGGTTTTGGCTCTCTTTATATGTTCTGCTTGTGATACATATTCTTAGATCCTAGGTTTTAGATTTCTGTTACTTGCCTACTGTTACTTATGCCTTTCTCGTGCCACCCTTGTCTCTATGTTCCCTCTGTCTCCCCAGTCAGTCAAGTCTCCATGTCTCAGTGTCAAGTCTGCATCTTTGTGAATGTCTCTTGGTTCCTGTGTTACTTTCACAGGCATGCATCACATGCTCTGTGTTTTCAGTTTTCCTTCCTCCACATCTCATTATGTGCGATCACTCCCAGCTGTGCTCTCCTCCTATGTCTTATTCCCTCGTTACTACCTAGTTTAAGACCCATGTTTTCCTCTGTCCATTTAACATTGTTAATTTTGAAATATTTATTAATAACAACTATTTTTTAAATTTTCCATTACATTACAAAATGCTTTATTTTCATGTGTGGGAATCTCATGCAAACACATTTGTGTGTCTCTCATGAGCATTTGTACAATCTTTGTACTATTTAGCTTAATAGTACAAATTTAGCTTATCTGCCAAAGATTCAGCAACAATATGATAATATAGATACCTTCCTTAATTAGTGTTATTTTTTCTAAAAGAATTGTACAACCTATCTCTGAATTTCCAATATTTCACCATGTCCTCCATTTAACCTGGTGTCCTTTTGGCATATCACAAAGGAAGTGAATTTACAAAACTCTAATGAGGAACACATAGGAAAGAAAGGCAAATGTCTGTATATTATCTTATTTAAGCTTTTTATAGTCACATTGAACTTGTCAGGATAGATACTTTAACTCTTTTTAAGTAAAGGATAGTGAACAATTATATAGGCAAAACTAAGCAATAATTCTTAAAATATTAGAATTTTATGACACCCTAATTGCAATGTGGCATCACCGTGTTAGCTAAATAAGGAGTTTTTCCTGCTTTTAACCAAAAAAATAAAATCCTGTTGTATTTTTTACTGCAACATGGTTGAATAAATGTGATGCGGTTAAGTCTTTCAGGGTCTTCTTTGAGTTGATCGTGCTTTACAATGTAAAACATCAGAAATACATTTTAAGCTATTTTTGAATTGTATTTCCAGATGAGGGCATGCAGAATCACTGGCGGTAAAAAACACAAGAAGGAATGCAGACCCAGAAAAAAGGGAAATATTAGTAGCAGTGAATGTGAGGAATGGAATAGACTCTGTTTCAAGACTAAAATGGTGGAGCCATGTGTTAACTTTATAGGTGTTTAGTGATGTAAAAACCAATACAACAACTGCCTGAAAGAACTGACAGACCCAGGATTAGTCCAAATCATGAGCAATTTGATCCACATATGGATTGAAGTGTATTTGTGAAAATGTTGGACTGTTTCTTTATCAGTGTGTAATGTTGTGTTCATTTTTCTTTCTTAAGGAAGTACAGGAGAACGACTATCTTTTAAAAGATTTTATTCGCTTCAGCAGTTGAAGTTGAAGTTACAGCGTGCTGGACCTCAATGTGAACCAGAGGTCTGCTTCACAAAAAGGACGGCCCTGTAAGAGGGCAATACAGTGAATTGATGCTTTTGACCCCTATTACATTGAGTGCCAGTTCTTTATGAACACAACAGCAATGTGTAAATAAAATTAAACAAAATTTTATTCCTAACGAATCTCTCCTTTCACATGTTTTCTATGTGTGAATAAAAGGAACATGTGTTTTGTTCAGCCTGCTATCCCACAGCTTTCCATCCAGTGTGATACTCAGCCTTTTTCCTTTAACTGGAGAGGATTCTTGTGGTCAAGTCAGTGCTAAATCAGCTGTTGGCCTTCTTCATGTAGTTACTGGGTCTTACAGACCATCGGCCTGTCCCCTCAGAAAGACGCATCAAACGAGCACAGATATTTTATCTTCTAAAAATGATTCAGTGTTTCTTTTAATAATGAAATCCTAAGCAACATATGAGCAACGAGGGGCTTCAACTTATCTCTCGACTCGAGTCCTGAATCCTCCTCACCTGAACCCTCTTGCTTGCCTGATTTATCTCTGACCCCAACCAGCAATGGCATCTGATAGTTTGGTGGAACATGTTCTTCCTTTGCTGCCGTTGTTATCAATTGGTTAATACGAGTCCTCAGACATGGGATTAGACAACATCCATAGCAAGTCATAATATAATAGCTTTATTTTTTTCCAAATGTATTAGTCAACCACTCATCCAGAGGATCTTCAATCCCTGAAAACTATTTGATATTTGATATACCTTCATCAGTCCCACAAGGGGAAATTTCATCTCTCAGTTTCCATAATCGTTCCAATGCCCTGGTAACTGACCCGCCGAGAGCTGTATTATTTGGAATATACATACAGCAAGCCAACCCAGACACTGAACACACCCCTCCTTTTTCTGCCAAGAGCATATCTAACACTTTCCTATTCTGGACTGTCATAAGTGATGGGTGTTATCCAAAGTACTATAGACTTAAACCCATTAACTATTGGGTTTGCCAATTTATAAATAAGAAAAGTGTATTTATTAAGCGCCTTTCGTAGACAGCAAGTCACAAAGAGCTGTAACATGAAAGTCAAAAATAAACAGAACATTAAGTAACAAAACAGACAATATAAACAACACAAAAGGCTAAATGTAAATAAAAAGGTTAAAAAAATAAAAAGTGTTTATAAACAGAACGCTTTGAATGTTTGTTTGTTTTTTTTTATCTCAAACTCCTTTCCGTATCCCTATTGATTTGTATATGGGCAGGGCTTACCTCTTCTACTTTGGTATGCAGATTCCAACAAACAACAGGCTCTGCTTACCTTTATTTTGAAGGCTTTCTATGAGCAGAACCAAAACCAGTTGTCTCCAGTTTGACACTTGACGGCAACTCCACCAGCTCATGTCTCCCCTCTTCCAAAAAGAAGAAATCACCTCGGGGTCACCACTTTGTTATGTTCATTTTTATTTATTAAGGACAGGAAAACGACTATCTTTTGAATGATTTGCTTCAGCAGTTGAAATTACAAGTTAGTGCGTGCTGGACCTCAATCTGAACACGTGGTCTGCTTCACAAAAAGGATGGCTCTATAAGCGGCCAATATAGTTTTATACCACTATTAGAACAAGTATTATTATGACTCTACTTCTGGGAAGCAATGTGGTGGTCCTACCGTCTCCCCTGCGGATCTTCGCCATGTAATGTCCATGTGTGCATGCTGAAAGAGACTGTGCTGGTCTGACCTCCCTCCTCTTTTCAGGGTGGAGCCTGCTGGAGTCCGATGGTTGACACCAGGTCTGAGGAAGTGTAAGTGTGTTTTTAATGTGATTCATGAAAACAGAGCAGCACACATTCAACCATCTTCAAACTGTCACATCACTCATTCACATCTCTGATGTCAGGAGTCATCATCAAAGTGTCAATCAATGAACAGATGATGGATCAATAACTGCAGCTGGATTGTGTTTGTTCTCTCCATCAGATTCCTGTCAACTCACAATCGACACAAACACAGTAAACACAAACCTCCAACTCTCTGACAACAACAGGACGGTGACACATGTAAAGGAGGTTCAGTCATATCCTGATCATCCAGACAGATTTGATGTTCATCAGCTGCTGTGTGCAAATGGTCTGACTGGTCGCTGTTACTGGGAGGTCGAGTGGAGAGGAAGGGTTTATATATCAGTGAGTTACAAAAGTATCAAAAGGAAAGGAGAGAGTAATGACTGTGAATTCGGACTCGATCATCAGTCCTGGAGGTTGCACTGCGCTAATGATGGTCCTGTTTATGTCTGTCACAATAAGAAATTTGCATCTCCCTCCTCCTCCTCCTCCTCCTCTGTCTCTAACAGAGTAGCAGTGTATGTGGACTGTCCTGCTGGCACTCTGTCCTTCTACAGAGTCTTCTCTGACACTCTGATCCACCTCCACACCTTCAACACCACATTCACTGACACTCTTTATCCTGGGTTTTGGTTAAATTATAATTCCTCAGTGTCCCTGTGCTGAGTGGAGTGTAAAGAGTGTCCTCCTGTTAGAGAAACAGTCTGACTGTTGAACAGATAGTTCAGTCTGTACATGTCTGTCTCTTTCACTGGAAACACATTTTCAGATTCATGGATTCAATCAGTTGATGTTTAAAACTGTTCTAAGTGATTCATTGTAAACTTCTTCCTATTCAGTCCTTTAAAGGTGGAAGTTACCATTATTCCAGGATCCACGTGTTGCTTTTCTTTTTCCGCTTCACAGTGAAAATCAGTGTGTTGTGTTTGTGTGAAGCTCCGTGCACAACCAGCTCCTCTGCATTTTCAACAAGTCTGAGCTCATTGAAACAAATCCAAATGTTTGATTTGTTTTTCTTAATGGGATTTTTTCCAAACTCTCCACAGGCTCTCACTGTTTCACTCATTGTTGGAAGCTCATCATTTGAAAATGTTTCAGCCATATAAGCTGAAAATATTGGCTCAATAGTTCAAACTGGATATGGCTTATTTAATAAACAGCAAACCCTGCATTAAAACACTGTAACATTGACATCTTTTCCACAGAGACAATTTTAACCAGAATATTTTGTAGTGTGTTGGTAAGAGCTTGGATATGAGATTTTCAAATAAGATTTATTATTATTATTACCTGCTTATTTTTCGTTCCTTATTTTGTAATGTCCTATGTTAGTGCTGTTACGATATAAATATATATCCTTAATGCTTATTTTCTGTTTATATTGTTTTATAGAGCCCAGTGTAGGAAAACGCCCTCGTGAGTTAGAATGTATGCCAAAAGTCACAGAGTAGACTGCACGTCTTGTGCAGAAAACATGAAGTATAGAAAAAGCGGAACTAACTGTGTGTGTGTGTGTGTGTGTGTGTGTGTGTGTGTGTGTGTGTGTGTGTGTGTGTGTGTGTGTGTGAGTGAGTGAGTGAGTGAGTGAGTGAGAGAGAGAGAGAGAGAGAGAGAGAGAGACGTGCAGCAGAACTATATAACCATGCTAGCTTCTAATGCTTCCAGACCTGAGCTTGTGAGATCGTGTGGCGGGTCTCCATTTCCGGAAATGTAAAAATAAAGATCATTTTTTTGAGCTTGACCACTCTGAGTCCAGTCTTTCTCTGTCGCCAAAAGAATTCAAAAGAACGGAATTTAATAATGCCTAACCCTATACTTACCTGCTGATTTCATGATCGTTCATGAATTCATGAACCTCTGTCAGTGCGCCGCAGGGTGGCTGTGGCTACAATGTAGCTTGCCATCACCAGTGTGTGAATGGGTGAATGACTGGATATGTAAAGTGCTTTGGGGTCCTTAGGGACCAGAAAGGCGCTATATAAATACAGGCCATTTACCATTTTTACCATTTAAGAGTTTTTATATGTCTTTCTAGTTTCACTGCAGTTCAATTATGTCAGTTAAACATGATTGCTGTGTACGAAGTCATGAAACGAGCAAGTATGCTCAGGCTGTCCACACCTACATTGGTAGTTTTTTGAAAACACAGCTTTTTCTATGCGTTTGGGCCTTTCGTCCACATGTAAACGACGTTTTAGATCACTGAAAACTGAGATTTTTAAAAACTCCTGCCAGGGTGGAGATTTTCAACAACTTGTTTTGCATGTACGTGTTGACAACATGCATGCCAACCCTCCCAATTTTTCAGGAGAGTTCCGAATTTCAGTGCCCCCCCCCCCAAATTCTCCCGAATTTCTCCTGGCTTTCCACCTGGACAACAAAAATGAAAAACCGTATCCCAGAATTCATAGCGCAACCCAACCAATTCCAGTTTCCAACAATGGCAGCAGGCACTTAGTTTTACACTATCCACTCTGCCATAGCCCGGTTGCAGACTCAGCACCTGAGTGCCTTTATTGTGATCTCGGGTGACTTCAACCATGTATCACTGGACAATACACTTCCAACATTCAGACAATATGTGGACTGTCCGACCAGGGGAGAGAAAATTCTAGATCTGCTGTATGCTAATGTAAAGGATGCATACAGCTCCTCCTCCCTCCCCCCACTTGGTAGGTCAGATCATAACCTGATTCACCTCACCCCCTGCTATGTGCCAATTGTGAGGAGGGAACCTGTGACCATGAGGAGCGTTAGGAGGTGGTCAGAGGAGGCCTTAGCAGAACTACAGGACTGTTTTGAGGTGACCAACTGGGAAACACTCTGTGAGCCTCACGCCGAGGACATCAATTGGCTTACCGAGTGTATCACAGACTACATAACTTTCTGCACCGACTCCATTGTTCCAGCTCAGACTGTTCATTGTTACCCAAATAACAAGCCGTGGGTGACTAAGGACATCAAAGCCCTCTTCAACGACAAGAAGAGGGCTTTCAGAGGGGGCAATAAAGAGGAGGTGAGGAAGGTCCAGGTGTCACTAAAGGACAAGATCAGAGAGTCTAAGGACAATTACAGGAGGAAGCTGGAGTGGAAACTCCAGCAGAACAGCATGAGAGAGGTGTGGAGGGGCACGAATACCATCACTGGATTCAGGCCAACCAACAGCAGAGGAGCTGAGGGAGGTGAGGATAGAGCTAACGAGTTGAATCTGTTTTTCAATAGATTCGACGGTACAGTGTCTGCTCACACCCCCACAACCTCACCTGTAGTCAGCCTGGAATCCAGAGCCACACCACTGTGCCAGCCTCTCTCTTCACATGTTGCCTCCTGTGAGAGTCCTGACACCCCTCCCCCACCCATCACCTTCACTCAATACCAGGTTGAGAGGCAAATGAGGAGACTTCACTCAGGCAAGTCTGCTGGACCAGACGGAGTGAGTCCCCGCGTCCTCAAGGCTTGTGCCCCCCAGCTGTGTGGAATCTGTCATAAACTGTTTATGCTGAGTCTGAGTCTGCAGAGGGTACCAGTGATGTGGAAGACATCATGCCTCGTCCCTATTCCAAAGACACCACGTCCCAGTGGCCCCCAGGATTACAGGCCCGTGGCACTGACCTCCTACGTCATGAAGACCCTGGAAAGGCTCATCCTGGACCAGCTGCGACCCATTGTGAGACCACATCTGGATCCCCTGCAATTTGCCTATCAGCCTTGTCTCGGAACAGAGGACGCCATCATCTACCTGCTCAACCGTGTCTACACCCAGGGGCGATTCTAGGATTAGAGCTTTGGGGGTGCTGAGCACCCAGAGAGCTGCCCAGCCAGGCAAGATAAACTTTACACGTCACAATGAGACTTCTTCCCTGTCTCTGTCAGTCCCTGCATCCTTAAATGTCTCCAGTTGTCCCAAGTTCTCTCTGACTGTCTCCTGGGTGCATTTAAACCCCTGTTCCTCCCTGTCCTCATCGTCTGTTGTCTTCGTCTCCGTTATTAGTCATCATAATTTTACCATCTCTGTGCAAGTCTGCAAATTTCTTTCTTAAATCATATGATTCTTAAATTCAACAAGTCTCTCTGTGCCTGGGTCCTTGTCTCAAAACATGACATCACTGTTTTGTACATTTTAACACAATTTAATCCCCACATTTGTGAAAGAAAAACAAAACACTTTTTTTGAAAAGTCTGTAACAAAACCATCAAATCTGATAAAGCTTATTTAAATGCTGCAAAAGAAGAATGGATTGGAATAAAAAAAAAATACATATCCTAACCTTAATTACTGGGGGAAAATGATGAATGATGCTCATAGTGAGTAAGAAGTAAACTGAGTGCATTTGGACAGAGATTCACTTTTAATGTGTATGTATAATATAATACAGATACATAAAAAACACTCCCAAAACAGAATAAATTATTACAAATAAAAATCTTTACTGCAGATACTAATTTTACTAATTTAATAATACTAATTTTGTGTTGTAAGATTTATGAGTTTCATGCTTTCATAGTGGTACTTGGGAGAGTTTGACATTTTTATCAGGTGGCACACACTGTAAAAAGTTTGAGTAACACTGATAAGTGTATGTGTGCTTTTGGAAAACATTTTAAGCTGCAGTACAGAATCTTTGAAACAAGCTAGCTTAAAACACCTTTAGAATATAAACAGAGCATCTGCTTCTCTTTACAGCTCCTCACTCCACCAGGGCTCCGTTTGGCACTTTCTGATACTGTACTGCGGCAGTCATACAGACAACTGGACGGTCCAAAAGTTGGCCTACCTATTACTGGCTGAGGTTTTAGTAGAGTTGTGGCTGAATAAAAAAATATATCATTAATTTTAATCTCCCCAATCAATTATAATGTTATGTTGGAATGTTGTTAAAAAACATGTTTCAACCCAGTTTGTTTTGCAGATTCTGTATAGCAGCTTTTATATAGGGAGAACACAACTTCCTGATTGTATGAGTAAAATCAGGTTTTTTCTCTTTGTCAGTTTAACAGTTTCTGTTTTGCCTGTCACTGTTCCCTGTCTGTTTTCTTACCTGGTTCTTCCTGACCTTGTACTTTCTCCTCACGTTCCCTCTTTCCTCTCTCCCTCTTTGGACTGACAATCATACACAAATAGATTGTATTCAATTAGATGAAAAATTACATTAATATGAAAAAATACTATTAAGATCACTAACAAAAAGTCCTCTCTCAGTCTACTTTCAACCAAAAGGCAAATAACCAAACCACATGAACATCTAATAAAAGATATAAATATTGAAACACTGATCCAACATTATTTTTGATTGACGGATCATTTGATTTTACACTTTTACCTGAATGTGGCTCCTTTTTTTGAAAAAACTTCCTCATATCCATTATGAACCTGGCTGCCTCTCTGTACACAAACACACACACACACACACACACACACACACACACACACACACACACACACACACACACACACACACACAACAGGAGTTATAAGGTTAATGGGCATTCAGTCAGTTAGCTAGTTAGTATCCATTTCAAACAGGACAGTGGTAACAACAGTAGGCTACGGACAATTTTAAGTTTTAGATTTTAAATAGGCTATATACATTTCAATGGGAGCAACAGGACGGTAAAATGTCGCTGATTTACTACAGAGCAGGACGGATTGTAAAGTAGCAAACATCGTCGGAAAACATGTTTTCAACACTGGAGGTTACCTGGGTGTAATGTTTTTCAGCTAAAAAGGAACATGTTATGACTCCTACCTAACTATATAAAGAGTAACTGCAGGTTAAATGCAGCTAATATGTCCTGTTTTAAGCCAGGCACTTCGCCCTCCGCTCTGCTGCGCCTCAGCCACTCTGGCAGCAACAGCGCTAGAGCCAGAGTAGGGGAGAGCCGAGCTGGAACAAACCATTTTGGGAGGGGGGGGTGTTAGCTATACTTTTGTTGTTAAAATGTTATGTCTCAACCAAGTACTGTATGGTTTTTATATTTTTAGCAGTGTGTCACACAGACAGCAAATATTGTCCAAAAAAAGTAAGAAATCTTTGGGGGTGCTTTGATTCATTTTGGGGGTGCTAAAGCACCCCCAAAAATGGGCTAAAATCGCCCCTGTCTACACCCATCTGGACCAGCCAGCGAGCACTGTGAGGGTCATGTTTTTTGACTTTTCCAGTGCTTTCAACACCATCAGGCCGACCCTCCTGGGTGATAAGTTAGCAGCGATGCAGGTGGATCCTTCTCTGGTGTCCTGAATTGTTGATTACCTGACAGGAAGACCACAATATGTACGTCTCCCACAGTGTGTGTCTGACAAGGTGATCAGCAACACAGGGGCACCACAGGGGACTGTCCTCTCCCCCTTCCTCTTCACCCTCTACACCACAGACTTCAGCCACTGCACAGAGACCTGCCATCTTCAGAAGTTTTCTGATGACTCAGCGGTGGTTGGATGCATCAGCAGGGATGATGAGACGGAGTACCGGGCTGTGGTTGACTCATTTGTCACGTGGTGTGAGCAGAATCATCTGCAGCTCAATGTGGCAAAGACCAAGGAATTAATAGTGGACTTCAGGAAGACAAGGAAACACTTGACCCCTGTTTCAATCCAGGGGGTCAGTGTTGACATTGTGGAGGACTATAAATACCTTGGAGTCCACATTGACAATAAACATCGTTTTCAAACCCCTGTGGTCTTTTGCTACTCAGGTTAAACATGGAATTTATGTGTCTTTGATAACCTAAAAATGTTAAACAAAAAACTGATTAAACAGAAGTATGAGAAGAGAGTTTTGGTGTATGGCTTGTGTCAAAATTTGTTTGATGACACTATCCTTGACTTTTTGACCTTACCAGAAGTACTCTGGAAGTGACTAATTGATTCCAGATGTGTGTAATATGATCCATTATGTCACTATAGCTTCCGCGTGCATGAAAGTGTTTCTCACTAATTTCCTTCCCAAAAACACTCTGGCAAACCCCTCGCCTGACAAATACGGACGCACGTCCAATGCCTACTCGCACGCCATTCAGTGGCTGGAGTGGGTACAGTAGCTCGCTCTCAGAAAATCCTCATTAAAAACGCTTTCAAGATGGGAGGGGAGAAAAAAATAGGCCCGTACTTTGTAGACGGATATGCGGAGATAGAGGGAGAGATGTGGGTGAGGGAGTTTCTGGGGTGCTTTTATCACGCCTGTCCAAAGTGCTAAAGGCCCGAGGAGATTTGCCCTTTGACCTACACTCCTTATGGGGACCTGCACACCTCTACCAAGGTGAGGCTCCGTGAGCTGAGAAACATTTACTACGTTAGCACAGTCACGCTGTGGAAGCACGAGTGGAGCGAGATGAAAAAAATTGGGCGAGGAGGTCAAAAAGTTCCTGCGGCGCTACGAAGCTCCGGAACCTCTGTCTTCTCGCTTGGGTCTTTACGGGAGGCATACTTCGGCCTTGAGGTTGTGTTACAGCGCCTCGCCCAGAGAAAATGTGTATTATGTAGATGTCACATCCCTGTACCCTTACGTCAACGCCAAGTGCGCTTACCCTCTGCATCACCCCAAAATCATACGAGAGAATTTTGTCAACCCTCGTCTTTATTTCGGGTCGATCGCAGCCACCATGTATCTGTGTTCTACAATACAAAACCTCCAGAGGCAAATTAATCTTTACCCTCTGCCGCACTTGCGCCGAGACTAATCACTTAAGCGGCCCGTGCCCTCACGACGACGAGGCCAGAGCTCTCACCGGGGTTTGGGTCAATGTCGAGTTCGACAAAGCCTTAGAATTGGGTTACAGGTTGGGTAAACTCACAGAGGTCTGGCACTTTGATCATCGCAGCAGCAGCATCATCTTTGCAGACTATATTAACACCTTTCTCAAAGGCAAACGGGAAGCCTCCAGCTATCCTCCGGAAACTGTTCGTGACGAGTAGGAGAGATGCAAATATGTGGAATAGTACCACAGGCATCAGGGTATACGGTTAGACCCGTCTAAAATCGAGATGAATCTGGCCAAGAGACAGGTTTCTAAACTGTGTCTCAGCAGCTTCTGGGGAAAGTTTGCTCAGAGAACCAATCTAACGCAGATGACTCTGATCAGAAGGTCAGTTTTTTAACTTTGTCTTTTCAGGCCAGTATGACCTCAAACACATCTCTTTTTTAAAGAGCAAAAAAAAAAGGATGTGGCGTTGATTCAGTGGCGTTATAATGAGTGCTGTGTGATACCACCCGGCGCTTTGAATAATGTTTTCATCGCCGCTTTCACCACCGCATACACCCGCCTAAAACTGCAGCGCAATGTTCTGTACACCGACACTGACTCTGATCTACGTAGTGAAAGAGGAGGAGGAACCTCTAGAGCTGGGCAACTATCTTAGGGATTTGATGGACGAATTAGACGGGGACACCATCCAGGAATTTGTCTCTGCAGGTCCGAAGAGTTACGCCTACCGGACCAGAACCAAGAAGAAGCTGGTGGTAAAAATGAAAGGTATAACGCAGACTAGCGAATGCTGCGAGCGCATCAATTTTGACAGTATGAGCAAGCTGGTGGAACGTTACCTCTCAGGTATGAAGGAGGTGGCGCTCAAGACCTCTCAGCACGGCATTCAGAAGGATAAGAGTGGGTTTCTGCTCAAAAACAGAACATTTCAGAACATTTCTTTCGTCTGGTCTACGACAAGAAACGCCTCTTCCCAGATGGCACAA
The DNA here is from genome assembly GCF_036321145.2 of Pelmatolapia mariae. Classification (NCBI taxonomy): domain Eukaryota; kingdom Metazoa; phylum Chordata; class Actinopteri; order Cichliformes; family Cichlidae; genus Pelmatolapia; species Pelmatolapia mariae. The sequence continues at coordinate 27,323,700 of NC_086229.1, forward strand.
CTCTGCCTTTCGGATATTATTTTCTTTTTGTTTGTTATTATTATTGTTGTTTTCTTCAAAATGGAGGAAATTGAATTTGATCACAGGGTGGAAGTGCTTTTTTCCTGTCTCGTTGTGGGGCTGAGCAGGTGTGGGAAAACTCATTTTGAGGTGTGTTTTGGAAAACAGCGAATGCGCCATGAATACTGTGCTCGTGACAAGGAGGAGAGATGGCGAATATTGCGTGGATTTATACTTTTTTTTAACCGATGTATGAGGAACTGTCCAAGATGAATAAAAAAATAAAAATTTGTTCTTCTTTTGAAGATTTCGAAGATGCTCTGGTGGTGCTGGACAACATCATCTTTCAGGCCTCCGATCACCCGGAAGTGGTTAAAATTTTCACTCAATACCATCATCATAAAAACATGTTGGTCATGATGCTGACCCAGAACGTTTTCCATTAGGGTAAATACAGTCGCACCATTAGCCTAAACTCCAATTATTTGGTGCTGTTTGAAAACCCCAGAGACAAGCAGCAGATTAAGATTTTGGCTCATCAAATTTTCCCTTCGCAAAAAACATTTTCCTCAGACAGTTTCAAAGACGCCACCGAGGAACCCCACGGGTATTTTAATCCTCAAGCTCACACCCTCCTTGTTCGTTGCTCACATTTTTTTATTTGATACATGCATCTTTAAATTTTTGTAACAAGCATGCCCCGTGATGTCCTCTTCGAGCGGGGCAGCGCCCTTTCAAAAAGTCAGATACCATCGATCATTTTTAAACACATTGTTATAGTACAGAGAAAGTATTTTGTTGACGGAGAACCCTTCAGCCTTGTGAATTAGATAATAGAAGACTGAGAAATCAGCTGATCCCCCAGAATAACATCACACTGGCTGAAAATTGTATAAGGCATTTCACTGCATATCGTAGTGTGTATGACTGTATGTGACAAATAAAATTTGAATTTGAAATTGTATTGAGAGGATAATTGATTAGCGCTACCCTGGCGTCGGGCAGGATGTTGGTCCCGTCAGTCTCTGTAATTTTCCCCCTTAGATAGAGCATGGTGTTGTTCAGATCGAGATACTTTTCCCTGTCCCTGGGAATGAAAAATTCAATGGAAGCCTTGTCGTTCAGCGTGGAGAGGGGTTGACATTCTTGATATTCTTTATCCTCTATAGATAATTGGGTCATGGGAGCGATGTTTGTGAAGAAAAGCTTCTGGACTTCTTTAAGTTGCTTGAAGATCTTTCCCTCCTCTATTTTTTTTTTTTTTTTTGAATGCATTGTTAAAATATATCGGAGCTCCGCTGGGGGATCCTTCTCTTTTTGCCGCCGGTCTTGATTAATTTGGTTTTTCCTCCGGGCTTTTATTTTTAACTAGAGAGACCCACTCGCCCAGAGGGCGTTTCCTCTTCCTGCGGGATTCGCGCAGGTAATGTACCGTGTGTCACAGTCTGGCAGTGGCAGACTGTATTAATTGTGAAGCGTGGACCCAAAATGCAGACACGAAGGAACTTGGACCAAAGCTTGAGTATTAACAAAAAGCGAGCCGTTTAATAAGGCTGGTAAAAAAGGTACAAAGAAAGGGCAAGGTATACTGAAGTAAACTAACATCAACCTAAACTGGGAGAACGAAATAAACAGCAAGGAAAACCTAGACATGAAACTTGGAAACATGACATGGAAACCTTGGTGTGAACAACAGATGACCTGACAATGACACACTGAAAACAGAGGACTTAAATACACAGGAGGTGATTAGGGGAAGTGGGAACACATGGAGGAACAGCTGACTGACATGAGCCTAATGACAGGAGAAAGGAAATGAACCTAAATACAATGAACAAAGACCACGCGACTCCTTCAAAATAAAACAGGAAACATGAGACAGACATGATAATACAAACTTGATAACATAACGCAGCATGAAACACAAAGGGTGAGGGAAACTTAAATACAGGGGAAGGAAACACAAGGAGTCTAATAACCAAATGAACTTTGCTAATCTAATGAACTTAAACATAAACAACATCCAAATAAACTAAAACTTAAACCGCTGGGTCAACAGACTCAGGAGCATGACACCCTGTGGTACCTGATGCTCATCACGTCTCCATAATCGTCTGTCACGTTCACTACGTTCAGTAGCGGGGAGTAGCTGTCACCGACCAGTTGACAGAGGTGGGTCGAGTATCCAAAAATTGTACTCAAGTAAGAGTATCATTACTTTAAAATATTATTACTCAAGTAAAAGTAAAGAGTAGTTGTCAAAAAAGTTACTCGAGTAAGAGTAAAAAAGTACTTGGTGAAAAGGCTACTCAAGTACTGAGTAAATAGCGAGTAACTGTTTGAAATGTCCGATTTATTTTATAAATAAATACTATCAGACAAACAAAAATAAATAAATATACAAATTTTAGTATTTTCAAAAGGAATATATGTAAAAAGATCCACAGAATAAGGCACAACAATTCTAATTTCAAGATTTCAGTTTTTCACAACGTAAAGCTTTTTCAAGCAAAACCCACAGTGAATATATTCACATTTACAGCAGCCTCAGAGAAAACATTAGAACGAGGCAGCTTCAACATAATAGACTACAGCTGATGCGCCAGAATGTCATACTAGGGCTGGTTCATTTAAATACAAGGAGGGATTAAGTAAATCAGAAACAAATGACACAGAGATGCAACGGGTACAATCAGGAAAAGTTTATTCCCAAGGCGGACAGCAGGAATAAAAAAAAACAAAAAAACAACACACCTGTGCTAAAATTCCACAGAAATAGACATTCTAACAGAACTTATTTTGTATACTAAAATACCCTGAAGTATAGACAGTGGATTAACACAATGTAATATGTAAAAATGTAAAAACTAAACTCACAAATAAACACTGAAATCAGAGTAAAACTAATTATAAAACACAAATACAAATTTCCACTATGTGGATGTACATATGTGTATGGCTCACTTTACCATAAATTGTTTCTTCAGTCAGTGAAATGGTGCTTCAGCTTCAGCAGCAGTTTGCTCTCAAGGTTCTTGCTGTGAAGCTGTGACCGTTTGGCAGTGAACAGGAGTCCTGCATGACTAAAAAGTCTCTCACAGGCTGCAGATGCAGGAAGAGCTGTATTAACTTTGATCGACAGCTTCTTGATGTGAGGAAAGCCATGCAATAGCTCCACACCTCCAGTGAAGTGACATGAAAGGTAGCTCTCCAATTCCTCTGCTACTGGCTTTCCTGACCCCATGGATCCATCATCTTCATCGAATAGGCCGCTGTTTGTGCTGGCCTCACCCAGCTCGGGGTCTAGGTGATGTGAAGTGGAGACCTGTGGAAAGATGTAACGGTTTCAAAAGAATTAGGTCTGGTCATTATACTGCTGTATACACTGCCAAGCTGCAGATGTTTGTTTGGAGGAAGCCTCCAAAAGATGGCCATACACTGTGCGATTTTTGGCCCATTTTGAGCGGATTTTTCAGTCGCACAACCGTTTTGGGGATAGGCCGTGTTTTGCCTTAATCGTGTGTGCATCGTGTAGTATACATGGGGTAACGAAAAGCAGTTAACACCTCACGACCAGCTCACAATCATCAATCGTATGGTCGCATGATAATCAAACCAGTTTGAAATCCTGTCGCCTCTCACACTGCGCAGCACAAACACAGAAATGAAAGAGAAAAGGTGGAGCGGCACGGCAGCGCAGCGTGTGATCTGGACACAAGAGATGGAGGCACAACTTGTAGGATGAGGCAAGCTCATCCGAGTACGCAAGCGTAGAGCTGCCACCGGGGCAAAAGAAAAATAGAGCCATATCACGTTATAACGTAAACAGTTTATTGTTCTAACAATATACCTTTCATGTTTGAACAATATAATATTTATATTCTACGAACGTGATAATTATGTATATTGCAATAACGTGATATTATATTGTTCAAACATGAACAGTATATTGTTAGAACAATAAACCTTTCACGTTATAACGTGACATATTTTTCCTTTGCCCCGGTGGCAGCTCTACGCTTCCGTATCCGAGGCTTTTCAGTGTGGCCTCACAAAATTATCACGACTACAACAACCATGAAGAGTTGGATGGACATTGCTGCTCAATCACAGCTGCCTGGTCCATGTTTTTCATTAGTAATTTAGCAAAGTTGATGGTGTGTGTGTCTGTGTGAGTGAAAGACAGAGAGGGAGAGCGAGTGACAGATTTTGTATGTTAAGCTTCATGTTATGGACGCACAGTTTGAGCACTCAGGTCGCATCAGAGCATCAGGCCGGCTAGTGAGAGACCTGCATCGTGACCTATGAACTTCTAACCTCTGCGATTTAATTGTACAGTTTGAGTAGGAGGGGAATAACGTGACTGAAAAAAACTCGCACAGTGTTTGCCCAGCTTAATGCAGACTGTTTAAACTAAACAAGCTGCTGTTTCACATAATAAACCCTGTCAGCCGCAGTATTGCCTTCTGTTTAACAGTTAAAGCAGTAAAGACGAGCTGTTTGCATGTTCGTGAAACTCTAGCGTCATTAACCAGGCTAGCTGTTAGCTTATAGCTCATGCTAGCTAATCAGCAAGCAGTTAAAAAGACAACTGAAGCTGCACAAAACACCCACAAACTTATCTCACTACAACGTAGCGCCGAAAATATGACTCGCAGCTCGAGCTCGACACAGCTGCTGTAACATAAGACTGACATCCAGCTAACCACAGCTAAAAACATATTTAGAGAAAACTTACCGTTTCCTCAGTGGTTTCACGCTGAAAAGTTGGTTTGTTTTGGCTCTCCCTGAAGACACCGACACTGCAGACACAGCTGTTCTTTTGTGCTGCTTTTAAGCGAAACATTCTTTGTATGTGAGGCCAAAGGTATTCATCCTCTTCAGCTCTAGCGTAGACTCTGCCATCATATTACTTCTTTCTGTGTGTCCCCTACTTTGAAACGCTTGGGCCGCTCCGCCCGCCACGGTTTCAAACTGGTCATGTGACTGTATGGCCACGTCTCATTGGTAAAAAAGTTACCGGAAACTCCACTAGCGGCATGTTATCTAATGTGTTAAACTATTTTTTTTTAAAGTAACGAGTCGAATTTTGCAAATGTAGCGGAGTAAAAGTACCCTTTCTTCTTCATAAATGTACTCAAGTAAAAGTAAAAAGTATCGTGCAAAAAAGGTACTTAAAAAGTAAAAATTTTTTCAAAACCTCTGCCAGTTGATACTGAAGGATGTCGGTGTAGAGAAACAGGTTATATATGCCCGCGCTTATATCGCAGGGGTGGGGGGTAGAGCGCTTTGACAGAGTCCACTACTCATTCGCTTTCAATCCCAACATGTAAGCCAGAGGAAGGAAGGCCCTGATTTTATACCTGCTGTCGCCTTCACATCCAGATGCTTGGTGATATTGTTGAAAGAGACCTCGAAGGAGGTGTCGTATTTTTGGATCGCCGGCACCAGGTGTTCCAATAGATCGTAATGACCTCCGCTGCTGAATTTTAAAATCACCAGGGGCTGAGCTTCCTCCATTGTTCGGTTCAGCTCCAAGTACGAGGCATCCGGGGATAGATTGTACCAGGTGCGGGGGGTAAATAAATCCACAGAGACCGACGGTCCATTCTCCAGTCAGCTCGATGGGTTTGGCCAGATCCATGGTGTAGCAGCTGCTGGTGTTATCTTTAAATTATTCCTTTCTGGCATTGGAAGGCGCCATTGTCATAATGGACAAAATTCAATATGAAAATGAAATCTTAAGACAACTAGCAAATCAAACTTTCTATAAAAAACTTAAACCTGACCCTACAAAAAATACTTTAAAGAACTACAATTGATACTTGAAGAGGGGTTTACCCAAGGGGACATTTCTCTGAAGGAGAAAACATTTTTACTTAATGAACATCCCTTAAGGGCTTTCTTATACATATTACCAAAAATTCATAAGAACCTAGAAGAACCACCTGGCAGACCCATTGTCTCTGGAATTGGTAGTCTAACTGAAAGAATATCAAGCTTTGTAGACTTCCACATAAAGAACTTTGTACCGTCCTTAAAGTCTTACATAAAGGATAGCTCCCACTTCTTACTTTTTCTCAAAGATCTGCCACCTATTGCTACGGATGCAATACTATGTACTTTAAATATTGAAACCCTGTATACCAATATTAATCAGACACAAGGCCTAGAGACCTTAGAACACTTCCTTGAGACTAGGTCCACTAAACTACCATCTAGTTCCTTCCTAACGAGGCTGGCTGCCTTTGTCCTTGAAATGAACTATTTCTTTTTTAACAACACACCATACCTTCAGATCTCTGGCACTGCAACGGGAACCAAAATGGGCCCCAGCTTTGCCTGCCTTTTTGTTGGTCATCTGGAAGAACAAATTCTATATAATCACCAAAATAACCCTTCATTGTATCTTGGAAACGAAATATAGATGATGTGTTTTTACTCTGGAAAGGACCAGTCTCTATATTACTAGAGTTCGTAGAAATCCTCACTGGACATTTTGCAGGCTTACGTTTCACCCTCAATTACAGTACTGAAGAAATTAACTTTCTGGACATGAAAGTAACAAAAAAAAGACAAATCTCTGTCCTGTATTCTAAACCCACTGATCGGAATACATTATTACATGCTGCAAGTTTCCATCCGAACCACCTCAAAAAGAGCCTCCCTGTAAGCCAGTGGATTAGACTCAAGCGTGTCTGTGAGATTCATGATGAATATAATGAGAGTAAAGAAGAGATCTTGAACAAAATCAAAGAAAGAAAGTATAAAGAGGACTGGTTAAGATCTGCGGAAGAGAAGGTGAGTTCAGTAAGCAGGGATGTCTATTTAACAACCAAGAAATCTCCAAAACCTAAACCTAACCTTATCTTCTGCACAACCTTTACGCCAAAAACCAGAACAATTAAAGAAATAATTTTAAAACATTGGCATATCCTTCAGAATGACCCAAACTTATTAGGTACCTTTAAAGAACCACCAATGATAACCTACAGGAGAGGAAGGAATATTAAAGATAGGCTTGTTAGAGCTTGCCAGGACCCCATTACTCCAGATAAAACCTTGATAACCCATAACCTACATGGTAATTTCAAGTGTGGGGCATGCATTAATTGTCAATACACCCAAAATGTTAAATCATTCAAAGACCCTATAGGTGACAAAACCACTGCCATAAAGGGCTTTATCACATGCAGAACAAAAAATGTAATCTACATGATACAGTGCCCATGCAATAAAATATATATAGGAGAAACATCCCGCCCTCTAAAAGATCGAATCAATGAACACAGAAGTTCGATCAAGAGGAATGATTTAACCAGCCCTGTTGCAAGACACTTCAATGTTAAACATCCAAATTCACCATTATTTTCCTAGGCATTGAAGCCATTAAACTAAACCAAAGAGGTGGCAATATAAATTTTATCCCGAAAAAACGAGAAGCATTTTGGATATTCCTTTTTAAGAGTCTGCAACTCAGAGGTATGAATGAGGATTTTTCTATCAATGAGTTTTTATGAACTACACCTTTAAAAAAAAAAAAAAAAAAAAAAAGTTTATTTCTTTTTTTATCCTAATTTTATCAGTTAAATTATTCAATTAATCTTATTATTTCAGCGAAAGAAGGAGTAGCGTTTTGGACATCTTAAAGTCTAGATTTTAAGTCTAAATTTTAGAGATTTTACATTTTAGAGACATAAATAAGGATCTTTTAACAAATGTGTTTCCATGTGATGATGTAATCTTGTTTTCTAATTGAAATGTGCTTTTACCATTAAAGACTGCCCTTTTTGGGTTTTTTTTGTTATCTGTGTGTATATTCAATGTGTCCTTTTATATTATATATTATATATTATATTATATTATATATGATATATTTATATATAAATATATTTATATATATTTATATATATATTATATATGATATATTTATATACCTATTATATGTCAGCTGACCTATCTATGAAGTTTTGACTGGTTAATTTGATTTTTTTTCTGTTTCCTGTCTTGTATTTAAGCAATTTTCTACAGTGTTTTACTATGACCCTGATGAAGGCCACAAGCCGAAACGCTTGACCAATAATTGATCAATTTAGAGTAAGCAGACTTTTTTCACCAGAGCAAAACCACAAAGTGAAGCTGTTGTGAAAGCAAGTTTTATTGTATCAGAGGAGAATACCAAATCAGCCCAGTACCACTTTGAAGAGCTGTATGATGAAGGTGTGCGACGTCTTGTGTCCAGACAAAATGCAGATTTTGGCAAATTGTGAGCCAGAGCAGAAATACGATTGCTGATCGGGTTTGTGAGATGGCCACTGATTTAAGAACAAAGTTGTGTGAAAGAAGCAAAAACTATATTGCATCATCTCTTGCTGTGGATGAAAGTATAGACATGATGGACATTGCACAGCTGGCCATCTTCATCCGTGGAGAGGAAATATTGAACATTAAATCGATGCACAGGACAACGACAGGAAAAGACATTTTTTTAAAACGTATGTCAAAGTGTAACCGACATGAAACTGCCCTGGGACAAACTTGTTGGACTTAGAACAGATGGAGCGCCAGTGTTGTGCGGTGAAAAAAGCGGACTAGTCAGCAGGATGCCAGTAAAGATGCAGGAGGAGAACTGTACCGGTGAGTTAACAGCATATCACTGCATCATACACCAGGAAAGGCTGTGTGGTAAAGTCCTAAAAATGGATCATGTAATGATCACTGTAACGCAGACCGTAAATTTTATCTGAGTTTTTGAGTTTAAATCACCGTCAATTTCAGTCTTTTATGTGGGAAATAGATTCAGAGTTTACATACATACATACAGAGGACCGTTGGCTGAGTTGGGATAAAAGTTCTCAATAGAGTTTTTGAGCTCAGCAAGGAAATCTGTCAGTTCATGGACATGACATGTATGATGTGGCGAAGGCATTTCAAGTGAAGCAGTCACTAATGCACCAGTGCAACCTGCCTCACTTTCCCTGTTGCCAAGTAATGTTGAACCAAGTCAGCCAACTTTGCTGAACTGCACCTGTGCAGATTCAGATGGAGCTGCAGTGTAATGATACACTCAAGGCAAAGTATGACACTGAATGGCCCGCACAGTTTATTAGTTCCATTCCTGAAGCAATGCTCCATCTGCATGCGGCTCCAACCTTGTGTATGCTTTCATTTTTTTTTTAATCTGGGGTTTTTGGCTGCATGTTCATATTTCTAACTTGCATAATTTTGACAGGATATTTAAAGTTAAAGTTGTGTTTTTAAGTTTATTTAATCTGGAATAATATTCCTGTCCATTTTTATATATATTTATGTTTAAAAAAACATTGGTTTAGTGTGTTTATTAAATGTTTATCTTGTTTGGCCCGCAACCTAAAGTGTGCCTTGACTTTTGGCCCCCTGTGCAACTGAGTTTGACACCCCTGGTGTAGAAAAATACTTCTTATTCATACTTAAGCCACAGGTTAATTAATGTTGAAGCAGAGTCGATAATGACCTCCTGAAGCCGCTTGGGTGGGGTGAATGCCACTGGATCCATAATCTTGTACGTCAGGGCGAGTGTAATGAACCATGTTGAGAAAATTAAAGGAGGATCTAAATTCAGGCACTCGTGGAGGTGTGAAGGAGGTTGATTGGGAAAATAAAACACAAGTTGAAAATGGCAAACGGAACTGAAGATAATCTAAACTGGGAACAACTAAACTACTAAACATGAACAAGAACAACATAGAAGAGCCACCACCATGGGACAAGAATTAGTGGGACAAGAATCTGTTTCTAAAGGTCAAAGGTCACTCTTTAGAGGATGCCAAAGTTCACGTTTTAGACAGAGAGGACAGATGGTTTGAAAGAGGAGTGAAAGAAGCATTTGCGTCCACTGTGAGCGACCATCTTTGAACAGAGGCGGTGGTTTATGACACCAACTGTCTGCCATCTATAATCCAGTTTTGAGATCCCTTCCTGGACGCCTACTCACACCCTGGGCCATCTGACCTCAGGAAGTCAGGTTGGGGGCCAGGTTTCACAATGAGCTCACCTGAAACCCTGGCTGATTGTGACCAGCTTGGCAGCTGCCCTCTCTGGCTGGTGGTGGAGCTTGGCCTGGCTTGGCAGCTTGCCTCTCTGGAGCCCGGCCAGAAAAGTCCTACCAGTACCAGTTAACTCTGGAGGTTTTCTTCTAGTGCTTCTTTACATGTGAGCTTCATTCTGTTACTTTGGGCTGATTTCACTCACACTCATTTTTTACTTTGTACTCATTTTCACTGTGTGCACACTGCTGAGAAAAAAAAGCTCAGCTCATTTCTGCTCTGTTTCATGCATCTAAAGAGCTGATTACACACTCATTCTGAGAACATATCCACCTCCTAAAAACAAACTCTATTAAATAGCACCTGTTATAACCACAACAAGCAGAGTCATCTGTGGGACAATAACCATTTGACCTGTATGCCACAGCTAAAACTTTTATGGTTTGACGAGACACACTGTGATCAGTTTGTTCACTCTGAGCCAGTCTGAGCAGTTGGACGACATTTTTGTAAACCAGCACATGAAGGTGTGGCCCTCTCACCATCTTCAGGTGGAGTTCCGCCTTCTTTCAGGAAGCAGCTCACCTGTGTGTCCATGTTTAGTGTCCAGGTGGAGTGGAGCTTGTTGTTCGTGTGTGTGTTTGAAGAAACCGTAAGTTTGCTTTGTTTCTTCCTTTAACTGTGTGTCTTTAGGAACTTTACTGTTCTGAAGGCAAAAGTATAGTTTGGATAGAAAGTAGGACGTTATGGAAAATGGCATGGGATAATGAAGTAAAAGGGAGATATTTTTATAGAGTACAAATAAGTAGAACAAGTCATTGTTTTTTGAATGGCCTGTTTTTTTAGGATGGGGAAACATCTGACTGGTTTATGTAGGTGCAATGCTATGGAAACGTCTAAACATGTGCTTATTAGCTGCAGGAAGTATGTTGATCAAACGAGAATGATGAGGGTAGAAATGGGTAGTACTAGTCAATTCCAGTATGAAAAGGTGATTAACCAGTAAAGTCATGTAAAGGGAAAGGAAAGATTTGTCATTTTTGAAGAATACCAAACTTATCAAGATGATTTGAGGAAATGGAAGTGATGTAGCAGTAAAACCCAGGAGATGGCAGTAGTGTAAGATTGTTGGATGCAATGTGCCTTTAAAAATTAGAAAAAATAAAAAGAGGAAAAACAACTGTACTGTTTGTATCTGCTCTAAGATGTTTGGACCAAATGTTCAGGTCATATTTCAAGACAAACATTGAATCACTGTTGATGATTACAGAATTCAGCTGCTTGCTGCATACAATGCTACTACTGCACATTCATCTAATGTATAATCCCCCCCCCCCCCCCCCCCGCCTTTTTTTTCTGCACAAGTTGAGGAGTGTGTCAGGTTACATTTCACTGTGTGTTATACTTGTATAACTATATATCTTGAACCTATTGATGGACTGATTCCACACTGGTTAACAGTCAGTAACTCTGCACTGAAACATGTGTTCCCGAGATAAACGGTTTAAATCAATCTGTATAAAACTTTAGAGCCATCAGATACTGATCATCACTGATGGAACATTGCTCTTCCCTTTAAACTGTAAAAAAGAAAATAAAACCTGTTTTGAGGAAGTCGACATTCAGGTTTTACTAAAGTGATGTGAAAAACAACAAGAGGTAAGGCAGCACCAGCTCAGTGCAGAGTTACTGCAAAAAAAGTTATTTAGAAGAAAATAAAGGTTTCGCAGACCTCATTTTCAGCCTGTTTTAAATCCTGTGCTTGTTAAGTATATCTGCATATGGAGGCATGACATTATTTGGACTCTTCAGCATTCCCATGTGTTTGTGTTAATGTCATCTGCCTATTGTGCTTTTTGTTTCTTAATTACTGGATTTGAGTCTGAGTTTTCATCTAGTCTTAGAAGCTTTTGATCATTATTAGTGGTCTCTTGTGTTTCCTTGTGTATTTCCCTCCATTGAGGTCCAAGAGTATTAACCCTCTCAGGCTCAAATTAAGTTTTTGTTGCTAATGCACAACCAAGTCCTGCAGTGGTACTTCTGAGTAAAAAAACTCGTGAAATATGTATGTGCAGTAATCGGGTTCTTAGTTTTTAACTGTTGCAAATCGGCAACACCTTCCTCGAGAGGGTTAAACACCTTGAATTTTCTCATTTTTGAACTGTTTTCAGTCTGAATGAATTCCCACTTGATGCTTTTTTTTTTAAGTTTATTGTTCTAATCTTGTGTGAAATACATGTATGTAGTTACTTAGTTACACATCTAGATGTGTTAAATGGCTGAACTGATACATGGTAAAATTCTCTTTGTTGTAATGAAGTATACGTATTGATTCATGAAGTTAAGGTCAGAGTAACATGTCACAGCCTGAAACACATTTATAGCTCTGCCTCCATAACTAATGAATGTGTGAGGTGTAAAGTGCTGAACATAACCCCAATACTTGCGTTTAATCAGTTTCAAATTAAACACGAATTAACTATTCAAACGAATTATAAGCCTGACAAAAATGTTTAGTCTGTTGGAAATGTTCAGCTGTGAAGATCAGAACGGCTATGGAACCGATCAGATGGTCGTGTCCAGAAGATCAGGTCTGAGTCTGTCATGGTCAGCTGTTGTGAGGACCTACAGAGCAGGAAGCAACCTGATCCTGACTGTTCATGCACTCTTTTAACAAGAACTCAGAGATTTATTCATGAAAAAGAGAAGAATAGAAATGGGAGGAAGTGAGTGGAATATAATTTTAATAACTTGGTTAATATGCAAGAAACACAAATCGTGTGACACTGAAACATGAGGAAGTGTTCAGATAAACATTGCTCTGCTGATGGTTGATTTTTTTTTGCCCCAGTTCCTCGTCTCGTTGTCAACTCCTTCTGTGTGCTTCCTGTTTAATTCACTTTAGCTTTCATAATAAATCCTTGCACACTTTAAACTTTAAACACACTTTAAACCAAACTTTAAACCCTTTAAATCTGCAAGTCCTGCATTTGGATCCTTTCTCCATTTTTCACACACCTAAATGTGACAAAAACTAATGCTGACTTCAATGAACAGCTCAGGATCCACCTATTTTCTTCTCTGATTGTGTTCATATAATAAATATAAGGATCATTATTTCACTACCTTAAAGATTTTTGAAACATTTCTATAGATCTGTGCTCCTGAATTATTTTTTAATTCTATACTTATTTCCAAAAGAAAATCCATCTCTTTGCTCTTTTTTGTTTCTTTTGTTTATGGTAGATTTATTTCTCCACAGCACCACATTCTGTTTGTGAAATGAAAGTCAGCAGAGAGGCTGGTCTTAGAGGAAAATTCAAAAGACTTTCAAACAGAGGATGAACAGGGTTAAATGACAGAACAGAAAGGAATATTTAGAACCTTCAATCATATAAAGTTAGTCCTGTAGTCCAAGAATAAAACTCAGCATAACAGATGATTTTTAACATTTTAACATCACAGCATATCTGAGTGAATAAAAGGTGTAGTATAGAATTAAATTAAACATGATGTCTTCTCTTTTAAAATACTGAGACAAACTATTGGATCTGCTCAAACCGAAGGTAATTATGATTCTTTGTATAATAACAAGACAACGGTTGTTCCATTTGTTAATCACAGTCAATCAATCAAACCAAAATTATTATATTAACTTTGCACCTGTCTGTTAATAACTGAAAACATGTATAGATAATTAGATATCAGTTTCAGATATGTGAACAGATGAAGTCAGATGTTGAGACAGAAGAAATGTATTACAAATGAATAAAATTATTGATGAACTTAATTTTTTTTTAAATCTTTTGATATTACCGTTGATATAAAAAAATACTAGTGCATATCTATATAATAATACAATTATATGGAAACTCATCAAGTCATTCATCAAGTGTAGACGTCAGTCTCTCTTTTCCACTGTGTCCAAAGTATTTGACCTTAGCTGTCCCTCTGATACACATTTCTAACTGAGTCCCTCTTGTTCACTCCCCCCCAAAAACCTTAGCATCTTTAACTCTGTAACCTCCACTTTTTGGGGGAGGGGAGGCAGTAGGGGAGCTGTAAGTGCTAGACTTCTCATGGAGATTAAATTAAAGCGGCACAGTCAGAAAGCACCAGTGTGGCATCAACTGTAAATATGAATATCAATAATCAGTGTGTGTCAGTGAATGCATCATGTGTGCTTCACGGCTCCATCTAGTAGACTGATAGTAGAAGTAGAGCAGCTGATGGCAGCTTCCTCTGCCTCACACTGCTGTCTGACTGCATTCAGCTGACACTGAGATGAAGCAGGAAAGAAGCAGCTGATATTTGGACAGCACACATGATGGAAAGGAGGATTTCAGTTGATGTGCACATGAATGATTTGTGTTTCCTCTGCAGGTGAAGGTAGAAAGTGTGTGTGGGCTGATGTGAATTGAGCAGCATGGATCAGTGTGAGGACAGAGAGGAGGGAGTCCCTCCCTCTAAAAGCACTCTGTGTGGGGAACATGAGAGCCAGACCAAAGCTCAGAGGTAAGATGACCATCTCTAACTGTCCATGACTCTTCTCCATGTCACAGCTCAGCACTTACATCACTGCTCCATCATTATTCACAGGAACCAACCTGGACTATGTCATGGAATTTTCTATTAGTATTTATTACTGCACGCAGGAATACGGACACACATATCAAAAAAATCACAGGTTCATAGTAATGAGCTTTCTAACCCTTGGGCATCACAGCGCCCCTGTTACAACAGGTTTCTGTCCCAAAGGCTGTTGCTGGGCAAAGAACAACTCCCACTATCTTTACCCAGGAAGCTCCAGGCACTGGTCAACAGTTAGCACATGCCATAGTGAAACATTGTTAAGCAAAACTAAGCAGTTTTTTTTCTACCAGGTTATCCTGACATATACACATACTTCATCTAAGCATACAAAGGATATACAAAAATCATACAGTGAAGTTCTGTCCATCTAAATCTAAATTTGAGGGTTAACTAGAATTTCCCCATTACAACTAATTTAATTTAACTTAACTGCTCGATGTTGTTGGATGCCTGTGTTCATGTTTTCTTCTATCAGTCATGGTGTGCTGTATGTTGTAGGAAGAGTATTATTATTTAAATTTAAAAGAGTGGAAACTTTCGAAGCTTCATTTTCACACATTTGACGCTGTAACCCAAAGTACCTGACATAGATGTTCATGTTTTGCTTTTTTTTTTTTATTCACAATGTTTTGTCGCTTTTCACTGTGGTCTCTGCACTTCAGCACTTTGCAGTGCTCACAGCTCCTGCTCTGCAGCTGGCTCTCTGCTGCAGCAGCTCACTCCTCCTCTCTCGCCTGGCCGCTACTTAAACCAAGTCTATATCTCCCTGTTTCTGCATACAACTGAATTTGTCCCAACAGTTAAAGTTTGTTGCAGTCAACCTAACCTAATGCAAACTCCACTTTTCAGGTAACGAGTAAAGTAAGGGATTACTATTGCAAAAACGGTAATTAGATTATTTACCATATTAGATGGTTTAATATGGTTTCATACGGAGGTCGGAGATGGCAGTGAACTGAGTGCATCATACTCAGAGCTGTACCTAATATACTGTCCATTTCTTGTTTTTGTGTTTTGTTGTTGGAAGGTCTTGCATTTCAGACTCAGCTTGTTAGCTCAGGTATCTCTGATATGAATCTGGATACCTGGTTTCTAGGTTACATGACAGGTCAGAGGTCAGCGATAGTAACTCAGTTACTTCTGTTAATGTGAACTGTTTGTGGTTTACCTCTCAGACTCACTGAAGTCCTCAAGCAGATGATGATGGAGGAAGAGGAGGACAGAGTAGAGTCTACAGGATCCAGCTTTCCATCTGTGACCACTGACCGGTCCAAAGGTCAACCTCCAGACTTCAGTGATGAGCCAACGAGGTCAGAGAATTGTAATGAGCTCCCTTATGTTTATGTTTTCTTGGGTAAAAATGGGTAAAAATGGCCTGAAAATGTTTACAAAGAAACAATGAAAAAACAAAGATAAATATTAGACAGTCATTTTAATTTTAAGGACAGTGATGCTGTCCTGAAAAAGAAATTTGTCTTTATTCTGTCTTCCTTCTCTCATCCCAACCGGTCGCAGCAGATGGCCCCGCCCCTCCCTGAGCCTGGTTCTGCTTGAGGTTTCTTCCTGTTAAAAGGGAGTTTTTCCTTCCCACTGTCGCCAAAATGCTTGCTCATAGGGGGTCATATGATTGTTGGGTTTTTCTCTATTGTACGATCTACTGTACAATATAAAGCGCCTTGAGGCAACTGTTGTTGTGATTTGGCGCTATATAAATAAAACTGATTTGAATTGAAATTGATGGGGAATACTGCAATGAATGATCAAGTCAAATATTTTTGATTTAATTTTCTATTTTGTTTTGATAGACTTCCTGAATATGAATAAATATATTATAGACCATCCATCACTGTTAGCTGTTTGTTTTGGGGTTTTTTTTTTAACTGTGATGATTTTGAGTCCACCAGATCCCATTCAGTCTGATTCTGTACGAAATAAGTCTTAATCAATAAGTGAACCTTTGAAAGCAGGGAGATGTGATAGTGGGGAGCTGATACAGTCAGTCCAGCATCCACTTTTTTTTCTTGGTTGCACTTTTTATTTGGGCTCATTAATAAACAACAAATAACAGGTTACGTGAAACAAGAATGCAACTATGTTGTTATAACCACTTAATACATGATAGTTTTTGTGTAATAACCAGGAAACAGAGCTGCAAAATTTAAAACTGGGTGCTTCTATTCAATAGCATATGAATAACCATGTTAATAACATTTTAAAACAAACTTAAAGAATAGTCATACGTTCAAAAGAATATTACATATGAACACATTAGAATCATATATGAGTGTTGAGGATCATTTTTCACAGCATAGTTTATATCTAGATAATATTACATGATATGGTAAAAATCGGGTAGGAAAGAAAGTGTTAATGGAAGACATATTTAAAATATCCAGTCAAATCTAAAAGAGAATAACAATTAGAGCACAGGATTCCACAATAAAACACAGTTCTGGAGGACAACCAGGAGGTTGGCAGCACAGGCAAAATAGTTCATGAGGCCAACCCCGGGACCAACGGTGGCAACGGAGCATGTCTGACCCTCCAGTTGACACAGGGAAGTGCTAGCTAGGCTCTCCACTTCAAGTGTGATGTGGTAGTGGGCTCCTCATCCTCCAACTATAAGCCTGCCAGAAAGGTGATGGGTGACAAACAAGTAGGCTGAAGTGCCACACCACCACCACTCTGTATTTGAGGCCACAGCAACAGCTGAGGAAGAAATCCTGCACCAATGACTGTCAAGGCTGGATGGCTGGTGCGTGGAGTGGAACCAAGCATAGACAAAAATCAGGTATGAGAAAAAAAAATGTAATTTAAACCAAAAGAAAGCAGCTTTTTTTTAGGTCTGAAAAGAACACAGAAATGAAAAGACAAGAGGGAACTACACTAAAACAGTACTGGGAAAAACTAAACTAAACAATGAGTACTAAACAGAGAGTATGCAGAACATTAAACCTAGTCATGGGAACCATTTGAACATTATAACCTGAATCTTGGCAAATGTTGAAGAGAGACATGACAATGAACAGAAGAAACTGACACAATAAATCCACATGAGGGTAATTAGGGACACAGCTAACATGAACAGACAAAATCACGCAACTTCATACAGGAGCAAGGAAGAAGGAGGCCTCAAGGAAATTGGATGGACTGGGGAGACACGGAAAACAGTTATGGGAGTTGAGACCAAGGAGACAAAGGAAAGGGGAACACGGCTGAGAGAGAAAGAGAGATAGAGACATGAGAGAGAGACATGAAAGTACAATACAGACAGTGGAGACAAGAAATTAAACACAAGGAGGAGAGCACGTAAACTGGTTACTAGTTTGAAGTCTGCGTTTAATCACAAGTTGAAACACATCTTGTTGCTGTGTCATTTTAAATTGGTCATGTTATTTTTGATGCGCCAGCGTGTCCGTTGGCCCGGGAAGGTTAAGAATTAAAAAGGTATTTACTTCTCTTGCAGTGCTACAGCAGTAGCTGGAATTTTGGTTTGATTCTAAATGTATTTTTATAATCCATTGGTTTTTAGTCATGGATCTATGAGGCAAGCCAAAGAGACAAATAGTTAGCCTTTGGCACACTACTTCTTCTTTGTCCTTGATATGTTGTTAAATAGAAACAAGCAGTTGCATTTGCATTTTTCACCTCTGTTTCCTTCTTTTTACACAAAAACTACTACAGGTAATTGAGTGGTAATTGCTTAGAAATTACCACATAATTATCCTATTGTTTCTCATTGGAACCCTACTATTACCACTCTATTACCAAGCTGTAGCAACCCCCCCCCCCCCCCAAAAAAAACCCCACCCAAAAACAAACAAAGGCTCTGGTGGACTCACTATCATGTTTCATCTTTCAAACTGCTTAGCTCAGAGCTGATTTAACAGGTTACCCCCCTTTTAATATCATTGTTTTCTTGTTTTCTTGCTAACCTGTGAATACTGAAGTTTGGAGGGTGTTTTCAGAAGTTTGCCCCCTGAAAAAAACCCCTGATGGATGGTAGACATCATGTCATGAACTGGCTGTGAATCAGGCAGGATAGGACCCAGATGCAGACTTGCAGACAGGGCTTAAACTCAAAACACAGCTTCATTACTGAGATGGCAGAAATACAAAACTAACCTAAACTAAACACAGCCATGAGGGAGATCAGGGTGCTGGACACAGGAAACAGAGTGCTTAAATACACAAGGAATGACAAGGGAACAGAAAACACATGGGGAAACAAAGCTAAGGCAAATTAGACATAGCGAGACAGAAGAAGCAAAACTAAACACACTGAACATGTGACACAAGACTCACAATAAAACAGGAAAAGATGGAATGCAAGACTGGAACATGAGCTTGACACTGGAGTGGAAGAAAGGGAGAAAGGTAACGACAGAGAGAGGGAACGAGACAGACATCACGGGCTGGGGAAACATGAATAAATATGATAGACACAAGGAGGGGAATTTGGAAACCGAAGAGGGAAACAAGACACAAGGATGCACACAAATACACAGAGAGGGACACAGAGGACAGAGACACAAAGGGAACCCAAAGGTCAAGAAATTAAACTGATCACAAGTTAACTCAGAGACATAATAAAAATGAACTAACTAGTTAAACTTAATATATAACAGACGACAAAACACAGAAGGTCAAAATGCTGGGTCAGCTGACCCAGAACCATGGCTTTCATGTCCAGCCTCCTGAGAAAGCAGGAAAAGTATCTTTCATGATTTATTTTTTAATTTTATTTTTATAATGTGTCTTCCAGCATGAGGTAGAGAAACCCACACTTCCATGTTCAGTTTGCTTCTTATCTGTAGTCTTTGGATTATTTTCTCTTTTAAGCTGAAGTTTTTTTTTCTTCTTCCATGTCTTGTATTAGTTTAACTTTATTTTTTGTGATTAGGTAATCAAAAAACCCTTTTTGTACACCTTCTTGTTGTCTTCCCTTTCTGTTCCCGAAGAAGAGAAATTATGTGATATACAGTGAATAATCTAAATTATGGATATCATTTGATAAACTGATGCTGTGTCATTCCTCCAGCTACAAATATCTTTCAATGTGTTTATAGATTAAACATGGGAATGTGCACAGATGACATAGATTGTAACAAGGTGAGTCACCATATAATTCTCATATCTGTTAACTGAGCTCTTGTCCTCAGCTTTTTGCAGTTAATATTAAATTAAAGCTAATTAAGGGCTATTTATAACTGACTGCATTACAAAACAAAAATAAAATAAAGTTTGTTAAAGTGATCTGAAGACTTTCCTTTAAATTATATTTTCTTTCAGATTTACCCTGTGACTGAACATTCCATATCAAATCGCATCGCACTGCTGATCAATATTAGACATTTTTATGATCTGAAATCAAACCGACACGGTGCTGAGTATGACGCACAAGCCATGCTCAACCTGCTCTATAATCTGGGCTATGCAGTGGTATATTATCAAGACCTGACTGCACAGGTAAATTCTACAGACAGAAAGCATTATTTCACTTCCACTTAGCCGATTTTCAAACTGAGTAAAATATCAAATTTATGTTCAACTTTTCTGTTTACAGGAGATTGATGAGGCTCTAATTCGTTTCTCCAAGCATCGAAAGCTCTTTAACACAGACAGTGTGTTTGTGGTTCTCATGTCTCATGGCGACTTGGGAACTATCCGAGGATCTGACCTGAAGAACTTTGAAATTGATAAAATTTATGAGCGCTTAAACACGAAGAACTGCCCTGCACTAATGAACAAACCAAAGGTCATAATCATTCAGGCCTGTAGAGGAGGTGATTATCATCTAGCCTGACATGCACCAAAAAGATGCTGAACATTACTGTTACATATGTTTTTATTATTATTACCAGTTGTATTTGTAGTAGTGATGTTATGAAATAGTTAGTTTAGTTTGTCTCATTTAGGTCAGTGTCTTTTTTTAAAGAAACAAGAAAACCACGAGCAAAATTAATTACAGGCAAAGAAAATCCAAAACTTTTGAAATCTTTAAAAGAAATTGGAGAATGTAATGAAACTAATGGTTTACTAGATGTGATGATGTTAAATACACATGATGTAGTTTTTCTCGCTTTTAGTATGACAACAGAGCACCTGAAGATGAACAAGTATAGTTGTTTGCACACATCTGTCTTGTTTCAGAGACTGAAGGAGTAGTTACAGTAGATGCAAGCAAACAATCCATGGGGACAGAAAACACTGGCCCTCCATCAAAAAACATTGCCAAAGTTGGAAAAGTACACATAGAAAAGGATTTCATTGGTTTTCATTCGAGCACACCTCGTAAGTTCTCCTGCTTCTTGTAACTATTATAATAATAGTGTATAATAAACAAACACCATTAAAAGCAGCAAATTATGTTTCTGTTTGGTTGTAGACACCTATTCGTATAGAAACCCAGAATATGGTTCTAATTTTTTCCATTACATTTGTGATGTGATCCTCACGGGGTGTTGTCAAGATGATATTGAAGAACTATTCAAAAAGGTAAGTTTGCCAGTATTTTATCTGGCCATTAACCTGAATTTATTCCTAATTCTTTCTCTGCATGTTTAACTTTTCCAAATATTTTTGCATTTTCTTTGTGGCTACTATTACTAGTACATTTCATACCATGTTGATCTCCCATGCTCGGAGTTGGCAATGGGGCTAGAATTCTGTAATGCCCTTTATTTGTTGTGACCTGAAACAAGGGACAACAAGAGATGATCCTCCTGTCTCTAAACATGATGGAAACAATGTCTCCATGTATCTGTCTATGACTGCAATATATATTTTCTGTAATATGAGCTGTTGTGTCAGACATCACTCGAACTTTATTTCAATCTCAAAGGTCATGCAACAGTTTGAAGATTTCCCCTCTGAACAGAGGCAGATGCCAACCAAAGAGAGAGACACTCTGACAAAACACTTCTACCTATTTCCAGGTAAGTACCACTGTTGGGTCTGTGCTTCGGCAGGCCCGCAAATTCAGACTTATTCCCGTGAAGACAGCAAGTCCACAACTGAAAAGGTTTTTACATGCTAGCAAGGAGAGGATCTCAGAGTAGCATCTCTGCCCTCGCTCTCAGACCACTCCAAAAAACCAGCTTCCCCTGCAACCTTTCATTCTGTGACATACAGTTTACACAAATACTCATTGTAAACACCCCCCCACCCCCCACCCCCCCTATTGTACATCATTAAACTCAGGCACTGAGTGTGTTTGTGTGTATGTACCTGACGAGGAAGGATCACTAAGCTAGAGAGAGTCGGCTGGAAAGGAAGCAGTGGACTGTCTTATGAACTGTGTGCACAAATAAAAAACGTTCACGGTGAAAACCAGATTTGTAGATATGAGAGCTGCTTCATCCCAAGTGGGATGGATGCCGTCTCTCCTAAAAAGACTAGATTTGTTCCCAGAAAGTTTCATAATTATCTGTGAAGTCGACCTCATTCTTTTTGGACACCACTCAGACAGCCAGCAGGAGAACATGGGGTCTAAAAAAACCCATTTCCAATTGGGTAAGACACCAGAGAAAATTTCAGAGTCTAGTATAGTTTTAACAAAGTTACACATCAATCCAAACTAATTTTCATGACCTCCAGTTCATGTGGTTTTTTTAGACCCCATTCCTACAAGACTGCTCAAAGAAGTCCTACAATTAATTAATGCTTTATTTTTAAATATGACAAATCTATCCTTATTACTAAGATATGTGGCACAGGTGTTTAAAGTAAGTTTAAAGTGAAAGCGATTAAATAATTACTTAAAAAGCCATCACTTGACCAAGCCATCTTAGGCAATTATAGACCAATCTCCAACCCTTGTTTTTATCTCAAAAACTAGAGTAAAAGAGTCCTTCGGTGTCATTTTACATGTATAACAAGGTTATGGCCATTTTTAAAGGGCAGCCATAAAACAAATAACTAATCAGCTATTCATTTAAAGAGTTTCAGTCTACTTTCAGTGCTCAACAGTGGATTGTGCTTGTCCTGTTAGGCCTCAGCAACTACAGCATGCTGTAGGTACTACAGGTACTACACTCCAATGATATGAATTTGATATATCAAGGAGATTCCAATTTTGTCATCTACATGGAGAGCTGTCTTTACACACTACAAAGACTCGTTTGTCATCTCTCTCTCCCCTCACCCCGGCCAGCAAATGGCTACGAACCTTTTTTAAGATTTCTTCCTTATGAAAGGGAGTTTTTCCCTTCCACTGTCAACGGGTTTTCTCATATGGGGTCGTCTGATTGACTGGGTTATTATTTTTTTTTGGAATGAAACAGGATGACTAACTCGTGTTAGTAATATGTATTCATGGTGATGGCCATCATGATAGTCATTTGACAAAACAAAAATCACAGATAGAATTAGGTTAAGACTGCACCTGGCTAAAAAAAAAACAATGCTTGTGGGAGAACAGAGCCCTCATACTGCTAAAGTAACATGAGAAATTCACTTCCAAGTCTTTGGAGCTGTTTGTCATGGTCCCTGGATTTGGGCACTCATTGTAACCATCTTTATTAAACACTGAAAAGGACAGACAGAAAAAGGGTATTCCTCTCTTTTTGGTGCAAATTCTGTCTTTTTCATACACTTGGTGGCCTTGCTACTATTTTTACACAATCAGTGTTTCAGGACAAACACCTTTGATTTGCTAATTAGAACATTGTCAAATGTTTAATGGACCAATTATGATTTAAGATGCATTTGCAGGAATTAAGCATCGGTTCCTTGAAGAGAAGCAACTACACAAGAGACTGAAAGCTCTCAGGTATGCAAAACCCTCCTGAAAAAGGAGAAATTGTTAAAAACATTTCCTCTCTCCTTAACTTAGCTTTTTGTTGATTCATGCAGAATATGAGTTCCATATCAAGAATCAGACATCCTGTGATATCTGGAGAAACACACAAACAGTATATGACAAGCAAACAGTTTAAATGTGGCTTAAAGATGTGTGCAACATGCGATGCCAGAAAAAGTTATGACAGGACCAGCAAGTTTATACTGAAAATTGTTCAGATGGTGTTCCTGGAAGGAACTGTTGAGGATAATAGATTTCTTACTGCACATTGGAGTACAGAAGACTGGAGTTTGGGATTGCTTGCAACATTATAATATGGCAATTGCCATATGTGCAGTGTGCTGGTATAGTTTTACACTGGCGCCTATTGTCACTTATTGGCTTATTGCCAGCTATGCAAACCAATAGGGATCGAATGGCCCGTAGCAATGGGCCAGACACCCCAGCTGCACCTCCCACAGAAAACCCCAAGGGACACGATCAAATGCCTTGCCAAGTCCACAAAACACAAACAGCCTGTTTGGGCAAACTTCCATGCGCCCTCAAGTATCCGCAGTATCAAGAAAACCGCATTGTACCTCCTGTATCTGAGGTTGGACTAACAGACAGACTCCCCTTTCTCGCACATTGGCATAGACTTTCCCAGGGAGGCTGAGGAGTGTGATCCCCTGTAGTTGGAACATATCCTCTGGTCTCCCTTCTTAAAAATGGGGACCACCGCCGTGGTCTGCCAGTCCAGGGGTTCTGCCCCTGATCTCCACGCAACATTGCAGAGGCGTGTCAGGCAGGACAGCCCTACAACATCCAGAACAGGACATTTTACTACTCAAACCATTTTTTGGGACTTTGATCATTAAAAATGATCAAAGTCCCATTTTTTCCCCATTTCATTTTTAATGATCAAAGTCACTCAATGCTGCACTCACTCAAAGGTCAGAGGTCATCTACAGTAACCACACTGACAGCAAGAGGAGAAAACAGCTGGCAGCAAAGGCAGAAAAGGAATATAAAAACAGAAAAGGAATATAAAGATAATGAAGATAATGAAAATGTTGGACTGTTCCTTTATCGGTGTCTAAAAGTATATGTATGAGAGCCCTGTAATGTCCATGTGTGCATGCTGAAAGAGACTGTGCTGGTCTGACCCCCCTCCTCCTTTCAGGGTCGAACCTGCTGGGGGCCAATGGTTGAGACCAGGTCTGAAGAAGTGTAAGTGTGTTTTAATGTGATTCTTGAAAACAATGCAGCACACACTCAACCATCTTCAAACTGTCACATCACTCATTCACATCTCTGATGTCAGGAGTCATCATCAAAGTGTCAAAAAATGAACAGATAAAGAATCAATAACTGCAGCTGGATTGTGTTTGTTCTCTCCATCAGATTCCTGTCAACTCACAATTGACACAAACACAGTACACACAAACCTCCAACTGTCTGACAACAACAGGAAGGTGACACGTGTAGAGGCGGTTCAGTCATATCCTGATCATCCAGACAGATTTGATTTTTATCCTCAGCTGCTTTGTAGAAACGGTCTGACTAGCGTCTGTTACTGGGAGGTCGAGTGGAGAGGACACATTTTTATATCAGTGAGTTACAGAAGAATCAGAAGGAAAGGAGGCAGTAAAGACTGTGGGTTTGGATGCAATGATCAGTCCTGGAGTCTGAGCTGCTCTGATGATGGTCCTCGTTCTGTCTGGTATAATGGAAAAAGAACATCCATCTCCTCCTTCTCCTCCTCTGTCTCTAACAGAGTAGCAGTGTATGTGGACTGTCCTGCTGGCACTCTGTCCTTCTACAGAGTCTCCTCTGACACTCTGATCCACCTCCACACCTTTAACACCACATTCACTGAAACTCTTTATCCTGGGTTTACACTCTGGCCTGATAGTCCTTGTTCATCAGTGACTCTGTGCTGAGTTGAGTGTAAAAGTGTCCTCCTGTTAGAGAAACACTCTGACTGTTGATCAGATCAGTCCAGTCTGTCTCTTTCACCCAGAAACACATTTTCAGATTCATGGATTCGGTTAGTTGATGTTTTAAACTGTTCTAAATGATTCCTTGTAAACTTCTTCCTCTTCAGTGCTTTAAAGATGGAAGCTCCCATCATTCCAGGATCCACATGTTGTTTTTCTGTCTTTTTCCACTCAAAGCTTCACAGTGAATATCAGCATGTTGTGTTTCTCTGAAGCTCAGTTCACAACCAGCTCCTCTGCATTTTCAACAAGTCTGAGCTCATTAAAATGAATCCAAATGTTTGATTTCTCTTTCTAATGGAATGTTTCCAAACTCTTCACATGCTCTTACTGTTTCACTCATTGTTGGAAGCTCATCATATGAAAATGTTTCAGCTATATAAGCTGAAATTATTGGCTCAATAGCTTTTAAATGCAGTTATAGCCAGAATATGATTGTATTGAGAGATCATAATGCATGTGACTTATCTAATAAACACCAAAGGCTTCAGTCCTCATTTTAAACTACTAGTCTTATAAGGGCAACTAAAAATTCTTAAATTTTCTCAGAAATCAACAGCGCACCTTATAATCTGGTGCACCTTATGTATGAATTCTGGTTGTGTTTAATGACCCCGAACAATTTTGGTGGTACACGGCGCTAAAAAATATTTCAAAAAAGGTACGACTTTGGTAAGCTACGAAGATGTACACCTTGATGAATTGTCTGAGTATTATGGGTACCGTAGTCAGAAGCCTCGAGGATCAATCTGGGTCCAAACTCTGCTTCCGGTCCTAAAGTTGAAAAAACACTGCAGCATCAATAAGAGTTCAAAACTGTCTAAATTCTTTTATGTTTAATAAAACGATCAGCATCTCTGCTTTACCAGTTGCAAAACTAAGTTTAACTATCAGGCTGCCCCTCCCTGGGCCTGATACTGTTATTTCCTGTTAAAAGAAAGTTTTTCCTTTTCACTGTCATCAAATATGGTTGCTCATAGGGGGTAAAATGATTGTTGGGGTTTTCTTTACATGTATTATTGTAAGTCCTACTTTACAATTTGAAGTGGCTGTTGTTGTGATTTGGTGCTGTATAGTTAAAATAAAATGAAATAAAATAAAATTGAATTAAAGACTTTGCATTAATTATGCTTTTCAGTTTTGTGTAATAAACATGGGACTGTTTTATGTATTTGCAACTCTTTATTACTATTACTATTCTATTACTATTCGTTTCATATAAACACTAGACATTTGAAAACTCGTCAAACTATAACTGTGAAAAACTGTTGTCCATTTTTTTCTAATCTATAATTGCCCTTTTTTCTGAACATTCTCAACAATACACACACAAAAAAGTATTTCTCTCACTACTCACACTGTTTTCTATCTGGAATTTGTGTCACATTTTTGTGTCAATATAGAGACTTTCTCCACTTCCAGTTCGATGGACATGTCAGTAGTGACCACACAGTACTGATATGGACCTGTGCCCTGTCTTCCTCTTTTGTCTTTTGATACATGACAAGTAATTATTTAGCCTTATAAGCGTTACTTTTTTCATCCACAAACAAGAAAAATATCTTAATCACGTTTTCCCACAATCACCTAGCCACAAATATGAAGACATTACATTATGTTATGTTATGTTATGTGTGTGTAACGTTATATAATATATACAATATCATGACATTTTGTCACCTACAGTAACAGAGCATCTCTTTACATTTCAAATCGTACAATTCTAAATATTTAGGTAATCTCACATTTCTATTGCAGGTTTGCACCAACCAATGTTCCTCTAATTTTTGTGTCTGAGCGAACACACAAACTCTCTGAGCAATCCCTTGGACCACGGTGAGCATCAACAGATGTGTGCACTGTGGTCAGGCCAGCATTGAATCCATCCACGTTACATGGTTTATTAAAATAATCAAATTACAGCATTTACATTTATGTTAGACTACTTTTAATTAACTGCTTTAGCCCACTTACAATGAAAGTTTTAGAGGGATATGAAAAGTGGTTAGCCTTCTTAGACTGTGAGGATTGGCTTCCTGTGCAGTATGTTCTGTTATTTTCTAATCAGACAAATAAGGCGATGACTCTCTGAAAACAGTATTTCTTATAACTCTGCAATATAATGCATCATAAACAATATCATTCATTCACACTGAATCAGCAGTCTAATGTAATACAAATCAGTTTAATAACTGTAATAGTTATCACCTTCTTCTAATTCAGGAGAATACTGCAAACTAAAACTACATAATAATTCCACAATCATTAATCAGGGGTATTACATGGCATAAGATAATATAATAATCTCACATGGCCCAGGGTGAGATCTAAAAGCAGCAGGACACCGGCTCTTGATGACAAACGTTCCCTACCCCTGAGCTAACATCTTCCAACAATGTCAGTAGTTAGTCGTGTTTGTGAACTAAAACTCAAGTATATGGGATACTGTTTGTGCATGATTTAGAGAGCCCACCATGTGCTCTCGACGCAGGGGAAACATTATTTTGTGCTGATATTGTAATTCTTCAACAAACTACACAATAGTGTGTAGTGTGTACACACTAGTTCTTCACACACAATTCTTCAACACACTAGGGTTCATACATGGACACACCAAACCCCTTTATCCTTAGCCAGCTGCATAGTTTGGTACTTAATTTGTGGTCTTTTCCCCTGCCATATAAACCTGGGAATGAATTTGTCCCACTCCTGAAATTGTTTGTCAGTTATTTCAACCGGCAGTGTTTGGATCAAATAAAGCATCCTAGGCAAGACGTTCATTTTGACTGTATCAATACGTGACTTGAAATTTTGGATCGGTATTAAGTTCCATCTCTTAATATCCTCAATTTTTTCATAGCAAAAAGGTTTGAAATTTGCATCATATGTTTTTGAGAGATCTTTAGGGATATCTACTCCAAGATACTTCATTTGCTCCAACTCCCAATTCAAGTTAGCTTTAGACTTAATTTTCTGATTTGGCTTAAAGTTAAAATCTGAGTCTTAGATATATTAACTCTATAACCTCATACTGAGCTAAAGGCCTTCAGGAGTGATAACAGCTTGGGGAAGATAATATTTGGATTTGTCAAGTAAATCAAAATGTCATTGGTGAACAAAGATCTCATGTTCTCAACCTATAATCTTGACTCCAGTAATATTAATGCTTAATGAGCAAAGAGTAGAGGACTTAATGGACAGCCCTGGCGTGTCCCTCTATGTGGATCAAAAGAACTTGAAAGCGCCCCATTATCTTAAATTCTTGGCCTTGGGCATGTATATAGTGCTTGGATGGCCATGATAAACGATTGATGAAATCTGAACTTCCCCATAACTTTGTATAAAAATTCCCAATTAACCCGATCAAAAGCCTATCTAAGCTCATAAGAACCATCAGATTTTTATTTTCAACGACATGATCAATTATAGTAGTAGTAGTTTTCCGCAAACATTATCTTGTGTCTGTCCCTGCTTAATAAAACCTGTCTGATCCAAGCTAATTATCTGAACAACAATATTTTCAATTCTTTTGGCAAGAATGTATGTCAATATCTTATATAGTCTTGATTAAGAACACCAATAGGGCGGTAATTTCCACAGTCAAGCCTGTCCTTTCCCTCTTTAGCTATTACGGAAATGAAAGCCTTGTTCCAAGATTGGGGAATTACTCGCGTATTTAACATATAATTGAAAGTTGTCTTCATCAAGGGAATCAGTAGATCTTCATTTCCTTATACCAGTCTGATGGAAATCCATCTGGACTTATTTGGTTTTAAGTTTGAGATAGCTTTTTTAATTTCAATTTCTGATATTTCCTTAAGTTTGTATTTTGATTTTCACTTACCTTTGGTAAGTTAAGTGAATCCAGGAAGCATGCCATACATTTATCATCTACTCTAGATTGTGTGTGTAGTTCTTTGTAGAATGTTACAAAAGCTAGCTGAATGTCTTCCAATTTGTACAGGATGCTGTTCGTTTGAGGGTCTTTTATTTTGGGGATTGTATTTTCTAGTTGTTGTTGTTGTTTTTTTTGTTTTTTTTTACTTGTAGGCTATCAGTTTTGCTGATTTGCCTCAAGGGCCATAGAATAGTTGTATTTAATCTCCAAGACGTGTCTCTTCTTTTGTTTCCTAATACTACTTCTAGGTACAGTGGGACATGGTGTGATAAATCCATCACTCCTATCCTAAAATTAACCACACTGTTAAAGTCTTTTTGAAACATACAAAAATAGTCCAGTCTAGAGTAAAATGAATGTGGGTGAGAGAAAAAAGTATAGTCCTTTTTTATGCGGTTTAACTCAAACATCCAAACATCTATAAGCCCTAAAATCCTTTAAAATTCAACTGTCCATGACCAGCCATTTTATTTTCTATAAATCCGCCCAACTCTTTCATGTTCCTGTGTTTCTGTCTTTAATGTTTTGTACACTGAGTACCATTGGATGTTCACTTCAGCCATGATGGAATAATTACATTAAGAAAGCGAAATCAAACATTTGGATTTATTTTAATGAGCTCAGACTTGTTGAAAATGCAGAGGAGCTGGTTTTGAGTTTGGTCACGGACTGCGCTGGCAGACCGTGGGTATGTGGGGAAATAGGACCAAAACACAGAAGTCTTCAATGCAGATAGTACATTTATTCACAGGGTGGAAAATAATACACAACAATAAATCCCTCTGCATCCCTGACTCCCATGCAATGTCTTCTTTCGGTGTGAATGCTCTGTGTCTCTGCTCGTTAGTGTCCGTGTACCCCGTGCTCGCTGCCCTCTCGTTCCTACAATACTCCTGGGAAAATTACAGAGGCAGCTTGTTAGTATATGACAGTGACAAGCATAGACTCACTGACTAACTTGCTTGGAAACTGACGGGAAGTCTCACGAAATGATCCAGCGTCAGAGAGAGCGCTACCACACTTCTAAGTAGCTCCCTCGAGGAGGGTTGATCAGCTGTAGGTATGTGTGATCATCTTCCTCAGGTGAGGCCAGCTTCCCAGCTGAACACAACCATTGGGCCTGATGATGCCTTTAAACCGGTGGTCCACACACACATAAGGAAAACAATGGCAGGACAGCAACACCAAATATACACATAAGTCCATAAACCATTCAAGAACCTTGGGTCCCCAGGCCCAGTTCCTTGACAAATTCAGAGAAACACAACATACTGACATTTACTCTGAAGCTTTGAGTGGAAAAAGAAAAAGAAAAACAACATGTGGATCCTGGAATAATTGTAGCTTCCATTTTTAAAGGACTGAAGAGGAGGACACAGGTGCCGTGTCTGCACGCTGCTTTTGCTGCTGCCTATTTGGATGACAGTTACACCTGGGCAGAGCATGTGGAATCAGTGGCCATGGTAATGGAGTCCCTGAGGCAGGTGACTCTCACAGCCACCCCACAAAGTGAACTATTGAATGGAGTGATGTAACGAATTTAGTGTACCACTTGCAAGGCAGGTGTCTGTGCATTCACAGATGGATAAAAGAGTAGCAATTGCATACTGTCCACATCCCAAGACAAAAAGGGAGGTGAGGCGGTTCTTGGAGCTGCCTGGCTATTTAACGCCAAGTGGCATTCCTGCAGGTGAAGGAGGAGTGCCTGGCCATCCATTGGGAATTTGACTTTATTCATTATTACCTCCTCGGTTGACCCTTAACCCTGCTGCAGTGTGGCAGGATGTGATTTATTGCTCAACTGCAGGGAAGGGATGGAGCAGTGGGTTTACAGTGTGGTGTCAGGGGAGGCTGAACTACACAGCTGTTCTTTCCCTATTTCAGTAAGTTGCTAGAACCTGACGGGGAGCTTTCTGTTGTGAGCAGGGTGGATGAACATAGCTGGGAAAAAACATATTATTAGCATACACTGTAAATAAACACCTTTCAACGTGCAATGCCGTCTTTGTAGGTCCTTCAACCTCTTACACTGATATTCACTGTGAAGCTTTGAGTGGAACAGACAGAAAAACAACATGTGGATCCTGGAATGATGGGAGCTTCCATCTTTAAAGCACTGAAGAGGTAAGAAGTTTACAAGGAATCATTTAGAACAGTTTAAAACATCAACTGATTGAATCCATGAATCTGAAAACGTGTTTGTGAGTGAAAGAGACAGACATGTACAGACGGAACTATCTGTTCAACAGTCAGACTGTTTCTCTAACAGGAGACACTCTTTACACTCAACTCAGCACAGGGACACTGACGAACCAGGATACAACCAAAATCCAGGATGAACAGTTTCAGTGAATGTGGTGTTGAAGGTGTGGAGGTGGATCAGAGTGTCAGAGGAGACTCTGTAGAAGGACAGAGTGCCAGCAGGACAGTCCACATACACTGCTACTCTGTTAAAGAAATAGGAGGAGGAGGAGGAGGAGGAGATGGATGTTTTTATCTTATTGTGCCTGACAGAATGAGGACCATCATCAGAGCAGCACAGACTCCAGGACTGGTCATTCCATCCAAACAAACAGTCTTTGCTGTCTCCTTTCCTTCTGATTCTTCTGTAACTTACTGATATATAAATGTGTCCTTTCCACTCGACCTCCCAGTAACAGCGGCCAGTATGATCATTCCTACACAAAAGCTGAGTATAAGCATCAAATCTGTCTGGGTGATCAGGATATGACTGAACCTCCTCCACATGTGTCACCTTCCTTTTCTTGTTGGAAAGTTTGAGGTTTGTGTGTACTGTGCTTATGTCGATTTTGGGTTTAGAGGAATCTGATGGAGAGAACAAACACAATCCAGCTGCAGTTATTGAGCCATCATCTGTTCATTGATTGACACTTTGATGATGACTCCTGACATCAGAGATGTGAATGAGTAATGTGACAGTTTGAAGATGGGTGAATGTGTGCTGCTTTGTTTTCATGAATCACATTAAAAATACACTTACACTTCCTCAGACCTGGTCTCAACCATCGGATTCCAGAGGGCTCTACCCTGAAAGGAGGAGGGGGGTCAGACCAGCACAGTCTTTTTTAGTATGAGGCATTGGGTGGTTGTGGCTCAAGAGTTGGGAGTTCGCCTTGTAATCGGAAGGTTGCCAGTTCGAGCCCCAGCTCTGACAGTCTCAATCGTTGTGTCCTTGGGCAAGACACTTCACACGTTGCCTACTGGTGGTGGTCAGAGGGCCCAGTGGCGCCAGTGTCCAGCAGCCTCGCCTCTGTCAGTGCGCCCGAGGGTGGCTGTGGCTATAATGTGGCTTACCAACCAAACACTCTCCCACTGTCTGCACCTGTGCTTTGCTTCCACCTGTCTCTTGTTTGCAGTTAGCTGCTAGTGGATATACTGTC
Organism: Pelmatolapia mariae; assembly: GCF_036321145.2. NCBI lineage: Eukaryota > Metazoa > Chordata > Actinopteri > Cichliformes > Cichlidae > Pelmatolapia > Pelmatolapia mariae. The sequence continues at coordinate 27,356,399 of NC_086229.1, forward strand.
CTCTTTTCCTGTGTCTGCTTTGGATTTCTGTTTTATGTCTTTGTTCTCCTCATTTTGCATTTTTGCATTTGGGAGAATAAACACTCTGTTGTCAATTTTTTCCCCCCATAATACTGCATATAGTGAGATATCTACAAGTGGTGACTAAAATGTTCCCGGGTAAGTTTCTATCACAGACCTTGTACATTACTGTTGCTCGAGACTAATCGACAAAGACTGCAAGTGCTTTAGAATTTGTTGTTGAATCCACTCGTTTAACCCTTTAAAGCTGGTCGGAGCGGGCACGCTCCGTTTTGGTAACTATTTTTAAATCCCGGTAGCACTGCAACCACATAAGCTAGCGCAATGATTTTTTTTGCATATGAAACCGGAGGAGTTGTACTTGCATCTTATGCCATCAGCTTGCCCTAGGTCACGGTTTCCTTCCACATGAAGCTTTGCAAAAATTGCATAAAAAGCGCTTGCAGCAACAAAAACATAATATTCCAGAAACACGCTTTACCGATCCGATCAGCTGTTCATAACACTCCCTACGCTGGAATAGACGTCAGCGCGAACTATCGCATGTCCGCCATTATCTGCCCGAAACCGGAAGTGACATCATAATCGTGGAAATGTAGGGGTTTTTTTTACCATCATGTCCTTGTAAGCCTATACTGGTGTTTTTAAAAGTTATGTTTGACTTTCTGTGTCGTTTCTGGGATGCTTAGGAGTCAAATTGCACTGCTGGAAATAGTTTATTTTGATGCATATGCTAGGTTTTTTTTTTTTTGCAAATTTGCACTATAATATTTATTTTCGTTTTTCCTGCAGTATATAAAAATTGGTGTATTTAAAAAAAAAAAAAAAAACTATGAAGACACTCAAAATAGATTTCCCGTGGTGGGAAACTAGTTTGTGCAACTTTTTTGTATTTTCAGTTTTGAGGTATAAGCCTGTTAAATTTTTCTAACTAGAAATATATGTTAAAAAAACAAAAACGATTTTCATTTTTTTTGTAGTTTATTGCACTTTTTTGCAATTTATGTAATTACTATAGACTTAATGCATACATATTATCGAAAATTGGGCTATAATGGTTGTATTGATGTATTGCAACTTGAAATGCTCCCATAAATGGCACTACAGCATGTAAAAATACAATATAAGCTCTGGCGGACTTGGTTCTATGGTAGGTCTTAAAGGGTTAAAGGTTTCTTCAGCTGTAAATGAATCCAGTGACAGTTGTCGGTATTTCCACTGCTGCACAGGAAACAGTAACTGCTGATATTAAACTCAGCAAACTTGATTTTCCAATCATTAGTTAAAACAGCACATATACTGCTCCCACTGCATACCTTGGTTTAAAAATGTTACTTGAACTTTTTATCAAACTGACCTATCACTGACCTCTTCCTTTTATGAAACCTCAGTGGATGTCCTGAAATAAAACACATGCATAAAGGACAAGTTCTAAGTACTCAGGACCAACGTCTAGAACAGTCTACTCCAACACAGCTGAATCGAATGGTGAAATTATCTCTTCAGCATGCCATAAGTCTTGCAAAGGCCTGGTAGTAAGCCATACACGTGATTTAGGTGTGTTGGAACAAGGATGTGTCTAAAAACTGCAGGACAGTAGCTCTCAAAGACTGGAGTTGGAGACCCCTGGTCTAGAACATTGACTACAAAATGTTCATTTTACTTAGGACCAATGAATACAAATGTAAATGGTAAATGGCCTGTATTTGTATAGCGCTTTACTTAGTCCCTAAGGACCCCAAAGCGCTTTACACATTCAGTCGTCGGATCATTCACACACACATTCACACACTGGTGATGGCAATCTATATTGAAGCCACAGCCGCCCTGGGGCACACTGACAGAGGGAAGGCTGCCGGACACTGGTGCCTTCCAGGCCCTCTGACCACCACCAATAAGCAACGGGTGAAGTGTCTTGCCCAAGGACACAACGATTGAGGCTGTCAGAGCTGGGGCTCGAACCGGCAACCTTCCGATTACAAGATGAACTGCCAACTCTTGAGCCACGATCGCCCCATAAAATTTACTCTAAATTTTGAGTTAGTAAATCAAAATTTTGAGTTAGTGTTGCCAATCAGTAATCTACGTGATTGATGTCATTTCCTTGTTACCTGGAAGCTGAAGCCCTCAGCTTCAAATGCTACAGCTAAGCTACCAGTATTACAGCCAGTCATGAATGCACAAATTGCTGAGTATTTTCAGTGTGGTTTCACAAATGATGAAATCCTTGTTAATATCAGCAAACTTACTCTAGAAAGCGCCAATTTGTTGCGATCCAGTTTTGAGTGCATATTCCTGTGTGCCATATTCTTCCGGGTAACAAGAAAATGACCTCATTCAAGTAGATTACTGATTGGCAGAGCTAACTCGAGATTTCGAGTTATCAACTCAAAATTTTGAGAAAAGTAAAGTCAAGACAGATAAGTCAAAATTTCTAGTTATGGATACTTACAGATGCTATGGATACTTTTTCTTTTCTTTTTTTTAACAGCGGAAACGGACTTCCATAAAGGACTGATCAGAGGCAAATTTTATTTCAAAAGACTACCCGATGGAAGACTTGATAAAAGCGTGGTTTTGTGCAAACTGTGCGAACTTCAACCTTACGGTACCATCTAAATGCAATACATGTTGCAGAGAGCACAGAAACCATGGGAGCTGTTAGTTCTAGCAGTTATCATCAGGTGATGAACCAACTTTCCAACTGCCATGCCAAAAGACTATTTCAAATTCTACAGCTTTATGACACTAAAAAGCAAGCAAATTTAGATGCATTACAGACAGCCCTGCTAATATGGAGGACTACACCAGACTGGGGCAACAGAAAGAGACACTCATATAGGATGTTTCCACACAGTTGAATTCAATGCTGGATATGGTTTCTTGTTTACTAAAGAACCATTATAACTCCATTAGAGCTGATAAAACAACAAAAGCTGGTGACTACTACAGGTTCGAGACTGAGCTTCTTGGAGGTGAGACTTGTCTCATGTTCAGTGGTTTTACCTGCTTTCTACCACCTGCATCACACTATGGAGGCTGGGCTGGTTCTAGACAGGGAAGTATGAGGGGGAGAAATGTAAAGGGGGCACATGGTGGCAACGGAAGCAGGAAAGGGGGGGGGGGGGGGGGGGGGGGGGGCTTTTGTTCTGTAATTACATTGCACTTTGTCAGGCTGAAGACTCTGAGGTCGGAGACCCCTGGAGTGTTGGAGTGAGTAGGTGGTCCTATCAGCGGTATTCCTCACAGCTACCGGGGCAAGCCAGTTTCCATATTTAGAAATGGTAACTCTAAAGAAAGCATAAGATCCAGCGTATTTTCCTGTTTCTGGGTTGGCCCTGATACGAACTGAGCAGAACTGGAGGGGTCTATCAAACTCAAAGTCTATGAAATGCCTATGGCCAGACGATTGGAGGGACAATGCACGTGAATATTAAAATTTCCAACAATTAAAATTTGATCATAGCTTGACACGATACCTTGGATATTTTGGAGGTCTGTATACAGCTGCAATGAGTGTCGGGCTGGGATGCCCCAATTCAAACATCAGAAGTTCAAAACTGGAATAAGAGTCAGCTGGGAGTTGTTTTCATGCAAGCTTCTTCCTAAAAACAGCTGCCACTCCATCACCACACCCACTCATCCTCCGCACGTTAAGATATTTACAGTCTGAAGATAAAAGTTCCGTAAAACAGGTGGACTAACTGGCTCTCTGCCAGGTTTCCATCACAAGGATAAGATCCAGTTCCCAATTAGTGAACAAGTCCTTAAGAATAAATGATTTGTTTGCTAGTGATCGAGCATTAACAAGACTTATCCTTACCAGTGGCTCAGCTCCATATCTGTTAACTCAAGCCCTCCCTTTAATCGCAGAAGTAGCTAACTCTGAATCTGTCTACCTGGTATTTATAAACTCTGTATCCGATATCTCGGATTCAGTGGATTTAGATTCTAAGGTTGATTTTTCACAGGCCACATCTTCATGAATACAAATAACTCCTTTTGTTCTGCTCCATCTGAGTCAGGATGGACCAGGACAGTTTTTCCTTCTTCTTTGTCATGACTTGAAACACAACATGATGGCTTTAAGTTTCCGTTTGTCACATTAATGAAGCTAAATTGTGTGTTTCCCAGCTCTCCACAGCTGCGTTTTGTATTTCTCCATTCTGAGACTTTGCATGATGATTTGTCTTGTACTTCTTCGGATGTTCATTTAGAGTCAGGTATGCTTTCTAAAAGGGCTTTAAATGTGGGCAATACACAAACCAAGTTCTCTGTTTCTGCATCTGTTAAGGATAAGTGTGTTATTAGTGAGTCAACCTCTCTGCTGGAGGCTCCGACGGGCTCGTTCAGCCATTTGTTCCTGCTGGAGGCTCCAAGGGGTCTGCAGTGCTACCAACTACTCTATCGCCTATGGCTTCCATGCCATCACCTGCAGCACCACCACCTATGGTTTTCACGCTGTCACCTGCAGCGCCACCACCTGCACCATTGCCTGCAGCCTTATCTGGTCCTGTGGCTGCCACGCCGCTGTCTGGTCCTGTTTCATCTGGTCCTACAGCTGCCACCACTGTCCGGTCCATGCCCTGCTCAGCTAGCACAACCACTCCCAGCGCACCATCACCGGCCACTTTCCAGGCCATTGGCTCAGGAACCTTGCCGTCAATGGCAGCTTTCTGAACTGTGTTGCCGCCTTCCATATTACCGACCTGCTGATCTGCTCCTTTGCTGTTGCGGCCTTCTGCTCGGTAATCCTTCAGAACTGTTTTGCCCATGCCGCCGCTGCCTTCCGCGTGGTCAGCCCCATGAACCATGTTTTGAACTATTTTCATAAGCTCCAGTGTGTGTTATGGTCATTGTATTTTGGTCTCCCGGAGATCCTGTTTTGCTTTGATCCTGTAGGATCAGTAGGCAGTAGGTGAAGTGTCTTGCCCAAGGACACAACTACTGAGACTCCGAGCCACGGCTTGAACCGGCAGCCTTCCGATCACAAGACGAATTTTCCAGTTTAGGTCTCTGTTTTGTTTTCACACCAGCAATAAAGCTGAGAGTTTTGAGTGTACATCTGCATTTGGGTCCTTTCTCCTGCCTGCCTGCACACAGCCGTGACATGTGTGGCTTCTGAGTCTGTCTGTCACTGACGTCCGTCAGCTTTTCAGCTAACTTGCCTGGTCTGTGGGCCTGTTTCAGAACAACTTGAGTGGAGCTATTACTATACTGACTTTTGCAGAAGTGGTGAGGTGAAGTGGTCACTTCATAACTACATTTAGTGGAGAGTAAATGACTGGATGGAGCAACTTAGCCAGATTGTTGACTGGTGAGAAAGCTGCTAGAAAGAATGGGCAACGGCATTCGGTTTCTCTAAAGTGCCGCCATGATGTTCAGAGTGTTTGGGTTCTTGGATTGCCTGAAGGGAATCCGATGAAGCAGAGCTGTATGGTTCTTTGTCTGATGTGCTGACGGACAAGAGGGCCATTGTAAGCAAATGAAGGGTGAGTACGATTATATTACTCTTGTAAGATGAGATGTGTTAAAGATCTCCTCGAAAGGTGTTCGCATAAAAACGAGAAGAGATGAAAACAAGAACAAACAGCTTGTAGAACATGGGGGGTCATATATAGATAAGAACCAGAAGTGGCGTGTTTGGAGGTGTGGTTGTCCTCCTCTAATTAAGCTAATTTATCTTCAATTACTAAAGATTTATTTTTAATGTTTTGATCCAAAAAGGGTATCCTTTTCCATGTGCACAGTCCTTGTACTAAGATGTCCTCATGTCTCTACATAGTTTTAATCTGATCTGAATCACGTACAAACAGAGGAAGATGTTTTTTTCAGAAAATTAGTGACCCAATAAACATACAGCTATTTACCAAATGGTGAGGTGGTGTTTATCATTGTTAATCCTGACCCCCTACATAAACATACATTAATGTCTATTATCTAGCCAGTCTAGTTTTTCTATTTATGAAAATATTCCTGCATGTATGATTGTTCATGGCACATCTACATGGAAAAAAAACAGCAAATAATTGAAGGACACGTGAAAGGTTTCCAGCTCTTCCTACTCTATTAGACATTCCTCTCCATACCTGAGAGTGTCCAGTCTCCAGCCTGGATCCTTCAGTCCAGCCGACAGCAGCTTCATTCCTGAGTCTCCTGGATGATTGTAGCTCAGGTCCAGCTCTCTCAGATGGGAGGGGTTGGAGATCAGAGCTGAGGCGACAGAAGTAAAGCCTTCCTCTGTGATGAGACAGCCTGACAGACTGCAGATACACACAAAAAAGCAACAAAACTCTCTCAATCCACATGTTTGAAAAGAAATCTACTAAAACAGATGAAAACCCTAAGTCCTAAGTAAAGAACAAAGAAATAAGTGAGAAAAAAGTTTAAGAGTATAATCCACCCAAACGGTCATTTGACAATTCTATAAAGACCACTTGTTTATACAATAATATTAGTCTATTGAGGCATGTGACACACGACACGGGAGCTCTGGTTTTACACTCCAACTTTATTCACCTCCAAACATGAACTGAGCATATGGCGCCCAAACACAGCAGAACCCTTCCTCCCAGCTTGGGTGTGAGTGGAGTCCTCTAGTGGGTCACCACAAGTCAAAGTTTAAATGATGTGAAGTAGAAAAGTTTGAATCCTGACCTGAGAGTTTCCAGCATGCAATGTGGACTCTCCAGTGCAGCTGAAAGTAGCTTCACTCCTAAATCCTCTATGTCATTGTTACTCAGGTCCAGGTCTCTCAGAATACAAGACTGAGACTTGACAACTGAAGACAGAGCATCACAGCTTCTCTCTGAGAGGTTAGAGTAAGTCAGTCTGAAAAAAAAAAGTCAATGAAATGAATTTTTATTTCTAAAATGCTAGTAAACTAAATAACTTGATTAAAAATTGTTCTTCTATCTCAAGATAGTACTTCTGAGTTAAACCTCCTCCACCTTCTGATTCAGAAGACCTGAAAACAAACTGCAAATCTGCTAAAAACATAATTTCTGGCTCATGATTGGAAATGTAATCTTATCAGATCCATTTGTACATTTTAGAGCCTGATACTGAAATATAGCAATGGACAGCACAAGCGTTAACAGCAAAGATTACAGAAGACATCTCTGTAAAGTAAGTATTACACTGATGCTGTAAGGAAATCCTCTTGTCCACAGCACTCCGGTAGAGTGACCCAATTTTGGCAGCCTAGAGATTTTCATGCTCTATTCCAGCTGTAATAATAAGCGGTGGAACACAACAACACACCTCTTTGGCTCTCGGAGGAGGCGGACGCACTTTTTCTCCTCTCCCTTATCTTCCCTGCTTATGTCCTTGTCTAGTCTCGTGTTTTTTTTTTGTATTTTCCCTGGAACATTCTCTCACAGTCTGTTCTCTAAAACCTAAAGGAGGAATTATGGATTGGATCAACTGGTCTCTGAATGCAATTGACACCCCTTTCTCAACGAGAAGTTTGGGCTTGGGTGAGCCTGAGTGGTGAAGATATCTACCTATTCGGAACCATGGTAACAGGGTTCTTGCTGATCGGAGCTGGCTTGGCCCTGACTTATCGAAGAATTAAGGAAGCGGAACCGGCTGTTCAAACCCCCACAAGGCTGCCCGCTGGGATTGGAACGATGGGACGAGGCGTGAGTTTCTCAAAATGGGCTCATTGAGTCAGGATAAGATCTTGGAGAGGCTACGGCTGCTGTGAATACTCAGAATAAGATCTCTGACTGCAGACTGGATACATCTCGGAAGGGCTAGCCCGGAATAACATCTCTGGGTGCAAAATTGGATGACATCTCGGGGAGGCACACTGCCATGAGTTCTCAAAAATTGGCTCCTTGAGCACAAGAAGTGACAACATCACAGAACGCAAGTATGGCGAAGCTCGCGGCTCTCCAATGGGAGATTGAGAGACCAGTCTTGGACTAGAACTGCTTTGAAATTCATATGAGCTGTTCGCACTAAAGTAAAAAAATAACATCACTTATGCGGATACCCCTTTGGCGCCAGCTGCAAGGCCAGAGCTGAACAAAACACCATGATAACGACTGTGTTTAGTCTGTTCCTTCCCATTCCATGCAAGGCCACCTGGGTTGGCTGGAAGACTGTTTACTTAGCCTGGCAGGGCGAAGGAAACTGTCTCAGCTGAACTCTGGACACGCACACACATACATATACTGATACTGACTGTCACGTTCCTGGGTCTGTTGACCCAGCGTTTTGAGTTTTAGTTTATTTTGATGTTTATGGTTTATTTCTACTTCATTAGTTTATCTAAGCTCATTTGTTTATTTAGATTCCCCTTGTGTTTTCTTCCCCTTTATTTAAGTTTTCCTCGACCTTTGTGTTTCATGCTGCATGTCTTTTGTTATCAAGTTTATATTGTCTTGTCTGCGTCTCATGTTTCCTGTTTTATTTTGAAGGTCTGTGTCCTATGTCAGTGTAGTCAGCTTTGCTTCCTGTGTCTCGTTATGTCAGACCTTTGTCAGCTGTTTCCCCATGTGTTCCCACTTTCCCCTAATCACCTCCTGTGTATTTAAGTCCTCTGTTTTCAGTGTATCATTGTCAGGTCGTCTGTTGTCCACGCCATGTTTTCCATGCCATGCCATGCCATGCTATGAGTCCAAGTTTCTTACCTAGGTTTTTCTTATTGTTTGTTAGATTTCCCAGTTTGGGTTTGTGTTATTTTTGCTTCAGTTTACCTTGCCTTTTTGTTTGTACCTTTTACCAGCCTCATTAAACGGCTCGCTTTTTGTTAACTTTCACGTTTTGCTCCCTGTTCCTTGGAGTCTGCATTTTGGGTCCTTTTTGCAATTCATACAGTCTGCCCCCAGCCAGACTGTGACACTGATAAGCACTCACCGACGCATCATCCTCCCTACCCCGGATCCAACGCCACCTCCAACGCTTACCTCCCCTCTGATGTGGACATCGGGTCAGTTGGAGGCGCAGTCGAAAGATTGCAGCGGTCCCAGATCAGATGTACACACTGGAACTCTTTCCCATGTTGCTTGTCTGTGTTTATTGTGCTATGGTGTGTTGATATCTGTGCATTCCTGTATTATCCTTTTGTGTTACACATTTCGATGTTTTTTTCCTCGCTACCTAGCCTGACCTGTCTCCCCAATGTGATGTTTGTGTATTGTATGTACGGTCGGCAAGGTCTGTCATCTCGGTTGTGGGCAAAAGACCTGCAACTGACAAATAAAGGCTATCTCATCTCATCTCATCTCATAAATAAATTTGCCAATGTGGATCCTTATCATTTGAGATTTTGAAAAGATTTTTGACTCAAAGAACATCGGTGATTTTAGATTGGAAAGGCGAGAGTTTTCAGAATATTAGGCATTTTGTACTTACTGTATAGGGAAGAGGGCAGAGAAGACAGGCTGGGAGGAAAAAGTTAGGAGAGTGACACAAACAGACTCGAACAAAGGCACTGGACTCACACCTCTAACCTTCAGTACATGGGCAGGCATTGGCCTGCCCTGGATCTGAGCTACTCTGAGTAAACAAATGCAAATGTGCCAGGCCTCAACGATAATGGGTGGTTTGCACAACAAAAGCAGGAGGAGAAACGAGCTGACAGCCTGTGAAAATCTCAGTAGGGGTGAATAACACATCTGGACTTGCACCAGAAAATAAAAAAGTCAGTAATTCTAGTAGGTGTTGGGTTGAGGGAAGTTATGCAAATCTGCGCAAGTTTAGTAAATCTAGTGTTAACCAGGTAAGCTATAGCAGCAGTCTATCATTTAATTTAAAGGCAGTGATAATAATGGCTATTAGTTTTGAGTTTCTTGAGTTTTGCTTCCTATTTCATTATGTTAGATCAACCCCAGCTGTGTTCCCCATGTGTTTTCACTTCCCTCATTGCCCCTCTGTATCCCTCTGCCCATTGTGACATTGTGCCACATTGCTGTGCATACTCCTGTACTCCTTGTGTCCCTGGCTTGTCCTAGTTTTTCCCAAGTTCTTAGCTCGTAGTTCCCAGTTTAGGTTTTGAATGTTTTTGTCACAGCAATTAAAGCTGCCTCTTTGAGTTTATTGAGTCCATCTCTGGATCTTCATTCTGCCTGCCACAGCAGCACATGACAAAAACTGCTTGGTTTAGATGGAAGATGAACTGAGATGATGCATCAAATTCTGCACCAACAATTTGAAAATCCTCACTTTCCAACAGGAGAACTGGGCTCAAGGAGAGACAGCTATCCGTTGTACCACTTTTGGGTGAGGGGAAAGGCCGAAGAGGGTGGCTGTGACTCAGGCGGTAAAGCAGATCAGCTACTCATTGGAAGGTTGGTGGTTCGATTCCTGGCTCCCCCCAGTCTGCATACCAAATATCTATGGGCAAGATACTAACCCCAAATTGCCCAATGTGTTCATCGGAGTATGAATGTTTATTGGTTGCACTTGAGTTTAGAAGTGCTTGTATGAGTGCGTGTGAATGGGTGAATGAGGCATGTTGTATACGCTTTGAGTACTCTGGGAGAGTAGAAAAGCACTATATAAGAATCAGTCCATTTACCAAAACACCAGCAAGCGAAACACACACACACACACACACACACACTGTGGAAGGCTTATTTTAGTAATCACTAATGAATAAATTCAAAACAGTGTAACTACCGATGATTATATGGCTGTAATGATTCATTGACTAATTAAAAAACTCAAGCATAAAAAATTCTCAATGCAATGCTTTGTTAAATGCATGACCAGCAGTGCTCAGTTGTCACCATGTACATGCAACACCAACATTTGTGACTAAAAATAGATTTTCAGTACAAATGTGCTGTATCTAGGAGCATGAATGTGAATAATAAATATGACAACATTAAGTACATGCAGTCCCCCAGTTTTCAAACAAAGATTGAAAATACAACAGCACTGATGATTATACTGCCGTAGTTTACGGTGGAGTCGGAGTCCTTGAGCCATAAAAAGGTTCAAGTTGTCAAGAGCAATTCTGATACTTTATGAAAAAAAAGGTCATACAAACCCAGAAAGTCTAAAGTCATAAATTACTGACTCAATTGCATGTTAAAAGTAAAGGATGATTACAAATTTACTTACAGAGCTTTGTTAGAGGCTTTGACCACTGGCAGCAGCCTCAGAAGAGCATCTTCTGAAGCAGAGTATTTCTTCAGGTCAAACACATCCAGATCTTTTTCTGATGACAGCAAGATGAAAACCAGAGCTGACCACTGAGCAGGAGACAGGTTTTCAATTCCTAATGTCATGTATAGTTGGATCTCCTCCACTAGAGAATGATCATTCAGTTCATTCAGACAGTGGAACAGATTGATGCTTTTCTCTGCTAATAGATTCTTGCTGAGTTTCTCCTTGATGTACTCGACTGTTTTCTGATTTATGTGTGAGATACTTCCTTTCTCTGGCAACATATCTCGTAGGAGAGTCTGATTGGTCTGCAGTGAAAGACCCAGGAGGAAGCGGAGGAACAAGTCCAAGTGTCCATTTGGACTCTGTAAGGCCTTGTCCACAGCACTCCGGTAGAGTGACTTTAAACTCTTTTTCTTTTTAAATAATTTGGACCACTTGAAGTACATTTGTTCTTCATCCAAGAGATTGCTTCCAGAGTTGATGAAGGTCAGATGGACATGAAGAGCAGCCAGAAACTCCTGAACACTCAGATGGATGAAGCAGAACACCTTGTCCTGGTACAGTCCTCTCTCCTCTTTAAAGATCTGTGTGAACACTCCTGAGTACACTGAGGCTGCTCTGATATCGATGCCACACTCTGTCAGGTCTGATTCATAGAAGATCAGGTTTCCTTTCTGCAGCTGATCAAAAGCCAGTTTTCCCAGAGACTCCATAATCTTCCTGCTCTCTGGACTCCAGTGTGGATCTGTCTCAGCTCCCCCATCATACTTCACCTTATTCACTTTGGCCTGAACCACCAGGAAGTGGATGTACATCTCAGTCAGGGTCTTGGGCAGCTGTCCTCCTTCTCTGGTTTCCAGCACATTCTCCAGAACTGTAGCAGTGATCCAGCAGAAGACTGGGATGTGGCACATGATGTGGAGGCTTCGTGATGTCTTGATGTGGGTGATGATCCTGCTGGCCTGCTCCTTATCTCTGAATCTCTTCTTGAAGTACTTCTTTTTCTGTGCATCAGTGAATCCTCTAACCTCTGTTACCCTGCCAACACAGTCAGGAGGGATCTGATTGGCTGCAGCAGGTCGTGTGGTTATCCAGAGGTGAGCAGAGGAAAGCAGTTTCCCCCTGATGAGGTTTATCAGCAGCACACCGACTGAAGTTGACTTTCTAGGATCAGTTAGGATTGTAGTTTTGTGGAAGTCCAGAGGAAGTCGACACTCATCCAGACCATCAAAGATGAACACAACCTGGAAGTCTTCAAAGCTGCAGATTCCTGCTTCTTTGGTTTCAGTAAAGAAGTGATGAACAAGTTCCACCAAGCTGAACTTTTCCTCTTTCAGCACATTCAGCTCTCTGAAAGTGAATGGAAATATGAACTGGATGTCCTGGTTGGCTTTGTCTTCAGCCCAGTCCAGGGTGTATTTCTGTGTTAAGACTGTTTTCCCAATGCCAGCCACTCCCTTTGTCAGCACTGTTCTGATTGGTTCATCTCTTCCAGGTGAGGCTTTAAAGATGTCTTCTTGTCTGATTCTTGTTTCTGGTCTGTCTGGTTTCCTGGATGCTGTTTCAATCTGTCTGACCTCATGTTCATCATTGACCTCTGCAGTCCCTCCCTCTGTGATGTAGAGCTCAGTGTAGATCTGATTCAGAAGGGTTGGGTTTCCTGCTTTAGCAATCCCCTCAAACACACACTGGAACTTCTTCTTCAGTGCAGATTTAAGATTAAGCTGACACTTTTGAAGAGATTCTTAATTGGAAAGAGAAGATAGGATGATGTGTCATTTGTGGTTTTTACAGTGTGAAAAACTTGATAGACTGGAGCCTATCCCAGATAACATAAGGCAAGTGGCAGGGTACACCCTGGTCAAGTCGCCAGTCTTTCACAGGGTTAACACAGAGAGCCAGACAACCATTCACACTCACATTCACACCTATGGGCCATTTAGAATTGCCAATTAACCTAATCCAACTAACTGCATATTTTTGGACGGTGGTAGGAATCCGGAGTATCCAGATCTGAGGATAATGCAAATATGAGGATAACATGCAGCCTCCTCACAGACAGGCCCTGGCCACGTGGTGGAATCGTACTCAGGACCTGCTTGGTGGATCACAACACCAGTATCAGAGTGATGTTGGCGACAGTAAAAGTAGTAGTGAGTTCATGAATGTCTTCATAAATAAAATTTTAACCATTACAGACAATTTATCAACTTCTGCCTGTGTACCACATTGGCTGTGTACCACATCTCTTAATGCTTGCAATAATTAAACCATTACTTAAAAAGCCACCACTTGACCCAGCTATTTTAGCTAGTCATAGGTCATCCTCCAACTTTCCTTTTATTCCTAAACTTATTGAAAGAGTAGTTGTAACACTGCTAACTATTGTAGGACTGCTTCCATCCATTTATGCAATATCTCTAAAATTCAATATAAAATTAACAACTAGATCGATTAAAATTAGACATAGAAATATCCTGTCTCAGAGTGATGCTGAAAAACGAAAGTTCATGCATTTATTACTTCTTGGCTGGACTACTGTAATTCATTATTATCAGGATGTCCAAAAAAACTAGCTGAAAAGCCTTCAGCTAATCCAAAATGCTGCAACAAGAGTACTGACAGGGACTAGAAAGAGAGAGCAGATTTCTCCTATATTGGCTTCTCTTTATTGGCTCTTGTTAATGTGTATTCCAGTAAAGCTAAAGGTTAATGATTAGTTTAATGTTGTTTTGATCTTCTTTTGCTGCTGTTTCTGATGCTACAGCTTTTGCCAGCTGCAGCATCAGAACATGTAAGTCGGCTTTCAGCCCTGAAGGCGTGTCTGTGTGAGAAAGCCGACATCTCCCAGATTCTGATACGTTCGGTCCGCACTTTGTGTTTAGATCTTTGTGCAGAATCAGGGTTCTTTTTGGCTATGAACCATCCTCACATCTCAGTAGTTCTGTAACCAATCCTCTGTTTTAAGTAGATTTAATTCCAGAGCTTGTCAGGTAACTGCTGTTATAGCCGGTGAACTACAGTTAGAAATTATTAGACCAACCAGCTGTTCATTCATTAGAGCTCAGACTTTAGTCGAAATGCAGAGCTGAGGCTACAGAGATACCACATGGAAACAATCTAAGCTCTGATTGGTCAGCTCAGGCTCCATGTGTTTCTGCCTTATCGATGCCTCTTCAGACAAACGGATGAATTCTTACCTTCTGATAAAACTGATGAAGCTGCCTGGGCTGAAGGACTTCCTGTTTGAGTAAAGTGTGTCTTAAATGATCAGTCTTTTTAAACATTAAAACCTGTGTGGCTTCTAAATAATAGAAAGATAGTCAAACACAATTTAATAAAAGTTTATGCATTCATGAAATAAATTGTGAAAATATAATGTCTGCATACTGTACTGAGTGTTTAATGTTTATTTTTCCTCTGACTGACCTTCATTCATCTTCTCTAAAATCGACCTCGCCACCTCCATCACATGGTCTGAATACACCTGCACCATCACTTCTAATGTTTCCAGTCTGTTGGCGTTCTCCAGCTGGCACTTATAGATTTTGGGGAAATCATCTCCAGGTTCATACTGAAGGTAAAAGTGAAAAAGCTTGAGCTCGTCTTCACCCAATTTCTTCAACATTTCCAGAAGCTGCAGTGGCAAGGCCTTCTCCATCTTTGATCTGTAGAACATGATAACATACAAATGGTCACAGTCTCATCACATCTACTAATAATTTATTCTCTATGTTTCATAGCAGATTACATTCTCATTTTTGTGCGAACATGGTTCGTTCTCATTATTGTCTGTTCTTGTTCTCGTGTGAACTACTTACAGCAGGGACTTTAAAACTGCTTACCTTATATACAGTCAAGCCCATAATTATTCATACCCCTGGCAAATTTTGACTTAACGTTACTTTTATTCAACCAGCAAGTTATTTCTTGACTGGAAATGACACAGGCATCTCCCAAAAGATAATAAGATGATGTACAAGAGACATCATTGTAGAAAAAAACAATTTTCCTCTTCCGCATTGCTTTTCTTTCCCTCAGTCTCTTTCTTTCTCCCTTTCCTTTCCCCCAGTCATATATAACAACTGAAAATAAAATAAACAATATAAACAAAGGTCAATCAATGGACCAATACGTCAAGGCTGGGATGATCCACTTGGTAAAGTAAATCCGTTGGGCATTTTTCTAGGCCTTTAGGCAATACTTCTGATGGCAAAAGATCCAAACGAGACAGGCGAAAACAAAACCAAAAAAAACCCCAAAAAACATGTTCAGCCTGCTTCCCTCAGGGAAGCGCTACAGGTGCATCAGCACAAAAACCCACAGACTCAAAAACTGTTTCTTCCCAAAAGGCCATAACCACCCTTAACTCACACATGCACCGATAACACAGCTCTCATTTCCCCTATGAACCACCACTGTGCAATACCAAACTCCAATAACCCAACTGTATATGTATAACACTCATTACATATTTACTTTTTTACACTGGTTTGCATATTTGCAAATATGCACAGAGTCAGTTTTAATAGGATGTTTTACTGAAACTGTTTGAAAGAAATTTTAGTCTTTGTTACTGTTACATTTTGGTACTTGTTGAATTTAAGACAGATTTTGGAAGAGTTCAGTTTCATAGAACCTGTATTGTATATTGTATAAAGCAACGGCTGACTTTTTATTTGGGTCTAAACATGTTGGACAGGAAGTCACAATCAGACAAATCAGATCTAAACCTGCAAACCCACAGAGCCGAGAGCAAAGCTGTCTGCCTGTGTTACAAGAGGAAATGGTTTCATCAAATATATACACTTCCTGTGATCAGTCCTGCAACTGTTAGCTGTTTCATATGTGTCCCACTTACATGCTCAGATTTTTAAAAGCAAGAAGTGTGGCTGCTAAGTTGCTGCTATGCATGCTGTTGTCGCACAGAATAGGATGAGTTCAAGAATAAAACAGAAGAAGCTCAGTCTATTTGCTTCTTCGGAGGTCAAAGGTCATCTATGTGATTGATTTAATCTTTTCATTTCTGATCTTTCAATATTTGCTTTGCTGAAACTTTTACTCAAAGACTTCTGTGGAAGAAAACTGAAGTGGGTTCCTTCTGAGCTCCTAAAACAACGTCTTTTCTTCTGTTTGTGTTCTGGTACTTTCTCAGCTCCAGGGGCTGTTTTAGGGAGATAGGTGAAGATGCCCCTATGTCTCTGGCATCCCTCTCAGTGTTGGGATGGTGAATGAAAGAGTTTTGTGGAGTTCCAGCTGAGACACTAAAACTCAGCAGTGATTGTGTCTAAACAGACTGTAATGAGCCTACTGCAGATCCGCATACACATTCATGGTTTGCAGCATGTCTTTATTACTGGTTGCTGTGCACACTCGTGTGCAGCTCTGCCACTTCCAGCCACACAAATCAACAACAACAACAGCATAATAGGAGCCAGTTCAGTCTTTTAACCCAGTGAGACGTGATTGCGGATGCCCTGCAGGTGCATTCGTCTACCGTGCCCTGCCACACAGACAAACATGAACTAAATGCAACGAAGCTGCCGTTTGTCTGAGGTAGGTCACTGCACTGTGAAGCCTGAATCCTCTCTGAAGTCAGCAGCATCATTTCAGTCAGAGTTTTACAGTCTAACAAGAAGTGATCAGAAGTCTACAAAAGTCTCTGAATCCTGAAACACTGAGAGGAATTCTGCTGTTCCAGCTCACCTGCTGATCATGGTGTCAACATTTCAACCCATCCTCACCAACTGCAAATGTTTCTAGCTGCACATTCATCACATTAGAAAATCAACGCTAACAAAGACTGAATTCCAACCTTTATTTAGTTTAGCTGCAGCAACAACTATTTGACAACAAAAACCGTCAACAATAATTTTTGCATTGCATCATTTTACAACCTATCTCCACAATATTGCCCTTTGTGGGGATAGGTTAATTGACAATTCTAAATTGCCCATAGTTGTGAATACGGGAGTGATTGTGAGTGCGAATGCTTGTCTGTCCCTGTCTGTTAGCCACGACAGACTGGCGACCTGTCCAGGGTGTACCCCGCCTCTTGCCCTTCGACACCTAGGATTGGCTCCAGCACCCACCGCGAACCTGAAAAGGATAAGCGGAAGCGAATGGATGGATGGATCATTATACAACTGGTGATGGGGTTGGCTGGGTCTGTAGCTAGATTAACTGCGTCCCGGGATCACTCCTAGTTATGAGCTGTTATTAATGCTAAGGGATCACCCCCCGCTGCTCTGCACTGGTCGCTGCAGCACACACACACAGTCCAGCACTTGATCGTTTCATGGGCCAGGGGTGCCTGGGTGGGCATGTTAGTGTGCTAGCAGGCCTGCTCTCTTGGGGGATGTGGTCCAGGCTGGCTTGGGCTTGTTTGAGGTGTGATAGGGTTTCTACCTGGTTTCAGGTGATTCTAAAGGGTCTGGGGAACCGGCCCCCAGTGGAGTCAGCTGTCCGCTGACTGTGGTCCCCTGACACCTCCACTTTCCTCCTTCCTCTTGTATTATTATATTCAGTTCTTTCCTTAACCACCTCAAGCTCCTGGGGAGTTGGCATTATTATTTTTTTATTGGTTTTTTTGGTGCTGTGTATCATTTGAGTGTGCTTTTTTATATAAGCAGCAGTTGGATACCTAGTGTGTTTGTTTACTTCACCCACCACCATTCTCATCTCTTTTTCTCTGGTTTCTGCTTATGTTTTGCCAATCTGACCTGTAGCCTCTGTCTGCTCTGGCACGGTATCCACTAGATAATGATGTGAAAATAAAAGAAAGTAAACAAATAAAACAAAAATATTTGGAAGAGAAGCCTACAGAGAGTATGATGCTATTCTTGTGAAAGCAAATATGGCAAGCACTACAAAGCATTCAGACCAGACGTCTGCTTCATTCATCTACTAGACTGAACAGGTTTAAAAACACGGTTCAAAAATGAAACTGTTGACCTACAGAGCTGCTATCTTCATCTACAAACTGCCCCACATGCTGAACCACAAACTCCACAATGTGCTGAGAACTCACTATTATTTTTCTGCACAGCATCTCTGAAAAAAAATTCAAACTGGCTCATGATGTCCTTTGTCATTCAAACTACAAACATCCAGGACAATAAATGTTTATGTAAACAGCAGCTGAAACTTCCAGGAATTGAAGACAAAACTCTTGGCTGGTATATAAAAGATGCCTGCAAACACCAGGTGAAGAGTTTAGGTCAGTGTTGAAGCATCAGACAGTCTATAATAGAAATCATCATTTAGACCTTTTCATTTAATTTTAACACAAAATTACATCCACACAAAAAGGCAGGGGAGCATTTAACACTTGGCTTCATTTGGCCAGCTGTGAGTCCACTACTGTGAACTATGCAGTGACATATTTGTGTTGGAACTAAGATGCACACAGCTGATATTAGCCAGGAAAACATTACAGACTGTTTCACTTACCTTTACATGGAGCTTCACACAGAGACACTCAGCATCACGAACACAAAGTCCAGGAAGGTGAAAATACTTTGAGCAGGACGGAAACAACACGTGAGGCATTCACAGACCAACATCACAGCAGTGGTGGGTGGTGACTTCTACAGAAAGGCAAGCAGTTATGTTGCTCACCCTACCACAAATGCCTGAACCTGGCATAGAAAACCTTGACCAGAATAAGGATGACCTATTCTTTTTGTGAGCCAGCACAGCGTGTGTGCAGGGATGTCTGAAAAAACAAACCAAAAAACAATTTGCCTGAAATAGGAGCAGATAAGTTCTCATCATTTTTCAAATTGCCACAGTTTTTTCTGTTGTCTCTTTTTTTGTCCATTTTGATTGTTAATGTAGTTTATTAGCAATGTTATGATGGGAAATGTTCCTCTTTTACTGTTACTTTTCACATTTACTTTTTGTGAATCACTTAAAAACACACACACAAAGAGTGCCTATTTCTGGTCACTTTGCCAGTCCCAAGCCTGGATAAATAAGGAGGGTTGGAATTGTGCCGTTAAAAAAAACCCCAAAACTATAATTGCTAAAAGAAATTAAATTTGTTGTTCTAAATATATTATAAATGCATTAAGGGTGATTTTTTCCTCAATTTATGTCTCTTCCATAATGTTATTTCTCTCTCGTTGGTTGCAGTAGTAGTAATAGTAATTGACTGCATGCTGAGGTGTCATTTCAGCCATTCACTTCATGTATGTTGGACTAGGGACACATCAAGAAGTTGCAGTACACTGACTGTTGAGGGATCGAGCTCGACACAGCTGCTGTAACATAAGACTGACATCCACTTAACCACAGCTAGGAAGAAATTTAGAGCAAACTTACCGCGACATGTTTCCTCAGGGTAGCTGTTGAGTTTTTTCACACTGAAATGTCGGTTTGTTTTGGCTCATACTGAAGGCACATAGTTATATATTGTTTTGTGCTGGTTTTAAATGAAACATGCTTTGTATATGAGGCCAAGGGTGCTCATCCTCTTCAATTTTAGAGTAGACTGTTGCCTCTGTCATGTTTTGATGCGTTTCATCTTTCAATGTCCGCTAGTTTGGAAGGTTTGGGCCACTCTGTTTATAACTGGTCATGTGACTGTATGGCTACATCTGATGGATGAAAGAGTAACAGGTAATTCCACTGGTGGCATGATCCATTGTTAGTAGTATCTAATTTGTGAAATTTATTATTAAGTCGAATGTTGCCAAATATAACAGAGTAAAAGTAACGTTTCTTCTTTACAAATGTACTCAAGAAAAAGTATAGTGCAATAAAGGTACTTTTAGAAGTACATTGTTTTCAAAAAGTCATTTACTCAAGTAAATGTGACTGAGGAAATGTAACTCATTACTACCCACCTCTGCTTGCACACTAACAAAGACCATCGGGAGAAGAAGTAAGTAAGTTAAGTAAGTTAAGTAACAAAGACAATATACACAATATAAAAGGTTAAAAGAAAAATAACAATGTAAAATTTAAAAAACGTTTTTTTTCTGACACAGTGGGACAGAACAGACTCACGCGCAGGCTCTAAGTCTTGAAAACACAAGAGTCAAGGGTGAGGGGAAAGCCGGGCTCAGGGGGTCCACACACGAAAGGGAAAGACGCTGAAAGTCCACACACACACTCCGTCCACTCCTCACGCTCCTCTTCACACTCCACAGAAAGCGCAATGGCTTACTCCACTCCTCGCACACTCAATCACTCAGGAAACACAGGGGTATCAGGAAATCTGTACACAGAGACCCAAAGGGATTACAAAGGAAGATCGCTGAGAAACACTCTAGAGGTAACTGAGCTGGGGTTACACTGACGAGGGTCGGCAACGGTCCAGCGACGAGAAACAGAGAGCTGACATCTTATAAAGGAGCTGGAGCACTCTTGTAATGAGCCACAGGTGCGTGATCGCGACCAGGTGCGTGGGCCAATGGCAGGAGCCCACAGGTGAGCTCCGCCCAGGCAGAGGGACGAGGGAAAGAGAGGAAGGGAGAGAGCAGGAACAAAATGAAAATAAAAACATATGTAGCCATACTGAGCCGACCGGGTAGGCACAGGGACCCTGACATTTTCTGTTTAAACAAAAAGAAGACATGGAGCAACCAGCAGATGGTGCTCTATCCTTCAGGTGAGCTGCTAAGTCCAGATGAGCTGTAACTTCCTGTAAGTATTTTAGCTGAAATGCTGCAGCATTCACAGGTTTCCTTCTTGACGACATCTGATCTGACAGGTTTCCTTGGTCCAAAACAAGAAAAATCTGATAGGGAGTTCTAACAGTAAGAACAGCTGGACAACATCTGGAAACACAAAGAAATGAGAGGTTAAAGATTAGCTAGCAACAGAGAGTGAAGCTGATTGTGAGGACTGTTTGAAAAAGGCTTCAGAGACACAGGTGAGAGTGAAACAGTATCAGGTGACAGAGAGGCAGGATTTTAGCAGCCACATAGAAACTGATGAATCTGTCACACCATCAGTCTGTGGAGGTTGTCTGTCATTCATGAGACTGGAAAGAAGAGAGACTGGATTTGTTTAAGTTTCTTGAAGACGTTTCACCTATCATCTGGGAAGCTTCTTCAGTTTTCAAACCCAATGGTGGAGAATCCCAGATATTAATCAGATCAAACACAACGCCCCAGTTCACTCCAGACCCAGCCTTACACTCAGACACAAACTGGTTCATCCCAAGAACAAAACTCCCAAACACAAACTCAACAACGCGTTGTTTGCTGTGCAGTACAGCGAGGAGTGCTCAGACCTCTACATGGGAGAAACCAAACAGCCAGATATTCTGGTCCACCCAAGAACAATTTCATCTGTCAAATATTTCAAATTTTTCTGCATTTTTGAGATTTTCAAAAAAAAAAAAAAAAACCTTTCCAATTTTCAAAAATACTCAAGGGTAGTACAACACTGTGGAAGAGGCACACTGGAAAACAGTTATCTGTGGTTATGTTGCATCTTGTGTTTGTGAGTCAACTACACAACGGCTGACAATGTTTTTCTTCAGATTCTTCAGAACTTCTTCCCCGTTTGCCCTGTGGAAACCTTTCCAGATGTTTCAGAGGGGATGCGTGCATCACAAACCCAGAAGATCTTTAGCAGTAGTTGTTGGACTTGTTTGATATGTATTGTAGAAATGTGAACGTAGCATGGCACAGGTTCTTCATCTATCTTCATCAATGGGACTGAATCCCTGTCTGAATGTTATCATCTTCACTAAATGTCACATTCACATTCACTAAATACTACTAAAATCTATGAGGCATGCCAAAAAAGGAGGCAAACAGTGGCTAAAGCTAGCAGCTGGCACCCCATTTCTTTGTCTTTATCCAGATAGAAAATTGAAAGTGCACCTACTGGCAGACTGCTTACATAGAAGCTACCACAGGTCATAGAGTGGGAGTAACTTAGGAATTACCACAATATTATGTTCTTGCTTCTTTCTTGTTACCCTACTATTATCACTTTGTTACCAAGTTGTATGTCCACATTGTTACCCCCAGTTTTGGGGTCCTTATTATCCTATTACATAAATTTCAGGGTAATATTATTCAACTGTAACCACTGTCACTACCATTATTTTACTTGGATATTACATGGTTATTACATTAGTATTTGCATAGTAATAACTTAGGAATTATCACATTATTACTCTCTTGTTTCCTCTTGTTTTCCTACTATTACCCATTTATTACCAAGCAGTAATAGAAAATGCTACCCAATAATGTAAACTCAAATCAGTTGAAGGTAACTTGTGGGGTTCCTCAGGGTTCCGATTCATGATGTATGTTAAAATGTGTTTTTTTTTTGCTTATGATACCACTCTGTATCGCTCAGGTAAAAATCTAGAACAGCTTCTGACTACAGTGGAAAAGGAGGTAAATATACTAAAAAATTGGTTTGATATAAATAAGTTATCATTAAACATAAACAAAAGAATATATCATTTTTGAGACAAGACGAATAAAAATGTGGCTTCAATTAAGGTTAAATGGAGTTAAAATTGAATGAGTGTATGTACATTTCTTGGAGTGATAATTGTTTTGTTGGAACTCTCATATAAACCATGTGAAAACAAAAATGTCAACAACTATTGCTATGCTCCATAAAACAAATGATGTCTTAAACAAGAAATCATTATACATGCTTTGTGGAATAGTTATCACAGTGATTTAAAAAGGTGCAGTTCATTTCCCTCATTTAAAAACATGTTTAAATGTAGAGTATTAGAAAAAATGTATAAATAAAGAATGAAGAAGAGTAATAATGACAATACTGAAACTCATGGTTGTTTGGCTTAGATTATTGTTATAAAATGTATGAAGTGTATTTACTTATCTAAGATGGAAGATGGAATGATCTTTTGCTCAAAGGACGAGCATGTGCTTTCACCAATACCTTTTGATTAGCCTTATCTCATGTTTTTTTCTACTGTATTAACTGAGAGATTTGAATGCTCATCAATAAACAACTATCAATCAAAAATGTTTTGAAAAGAGAGCTATATAAAGGCTTTAGAGCAACATATACGTACAACATATACAATGTCTATTTCAGGGAAACCCCTGCATATTTCAGCAGGACAATGCAAAACCACATACTGCATCTATTACAACAGCATGGCTTCATCGGAGAGTCCAGGTGCTGAACTGGCCAGTCTGCAGTCCAGATCTTTCACCTATTTGGCGCATCATTAAATGAAAAATATGTCAAAGACGACAGCAAACTGTTCAGCAGCTGAAAACCTAGAAACCAGGCAAAATGAATGGGACTTAATTCCAACACCAAAACTCCAGAAACACCAATGCTACAACAAGTTCACGTTTATTTATATAGCACTCTTTAAAAAAACAAAAAAACAATAAGTGTTTACCAAAGTACGGTACAATAAAATGGACAAAACAGAAGGTATAAAAGAAAAATGGAATAGTGTTTTAGAAGAGAGGTAAACATGTGCCTGTCCGAACTATTTTAAGAGCTGTAGCAAACATCAAAATTCAAATGAGCTCATTTTGTGCATTAAATTAAAAGATTTCTCAGTTTAAACTTTTGTTATATTATTTGTTTTTTGCTGAATAAAATATTGGCTCTTATGATTTGAAAGTCTTAGTTTTCATTTTGTTCAAATTTTAAGAACATTCCAACTTTTCTGGAATTATGTATGGACCTTGCGTTTTGGTATCCCTGATTAGTCCCAACCAGCTGTTCAATATTTCTTTAATTATCCTTTTGTAAATAAAGCTTCGGGTCATTTGTCACCTGTCATGTCTGTCTCTGTCTGGTAAGCTTCTCTCATGTGTTCCTGCCGGGTTTGTGGCTTGTTGGAATATTTTACAGTTGTGGACTTGGCATTAAAAAGAAACACCTTGTATTAAATGTATTTGTACACACTGGTGATGGCAAGCTACATAGTAGCCACAGCCACCCTGGGGCGCACTGACAGAGGCGAGGCTGCTGGACACTGGCGCCACCGGGCCCTCTGACCACCACCAGTAGGCAATGGGTGAAGTGCCCAAAGACACAACGACCGAGACTGTCCGAGCCGGGACTCGAACTGGCAACCTTCCGATTACAAGACGAGCTGCCAACTCCTGAGCCACGATTATTCCTGGCTGCCTTGGAATCCTTTTCCTGTAACTAAAAAACAAAACAAAAAACATTCAGATCCTTAAAATATAATGTCTGCTCTTTAGAAAAAACAAAGTTACAGTCCTGCAATGACTGTACTGCGTCTATTTCTATCATTATTATTATTTAATTTAAATAAAATATACAATCAAACTTGTCACTTTGTAGTTTTTATAAGCATTTGAACTTTCGAAAACTAAAATTAAATATCCTGTATCATAACTACAGTTTGAAAAAATAAACCAGTGAAAATGAGCTGTAAATTCAGAGTGATGATGGTTTTTCATGTATAGTCTCCATAGGCTGACTAACGTCATTAGAAGGGGCGGGGCTCCAGCTGGGTATTCCCGAGATGACGCTAACGTCTCTGCGTGTTTCCTTCTTTCTACAGCTCCTCCTTCCTGAACTTGGTGTTTGTGACTGATGCTGATCGTTTCCATGTGAAGGTAGTGTTAGCAGTCTGCAGTGTTTTCCTGGCTAACATCAACTGTGTGCAGCTTAGTTCCAGCACAAATCTGCTGATGATGTAATCACTAGCATAGCGATGGCGGCTGACTGCAGTAAGGAGACCTGTGACAAATGGTCTTACTTTAGCCTGGCTGGTAGCTCAGCACCGTGTAGAAATGCAGAGAGGCGTCATAACTTACATGACATTCTTTATGTTTACAGCTGGTGCGGACCGTTTGACCAAGTCTAATCTCAATACAGAAGTTCATACTTCCCTAATTCTAGTTCTTATAAGTTCGCTCGGGAGTGCAGAGGACACTACGCGTAGTTCAGCAGTAAAGGGAGTGAACGGGATGACGTCAAAGGTAAGCTCAGATCCAGTGTGTTTTTGTTACCGTCTCCCCTTAATTCCAATCATTGATATTTAAGATGGAATTTGTTCAGTAATGCCCAATTACTCGAGTTCTTTAAAAAAATATATATTATTAAAAAAGTATTTTCAAGTGTTTTAGCAAAATGCTTGGGTATAAAAGAACCATCATTGTGAAATCACTCAGAAAGATTGCAGTAAACATGGACTGATTTGTTCATTGATTTACACCAGAATACTTTTAAGAGGACATTAAAAACTGTAAAGAATTGAACACTACTATACTGATATAAACATGGAACAATCAATAACTGTAACAATTGCTGTAAAGGATGCCTCCCTGTCTTTAATAGTTTCTTCTTGATCTGTATGATCTGTTTCACAGTGTTTAACTAACCTCGTACAGTTAAGCAGCAAGAGTCACTACATGACTGAAACACAAACTTCATCTTTCTGAATTAAAAAAAAATGACATGTCTACACAGGGCTGAATGATGAAAGCTGCGTCTCAGATGGATGTTAGTCCAACACATCAGACATCACATCTGCAGCTCTCAGTTTATGTGCACATGAATCAATGTGTTTCCTCTGCAGGTGAAGGTAGAAAGTGTGTGTGAGCTGAATTGAGCAGCATGGATCAGTGTGAGGACAGAGAGGAGGGAGTCCCTCCCTCTAAAAGCACTCTGTGTGGGGAACATGAGAGCCAGACCAAAGCTCAGAGGTGAGATGACCATCTCTAACGGTCCATGACTCTTCTCCATGTCACAGCTCAGCACTCACATCACTGCTCCATCATTATTTACAGGAACCAACCTGGACCTCCACCCAGCTCTGTGTCCTTAAAAAGTGACCAGTCTGCAGATCGTCCCATTGATTTTAAAAGCCAGCAGTTGTCTGCTGCAGAGAGGTGAGCTGTTAGTAACATTTGATTCTCTGATGTCAGTTTGATTTAAATAAACTTCTTGATATTGTTTCCTGGTCAAAGGAAGTCACTGAGTGAGGAGTTCCTTTATTCTGTAAAACATGTCCAACATGTACATTTAAACTCCTGCTCACAGTAGGACCATCAATAGTCCTGCACACTGTAAATGACTGTGTTTACCTCTGGGTGGCGCTCTGTTCTCACACTGCCAACACTAGTTTGGAGTTTCCTTTTGTTCATGCTCAGGCTGCAGACCAGTTTACCTTCATCATCCCAAAGAGATTCTTAGTCTTCATCAGCCTCTGTGGGTGCAAATAAAAAACACATTTTTCTTCTTACAGGATTTATGAGAGAGCTGCTGGACCTGAACCTGAACCCAGCTGTGTGTCCTTAAAGAGTGACCATTCTGCAGATCGCCCCATTGATTTTAAATCGCAGCCTCTGTCTGCTGCAGAGAGGTGAGCTTTGATTTAACTGCCTGATGTTGTTGGATATAAACTGTAGTGCAAACACGTCATTCCCTCTATCCCATTTAAACTCTCTTTTATAAACAACCCTTTGGTTTACTGAAAATCCACTTCAGCAAACAGGAAGTTATGCTCGTGCTCATGTTTTCCTCCAATAGTTCTGACACTCACTAGTCCTTGGCCACCTTCCTCATGTTTAGTGTACACTCTGAGGATGCTGGATTTAAGGGTACACCACCACTCACCCCCACACCTAACTGTCAGCAAATATCTGTTATCAGGAACCAAAAAACAGGTGACATCATGTTCTGTACCGGCGCAAGATAGTGCTAAACATGCTATATATACTTTGACTTTAAAGGCTTATTTCTTAAGTCCAGCTTCACAGACAGTATTAGGGCTCCATGGAATAAATTGGCCTTTATTTCTGCACTGTTTCAAGTCCATTTTAAAGCTGACTATAAAGCTTGAGGTGTTGCAGATGAATATCAACAAAATTAAAAAAAAAGTTTCAAACAAACAACTTTATTTTATAATACGGTTTATGTTATCTCTTTATTTGAGCCTTAGGCTTGTGCATTTTGGTGTCACATTCGGTGACGCTGTTACTCAGTATGTTACTCATAACATATTGCTGTATGTGGCTGGAGCAGCCCAGAGGTTAGCAGATGTGTGGCTGCGGGCTGTTCCTCCTATGCTGAGTGAGTCAGTGTAAACTGACATGGCTTTAACTCTGTTCCAACCATCACTGGTTTGGAGAAGCTCTATTCTGATGTTCTCCTATGTGATCATGTCTCATATTGCAGTTATGGAAAAGTTATTTCAGTATAAGATTGGCGTTTGTTTTCTTGTCTGGCCCTATACCAACAGTGCTGAAAAACATATTGATAACATTGTTACATTTTCTGAATTTCAGTATTATACTTCATTGCCTGTTCCCTACTTTGGACATCTGTTCATCCAAGGAATAATTAATATTAATATTACAGCTGACCTGTAACATGTGCAGAATAGGAACACAAAATATTTAACATAGAGTAGAATCAAAAACCTTGTCTAACATAGAGTAATACTCAATATTTAATCAGGGTTAGGCTAGATTTTATAAACTAATTTATTGTTAGTTGAATAATTTTTGATGGGGAAATGTTATTCTAATTTCATTTGGTTTGTTTGTTTGGGATTTTAAAAAGATATTTATAGATTTTATTAAACCATTTGCATTTTAAACTCTGCGAACGACTGGCGACCTGTCCAGTGTGTCTCCTGCTGGGATAGGTTATAGTCCCCCCGCGACTCTGAAGAAGAAAGACGTTTGGACTTTGATTTCTCTGAAACTCATCTCCATCATTTTTCAGTTTTAAATGTAATTTCACCTTCAGTGTAACAGAGATGTGATCTGATGATGTTCTTGTTCCTATAATGAACTGGGTGATAAAGAAATCTCCTTTAAAACATGAAGCAGTGATCCAGCCTGGTGTTGGCAGCATGCCTACCAGAGTGATGTGTATAATCTTCAGACAGCTGTTCTCTGGATCAATCGGACAGATCAGGAGGTGTGCGGGATTCATACAGAGGAGGTTCCACTTTTTCCTGCCAGATCTCGATCCACTCATGTATGAATGAACTTCCTGTCACTGTGTCACATGTAATAGTGTAGAAGGACTCAATTCAGAGCTGTCGACCTGAGCCAGTCATACACTAGATCTGATCACATCAACACTCCTGCAGGTCCAGCAGCTTCAGCTACATCACAAGAAAATACCTGAGTAAATTTAATAATAATATACAACCATAGTAATTTTGAGTTAGACTGTGCTTGTAGATTACCAAAAAGAGCAGCAATAAATAAGAGAAAAAGAAGAAATACAAGCAAACGACAATAATAGAATATTCGAGAGCAAGATACTAACAAGGTATTAGACAAAAGTATCATCATTATTATTATCATTATTATTATTAGGGATGTAGAACACCAGCATCTTAACTACTTGGTTATATTTTGTATTATTCTTGATCTTCATGATTCCTCCACAGAGTGGACCAAGAGAGCTCAGAGGTTCCCAGTGGTCAGTCTGCGCAGCAGCATCAAACACACCTGGACTCCATATTTATGGTCTGTATATGTACAACAACTACTTTTACATGCAAGGGTTTTAGTTCAGAAGGTAGATCCGATTGTCCTTGACAGACCTCTGCTTCCTCTAAACTGCATGACATAATTTTTGAGATGTGTAGTTATTCCTTTTCCCTCTTAGCAATTATTGTCCATATAACATACTTTTTTTTTAATTACTGGAAGCAAGGCTCACTGTATTAGAAGCACAACTCAACACTGTTTAAATGAAAGCATAAATGCCGGAAGCTGGGAAAACCTAAACAACATAAAACTGTGGTGTTGTTGACCACTGACTAATTTGACCTGAACAGTTACATGTCATCCTTCAACTGCTGGCTTTAATGGTAAACTATCTGCCTAGATAGATAATTAGAAAACATTACAGAAAAAACTTGGTCTTGTCATGAAATATGGCATCTATGGCATTTTGAACTGTGCTGGTCTGATCGAAAAATACGTCTGATTCTTTTATGTTTTTTTTTTGTTAAAGACAGGTCAGGGTTTGGATTTCATTAGGACTCTTGGTATTGCACATCACTGAATTGATTTCTATGAATTAAGCCTTTACTGCGGACAATTTTAGTGATGTAAAAATGTTCAACCCAGGGTTTGCACTGGGGAGTTATTAAAAGGCTGCAGAGGTGAGATGTCATATATATGTACTATATATTCACGTTAGCTGAAAATCATATCTTTTGTTACAGAGGTCATACTGCCTTATTATATCAACCAGTTACTTCGCTGTCAGACTGCAGGTTTACTTGTGGTTCCTCAAGTTTCTAACTGTAGAATGGGAGGAACAGCTGTCAAGATCGTCTCCTCTAAAATCAGATACCAGTTTTTAATAGCAAGATGCCTGACTTAAGACTAGGCTTCCAAATTTCCTTTATACTTGTAGTTAGGTTCAGGGGTGAGCTTAAGCTGTTCTCTTCTGTTACTCTCATGGACACATACAATATTGCATGTCTCTGTTTTCTTCCTCTTGTTGCTTGCATTTTGTTCTGTTTTTTCTCAGTATCTATGGTACAGCAACCTCACCCTCCCACTCCGCCCTCATTCATAAAGTATTCCATTGCAGCTCTTGGAGGACAAAATGGTCACTCTTGTGAAGAAAGAACTTAAGAAGATCCAGAAGGTTCTGTGTCCAGATTCCCCAGAATGCTTAGCAAGTCAGACGGACAATAATTGTGCATTAGCGGGTGAGGATGAAGAGCCGAATAGCATCAGAGAATCATTTGTGAAGATCACACTGCATATCCTGAGGAGAATAAAGCAGGAAGAGCTGGCTGACGAATTACAGAGCAGTAAGAGGATTTCTTCAAAGATTTAAGCTGCTGGATGAATAGAATCTTTACTATTGTTTCACTAAATGGACATATATATTCAAAATATGTGCATATAATAATTCATAGTGAGGCTTTTGTCTACTGACTCTTTTAGGAACTTTAATTAGGGACGTTGAGTGGAGTCAGCATGAACTTAAGTCTATTCTAAAGAAGAAGTTTCAGTGTGTGTTTGAGGGGATCGCTAAAGCAGGAAACCCAACCCTTCTGAATCAGATTTACACAGAGCTCTACATCACAGAGGGAGGGACTGCAGAGGTCAATGATGAACATGAGGTCAGACAGATTGAAACAGCATCCAAGAAGCTGGACAATCTGGAGTCTACAATCAGACAAGAAGACATCTTTAAAGCCTCACCTGGAAGAGATGAACCAATCAGAACAGTGCTGACAAAGGGAGTGGCTGGCATTGGGAAAACAGTCTTAACACAGAAATACACCCTGGACTGGACTGAAGGCAAAGCCAACCAGGACATCCAGTTCATATTTCCATTCACTTTCAGAGAGCTGAATGTGCTGAAAGAGGAAAAGTTCAGCTTGGTGGAACTTGTTCATCACTTCTTTACTGAAACCAAAGAAGCAGGAATCTGCAGCTTTGAAGACTTCCAGGTTGTGTTCATCTTTGATGGTCTGGATGAGTGTCGACTTCCTCTGGACTTCCACAAAACTACAATCCTAACTGACCCTAGAAAGTCCACCTCAGTGGATGTGCTCCTGATAAACCTCGTCAGTGGGAACCTGCTTCCCTCTGCTCGCCTCTGGATAACCACACGACCTGCCGCAGCCAATCAGATCCCTTGTGACTGTGTTGGCATGGTGACAGAGGTCAGAGGGTTCACTGATGCACAGAAGGAGGAGTACTTCAGGAAGAGATTCAGAGATGAGGAGCAGGCCAGCAGGATCATCTCCCACATCAAGACATCACGAAGTCTCCACATCATGTGCCACATCCCAGTCTTCTGCTGGATCACTGCTACAGTTCTGGAGGATGTGCTGGAAACCAGAGAAGGAGGACAGCTGCCCAAGACCCTGACTGAGATGTACATCCACTTCCTGGTGGTTCAGGCCAAAGTGAAGAAGGTCAAGTATGATGGAGGAGCTGAGACAGATCCACACTGGAGTCCAGAGAGCAGGAAGATGATTGAGTCTCTGGGAAAACTGGCTTTTGATCAGCTGCAGAAAGGAAACCTGATCTTCTATGAATCAGACCTGACAGAGTGTGGCATCGATATCAGAGCAGCCTCAGTGTACTCAGGAGTGTTCACACAGATCTTTAAAGAGGAGAGAGGACTGTACCAGGACAAGGTGTTCTGCTTCATCCATCTGAGTGTTCAGGAGTTTCTGGCTGCTCTTCATGCCCATCTGACCTTCATCAACACTGGAGTCAATCTGCTGGAAGAACAACAACCAACCTGCCAGAAGTATGAAACAAGAGATCCTACATTCCTCTACCAGAGTGCTGTGAACAAGGCCTTACAGAGTCCAAATGGACACCTGGACTTGTTCCTCCGCTTCCTCCTGGGTCTTTCACTGCAGACCAGCCAAACTCTCCTACGAGGTCTGCTGACACAGACAGGAAGTAGCTTACAGACCAATAAGAAAACAGTCCAGTACATCAAGGAGAAGCTCAGTGAGAATCTGCCTGGAGAAAAAAGCATCAATCTGTTCCACTGTCTGAATGAACTGAATGATTGTTCTCTAGTGGAGGAACTCCAACAGTCCCTGAAAGCAGAACGCCTCTCCACAAATAAACTGTCTCCTGCTCAGTGGTCAGCTCTGGTCTTCATCTTACTGTCATCAGAAGAAGATCTGGAAGTGTTTGACCTGAAGAAATACTCTGCTTCAGAGGAGGCTCTTCTGAGGCTGCTACCAGTGGTCAAAGCCTCCAACAAAGCTCTGTAAGTAAATATGTGCTCATCCCTTTATTTTTAAAATGCGATTCTACTTAATAGAATCAACATTTAATAATCTTGTAAAGTTGATTCTGTTCATCTGAATGTAAAATTCTCCATGGAAGGGACGTTTTGTCAGTCAAGTGACTTCCTCAGTTTCAGTTGACAGGTTTCCACAATTTTAGAAACAG
The DNA here is from genome assembly GCF_036321145.2 of Pelmatolapia mariae. Lineage (NCBI taxonomy): Eukaryota > Metazoa > Chordata > Actinopteri > Cichliformes > Cichlidae > Pelmatolapia > Pelmatolapia mariae. The sequence continues at coordinate 27,388,411 of NC_086229.1, forward strand.
TACTTTTCCATAATGAGCAAAATGATCACAGTGGACTAACAATGGGTTATGAGGTCAATTTCGTGACCATTAATATGGAAATTTTCATGACCATTTATCAATAAGTAATTAGTACAATTCACAGAAAGTTGGAGAATGGTTGCAGTCACATATGATATGCGTAATATGTGACCTGAAGATGGCTCCAAGAGCAGACACACTCAGCAAGCTAATGTTCAGAGTGGTCCTGTTGCTGAGGTGGAGTCATCCTATCATCTCTTTCAAACTACCTTCACTACTTAAGTTACTAGAGGTAACTGAAGGTAAGGGCAGGTAAATGGTGATGCAACATGATATGAGACATTGTTTTATTTTCAATAATAGCATATCTCACCTTCTCCTTGATATCCAAAGTGTTTTGAGCCAGAAATCTTGATATATTGCATATAGCCAAGTTGAACACACAGACAATAGGTCTTAGGTAAACCATACAGTGCTTTGTTTTTTTAAATCACAAATGTCATTGTGTTTCAGACTGAGTGGCTGTAACCTCTCAGAGAGAAGTTGTAAAGCTCTGTCCTCAGTTCTCAGCTCTCAGTCCTCTAATCTGAGAGAGCTGGATCTGAGTAACAACAACCTGCAGGACTCAGGAGTGAAGATTCTCTCTACTGGACTGAAGAGTCTGTGCTGTACACTGGAAACTCTCAGGTAAGCAAACTTTTCCACTTTCATTTAAAAAAAATCTGAATTTCTGAATAATTATTTTTGCATAGACAGCTAACCCTTATAGAAATTTAAAACTAACTTTTATTAGCCTTTTACATGTATTATCAGATTCTGACTTGCTATCTAAAAATGTTTGATATGCAAATTTTGTTTTAGATTTGTTTGAATAAATCAAATTTATGCAATGATCATTTAGAGATCTATGTCTATTTTATGTTCATAGCATACCAATTTCCTTTCATTGTTATGAACTGTAGCTTTAGGAATTAGATTTAGGACTACAGAAAAGTTAAGAGAAAAGCTACATTTTGCATTTAGTTAGAATACCAAAAAAAAGTATATTGTAGAGACATCCATAGATATGCTGAGATATATTGTCACTGATTTTTCTTGAGGTCATCGGGTGTTTTGGGCCTTGCAACATTAGGACAGCCTTGATTAGGTGACTCAGTCAGGCCTGATCAGACCTTGACATATGTCCCAGCTGCACTGGTCCACGATTTGGACCTATTAATCCAAATCCACCTGAAGGCTCTTTTTGCAGCCTCAGTGACAGATTTTATGGCCTTCCTCTTTGCAGCTCCTCTGATGCCAAGAGAGTTGTAGGTCTTAGAGAGGAATATCTGGCGTCAGTAAGACTGGCCGGTCCCAGTCTAAAGATGAAGAGAGCTGGCTGAATGTTCAGAGGCTGGCTGAGACTTCACTCCAGCCATTAAAAGGAGATTTTTCTTTGACTCCAGACCTGTTTACTGTCCCTAAGGGATTTTGGGTAGCTGTTGTAGATATGCAGTGTACTCTCACCTGGGTGGAGAAGGCATGTTGGATGCTTTCTCTTGTCACAGATAAGCAGGCTTTCTGGACAGGGTAGCATGTCATACACAGCTCGGAGCACGAACTGCATGCCCTGAGGTTCTGCATACCAGATGTCATCCCAGGTGATTATATTCTCCCATTCTCCTTACCGTTTCATCCATGTCCCCTGGTGCCACATTTACAGTACGTATGCTAGTTTATGCTTTGTCGATTTAGTTTGCTACTTATCTTTATGAACTTTAATCTTTTCTTCATACCTGCCTGCTTGATCATCATCATGATAGATGGAGAGATAGATAAACAGCCATGCTTTTCCCATCCATCATCAAGTATCCTTAAAAGGGTAAAAAGCTGATCCAGTGTTCCGCAACTAGGAAGAAAACCACATTGTTACTCCAGTATTCAAAATCAACTACCAGACGGACTCTCCTTTCCAGCACCTTGGCATAGATTTTTCCAGTGAGACTGAGGGGTGTGATCCTTCTATAATTGGAGCACACCCTCCGATCCCACTTGTTCAGTACCCCAGGCTGCCAATCCAAAGGTACCGCCCCTGATCTGCATGCAACATTGTAGAAGCAAATTGTAGAGGGCAAATCTCATCCAGTACAGTGGCCTGTTTAACTGCCTCAGTGACCTAACGCCTCGTGATGGAGGAGTTGTCCCCCTTATCCCCAGACTCTGCTTCCTCTATGAAAGACATGTCAGTGGGATTAAGGAGGTCCTCGAAGTATTCTTTCCAGTATTCTGCTGTGCAGGCAGGCAGGAAAGGACTCAAAATTCAGACTCAATTGCGGAGATGAAACTTAAACTTAAAAAGGCAGCTTTATTGCTGGACACAAGAAAAAACTAAACTTGAATATACAAAATAAACTTGGCAGGCTTAGCAGGCAGACTACACAGATTGGTATGAAGGAGACTGCGACATGGAACTGAGGGAGACGCTGACATAAATGCGCAGAAAGATAAAAGGGATGTGGGAGCACACGGGGAACACAGCTGACACGGATAATCATAGCGAGACAGAACGTAGATGGAAACACAAGACCTTCACAATAAAACAGGTAACTAGATACAAGTGGAGGAGAGACAGACGAGAGGGAACGAAGGAGAGAGGCATGAGACAGAGACATGACGGGCTGGGAAAACAAGATGGAATAAAACACAAGGCGGGGAAACAAGGCACAAGGACTCACACCACTGTATAAACACAGACACCCAGGGGGAGACACTGAGGGCAAAGACACAAGGGGAAATCTAATAAACCAAACTAAGCAGAATAACCCAGGGACAATAGAATAAACCCATAGAATAACAACATGACTTAAAGATAATACAAAATGACAGAAAATACAAGAAAACTCAAAAACACTGGGTAGAATAACCCAGGACCATGACACTTGACAGGTTGCCAGAATCTCTTTGAGGCAGTCTGAAAGTCTTTTTCTATGGCCTCTCCGAGCAAAGACTCACAGCTTTGGCTAACTGCCTAAAGAGTTATACAAGAGGGATAGAAGCCAGCAGAATAAACTAGCTGTTCTCCAGTGAACTATCAGGTGTGCTGTTACTGGCAGGGGAACAATATGAGAACAGCAGCTCACTCCTGTTCTGCATAGGTCTGAACCCCCTCAGTCAGATTATCAATGACTGGCTACAGATGCCAGGCATGGAATGGAGCAACTATTAACCACCTCTTCTACGTGGATGACATCAAGCAGTATGCCAGGGGAAACAACCCAATGTTAGGCAGGTGTTCCTAATATTGTGCCTGATTGATGTATAAGGTGCACTTATACATCAAGTTAAAGGTATATGTATTGTTATTGGTATCGGTTCAGGCAACACAAGCCCTTTGTTTACTTCATACCAAAATTTACAATTTTGCACACCCTACATCTAGTTCCAAGAATTTTCAAAAACAGATGTGGATTATTACAAAAGAAAACAAAAGAAAATTGTCCCACTATAAATAAAGCAGAATTAAACTGAAAAATTAAGAAAATTAAGCATATAAGTCAATTGTTTATGGATGAATTGTTGTGTGGTGTGTTTGCAGTCTGTCAGGCTGTCTGCTCACAGAGGAAGGCTGTACTTCTCTGGCTTCAGCTCTGAGTTCCAACCCCTCTCATCTGAAAGAGCTGGATCTGAGCTACAATCAACCTGGAGACTCGGGACTAAAACTGCTGTCGGCAGGATTGATGGATCCATCCTGGAGACTAGACACTCTCAGGTATGGAGAGAATGTCTGATAGAAGAGCTGGAAACAGTTCTTTCAATTGTTCCTGTGCTCACAGAAGAAACATTAGTCCAGTTTATCAAGAAAAGTGAAAGATACTTAGAAATTGAGACACCAAAAACTTGTCCAGGAACAATAAAAGGAGGAAGAGCGAGCCCTTCTGGGCCCTGTCTTTTATTGAGTTAGGAGCCTCTAACAACCCCTCGTCGATGAAGTACAACCCATGAGTTGCATAACTTTCTGGGTATCCTTCCCAGATCTTATCTTCCATCTCCATTACTATTCCTTTCTATAATTTAGAACGATTACAAGGTGCAAAGTTGCAAACTTGTTGCATTCTACACATCACCGACCATAAAGATGTTAAAATGCAACATAAAATGGTCAGAACTACCCATTAGTATGAATTATTAGAGTGCAAAACAAGATCTGTGCATCAACAGATATTTATACATACATAAGTAGTATAATGTATGACATAAATGTAGAGAAATTTAACCTGTAGGTTAACAAGAACATTACCCCAACTTCAAACCCTACAAGTCCCTGAGGGTTTTGCATGAATAACTCTAGCTGAGAATAGTTCTAGGTACAACATATCTAACAATGTGTACAACCAGTGTTTCACTGAAAGCAACCTCTAAACCACTAGTTTTGTTAGGCACAGTTATGCATGCTGTTGGGAAATCAGTTTTACCCCGGTTCTTTTTTATTCCTCGGACCTCCAGAGATGGCACCGGACCCAGTAGTCATTTTTACAAAAACTTTATTCATTTTTATTCATCTTCATTTAAGCATGCACTTCTAGAAGGGAAGACGAGGCCGGTGTCCCTCTGCAACAATCTTCACCTCTTTGTTAGTTACACCCAGCTTTATAGAAACGACCCCATCATAAAACCCCCCAGTGTGCCGCAAACTCTGTGTCTATGTGCACGAGCACGTGAGTGCCTGTGTGTGCGCGTTCCCGTGTGTTTGTGTGAGTGACTATGTGCGCATACCTGGTATGTGTGTGGACGTAAGTGAGTGTGCATATAGGTGTGGGAGTATATCAGTTAAAACACTGTGGGTATGTGTCTCTTCCTAGGGGCCATAAAAACCATCTCCCTTCCAGACCACAGTTATCAAGTTACAAATGTTGAAACCCCCACCTGGGTATGCCCTGAGGAATTTCCACTTAACATTAACTTCTTTCTGTCTTAGTTTCACAGTTCAAACTGGCGGAGGGTCTCCTAAGATCTACTCCTAAGTTCATGACACAGTCAGGCCTTTATTTATATCCAGGGCAGTGTCAGTGTCTCTACCATAATTCTACATTCTATCTAACACATTTCTAAACTCTAAAATAAGCTAAACATTCCTACAATGCCAACCATAAGTTTTATGCATTTCTTTGAACACCTGATGGAGCTTCCACACAAACACAAAGCAGAAGCTGAAGCATACCCAAATATGCTTCCAATCCAACTTCCTCCCAGGCCAAAGACTAGAAAATATGATCAAGCACATCTTGCCTTTGGCTTCACCTGCACAACAGTGGGTACTGAAGAGAAGCCGCAGTGTGTTGTCTGTCTTAAAGTGCTAGCTTGTGACAGTTTAAAGCTTAACAAGCTAAAATGCCACTTAGAGACAAATCATCCAGAGCACAAAGACAAATCAGTGGACTTTTTCAGACAAAAACGTCTAGCCGCACACAATTGCGGAGGAATTAATACTTTCCTGTGCTATGGATATGTTTATTAACTATGAATGATGACACAGCAGCCAGCAAACTACGGGCCAGTCCTCTGTCCAATAATGCCATCGGCATGTGCGTTTATGATATGTCTAAGGACATAGAGGAGCAGCTTAATCATAAGGTGTGTGACAGTCGCTTTTTTCGTGCAGATGGATGAAGCCACAAACAAATAATAATAATAATAATGGATTGCATTTATATAGCGCTTTTCGGGACCCCTCAAAGCGCTTTACAATGCCATTATTCATTCACTCTCACATTCATACACTGGTGAAGGCAAGCTACAGTTGTAGCCACAGCTGCCCTGGGGCAGACTGACAAAGACCGCTTACTGATAACGAATTTCAGATTCATTGATGAAGATGAGATGAGGGAGGAATTTTTCTGCAAACAAGTTCCTGGCAGAGCCACTGCAGAAGTACTGTTTAAAATCATAGACTCTTACTTGAAAGACACTTATCTGAAATAGGAGGACTGTGTGGGGAAACAGGGCGCAGGTTATGGCTGGGAAAGAGGAGGGCTGCAATCACTTATCAAGCACGTCTCCCCGAATGTGCAGTGGATGCACTGTAAGATACACTGCGAAGCACTGGCGTCTAAACAGCTGAGTCCTGAGCTGAATGACATAATGACTGATGCCATTGCAACAGTCAACTACATCAAACCACAACCTGTGAAAGCCCGGATGCGATGAACCACACAGCCATTTTGTATCACAGCAATTCTAATGGCTGTCCCGTGGGAAGATGCTATCCATGGTCTTTGAACCACAAGATAAGATCTGAATCTTTTTGAAGGAAGTGGGCAGTGATATTGCCAAAAGATTTAACTGTAATAAATTTCTAATGAAACGGGCATACCTCAGTGACATGTTCCTGAAACTCAATGAACTGAACTTGCAGATGCAGGGCACAAACGCTCACCTCCCACATCTGGCAGATAAACTCACATCACTTGTCAGAAAACTTGAGATGTGGCAGCAGCAAGTGAAAGATGGAAATGTGGACTCATTTGATCTGACCTCTGATTCAACAAAGAGGCTGCAGTTTAATCCCTAGCTGCATTTTGGATTGGGGTGGAGAAAGATTACCCACTGCTGGGTAAGTTCTTACTTCTTCCTTGTACCACATCCTACTTATGTGAGGGAGGCTTTTCTGCTGTAGCTTCAATCAAGACAAAATACAGATCAAAGCTAGGTATGCTGCGTTATGGCGTTAATGTCAATTTAACGAGATTAACGCTGACAGCACTAGTGGGAACACAACGAATATGACTGCACATTTACACCGACATCATACTAGTGCAAAGACAAGTGGGAGCAGACAAAAACAACAAGCACGCATGCTGTAAACTTTACTCCCGTTAGCACATGATTCTCCTTATGGGCACCTGATATGTTTAATATGCTGCTGAGAATATAGCCCAGAAGAAGCGTATAGTATAGCTTTTATTTTGGAAAGAGCCATTTCTCTGTAATAAACTCTCTTTTCCAAAGATGAGTGATTTCTTGATCAGATAGATTTTTTTTTAATATTATTTTGTTGTTTCAGCAACATTAAATTTAAAAACTGTACTTTTGAGTTAAAATATATATTTATAATTTTAAAAAATGACAAATTAAAAAGGCATGAACATTTTTTTGTGTCGAAAAAATATTGAACCGTGACACCAAAGTATCGAACCGAACCGTGAATTTTGTGTATCGTTGCACCCCTAATCTTTGTAGCTGCTCCTCTGCTGCGTGGTACCTATACTGTAGTCTGCAAAAAAAGTCCAGCCAAGGGCCATCATAGTAAGATGGTTTAGCTTTCTTGAATGGCCTGTCGACCTGTGTACTTGGGGAGTCGAAGGATCATCGTACTGGCTTTGAAGGATCTAGGAGAGTAGATGTGGTGAGCCAGCGGGAGTTCGGCTGAAAGTGGGGTGAAAGGTGACTATCATAGCCCAGGCTACTGGAATTTTCCTTTGTGCACTAGTGCACAGTCATGTTGGAACAAGAAGGGGGCTTCCCCTAAACTTTTCTTACATTGTTGGCAGCATGAAATTATCCAAAATCCCACATTTGTCAATTATGCGGTGCTCAAAAATAATGTAGACTATATCTGTAAGAGGACATAAAAAATAATGATGACCACACAACACTTAATAGATTTGTTGCTGTGACAACAAATCCAACAACTACTCAAAGGACTGACAGATCCAGGATCAGTCCAAATCATCAGCAGTTTGATCCACGTATAGATTGAAGTGTATTTGTGAAAATGTTCGACTGTTCCTTTATTAGGGACTAACAGTATGTGTATGAGAGTGATGTAATGTCCATGCGTGCATGCTGAAAGAGACTGTGCTGGTCTGACACCCCTCCTCCTTTCAGGGTGGAGCCTGCTGGAGTCCGATGGTTGGAACCAAGTCTGAGGAAGTGTAAGTGTGTTTTTAATGTGATTCATGAAAGAAAAAAAGTAGCACACACTCAACCATCTTCAAACTGTCACATCACTCATTCACATCTCTGATGTCAGGAGTCATCATCAAATTGTCAATCGATGAACAGGTGATGGATCAATAACTGCAGCTGGATTGTGTTTGTTCTCTCCATCAGATTCCTGTCAACTCACAATCGACACAAACACAGTGAACACAAACCTCCAACTGTCTGACAACAACAGGACTGTGACACATGTGGACGAGATTCAATCATATCCTGATCATCCAGGCAGATTTGATCAACTTCCGCAGCTGCTGTGTAGAAATGGTCTGACTGGTCGCTGTTACTGGGAGGTCGAGTGGCGAGGAGGGGTTCTCATATCAGTGAGTTACACAGGAATCAGAAGGAAAGGAAACAGTAAAGATGTTGTGTTTGGGTGGAATGATCAGTCCTGGTGTCTCTACTGCTCTGATGATGGTCCTGATTCCGTCAGGCACAATAACAAAGGAACATCCATCATCGCCTCCGCCTCCTCCTCCTCCTCATCTGTCTCTAACAGAGTAGCAGTGTATGTGGACTGTCCTGCTGGCACTCTGTCCTTCTACAGAGTCTCCTCTGACACTCTGATCCACCTCCACACCTTCAACACCACATTCACTGAAACTCTTTATCCTGGATTTAGAGTCTATCCTGGTTGTTCTTTGAAAGTGTGTGTAGTTGAGGCATAAGTGTCCTCCTGTTAGAGAAACACTCTGACTGTTGAACAGATAGTTCAGTCTGTACATGTCTGTCTCTTTCACTCAGAAACATGTTTTCAGATTCATGGATTCAATCAGTTGATGTTTGAAACTGTTCTAAATGATTCCTTGTAAACTTCTTCCTCTTCAGTCCTTTAAAGATGGAAGCTCCCATTAGTACATGATCCAGGATATCCAGGATACAGGATCATGTTGTTCTTCTGTCTTTTTCCAGTCAAAGCTTCACAGTGAATATCAGTATGTTGTGTTTCTCTGAAACTTATGAAGGTCACTTTTAAATAATATTATATATATCTAATGATTGATTCGTGCTGTCATTTATGGTATTTATTATATAGTAATACTAAATCAAAGCTGTTGACTTGTGACTGTACAAAATAGATGTGATTTGAGTAAAAGTGCAGATGTTCCAGATGTTTTCAGTCTCTGTTTTTCAGTGTGAAAGGAAAAAATGAACAATTGGGAGCAAAAAAACATTAACATGTAGATATTGTAGTAAAGTACAAAGTGATTTTTAGAAAATGAACCTTTTTTGTATAATCATCTTATAATATTACAATATTTCAAAACAATCAAATGTGTATGAAATGTCAGATTTAAAGTCATATTGTTGAAATGTTTGTTCCAGGGTGTAAAAAGCGCACTGTGAGATGTGCACTTCAGGAAAACTGAGTGGAATGCATTAACCTCTAACTGTACTTTAATGTTCATTTCAGCCTGTAGTTTTCCATGTGAGCCCATGTAGTTAATCAGAGTTTCATCAGGACTTTAACTTTCATCAGAGTTTCCACAGTGACTTAGAAATAGTTAGTCTTCAATTAATCCAAAATGCTGCAGCAAGAGTACTGACAGGGACTAGAAAGAGAGAGCATATTTCTCCTGTTTTGGCTTCCCTTCATTGGCTTCCTGTTAAATCCAGGATTGAATTCAAAATCCTGCTCCTCACATACAAAGTCTTAAATAATCAGGCCCCATCTTATCTTAATGACCTTGTAGTACCATATCACCCTATTAGAGCACTTCGCTCTCGCTCTGCAGGCTTACTTGTTGTTCCTAGAGTATTTAAAAGTAGAATGGGAGGCAGAGCCTTCAGTTTTCAGGCCCCTCTTCTGTGGAACCAGCTTCCAGTTTGGATTCGGGAGACAGACACTATCTCTACTTTTAAGATTAGGTGTGTGTGTGTGTGTGTGTGTGGGCGCGCGCGTGCTGGGACTACCTGCAGTACTGTAAGACATATAAAAGCTACTGGACCAGTTCTAGGTTGGCAGGAGTGGTGGAGCAAACCACAGTGAAGAGACCAGAACCGGAAACCTTTAAATGAAAATACGGCATCTTTAATAAAACACAAACACAGAAACAAAACCAAATCAGTGAGGGTTAAGTAGGTCACACTTAACCCTCCATAGTTCAAGATACTTCAACAAGGTGGACTGTAAGGGGAACTGCTGGATGGCATTATTGATTGTTACCCAGAAATTAACAGACAGAGTCTAAAGGTTCAGCTAGCCATGTTCAGATCCAAATATACCTTTACATCTAGTACAGAAGTGTCTACTATCATTAGGGGAATGCCGGTGGAGGTGAGGGGTTTGTTTGATCAAGTTGAAAGCCTTGTCAGGCTGCTTTTAGTCATCCCAGTATCCTCGGCTGAGGCTGAAAGAAGCTTCAGTGCCCTCAGAAGACTGCTGTATGTCATGTCCACCAGGAGAGACTGGACAGTATAGATGTACAACAAATATGCCAGCAGTTTATCTCAGTCAACGAGAGGAGAAGGCATGTGTTTGGCTCCTTCACATAGTGGACATTGAGTTGTTGTGTGGGGCACCAGTAGTCCATGTCTCGGTTCGGTGGTTGAATTATCTGTCCCCACCAATGCCACAACCAGATCTGCACTGAAAGAGCAAGTAACGCAACCAAGTGATCAGTTTGATATCAATCTTTTGTGATACACCGTCATATTTACATTATTTGTACACTACGGGGAATTTACGACGGTGCGCTCTGTGCTTCGTGTGTTGTTTTTGTTTTATACAGTTGTCATACAGGCATCTAACTAACAAATTACACTCCAAAAGACCCCATGCTTCTGAAAAAATGACCCGGGCTTAAGCCCAGTATGATCTTCTTTTGCTGCTTGTTCAATGAACTTGTAATGTAATGAAAACATGCGGTTTCAGCACCCAACCCAATGTTGTGCATGCCGTTAGGTCAACCATCTGCGCCTTGTGTTTACATCTTGTTGCAGATATTCGATTTTCCTGCTCTTTAATCGTTTGTTGTTTTCGCTGCTCTGTGGTTGTTGAAATTGTTTTGTGAGGTTTAACCCTACATGCTGAAGATTCAGGCAAAATACTTTTATATAACTTCATCTCAAATCTGCTTATTAAAAACACAAAATGCAAAGTGAACACACTCTTGTATATGACAGCAAAATTATCATCACAACACAAAGACATGGAAACACTGACAACTCCAAAAGACTAATGCAACAGGCTGGGAAGGTCAGAGGTCACTTAACAAACTGCTCTCTATGATAAACAACCCATTACACCCACTCCACTCCACACTCCTGAGGTAGCAGAGCTCCTTTTCACTAGGACTGAGTAGGCCAAAAAGAAGGATCCAGGAAATCATTCCCAGCGGTCTCCATAAAGCTGTAAAACAACTCTTCATTCTGGGGAAGGTGAACATACCTACCAAACATAAGATCCCAAATAGACTTACGCAATTTGCATTTCTCTCTTATTCATTGTCGGTCTTAGCTATACTCTTTTTAACTTCATTTTTATTTTGCTTTGTCTATGGTGTATATGATAATCTTTATTTCCATCTCACTAATCTTGCCAACAGTAACAATAAATGGACCTCGAGCTGCTTTTGTTCTTGCTTTTTCCACATCACTTCATTCAAACCTGAATGTTGAAAGTTGAGACCAAGAGCCTGAATCTGTTTTAAATTCCAAAGAGTATGTTTGTGTTCAGGTTTCATTCAGAGCTGATGAACCGACCGATTACTGTCTTTGTGCTGAACTGGAGAAAGATTTAAGACAAGAGCCTGACAGCAAAGCTCGTCTACATTTATACATAGTGCGATGTGATCTGGACTGCATGAATGAGGAAGTGTGTGACAGTCAGGTGGTTCAGTGTCAGCAGGAGGGGAGGAGTCAGGGGGAAACTCAGATTGATGAAGAAAAGCTGAGAGACGGTCAGACACCATGTCAAGAACTGATCCAAACTTTCAAAAGTCAGCTCTCTGTCTGGAACAGCAAAGTAGGAAACAACAGGAGGTGTTAATAAAGCATCAAAGTCAAACTAAAGTCTATTTAGTTCATTTCAATTTGATTTACATAAAAAACTAAATATAACAGTCAGCTCAAGATGCTTAATATAGTGAACATTAACAATAAATTAATCTAAAAATAAATCAATCATAAAAAAAAATAATACAGAGAAAGTCCAGCAATCATATGACTCACCCCTATCAGCTAATACTTGGGGACAGTGAAAAGGAAAAAGTATTCTTAACAGGAAGAAAGCACCAGCAGAGCCATGCTCAGGAGGGGCAGCTATCTGCCATGACCAGTTGAGAGTGAGGGGAGGGAGACAGGACAAAGACATGGTGTGGAAGAGAGCCAGAGATTAATAATAACTAATTATTAAATGCAGAGTGGTGTATAAATAAATGTAGAGTTTAAAACAGTGAGTGAAGAAGTACTCGGTGGGCTGGTGTGGCTGCGGTTCAGTAGGTAGAGAAGGTCATCTATTAGTCTCAACTTTAGGAGTTCAATCCATGAATGCTCCAGTCTGCGTGCCAAATATTGTTGGCCAAGATACCCCAAGTTGCTCTTTGATGCATCCATCAGAGTATGAATGTGTGTAAAAGTTAGAGAATTAGAATAACAAAGTAGAAAAAGTGAATTATGAAAGTTGTATAAAGTGCTTTGAATTCTCTGGTAGAGAATTAAAGTACTTTATAAGAATTTGCTGTTTATCCTAGGAGCCTGGGCATATTGCAGCACATTTAAAGTTTTAAGGTTTAAGGGTCTAGCATACTAAGTTCTCATATTAAATCAAATTAAACTTTCTGCATGTAGATTTGTCCTGAAATATGAGCTGAAGATTTGGTCCAAACATTACAGAGCAGAAACAAACATTAAAGACAATCCGGGGAGTCAGGACTCCACCTGAAGCAAGACAGGTGAGAGGGACTCAACTCTGTGTGTGTTTTGATATGTTGGTTTAAAACTATGCCGTTTGACTGCTCAGACTAGTAAAGTTCAGATGTGTGACAACATGAAACCTTGTTGTAGCTGCAGGTGTGAACACACTGATCCTAGATCAGCTCTGCTGTATTTGTAACATGAACATTTCTGCTGCAAAGCTTCAAATGTTCAGCATGTTTCTCTGTTTCCAGTCTATAGATCCAGTCACACTTTCTACCTTCACCTGTGCAGTAAAGACTGAGAGCAGAGCTGAAACCAACCATTCAATCAGTGAGCAGCATCAACACCTGTGCTTCATTCAGACTGCTATTGAAGATGTTGTTTTGTGAATGAAATGAGTGAAATAATGTTAATATCCAAACATGGATCTGTTAGGGTCTGGGTTAAAGTAAACCTTCCTGGGCAGGTCAGCCAATGAGAATGCAGCCATTTGTTGGCTTGAAGCCAAATATTTGAAATCTGTCACTGACATCAAAATTCAAAAATGACTTTTGAGAAATGAGAGAAATGTCCAGTTTTGATATTTGAACTACTGACTTTGAATTATTGTAGCTACTGACAGTGACCACGAGAGGGCAGTGATCCTGATAGTTTCTCTGGAACAGTCCAGAAGCAGGATTAGATGCTCAGCGACATAACTTCAGCTATAACTGTGTGTTTTCAGTGTTATGGAGGTGCTTCGTCTCATTCATGTCTACTAAATACTCCTTATGCAAGTTATACAGATACATTCAAATATTTCCCCCAATTTAATCAAATGTTTTACAGGTTTTCTGTTTCTATTTGAGGCTTTTATTTTGAAACATTAGCAGCAGGAGGTGTGTTTTTCTCTGTAAAGACAAAACACTTCTAAAGGTGTGTGTTGGTAACTCACGGTCAGTGTTTGTGCTCCTCTTTTCTCTCACTGGCCTCAGAAATGCTCACTCTGTTTGTACATCACTAATTTTCAAATGATAACACTGTTATCATTTTCCTTGAAAATCTGAATTCAAATGGAGATAAAATGACATAATGAGGGAATTTTTACCATCAAAAAGACTCTCAGGAGAAAGTCTGATGCCACCTCTGGGTTCAAGTGAGAGCAGCAGTGAAAAAGTGAATGTGAAAAACATGAAATAAAAGCAGCTCAAACATTACAGACAGAGGATCACACAGAGATGATCATCTGGGACACCAAGTTCAGAAACACGGTGTGTTGAGCTTCTGAAGTTGATATGTAACCATGGCTACATCTTTTACAATAACACAACAGGAAATAATACAATACACAACAGAAGTGTTTGTGGGAATGCTCCTTTAACCAAACCTTTCCCGCTTCTTCCAGTAAGAGTGAGTTAGCTTTGTGAAAAAACAGATTGTGACACCAGGGAGAAGAATCAGGGATGTCAGTGTGTTGGCAAGTATGAAGGTCTTTTTACTTAAAGAAAAACTGGTGACTGTTGAAGTTTTCAGAAAACAAACTGAGTGAGTTTTAGTGAGTTTGATGTTTTATTGGAATTTGGAAAAAGTGAGTTTATGAAGAGCAAACGAGCTAATTGAAGCTTTGCTTTTTGATGGACAAAAGTAGAAAACACAAACACAGACTTAGAAGTGTGTTTTCAGTTCATGTAAATACCCAAACACAGATTTGTTTTGCTCTTTGATTTGAACTTGCATTTGTGTTACATTGAAGCTAGCGGCAAGTGGAAAAAGTTAAGATGGTGCAGCCTTATCCATACACCTTGCTGACCACTCCACTCAGACTATGCACCTTTTTAGTTGACTACTTACTTATTGCTCTGTTTTACATCCCAGAATCTTCTGGTTTTATAGTTAACAAAAGCAGTCATGCTTCTAAACATCAGTAACAAGGTTGCACACTTTTAAACCTGACCAGTCCTGGTAGTAACAGTAACAAACTAAACTCGAAACAATACATTATCTTACAGACTTTAGACCTTGGAGAGATATCACCAATATGATCACTCAGTTATAAACATTAAGGACAACAGTGGTGATTAGAAATAAATATCAAGAAAATATACAAGAATATTACAGAGTAGAAAAGAGTGTGTATAAAAAGGGTGTAACTATTGCAGTGTTTAGATGGAGCAGTTGTACAGAGAGATGGCCACAGGCAGGAATGATTTCCTGTGTCATTCAGTGGTGCTTTTAAATAATCTCAGTCTCTCACTGAACGTCCTCCTGTGGCTAGCCAGTACGTATCTTCCCACCCACTCGGTGGGAAGTATTAACCAGTATTGTCCTTATCTTTGACAACATCTACCTCTCAGACACCACCCTGATGGCGTCCAGCTCCATCCCCACCTTGTGGATCAGTTAATTTAGTCTGTTGGCATCTGTGACCTTCAATCTGCTGCCCCAGCATGCAACAGCATATAGGATAGCACTGACCACAACAGAGATATAACAAGATAACATTAATTAGTAGGGATAGTGAAAACTTCGGTTTACGTTGTTAGCCACTTGGCTATGATAGTAAACAGACACTGATGTAGCTCACTGAATCTTTTGGACTGTGTTCAGCACAATGTGAGGAAGTGTTCAAATTCATAACATATAGAGGGATGAAGTAACCATGAGGGAGGTAATCGCTGCTCTGCCCAATCAGAAGCTACGCTACAGAACGTGCTCAACGGCGTAGATTGGGACTTGTTCAGATCATGATTTTTATGCCCATTTCAAGGTTTTTATTTATTGCTCATGCAAGGAAAGACAGAAACTGCTCTGAGGTATTGGTAGTGGGCAAATGTTCAATGAGCTCATAGCTATTAGTTGTCTTTATTATCCCTGAAGACCAGTCTGGTCTGAGACCCTCAGACACATTTTGTCTTAAATAAGATGATTGTGAAACTGAACGTTTTAGATCAAAGATCAGTTTTATTCATACAGCACCAAATCACAACAACAGCCAGCTCCAGTCAGCTGCTTCATATTTATACCTTATATTGTAAGGTAAAGACTAGAGGAATCATCCAGCACATAATAGGAGCCTAGACCCCAGCAGCCTAACTGCAGCATAACTCAGGGCACAAATTGCACCTGTCCCCTGTGGGTGGTGGGCCTGCGGAAGGATGAGCACATATCCCTTTTATGGGCTTGGATAAAGGCCCGCCCACCAGACACTTGACCACAGGCACCCTCTCTGGGCCTGACTCCAGGATGGGGCCCCCGGTAACACTACCCCGGGGAGGGTAAACTTTTCCATTGGTTTTTCCACTCATAGTGGTCTTCTGACCTCTGACCTGAAAGTAACTTAGTATTACTAAATAATAAATTTCATCATGACTATACAAATCAATCATTATATGTATTATTCTATATAAGTTATATTCTTGAGCTTTAGAGAAACACACATACTAATATTCACTGTGAAGCTTCGAGTGGAAAAAGACAGAAAAACAATATGTGAATAATGGGAGTGTTACGTCCCCTGGCTAGTCTAGGGGGTTTGAAAGGACGAACATAAAGGTAGATAGTGAAGGAGGAGCCAAAATGGTAATTTTAAAAGGTTTATTTCGTGCCAGAGTTGAAGTTCTGGTACAGGCTAAGAGTTAACTTCAGGGAGAGCAAAGGTCAACATAACAAACAAAACATCCCTGATATGAAAATAAAAGAAACTTGCTTAATTCCAAAGAAAAGAAAATATACAACCTATAACCATAACCTACCTAACAACACATAAACGCTGAAAACAGGGTGTCAAAACAAAAGGGAGTCTGACCACGAAAACAAAAATGCACATACAAGTCACAAAGGCATGCACGTCTGCACAGGTATGGCAACCAAAATGGCCAGAAGGCCCAGAAACACAGCTCCACAGGCCTTAAGTAGTGCTCTGCTGATTAACAATTAGCTGGACTGTGAGCAGCATCCAATCAGGACAGAGGAGGTGGAGCCTAGACAAAACAAAGAGTTAGTAGGGAGAAGAAACATCCTCCTGGGGGATGTAACAGGGAGCTTCCATCTTTAAAGCACTGAAGAGGAAGAAGTTTACAAGCAATCATTTAAAACTGTTTAAAACATCAACTGATTGAATCCATGAATCTGAAAACGTGTTTGTGAGTGAAAGAGACAGACATGTACAGACTGAACTATCTGTTCAACAGTCAGAGTGTTTCTCTAACAGGAGGACACTCTTTACACTCAACTCAGCACAGGGACACTGAGGAACCAGGAGATACTCTAAATCCAGGATAAAGAGTTTCAGTGAATGTGGTGTTGAAGGTGTGGAGGTGGATCAGAGTGTCAGAGGAGACTCTGTAGAAGGACAGAGTGCCAGCAGGACAGTCCACATACACTGCTGCTCTGTTAGAGACAGAGGAGGAGGGGGTGGTGGTCATGACTGTATGTCTGTTATTGTGCCAGACATGACGAGGTCCATCATAACAGCAAAATAGACTCCAGGACTGATCATTCTGTCCAAACACACAGTCATCACTGTTTCCTTTCCTTCTGATTCTTCTGTAACTCACTGATATCTCAGCCTTTCCTCTCCACTCGACCTCCCAGTAACAGCAACCAGTCAGACCATTTCTACACAGCAGCTGAGGTTGAGCATCAAATCTGTCTGGATGATCAGGATATGACTGAACCTCCTCCACATGTGTCACAGTCCTGTTGTTGTCAGACAGTTGGAGGTTTGTGTTCACTGTGTTTGTGTCGATTGTGAGTTGACAGGAATCTGATGGAGAGAACAAACACAATCCAGCTGCAGTTATTGATCCATCATCTGTTCATTGATTGACACTTTGATGATGACAGTTTGAAGATGGTTGAATGTGTGCTGCTTTGTTTTCATGAATCACATTAAAAACACACTTACACTTCCTCAGACCTGGTGTCAACCACTGGACTTCAGCAGGCTCCATCCTGAAAGGAAATATAAGGTAACAGTAACAGTTTATTTATGTAGCACATCTCACAGACAGATGTCACAAAGTTCCTCACAAGAGAGGTAACAAAAAAACACAATACAATCATAAATGCATCATAAAAGCCCTCATCTAATTGAAAGCTTTATGAAATAAATGTCATGGTCTGGGTGAGTGCGGGGTTTTTCCACTCCACTGGGCTCCACCTTCAGGCAGAGACTCCAATCAGCCTCCACACCTGGTTCCAATCAAGTCATCAGCATATAAGACCAGCATTCACATTAGACCTCTGCCAGATCTTCTGCTAACCGACGTTAGTGCTAGGCCGCCAAGCCCTTGTGAGAGCCCTTAACTACTGCTTTTCTCCTCACTGTGTTTTCTTTGTCATAGGACCCACATGGCAGTCACACTTCCCAAGCTAAGCTACACACATCTCTGCCTGGACGCTGGTTCTGTCATCTGGTTGCTTCTTTTCCATCATTGGACTACACCTGCCTGCCTCCCTGCCAAGTCCCTCGCTCCAAGTATATTCTGGACCCTCTCTGGACACTCCTCACCCGGAACCCCTTGGACACCCGCTCCTCGCATGACACCTTAACCTGCAACACGTAAGCCCTAACCACCATAGTCTAATCCTTCAGCTGTGATCCACTAGACTGCCACTGACTACTTGTCTCCTCTCATTATAGTGACTGCGTACCTCCATCCAAGTGGCTGCCCCTTTTTCCATTTCCAGGATCCGTCCATGAAATCTAGCACCTAGTCATAGCACTCAGTTTCATGTTCATAGTTCGACCTCATAGTTCCCAGTTCATAGCATTCTCCGGTCATAGCATTCATAGTTCCCTGCTTTGTAAATTAACTAGGCACTGTAAATAAAGCACTGAGTTCACGCCCGTTTTGCCTCCCTTTGTCTGCATTTAAGTCCACACCCACAGCCAGGCCCTCTCGGCCGTGACAATAAAAATGCCTTTATCTTCTTTTTGAAGACCACCACAGAATCCAAATGCCATAGAAATAGGAGAAGTGCATTCAACCATTGATCTCTTTGATCTTATTAACACAAAACTGAGTTTGTTACTGTCTGCTTTAGGCACGCACATTACTAGGTACCACATCTGGGGACACAATAGAACTGATTTTGTCAAACACAATCTTAGGATTTCTCTTGTTTTTTGACATCTGTTACGTTCCCCTAAAAGGGTCCAGGCGATGAAGAAGTAGTACCAAAAAGTGTCCAGGTCAGAAAAAGGAGCCAGAGGCAAACTCGTTAAATTAAAGAGTTTTATTAAAGTTTCTATCAAATACTAACTGAAAGAGATGGACAGTAATGTTTTAACGTTCTTCATTATTAAACATTCGGACAGAAATAAGTGACATAATATTCAGTACTTACTTTTGAAAGTTTACTCTTCGGCCGCTCTGCTTCTGCCATCTGCCGTATTTTGCGGCAAAATAATCCACCCCACCGCCGCACTATGAATTGTGGGATATATGGGACGATGAAGCGTGGACCGGACCACGCTTGATAGTTGGGGAAATCAACGGCGCATTTGGAGGAGCAGCAGAATCTTCATCCTGCAGTCAAAATCCCGTTAAATCTAATCCTCAGTCAGACTGAAGACACATAAAGCAGCACACTGCAAACACTCCCAGAGACTGAAGCACAAACACCAGTTTACTTTCACATTCACTGTTCAGTCATGCAGGGGGGGGGGGGGGGGGGGATCCCGGGCAGAGAATACAGGGAGTGCAGAATTATTAGGCAAATGAGTATTTTGTCCACATCATCCTCTTCATGCATGTTGTCTTACTCCAAGCTGTATAGGCTCGAAAGCCTACTACCAATTAAGCATATTAGGTGATGTGCATCTCTGTAATGAGAAGGGGTGTGGTCTAATGACATCAACACCCTATATCAGGTGTGCATAATTATTAGGCAACTTCCTTTCCTTTGGCAAAATGGGTCAAAAGAAGGACTTGACAGGCTCAGAAAAGTCAAAAATAGTGAGATATCTTGCAGAGGGATGCAGCAGTCTTAAAATTGCAAAGCTTCTGAAGCGTGATCATCGAACAATCAAGCGTTTCATTCAAAATAGTCAACAGGGTCGCAAGAAGCGTGTGGAAAAACCAAGGCACAAAATAACTGCCCATGAACTGAGAAAAGTCAAGCGTGCAGCTGCCAAGATGCCACTTGCCACCAGTTTGGCCATATTTCAGAGCTGCAACATCACTGGAGTGCCCAAAAGCACAAGGTGTGCAATACTCAGAGACATGGCCAAGGTAAGAAAGGCTGAAAGACGACCACCACTGAACAAGACACACAAGCTGAAACGTCAAGACTGGGCCAAGAAATATCTCAAGACTGATTTTTCTAAGGTTTTATGGACTGATGAAATGAGAGTGAGTCTGGATGGGCCAGATGGATGGGCCCGTGGCTGGATTGGTAAAGGGCAGAGAGCTCCAGTCCGACTCAGACGCCAGCAAGGTGGAGGTGGAGTACTGGTTTGGGCTGGTATCATCAAAGATGAGCTTGTGGGGCCTTTTCGGGTTGAGGATGGAGTCAAGCTCAACTCCCAGTCCTACTGCCAGTTTCTGGAAGACACCTTCTTCAAGCAGTGGTACAGGAAGAAGTCTGCATCCTTCAAGAAAAACATGATTTTCATGCAGGACAATGCTCCATCACACGCGTCCAAGTACTCCACAGCGTGGCTGGCAAGAAAGGGTATAAAAGAAGAAAAACTAATGACATGGCCTCCTTGTTCACCTGATCTGAACCCCATTGAGAACCTGTGGTCCATCATCAAATGTGACATTTACAAGGAGGGAAAACAGTACACCTCTCTGAACAGTGTCTGGGAGGCTGTGGTTGCTGCTGCATGCAATGTTGATGGTGAACAGATCAAAACACTGACAGAATCCATGGATGGCAGGCTTTTGAGTGTCCTTGCAAAGAAAGGTGGCTATATTGGTCGCTGATTTGTTTTTGTTTTGTTTTTGAATGTCAGAAATGTATATTTGTGAATGTGGAGATGTTATATTGGTTTCACTGGTAAAAATAAATAATTGAAATGGGTATATATTTGTTTTTTGTTAAGTTGCCTAATAATTATGCACAGTAATAGTCACCTGCACACACAGATATCCCCCTAAAATAGCTAAAACTAAAAACAAACTAAAAACTACTTCCAAAAACATTCAGCTTTGATATTAATGAGTTTTTTGGGTTCACTGAGAACATGGTTGTTGTTCAATAATAAAATTATTCCTCAAAAATACAACTTGCCTAATAATTCTGCACTCCCTGTACATAGTGTTAAAGTGTTATACTTCTATTTTTATCTGGGAGGACATAGAACTAACTAGGAATGCACCAACACAGCAACAACAAACATGTACTAAACTCTCATGTGTTGTATTTTTGGTCTCATCCTCGATAGCACTCTGTCCTTCACAGCACATGTAAATAATATCAGTCGGTCTTCCTACTTTCATCTCTGTAATATTAACCATCTTCATCCCTCACTCACACCACACAGTACTGCCATACTTGTCAATGCTCTTGTCACAACTCGTCTGGATTACTGTAATTCTCTTCTCTATGGTCTACCTCATAAATCCCTCCATAAACTGCAGTTGGTTCAAAATACAGCTGCTCGTATTATTTCCAGAACAAGATCCACTGAACATCTGTTCTTAAACAGCTCCATTGGCTCCCAATTCTCCTCTGTGTCAATTTCAAGATCCTGCTTCTCACTTTCAAAGCGCTTCATAACCTCGCTCCTCCGTATCTATCCGATCTTCTCCATACATACTCACCCCCTCGTACAGTCCGCTCTTCTTCAGCTTCCCTTCTGTCTGTTCCACCTGCTCGCCTGGCTACCATGGGACTCAGAGCCTTTAGTTTGATCTCACCATGTTTGCTATATATACATTTTTTAAAATGTTTTTTTATGGTATTGTTTATGTGTTACTGTAAGGTGACCTTGAGGGTCTGAAAGGCGCCTATAAAGAAAATGTATTAGTATTATTATTATTATTATTATTATTATTATTTAAAGAGAGAGTGAGCTACAGAGAGCTCAGACTCTCATAATAATATGTAACCAGTGTCACCCATCTCTCTGTGACTGGAAGAGGAGTAGTGACTGATTATTTAGCATTTTAGGCGGCTATGAGTTTTTATGGTGGAACTTATAAAGGCCTAAAAAAGCAGGAACTCCAGCAACACTTAGGAAAGAAGAACAACTTTAATAATTGACCAATAGGCAATAGGTTGGTTTATAGCTAAACCAACCTATCAAACAACACACACAAAAATCCAACATTACAGACATATTAATTCACATTTCTTTGAACAACTTAAATCATTCATTCAACAGCACACAAACACGAACATAGTTAAGAATGGTGGACACACTCAGCCTCATTGGTCTAGCTGTGAGTTTGTTACCGTGAACTGTGGAGCGGCAGATTTGTGCTGTTTGTGCAGGAACTAAGCTGCACTCAGCGGATGTTAGCCAGGAAACATTACACAATGACTTCAATGGAGAGACCGGAAATCAAAACACACACAGTTTGTTGTGTGAAGAAATCAAACATGAGCTGAACAAACAGTTCCTAAAGACAAACTGTTAAAGGAGGAAACAAAGCAAACTTACTGTTTCTTCACACACACCAACAACAAGCCCCACTCCACACCTGTGGGTTTCACAATGTGATCCTGTCTTTTCTTGTGCTATTTTGAGCTCTGAATGCATGTTTCTTTCTCCACCCATCAGAATGCATAGATAAAATTCCACACAAGCACAGACATCTTAAATAAACACAGTAGAGAGCGAAAGGAAAAGTACATCACAGTGAGAAATTAAACTTTACAATCATAAAACCCCCCAAAAAGAATAATCAGAATGAAATTACTTTATTAATCCCTAGGGAAATTATTCAGAAATCATAAGGAGAATTTGTGGGAAAATGATGTTTATTAAAAATCCATTTGATCCGTCCCTTTTCTTTCCCTTGTCCAGAGTTGGGTCGAAAACCTAAGCAGCCAAAGTGGAGAAGCTCAGACCTCCCTCTCACGGGCCACCTCCTCCAGCATGACCACGTAAGATGTGTTAATGGGATTAAGGAGGTCCGTGAAGGATTCCTTCCAATGAAGTCATCAGCCCTCCAAATAGACTATACACAGTGCAGGTAGAACATTGCTTTCCCTCCTGAGTTGTGTGATGGCTTGCCAGAAACTCTTCGAGGCAGTCCGAAAGTCTTTTTCCATGAGTTCTTCAAAATTTTCCAACTCTCATGGTTTTGCTTCAGCCACATCCTGCTTAGCCTGTCAGTGTCTATTGTAGTGTAATACCTTCATAGTGTAATCTTCACGTGCTTCATCTGAAGCACACTCTCTGTTGATTCACTCACTAACCTTTTTGCAGCTCTTTAAGTCAGGATCACTAAATTGGAGACTCGACTTCGCACCCTTGAAGAACCCATAGCTAGCAAAGACCCTATAGACGAAGTGACATGTTTAGCCTCACATTCTTCTATCTGAATGGTGTCCAAAAACCAATGAGGCTCATAAGTTACAATCCCTCTCACCTGTACATGTACTGCGCCATGCGCTCAATGTGCCACCCTTTCACTCCAATCTTGAGCTGGAGTGGGGCACAGGTTAAGTATTCAAAAGTCATTCGTCATTTCAAATGACCTGCAGATAAAGTCTCAGGTTGGTAATAAATGTGCAAATGAATGTCCAAACCTTTATATTTTAGGGTTATTTATGTCTTACACAGCATCCCAAGTCTTTAGCTATATTGTTAACTTAAGCTAAAGCGAACAGTTAGTCCAGTTCATTAGCAACATAACTGGATCCCCTTTGTTTGAAGTGATATGATATGATAGAAAACTATCACTGAAACAGCAAACTTTGTGAAAACATGCTTCTTCAGCCAGCCAGCTATCTGGATGATTATATGGAATAAACAAAAAACTTAAAAAGACATGCGTCACTTCATCTTTTATCTTTGTTATTATTGTTATTCTTATTTTAGATTTTTCATTAGGTTTATTTTTAGTAGTCCTTGCCAACTTCTTTCCCTCTCCCATGTTACCGTCAGCTTGTCAGCATCTATTTGTGATTGGGAGTGGAACAGACAGGAAATCCAAAGTACCATTAAGACCAGGAGAGGTTCTTATATTTCTGAAGAAGGGATTAATAAAAGGAATTCAAAACAAACAAATTCAATGCCAGATGTTATCTCAGAACACTGAGACCACTTCTCTGTTTGGGAAATATTCCAATCATTCTTCTGAACCTGACCCAACCAAACCCACTTAATGTAAAGTGAATAAAAATTGTTCAGTTTCATCTGTTGTCTTGATGGCTTGTCTTGAGTCATCAGCTGTCAGCACAGGAATGTTAAACTGAACACTTCCTCATGTCAGTGTGAGTCACTATGTGTGTGTCTGTGTGTGAACATCAACCATGTTATTAGAAACTGTATTCTATTCAGGTCAGTACCCAGAGGACAGACTAAATTCCCAAAGTGTCTAATATATAAGTTATTAATGAATATTTGTGCTTCTGATTGTATCCTGTCTCTGAACAAATTAATTTCTGAGAATAAATCTGTTCATTCCACTCCTGTTCCTTACTCACTAATATTTCCTTTTTAAATTTCTTGTTAGTTTAATCATTTATATTTAGATTGCTTTGCTTTTAAAAAATAAAAAATAAAAATTATACTCTAGACATTAACGATACAAAAAGAAATAACTCTGGTTAAACTTGGTGATAGACATTGGAGAAGATACTTGGAACCTTGTTAAGATCCAACCATGAAAAATGTGATTTTTGTATTCATTTATTTCATTATATTTTCATTATTTTTGTATGCAAATGTATTCTGTTTTATGTCCCAAACAATCTGGTGAGAACAAAACAAAACCTACATTCACACATCTATCTTGTGATTGTGATGCATGAATTAATGTGCACTGGAAAGTGTGTCTTCTATCGCTTCTATGTATATCTGGGGTGATCGTGGCTCAAGAGTTGGCAGTTCATCTTGAAATCAGAAGGTTGCTGGTTTGAGGCCTGGCTCCGACAGTCTCGGTTGTTGTGTCCTTGGGCAAGACACTTCACCCTCCTACTGGAGGTGGTCTGGCAGCCTCGCCTCTGTCAGTGCGCCCCAGGGCAGCTGTGGCTACAGTGTAGCTTGGCATCACCAGTGTGTGAATGTGTGTGTGAATGTAGTGTAAAGCACTTTGGGGTCCTTAGGGACTAGGTAAAGCGCTATACAAATACAGGCCATTTATCTCCCATTAACCAGGTTCGAGTTAAAAACGCACTGGTCTGTGGTCTTTTCTTTTAGGGCCTCTAGTTACAAACAGCTCCTATAAACCTAGACTCTGCTTGTTCCAGCACACAGGTTCCTCTGGTTAAAGCCCAGTTTAAGAATCCATGAGGAATGATGAGGCTTCAGTTTGTGAGACTTTGGTGACTTGTTGTTCAGCACATTGGAGGTTTTTTCACATGATGGCGTGTAGAGCTGAGAGTCCAGACAGGAGTGAGACTGAGATCAGGCACTGACATGAACACATTTAGTAACATCATCAAACAGCAATGTTCCCTCTAATTTTTCACGTGTCTGAGCGAACACACAAACTCCCTGAGCGATCCCTTGGACCACTGTGAGCGACAGCAGACGTGTGCACTGTGGTCACGCCAGCATATAATCCATCCAAGTTACATGGTTTATTAAAATAATCAAATTACAGCATTTACATTTATGTTAGACTACTTTTAAACTGCTTTAGCCCACTGACAATGAAAATTAAAAAAAAAAAAAAATCTTGTTTCTGACCTGTGTAGTATGTTAAAACTATTGGAAGTAAAAATAACATGAACTCCAATTTTGAAAACACAACTTTCTTTTTTCTTCTTTTAAAGCTCTGACTTGTAGTATGAGTCTGTGGTCTGGGAGAGAGTCTGTAACTCTCTGTCAGCAAAATACAGTTAATTATATAGTTACTGTCACGGCTGCCGAGGCAAGCCGTGAGGAAAGGAGGACCCAAAATGCTTAAACCGGGCACAAGGGGAGGACACAGGATACCAAAATCAGAATAAACTAGAACAGAGGAAAATAATCATATTAAACACAAAAAAACGCAAAAGCCCAGCACCAACTGTCATGACCATGACAGTTACTCTTACTTTGACAAAGTTTTTTGCAGCTGTTTACCTAAAAATGCAGCCAAGGTGTTTTTTTAAATAAACATTTCAAACTATTTACAGAACAATCAGCTGTTCTGCATCAAATCTGATGCCACACAAATTATTTGTGCCACTCCAAAAAATAACTTCTGTCCACTATGAGATGAAGGAGAACAACAGCCTGATACCTGCAGGCCTGACAACAGGAGATGTATCACTCCTGTAACACCTGTAACACTCAGCAGTCGCCTCATTGTTCTGACGCACACAACAAAACTATTGACTACACTACACACTAACTACACAAGATTTGCGCTAAATGTCGCAAATCTCTCACATCTCAAAACACCGCCGTCACTCCTAAAACTTCCCCCTTCCTAAACAACCCCTTCTGTTTAACATTTACATGCTCCCACTGGCACAGATTATAAAGAACAACAAAATAAACTATCACAGCTATGCAGATGACACACAAATATATATCACAATGTCACCAGGAGACCGAGGCCCTGTACAGGCTCTTGGTAAATGCATTGAGGAAATTAATGACTGGTTGTGCCACAATTTTCTCCAGCTAAACAAAAACAAAACTGAAGTAATAGTCTTTGGTGCCAAAGAAAAACGATTACAGGTCACCAGAGGACTTCAATCTATACACCTAAAAACCACAAACCAGGCGAGAAATTTGGGTGTAGTGATGGACGCAGACCTAAACTTAGAAAAACAAATTAAGACAATAATAAAATCAGCTTACTATCACCACAAGAAAATATCAAGGATAAAAGATCTTGTCACGGTCCTGGGTCTTATCGACCCAGCATTTTAAGTTCCTTATGTTTTGGTTTATTTTGAATGATGGACTCTTCTTTATGTTTCTCTGGTGCTTTGTTGATTTTTATTATGAATCTGTTTTTCAGTTATTCTGGTATATTTCTGCATTATGACTAAGGTTCGGGCTGTATTTTGTTATTATTGCTGGTTTAGTTCAGCGTCTAGTCTGTCTTATTCTGCCGAGTCCATGTCCTAGTAAAGTGTGTCTTGTTTCCTATTTTATTTTGAAGGTTCTTTTGTTCCTGTCTTTGTCAGTGTTTCTAGCTTTGTTCCCCCCGTCTCGTTAGGTCTTATTCCTCCCAGCTGTGTTCCCCTTCTGTCTCTAATTCCTTGATGACTCCCTCAGTGTATTTAAGCCCAGCGTGTCTTTGTGTCAGTTAGTGATGGGCAGATGAAGCTTCATGAAGCACTGAAGTGTTTCATCCAATTGGTTCACCCCAGCGCAAAGCGTCTTGAAGCTTTGTTTGCTCTAGTAGGACATCTACTGGACGTAAAAAATATTAGTTGGCATGAATTTGAAAAGTGTGACATTTTGCACACAGCCTGTAAATGTCAACAACAAAAGGAGTGTGTAAAACATGTATATTGTAGTGATGGCAGTATATAAATATACTGTGTATATTTATACTGGCAGTATGAAAAATGATTATTTGGAAATGCTTAAAATGGAAATGATCATTTACTGTGAGGTGTGGTTGGGGTGTGGACAGTGGTTGTGCTTTTGTATCATTGAGGTAAGGACAGTGATTAGTGTTTAGGGGACACATCAGATAAGATAAAACTTTATTAATCCCTCGGGTGGGTTCCTCTGGGAAATTCCAAAAGCACAGCACCGACAGAAATTACAGAGCGTGAGCAGAAAATTACAGAGCATGAGCAGAATATTATATATATATACATATAAATACAGAGACATATATAAATAAAATATACAAAGGGGATAAATAGAATAAATAGGAATAAAAAATAAAAATAAAATACAAGTGAAAATACAAGTGAATTGCACCTTTCAAGTATTGAAGTCTATTGCACCGTTGACTATTAACAAAAGTATTGCACAAAAGGTATTGCACAGTAAAGTGAAAAGGCACTACAGCTTAGTTGTTCCCCCCTCCTTTGTCTTCCCTCTCCCCTCTAGAGAGGAGTTAAACAGTTTGATAGCGTGTGGGACAAAGGTGTTTTTAAGTCTGTTGGTTCTTGTCTTTGGGAGAAGCAACCTGTCACTGAACAGACTCCTCTGGTTGTTTATGGCCGTGTGAGGAGGATGCCCAGCATTGTCCATAATGTCCAGCAGTTTCTTTAGTGTCCTTTTCTTTGCCACTGTCACCAGAGTGTCCAGCTTCATGCCGACAACAGATCCAGCCTTCCTGATCAGTTTCTCCAGCCTGGATGATCCTTCTTTGTTGTGCTGCTCTCCCAGCACACCACAGCATAGAAAAGTACTCCTGCAACCACTGACTGGTAAAACATCCTCAGGAGCTTCCTGCAGATGTTAAAAGACCTCAGCCTCCTGAGGAAGTACAGTCGGCTTTGGCCTTTTTTTATACAATTTCTCTGTGTTGCATGATCAGTCCAGTTTGTTGTCCACCCACAGCCCGAGGTACATCTCCAAAATCATCAAAGCACTTTTGCAAATAGGCTGTATCTTGACAAACCGACCAGATATATGAAGATTAAACCACTACATTCTCGGCTAAAAAGTATTAAAATGGTATTTCTTGACACACAAACAGGGTTTTTCAAAGTTCAGTTCTGTTAGTTTCAACATGCAGGTTGTTGTGTGCTAAAAACAATGGCCACCAGGCCAAAGAAATGGTTTTGACTCGATCAGCGTTAACCCCGCCCCCTGGGTTTGATGGGTGAGGTTGACAGATAAAATTATTTCATGGTGAGACCTGAAGGAGTCAACTGTGCCAAAATGAATTAATTAAATACACCATTAAATAATTATTTAAATGGAGCAATAATTAATTAAAATGTGAAACAATTACATAATTAATTAGATGTGTCAAAAAGTAATTCATTAAATGTGTCAAAAATACTTATTTAATTAATTATTTCCAATTTTAATTAATTATTGCCACATTTAATTAATTATGGCAGTCGAACACGCCTCACAACAATCTGCTCGTCTGACCGCTGCAATCCAAGCCTGACATCTTCATTTAGTAATATTGGATACATGAGATCCCTCCCGTTGCCTCCAGGACCAGAAACGATGAAAAGAGAGCCCATTTTCCTGCTTCTTGCCTTCCCTATTGTGTGACCTACCGTTGCAACCGACAACACAGTACATACGAACCAGCTGATGCTTCCGTGTGCTTTGTCTGGCCTACTGTCATGGCGGGAGGGGGCGTGGCCCCTCTCCCGTGACATCATGCTCGAAAGCCCTATTAATCCATACACCTCTGCAAAAGAACAGAGACTCTCAAAGCACCGGATAACCATTCAGAGTAATTCTGGGATTAATAGTTAAAGGACACAGAGACAACTTTTCTTTTGTTTGTTTGGTTGTTTTAAGGGTTTTTTAGCCTTTTGCTGAATTGTTTTCAGTCTTTTACATTTTTTGTTTTTTGTAATTTATTTTTGGTCAACTCTACATTTTAACGCTGTAATGGTGTTAATAGAAATGTAAATAATTTTGATGGGTTAAAACAAAATAAGAAATGGTTGAAATCTAAAGGTGAACTAGACCAAAGTTAAATCAAATCTTGGGCCTAAAGAACTAAACTTGATTTAAAATAACACTCAAATAGATTAAAGGATAAACTCAAACTTAGAATTTGAAATAAATAAGACAATAACTTAGATTGAAAATAACATCCTTTTAAAGCCAAATAAAAGGTTTTGAGATAAACAGGATAAATTAACAGAAATTACTGAACTAAAAAGGGAAAGAAATATCTTGTTTCCCTTAAATGCTGTGTTGAATGTTTTATGTAATGTGAGTCAACTGTCTATTCTCTGTCTTTACAAAATAATAAACCGGCAATTTAAACTTATTTCCTGGTCTCTGGTGTTTATTACACACTACACTCATTACTACTCTAGTAATCGCACCTAACTGGTCCTAGTGTCCTGTAACGACTCCAGAAGGGTTACATACACACGGGTGCTCACAGACACAAACTACACCCTTTTTGGCTGCTACCTCAAAGCATCATCGTACGTGCTGCACAATAATATTCAATATTTAGTATTTACTGTTTTATTCACATAGATCATCATGATGATGTTGTTTATTATATTGCGCTCTTTTTTTGGCTTGTTTTCTTTTTTTTTTTCTCAACAGGTGATCCAGGTGATTGATATATGTATTTTTTGTATGTTTGGTTTCTGATTTTTGCCCTTTATCACCGTTCCTCTTCCCGCTGCTTTTCTTTCCCTACCTCTCTTTCTCTCTCCCTTTTCTTTCCCCCAGTCATGTCTGTCCCGTGTGTAGCAAGTGAAAATAAAATAAAATAAATAATAAAAATAAAGGTGAATCAAATGGACCAATACAGCCACGGTCAATTTGGTAAAGTAAATCTGTTAGGCATCTTTCTTGGCCTTTAGACAATAATTCTGATGGCAAAAGAACCAAATAGGACAGGCGGGGAAAAAAAAAAGTAGGTGATACATCCTGTAATATGCAATATGAATGGTTAAAATGCACCAAAAGTCAGCCACACTCTGAGCTCCAGTCAGCTTAAGTCTAAACTCGAATTGGGAGCTCAGTGTGTTTTCAAGGGAGTTGAGTTTTTTGGAGTTGCTGTTTTCAGCTTTTTCTTGGACACATGCTCTGTGTGGGATTCACGGAAAATCGTCACGGTGGCAGTGGCGTGTCTAGAAAATTTTTGATGGGGGGGCCAGGTAGGGGCACAGATTTGGAGAAGGGTGGCAGATGTAATTGGCAAATAATGTTAAAAAAAATTCTACCAACCGTTAACCATAATTCAATAATACTATAAACCTAATAACCGGATGCGCTTTTAACTTTCATTAGAATAAGATTTTCACCACTACAGTGCAAAGTTTTTAGATACTGTGTTGATCAAGTACAAGAGATACAATCAGTGCTTTGTCAGTTTATTCAGCATTCAAGGACAAGTATTTTTACTGACATATAGTGCACATTTTGGGCAAAAAAAATTTTAACATTAAACTACAAACATTTTTAACATACAATTGGCAAATTAGCCAATGCAATGCAAAACTTATTTTTTTTTTAAAAAAGAAGATAATCTTCTCACAAGCTGGTGTTTGATTTTGAAACAGGAAAAAACGAATGAAAAGACTAACATTTGAATGAAACCTGAAAGCAAGTAAATACTTTCTGTGCCTTCTTTTGATAATGTGTTTCAGTATAAATTGTGCACAAATAAACCTCTTGAACTTTTAATAAGACTCTGTTACATGTTAAGAAGACAAGAAGTACAAAAACATTTGTAAACAGCAGCACTTGTAGTTGCAAAATATTTATGTTTTGAAAGAGAACATTTACTCAAGTACCTACTCTATGCTTCATTGAATATTATCAGTGACTTAGAATAGGTGGATCCTCCTGTTACGGTGACGGGTGGCAAAACGTGTTACAAAGTCATCCAGGCTTAATGATCTTGCCCTTTTCCTCTCAATACTCAAAACTCCAATATTGCTAACCCTCTCATCAGTCATAGTTGTTCGTAGATGATTTTTTATAAGCTTTAGCACTGAAAAGCTACGTTGACAAGTAGCACTGCTGACAGGTAAGGCTAAAGCTATTCGACATAAACGAAAAAGCTGATGAAACACCTCTTTGTAAGGCTCTAGGAAGGTAGTAAACTCCAAAACACTGGAGAGTTCATTTCCACACCCTGCTCTCCTTTGAACAACCTTTCTAGCTTGATACAGCTCATGTTTGAGGTCTTCAATATCACAGTCATACAGACCAGCCAAGCTTACAACTATTTCCTCTGACAAAAAGCTCTTACTCTTGGGGTTTAGTGCCTGTATACCCCTCATAATATCACAATTGGTCTTGATGAAGCGCTTCTGCATCTCTGCATGTACATGGTCAAGAATGGGGTAAAATACTTCCCTCTTAAACTTGTCCTTGTCATCCTCCTTACACCTGTGTTTCCCGATTGGAGACTCTACAAAATAATCCTTAAGCCTGAGGCTCTCTCTCTGCACCCTTCTCTTAACTGTCTCAGAGGAAACAGTACACTGTTCAGCAATATCCATTGCGTCTTGCCACAGCTCATCAAAACAGGATTCACTTCTATATTGGTCCAAGGTGTCTTGAAGTGCATGAATTAGGTCTACAGCCTTTGCTAGATCAAGAGATGGAGACTGAAGTACATCAGAAAGCAACTTAATTTTCCCTAGAATTTTTCTAAATGTGGATAAATTGCCAACAAATGTGAGGTCAATTTGTGCCAACAGACCCCGTGCCTCCACTGATCTGTCACCACTGTTCTCTAAATCTATCTCATGTAGTACTCTTAATATAGCTGGTAATCTGTCCATTACAGTTTTGCATGCACTGTAACGACATGCCCACCTGGTATCACTGAGTCTGTGAAGCTCTCTAGGAGCCTCTGGATACATGTCTTTTTGAACTGTGATCCATTTTTGGTGAACATATGAACCTGACATATAGACATACAATTTCTGCAACAATGAAAAAAAGCAGTCAGCTTCAGGGACTGCTTTCACTGCATCAACGATAACAAGGTTAAGGCAATGTGCATTGCAATGTACATAAAATGCATGTTTTGCCTCTGTTTTGATCCTGGCTGCAACACCCCTGCATTTCCCTGCCATTACTGACGCCCCATCATATCCTTGGCCTACAAGATTGGATCGATATTCAAGGCCATACCTTTCCAGACACTGTATGATGTTTTGGGTGAGCCCTGCCGCATCTAGCTGACTTGCTCTCTGGAACTCTAAAAAACTCTCTTGAACAGCCCCATTGTAGTAATACCTTAGTACTAATGACAGTTGCTCTGTTTTCTTTAGGTCTTTTGTTTCATCTGCAATCACAGAGAAGTACTCACTCTCCTTCACTTCTCTGATAATGTCTTCACGTACCATCTCTGACAGACATTCCATTACTTCATTCTGAATGGTGTTACTGGTATATTTTGCATTTCCTGCAGCTTTCATTTTTTTTGCAATCAGTGGATTATGCTTAGAAATAAGTTCCATTATCTCTAAAACGTTCCCTTTGTTTTGTGATGTATCTGTCTCAAGATGCCCCCTTTGGGAGATGTTTTGCATAGCTGTAAGGAGAAGTACTTCAGCAACAGTTTTGATATATATGCGATTTTCCTCTACTTTTTTTTTATATGCCTTGTCCAAAGCATCACGCACAGATGAATCTGTCAAAATGTTGTTCTTATGTTCACTCCAAGCATACATGGCATTCATATGACCTTCAGATTTCTCATGCCCCTTAAAACCTCCATCTTTATACATCGCCTTCTTCCAGTTTGAGTACCCTTCATGTGATGTAAAAGGAGTTTCAGAAGCATTTGGAAGGGAAAAGTGTCTACATGCAAAACAATAGACAGAGTCCAGACTTTGAGAATATTCCAGCCATTTGTGTTGTGAATACCATGTCTTGCTGAAGGCCCTCCTCTTTTCACCATGTAGTGTTCGAGGAAAGCTCTTCAAGTGTGGCTGTCTAGGTCCCTCCGCTGGATTTTGAGATATATCTAACTATGGGAGGATTCAATTTAAAAATCAATGAAGAATTGTTTTTAATCTAGAACATCATCTCTTGCAAAAGTGACAGTATAAATATTATAAAATATTTACTGCACAATGTTAACTACCCAACATCATTATTTTGTTTTTAAAGGCTGTCAATATTAATCTATAAAGTAAGATTGGAGGTTAAATACCATGTGGATGGCCTGGTGTCGTACATGATGTTGAAGGAGAAGATGTTTCAAAAGGCACCACATCCTGGTTATCTGGTGGATCATGAACAGGTGAAGAAGTGCCTGGGATAATATAAAAATATTACATTTCATTAAATAGAAAAACGTGTTATTTAAAGCAGGATTTTGTTTTAATTTCCAATTATGTACCACAATACATATATTCACTTATTTAATTATTTATTCCCAAATATTAGGATTTGTCCCCTATGGATCAGTTGAACACTTGACAATATAAACATCCCTTCCTTGCATTTTCCTTATTCATTCTCACATACCTTCATTTGTAGAAATCACAGGTGACAATGATGACTGCTGCTCAGTCCACCTTTCCCTGACATTGCTCTCTGCTTCTGGCGTTATTTTAGCCTTCTTAAGGAAGAAATTCTCAATATTTTGAGATCTTTTCATTCTTCACTCTTATTCTTTTATCTATACTGGTTGGCCCTGAAGTAATAAAGCAAAAACTTATGTCACAAACAACAACTTTCCTGATGTATGACCTTGACTGGAAGTCAGGGATGTCAAATTCTGGCACTCATGGACTCCTATCATGCATGTTTTAGATGTTACCTATACCAACATAGCCAATTCAAATCAAATAATCCCCAAACACCTAGTTGTGCACAAGTCTGTAAATAATTCTTTAAATCAGCAGTGTTGAAGTATGGAAACGGGAGGACAGGAGCCTTGAGAAGCAGAACTGCACATCCCTGCATTGAACATGGCACAGCCGTTTCATGGGGTGATTTACACTCTATTCATAACATGGAGCTGGCAGATAGGATAAGTAATGAGAGAAATTAGCTAGACCGCACAGTGTGTAAGTGCTGCCTTATGGTAAACTTTGGTAATATTGATGTATAAAGAACAACACTGGCTGATGATGAAATACAGACAGGTGACATGGTGACACTGCCAGTATTAACCTGCAACAAATTCTGCAGCTCCATACAGCAATGTTACGACTTGGATTATATCTTATAACTCACAACTCTTATGCTAGCTCCCCCCAGTAGCCTACTGAAATATTCTGCGGTTGCAATAATTCTTTAAGTGTTATTTTTTCCTTGGTATTCTAATTTCACCGAAGTTTACTAAACTCAACAAACTTAATATTACTTACCGGGACATTTATTTTCTCATCATTTTCTTTCGCCGGAAAATTGTTCTCTGTGGTGCCGTCTTTCTCCTTCCTTTGCCGATGCTGCATTCACTTACACACGGACATCTGAGCTTCACTACGAAAACGTAATCGTACATTTGATGTTTAATTGAATTTTATTGTTTTAGTTTCGGGGTGGCACCTGGGGTGGCCAGTCTGGTTGTGGGGGTGGCCTGTGCCCCCCCAGGCCACCCCGCTGGACACGCCTATGCACGGTGGCCACAGTGCTGGGATTGTATATAGTTGTTCTTCATTGCCTCACTGGTAATGAATTTACTGTTCATCATAAGAGTCCTGTATTTGGGTCCGCTTTTTCCTGCAACTCCACGGTCTGCCACCACAGACTGTGACTGCTCTTTCGTTTAAAATAAAAGCCAAATTGGTTTGCAAAATCTAATGTCGTGTAAGATGCATATAATGTGTACAAGTCTGTATAATTTCTTGACAAAAAATAAAGAATCGATAAATGGGAGTTTTTCCTTCCCACTGTTTCTTGGTCATATGATTGTTGGGTTTTCTGTAACATTGTAGGGTCTACCTTACAATATAAAGCACCTTGAGGTAACTGTTGTTGTGATTTGGTGCTGTGTAATATGTAACTAAGTAATATGTGCTATGACAGGAACTTTAGACTGGCAGCGTGTTCAGGATGTGCTCCAACTTTTGCCCTCCTGAATCTGAATTGGGTAAAGCTGGGCGGATTCTGGGCAGATTTTTTCAGTCACGTTATTCAGCTTCTGCTCAAACTGCACGATTGACTCGCAGGGGTTAGAAGTTCATAGGTCACGATGCAGGTCTCACACTATACGGCCCGATGCTCTGGTGCGACCTGAGTGCTCACACTGTGCGTCCATAAAATGAAGGTTATAACAGAAAATCTGTCCCTCGCTCTCCCTCTCTGTGTTTCACTCACACAGACAGGCACACCACCATCAACTTTGCTAAATTGCTAATGAAAAACATTGATCAGGCAGCTGTGATTGAGCAGCAATGTAAATCCAACTATTTTCAAGGTTGTTGTGGTCGTGATAATTTTGTGAGGCCACATCGAAAAGGCTCGGGTGAGCTTTCCGAAGTTCTACAAGTTGTGCCTCCATCGCTTGTGTCCAGATCACACGCTGCACCGCCGTGCTGCGCCGTCTTTTTCGCTGACATTTGTGTTTGCACGTGTGCAGTGTGAGAAGCTGCAGTGACACCCTCACGACGGTCGTGAGGATTTTAAACAGGTTTGAAATCCTCACGACCAACCGATTGATGATCGGGAGCTGGTCATGAGGTGTTAATCGCTTCTCTTTACCCCACGTATACTACACGATGCACGACACACAGTGAAGGCCAAAATCGGGCCGATCACCAAAACGGTTGCACGACTCAAGAATCAGCTCAAAATGGGCCAAAAACCGCACAGTGTGAGCATAAGCAGAGAAAAATGCATGTATAAATACTCTTTATTTGATAAACTCTTGTGTACATTAGTCTATATAAAATGTTCATTGAACAAATGTGTAAATTGTGCTTCACCGTCTTTCACATCAAATGCAGATGATATTGATTATTTCTTGCACGGTACTTTGTTCATGTTACTGAAACAATAAACAATAAACATCATCAAACAAATAAACATAATCAACAGTAAAGTGACCCATTTTAGCTTTTACAAGTTACTTGTCTAATCATACTGAGAACAGACAAATATGAGGACACAATGTTGACCTCACTGAGAATAATACAGCCGAACAAAGGGCAAACAAAGTATCAGCTGACAGCATTTTCAACCCTTCATCCACTGTCTATTCATGATGTCCTTCACTGAAATCAGATTAATAACCAAACAAACACATCAAACTGATTGATCATTGGAGCTGATCCTGATGTTGTGTTTGTTTCTTGGCCTGATTATTCCCTGCAGAGGAAACAGAAGAGAGTCACACAAACAAACACATAAACCAACATGAATAATCATGAACTAACTCACTAACCTGTGACTGTGAGCCACACCCTCTTGTATCTCCAGGCGTCCTTGTTGTTGACCTCACAGCCGTATCTCCCACTGTCACCCTCCGTGGGGTGTTGCAGGGTCAGACTGAGGTCTCCGGTGGTCAGCAGGTCTTTCTTCATCTTAGTGCGACCTTTGTAATGGTTGTCCTGTTTGTCAGGATGGTCACAGCCGTTCTCATACACGTGGACCTTCATGTATTCGGGTTCATGACATTTCCACATCACTTCAGTGTCTCTAGGCAGGTTTGCTGTGGTTTGAAAGGGCAGCAGGACAGACTCCGCCCCCTCCTTCACTTCTACCTGACAGTCTGAGAGGACAACATGTACTTTTTTGATTTTGTTTGAATTATATTTTAATCCACCAGTTTTTCAGTTTCACTGGTTGGGCCCACGTCCTCGTTTTAGGATTAACAGTGTTTTAATAGGTAAAGGTTAATGCTTGGACATGAATTGAGCTGCGGTTTGGGGAAGGCCTCGAAGGGGACTGACGGCGGCTCCAGGGCCGGGCAGATCCACATGTACTAAATAGGTAAATGGTAAATGGCCTGTATTTATATAGCGCTTTACTAGTCCCTAAGGACCCCAAAGCGCTTTACACATCCAGTCATTCACCCAGTCACACACACATTCACACACTGGTGATGGCAGCTACATTGTAGCCACAGCCACCCTGGGGCGCACTGACAGAGGCGAGGCTGCCGGACACTGGCGCCACCGGGCCCTCTGACCACCACCAAAAATAAATAAATAGGAGTGAAGAAGTTAAAGAATTGAGAAGGAAGGAAGGTGGGGCATGTAAACGAGAATGAACAGTTGCAGAACTGGGGGGAACCTATATAGATGACAACCGGAAGGAGAGGGTTTAGAGGTGTGGTCCTGCTCCAGAAATTCAGATACATAATCTCCAATAGATCACTTGCAGATGCTTTCAATCATAAATATGTTTTTGGTTTTTGGTTTTGCATATTTGTCACCCATAAATTTCCAATCATGAAACAACAAATTTTAGACAGAATAACCGTAGTTTCTAACTTGTTTCTAACAAGTTTCTCTTTAGTTCTCTTTAGTTTCTAACTGTTCAAACTTATATTCAAGCATGGCCGTCTCATTAACTGCTGATATTTAACAGTTTCTCTTCCATCGATTTCCCAAAAGTAACATCATTAGTTCCTCCAAACCATCAAACTTTCACACACAATCTGTGAATAAGGATCATCTGCAGCACTGACCTCTGACTTTCAGCTCCACTTTTTTCTCCATAAGGACTTTTTCCTTCCTGTCGTAGACGGTGTAGGTGAAGGTGTCTGTGTCAGTTTCTGTGGGGTATGTCAGGGTCAGACTGAGGTCTTCAATCATTTCTGTTCGGTTCCTGTAACGTCTGTGTGGTTTTTCAGGCTGCTTAGAGTCTTTCTGATACACATGGACGTTCCTGCCATCTCTGTCTTTCCACACAATCTTATTTACCTTAGACAGGTGAACTGTGGCTTTGCAGGGCAGATTGGCAAACTCCACACCTGAACCCACCTCCACCTCATGAACTGAAAGAACAACCAAGCACAACATGAGTTGTACAGCATCAGCAGCACGGATCTTTTAACAGGTTCCTTTCTGAACCTTCTCTCTGTTATGAGCAATGTGCAATGTCACCTGATGCTTTTAAGTTTTGTTTTGAAGCAGGGATATAAAAAACAAAGAGATCACAAAAGGGAACTAACATCAATCAAGAAATAGAACCAGAAACAGGTGTAACAAAACTGAGAAGTGCTGCGAAATATTACACTCAAAGAATGAAACACTGTAGAACTAAGTAATACACACCTACATACCCTCTTTATTTTTCAGCCTTTTATATCCACAAAACATGCTGATACCACAGCAAATAGCCAGGACAACCACAGGAACCAAGACAGCTGAGAGAACTTTGGGCCAGACTGGAGGAGGTGGAGGAGGAGGTTCTGTAATTAGCACAAGCACAAAAAACCTGAACATCATCCAGCAGATTTTGATGAATTTAGAGTTCACGTCTCCTCTAACCTCTGTCTACGTCGCTGACCTGTGACCTTCAGTTGTAAGTAAGTCCAGCTCACATCTCGTCCAGTGATGCGGAGGATGCAGGTGTAGGTTCCACTGTCAGAGACTGTCGGGTTTCTCAGAGTGAGGCTGAGGTTTCCAGTTTGCAGAGCATCAGCACTCATTGATGTTCGGTTGGTGTAACGCTGGTTTTGGTCATCCAAATCATCACCACTCTTCACACGAACATGGACTGTTGGGATGTTGAGGTCGTTGCGATCCCACACTGCTGCTGTGAACTCACTGGGAGCAGCTAGTAGCTGACAGGGCAGCAGAGCAGACTCAGCCCCCTCATACACCTCCACTGCTGTGGCATGCTGGGAAACTGAGGACCCAAATGTAAAAGAGGTGAAAGTTCAAACTCTTACTACAGATGCAAAGATGGGTTCAGTTTACAAGTGATCAATTCAGCATCAGAGATTTTCACACTTATGTCATGGTCTGAGCTGGTGGACTATGAGGAGTGGAGAGTGAAACCAAAAGCAGACACTTGCAAAAGAAAGCCTTTTTTTTTTTTTTTTAAAGGCAAGCTGTCTATTAATGGCTTGGTGATGCTAAAAAACAAAAGGTAAAGAAGAACCGAGACTTAAAAAAACTAAACTGAGCAAACTAAAGCTGAAACTAACATACAGAACAGGGAAGATGGATTCATGAGCCAGTGGCTGGAAGCCAACCCACTAACTTCAGGGGAGTGAAACTAAAAACCAGTCTAATAGCGCCCGACATTATTTTGACATAAACTCATTGCTGCCCGAGGCTGCAGCAATGAGTTTATGTCAAAAACAAATCCTGGATATACTGTCCACTTTAATTCTCTTTCTCTTAAGCAGCAAGTGATTAAAGAATTAATAAAAG
The DNA here is from genome assembly GCF_036321145.2 of Pelmatolapia mariae. Lineage (NCBI taxonomy): Eukaryota > Metazoa > Chordata > Actinopteri > Cichliformes > Cichlidae > Pelmatolapia > Pelmatolapia mariae. The sequence continues at coordinate 27,428,221 of NC_086229.1, forward strand.
ATTAGTCATTAGAGAAGAAAGCAAAACTCAAAACAGACTTGTGTATCTTGAAGTGTGTTCTTACAAGTCTGTGTGCGTACTTCAGTGATAACAACAATCGCATCAAAGAGTTTTTGGTTATCAAGATTTTCGGAAATGTTTTCTTTATTTAAAAGTACTGCATTCGTTTTCCATCATGATCATCATCCATAGTTTTCTGTCAGGACTGAATAAGGATTTTTGGGGGATGGTATCTGTAGGGTTAGAGCAGGTTTATAGTGTGGCTACAGAAACAGCTGTAGAATGTGTGCGCTTATAGGCATTTCTGGTTTGGACTTGGAATTAATCTCTTCCTGTGTTATATCTCTCGGCTGGCCTGGGAATGCCTTGGTGCCCCCCCAGACAAGCTGGAGGAGGTGGCCGGGGAGGGGGAGGTCTGGACTTCCCTGTTTAGGCTGCTCCCCTTACGACCCAGTCCCGGATAAGCAGAAGAAGATGGATGTTTTATAGATCGATATAATAAATAAACACCTTAAGAAAATCTAGCTAAATAATTTAATTCATTCACAGTGACAGAGTAATCACAAAATGTGGCTTTAAATTTTTTCATTGTACTTAACACAATTAGACAAAAATGTACATGTAATTAAAGACATAAAGCACCATTTAGGCATAAGTATTTGTGTGTGTGATGCTCCAAACAACTATCGAATATGAGAAATTAATTTGAAATTAATTTAAGTCCTGATTGATTTGGTCCTCCCATCGTGAAAGCTGCAGAGAGAGGGTCTTCATTCAGGAGAATACACAGAGCAGTCATCAGTGCCGTCATTACAATATGACCTCAAGTTACAGACGTGTGTGTGTCTGTCTGTGTGTGTGCATGCAGAAGATCAGAGCGTCTTTCTTACTGAGTAAGAGGAGCACAACAACCAGTTTACTTTCAGATTCACTGTTCAGTCATGGAGGGGTGACCGGGGGTTCCCAGGCAGAGAGTATATAGTGTTACAGTGTTATAGTCCTATTTTTATCTGGGAGAAAATAGAACTAACTAGGAATGCACCAACACAGCAACAACAAACACATGCACCAAACTATTCTGTCTTCTTTTTAAAGAGAGAGTGAGCTACAGAGAGATCAGACTTTCATAATAATATGTAACCAGTGTCACCTGGCAGTCAGCGCCCTTCTCTGGGACTGGAAGAGGAGTGACAAAGAAGTGGTGGGTGGGTAAGGAGTAGTCAGCTCTGAGAATTTCAGGAGAAGATGATCTCACTCTGGTGTGAGTGGCTTTGATTTGTGAGGCATTTCTTTTTGGTTTTTCAGAGACGGGTTATTTAGCATTTTAGGTTTACGAGGTTTCATGGTGGAACTTATCAAGGTCTAGATTTACTGTGTATGGAGAAATTAATCGGTGTTTAGTACTTGTTGTTTGTGGTGTTGGTGTTTAAAGAAGTTGAATTAGTACTTGGAGTATATTTAACAGTAGTACTTCTACTTCAGTACAGACTGTGTGTACTTTTACCACCTGTGTCTGAGACCTCCTTCAGGGTCCACCTGAAGCTCTCAGTCTGCTGTGGAAAAAGGAAATCCAGGTGAGTTTCTCCTGATCACCTGAGGCCGTCGTTACTGTGTGAACCCACACACCACTCCTCACTCCTCCCACCCGCTGCACACAGTCACTGAGTACAGACTGGCCGATTCCTGTAAAGGGAGGGGCAGCAAAACCAGACAAACAGGTGCAGGAAGAGGCGGAGCAACACCTGAAAAACAACAAGTTCAACGTAATTTTGCAGAAGTGAAAGTGTGAGAGAGCAGCAGCAGAGCTGCAGTCGAGTCCTGTTTGTCTTTAAAGAAGATTCACTGGAGTCCATCAGGTTTCTCTCAGCAACAGTGGTGAGTGCAGCTGATCACACTTCCTGTTTCTACACAAATCTTCACTCTGTTCACTTCATGCTGACTCATCACAGTCACACTGGATCCATAGAAATCTGCTCATGTAACCACAGATCCACTGTAGGAACATCGAGCTGCTGCTTCAGTCTCACTGTGGCTCTGCTCAGGACTGTGGACTCAATCTGTGCTCTGGACTTCAGACTGACTCCACACTTCCTGGTTATTCATCACTTCCTGTTCCTATTAGATTGATTCTGGATCTGATTGATCATAAGGATTACAGACGTGAAAACACCTGTTTATTCTTTATTGATATAAAGCCTTTGATACTGTAAACCAGCAGATTTTGGTCAGTACTTCAAAAAGTCATTCAGACATTTTACAAAGAGAGATTATCTGACTTAGTGTATCCTGTAAGAGTCACAGATGTTCCTGAATCATTCAGAAAACAGTCGATGCTGCACTTTATAACTTTGTGTGGAAACATAAATCTCATTATTTAAACAGATGTGTTTAAATCATCCTGATAATCAAAGCTTTAAATATGTCAGAGTTCACACATCAGCTGTGATGTTCAAGCTGAACTGGATCAAACATGTCATCAGACACAAACATAGATGATGGTGTTTAATCCCAAAGCTTATTTAAACAAACTGGAGACAGAATTCCTCCTTAAATGTGATTTTGATCAACAAAATTCACTGATCTCATTTTCACACAAATCTTCAACCTTCTGTAAAACAGTCAGAGAAACAATTTCACATCTTTTTAACGACTGTATTTATCTTCATCCCCAAAGTTATTCTGTTCATCTGGACGCTGCACTCTACAGCAGAGACGACGATGTTAAGTTTGTGTTTGGGATGAACCAGTTTGTGTCTGAGTGTGTTGCTGGGTCTCCACCAGTTACTCTGAGAACTGAAGAAGCTTCTCTGATGAAACGTCTTCAAGAAACTCAAAGAAGTCCAGACGCTTTTCTTTCCAAGCTCCTCAGACTACTGACGCTTGTTTCTCTCTTTTTAAAAATGAAATTTAAAGTGAATTTTGAATCAAATGTTTCTTTTCTTTCTCCCTCAGAGTGCAGACATGTCTGCTGCCAGCAATCTGCGATCTGAAGATCAGTTTCTGTGCTCCATCTGTCTGGATGTGTTCACTGATCCAGTCTCTACACCATGTGGACACAACTTCTGCAAAACCTGCATCAGTCAGCACTGGGACATGAATCAGAGCTGTCAGTGTCCCATGTGTAAAGAGACTTTCTCCACTAGACCTCAGCTGAGGGTCAACACCTTCATCTCTGAGATGGTTGCTCAGTTCAGACGTGAAGCTCAGCAGAAAGCCAGCAGCAGCAGCTCAGAGCAACAAGCTGCCAAACCAGGAGAAGTTCCCTGTGACGTCTGCACTGGAACCAGACTGAAGGCCCTGAAGTCCTGCCTGGTGTGTCAGACCTCCTACTGTCAGACTCACCTGGAGCCTCATCTGACAGTGAAACGTCTGAAAAGACATCAGCTGATTGATGCTGTGGAGAACCTCGAAGGCAGGATGTGCACGAAGCACGATAACCTTCTGCAGCTGTTCTGTAAGACCGACCAGACATGTGTCTGCATGCTCTGCTCTGTTTTAGACCACAAGAACCACGAGTTTGTTCCTCTGAGAGAAGAATATGAAGGAAAGAAGGCAGAGCTGGAGAAGACAGAGGCTGAGATTCAGCAGATGATCCAGAAGAGACGACTGAAGATTCAGGAGATCACAGAGTCGGTGAAGATGAGTAAAGATGCTGCAGACAGACAGAAAGCAGAAGGTGTTCAGGTCTTCACTGCTCTGATGGAGTCTGTTGAGAGACGCCTGAAGGAGCTCATGAAGGAGATCGAAGACAAACAGGAAACTACAGAGAAACAGGCTGAAGGTCTCATCAAAGATCTGGAACAGGAAATCTCTGAGCTGATGGAGAGAAGCTCTGAGGTGGAGCAGCTCTCACGCTCTGAAGACCACCTCCACCTCCTCCAAAGCTTCTCCTCCCTGAAAGCTGCTCCACCCAGCAAGGACTGGACAGAGGTCAGAGTTCATCCACCATCATATGAGGGGACTGTGGGGAGAGCTGTGGATCAGCTGGAGGAGACAGTCTGGAAACCCATGAAGAAGCAGCTGTTTGAGGCTGAGCTGCAGAGGGTGCAGCAGTATGAGGTGGATGTGACTCTGGATCCTGATACAGCTCATTCCTGGCTCATCCTGTCTGATGATGGAAAACAAGTGTACTGTGGTGATGTGAAGAAGAATCTTCCAGACAACCCAGAGAGATTTTCTTACTGTGCTAATGTTTTAGGAGAGCAGAGTTTCTCTTCAGGCAGATTTTACTTTGAAGTTCAGGTTAAAGGAAAGACTGACTGGGATTTAGGAGTGGCCACAGAGTCGATCAACAGGAAGGGACAAATCACACTGAGACCTCAGGATGGTTTCTGGACTGTGAGGCTGAGAAATGGAAATAAGTATGAAGCTAATGATTCCCCTTCAGTCCCCCTCTGTCTTCATCCTGGTCCTGAGAAGGTGGGGGTGTTTGTGGATTATGATGAGGGTCTGGTCTCCTTTTATGATGTAGGTGCTGCAGCTCTGATCTACTCCTTTACTGGCTGCTCCTTCACTCACAAACTCCACCCATACTTCAGTCCCAGTCCTAATTTTGGTGGTAAAAACTCTGCACCTCTGATCATCTGTCCTGTCAATCAAACTGAGTCGATCAACTACTGATTTTATTTGATGAACTGATTGATTTTTCTTGAAGGGAACAAATGAACATATTGAGTGTAACTCCTCTACAGTCTCCATGTTTCTATAGAATCTGATCATCAGGACTCTGATTCACACTTTGATTCTCATGGAGTTTGATTTGAACAGAAGAAAAGTTGAATCAGGAAATGTTCCCACTGATGGAGACTCGAGCTGAAGAGCAAATATCAGAGAATAAATGTCCAAAAGCTTCATTTACAATAAAGTTTGTTCAATGCTTTGAGTGAATCCAGACTCATGTGTGGCTGTTATACGGAGCATCAGAGTCCAGCTGAGTTATGTTGGATACAAACTGCTTATTTTGGCTCTGTGAGGATTTTTGTTCACTGAAAACTGATAAGACGGATAATATTCAAAGAACTCTGTAGAGATTCATGCATCCATGTTCTCCACCTGCAGGTGTGGAGGAGAAAGGTGGAGCACAGACTGCTGCATCCTTCCAGTCACATCATTTTGATGATTATATTTCCATGTTGTGATGATTTGGGTTAAAGAGAAACAGAGTTGAACGGCTGCAGTCACAGCATGAAGAAGATGCTGAAGCTGAGCTGTCAGTGAACATGTTTCACTGTGATTTGATTTGAAGAATATAAAGTGTGTGTGGCTGCTGACAGCTGCAGTCTCTGTTAGTCTGCATGTTCAACACACACACAACTTTCCCCCTGAGGCAACGATCCAGCAACAACACAACAGACACACACACACACACACACACACACACACACACACACACACACACACACACACACACACACACACACACACACACACACACACACACACACACACCCGTTTCTTGGGTTAGAGGGACAATTTCTGAAATTTTTGGCAAATTAGACTGGACATAGGGCTATGGGGACACCGGGTTCCAGAGGTGCTAGAGCTACAATATGCATATCAAAAATTATGAAAAAAATCAGCAAACCTATACACAACTTAAAATTTAAACATTTTCTTTGCTCGACTGAGATATAAAAAAGGCTATTTTTTCAGACATTCTGGTGGTTTGTAGAGACTTTTCTGTAGCTCGGTCTATAAGGACAGTCTGGTGTACAAGGTCAGTGATGTCATCATACATATACACAAAGTATAGTCTGTTCTGAAGGGACACATGGTGTGTAAAGCCAGTCTACTGTACACACACACACACACACTGAGTAAATCTGGTTTAAAAGGACACATGGTGTGTAAAGCCAGTTCATTATACATATACTCACACATGCACTAAGTATAACCTTCTTAGAAAAGAAGGTGTATTATAAGACTGTGACTGATACATCATTATAGTAAAATTGAATAAATTTGCTTAGGCTGCTGCCCCCGCGACCCGGCCTCGGATAAGCGGTTGAAGATGGATGGATGGATGAATAAATTAAAAAATAATAAAAAGACTATATTTTGGTTTTCTCTGATGAGCATTACAATCTGACATACAAGCTTACATAAAACACCACAGATCATATCTGTTGTGATCTACTAACAGGTGGTCAAAGTGTCATTAAAACAACTAGAAGCATAACACAACAGTGCTTGCATCAACTAGAACAAACTATGTATTATAGAGTTTTTCATTGTCCTGAAGAAACTGGCACTGAGTGGCTGACCAATAAAACAGCACCTTTGCACACCAGGGGTGAGTCGGGCTGACACCATGACTTATACATAAGACTTATATCAACACACAACACATTTGTTGAATTACTGAACTATATTTAATATAACCAACTCAATCAATTCCTTAAAAGGACAGCATTGTAACAATTATTGAAGGAATATAAAAGTGAATCCTGGCATTAAAAGACTCAGGCTAACCACACATCAAAACAAAACACTGCCTGTGAGCACAGTGAAGTCAACTACATACTTTTTGAATGGAGAACACTAACCTTGAAATCAGGCCCAGAAAGGTAAAGGCTCAGACTGTCAAAAAGTGCATTTAGTGTTTAACATTTTTTTTTTTTTTTTTTAAAGGCCAGTCCTCTGTTGCGCACAAAATCTCAAATGTTTTGAATAGATCTCGTCTCCAAGATAGGTTGTTCCTTTTCTTTGCACTTCAGACATTGCTGGTTGGTGACAGTGATACCGTTTTCAATAAAAGGCTTCATATGTTTCATCACCGCTCCTATCTCCTCCTCAGACCATAGTCTCTTCACACACCGCCTTGCTGAAACACGTAAACCTGTTCAATAAAACAAAACAAATTTGAAGTTTAAAAAGATCATGTGAGATGCACTTGTAGGTAGAGATGGTGTTCAAAACTGTGAAAACAAGCTGGTACTTGTCTAAACAAATTGTGTGTGATAATAAATAGACTGTAGACCTGATAAAATTTAAAGTTTGATTGTTTTCATTAACATGATAGTTCATCACACTGCTTGGTAAACACAAAATACATTCAGCTTCTTTATATGTTATATAATGTCTAACCACATGATGTTGGTGTTGACTGCACATAGTGCCTAGTGATGGACATGGCATCTGATTTATATCATACCTTTAGTAACTGAGTCAGGGACAGGAGGTGAACCAGAAGTCACACAGGCATCATTCCCCTGATCATCTAAACAATATTGCACAGTATAAATGTATGGGCTTAAAGAGGCTTTCTGCCTACCAATCAAACACCATGGGCACAGAGGGGACAGTGACAGCCAGTTCTATTATACTAACTATACACATGGCAATGCTGCTGAACTGGATGAAGTCAACAATACCTCGGGTAATAAGTTTACTGGGAAATGATGTAGATTTTGCACAGGCCAAAACTGATGAAGCATCAAAATACTAGTCATAAAGCATTAGTGTCACAATTAGGAATGGAACAACTAACAATCGACCATGTAAAAATGTACTGATGGTTAGTAATATTGTTCTATACACAATCCCAGGTTATCGTAATCAGCATAGTAGTGTTAATAGTAAAGTCTGATTTCATTTTTAATGCAATGAAAAACAGAGATGCAAGTGGCATTAATGAAACAAGAGAGCATCGTTATCATACGTGATGTGCGCTGTTAAAATACGTTACTGCACATTTCACTGGATTTGTCTCTGAACAGGACTAACTCACAGATCCCAGCTCATTACATAAGATATGTTGGGCAAACTTTGAGTACAGCATTGAAAATGTACCTTGAGCTGCAGTCTCGGAGAAGTGAGGCAAATCAGAAGTCACAGAAGTTAATATTTCTTCATTGTCATTGATAGATAGATAGATATATTGATATATATTTTGCTAGAAAAATCTATCTATCTATATAATACATACAGTGAGGAAAGTAAGTATTTGAACACCCTGCTATTTTGCGAGTTCTCCCACTTAGAAATCATGGAGGGGTCTGAAATTTTCATCATAGGTACATGTCCACTGTGAGAGACATAATCTAAAAGAAAATTCCGGAAATCACAATGTATGATTTTATAACAAGTTTTTTGTATATTTCTTTGTAAAATAAGTATTTGAACACTTGAGTCAAACTATATTAATATTGCCTTTGTTAACAATTACAGCGGCCAAACAGTTCCTGTAGTTCTTCATCAGGTTTGCACACATTGCAGAAGGTCTTTTGACCCACTCCTCCACACAGATCTTCTGTAGATCTGTCATGTTTTGGGCCAACACAGACTTTTAACTCCATCCACAGATTTTCTATTGGACTGAGGTCTGGAGACTAGTGAGGCCACTCCAGAACCTTGAAATGCCTCTTACGGAGCCACTCCTTGGTTTTCCTGGCTGAGTGCTTCAGGTCTTTGTCTTGTTGAAAGACCCAGCCAGAACCCATCTTCAATGCTCTGACTGAGGGAAGGACGTTTTGGCCCAAAATCTCACAATCCATGTCCCCGTTTATCTTCTCCTTAATACAGTGCAGTGGTCCTGTCCCCTGTGCAGAAAAACAGCCCAGAGCATGATGTTTCCACCCTCATGCTTCACTGTAGGATGGTATTATTGGGATGAGACTCATCCTTCTTCTTCCTCCAAACCCCAACAATGGAGTTTAGACCAAAAAGTTTTATTTTGGTCTCATCTGACCACAGGACTTTCTCCCATGACTCTGGATCATCCAGATGGTCCCTGGCAAACTTCAGACGGGCCTGGACATGGGTTGGCTTAAGAAGGGGAACCTTCAGTGTGATGAATGATTTTAAACCATGACGTCTCAGTGTATTACTGATAGTAGCCTTGCCAACGGTGGTCCCAGCTCTCTTCAGGTCATTGACCAGCTCGTCCCGTGTAGTTCTGGGCTGATTCTTCACCTTTCTTAGCATCACTGACACCCCACGAGCTGAGATCTTACGTGGGGCTCCAGTCCGAGGAAGACATTAGCCTCTTCCATTCAGGGGCGCCTGCAGAGGGTACGCACAGTCACCTGCACGCGCTCCATCGCGCACACGCACATGCGTGCACGCGCACTGTCGCGCACCGAGCTGCTTGGCAGTGGCTCTGGAGCCCTTTCCAGCTTTGTGAAGGTCTAAAGTTTTGTCTCTTGTGTCGTTGGACAGCTCTTTGGTTTTACTCATGTTGCTGCAACACTTTTGACAGATTGTGGGGTGCACATGTGTCTTTATGAAAGCTAACGGCATCAAACAGGTGCTGCTAAATTAGAATCATGAGCAGAGTGTAGTTGGACTGTTTAAAAGCAGAATAACAGGTCTTTGAGGGTCAGAAATCTGCATGATAAGCAAGTGTTCAAATACTTATTTTAAGCAGTAATATACAAAAATATTTTAATAAAATCATACATTGTGATTTCCGGAATTTTCTTTTAGATTCTGTCTCTCACAGTGGACATGTACCAACGCTGAAAATTTCAGATCCCTCCATGATTTCTAAGTGGGAGAACTTGCAAAATAGCAAATACTTACTTTCCTCACTGTAAATGGTATTAACTACACAGCAAAGTACAAACAGAACTGCAATAACATTATCTAAATATATAAAAATGTAAATTTTAAATATTTTATCAATACAACTGCAAAGTCTATAACACAGAACACAATAATTTCAGTACCTCGCAATGTGGAAGCATCAGGGAGTTGCTGTGATCCAGTAGCCATCCCATCTATGTCATCTATAAAATTGAAAAAAATGTTATTAGACCAACCATATTCACAAACACCAAGCCGATTTAACAACATATAAACCATGCATACCACCAATTTCATCCAGAGTTTTTCCTTGAATATCCTTCACACTTCCCTTCTCCATGGCCATGAGCAACTTGGAGATCTTAGCCAGCTGAATTGTTGATTGGGGCAGTCGATAGTATTCTCTATGGACCCTAATGTCATGGCCGAGGAAATCGGCCAGCTGGTCTAGTTCATTATCTTTCAAGTTCATGACTTGGCTTATCGTGGCAATCTGTTTGCGAAGGTTAGTTGATCTGAGGTTCTGAGGATGTTCAGCTCCGCAAGCATCTGCAAACTGACCAAACTGCCCTCTGTAGTGACCATCACTACAAGGAATGGTGAAAAGGTACATATTGTTTTCAGATACCCCGCACTCTTTCCTCTTACTAACGAGGAGTGACAGGTTATCGGTCATATCAGAAGTCAGGATCACAGCCACCTTTCGTCCTTTTTTCCCCTTCAGTTCCACTCTGGCAAACTGCAATGTTAAATGATGACTACCTGTACTTACAATGATTTAAAGACTGTACATGCAGTATAATTGTAATCAATTGATAAACATGATCTTTACAAACCACACTATTTACCAAACTACACATTGATACAATCTTTAGTAAACAGATGAATCCATGCTAACCTCATGCTCAGAGTTGTCTGCTGTAGGTCTAGATGACTGACACTCTGCTCTTAATTCTCTGTCTGTAGAAGAGAACACAAGACATGGAGGCATAGTGCTTTGCAGGACCCCAGGGTTTAACAGGTAGTGCTTACTCAAGCAGGGACTCACCTGTGAATGAGTCTGTAGAGATCACATGGTGCTCCACGTCATGGGCAATAGGCTCTGCAACACACTGTTGACCAGAAGGGATGCTTGCGATCTTTAGCTGGGTATGAAAAGTAGAACAAATATTGTAAACATCTGGCAGCTACAGTGGAAATGTATTTAATCCGCTACGAGTGGTCTTTTCTAACCAGTGTCCCCTCAACCCGTGTGTTTTTCTGAGTATGCCAAACACTGGAGATGAAACAGTGAAAGACTCGGTTTGAGCTCAGATGTCAGGACAGTGTTCTCACATACCTTGAGTTTGTCTGTGTCAGACACACACACATAGTTAAGCATTTTCTGTTTCACCTTCAGTTAAATACAGTTCTAACTCTCACCCTAACTGCAAGGAAACAGAGTGATTAACCCTTACCTAGTAAAGTGAAGCCAAAGTAAGACAATACTAAGAAGCTAAAGTGACTGTGAGTAAAAGGTGCATGTATATGTCTGACACAGAAAACCCCAAGGTTTTCAAGGACACTGTCCATCAGCCTCATAATGACATCTGAGCTCAAACTGATGCTTTCACTGTTTCACCTCCAGTGTGTGGCCACTCAGTAAAACACACTTGTGGAGGGGACACAAAACAGATAAGCTTGCAATCATCACTTGGGAAAGTCAATGTTACGGGTTCGAAATTGAGGATGAGAGTAAAACAATGATAGTCCAGAAGAGGTCGTTCAAACAATTGATTTTAATGCACGCAGCGTGGAGAGGTGTAAACTGCAAAACAGTTGTACATCTCTACCCAAAATACACTCTAGATTGCTTTTATAACATCAGGGTATTGTGACGCCCCTTCTTGCGTTTACAAGCACATAATTTGCATGTACAGAACATTCATTTATTTTAAGAATTAAATGCAAACACAGAAGTTCCTCCTTGTGGCATACTCTTCCAAATATGGTGATGATCTAAGGCCTTTGAGGTCACCATGGACTGGACATCCTTCTGTCACCTGTAACTCGGCAAACTCAAATACCACAAGAAGCTGAATACATTCAGGCCTTTGCTCAGCTACTATTTTACTGTACCAATATACTCAGCATATGAGTTATGATACATATATATTTAACTCAATCATTTTAAAGTAGTTATAACTGCACCTGTAATAAACATGTTAATATTTGATTATGATACCCCTATAATATAAATTATAACATAATGTCAGCAGCTTCAATAAACACTTTGATGAAATGATAATTAATGCAATGATAAGATGATGGTTATGTAAAATAATCCCTGTAATTCCACATCATACAAATTCAAGATTTAGTTAAACCAGATTGAATACCACCAAGAGGACATTTAAATATTGTGACTAGGGCTGAAACAACTAATCGATTAATCGACAACTAATCGATTATTGAAATAATCGTTAGTTGCAGCCCTAATTGTGACATCTAGATATGTAGGTTTTAAACAACAATTCATAGGGGGAAATTTTTTTTTAAATGACCCACCTTTTTCCGCCAGGGCCATTCTTTCCCACCATAGTCATAAGTAATTTCACTTCCTGCCTCAATTTCCTTCAGTGCAAAAAGGCAGAGATGTGGCTTCCCTTCTGCTTCAATCAACTTCATTCTGCAATTTGGTGTCCTGTGTTCATCGTTTACTAGTCGCCCAAATGACCCATCTTCAAGTGCTCCATCAATACTGCAAATTTGGAAACATACATTAAACAAACATTTATAGTGACACGCCTATGAACTATACTATTATTTTTAAGCACCAACACAAACACAACATCCAATACAAGTTTAGTTGTTAAATGCATAGTTGATAAGTTAAAGAGGGTCCATCAGTCAAGGACGCGTTGCTTTCTGACTGAGATAAGTGTTTGCGCTTCTACTTGTGCTTAGAGCAGGGGTGCTCAATCCCAGTCCTCGAGAGCTACTGCCCTGCAGCTTTTAGATACGTCCTTGTTCCAACACACCTGAATCAAATGAATGCCTCGTTATCAGGCCTTTGCCAGACTTAATGGCATGCCGAAGAGGTAATCCAACTATTTGATTCAGCTGTGTTGGAGTAGGGATGCATCTAAAAACTGCAGGACAGTAGCTCTCGAGGACTGGGATTGGGCACCCCTGGCTTAGAGCTTAAACGTGGTTTTGTTGTACTGTCGCGCTGACCTAGTAGGTGTGGCTGTTACTCTTCTCTTCTCTTCCTCCTCTTGCCCACTACCTGCTCTGTGCTGCTGCTTGCGCGTGGCCGCTGATTAGACCTTGTGCAATCTACAGCTAAGCGCAGCCTGGTGCGCACTGCTCCGCCAGGTGAGTTGAATTAGAGCAATCAAGGGCGGGCGTGCCTAGTAGAGCTTAAAATGCATGCAGCAGTCATTTGACTCGAGTGCGACATACTGAGAGGACAGCAAACCAAGCACAATCCACTTTCCACTGTGAGGAAGACTTTGAGTTAGACAGCTATCGGTAAGATCGGATTCATATTTGCTGCTTATGTTTGGGAACTATAGAAGCTCAATTGTGGAAATGTATTTATGCTTTGGGAAATAGTTACTGCATTTAAGTTTAAAAAATTATATTGATATTAAAATAAATGTTTAAGTTTGAATAAATTGTTTGTGTAGATAGTGTTTCCCACACATTTATGTTAATTAATACTAAAAGTAATTACCCCAAATCCTTGGTTAAATCTTAAAACTAGTGTAAATATGTTTGGTTTAATTTAAGGAAAATAATTCTTTGTAAAAGAAAATCCTTGGTTAAAGTCTTTATTAAAATATTTGTAAACTCTAAAATGTATACTTTAAAAATGTAATTGTTACAGAAAGTGTAAAAAATGCAAGGTAGACCACAGTTTATTTCATCTTCGTTGTTTGAAATTACTCACCTCTGATTTAAAAACTAATGAATGTAAAACTAAAACTAGGATAAATGATAGTTTAGACAAAAGTGGCTTTACTGAAGTGTATATTTTTGTTATTTCATTTGTCTTCTGTATAATGCATTTAATTTGTCTGAATGATTAATGAAATGTTCTTTATTTTTTGTGTTGAAAGGTTTTTCACCTATCCATCAAGCCATCCATCTACCTACCTCACAGACACAGAACACTTGACATGTACTATTTTGGTATTGTACATATTATACAGTAGTTTTGGACACAGTATAACAGTGCGCGAGTCTCCGTGTCCACATGTGCCAAATGCGCACAGACACAGGGCCGCTCATTCAGCCCTGGCCATTTGAATTTTCTCTTATTATTTTCTCTATCTCTATATTATATTTTAAATCTTCACAGCAACGTGAGCACACTGTCTTAGCTGTAAAATGTAGGCTTATATTATTACCCCTCTAACCCCGTACATTACACCCGTGAGTGTGTATTAGAGAAGGCACACACAGGCTGAATACGGGGACTAACGGGCCCTCAGCCAGTGTTGGGGAGTAACGGAATACATGTACCGCCGTTACGTATTCAGAATACAAAATATGAGTAACTGTATTCCGTTACAGTTACCGTTTAAAAAGGTGGTATTCAGAATACAGTTACTTTGGTGAAATAAATGGAATACACGGCGGTACTTCCCTGTTTCATATTGTCGCGGCTCCGGATTGTTTGGGTTTTGTTTGACAGCTACGTTCTGTTGTTCCAGGCGGCAGCGTTACGGTTGCCATGGTTACAAGGTGAAGCACTCTCTCTCTGCGTGTTTCCTGGGTGAGAGAGCGCTTTTTTGTTGTTGTTGTTGTTGTGCTAAGCTAATAGACAGAATGCTACAGGCATAGCTCTAAAGCATGTAGCCTGATGGGCAGTGTAGTCCGTGCTGCAGGGAGAATGGACTGCCATACACGTTATGTGTCTGTGAGCGAGGGAGGGAGAGAAAGGAAAAGAGCTGTCACGGAGCAAAAACGGGAGCTGGAAGCATGTAAATATAATAATAACCACTGCAGCCAAACAGAGTGCCTGACGAGCCCAGCTGTAAGTAAGCTATTAAGACTCAACTGTACACTGTGTTCGTGTTTTCCTCTGGAAACAATAAGTTTCGTTGGAGCAGCCTTTCAACGCCTCTCTCTGTCTCCCGCAAGCAAAGTTGACCCAGACAACAAAGTAAAGCTAGTTTTTGGCTACCAGCCCGAGACTAACCCGACGTATTAGCCAGAGGTCCCTTTACTACGTTTCGGACCTTCAGTAACAGTAATAAATCACAGCAATAGTACATTCACGTAGTTGTAAACAGCATGATAATATATTAAGTATTCCAAAGTATTCAGAATACGTTACTCTCATTGAGTAACGTAACGGAATACGTTACAGAATACATTTTGGGGCATGTATTCAGTATTCTGTAGTGGAATACATTTTAAAAGTAACCTTCCCAACACTGCCCTCAGCATATGTGGGAGTCCCGTAAGTCCCCAGTACAGCGAGTTCCCGGGGACCACAGGGTCACCGGGAAATGACGGATCCTTAGTAAGAATGAGATCCCGCTATTCCACGGGTCCGTCACTCCCCCTTCTATAGATTCTGGGGACTGACGGGGGCCGGGTACTAGAGGTAAGGACTCGTTAAAGAGCAATATGAGATGTTTGCTTCAGAAATCCTGACCTTGCAATAGAAATGTAAACATTCAGTCATTTTGAACTTACCACAATGTCTTCTGCTTCCATACGAATTCAAACATGAAGACTGAACATGCGCTGTGGTACAAGTTACGTCTGTGTTCAGCTTCAGTTGCATCAATAAGCTCCCCTCTATACTCGACCACAAAGTCTCCTTGTTTGAAATTGGCTAAAGTGAAGATGCCACGACCTGAAAACACAACCATATTAGAGACACAGGCGTGGCAGCACTGCAAATAATCAATTCATTAAATATGTATATCTGTAAATTGCAAGTATGCAATGTTGTGCTTTTTTCAATTCTACATATATAATAAAGAAAACATGTCCAAGTGCAGAAAACATAAATAGCCAGGCTCGCTAATTAAATTATTCTTAAAATACCTTTAATTTTAATTTATATTGATGTTTGTACAGGTCACCACTGGTGATGCGTAACCCCTCAGTCTAGCCTGCAGTGTGTCAAAGTCACTCACCTTTAACTGAATTAATAAATTTGATTTCTAACATTGAATTCTTGTCTCTTCTTGCAAGGATGTGATTAATGGCATCCTGAAGGGGAGTGGTTCTCCGTGACATGATTTGCTAAGGAAATTAAGATAAAAATGTAAACAACATCAAAACTTCAAGCCTTTATGCTTACAAGGGCATTAGTAAAGCCTGAATGAGAAGCACCCGCCATGTTAGCGTATTATTAGTTTAAGAAAAAAAAAAAACGATCCCGGTGCTTGGGACAGTCCGGGAATCCCCGCCCCGCGTGTTGCTGTGACCTCCGTGAACCGTTCCGCGTGCTCCGGCCCGCTCCGCCGTCCTCACCTCGTCGTGGTCCGGTCCCCGCGGTGCGCTCTCCGCCGTCCGCTCGTCGTGGTCCGGTCCCCGCGGTGCGCTCTCCGCCGTATGCTTTCCGCCGTATGCTTTCCACCGTACCTTGTCGTCGTTCCCTCACCTGCCGCCTCACCACGGCTGTGCCTACTCTGAAGCACTGTGTCTGTCAGAACGTCCGTCTTTTAAAAGTTTTATAATTACCTTCTTACATTTCTCCAAAGCGTGTCAAAACTCTGCCAAAATTGAAGGATGAATAAGAAGCGCCCAATCAGTCAGTCTAAATCATTGATGTAAATATCCACGGTCCAAACGGGTAATGCTAAAATGCGCATGCGCAGCTTCCAATTTCGCGCCATGTGTATAATGTCCCGCGCTCGTGTATAATTTCCTGCGCTTGTGTGTGCGGCATGCGGGGACAACTCCAACCGACAGGGGGCAGTGGCGGACACACAAATATACAACATATGTCAAGTTTTTGGTTTACAAAGACTTTTGAGAAAAACACTTTTTGGGTATTAAAACATGCCCAGAAACTATTTTAAAAGGTCAATTTTATGAGGACAGCAAAATGTCCTCCTATAACAGAGGGTCCTCATAGCTCTTTGATTTGTCTTGAAAATTGTCCTCCTAAAACGAAAAACACACACACACACACACACACACACACACACACACACACACACACACACACACACACACACTGCTAAAGAACACTTTACTGGTTTTAAGGCAGAATTCCTCCTCCTTCAGTAACAATGATTTGAGGTCACTACCAGTGTCTACAGTCGTTGTGGTTCAGTAACAATTTATACAATTTACTAAAACATGTGTTTTTCTTTACAAACTATACAAACTATTTTAAAAGAGCTTTGATCACAACATATTTGCTTTTTCCCTCGATCGGTTATTCTGATTATTTTATCTGGTTTAACAAACAAAGGCTTAAAATTTAACTCTTAACCTGATTTAAACTCCTTTAATTTCTCATTAACTCAGACTTTTAATTTATTTCCTTGTTTGATGTATTATTTCTTTATCCTGGTTTAATTTGTGCTGATCCTGTTTAACCTGACCTTTGACCTACTTATTATTATTACGCTGTTTTTACCCCTCCAAAATGACCTCCAACAAGAAAGCCTCATTTCTGCTGTTTAACAGTGAAGAAATGTAAAATGATGCCAAATTAAATTGCAAAATTTCCCCAATGAAAATCAAATTGAATCAAATCAAATCATGGATCGATGTCAGGGGTGTCAAACTCATTTTAGTTTAGGGGCCACATGGAGAAAAGTCTATTCTCAAGTGGGCCGGACTGGTAAAATCATTGTATATGTAACTTAAAAACAACAACTTCAAATTGTTTTCTTTCTTTTAATACGATCAACGTAAAAATAAAGCTAGAGCCTGTGGACAGTATGTTCAAAACAGTACAGGCACAACATAGCTATTAATCATAAAACACCTCAAGTTATTTGAAAATTCTGAGGACAAAGAACACACAAGCACGCAGTGCCTCAGTGATTCACAGAAGTATATCACAGATCACAGAACTACATCAGGGTGTCTCATGCAGCACTTTCAGTTGGGTTGCATAGTTTATTTGACTCCTGGCATCTTTTAGCTTTCACCAGCTCATCAATATCAGGCTTCACATCCTGAGCGGCAGCTAACTTCAGGATGTGATTCAAGTGCCTGTGCGTGAGCCTTGAGCGCAGTTTTGTTTTATTTATGCTCATTACAGAGAAAACTTGCTCACAAAGATACGTGGTTCCGAACATGCACAACAGTTTTGCAGCGAGGGCTGTCAAGTTGGGGTAACCTGGCAAGAGATTCTGATAAAATGTGTTCAAGCTGCGGCAAATTTGCCCTTCAAATCCGAGTCACACTGCAAGTCTAGCATTTCTAGTTGGATCCTGACGGGCAGATCAGAGGGATTCACGGTGAACGGCGAGCAAAAAACTTTGAAGTCTTTCTCCAGGTCACCAAAAATCTGAAATCGTTGCTAAACTCTAGAAACAGTCCCGTTATTTTATCTTTGAACTGCTTCATATCTGCCACACTTTGGATCGTGCACACATTTCTCAGACAGGGGAAGTGAGCTGCATCACCACCAGCGAGCTGCGTCTCCCACAATAACAGCTTCAACTTGAAAGAACGTATGCTGTCATAACACTGCGTGACAACTTTATTATTATTTCTTCTCGTAAATCAAAGAAACGCCTCAGCACAGCAGGCCATAGATGTGGTCTTTCTCTCTGAGAAGACTGTCAAACTGACGGTGATTGAGGCGTCTGGATGGGATGAAGTTAACAGTTTGGATGACCACCTTCATGACTTTATCCATTTTCAGTGACTTGCAACACAAAGCCTCCTGGTGCAAAATACAGTGAAAAGTCCAAAATCACGTCCTCCATTTGCAGATTGCACTTTATGGTAAATGTAAATGGCCTGCATTTGTATAGCGCTTTACTCAGTCCCTAAGGACCCCAAAGCGCTTCACACTACATTCAGTCATTCACCCATTCACACACTGGTGATGGCAAGCTACATTGTAGCCACAGCTGCCCTGGGGCGCACTGACAGAGGCGAGGCTGCCAGACACTGGCGCCACCGGGCCCTCTGACCACCACCAGTAGACAAACATGGGGTTAGTATCTTGCCATTTGGCATGCAGCCTGGAGCAGCCTGGGATCGAACCACCGACCTTCTGATTAGTGGCTGACCTGCTCTACCACCTGAGCTACAGCCACCCCTTATGTCTGAACTTTTTTACAACGCCTGCTTTCTTCCCGATCATTGAGGGCGCACCATCTGTAGCCAGGCTGACAGGGCAGGACCAGTCCACTCTGATCCTGTCGGCAACTGTGTTTCTTGTCATGTTAAGTACAACAACAAGGCACATAGACCGGAAGGAAGTCATCATGACGTCAACGTCCTGCCTTAAGATTTAAAAATATCATTTTCTGTTGTAACCCTCAAACTCAATGGTAATGAAACTATACTTATTTTTCACTTTTTCAAACGACAACATCAGCACTTTTCGTACCTCCGAAAGCGTGAGCGGAGCGTTCACTGTGCTCAATTTGACGCATGCCGAGTCAGACGCTGTACGCTGCTTCAGGAGCAAAGCTATTGTCCGTCAATTTGTTGAAATCATCCTGTGGCTCTTCCCATTGATCTCCCCTTTGCTCACAATTTGCAGATAATTGGTGTCTCTACATGATCGATTGACAGTGTGAGATGACAGAAGCTCCATTTTCTGCTCAATGCGCGTCTATTTCCAAAGCAGTTTCTTAGCTTTCCATCAATGACTACTTCTGGGTCAGAGGTCATTCAACCGCAGCTGCACTTAAAAAATGGGAAGGGAAAAATAAAATCTAATTTGCTTTTGGTCCATTCTTTTATATTTAATTTGTTTGTATTGCAGTGTGGACGTCTGAGAGAAAATACTTTTGAAGCTTGTGAATACATTTGAAGAAAAAAAGTGTGTTTGTGTATTTTTTTTCTTTTTTTAGGCATAAAGACCTTTATATTTTTTAAAAAAATATAAAGGTCATCGATAGTGACACACTTTTTAAAGCAGAAAGACACGCTCAAAACCTGAATTTTTGGCTTTACTTTGTTCAATGCTCAAAAATGAAAAAAAAAATACATTTTTAAGGCCGGGACTCCAAAATGTTACCCTGGCTTTGAGGATGCGGCTACAAATAGTTCTAATGATGGTGCATTGAAAAAAAAAAAGTTTATAATGGGTTTCAATGGGGCACAAATTGACCACTAGGACCAATAGTGTAAGTTTATTTGTAGCTTAGCCACTGAAGGTAATTTAAGGAAGTCAGACTGAAATTTTAAAATAAAATGCAACAAAACATTTTTTGGGAAAATTTGGCTATATTCCATTCAACACAGTGCAAATGGTTTGGATTTGAAAAACACAAAAGCCGATTTAGATTGTTTACTAAAATGGAGAGGTTTTTTATATTGTCAGTTGAATTTTTTTGTTTTTTAATTGTTTGTGGTTTTGCAGGCCTAAACTTTCTTTCAGTGTGAACCTGCTGATTTGGGTCTGATGCACAAACTGATCAGAGATCAAATGGTCATATGACCAATGACCCTATGACCTGCACTGCAGCAAACTGCACTGATTGGTCACTGTTCCCATAGATCAACCATCAGCAGCGCCTCCTAGTGGTGGAAACGGAGATAATACATGTGCTAAAATGAGGTGCTCAGCAATGAGGCAGTTGTGAAAAAACTCACAGCACAGACAGACACTCTATCTTAACCTCCTAAAACCCAAATTCTTTCACTGCATGCATTTTTAACTTCTCTTTGATATTTGGACATATTGGGGCCCAATGTAAAAACAAAGAATTACCAGATTTTCTTTTTGACTTCTTTTAGTTTCTAACAAAAGTGAGAGCCACATATGAGCATAATCGTTTAAAATTTTGACAGAACCGTAGCAGTATAATGTCCTTGTAAGTTGATATCAGGCCCTTGTACAGCAAAATTCAGTATTTTGGTCTAAATAACCCAAAATGTGATGTCCATATATGTAGACGTCAGGTCCTAGGAGGTTAAAATCCTCTCTGTTCCGCGATGCCATCACCTCCACATCCCCACAGGTCTGATCCCTGATGTCCCACATTATACAGAGCATACATCAGCACAGGGAGTTAATGGAATTACTCCAACAGCAGCACAGAGTGCAACTATCCACTGTGAAGGTCCCATTAATGCTGAGCCATATCTGCAGGTTTAGGAGAACATTTACTGCAGTCCAGATGTTTCAGTAAAGCTCTTTCCTATTTCAGCAGATGACGAACAAACCAAACTGAAGGAAAGGAGCCAAGCTGCTTAACTGGTCTGAATATAGACCAGAACATCAGCCACTGAAAAATCTGGAGCTTTATTAACCCCAAACTAACACAAAGGAGCAGCTAAGATCCAACATCAACTAGAATGGAAACATGTGACTTTAAACTGCTCCTCAGATAAAACATTTACAGATTATAGGAATGAAACCTCAACAAATAATTTCAGATATTTTTTGTACCTATTTGTCTCCAGAACAAGAACCAGAGCAATTATCACAGGAAGCAGGCCTCCTATTAGTGGTGTGAGAAAGTGGTAGTGGGGAGGAGGATCACAGGGAGCAGGGGTGAAAAGGAGAAGTGGAGTCTATCGTTCTGTGTGGAGGAGGACAGACCAAGCAGGCCAGACCTCAGATAATTCAAGCACTTTCAACACATGTGTCTAAATGCATGATGTGCCCTTTAACAAATGACTGAATATCATATCCTACCTCTGGAAACATCTGCACAGAGACAGGGAGAAAGCGGGAACCTCTCACCGTTTGTACCTGAAACAACAATGGAGACTTCATCACTTGGCCTGTGGGTACCTATAGGCTGCCTCAGAAGTCCCACCGAGCCCGATAGGACCCCTTCTTCAGCTTGGTGGCTCCCCTCACCTCTGGTTTCCATCATTTGGTTTCGGGGGGTTAAGATTATAAAATCTGTCATCAACCTGGTGCAACGTGTTGAAACTGATATGTTCGAACAAGGCATTTGTTATGGCCAAATTGTGGTTTGCACAGAAGTCCAACAACAAAACACAGGACTCTTTCCTCACTCTGAAGGTGCAGGGAACAAACCCGTCCACTGGGAGAAACGCCTGTGAACCCCAAGCTGAAGCAAAAAGCTGAGGGGATATTAGGATAGCCACTCCAGTCCGCCGTCATCTCATACAGGTTTTCTAAATCACTCTTTGTCTGGTCCCTCACCCAGGACTATTTTGTCATGGAAAACCCTACCAGGGGGCACAAGCCCCAAACAACATATACCCTGGGATCCATGGGACACACACACCTATCCATCATGATAAAGTAGCAATTTGTGGAGGGTAATTAGTTCATCTGATAGATGAGCTCATTTCTAGTAACAACACCACAGAAGGACCCCAAAGCGCTTTTCATATCCAGTCATTCACTGGATGTATTTTTTATCTGCTGTATTTACCAAAATCAAGAAGTCAGAAAGACCACACAGTGGCACATGTTTAAACAAGGAAAGTTTAATCATAAAAAATATTTATTAAACATAACTCTCAGCAGAGAGGACTGTGTTGAAAAGCTTTGAGTAATGATCCGTTCTTTAACACAAGCTTTAATGATTCAGAAAGCTTCGTTTGGCCATCACTACATTGAGACATTTGAATAAAACCAAAGTACCCCAGAAGAGGAATCCTTAACTGAAATGTACATGGGAACTTCAGTTGTGCTTGCACTCCATGCAGTTATCGTTAACTATTATACAAGTATTTGATCGGCTTTAATTTATTCTCAGTTGACAGTAGTATGTTTAATTATCAAGAAACAGATAAATGTTTACATGATCATTTATCTCCTTCAGTTGAAATGTCTGTGTGAGAGCTGGTTCTAAACAAACTCACATCTGAACTGTTTTATCTTCACTTCCAGTAACATCATTAATAATCACATCAGTGATTTTAGATCAGGCAATTTTCTTGTTAACGCAAATATTTATTCAGCCAATCACATTTTAACAATTCAGTTTATGTAGGTTGACAGCCTGCTGAGCGTCAAATGGAGAATGCAAATTATTGAACATTTTTCCCCATTTGTAATTATCTCAAAACTTTGACATAGTAACTCAAAGTTTACAGTTAATTTAGTAGAGTTTGAGTTATTTCAGTTGTGGAAAACAATGTTTAACCTTGCTGAATCGTTGCAAAATTTCAAATCATTGCGTTAATTGTTGTTTTTAATCCAGAGTCCCAACTTTTGAAAAATTTGATTTATGGCATCATATCATAAGATGACCTCTGCAACAAGATTCCCTAAAAGGAGAGAGATACTTTCCTATACCTTCAGCAGCATCCTTAAAACTTTCCTCCTCACAGACAATTAAATTGAATTGATTGAATTGATATACCTTTATTAGTCCCACAAGGGGAAATTTCATAAGGCTGCCAACCTATTGCACGCAATGGCGCCGCCATCTTACCCTCCGACAATACATACATTACACAAAAAACATAAAATGGGGAAGATGGGTCAGCGAGGTATGACAATGAAAAATGCACAACATCAGGACAGACAAGGAGAAAAAAAATGAGTGTATGTCTGCATGTGTATATGTGTGTGTGTGTGTGTGTATGTGTCCAGAGTTCAGCTGAGACAGTGTCCTTCACCCTGCCAGGCTAAGTAAACAGTCTTCCTGCCAACCCAGGTGGCCTTGCATGGGAAGAACAGTCTCAACACAGTCGTTATCAGGGTATTTTTGTTCAGCTCCAGTCTTGCGACTGCAGTTGGCGCCAAGAGGGTCTCCGCATGAAGTGATGGTGCTTTTTACTTTAGTGCAAACAACTGATATGAATTTCCAAGCAGTTCTACAGTCCAACACTGGTCTCTCGTTGGAGAGCCGTGAGCTTCGCCATACTTGCACTCTGTGATGTTGTCATTCCTGTGCTGAAAGAGCCGATTCTGAGAACTCACGACAGTGTGGCTCCCTGAGATGTCCTCAGAGATCTTATTCTGAGTATGCACGGCAGCCGTAAGCCTTTCTAAGATCTTATCTGTGCTGCACTCAATGAGCCCATTTTGAGAAACTCACACCTCGTCCCATAGTTTCAATCCCAGCGGGCAGCCTTGTGGGGGTTTGAACAGCCAGTTCCGCTTCCTTAGTTATTCGGTAAGCCAGGGCAAAGCCAGCTCTGATCAGCAAGAGCCCTGTTATCATGGTTCCGAATAGGTAGATATCTTCAGCACTCATGCTCACCCGAGCCCAGACTTCTCGTTGAGAAAAGGGTGTCAATTGCATTCAGAGACCAGTTGATCAAATCCATAATTCTCTTTTTGTCATGGTCCTGGGCCATGTTGGCCCAGTATTCTTAGTTTTTGTGTGTTTTGTATTTTGTTCTTTATTTATGCCGTGGTTCCTAAGTTGTTCTGTTAAGTTGTTCCTTATTTTGACTTCCCCCTGTAACCTTTACCCCTGTGTGCCCCTCTGAGTGTCTGTGAGCCCTCGTCTCCCCTCTCCTTGTGTTTTATTCCATGTTTCCCCAGCCCGTTATGCCTGTGCTCTCCCCGTGCTCTCCTGTCTCTCTCTCTCTCTCTCCTCCTGTCTGCACCTCTGTACTTCCTGTTTTACTTTGACAGTCTCCCGTCAGTGTCGTGTTTCTCCTGCCGTGTCTCGTTACGATTATCTGTGTCAGCTGTGTTCCCCGTGTGCTCCCACTTCCCTCGTTAACCCTCTGTGTATTTATGTGCATGGCTGTGTCCGAATTCAGGGGAAGGATGCTTAAAATGCCATATTTGGAGGCAATGACGTCACAGCGACGCGACGAGGACTGTCCGAATTCAAAGAGCACTCAAAATGTGGCGACAAATGTGTCCTACTTTTCCGCGAATTTGAGGGTTAGTTGTGTCCGAATTCAGGGGAAGGATGCGCCAATGCCATATTTGGAGGCAATGACGTCACTGCGACGTGACGAAGGCTGTCCAAATTCAAAGAGCACTCAAAATGTGGCGACAAATGCGTCCTTCTTTGCCCTGAATTCTAAGGATGGTCCGATGTATCCTTCATGTCCTACTATATCCAAGGATTCATTGCGGGTCATAGAGGAGATTTGTTTCTGATAACGATGGTGGTCGAAGCAGGAGAGGAAAACACTTTCAAATGTAAGTATATGAAAATCTGGTTGTACAAAAGTTAAATTGTTATAGCGGTCGCTTGTTAAGCTTTGGGCATCCGGATAGACATGTTTCTTTTATTTAAATAACTGTAAACCAGCTTGTATTGGGGGTCCCGCAATTTTTCATGTATTGCTGCTTACATACAGCTAATTTAGATTTTTTCGAATTGGCCCATACGGTAAAAAAATACATTTTTCCCGGCCAAAATATATTTAAAATATATGGTAAATATATTTTGTATTTGTGATGCTCCAAAAAATATATTTTTGAAATTGAAAATATATTTCTTTCTAACCAAAATACATTTCAAAATATATTTGCGTTCAAGAAAATACATTTCCAACCTTACAGTAGAATGTATATCAAAGTATCCCTTATTTAAAATGTATTTAGTGCAATAATAATAACAATAATAAAAGTAACAACATCTGCATCTAATCACATCTACAAAAACAGTTGGATTCAAACAAAACAGAGTCAAAGGTCTAGCAAGAATTAGGTTATTTATTCATTTGCTTACAGTATTTCACACAATATTAGCATTCACTTGACTTTGAAATTATTTATCAGTGATACAGTACACAAAACACAACAACTGCTATGTACACTTTAGTTTTTGACATTATATACAATATAGTACTTAAAGAAACAGTCCACATTTTTTGGAAATAAGCTCATTCTCGATCTCCCCCCGAAATAAAAAAAAAATTGAGTTTGACCATTAAGTCTTTGGTCATTTTTCAATGCAATGCTCACGGTCCCTTCGGATTCAATGATGTATGCTAAGCTATGTTAAAAGTGTTATCACCATACAAATCAACTGTATGGATTCCAAAATGGTCAGACTCAACGTATTAACTCTGAGGGAGTGTTCCTTTAATGATGCAATATATAGCACTTAATGACTTAATGTAATGTATATCTGACGTTTTACCATTTAATGTTTAATTATGTATGTTTTTTTTTTAATGAACTGGTTCAAAATCACTTCAGAAAAATACCACATGGCACTGAAAAAAATCATGTTTTCTCATGTTTAACCTTATTTAAGGAATTCACACTGATTAATGCTTCTAAAAATGTAATTAACTTTTAGTTTTTCAGTGTGAATGATCAGACATTTGCATTTGATCTCTGCAGCAAGAATACCTGTCAGATGCCCAAGACGTTTTGATACTGGTTCAAAATAACTTGGATTTGAGGCACAGAGACTATGCTTTGCTCGTTCATAGAATCTTCCAATGGCATAACACGTCTCTCCACTTTCATTTTGACATAATACAAATCGTTTAATGTTAAAGAAATTTTGATCATCATCATTCAACATAACAGTGAATGAATTGCGTTTGAGTATACGACTGTAATCTTCTGAGTGAAACACCTCGCCATTTGTAATGATTCGCTGAAAGTACTTTACTCTGCTCCTTTGTACCCCAAAACGACTCAGTGCCATATAGTCATCCCTCCTAATTAATCGCACTTTAGGAAGATTAAGTGCAGTGATACCATGTGTGCGAGTTACATGTTTTAACTGTTTAGGTCTTGTTAGAGATTCAAATATCTCCTTGCATTCATTTGAGGCATCTTTCAGTAAAGTCTGGCCATAAAATGGTAAGGCCTTCTGTAGCCAGAACATTTTTACAATCTGTAGCGCAACCCCTTGAGTGCTTTTGATCATGTCTAGTAGTTTAGCATTGTAAGACTCAAACACAAAGGTGGAATGAGCCCACAAAGGCCCCCAGTTAACTACACTTCTTGGTAAATGGAGGCAAAGATGGACATTATAAGACAGATTAGCTTCCCCATAGAATACCTCCATGTCTTTCACAAAATCTGTTAGAAGTGCCTCAGACTCAGTAATCTGCTCTCTGGTTATATTTTCGCCCAACAGAAGGGATACTCCCTTGACTAGTTTAGACCAGTGATTCAGTAGTGGTTCTGGCAATACACCTTTTAGTACAGGTAAGCTATAATAAAAGAGCCACATATACCACTCATGGGCTTTCCAAAATTTCCTCAATGTGACAGACCTTGGCACACAAGGTACATTACATGGCGGTTTAATCTTTAAAAGCATTTCATCTAACAGTTTTGTAGACCTACCTATATACCAGTGCTTTTCATGGTTTTCACTGTTTAACCACAGCCCTGTTACACTTCTTGCAACACCCAGAAGTACTGAATGCATGTAGTCTGGGACAGACCCTTCGATAATATCAAAACTGGGAAGTCTACACAACATACTTGGCCCTTTAACACCCATAACAGCTTTACCAGACTGTAGCGCAGCTTCTACAAATTCATTAGTTTGTTCCTGATTGCGGAGCTGAATGTCCTTCTGAAAAGGATATACACGAGTGAATCCTCTGCCTTTTTCAACTACCTTTCCTTCATGAAGGCAGTAGGAGCATCCATATTCACCATTAAACTGTTTAAAATTCTGGATCAGAGGTCTGGCAACTGAGTCACTCATTAGAATTAGAGGGATTACTTTTGTATTGACAGAAACGCCTTTGTCATTTTCCCATGTGAAACCACTGTCCTGTAGGTCCACACACTCATCAATGAAAGGTTTTAAGAAACTTCTCATGTGAGGCTTCTCATCCCCGAACCATAGTCCACAAAGGAGTACATTATCCTGTCTTGTTTTCAATGGCAATTCATTAATGGTGCATAAAAGGGGCCAAATACTACAAGGGGACTTTTTAAAAACTGGGACACCATCACAGCTAAATGTTAAGCTGAGGGTTTGAAGGGCCGTTTCTGAACCACTTAAAGCTTTCTGATACAAAAAACCATCACAAATGTCACTGAGAAGAAGTAGATGTTTCTGTTTGCCTTCTCATTAATTCATCTGTAATTCCTGGCATTCTCAAGAGATTTTTGATTTGATCTTCCAAGGAGAGGTATATGAAAAAGTTATTGGTAAACCTACTTGCTTTGTCATAGGTGATGTTGCATTGAACACAATGAACTTGGTCCAGCTCAGCTGACATTATATTACTACACTGCTCACACACATAACAGATTTTCATGATGTCTTTTGTATCATCAAAAGCTTTGTAAAATGAATATTTTGTCCTGCACGCTGAATCACTGCCACCAACAACATTAAGGATTTTCATGATATCTTCAAGACAGTCATTGGTCAAACTGTGTTTGAGCTTAAGTGCCAGAAGTAGTAGTTGATTTTGCTCTTTAGTTTGACCTGAATCCACTGGGACCTCTATCTGAACAGGACCTGCAGTGCACTCTTCATCATTAGTCATCGGCAGAGTTCTGTCTTCTGGAAGGGTGTCCGGGATTTCCTTGAAAAGAGAAGAGAGAGAGTGAGAATTATGGGTCCTGTAAACATCACATTACAAATCTTCAGTGTAAGAGCATCAGCCTAGTGGACTCATAGATGCATTTATGTCTATATTGGTGAGATATAGACATTATATCTCACCGATATATATATATACTGTATTTATGCATCTATTTTTTTAACATTACAGCAGACATTTGAAATTGGTCTTATTCACTAATTGTGCACTATTTGACATGTCCATTCAGTCTTGCCAAAATTTAAGTGGGCTTTGGCTGTCCAAGATTAACTCTCAAAATGAATGCTTAGTGCTTTCTTTCATGATAAATTCTGTAAGAATATATGATTGCAGTAGAAAGTAGAAATTACTGTAAAAATAATAATTAGAACAATGATTACTTGTTTTATTTTTTTCTATCAATGCACTAATTCATGAATATTCTTTAAAAAATAATGTCTAGAAATTTAATGATCTTTTTGATTTCATTTCTTGACTTGAAAATTCAACTAACTATGGTGTACTTATTTCAACAAATCTATAGTCCAATATTCATGATAAATCCAATTTAGATTTATGCATTAAAAGTGTTTTTATTACAAACAACCCAAAATGTTTGTATTCCAATACTAACCTTAAAAAGAGACCAATAAGATCATTTATTAATAGTAATATTAATCAGTCATTTATTATTTGGTATAACTGAAGTAATTAAATGCTAAGGGATATGATAAAATGGATGATAAGATAAAAAGGAAAAAGGAATAAAACTTTATTTTGGTAATCATCACCCTCAAGTTGTTCTAAACCTGTTTCTTTGTTTTGTTGAACACAAAAGAAGATATTTTCAAGAATGCTGGTAACCAGTTTCTTGTCCCTACTGACTTCCATAGTATTGTTATTTCATACTATGTCCATACTATGTCAAGATGGACCAGCAACTGTTTGATTATCAACATTATTTTATGATATAGGAAATTCATAAAGGTTTAGAACAACTTATATATATATGAATTTACAAAAATGCAAATTGAACCACCAATTATATCATAAGGCATACCTTTTCACATTCCTTGATAACATTCTGAAGTTCTTCTTCTGCAACCTTAATTCTGAAAAAGAAAATATACAAGAAAGAAAATCTAAATTGCTTATTGCTATATTTGAACTC
The DNA here is from genome assembly GCF_036321145.2 of Pelmatolapia mariae. Taxonomy (NCBI): domain Eukaryota; kingdom Metazoa; phylum Chordata; class Actinopteri; order Cichliformes; family Cichlidae; genus Pelmatolapia; species Pelmatolapia mariae. Next base: position 27,457,433 of record NC_086229.1, read on the forward strand.
TAAGTGAACTGCTATTAAAACGATAAAGATGTGATCACTTATAAAGATGTTTATTGATCAGTAATAAGCAGATTAGACATAGCCTCGCTGTTTAAATCTCCAGATCATTCATTTGGGAGCCAGAGTACATTTATCGTACCTTATGCTATGGTAATTTATAAAGATTGTCATTTTTTCCTTAATATTTTCATTGTGGTTATTAATGACATTATATAAAAATTACTTAGAATTATGATGTTTTAAGCAACTGCATGTCCTATTCTTACAAGAACATAAGCTGAAAACACTAATTGTAAATCCTTCAATGCTATTCTGGAGTATTAAACCCCAAATGTCTATTACACATTGGCTTTGTTTATTCTTGATAAAAAACAAACAAACGTCTTAAGCATGCAGTGGACAATTATTTGCCACTTTGAACGATTACATAATTGTGGCATCCTTAGTGATTGCCACTAGATTAATTGATTGTGCGGCCCTATGGCATTCGTTAATGTTAAAGAGTGAGGGATATTACATTACCAACACACCTTTCTTTTTGTGCCCATCTCCGTTTGGTTCTTGAAGGAATTTCCTCTTCAGGATCAGTTAGATAACGTTTATACGAAATCCTTTCAGGAGGCTCGCTCATTTTGACTCACATGTGACCTATTGATGAAATTAAAATTACATTGAAGAAAACATCGAGGATTGTAAAACAGAAACTGCAACATATAAAATAAATGTAGCATGTTACTGTGAAATATATGCTTACCGAGCAGTTTTCCAGGGAGTTCGCAAAATTGCAGCGTTTGCTTCCGAGAGGGTCTGCACGCACAATGCACACCTTAAGAAAAACTTTAAAAACTTAAACGTAAAGTCCTAAAAACGTCAGTCTTTGTACGTCACAGGATTAATCGAAAAAAGGTAAACACTTAAAACAATATAGTATGTTTTTTTTTTTTTCTATGAAATCTATGCTCACCAGAGATTATTCAAAAAATGCAGCGTATTCGTTCTAGATCTGTAGGTTGATGCGCGGAGCAGAGAATGCGCATGCGCGTAGCCATTGTGCTTTTTATAAATTAAGATAAAATAAAAAGTAATACGTAAAAAGTAAATATTTAAATATTCCCAAACAACAACACAACAACGCGCAAAAAAAATCTGTTTGTTAGTTGTTGTTGTTTCTTTTTTTTCCCTTTTTTTTTTTTTTTTTTTTTTTTTTTAAATATAACCGACCTCTGAGGCGCAATTTCTGACAGTGAGTGGAATGGCCGCGATACAGACGGGAAGACACAAGCGGATAATGTTCGAGTTAATTAAGTGGTCGGAAGATGGAAAGTTCTCAATTCTGCCAACTGAACACATTCGGGATTTTGATGAGGAGGAATACTTGGACGGTTTGGAGGAAAAGGATGTTTATTAGGTGGAGTGGCGACAAGGCGCCAAGGAGCCAAAAGGCGGGTGGCCGGTCTATGAAGCCTCCATCATCAAGCTAGCAGGTGCCTTTTCTCCAATATAATATTACTTTATTGTCGCTTATTTGTTAATCAAAATATGTAACTTAATCAATTTTATTATGATGTACTTTAGCCTTTTTTTTTTAATTAATCTGCCTCCTCAGAAAGGGAAAAAACCTTGCAAACAAAACTTAAGGAAATTGAGGAACAACTACCCAAGCCAGAGGTGCTTAAGAGAAAAAGTAAACCTTCTATGAAACTCCTTGAGGCCACAGAGGTAGACGAACCAGCAGCTAAGCTATATATATATATATATATATATATATATATATATATATATATATATATATATATATATATATATATATATATATATATATATATATATATATATAGATATAGATATAGATATAGATATATATAGATAGATATATATATAGATATATATATAGATATATATAGATATATATATAGATATATATAGATATATATACCTGTTTTGTATATATATACAGTTAAGCCCATAATTATTCATACCCCTGGCAAATTTTGAGTTAAAGTTACTTTTGTTCAACAAGCTAGTTCTTATTTGAGCAGAAATGACACAGGTGTCTCCCCAAAGATAATAAGACGATGTACAAGAGGCATCATTGTGGAAAAAAAATATTTCTCAGGTTTTATTTATATTTTAGCAAAAAGTATCATGTCCAGAATTACTCATACCCTTCTCAATAATCAATAGAAAAGCCTTTATTGGCTATTACAGCAATCAAACGCTTCCTATAATTGCAGACCAGCTTTTTGCATGTCTCCACAGGCATTTTTGCCCATTCATCTTTAGCAATGAGCTCCAAATCCTTCAGGTTGGAGGATCTTCTTGCCATCACCCTGATCTTTAGCTCCCTCCACAGATTCTCAATTGGATTCAAGTCAGGACTCTGGCTAGGCCACTGCAAAACGTTAATGTTGTTGTCTGCTAACCATTTCTTCACCACGTTTGCTGTATGTTTTGGGTCATTGTCGTGCTAAAATGTCCACTGGTTCCCAAGGCCAAGTTTTTCTGCAGACTGACTGATGTTTTTCTTAAGAATCTTCATGTATTGCTCTTTTTTCATGGTGCTGTTTACTGTGATTAGGTTCCCTGGTCCGTTGGCTAAAAAACACCCCCAAAGCATTAGGTTCGCACCACCATGTTTGACAGTGGGGATGGTGTTCTTTGTGTTGAAGGCTTCTCCATTTTTTATGCCAAATGAAGGCAACATCATTGTGACCAAATAATTCAATTTGTGTTTCATCTGACCATAACACTGAAGACCAGAAACCTTCTTCTTTGTCCAGATGAGCATTTGCAAAGGCCAAATGAGCTTTTGCATGCCTTAGAAGTGCCTGGAGAAGTGGCGTTTTCCTTGGTCTGCATCCGTGCAACCCAACAGTGTCCGTTGGACTGTCTGCCTTGAGACATTGCCACCAGCAGAGCCCAGATTCACCAGAATGGCCTTGGTGGTGATCCTTGGATTCTTTTTCACCTCTCTCACTATTCTCCTGGCCAGCACAGGTTTCACTTTTGGCTTCCGACAACGTCCTCTGAGATTTTCCACAGTGCGGAACATCTTGTATTTTTTAATAATACTTTGCACTGTAGCCACTGGAACTTGAAAACATTTGGATATGGCCTTGTAGCCCATTCCTCACTTGTGAGCAGCCACAATGCACAGCTGCAGGTCCTCACTGAGTTCCTTTGTCTTAGCCATGAATGAGACCACCTGCAGAGAGCTGCTGTTTTTCACCTGTTGAGTTGAGTAAAACAGCTATTTCCAATTAATCAGGGTAATTAGGATGCTTTAGAACAGCTTTGACTATTTGGAATGGTATGGAACTGTGGATTTTCCCAGAGACTGACAGTTTGTAAAGGGTATGAATAATTCCGGACATGATACTTTTTGCTCAAATGTAAATAAAAGCTGAGAAATATTTTTTTCCACAATGAAGCGTGTTGTACATCATCTTATTATCTTTTGTGAGACGCCTGTGTCATTTCCAGTCAAAAAATAACTTGCTAGTTGAATAAAAGTAACTTTAAGTCAAAATTTGCCAGGGGTATGAATAATTATAGGCTTAACTGTATATATATATATATATATATATATATATATATATATATATATATATATATATATATATATATATATATATATGCATGTGTAACCCCCCCCCCCCCACCAGCCCTTTTGAATGTCTTTGTAATTCTCAGGTCTCAAGGTTGGCAAGTATGGTTAGAACAGATTTTTCCCCGCAGCACGTTGTGTAATAAACAACATAACATCCAAATTATGTAACATTTCATGCATCGGTTAAAACACTCGACTCCAGGTACACGATGCCCAGCTGGAAACACGTCACGCAAGTCGAGTTGCCCGAGATTCACATAATTTACATAAAATGTAAAATTTTTGTGATTTATGTCGTTATCAGGACGATAGATGTCTTATATCGGGATATGTGATTTTGGTCACATCGCACACCCCTAGTTGAAGGTGTCTAAATAAATTGTGACTTGACTGTATACATACACACACATACATTTGTGCTTATTGTTTATCTTTTTGAGAATAAGAATTTATTAGTTAAACAATTTGTTATTCAAAATTTTTCCAACATTTTGCCACAACTGCTCTGAGATCATTCCTTCATACAGAATCACTAAGGTGGCTTTTAAAGAGAGAGTTTTTTGTTTCATTTTTTAGGCATACCCAACAGACCAACAAAACGATCTAAGGTTATGGAATGAAAAGAAAATTGAACATCTACAGCGTGTCATTAATCAGTTGAGAGAAGAGAACTCGAATCTAAAAAGAGAGAACGAGAGGCTGAAAAATGAAATACTTGAAAGTAAGTACTGTACTATTGCATGTGTTATGTGTGTGTTTACACTTGTTATATACAAAGACTATCAAAACCTATTCACATTTAATTTGACTTTCACAGAAATCCCACCTCTCCTTCAGGCTACAGAACATTTACTTACCAAGGTTAGAAACAAAGCACAGTTATGCTTCATTAATAATCACTAATTACAATGTTCCAAATTTCCTTGCCTTTTTAATCATTTTAAGGCCTTCTGGAGGTTCTTTTGGTTGTTTAGCATTAATGTTTGTGCCTATTCTTTTCAGCCCATGACAATGAATGCAGATCTTCCTGACGTAAGTGAAATCTAATCAATTTGTTTGTCATTATCATTAATTTTGTTGCTTTGTTGTTTTTGTGCAGTTTACAATCATATAAACCTAACAAGCATCAGTCAGCAGTGTGCGTAACCTAAACAGATTCTTGCTTTATTCACATAATATGTAGTTATATGTACTTGTACATTGTACCTAGGGTTGCAGCCACTTGGCACCGCCCCATTGTTGTGATAGCTCTGATTGTACTTGTACAGTGCATCGGAACAGGGAACAGTCTGCCACATTAATGTATTTTTAAGCGAGTTGTTTCTAATACATCAGTTTTTCTCTTACAGATGTCAGAGTCTCAACC